>NW_027204826.1:2645000-3845000 GCF_024711535.1 Dipodomys merriami | reverse complement strand
CCCTCTTGGTTGGACATAGAAAGTTTGGGCTCTGTGCAGAAAAATGATCCAAACCTAAATGGCCTCTGTGTATGGTTGAGTGGAGTCTGAGTCACAGGTCAGAGGAGAAGGAAGAAGGGCAGGGAGGATAAAGTCACTGCCCCTGAGCTTATCCTTTGAGTGGGTGGTGACTTCTCATTACTCTCATTTTCCTATAGGACAGAAGTTGGCAGGAAAGCCTCCAGTAAAAGTGGGGGAGGGGAGGGGACAACGCCAAACACTAGGGGTGGGGAGAGAGAGACTCCGTGTAGACCACCCATAAGGCAAGGGCCACACATTCTGCTAGGCAGCCTTTGCCTACCACCCTGTGGTCAGCCACTCCTGTGGCCCCAGTGGAAAGCCTTGGGTGTTCAGGGTTAGGGGGGCGGGGCTATGATGGATGCTCTTTAATTAGACTTCATCTCAGGTAATCACCATAGCAATCGAGTAAGCTAGGGTACTTAGCATCATGGAACAGATGGGAGACCCAGGCCCAGGATGAACAGAACATGCTGAGAAAGGAGAAAGTAGTGGTGGGGACCGGCTTTTGTTGGCCACTGCACTGGCATTTTCTGACAAAGTGGCCAAAGGTCCTTGTAGCAAAGCCATTGCTAAGAGTTCTTGCACTGGCTCCCCCCCCCCATTGTGTGTGTGTGTGTGTGTGTGTGTGTGTGTGTGTGTGTGTGTGTGTGTGTGTGTGTGTGTACCTAGGGCTTGAACTCAGGGCCTTAGCTTTCTAGTTTTGCCTGTCCTGAGGCCAGGCCTGAGCTCCTTTTGCTCAAGGATAACACTCTACCACTTGAGCCACAGCACCATTTCCCAATTTTTCAGTGAGTTAATTAGAGATAAGAGTCTTATAGACTTTCCTGCCTAGACTGGCTTTGAACCATGACCCTCAGATCTCAGCCTCCTAAGTAGCTAGGATTAAGAGTGTGAGGCCCCAGTGCCCAGCTTCTCTTAGCTTTTTGACTGGAGGTTGGTTCTTTATCACTTGAGTTACACTTTCAGCCTTTTGCTAATTACTGGGACAAAACCAGCTCAGGCTGGCTTTGAACTGTGATCCTCAGACCTTAGACTCTGAAGTAGCTAGGATTAAAGATGTGAGGCACTGGCACCCAGCATCCCTTAGCTTTTTGACTGGAAGTTAGTTCCCTATTACTTGAGTTACACTTCCAGCCTTTTGCTGATTACTTGGATGAAACCAACTCAGGCTGGCTTTGAACTGACAACCTCACATCTCAGCCTCCTGAGTAGCTAGGATTACAGGTGTGAGCCACTGGTGCCTGACTGCATTACTTTTATAAATGGGAAAGGGGTTAACTTTAAGAAAGAAATGTTTTTTTTTATAGATAAACTCTATAATTCCACAGCAAGCTTAACAATATACAACTATATTACCCTTCACAAAATATGCTTTGTATAGGAATCAGGAGGTTTGACTTGACTGCTAAGAGCACTGGTGTTGGAATCAGAGACCCAGGTAAACCTATACCCTGAGAGCTCCTCCCAACTAGAATGAACAACCGTGGGACCGGCTGTTGAAGGAGGAGACTGGGTGCTATTTGTGTTTGAAGACTGGTTACTCTGGAGAGCATGTAGATTAGATTGTCATACAAAATTGCTTTGGTGGGGAGGGTGGGGAGCGGGGAGAAACAAAGGAAAAGGAGAGACTGGTGAAGAGGCTTTGCAACCATCCAAGCAAGAAATGATGCTGACTTGGAATAGCCAGGGAGAAAGGTGCAGGAAATATAAATTAGATATATTCAAGGTCTCCTAGTTCAAATGGACTAAGGAAGAAAGACAGAGACAGACAGACAGACTAGTATTTGGGAAGTCTAGAGATTTAGCTTGTTAGGGACCAGAATATTTGGAGCTGGGGAGGGTGTTTCCATATCCTCTAGCTTTAACCTCTGCCGTTATGACGACGACGACGATGACGATGATGATGATGATGATGATGATGATGATGATGATGATGATGATGATGATGATGATGATGATGTTGTGGGGCTTGAATTCAGGTCCTGGGTGCTGTCCCTGAGCTCTTCCACTCAGCAAGTGCCACAGCGCCACTTCCAGTTTTCTGATAGTTCATTGAAGATAAAAGAGTCTTATGGAATTCCTGCCTAGGCTGGCTTTGCAACCCCGATCTTCAGATCTCAGCATCCTGAGCAGCTAGGATGACAGGCCTCAGCCACCAGCATGCGGCTTAAAATCAGTTCTTTGACAGTTAATAGCTGATTGCTAACAGCCTAGACTTGATCCTTCCTAGCACCTTTGGCAAGAAATTCTTCACTGTTGGCTGAGGGGAGTAAAAAAGCTCAAGGAAGTCCCTGATTGGGTGTGGCCTAGTTCACAGCCCATTCCTGATCAATGATGGACTAGGGGTGGGGCTTGGCTCACAGCTCATTGCTGACCAATCAGTTGGATTAAGGGCATGATGGCAGGGATCCACCACTGAGTCAGATCTGCTCACAGGCCCTGGCCTGTGACACCCCAATGCAGGATGTATGGAATGGATTCTGGGTGTAGAGTGCACCCCTGTTATCCCAGGGGTGCGTCTGAAACAAGAAGAGAGTGCTTTAGGATACCCAAGGGGAGAGAAAACAACAGCTGGGGAGAATTGGCCTGGCATGTTCTGCTGGGTTAAGAAAGGAGCCGATGTTGTGGTGGGTGCCCAGTGGCTCCCACCTGTAATCCCAGCTACTCAGGAGGCTGAGACCCGAGAATTGCAGTTCAAAGCCAGCCCCGGGAAGGAAAGTCTATGAGACTCTTACGGCTGATGAATCCGCAAAAAGCTGGAAGTGGAGCACTAGCCTTGGAGCCCAAAAGCTCAGGGACACCACCCAGACTCTGAGTTCAAGCCCCAGGACTGGCACAACAAAACAATTAAATTAGTCAATAAATCAGGAGGAATTGAGCTGCAGTCCCAGTGGGAAGGTGATTGCCTGTTTTAACTGGATTTGTCCTGTGGCCCTCAGGATGGCCATGTGAACTTCGCGTGTCATTTGTCTAAGAGAAGTTTCTGGGGCTATTTCAGGACAGTCTGGGGTAGGCAGTAGGAGGTGTGGGCTACAGCATTCCACTTTTCCAATGGGAGCACAATCAGTCAGAATCAATCCAGAGTCCTCAAGTGACCTCTAAGACTTGTCTCATCTCCAGAAGCTTCTCCCAGAATACGCTGTGACGTTGACTGGATCCCTCCTCCTCCACACCTTTCTCATCCACCCCCTCTGCCAGACAGAGGATGCCCCCTCTCTCGAGTGCTCCTGACGATCACCCCTCCCCTCCAACATCCGTACTGACTTACTTTGTATAAACCTGTGCCAAAGAACTGGCCACAGATTAATTATCTATATGTTTCCCAAACCTTTTTTTTTAACCCTATATTTATTGTGCAAACAATGCTATTTAAAATATTTATGTCACTTAGCTATATAACCTTGAACAAGTTATTAAATTTCTGTCTCCCAGTTCCCTTGTCTGCCGCATGAGACAATAATAGTCCCTACTTGATGCAATTGTGGGAACACTTAAATTCATCTGAGTAAAACGTTTAGCACAGAGCAAACTTTCAGCGATACTGCCTCTCATTCTCTTTGGCGGGAGCAAAACAATATCCAGGCTAACTTTTGAAATGCAATATTAAACATAGCCTTGATTTAAGAAGGGCAATATTTGTAAATTCATTTTTTTTGTTTTGTTTTCGTTGTGTTTTTGGTGCCAGCATTGGGGTTTGAACTCAAGGCCTGAGCACTGTCCCTTTTTTTTTTTTCTGCTCAAGGCTGGTGGTCTACCATTTGAGTTGCAGTTCTACTTCTGGCTTTTTGGTGGTTAATTGAAGATAAAAGTCTTACATATTTTCTTGCCTGGGATAGCCTGGAACTTTGATCCTCAGATCTCAGCCTCCTGAGCAGACACAAGTAGATGTGGTTTAAGAGGTAGAGCGTTAGCCTTGAGTGGAAAAGCTAAAGGCTAGCACCCGAGCCCTGAATTCAAGCCCCATTACAAGAACAAAAAAGCAAAAGTAGGAATTATTCTTCCCTAGTCAGACTGCATTCCTAGGTCTCCCCATTTTATCCTGGGTGCCCTCATTTGGCCTTTTGTTCTAGGCTGCTAGCCACTCTTGACTCTTTTCCGGCCCTTCAGTCCCCAGACCTTATCCATCCTGGACACTTCTGGGCTCAAGCAGCAGTGACTGTCAGGAGACAGGACACAGGTTTCAGATGTGTGTGTGTGCGTGTGCATGTGTGTGCGTGTGCGTGTGTGTGTGTGCTCGCCTGTGTGTGCGTGTGGTACTGGGCACTGGCAATTTTCAGAGTGGAAAGATGGAGAGGAGGGCAAATGAGGGAGGGATGACTCCTTAAATGACTTTTTCGTTCCAAAATAGCAGTGACTTACACGGTGTGACTGTCTGGGTGGAGCCAAAATTAATACCAAAGTCCCTCAGGCCCCTGTATCTTGCTGCTGTATGGGATCAGGAAGTGTGGCCTTTGGCCTTTGGCTGGGAAGGCTGGGACACAGGTGTTTTCCAGGAGGAGACAGGCTGTGACACCCCCCCCCCCCTTTAAGAGCATGACCCAGAAGTTGTACCTGTCAGTTCCTCTAAAATCCTATTAGTCAGAAAATAGTCATGCCCAGCTGCAAGGGAGGCTGGGATTTGTAGTCTTTAGCAGAGACTGGGATTTGTAGTTCTTGGCAGAGAAGAGCTGTTTCTGCCTGTGTGATTTGCCTGACAACTATTTGCCTGAACTTTAAAGATACAGTACATGGGCCACACTAAAGCTCCCAGCACAACTATGTTTATCGCAGCAATATTTACCATAGCTAAGATACAGAACCAACCCAGATGCCCCTCAGTAGATGAATGGCTCAAGAATGACACTGCCCCATTTGTAAGGAAATGGAAGGACTTGGAAAAAAATCATATTAAGTGAAGTAAGCCAGACCCAAAGAAACATAGGTCCCATGGTTTCCCTTATTTTAATAATTAGTATACATCTAGGATAATCTTAGCAGGTGTATACATCTAGGATAATCTTAGCAGGTGAGCAGAATAGCTCAATAGCTATGTACATATGACCATATAAGATTATGCTAAGTAAAATGAAGTCCAAGACATGGACACAAGAGGTTTTACTTCGTTGTTCTCAGTGTATTATGTGATTGTGTGTGTGTGTGTGTGTGTGTGTGTGTGTGTGTGTGTGTGTGTGTGTTCTCCCCTTTATGGTTTATCCCCTGTTGTCACTTCATTTGATTTTGGTACTCTGGGTATTGTTTATCTGAACTAGGGAAGGGAAGGGGAACAACAAAATGGTGAGTCAAAGGACAAAGGGGAAACCTATACAACAGCGATACTCACAAGACAATAGTTGGAAATGATCTGTACCACTTGAGGGGGTGGGGGGAGGGAAAGAGGGAGAGAAATGGGGGAAGGTGTAACAAGTTAGACAAGAAATGTAATCACTACCTTACGTATGTAACTGTAACCCGTCTGTGTATCACCTTGCCTTGTATTCAAACCCCAACACGCCAAAAATAAAACAACAATAATAAAAAGAATTGAACAGCAAAGGATCAGAGTTGGGGACCAGAACTCCCAGCTCTGGGCACGCTTCTCTGTGAGGCAGAGCTAGGCCAGGTTTCCTGAGGGCGGAGAAGGAGGAGGCCAGGGTTCCCAGCCTTAATCTGGGGAGCTGCTTGTTTTCTTTAGGACTTACCTGCAGGGTGGCGAGGTCGGGGGGAGGGGGACTGCCTTGGGCCTGAGATCCTCCAGGTAGCCTTTGTTGCATGTAGAGTGCATTCTGTCATGAACTGCTTGGTCACCTCTGTGCCCACGGGGAAAACAGCTTCAGGTACAGCTGGATCCAGGAGCTCTTGACATCTTTGTGCCCTTCTTACCCTGCATGTGGAATTGGGACGAGTAGAGGGATAGACAACGGGATGCTGTTGCTGCTCAGGGCTGGGCAAGGCACCCCTGTTGGGCCCCATCACCATGCAGGTATTTCCTTTCAGGGTTGCTTCTTCTCTGTCATCTCTCTGTCTTTTTGTTGTTGTTGTTGTTGGTTGTGGGGCCTGAACTCTGGGCCTGGGCGCTGTCCCTCAGCTCTTCAGCTCAAGGCGAGCGCTCTATCGCTTGAGCCACAGCACCACTTCTGGTTTTCTGAGTGGTTTATTGGAGATAAGAGTCTCACAGACTTTCCTGCCTGGGCTGGCTTTGAACCGCGATCCTCAGATCTCAGCCTCCTGAGTAGCTAGGATGACAGGCGTGAGGCACCAGTGCCCGGCTTTGAGTCATGTCTTGAGAGCCTCCATGTGGTGGCTCACTTTTGCTGGAGATGGCTGTATTCCCACACTCCAACTGTGGCAGTGGGCTGGCCCCTGTCTCCTCCTTCTCTGTAGAAGGCCTGGGCGCTCCGGTGCTTCCTTCGAGGGCTCTGCGGAGCTCCACATTTAGCTGAGGCTATGATTGAGAGGAAGAAACAAGGGGGCAGTGCAGGCCGACTCTAGTGAGGCTCTCCCCTGGGAAAGGCACGGGGTGGGTGAGCTGTGTGTGTTCAGCACAGGATCATCATGCATCCACGTGGCTCAGGGCACCGCCCATCCGTCCAGGTGGGCTGTGATTGGCTTTCTGTTCCAGGTCACACCTTCTGATCCTCGAGTACCATTTTGCCTGTGCGATGTGCTTTCTCTACCCTCTTCTGTGTCCCTGGGCTCTGAGGCTGGGGGTAGAAGCTTCATGTTGCTTTACACATGCGGAGTGTCTCTGTTCTTGGCTGCCAAGTGGATTCTCTCCAAGGTGGACCAGAAGAATGGGCTTCCCGGGTGCATGGAAGCTCAGTGCCCACCCTGGAAGCCCTTCTGAGGGAGGAGCCATGGGCTCTGGGGGAGCACTATGGGGCTGAGCTCACCAGGCTCCACGCCTGTCATCCCAGCTACTCAGGAGGCTGAGATCTGAGGATCGCAGGTGAGAGTCCCCAGTCGCTGCTGCTGGGGTTTCTGGGGGGCCACCCTGGCAGGACGGGAAGGGGTGTTGCCAAGATACAGCTGTGAATGGAGCCGTTCAGTCAGCAGGTGGCCAGGCCTGGAGGCTTCCAGATTTGGGACCGGAAGTGTCTGGAAAGGAAAGGAAAGAACGAGGCTGCTGGGAGCTTTCCCACTGCGGAGGCTTGTGGAGAAGAGGAGGAGGGAGGGGACAGGACGCACCCGTGTGGCTGAGGGACTCCCTCAGCCCAGCTGCCCAGCATGGGCACGTGGTGTGTGGGAGACACAGCATGGCTGCGATCCACCGGATGGAGCCTGCTGCCTATGGCTGGATCCGGTGCTGTGGATTTCAGTGAAGCTTGCCCCGTGGCAGGGGCAGAGAAGGGGTAGGGGGAAAAAATGTGGCTGGAGCCACAAATCTACTTTGCACTCAGTTCTGGGCTCTGGTCTCTTGCTATTTTTTGATGCCAGTACTGGGGCTTGAACTCAAGGCTACTACTTGAACCACACCTCCACTTTGGGCTTTTTGCTGGTTAGTTGGGAGACAAAGAGTCTCTCAGACTTTTCTGCTCTGAGTAGCTAGGATGACAGTGCAGGCAAGCCTGGCACGCTTGCATTTCTGATTGGCCTTGGTCACTCAGTGCCAATGTGTCTTTCTGCCACCCCGTGCTGTAGCCTGAGCTCTTCTGCACCCAGCCAAGTGCTCAGCCTTGACCCTGAGCAGCCCAGCTTTGCCTTGCTCACCACCCAGCCTCCTCCCCCGTAAACTTGGGCTGAAATGATTGGTGGATCCATCTGTTTCCTCCTGCCCACTGCCCCAGTCTAGCCTCTGGGATGGCTTCCTCCTGCTAGCATCTCATCAGGGTCCCTCTACAGGATGCCCTAGGGGGTTGGGCAGGAAAACCTCCCACTGGGCAGCTGCAGCCCTTCCCTGAAGGCTGGCTTTGGGGAGGCCCAAACAAAGGCCTTGCTTCCTTTTCCTCCATGCAGGCACAGTGGTCCACCACGGAGAGCTCAGCTGTCAGCTGCCTCACAGGAAGATGCGTGGATGGGGGGTGTGCATGGGCACAGCCCTGGGAATACTGAGCTTCTTTCTGACAGGTGAGGTGGCCCTGACCATCATGGCTGGTGGGGGTGGGGGTGGGGGTTGGACCCATTTCAACCAGACTCCTGCCTAGCTGACAGAACCACACTTATGTCTGGGATCCAATAGGCAACCTCTATTTTTTAGTGCTATTCTTGGTTCTTGGGCTTGAACTCAGGGCTGGGTGCTGTCCCTTTGCTCTGTGTGTGTGTGTGTGTGTGTGTGTGTGTGTGTGTGTGTGTGCTCAAGGTTAACACTCTTGCCACTTGAGCCACACCTCCAACACCTGGCTTTTTGCTGGTTAAGACTTTCTTAAAGATTTGTCTGCTTGGGCAGAGGTTTGAATCCTCAGCTCTCAGCCTCCTGAGTTGCTAGGATTATAGATGTGAGCCATTGACGCCCGGCCTCCTTATCTTTCTTAGCCTTCACTGTTTCATCTGTAACTTTGGAATGTGATCACCGAGTGCTGTGTGATTTTGAAGTTTCCTGACCACACTGTGTTCCCTCCCCAGGATCTTTGCATGTTCCATTTCCTCTGACTACAACTTTCTGCCTCTACGTTATTTTTCATTCTTGCACGACTCCCAGCCCTTAATTTGTGCAAGCCTTTGCTCAAATGACATTTCCTTGGCACGACTTTCCTGGTTATCTCCTGCCCTTGACCGTGTTCTTCTTGGCACCTGACATATTGTATGATTGCTTGCTTAGCACCTGCTGGCCCCCTGATCAATGGATGGCTGCCTGCTACACAGTCAGGGGTCAGCGGCCATATTGAATGCATGCCACTTTCCCCCTACATACTGCTAATGGGGCACACCGCAAGCTCTGGTGCCATCGTGTGGTCAGCCAGAGGTGGTGCACGTCTACATGTTGGGCTCCAAGATGGGAAGTCTAAAATTGGGGCTCCAGCAGATTCTGTGTCTGGGGAAGGGCTGCTCCCCATCACTGGGCTGATTATCTATCCTCACATGGCAGTGATTGCTTGGATCGGTATTACGTGTGTGTGTGTGTGTGTGCGCGCGCGCGCGCGTGCTGGTACTGGTACTGGGGCTTGAACTCAAGGTTCATTTCTTAGCTCTTTGCTCAAGGCTGGTGCCCTACCACTTGCATCACACCTCCACTTCTGGCATTTTGCTGGCTAATTGTGGAGCTAAGAGTCTCATCACCAACACCTGGCTCTAATCCTAGCTGCTGCTGCTTCCTCCTCCTCCTCCTCCTTTCTCCTCTTCCTTCTTCCTCCTCCTCCTGCTTCTCTTCCTCCTTCGTTTTTCCTCCTCCTCCTCCTTCCATATTCTGATCCCCAACTGATGATTTCTCCCCCCACACTGGGGCTCTATCACTGGGGCCACACCCTCGGCCCTCTTTTGCTTTAGTTGTTCTTCAGTTGTTTGTCCACATTGGCCTCCTGCATAGCCGGGCTGACACGTATGTATGTGTACACACACCCGTGTACATGTGTGTAATGATCATATCATCACAGGCTGGCACCTGTGATCCCAGCCACCCTGGAGGCTGAGACCTGAGAATCAAGGTTCACAGCCAATTCAGTCAGGAAGGCCTGCGAGACCCTTCTCTACACTGAACCACCAAGAAGCCAGAAGTGGCGCTGGGGCTCAAGTGCTCGAGAGCGAGTCTTGAAGGAAAAGTCTGGGCCCTGAGTTCAAGCCCCAGAACCAGCATCCCGCCCCCTCCCAAAAAGTGTGGTGTGCAAAGACGAGCAAAGCTGGGATTGGAGGATGGCCCTCTAGGCCCCGCCCCGTCCACCACAAGCCCCGCCCATCACCACGCCCCGCCCTCCCATCTCACCCCCCAGGAGCCGTGGAGGTCCAGGTTCCGGAAGATCCAGTGGTGGCCCTGGTGGGCACCGACGCCACCTTGCATTGTTCATTCGCCCCTGAGCCGGACTTCAGCCTGGAACAACTCAACCTCATCTGGCAGCTGACAGACACCAAACAGCTGGTGCACAGCTTCGCTGAGGGCCGGGACCAGGGCAGCGCCTACGCCAACCGCACGGCGCTCTTCCCGGACCTGCTGGCGCGCGGCAACGCGTCGCTGCGGCTGCGGCGCGTGCGCGTGGCGGACGAGGGCAGCTTCACCTGCTTCGTCAGCATCCGGGACTTTGGCAGCGCCGCCGTCAGCCTGCAGGTGGCTGGTGAGCGCCGGCAGGGGGCGCTCTCCCCTCCCACCCCTCGCATGCAGCCCCTCCCACCCCGCGCCCCGCCCTCTCCTGACTGACCCCTGACCTCTGCCTTCCTCCAGCCCCCTACTCCAAGCCCAGCATGACCCTGGAGCCCAGCAAGGACCTGCGGCCCGGGGACACGGTGACCATCACCTGCGCCAGCCGCCGGGGCTACCCCGAGGCCGAGGTGGTCTGGCAGGACAGGCGGGGCGCGCCCCTGGCCGGCAACGTGACCACGTCGCAGATGGCGGACGAGCAGGGCCTGTTCGACGTGCGCAGCGTGCTCAGGGTGGTGCTGGGCCCCGACGGCGCCTACAGCTGCCGGGTGCGGAACCTGGTGCTGCGGCAGGACGCGCACGGCTCCGTCACCATCGCAGGTAGCCGATCGGGGTGACCCCAGGCCGCTGCAACCCCAGTGGACGTGGTGGTGGTGGTGGTGGTGGTGGTGGTTTTGATCTGTGGAATCACGGCCAATCGTGGTAGGCGCAGGCCTGCAGTCCCAGCTCTTTGGGGGGAGCGTGGGGGGGAGCAGAGATCAGAGACGCAGGTTTGAGGCCTACAAAACAAAAAGAAGTTGTGGAGACCCCCTCCATCTCAAACCCAGAGGCTGAGTAGGGGAGGGGGTGCACCTGTTATCCAGGGGCAAGCACGAATCAGGAGGATTGCAGTCCAGGCTGACTTGGGTAGGAAAAAAAGAAGCTACTTCACACATGAGTGGAGCTGGTCTCTGGTGCCTCACGCCTAATCATCCTAGCTGCTCCAGGAGGCTGAGATCTCAGGGTCGCAGTTCAAAGCCAGCCTGAGCAGGAAAGTCTGTGAGACTCTTACCACCAGGGAACCACCAGAAAACACCGAAGTGGAGCTGTGGCTCCAAGTGGTTAAGCACCAGCCTGGAGTGGAAAAGCTGAGACGCACCCAGACCCTGATGAGTATAAAATAATGAGTGTAAAAGAAGGCCTAGAGTATGCCCCAAGGGGTAGAGTGTCTGCCTAGCAAGCACAAGGCTCTGAGTTCAATCCCTAGTACTGTCAAGAGGGATTTTCCTTCCTCCCTCCCTCCCTTCCTTCCTCTTCTTCCTCAGTGTCTCACATCTTATTCAGAGTTGTCCTCAGGGCCTGCCTGGAATCTGGATCTGTGGGCAGTAGTTGTGGCCCCAAGGCTTGATGAGGGCATGGGTCAGGGGCAGTTCTCTCAGTCATGGGAAGGGATCTGTGGCACCATCTGACTGTGCAGGGTCCCCAGACAGAGCAGGGCCTTTTCGCTGGTAGGGTATCTGTCTCCTTCCTCCTTCCTGCATCTCCACCCGGGCAGCTCATGTGGCTCGTAGCTTTCTCTGCTGCCCCCATGTGGTCACACACCAGATGGCAGCCATCCATGGGGTGATGTCTTTTAAGTTTTGGTTTTCAAGTGGCGCTGTGGCTCAAGTGTTAAGTGCTAGCCTTGAGCTGCAGAGCTCAGGGACAGCGCCCAGGCCCAGAGTTCAAGCCTCATGACCGACCAAAAAAAAGCCAAAAGTGGTGTTATGGCTCAGGTAGTAGAGTGCTAGCCTTGCGCACAAAGAGGCTCAGGGACAGCACCAAAGCCCTGAGTTCAAGTCCCAGGCCTGGCACTGAAATAAGGCAGGGACTCTTAGCTTAATTTTCCTCCTGACCTTTCAGTCAGCCACTCACTTTCATTCCAGAAGTCCTGGCCTGCTTTGGAGCCATTGGCCTGTATTTTGCTTCAAACAGCTTGGGCCTCGTGCAGCATTCTGGGAGTTGGACTTTTTTTTTTTGGGTGGGGGGAGTCAGTTGTGGGGCTTGAACTCTGGGCCTGGGTGCTGTCCCTTCGCTCTTCAGCTCAAAGCTAGTGCTCTACCACTTGAGCCACAGCACCAGTTCCAGTTTTCTGAGTGGTTTATGGGAGATAAGAGTCTCGTGGATGTTCTTGCCCAGGCTGGTTTTGAACCGCAATCCTCTGATCTCAGTCTCCTGAGTAGGATTACAGGCTTGAGCCACTGACTGGCTCCCACCTGGGAGTTGGACTTTTGAGTCCTGAAGCTGGCTCTCCCATGCCAGTGTGCCATGGCCTGGCTCTCAGTGGAAAAGGTTTCTGGAATGAGAACTGGGTGTGGAGCCCAGTGGGGCTGGGGGTCTGAGCCTAGCTCATTCTGTCCTTTACTAGATGAGTGTGAGCAGATTTGGGCTGTGTTCCAGGCACCCCCACCAGCCTAGGGGCCAATATATAGAGAGACCCTCTCCAGATATTTCTGCCATTTTGCCCCTTTCCTCTTTTGCCAGGTTTTTTTTTTCTTATTTTTTTGTTTTTTGTCGGTCATGGGGCTTGAATTTGGGCCGAGGCGCTGTCCCTCAGCTCTTCAGCTCAAGGTGACCACTCTACCACTTGAGCTACAGCGCCACTTCCAGTTTTCTAGTGGTTTATTGGAGATAAGAGTCTCATGGAGTTTCTTGCCCGGGCTGGCTTTGAACCACGATCCTCAGATCTCAGCCTCCTGAGTAGCTAGGATGACAGGCGTGAGCCACCCGCGCTCAGCTTTGCCAGGTTTTATTTATTTATTTTCTTTCCTGGGTGGTGCTGGGGATTGAACTCAGGACCTCTCGCTTGCTGGGCAGATGCTGTACCACTTAGGCTGGCCCCCCCCCCCCGCTCCTTTTTGCATTGGGGATTTTTAGAGCAGGGTGTCCCTTTATGCCTGGATCTGCCTGGACTGTAGTCCTCCTATTTGTGCTTCTGGGTGTCACTGGGGATGACAGGCGTGCTGCAGTATGCCCAGCCATTGGTTTAGATGGAGTCCCGCAAACTCCCTTAGGCGAAGGTTGGCTTTGATGGCTGTCCCTTGATCCCTGATCTCTTCCTCCCAACTAACTGGGATTGCAGGCTTGAGCTGCTGGGCTCGCCCCCCCCCCAGGAGATCTTACATGGACAACGGGAGGGGTCCCCCTGGGGCAGCCGAGTTAGCCACCGCTCTGTTCTCCAGTTCCCTGGCAATCAGTGCCTCCGCTTCCAATATCTAGAGCAGCGGTTTTGCCAGCCATGCCTGGCAAAACACGGCCCCTGTGCCAGGGTCTCTGCAGCTGCTGCAGGGAAATCCCCTTCTGGCCCTGTTTCTCTCATGTCCCGGCCAAGGGGACAAAGAAAGACCACATGCTTTGTTCTGTTGGTTCCCCTAGGCTTCACCCTGTATGGGAGCAGCTCTGCTCTGTTCTACTCTGGTGACTTTGTTCAGGGCCCTGCTGGCCTTGGCCCAAGCATAGACTTCTCAGCCTTGCCCTTGACAGGAGATAGCTAACAGAAGAGGACTCTGTGCTTCTTGGGAGTTCTTCTCCACACCCCCCCCCCCAGACTGCTAGGGATCCTTGGAGAAGCTCAGCCCCTCAAGCATTCCAGCACCCTCTTCTGCATATGCAGAGCTAAGCACGCACTTCCTGTAAAATTAGGACAGCCAAGTGCCGGTAGCTCACACCTGTAATTCCAGCTACTCAGGAGGCTGAGATCTGAGGATTGTGGTGTTTGAAGCCAGCCAGGGCAGACAAATCTGAGAACCTCTTATCTTCAATTAACCAGCAAAAAGCTGAGAGTGGAGGTGTGGCTCAAGTAATAGAGTATAAGAAAAGCCAAGAAAGAGCATGAGGCCCCGAGTTCAAGCCCCAGTACTGGCATGTGCACACACACACAAATAAGTGCTTTGTGGACCACATATATCTCTGGTGCTTCTTTCTGCCAGCTTCTCTTCTTTTATCCTCTCTCTCTGTTTCTCTCCCTCTCTCATCTGTCTGTCTGTCTCTCCCACGCTCTTGTAACCTTTTACCAAGTGTGAAGATTAACATTAGCTCACAGGCTGTACCAAAACAGACCACATTCCAGATTTGACCCATGGTCTGTAGTTTGCAGATTCCTGATGCACAGAGCAACATCACCAGGCAGGAAGAATCTAGATGTTTCTGCTGAAAGTGGTTGGGACGTGGGTTTGGCCAGGGGCGGGAAAGCAGGGGCTTGGTTATAGAGATCCTTGACTCTATTCTGAATAATGGAAACATCATCCTAGAGTCAACAGGGACCCGTAGAAGAATCTAGAGCCTTCGTTACTCACAGACTTTGCAGGCGTGGCTCCATCAGTGCGAGGGGGTTGGGATTGGATGGAAGGCGCCAGGGAGCTTCCATGGGGGCTGGGCATGGGGAGATGGCGGGGTCTGTCCTCAGGGCCAGGTCCCCAATCTTACTTTCTCCTCCTCCTCTCCTCCCCAGGGCAGCCCATGGCCTTCCCTCCCGAGGCTCTGTGGGTGACTGTGGGGCTGTCTGTCTGTCTGGTGGCACTGCTGGTGGCCCTGGCCTTTGTGTGCTGGAGAAAGATCAAGCAGAGGTGTGAAGAGGAGAGCACAGGTAAGTGAGTGTGTGTGTGTGTGTGTGTGTGTGTGTGTGTGTGTATGTGTGTGTGTACTATGCACTTTGCATTTCCTTTGGGCATGCCCCTGTCTCGTCCATTTTGTGCAGCTGTAAGAGAAAACTGAGTCGGGCGCCAGTAGCTCACGCCTTTGTAATCCTAGCTACTCAGGAGGCTGAGATCTAAGGATCACAGTTCAAAGCCAGCCTGGGCAGAAAAGTCCATGAGACTCTTATCTCCAATAAACCACTCAGAAAACCAGAAGTGGCACTGTAGGTCAAGTGGTAGAGCGCTTGCCTTGAGCTGAAGAGCTGAGGGACAGGGCCCAGACCCAGAGTTCAAGCCCCACAACTGTCAAGAAAAAAAGAAAGAAAACCTGAGACGGGATAATGCACAGAAATGGACTGGCTCTCAGATCGGGAGGCCGGGCACTCGCATATCAGTGGGCTGGCACCAGATGAGGCCTTTATTGTGTGTATGTGTGTGCCAAGATCAGGGCTTGAACTTGGGGCCTGGGTGCCATCCCTTAGCTTTTTATTGCTCAAGGCTGGCGCTCTGTCACTTGAGCCATCTCTCCATTTCTGGCTTTTTTTTTTTTCTGGTTAATTGGAGATAAAAGTCTCTTAGACTTTTTTTTTGCTTTGGTTGCCTATGAACCTCAATCTTCTGCTCTCTTGAGCTTAGGATGACAGACATGAGTCACCAGTACCTGGCACTTCGGTGTGAGTTTTGGCCAGAACAAACGTGCAGTCCACAGCAGGAGCTATGCCTGTGATATCGACGTGCATGTCTAGGGACAGAGAATGAGTGTAGGCAATAGGTTGAGAGCCTGAGGCTGAATATGTCACTTGTGTGACTGAGTATGATCTGCATTAGCGTGCGAGTGCAAAAGTAGTGTGTCACATGTGTGTGACTGTAAGTGGGACTAGAAATGAAGTAGCAGGTTGCCAAACTTCAGTGACTTTCTTGTCTTCCTCTGAGCTGCTGCTATTTGCTGGGCTGAGCATCAGTCTTGAGTGGACAATGATTGGTGGAGTATGTCTGCCTTTGGGGTGCTGCTATTGGCTAGGCTGAGTGTCAGACTTGAGTGGACGTTGGTGATTGGTGGATGGGGATGGGGCGTGGACAGTAGGGGGTAGTATAAGAAAGAGTAGACAGAGATATGAGCAGAGAGGTAACTGGGACTGGAAGATAACTAGCCATCAGAAAGGAGAGTGGGGAGAGATTAGGTCACTTGTAGGTAGGTGAGTGCTAGCACTGTGGATGGCAAGATGTGTTGTGGAAAACTAGGTAGGCTTTGTAAAAGGTCGTGTGGACAGACAGAAGGGCAGTGCAGATGGGAGAGGTTGATGGTTGGCTGGGTTGGTGAATGGGGAAGGTAATAAATGTGGGTGGACTAGAGGAAGGCCAGGAGATGGGGCTCCAGGCTGGAAGTCTGGAAGTCCTCTCCTTCTGTCTGAGGTTCAACTCTGCTCTCAACCTCTTACCTGGCAGTCAGCATTTGGACCACAGGTCAGGCTCGCTCAGGCTTCAGGTGGGGAAGTATGGCAGAGAGAGAGGGCTGTGGAAGGTTTCCATTCATCCTGAGCTGTTCTCTTCTAGGAGCTGAGGACCAGGATGTGGATGGAGAGGGATCCAAGACAGGTGAACTGGAGCCTGGAGGTGGCCCCCTGGGCAGAGGGAGGAAGAGGCAGGAGCTGGAGGGGCCGGGTTTCCTTTATGGGGCTTGAATGAAGCATATTCTCTGACCAAAGCCTCCATCCCAGGGCTTCTGCTCTTTGCATGTGGGGAGGTCAACCCCCCCCCCCCCGCCACTGCCCACCAGGAGCTGCTTCTTTGTTCCTGACAACCTCAGCTCAGTCCCAGGGCCAGTGCCACCTAATTCAGCCAGCACTGTGCAGCCAGGGGCCTTTCTCAGGAGACAGAAGTCTCATCCTAACTGAGCGGCCCTCAGCAAGCCCCTGTTCCTCTCTGGTCTCAGTTTCTTCATGTGTAAGATGGGGTCAACCAGTCTGGAAGTTTATCCACATTGGATCATATCTGCGTCTGTCTCTATTTATATGCAAGACCTGGTGCTTCACACACTGCAGTCCTGCTCTCGTGGCCAGATGGCCGGCCCATGGTCCTCCTTAGAGGACGAGGCCCTTTGCTTCTCTAGGCTTTTACTCTATGATCTTTTCTGTAATTGTCACCCTGGCCCTGCCCTGCTGGCACCAGCGGGCTGTGTAGAAATGCCCTGGAGCGGCTGGACAGGCAGGTGCTTTTGCAAAAGGCGTGGTGGGATCTAGCCTGCGAGCAGCTGGTCCTCATTCCTGAGGTGCCATCAGGAGCTGTCCCAGCCAGGATGCCGGCTTCCTCTTCTGTCCCAGCCAAGACCCCGGGAGATCACTCCAGGCTCCGGTGGCTCCCTCCTGTAATCCCAGCTACTCAGGAGGCTGACATCTGAGGATCCTGGTTTGAAGTCATCCTGGGCAGGAAACAACCAAGAGACACCTCCAACTGACTAGCAAAAAAAAAGAAAAACAAGAAAAAAGAACAAGAGAAAAACTTCTCCACCTGTGGTGCCCGTGTGGCAGGCGGGCGGGGAGACGGCCCGGAGACCAGGCTGGGGACAGGTGTCCTTCGAGGAGAGGACAGGGGTGGGCTGGAGATCGGGTCACTTCCTGCCCACCCGAGGCCCCCGGGGGCCCCTGCAACTGTTCCTTTACCTTCCTTTATGCAGTGGGGCTCAGGGCACCCCGACTCTCCAGCTTATTGGAGGACAGGTGGCTGTCCCCATTCTACGGGTGCCCAGCAGGGCCAGGACTTAGGACGGCAACCCGAGGCCCCTCTCCTGCACCCCTCCCATGCCCCCAGCTCTGCCCACCCCCGCCCTCCCTCTGCCCCCACCAGTCCCCCACTCTCTCCCCACCCTCACTGACCCATATATACCTTTCTGACTTGCAGCCCTGCGGCCTCTGAAGCACAAGGAAAACAAAGAAGGTAGAGACTCTCAGGGGTGCACGTGTGTGTGTGTGTGTGTGTGTGTGTGTGTGTGTGTGTGCGTGCGCGCGCTTGCATGCATGTGTGTGCATTTGGGGGGGCCGCAAGGGAAGCACTCACCATGTTTTCACTGTCACCCCACTCCTCCCCTCCCCCCTAGCTGGCTGAGTAACCCAGGTCCCAGTGGCAGAGAATCCCAAGTAGCACCCAGGCTTCCTCTCCCTGTACCGGAGGGGGTGTGGTGGGTGGAGGTGGGGTCCATACCGGGGCTTGACCATCAGCCTCTACTTTAGGAAATGCAGGGAGTCAGTCACGTGGTTCTAAGCCTGAGGAGCACAGGAGAGCGAGGTGGGTGGAGAGACACAGTATCAGTTTGGTCCCTGAAGAGAATTCTTAGGCAACGTGGTCGGAAGGCCGGGCGCCTGTGGCTCCCGCCTGTCATCCCCAGCTACTCAGGAGGCTGAGAACTGAAGTTGGCAGTTTGAAGCCAGCCCAGGCAGGAAAGCCCAGTGAACTACTAAAAAGCCAAAAGTGGCGCTGTGGCTCAAGTGATAGAGGGTTAGTCTTGAGCACAGAAGCTCAGGGGCAGTGCCCAGGCCTCGAGTTCCAGTTCAAGTAGTGGCACAAGAGAAAAGAAAAAAGAAAAGAAAGTGTCTGAAAGGCGGAGGTGGCAGGGCAGGGCCACACAATGACATCTGCGTGTGGGAGGGGACATCGGGAAGAGGGGGACACGGATGGAGCCTGGCCTTGGAAGGACAAATGGACCATGGCCGAGGGACCAGCAGGAGGGCTGTGGAGACTGAGAGATGGCTGAGCAGAGGGCGGTCCCCCTGTAGCCCCCGCCAGTGCCTGCTACCTGCCGGCATGAGTTTCTGACACCCTGTGGTTAACACGGGGCTGTCCCCTGGCCTTGTGGCTCATTGTCCCTGTACCCCGGTACATGGCCAGGTCTCTGTATTTCGGACAGAATCCCAACGGTACAACTCCTTTTTTAACTGTTCCATTCCTCCTTGTTTTTTCTTTTCTTTCCACCATGAAATACAGATGATGGACCGGAAATCGCTTGACCAGGGAGCTACTGCCCCTACCAGGGGGTTCCTACCTGCTGGCTGCATTTGGGGGAGTCCCAATGTGACATCCCCTCCCCTCACCCCCCAAGGAAGGGCTCCACGCTGGCTGCTGTGGACAGTCTCAGAAGAAGGCGGTACATGGGCCACCCGCAGCCTGATTTCTATAAGGGACACGATGCTCAGAGTCATCCTGCTGCCTTATTTCTCCACTGATGGTACAGGAACTAGCCGCTGCCTTATTTCTTATGGACACAATACACAGTCTCTCCATTTCCTCGTCCCACAAAAGCCACCGGAACAACAGACCCCGTGTATAGACTAACCCGCTGCCTTAGTTTCACCAAGGGACTACGCAGACAGACACCCCTGCGGCTTGTGTGTCCTGTGCCCTGTTTCCCCCCACCCCCCCTGCCCGATCTGGGGGTGATCCATCTCTTGAATCAACACGCTGAGTCTCCTGCCTCCTCCTGCTCTAGCCCCCAAACCTTGACCCCATCTAAGTGTGACCCATACACACAGATCCTCCACCGCAGCCTGTGGCCACGCGTGCTGGATCACGTGTCCGCTGGCCCCCCTCTGGTCTCCTCCCCACCTGCCTGCCCGTGGGAAGCCCGTGCTGGTCACTGCTTCTCTGAGGGTCCGCAGGAGGGGGTGCCCTGGCAATCAGCCCCTTTATCCTTGTGATTTTTTTTCCACCTTTTTTTTTTAATTAAGTTTTTTCTTTTGGTGCCAGTCATGGGGCTTGAACTCTGGCTTCACGCTCTCACTGGGCTTTTTCACTCAAGGCTGGTGCTCTACCCCTTGAGCCACACCTCCACTCCAAGCCTTTTTTTTTTTTTTGGAGTTGAGTCCCGCTGATTTCCCTGGCTGGCTTCAAACCATGATCTTCAGATCTCAGCCTCCTGAGTAGCTGGGGTTATTGGTGTAAGTACCTTCACCTGGCTTCCCCTACCCCCCTCCCAACCTTGGGAGCCATTGTTTCTTTTGCTGATCTAGCAACTGAAAGTTTATTGAGCAGTGACAGCAGGGGTCAGCACGGTGTTGTGGATCTCCTTTTTCAGCTAGTTGATAAATGACTTGAGCTGTGGCCTTGGAAGGTGGCTCAGTGGTAGAGTGCTTGCCTTGCATGCATGAGGCCCTGGGTTCGATTCCTCAGCACCACATAAGCAGAAAAGGCCAGAAGTGGCGCTGTGGCTCAAGTGGTAGAGCCCTAGCTCTTGAGCTGAAGAGCTGAGGGACAGCGCCCAGGCCCAGAGTTCAGGCCCCACGTCCAATGAACCAAAAAAAAAAAAAATGAGCTGTGACCAGTAGCTCCTGCCCCCCCCCCCCCCCGTGCCCACAGCTTCTGGAATACCTCACGTCCACCCCACCCGCCCCCCTGGCCCAGATCCTAGGCAGAATGCTGGAGAGAAGAAGCCCTGCCACAACTGGAGATCACGCAGTGTCGTGTTTCCGGGGGTGAGCTGGTGGGCAGGTGGCCGGGTCCTTGCACACCCCAGGCCAGGCTAGGATTCTGACCTCACCGGACCCTGGGGCTGGACCAAGCTCAGAGGCTTAGTGATCATCCGGCCATGGTGCTATTCTGGGGCTGGCTGGTGCCTGCCTTGTCTCTGGCAGCCCCAGCCTCTGGTAGACTAGACCGTGTTCTACTGTCTCCTCGTAGTGTCTTCTCCACCCAAGGGCTACGGAAGATGTGAGAAATTCTAATTTAAATGTGGATTCTGTATACTGGGGGTGGGGGGTGGGGGGGGGAGTGTTGGGAGAAATAAATGCCTTTGTCAAGCTTTTCTTTTGGGAAGTGCTGGGAAGGGATCGGGTCAGCATGGATCAGCGAACCCTCTGTTGGGCCTTTGTGGTAGGGGATGCTGGGGTCTCTGTGGCCCCCTGGGGTTCCTGGCCTGTTTCCCTCTCGGGAAACCCAGCCGGTTGACCAGAAGGCCAGGCTTGTTGGTCACCAGCTGGGTTCTCCTGTTTATGGAAGCATCCCCTGATTTCTCAGACCTCAGGCATGGGTAGGGCTTCCATTAGGTTCCCACCTTACAGAGGGGGAAACTGAGGCCTGGGAAGAATCAGCCACCAGAAGGGACTTTGTGCTGCCATTCCCTGAGCCTGTGGAGGGTCAGAGCCTAGACCCTGGTCTTGCCCTGTGGTCTGGAGTGGACATTCTGTGTCTGTCAGTCTGTCGGTGTGTGTGTCTGTCTGTCTCTGTCTCTCTGTCTCTCTGTCTCTGTCTCTGTCTCTGTCTCTCTCTCTCTCTCTCTCTCTCTCTCTTTCTCTCTCAGAGGGAGGTATGTGTGCAATACTATGTGTGCTTGAACTCTGGGCACTGTCCCCTAGTTTTTGTGGCTAAAGGCTTGTACTCTCCCACCTGAGCCATATACCTCCACTTCTGGCTTTTTGCTGGGTTAATTAGACATGAGACTCTCACTGGCTTTCCTGCCCAGACTGGCTTAACAAACCACGATCCTTACACCCGAGGCTCCTGCATAGCTAGGATTGGAGGGGAGGGCCCCGGGCATCTGGCTGAAACTGGAAGATGCAAAGTGGGTGCTCCAGAGCTGAAAGGAGTTCCTTCCCTTGAAGTCTCCTGCCGTGGGTGGCCGTATGGTCTGAAGGACTGTGCCGACCACCTATCCTTGCTGCTGAGCAAAGGCTGTGCCTTGCATAGTGTGTGCCCTCGGTGAGCCTTGGGTCCCTGGCCCATTGAGCTTGTCCCAGGGGTCCAGGCCAGTCAGACAAGAGCCTTGTGAAGCCATTGTAAAGTGAGATGTGAGGGGGCGCCCCACCCCTAAGCTGGGGTCACTGCTACTCCTGAGATGATAGAGCAGCCCACATCCAGCGGCCTGTGTCTGACCATTTGTAGAACAGGTTTCCTAGCTGGGTGCTGGTGGCTCACGCCTGTAATCCAAGCTCCTCAGGAAGCTAAGAGCTGAGGATCACAGTTGGAAACCAGTAAATGACCAAAATAGCCAGAAGTGGAAGAGTGGCTCGAGTGAGTGGTAGAGCACTATCCTTGAGTGAAAAAGCCAAGGAAGAGAGCAAGAGGCCCTGAGTTCAGGTCCTGAGACTGGCACACGCGCATGTGTAACGGATGCTTTTCCTTCCTGTCGGGCTGAGCACTGTCACGTGCTCGGAGTCCAGGACTTACAAGGGAGCCGAGGGTGTCAGGAAGGCGGCCACCACGTCCCCTGGTGACAAGAGCACCGGAGAACAGTATTTTTAGCTGTCTTTCCCGGGCACAGCTCCAGCGCTGTGCATTTTAATGGAGAAATAACTCTCACCGTGTGACGGGCTGTAGCCTGCAGGTGTCACATTCGTATTAAAGAGAAAGGGGTGACGGTTCATTTGCTTGGGCTGAGGTGTGAGTGGAATTCGCCCCCAGGGCCATTTGTAACCTGGCTTGTGAGGATCAATCTGACCCTGAGCACCTACCATTCAGAAGGAGGAGATGGAGGGCTGGAAATGGGGCAGCCAAGCACATTACCTTCGGTGGAGGGAGGCGGGGTGTATGTGCAGGGATCCTGTGACCTTGTTTCCCAAGACACAGGTGTGGATCTGATATTCTGTGCACCAACAAGCAGAGACCCTAGTGGGCTCTGAGTAGGAACTGGTAGTGTCTAAAGATACAGTTGCTTCAAGTGCCATATCATACTCTGGTAATCCCTGCTACTCAGGAGGCTGAGATCTGAGGGTTGAAGTTCAAAGCCAGTCCAGGCAGAAAAGTCCATGAGATTAACCAGCAAACAACAACTAAAACAAACAAAAAAACAAAAAGCAGAAGTGGAGCTGTAGCTCAGGTGGTAGAGTACTAGCTTTGAATGAAAAAAACTAAGGGATTGCACCCAGTCCATGAGTTCAGTACTAGGAATGGGGGGAAATGGGCGTGCTTGGGAGGAGCTCAAAATACAGAAGCAGGGCTGGGTGCCGGTTGGCTCACGCCTGTAATCCTAGCTACTCAGGAGGCTGAGACCTGAGGATCACAGTTCAAAGCCAGCCCAGGCAGGAAAGTCCATGAGACTCTTACCTCCAATAAACAACCAGAAAACCAGAAGTGGTGATGTGGCTCAAATGGTAGAATGAGCTGAAGAGCGGAGGGACAGTGTCCAGGCCCAGAGTTCAAGCCCCACTTCCACCAAAAAAAAAAAAATACAGAAGCAAAGATGGAGGGGGGAGGAGATGAAGCGTAGTACGAAGAGATAGAGCCCCTTTCCTATGTCATGGGGTCCAAGAGAGAGTAGGAACCCCATGTTTCTGCCATCAGATACCCCATGTTTCTGCCATCAGATGCCCCATGTTTCTGCCATCAGATGCCCCATGTTTCTGCCATCAGATGCCCAGACCCAGACTCAGAGGAAGGGCAGACAGGTCCCTGGTGACCAATGCTCTCAGTTCTGTAGGATATGGGAGTCCCACTCCTGGGGGCCCCCTTCCCCCTTCTTTCCTCCCTGTTTCCCTCTTGTTGCCCCCCAGTTGTGTGCAGTCACGTGACCAGAACTGGCACTCAATCCCTCCAACCCTGGTTGCTGCACGGAGGGAAGGAGACCATCTGTCCTGCTCCCTGGAGCTGTCAGCTGTCAGGCTGTGTGTGTGTGTGTGTGTGTGTGTGTGTGTGTGTGTGTGTGTGTGTGTGTGTGTGTATGTGTGTGTGCACATGCGCATGGCAGACTGGAGAGAAACAACCTCTTCTTTCTTCCTGTCCCCTCACAGCTCAGAGTCCCTCCCCTCCCCCTCCTCTGCACACCTGGGTCACCTCTGTACTGCACATCTGGAGTCTTCCAAGCACACCTATCTCCCGCCCCAGTGTGCCCTGCCCCGCAGCTTCCTGCAGGTCCTCCCTTCAAATTCTTCCTCCGTCTCAAGAGTTTCCTATCAAAGCCTCACGCCTGTCACCCCAGCTACTCAGGAGGCTGAGATCTGAGCATTGCAGTTCAAAGCCAGCTCAGGCAGGAACGTCTGTGAGACTCTTTATCTGCAGTAAAACTACCAACAAAGAAAAAGCCAGAAGTGGAACTCTGACTCCATCGGTAAGAGTGCTAGCCTTGAGCAACATAGCTCAGGGACCGCACACAGGTCCCGAGTTCAAACCCCAGGACTGGCACAAAATAAAAAAGCTACCTCTCTACCTATCATTATCCACCTACCTAGGCGAGAGCCTGGGGGGGGGGGTGGCGGGGATGGCTACATGCATCAAATAGTCAGTATTGATCTCAGCGATCAAATAGGAACTTCTGCAGAAGGAGATGCCAGAGTCTTGTGCCAGGCTTGTCCTGTGATCCACAGGCCAATGTGTCCCCTGGGTCCAGGTCACAGCCCTCTTCCTGCTCCTGAGGCCCAATATTGGAAAGGAAGAAAAGAAGGAAGGAAGGAAGGAAGGAAGGAAGGAAGGAAGGAAGGAAGGAAGGAAGGAAGGAAGGAAGGAAGAAAGAAACAGAGGAAGGAAGGAAAAGAAAGAAGGAAAAGAAAAGAAAGTAAGACCATAGGAGGAACTGCCAACTTACCTCTCTATAGAGCTAGACCACTGCTGCTACCAGGAGCGTAGGTCTGCCTTATTGGGTAAGAGAATGCAATTTGCCGGCGATAAATGGATGCTCTCCCGTGCCTGCAGCTTCCGTAGCTGGGAAGCCACATACCTGCGGCCGCTCAGTTGCTGAGATTGCTCAGCTGCCCAGGTAATCAAGGCTGAAGACCTTGGTGCTCGAGGTGCAGCAACAAGGCTGATTCCTTTGGTGTCTGTCTGTCTGACCTGCTTCCCTTCCATGTCCTCCTGTCTACCTCAGCCAGGAGGGCCTGGATGAGCCCAATGAGAAGGTGCTGGAAGCCTGGGGTTCTAAACTAGGACTTTGGTGGAACAGGAGCGGAGAAATGGGTTCCATCCATCTGGCAGAGTGGATGAGGGATGGAGGGGAAAAAAGAGGGGGACAGAGAGGCAGCAAGTGCCCACCCCATATTTATGTATCTATAATGCCCTCACCCTACCTGTAGTGTCTATCCTCACTCTTCTCACCCAGATCTGCTTCTGACATTCAGAGTCACATGAAGCCCTTCATTCATACATCCCTCTAGCAGACACTGGAGAAGAAGAAACACAGGGCCCAGATGTGTGCCCACCTGGGCTGGGCACAAAGCACCCCTTCCCCCAGTCTGCCACAGGCAGGAAAATACCCAGGCCACATGAATTCAAGGCTTAGGAACTGAGTGTGGTTGGGGTTTACTTCTTCTATTTGTTGTTTATTTTGTTGGTTGTGGGACTTGAATTCTGGGCCTGGGCATTGTCCCCCGGCTCTTCAGCTCAAATTGAGTGCTCTACCACTTGAGCCACAGCGCCACTTCTGGCTTTCTGGTGGTTCATTGGAGATAAGAGTCTCACGGACTTTCCTGCCTGGGCTGGCTTTGAACCGTGATCCTCAGATCTCAGCCTCCTGAGTAGCTAGGATCACAGGCATGAGCCACCAGTGATTGCCTTGGGATTTATTTCTGCATTTACCCAGGAAGGAAAAAACAAATCAAACAAATCTCAGCCAATGAATCATGTGAATGAGGCTTAACCTTATTTAAAGGAATAATGGGTTTTCCAAAAGATCTTTTAAAAGCTCCTCTTTACCCAGAAACAATGGATAGGGTCACTGCCAGTCAATCTTTCATCGTGATTAATTATTGTTGTTATTTTATTTTATTTACCAGAGAATGCTCCTTTAGCTTGCTGGCCCTCCCCCTCACTCTGTGTGGGTGCCAGGGCTGTGTCTGCTACCCCTGAGGGAGCTGGGCCTGGAACGGCCTGTCCTGGTAGACTGTAGCTATAAATAGGGCCCAGCGTAGCCCATTCCCTGCACTTTAACAGGAGAACGGACAGCTTCGCACGGGCAGTATCTGACTCAGCCAGGACAAAGGAGACATGCTTGACCCAAGCAGGATAGAGGAGAGACAGATGGGCAGACAAGTGGAGGAGAGAGGAGCAGAATGGGCAGAAGCAGGCTAGAAGCAGGGGAATGTTCACTGCCCAAGTCCAAGATGGCGGTTGGAGGAGCCCCAGACACCAGCAAGGAAAGTTGTCCTTGCCCGCCTAAGTTTTGTGGTTTGGTTTTGTTTGTTGTTGTTGGTGGTGGTGGTAGTGGTAGTGGTGGTAGGGCTTGAACTCAGGGCCTGGATGCTGTCCCTGAGCATTTTTGCCCAAGGCTAGAGCTCTACCACTTGCAGGTTTTCAGTGGTTAATCGGAGATAAGAGTTTCAAGGGAAACTTTGTCTTCCTGGGCAGGTTTCAAACTGCGATCCTCTGATCTAAGCATCATGATTAGCTAGGATTATAGGCATGAGCCTTCAGTGCCTGGCCTGAGCTCTCCTTGACTCATGCTGTGGGGTGCTGGGGGGCTTCTGGGCACCATGCCTGGTCCTGTACACTTGCTTTGCCTCTGGGGCTCCTGGCATGGTGTAGGGGGCCGTGGACGGACGTGTGAATAGGGAGCAGGGCCGTCTCACTACAGTGATGCTCAGCTCAGAGGAATTGCCCAGCAATGAGGTACAACGCTCAAAGTCAGGAGCTGGTACTAGTGGCTCACACCTCTCATCCTAGCTACTCAGAGGGCTGAGATTTGAGGATCATGGTTCAAAGCCAGCCCAGGCAGACAAATCTATGAGACACTTACCCTCAATGAACCATCAAGAAGCTAGAAGTATAGCTGGGTGCTGTTGGCTCACACCTGTAATCCTAGCTTCTCAGGAGGCTGAGATCTGAGGATCGCAGTTCAAAGCCAGCCCAGGCAGGAAAGTGTGAGACTCCTATCTCCAATAAACCACTAGGAAACCAGAAGTGGTGCTGTAGCTCAAGTGGTAGAGTGCTCACCTTGAGCTGAAGAGCTGAGGGACAGCGCCCAGGCCCAGAGTTCAAGCCCCACAACTGACAAAAAAGAAGCTAGAAATAGAGGCATGGCTCAAGTGGCAGAGCACCAGCCTCATGCAGAAAAAACTAGTGAGATATCGTTTTAACTGTATTCATTTATTTATTTATTTTGTCAGTCATGGGGCCTGAACTCTGGGCCTGGGCGCTGTTCCTCAGCTCTTCAGCTCAAGGCTAGTGCGCTACCACTTGAGGCACAGCGCCACTTCTGGTTTTCTGAGTGGTTTGTTGGAGATAAGAGTCTCAGGGACTTTCCTGCCCGGGCTGGCTTTGAACTGTGATCCTCAGATCTCAGCCTCTTAAGTAGCCACCAGTGCCCAGCTGTCTTTTCTTTCTTGGAACTGGGGATTGAACCAGGACACTGCACTGGTGGCAAGCGCTTTACCATCGAGCTACATCCCAGCCCAAGGCCTTGAGTTTAATCCCTAATACTGGGGGTGGGGGGTGGGGAGGAAAGCCACCAAGAGGCCTCTGCTCCCAGCTCAATGTCAGGTCCTTATGGCTCCACTGGAGAAGAGCTGGGAGTCCAGAGGCCCCACTTACCTGCAATGGGACAACCCAGCAACCGGCTCTACTTCTTTCCTCCCCCCTCACTCCCTGCCCCAGGGCCAAGCCTTTGAGCTGTGTCATCAGTGATGGAAGTGTGGGCTAAAACCTTACAGGGCCACAGTGCTCCCGCACTCATCACCCTCCTCCCTGCGCCTGTGGTTTTCCTAATAAACACCTCTAAAATATTTATAGAGGCAGCTCTGATGAAGTAGCATAACACCACTCTTCAGTGCTTTCTACTTTCTGCTAATTGGTAGATTGAGCCTGGGCTCCAATCCCTCAGCCCCTGAGGGTGGTCTCATCAGAGCAAGGCTGGGAGGGAGGAGGGGTGCAGTCCTCAGCCGAGGGGATCACTCGTCTCTCACAGGGGAGGGGACCAGGCCTGGAGGCAGCCGTGTGACCGGACTGGGCTCTGAGGGTCTAGTTGAGGGGGATGGAGGTGCAGACAGGCCGAGGTTCTAGAACTGACAATAGAGAAGACTCGAAGGCTGCAAGATATTTCAGGACCACGGACAGCAACCCGCGCATGCTTTCTTCCCCCAGGGGACTGACCAGAGGGCTTGCTGGGCTTCCAAGGGACAAAGATGATTGGCCGCCCACTTTGTGGGTGGACCACTGAATGATGGGTAGCTGAGCCCATTGATCCCCTGCAGGCCTGGCCAGAAAGACCACAATTACTTCCTGTGTTGTGAGAATATGTTTAACTCTCTGGGTCTCTGAAACTCCCAAAATCATGCTGGATGCTGGTGGCTCACACCTGTAATTTCAGCTATTCAGAAGGCTGAGATCTGAGGATCGTGGTTCAAAGCCAGCCCAAGTAAGAAAGTCTGTGAGACTCTTATCTCTAATGAACCACCAGAAAACCAGAAGTGGTGCCATGGTTCAAAGTGGTAGAGCCCTAGCCTTGAGCAAAAGAGCTCAATGACAGCAGCGAGGGCCTGAGTTCAAGTCTCATGACCATTAAAAAAAAATTCCTGTTAGCCAGGCACCTATGGCTCCTGCTTGTAATCCTAGCTACTCAGGAGGCTGAGGTTGAAGGAGTGAGGTTCAGAGCCAACCCCAGGCAGGAAAGTCTGTGAGACTCCTATCTCCAATGAACCACCAAAAAAACTGAAAGTGAAGCCATGGCTCAAGTGGTAGAGCACCAGCTTTGAACAGAAAAGTTCAAGAACTTCACCCAGGCCCTGAGTTCAAGTCCCCATACTAACAAAACAAACAAACCAATACCTTGAGCGGCCCTCATGTCCAGCTAGAATGGTTCACAGTCCAACTTCCTCCAGGCCCAGATGCCTGTGTGAAGGGTCCACCCAGTAGCTAGAAGGCAAATCTGTCCTCATGGACATGGGGTACAGACAGAAGGGAGGCCTCCGTGGAGAGGTCTCCCCACTGGTTCCCAGCAAGGACCTTTTTTGTTGTTGGTGGTCATGGGACTTGAACTCAAGGCCTGGGCATGGTCCCTGAGCTCTTCTGCTCAAGGCTAGTGCTCTATCACTTTGTGCCACAGTGCCCCTTCCAGTTTTCTGGTGGTTGATTGGAGCTAAGAGTCTCACAGACTTTCCTGCCCCGCCTGGCTTCAAATCCCGATCCTCAGACCCCCAGCCTCCAGAGTAGCTAGGGTGACAGGCGTGAGCCACCTGTGCCTGGCTTCCCAGCAAGGACTTTCTAACAAGAGCTGTTTTTATCCCAATTGCCCAAAGCCTAGAGCTGCTCTAATTATGTGACAGGCTGGAATCTGAGGGGAACCATTTGAATTATTCATGCAAAGTATGCCGGAGGGTAGGGATGGAGGAGGGAGGGTTCCCCCTAACTCACACCCGGCCCTGTCTGCTGGGATCTTATTAGTGACACCTCGGGGCCTCCCCCCTCCCCGCTTTCCCTTCCCAGCTGGAGCCTCTCCCCTGCTCCTCTCGGACCTTCCACACCTCTCTTCACTCTGAACTCTCCTGCTTTTCCCTGTCTTTCTGAGCATGCTGGCAGAAATGGAGCCTAACGCCCCGGAGGGCAGGGGTCTGCTGGATGCATTATCAGGATGAGCTCTTCAGGGTTTATTTTCTTTGAAGTGTGTGGGAGAGGGATCGTGAGTTCAAGAACCAGGGCTCCAGCTGGGTGAGGTAGTACCAGCCTGTAATCCTAGCTCTCCAGAGGCTGAGGCAGGAGGCTCATGAGCTAGAGGCCAGAGTAAGCCGTCTCAGAAACAATGTCCTTGCATGGTTTTGGGCTGCCTACAGGGAACAGAGGACGGGAAGGGTCAGCCTGGAAGCTAAAATTCGTAGAGATGGTCATGCAGAACGCAGAGGTAGGTGGGGACGGGGGGTGGGGGTGGGGGTGTGGGGAGGATTCTAAGCCGGCTCAGCCCAGAGGGGACAGGAAGAGAAGCAGAGCTGTACGCAGGTGTGAGCAGAGATGCTCCTGGCAGGTAGTCAGATCTGATCATCAGACAGCCTGGGTGAGCCCAAGGCCATCCACCCAGCCTCCCCCCCCCCATCTCTGGAGGCTTACTGGGGACTGGTGGAGTGGGAAGGGGCATGGGGGGATGTAACAGCTTTGTTGGGGCTCAGGACAAGCAGCTGGCATCAGAACCCCAGGTAAGCCTTGGGGCTGTGGGGAGATGCTCTGGGTAGAACTTCTTGTGTTTGCTTACTGTGACTGAGGTTTGAACTCAGGGCCTAAGTGCTGTTCCTGAGCTTTTTTTTTTTTTTGGTCAGTCGTGGGTCTTGAACTCTGGGCCTGGGCGCTGTCCCTCAGCTGAAGAGCTAGTGCTCTACCACTTGAGCCACAGCGCCACTTCTGGTTTTCTGGTGGTTCATTGGCGATAAGAGTCTCATGGACTTTCTTGCCTGGGCTGGCTTTGAACCTCGATCCTCAGATCTCAGCCTCCTGAGTAGCTAGAATGACAGGCGTGAGCCACCAGCTCCCAGCTGAGCTTTTTTTTTTCTTTTTTTCACTAGATGTGGGTGCTAACCACATGAGCCGCACCTCCATTCCCAGCTGTTTGCTGGTTAATTGGAGAATCTCATGGACTCTTCTTGTCCAGGATGTCTTCAAACTTCAACTCTCAGATCTCAGGCTCCTGAGTAACTAGCATTTCAGGCGTGAGCCATTGCTACCTGGTATCTTTGAAAGTGTCTTTTGTTCCCACTTAACCCCCATTCTAAAGGAAGGTTTGCTTCAGATTCCTCCTCCTCCAGGAAGCCTCTCTGGGCTACTTTCTCTTCCCTACCTCAGAGCCTGGTAAAGCCCAGACAAGAAAGGCTCACACTTACTGAGCAAGGCAGGTGGACCAGAGGTAAGAGAAGGAGAAAGGAGATGGCATTCTGCCAGCCACCTCTGCCGGGCTCACTGGGAACCAGGAGCTAGGTTCCTGGGGGAGAGAGGAAGCCATCACTGGCATTCAGTAACCCTCAGCTCTCATGGACCATTAAGTACTCTTAGTAAGGTCAAAGCTTCAGCTGTGCTAGTTTCTGCTTGTGTGACTTTGAACAGTGCCCTCATCTGCCCATGTTTGTTCCCCTGACCTGTACAACACACAGCGCTATTAATCCCTTTGGTTTTTCAAGAAATAATGATGGAGCAACCAATTCTATGCTGGGACCCCTAAATCTGTCCTTTAATGTGAGTTAAAAGATGGGACTCGAAGCTGGGCACCAGTGGCTCACGCCTGTCACTCTAGCTACTCAGGAGACTGAGATCTGAGAATCGAGGTTCAAAGCCAGCCTGGGCAAGAAAGTCCAGAAGATGCTTATCTCCACTTAGTGGTAGAGCTCTAGCCTTGAGCACAAAGAGGCTCAGGAACAGTGCTCAGGCCCTGAGTTCAAGCCCTAAAACCAGCAAAAAAAGAAAGAAAAGAAAAAAAGAAAGTTATGATTCCTTGTTTGCCACCATTGGCTGGTGTCTGTCATCCTAGCTACGTAGGAGGCTGAGACTTGAGGATCATGGTTTGAAACCAGCCTGGGCAGGAAAGTCAGTGAGACACTTAGCTCTACTCAACCAGCAAAAAGCTAGATGTGGAGATGTGGCTCAAGTGATAGCGTGCCAGCATAGCGTGAAAAAGCCAAGTGAGAGGGACTGAGGCCTTGAGTTCAGGTCCCAGTACTGGAATGTGCACAGAATGTGCACACACACACACACACACACACACACACACACACACACACACACACACACACACACACACACACACCCTACTACCCCGTCTGGCAAATGAACAGATACCATCTACAGAGTCCCACAGAGCTGTGTGCAGGCCAAGACTCCTTTCCCAGTGCTCTTTCAGATCCTCCTGTGTTGGCTTCTGTCAGTGTCTTCTCTTGGTGAGATAGAATATTTTCCAGGATTCTTTTCCCTGGCTGTGACTGTGGTAAAGGTTAGAGACTCTACATATATGCCTGTTTTTTGTTTTTTGGTTTTGGATTCGGTGCTTGTTCTGGGGCTTGAACTCAAGGCCTGGGCACTGTCCCTGAGCTTTTTTAGCTCAAAGCTAGCATTCAATCACTTGAGCCACAGCTCCATGTTGGGCTTTTTGGTGGTTCCTTGGAGATAAGAGTCTCAAGGACTTTCCTCCCAGGGCTGGTTTCGAACCTGCCTCTTAAGTAGCCTACATAGAATCTTGCATTGGAAAGGAGATCCAAGACACCGAGGGGAAACTGATTCCATCTCCACTGGCAGAGCAGAACCTGGAGGGTCCACCTGCCACCCCAGGGAGCCGCTGGCCCTCCTGGGATGAGCCAAGGCCCTGCAGCTCCCACGCATGTGCTTCCCAGAGAGTTCCCAGGCCTTCAGGGACGCTCCGCCTTCCCCAGTTCTCAGTTCTTTGTGTGACCACACCCTGGGGAATCCACTCTAGCATTTGAACCTCGGCTTGGCTCTGAGCTTACCGTGATGCCCTAAATCTGTTGGGCCTCCTCTTGATCTGACTCCACAGCCAGTGGGCTGGGGTCTCACAGGTGCCCAGGGTGGTGCGGGGCATGGTCCTCCCAGGTCCAAATCCAGGTTCTTGTCCCCACTCTGTTCTGTCCAAAGGTAAGGCAGGCTGTCAGGGCCCACTCCCCATAGCCCTGGTGGGCTGTGAATCTGCCTTTTGTGAAAAGTATCAGAGGGAGGCTCTGGGGGTGAGTTTTCTTTTTTCCCTCCCTTCCTCCCTTCCTCCCTTCCTCCCTTCCTCCCTTCGCCCTTCCTTCCTTCCTTCCTTCCCTTTTTTCCTTCCTTCCTTCCTTTCTTTTTGTCATGGGGCTTGAACTCAGGGCCTGGATGCTGTCCCTAAGCTTTTCAGCTCAAGGCTAGCACTTTACCACTTGAATCACAGCTCCACTTCTGGCTTTTTTTGTTTTTGAAAGTTTAGTGGAGATAAGTCTCACAGACTTTTTTACCTGGGCTGGAAGATCCTCAGAACTCAGACTCCTGAGTAGCTAAGATTACAGCTATGAGCCTGCAATGGGTGATTTAGATTTTCTTTCTCCCTCTCTCCTTCCCTCCTTCTCTTTTCTTTCTTTCTTTCTCTTTCTTTCTTTCTTTCTTTCTTTCTTTCTTTCTTTCTTTCTTTCTTTCTTTCTTTCTTTCTTTCTTTCTTTCTTTCTTTCTTTCTTTCTTTCTTCCTTGTCAGTCCTGGGGGGGGGGCTTGAACTCAGGACCTAGGCACTGTCCTTGAGCTCTTTTTGCTCAAGGCTAGTGCTCTACCACTTTGAGCCAGAGCCCCAGTTCCAGTTTTCTGGTGGCCAATTGGCAATTAATAGACTTTCCTGTCCCAGCTGGCTTTGAACTGCAATCCTCAGATCTCAGCCACCTGCATAGCTAGGATTACAGGTGTGAGCTATCAACACCCGGCGAGTTTTTCTTTTTCTTTTCTTTTTTTTTGGGGGGGGGGTCAGGTTGTGGGGCCTGAACTCTGGGCCTGGGCGCTGTCCCTCACCTCTTCAGCTCAAGGCTAGCACTCTACCACTGGAGCCACAGTGCCACTTGCGGCTTTTTTTCTTTTTGCTTATGTGGTGCTGAGGAATTGAACCCAGGGCCTCAGGCATGCAAGGCAAGTGCTCTACCACTGAGCCACCTTCCCAGCCCCCTGCCGAGTTTTTCTACCCACAGCCTCTCCCTGCCCAAAGCCTGGGGACATTGAATCTTCATCTTTCTCTGGGCCTCGAACTGCTTCCATAAAGCAATATGGTGCTTGTGACACTAGTGTGGCTCCCCCACCCCGCTCCCACCCTGTGCCTGTCCCTGGGAATCATGGGAAATGTAGGTGGGGCCTCCATGGCCAGAGCCACATGGAGGGCCTTTAACCCAACTGCTTTCCCACCCAGGTAGGACTCACCCAAATGTTGTTCAGATACTTGGACAGCAGAGCTGGGTACAAATATGGAAACCACTTGCTTCATAGCCTCTGTGATCTCTGGGTTCACCATAGTTGCCCTGTTGTTGAGTGACTGAGGGGATAATCAGATGAGGCTATATGAAATGTATTTGCCATAGGGGCCTGCTCAAAATGTGAACAATGGTTGCCACTGTCACCCAGACAAGGAGCTGCTCTGGGGCTGCTCCCCATTTCTCGGTCTCAGAGACCCCCCCCAAAAAAAGTGCTGGGGTTATGGCTGACTTTCCATTAGAGCCAAAGTCTACTTTGGAGTGGAAGTATGGGAGTAAAAGTGATCTGCATGTCGAGCGACGGTGGCTCACACCTGTAATCCCAGCTACTAAGGAGGCTGAGATCTGGGGATCAGGGCTCAAAGCCAGTCCAGGCAGGAAAGTCCTTGAGACTCTTAGCTCTACTTAACCACCAGAAAACTGGAAGTAGCGCTGTGGCTCAAGTGGTAGAGCACTAGCCTTGAGCTGAAGAGCTCAGGGACAGGTATCCAGGCCCACAGTTCAAGCCCCATAACCACCACCAACAACACAAGTTATCCACACCCAAGTCAAATGCTGCCAAGTCTGGAACCCAGTCCTGTGGTCCCTTGAGTCCTCAGTTTCCCGACTGAGCCTTACTGATGCACCCCTTCCAGGAGAGAGCTGGGCTAGCCACCACAAATCACCACAGTTCTGGGGACTGTCAGGAGAGTCTAGCTCCCTTTAGTAGCTTGGCCCACCAGACATGCCAGCAACTCATGCCTGTCATCCCAGCTACTCAGGAGGCTGAGATCTGAGGATCATGGTTCAAAGCCAGCTTAGGCAGGAAAGTCCATGAGCCTCTTATCTCCAATGAACCAGCAAAACAAAGCCAGAAGTGGGGCTGTAACTCAAATGGTAGAGCACCAACCTTGAGTGAAAAAAAGCCAAGGGAGAGTGTGCGGCCTTGAGTTCAAGCACAAGCACAAAAAAGGAAAGAAGATTGGCCAGGAGGAGGGAGGCTGGGCAAGTGGGCATCTCTGGCCTCGGCTCCCAGAACTGGACTGACTCTTGTCCCTGCATCTGGGATCTCTACGAGCTTCTGGTGGGTTCCATGGGGTTGGATCCTGAGTGTTTATAAATTTTATTATGCCTGTGTTTGTTTAAATATATATAATATATATTTATATTTATAGCTCTAGATGCCCTCCATCCCCTCCCCTCCCCTAGTTCTTGCCCCTGGCTTTTTGCCTGGAGGCTGTGTAGGGCAGCATTGTCTGTGTGCCTTTGTCTGCCACGGTCTGTGTGCTACTGTTCCTCGTGACCCTTCGAGTCTGTTCCGAAGCCAATGAGGGGCCTGGACGGCGGCCGGTCAGTGGAGAGCGTCTGTTTTTGTGGGGGGCTGAGGAGGGCTTAAGGGGGGCCGTGTGGGGCTCTGCGTGAGACAGCTCAGGCGGCAGCACCCCCTCCTCCTCCTCCTGTACCCCGTCTTCCCCATCCCCTTCCTCATCATCGCAGCACAGGGCATGGTAGAGCACTTTGTCACTGAATCGCACCCTTTCCCGCGTGCCCGGGGTCCGCTGTGGCATGGGGCCTTTCCCAGGGCCAGCGTTGAAGGCCTCCTCACTCGAAGAGTCCGGGGTCTCCACGCGTGGCCCATTGGCAATGGGGGTGCTGCCGTTCATAAGACGATAGTCAGGCCCCGTGCCCGGCCGAGATGACTCGGGGCAGTCGGCCGAGTCCGGCGGCGGCGGCGTGGAGATGTCCAGGAAGGAGCAGAACTCCCAGCTGTCCGAGAGGATGTCGGCCGTCATGAAGTCGAAGGGGCCCCCCACGCCCGCCTTGTCGCTGCTGGACGTGCTGCTCACGGTGGCTGTGGTCCATTCATCCGGCTCCAGTTCGAAGTCGAAGTCTGAGGTCAGCTTGTCAATCTGGCTCACCACCTGGAGGGGAAAGGGCAGAGGGGGTAAGAGGGACTGGAGAGGAGTCTTGTATCACCTAGGTGTGGGGCCTTCTCCCCTGGCTGGAACCCAGCAAGATGGTGACTGGTTTATTCACTTCCTCTAGGAAGCTAAACAGAGCATAGCCTGGCCATTCTCAAAGCACAATTACCGCCTGATGGCAGTAGGTCGAGTCTGTCATCTTAGGCTGAGATCTGACGATCACAGTTCAAACACAGCCTGGGCAGGAAAATCTGAGTTTCTTATCTCCAATGAACCAGCAAAAAGCTGCAAGTGGGGCTCTGGCTCAAGTGGTAGAACACCAGCCCTGAGCAAAAAAAAAAAAAAAAAAAAAAAAAAAAAAAAAAACAACCCTCAGGGATAGCTCCCAGGCCCTGAGTTCAAGCTCCAGGACCAGAACTCCTATTCTCCCCCTTCCCCCCCAAAAAAAAGGTCCATTTCCCACTCCTTCATTCTTTAGGGGAAGGGCATGCTGCTGTTCAGGCTTGTATGCCAGCATTCACACACCCTTCTCTCCCAAACACAGCTGCTGATCTGGGGCTCAGCCTTGGGGATCAGAGCTCCATCTTCCTTTGAATGAGGTAAGGAGCCCCATAGAGGGGCTGGGACATTGCAGCTAGGCTGTTTGGGGAAACAGATTAGCAGCCAGCCACTCTCAGAAAGAGGGCCTGGGCCAGCCATCCCAAAGCCCCCTGGATCAGTTTCCCCCTTTCCTGTGGGTGTCCCCCATGGCTGCAAGCTATCTTCCCCTTCCTCCTTTCCTCCCCTTCCTCCTCTCTCCTTGCCTCTCCAGTCCACTGAGGAGCAGAGATTAATCCTGGCTTGTTGGAAAAAGAACAAAGCAAGCACTATTTGGGAAGCAATAAAGAATCCATCCATCCTGGGCCCAGAGTTGCTTGTTAAATGTACTCAGGGTGTAGCTGGCACAAGAGATGGCTGCTCCCTGCTCGGCCCTCTGCCTCTGTGCTGGCAGCCCTGCCTTCACAAACCCCCTGGCCTTAGCACATGAATCAGGGTGGGAAAGAGAGACAGACAGACAGACAGACAGAGACAGATCCAGCCAGAGTCCTAGGGAGAGGCCAAAACAGGAGAGAGGGGGAGGAGAGTCAGACAAAAACCAAAAACAACAAAGCAAAGTGGAAAGCCAGAGGCTGGTGGCTCATGCCTGTAATCTCAGCTACTCAAGAAGCTGAGCTCTGAGGATTGCAGATTAAAGCCAACCCAGGCAGGAAAGCCCTTGAGACTCTTATCTCCAATTAATGATCAAAAAGCCAGACATGGAGGTGTGGCTCAGGTGGTAAAACTTCAGCCTTGAGTGAAAGGTCAGTTCTTAAACCCTGAATTCAAGCCCCAGTGCTGGCATAAAAAGAAACAAGCAAACCCCTAAAGCACTGGTGTGCAAACCTGATAGGAAGGGCAGATTAGCTGAATGACAGAAGTAAGGACCAGAAGGGAAGCCTTGTGCCCACAGGACCCTGACTTCCTTGCAGGGGCCTTGGATCAATCTGCAAACGTACTGCCCTTCTGGGGTGTCTTGTTTCATAGGCCCAGTGCAGAAAGCAGGCCTGTGATAGGCCTGTACTACCTGCCTCTCGGCTTTGAATGCCTTGAAGTCTGTGATTTCTCTCTGAGATTTAATAATCATTTTCCCGACATGTAATTTGGGATTGTCTTGGAGTGCAGGGAAATAATTATATACACAGAAGGGAAGAGAGGGGGAGAAAAGTGAGCCATTAAAATTAGTCACAAAGCTGGGCGCTGGGGGCTCATGCCTGTCATCCTAGTATTCAGGAGGCTGAGAGCTGAGGGTTGCGTTTCGAGGCCAGCCTAGTAAAGTCCATGAGACTCTTATCTCCAATGAACCACCAAAAAGCCTGAAGTGGAGCTGTGTGGCTCAAGTGGTAGAGTGCCAGCCTTGAGTGATAAAAGCTCAGGAACAGCAGCTGGGCCCTGAGTTCGAGCCCCAGTACTGGTACATTAAAAAAAAAAATCAGTCGTGGGGCTTGAACTCTGGGCCTGGGCTCTGTCCCTCAGCTCTTTGGTTCAAGGCTAGCACTCTACTACTTTGAACCACAGCGCCACTTCTGGTTTTCTCCTGGCTCATTGGAGATAAGAGTTTCACGGACTTTCCTGCCCAGGCTGGCTTTGAGCCACCATCCTCAGATCTCAGCCTCCTGAGTAGCTAGGATGACAGGCATGAGCCACTGGCATCTGATGAGTCTGGAATCTTAAGGCCAAGACTGATCTTCTCTGAGGGGCCTTTGAATACTAGAGAAAGGGGCAGGGAGCAGGGCTGTGACAGAATGTGACCTCTATCCCAGGGTACCAACCTCTGTGCTGGTCTAGTCTGCCTGGACAGCTATGCCTACTGATTCTTCCCACGACAGCAACTTCCTGTAGCACCTGCTTCACCCAAAGAATTTTTGTTTTTTTTTGGTGCCAGTTCTGGGGCTTGAACTCAGGGCCTGAGCGCTGTCTCTGAGCTTTCATGCTCAAGGCTGGCACTCTACCACTTGAGACACAGCTCCATGAGTGTGTGTGTGTGTGTGTGTGTGTGTGTGTGTGTGTGTGATTGGAGATAAGAGTCTCACAAACTTTCCTGCCTGGGCTCACTTCGAACCATGCATGACCCTCAGATCTCAGCCTCCTGAGTGTCTGGGATTATAGGTGTGAGCCACCAGCCAGTGCCTGACAGAATTTTCTGAGCAGCAACTAAGATTGATCCTGGGTAGTTTTCCAGCGGCTCTCAGCCACCTAGCACCCCCTGTCTTACTCCAGCAAGCAGCCTGCACCTCCAGTCCCACCGGTAACCTCCTCTGCTCACCTCCTCTGCTCACCTCCTCCTCCTGCTCCCTTGTCTTCCCTCCTTATCTCTTCCCCTCTCCCCTGCTAGCCTGGATGTGCCTGGAGAGAGAATTCTGGGGTCCTGGACCCCTCCATATTGCATGGTTGCGGCCCTCTCGCCAGCCCTCGCTGATCAACCCCCACCCCCATCTCTAATGGACCCTAAAGCCTAACTGCCCGCCTTGCCCAGATCTAGTGGCCCTTCCCCCCTGCCCCTCCCCCCTCCTGCTCCCCCTGTCCCTCTCCCTCCCTCCCTCACAAGCTGCTCCCTCTTTCCCTCTCTCCTAGCTCCCCAGGCAGCCGATTGCATAACTGGGGATTCTGCATTATTTATGACCGCTGATTATTTTTTAATTCTGTGATTACGTTGTTTATTATCTTCCTGGGGGAGGGGGGAGGGGAGGGGAGGGGACAGGCGGCTGTGGAGCTGGGGAACAAGGAAAGGGAGCAGATCATGATTCACAATTCTCCTCTTGTAATTTGACCTCATTAGCCCGAGGAGCCTAGGTGAATCTGTCCGGTGGAAAGCGAAGCAAGAAGGGAAGAGAGGAGAGTGTGAACACACACACACACACACACACACACACATACACACACACACACACATCATGAAAAATCTGCACCATCGGTGTGGAGCCGCAGGTGATGGCGCTGACCCACTTTGGCACAGCCCTGGGTCCCCAGCCTCTCCTGCCCCAGTTGCGTCCTGGCTCCGCCACATTTCTTCATCTGTCCTTCGCCAGGCCTGTGGCCTTTCCTGCCATTTGCACATGTCACACTGGCCAATGGGACCCTAAGACTGGACAGCCAGGGAGACAGGCCACTGTGCACGGCCTACTGCCCAGGAAAATCAGACAGAGGCATGGCCCCTGCTACCTTCTTCCCCACCACTGTGCCCCTGACTTGTGTGTGTGTGTGTGTGTGTGTATGTGTGTGTGTGTGTGTGTGTGTGTGCCAGTACTGGGACCTTGAACTCAAAGCCTAGCTTTTACACTCAAGGCTGGTGCTCTACTGCTTGAACCACAGCTCCACTTCTGACTTTTTTGTTGGTTCACTGAAGATAGGAGTCTCACAAGACTGCAGATGGTGATCCTCAGATCTCAGCCTCCTGAGCAGCTGGGATTGCAGTGGGAGCCACCAGCTCCCGGCCAAGGACCCGAGGATGAGAAGAAGGGCATACATCTGCTCATGATGAGCTCGAACTCTGAGCTAAGGACTAAGGGCAGTAGGTTGGTGGATCCCAGAAGAAGCTGGGGGGGGGCTCACTCCCCCTCCCCCAGAAACACAGCCCCAAGGGGATTCCTGGGTTGGGGGGAGGGCCTGGGCTTCTCAGGGAGAGTAATTGAACATGCTGTCTGGGACCCATCACCTTAGTCTCTTTGACCTTCAACCTTTGCTCCTGTGCTTTCTCTCCTGCCCTGGCCTCCTGGCTGATCTTGAACTTGACCTACACCCTTCATCCCCAAGACCCCCAACAGCATCACAGCTCCCACAGCCTGCAGGGCTCAGAGATTTTACGCCTCTCTTCCTGTCAGCCTCCCTTTCAAAAGCCACCTTCGCAGAGAGACCCCATCCGCTCACTCTGTGTCCCTCCTTTCCCCAATCCTAGGGTAACCCTAGTAATCCCCAGCACCACAACACAAACAAAACAATACTGGGCACAGGGGGTCAGGCCTGTAATCCTAGCTATACAAGGAAGCTGAGATCTGAAGATAGAAGTTCAAAGCCAACCCAAACATGAAAGTCCATGAGACTCTTAACTCCAATTAACCACTAGAAAGTGGGCGGGGTGTGTGTGTGTGGGGGGAGATGTTGAAGGGGGAGGAGACTATCAGCATAGAGCCCTCCCTCCTGGCTACCTTGGGCAAGACCTGGGCAGACCTGCAGTAACTTTTTTTTTTCTGGGGATCTAGCTTCCACTCCCAAGCACTGTGCCTTCCCAAGAGTCAGTAAGGGACTAAACAGGTGCTCTCCAAGAGTGGGTGTAACCAGAGGACAGTACTTGCTTCCTCTCCATTTCAGACCCATCCAGACCTTTGATGGAATAAATGCCAGAGGAAAGTACCGGTGGGGCCCAGCCCGGCCAGCTCTATGCCCACTTCAAAGGGCATAGAGCCAGGATCGCAGGTTCTAAAACCAGGCCTGGTATGCCTCCCCTCCACAGCCCCATCCCAGAGAAAGCCACTTATGGCATCTCTACTCCCCTCCACCCCGCCTTGGGCTCCCCCATTTCACCTGCCTTCTCCTGACTCCCCTCTGATCATCACCCCTCTGTCTGCAACCCCCTGCCTGGGGCCTGAGGGGAACTCTGAGACTTGCCCCCTCTTCTCAGCTGGGTGCCATAGGCAGCTGACAGGCAGTGGCATACGGGGTAGACTCTGGTTACTATAGCAACCTGCCAGGCTTGGGTGGAGACACCCGGCCTAAGGGGGGTAAGGGGGAGGGAGGAGAGGGATTGGTTCAGGCACAGCTTCTGACCTGAAGCTGGGTTGAGGGGAGACAGAAAAGGGGATGAGTGTCAGAGGGGACATCGGAACACCCCTGGGAATGAATGCCAGCGTCCTGGCACCCACCTACAGAACCACTCTTTCAAAAATGGTGGGAGGCCTGGGAATGTGGCTTAGTGGTAATGTGCTTGCCTAGCAAGCATGAAGCCCTGGGTTCGATTCCTCGGTGCCACATACACAGAATGCTAACCTTGAGGGACAGTGCTCAGGTCCTGAGTTCAAGCCCCAGGACTGGCCAAAAAAAAGAAAGAAAGGAGAGAGACTGGCCAGGGGGGCACCAGTGGCTCATGCATGTTAGCCCAGCTACTCAGGAGGCTGAGATCTGAGAATCACAGCTTGAAGCCAGCTGGGACAGGAAAAGTCCACAAGACTCTTCTAATAACCCACTAGAGTAACCAGAAAATCTCCAGAAGTGGAGAAGGCACAGCTCAAGTAGTAGAGCGCTAACTTGGAGTGAAAAAGCTAAAGACCAGTGCCCAGGCCCTGAGCTCATGCCCCAATACTGACACACACACACACACACACACACACACACACACACACACACACACACGCACACACGCACACACACATGCACACACACATCAAAACAAGGCACAGAGACTACCCAGGAGCACCACCTGCTACAACCCAGAGTTGGCTCCAAGACCTTGAGTTCTAGGCTTCCTTCTGCCCCTGGTAGGCTGTATGACCTTGAACAAACCCCTAGCCCTTTCTGAGCCTCAGTTTCTCCAACAATATGAGGACAGGGCTGGGCTGGATTACCCAGGAGAGCCTTGGAGCATTAGAGGAGGCCTGGGTAACTTGTCAGGAGTGAGCTCTGTTTGTAGCAAGGCTGACTCTCGGCCTACATAGGCCTGCCAGGCCATGGGAACTCAGAGATTTGGGATAGAACCTCTGGAAAGTTCTATGGCCCCAATACCAGTACAGAACATTTGAACAAGATGGTGGAGGGGGTGGGGGATTACAGTGAATCTCTGAGGCTGCAGGAAGAGAGGTTTCGAGGAGCCTTTGACTTCTGAATTATCCTGCCCACCGATGTTCAGCCCAGACAGTGCACAGTTCAATCTATAGGCAAAAGCACCACCACCTCCTATCTACCATTTTTGTGTGTGTGTGTGCCAGGCCTGGGGATTGAACTCAGGGCCTGAGCTTTTGTGCTTAAGGATAGCTAACACTCTACCACTTGAGCTGCAAGCGCTACTTCTGGCTTTTGGTGTTGTGCTTGTTAGTTTATTGGAGATAAGAGTCTCACAGACTTTCCTGCTCAGACTGGCTTCCAATGGTGATTCTCAGATCTCAGCCTCCTGAGGAGCTAGGATTACAGGCCTGAGCACCAGTGCTTAGTCTTATCCTGGCCTTTCTGTCCTGCCGGCCTCCTCCTGAACATAGCTCTCTCCAAATAACCCCTGTTCCTTGGCTCTTGGGCCAGGCTGCAGTTGGCACCCACTGACACGCTAGACTTCTGCAGCCCCCTTACCACCCTGGTTGCCCTACACAGCTGGCTAGGGAAGGCTCAAGGCTGTAATTCTGGCTCAATCACTCTCCTTCTGCCATCTCCACAGGGGCCCTGGTTACAAGGAGTTGAAGTTTGCCTAAAGCCCACCTGGCTGGTGTGTAATGGTACCCAGCGGGCAAATTCAGGCCAGCGGCTCAGAACACTGGTCATGCATTTTGGGCTTGAACACAGCCCAGGGGGCAGGGTGGAGGACATAATACCTCATTACCCCAGTGATGTAGGGAACAGTAATTGAACCAGGCTCCACTTGGGGGTGGGGCGGGGGGCACACACGTATTCCTGCAGTTCTCAGTGGCTTCTCAGCCTTGTTAGAAGCATTCAGGCTCTCTGAGAGGGAGTCTCAGCCCCTTCTAGAAGATTCCTGTTCCTGCCAAGGCATACATAAAACCCTGATACCTATAGCCTATAGCAGGCTCCTTCCTTCCTTCCTTCCTTCCTTCCTTCCTTCCTTCCTTCCTTCCTTCCTTCCTTCCTTCCTGTGTGTACCAGTTTCAAATTTGAACTCAGGGCCTGAACACTGTCCATTAGCTTCCCCCCCTCCCCCCAACAAGGCTGATACGCTACCACTTGAGTCACAGCTCTACTTCTGGCTTTTTGCTGGTTAACTGGAGATAAATGCCTCACCAATTTTTCCTGCCAGGACTGGCTGGCAACAGTGAGCCTTAGATCTCAGCCTCTGGAGTAGCTGGGATTACAGGTGTGAGCCATAGGCACCTGGCCTTCACTTCTACCTCAACCTGGAGAGCACAACTGAACCCATTTTCCCAGACCAAGGGTTCAGAGTGTGTGATCTCTGGGGGGCAAATGCTTTGAGCTGGGTCTCTGAGCAGCGTGGACTGATTTACTAGATGGAGACTGCTGAGCTCAGTTACGATCTGCCCAGACAGCCTGAACGCTAAGCACCGAGCTGGACCCATGGCTGCCACCGATGCCTCTTGGTCTTGAACCTCAAAGTAGGTTTGAGCAAAGAGAATGAAGCGCAAAGAGATCCCCAGCAGCGTGACACGTGCGCCCACAGCCCCGCACTCCCCCAAACACACGTGTACAGAAGGATCTGGGGTGTGTGCGCTAGTCACCCCCTGGCTTACCTCCCTGAGCTCCTTGGCCACCTCCTTGAGTTCCCGCAGGATGTCTTCCAGCTGTCCAATCACCATCTTCATGCGCTGTCGGATCCGCTCTCGCTCACCACCACCGTTTGGGTCGTCGCTAGGCTGCCCGAGATCCGGGGTACCCCGACTGTTCATCCTTCACCACGTGGCCGCAGGCCTGCCCATACTTCCCCCAGCCGGGCACGCGATGCGTCTGCCTCCACGGAGCCCCTCTGGGCCGGGCAGAGCTCATCTTAACGGCCCCCCAGCTCACCCCTGGTCCTGGGCGGTTCTCACCCAGCCCCTGCCCCTCGGCCCCTCCCCACCTGCTCTGCAGAGCACTGGAGTACTCAGAGCAAGACCAGTGTCTGGCAGAGGTGGGAGGGGGGGTGGTCAAAGCCCGGCCACAGGAAGGCAGGGAGAGAGGCCTTGGGTCCCAGCAGAGGCCTCCAGGACTTGAAGCTGCCCGGTGGGTGTGCAGAGTCTCTGATCTCTTGCCTGGGCCTGGACTGGAGGCAGGTGGGGTGGTGACCGCAGGCAGGGAGGGCGGAGGACAGACGCCCTTGGTGTGGGGGTGGGGAAGGGGGGAAGGCAGCGCTTGGCAGGCCCCTCACAACTCCTGGGGAGCTGCAGAGGTCCTGGGGGGGGCTGCAGGAGACACCCAAAGACGGAAGGGTCCTGGGGTATGGGGGTGGCAGGGGGAGAGCGGTGTCTTCCAGAGGTGGGGTGGGGGTCTCCAGATGTGGGGGAAGGAGCTGGATGGGAGGATCGCAGACCCCTGCAGAGAGAGCAGAGCCTGGCCTCAGCCCTCTCCAGATGCCCGGCCTCCCTCCCTCCCTCCCTCCCTCCCTCCCTCCCTCCCCCTGCACCCTTCCTTCCCCGCTGGGGATTTATTATTATTATATTTTATTTCCTGGTGGGGAGAGGGAGGGAGGGAGGGAGGGAGAGGGGCTGGCAGCCGGGGGGGGTGTTCTAAAGTGTGTGGGGGGGCCCTTACTGAAGAGGCAGAAGCCCCCAGCCTCTTCTGGGGGTGGGCCAGGCCCCCCCCCGTTTCCCTCACCCCACCCCCACCCCTGGAGTCACGCCTGGGCCTCTCTGGTCCCGGGGGAGGGGGCTTCCAGGAGACCCCCACCCCCCACCCGGACCCCGCGCGCCCTGCTTCCCACCACCCCTCTCTCCCAAGCACCCCCCACCCCGCCTCCCCAATTCCCTCGGACTCACCGGCCGGGCCTCCAAGCAGCGCCCCCGGGGCCCAGCCCCGGGACGGGATCGGGGAGCCCCCAAGGCTCCCTAAGCGGGGCTCCGCTCTCCGGACCCCGCGGCCCCGGGCCTCGGAGTGGACCTCGGGGCGGCGACCGGCGACATGGGGGGGGGGTGGGGGGCGGGAGGGGGCGGGGCCTGGGCGCCCTGGGGCCGGGGGGCTGCGGGGGGGTCTCCCGCGACCCCTGCCCGGCTCTGGTGGAGGTGGGCGAGGGTCCGCGGGGCCACAGGTGACCCGGGCGCGGGGCGGCCGAGGCGGGGCCGGCCGCTCGGTCCCGGCGCGGGAGCCAAAGTCTCGGGGCGCCGGGGACCCCCCCCTCACCCCCGCCCCGGGCTGGGCGCCGGCCGGGACCCGCGGGGAGGCCGGGCTCTGCCCGCGGTGGCCCGGCCCGGCCCTGGGCGAGCCGGCACCGCTCCGCGGGACCCGGGCGCCGCGGGGATGCGCTCAGCGCGGCCCCGCCACCGGCCGCGGAGACCTCGATGCGCCCGGGCCGCGATCGCCGAGGCCCCGGGGGCGGCGGCGGGGATCGGAGCTCCCGGCCCGGCTAGGATCGGCGCGGAGGAGCCGGGAGAGGCGGCGCGGGGCCGGGCCGGGCCGGGGCGCGCGGGACGGGGGCGCACGGGGCTGGACGAAGCGGGACGGGCGCCCCGGGATGGGCGCACGGGGGGGCGGGGGATGGGAGCACCGGGATGGGAGCACCGAGAGGGGAAGCCACCGGGCTCGGGCGCCGCCTCCGCCGCCCCGCCTGCGCGCGCTCAGGCCCGGGCCTCGCGCGCTCCCCCCCGCCCCGCGCCCGATCGCTCCCGGGTCGGGGCTGGGCCTCCTCGGCCGCCGGCTCCGCGGGCCCGGGCCGGTCCCCGAGCGCCGTCCCCTCCCCACCCCCCCACCCCCCCCGCCCGCCGCTCCGGCCGCCCCGGCGGGCGCAGGCTGCTCCAGGCCCCGGGCTCGCCGGGCGCCGCGCCCCGCGCCGGCAGGGAAGGGCGGCCCGGCGCGCCGGGAGCGAGCTTTTAAAGCGACACGCGCCTCCCCGCGCCGGGGGCCGGGCCGGGCCGGGCCGGGCCGGGGTCTCGCCACCGCCGCACCCCCCACCCCGGGGAGGCCGGGGCGCAGGGGTGCAGAGCGTCCGCCGGCCGGGGCGCGGGGAGGGGGGTGCACCCGGGGCCTGGGGAACTCCAGACCCCCCCCCCCCGCTCCGGCTCCCCCACTGCGGGTCCCCCGGGAGTCCCCCTCCTCCCGCCCCCCTCAATCACGGATCATAAGTCAGGATATCGGAGAAAGCGGAAAACGGGAACTTTCCCAGGGGCCCCTGCCGCGTGCCAAGCTCCAGGGGTCCCAATACCCGGGACCCCCTGTGTGCTGGGCCCCCAGGGGCTTAGGGAGGGGACACAGAGTGGATGGAGTGGCAGAAGCAAAACCCGGGCCTGGCAGATTCTCCAAAAGACTGAATCTTTACTCAAGAGGCTGAGATCTGAGGAATGGCGGTTCGAGGCCAGGAAAGTCTTGTGTGAGAGTCTTTATCTCCAATTCATGAGCAAAAAAGCTAGGAATGGAGCTGTGGCTTGAGTGGTAGAGCGCTGGTCCCCAGCACAAAAGCTCAGAGACGGCACCCAGTTCAAACCCCAAGACACGCATTTGCACACCACACACACACACACACACACACACACACACACACACACACACACACACACACGTGCATACACAGGACAGAATCCCAAAGAAGAAGTAGGAGTCACCCAGGTAACTAACTGTCCAGGTCGGGGAGGGGGCAGCATTCCAAGTGGGAAGAAAGATCAGAGATGGGCTGGGAAGGTGGCTCAGTGGTAGAGCGCTTGCCTTGCATGCCTGAGGTCCTGGATTCGATTCCTCAGCACCACATAAGCAAAAAGAAAAAAGCCGGAAGTGGTGCTGTGGCTCAAGTGGTAGAGCGCTAGCCTTGAGCTGAAGAGCTGAGGGACAGCGCCCAGGCCCAGAGTTCAAGCTCCACAACCGGACCCCCCACCCCCCAAAAAAAAGAAAGGTCAGAGATGGAGAACCCTCTGGGAGCTTGGATTTGAGCATGCCCTCTCTGGAGCAGCCCTCCCCACGCTGTGGATGGTAGGTTAGGGTGGGGGGGGGCGGGGTTAGGCAGCTGCCGAGAGAAAGCACTTGGAAGGCTTTGAACTTGGAGGGCCTGGGGCAAGGCCCAAAGCTCTACCTTACAGCTTGTGAAGCTGGGTGGGTGGTTGTTCAAAGTCTGTGGGAATGGGTCTGCAATGTTGCTGATCTGGAGAAAGCTTGAAGCCAGGTAAATCTAGGAATCCCAGCTAGAGCAGGAGGGTGGTTTTAACGATGGTGTTTTACATCTTGTGGTGTGTGTGTTCCTGTTTTTGTTTGTTTGTTTGTTTGTTTTCAGTTGTGGGGCTTGAACTCTGGGCCTGGGCGCTGTCCCTCAGCTCTTCAGCTCAAGGCGAGCACTCTACCACTTGAACCACAGCGTCACCTCCGGTTTTCTGGTGGTTTATTGGAGATAAAAGTCTCACCAGCTTTCCTGCCTGGGCTGGCTTTGAACTGTGGTCCTCAGCTCTCAGCCCCCTGAGTAGCTAGGATGACAGGTGTGAGCCACCAGCACCTGGCTGTTGCTGTTTTTATTTAATTTTTTTTTTTTTTTTTTTTTTGTTGGTCGTGGGGCTTGAACTCTGGGCCTGGGTGCTGTCCCTCAGCTCTTCAGCTCAAGGCGAGCGCTCTACCACTTGAGCTACAGCGCCACTTCCGGTTTTCTGGTGGTTTATTGGAGATAGGAGTCTCACGGTCTTTCTTGCCCGGGCTGGCTTTGAACCGAGATCCTCAGATCTCAGCCTCCTGAGTAGCTAGGATTACAAGCGTGAGCCACCAGCGCCTGGCTGTTTTTATTTAATTTTTATTAGTGAATCAATTAATGATTGTGCCAGCACTGGGGCTTGAACTCAGGACCTGGGCACGGTCCCTGAGCTTTTTGTCCTACCACTCAGATGAGCCACAGCTCCACTTCTAGCTTTTTGCTGGTTCATTGGAGATAAGAGTCTCATGGACTTTCCTGCCCAGGCTGGCTTTAAAAAATGATGATCCTCAGATCTCAGCCTCCTGAGTAGCTAGGATGACAAGTATGAACCACCAGTGCCCAGCATGAATCTTGATAGTCAATTTCCCAAGGGCTCCCAAAGGCTGAAGGAAATCACAGGCTTTCAGGAACCCCTCCCTACCCATACTACCACTAGGCTGTCTTCCCTACTCCTGCAGCCTTATAGACAGACAGAACTGGAAATACTCCTTTGGCTCTTCACCAAATACTTGCCCAGCATGTACTTTTAATGTGCTAGCCGTGTGACCTTGAGCAAGTCACTTAACCTCTCTGAGCAGTGAAGAGGGGCCCATAAACATTTTTATGGTATTCTGAATTGGCACTGTTCCCCCCCAAAAAAATATCTATTTTTTTACTATCTTTTGGATTTAGAGAAAGAGGAATGCTAGTGGTACCTGCTTTCCAGAGAGAGCATAAAATTAGATAATGTACATGAAAGCACTTGGCCCAGGGCTTGGTCCCTGGTTGGTGCTTCATGGATGACAGCTGCTGTCAGTTTTTATTAATGGCTCCATGGAAGTGCATGAGCCCCCCTCCCTCCCCATGACGGCTGTATGTGTCTGTACCCATCTCTCACAGATACCAGTGAAGTGGACAATAGAAGCTAGTGACTCTGACCTCTCTAGCCTATTTCCCATCATCTCTTGATTTTCTGGGCTGTTTGCAACCATCCCTATCTATTGCCACCAGGTAGGTTTAAGACCCAGATAGCACCAATCATAGACCTCCATCTTCCAGCAACAGTGATTGGTGCAATGGGTGGGACCAGAACCCAAGCAGAACCAATCAGACTTTTCCCTGGGATGAGTGTCTAGATGTAGAACCAATCAGATCTTTCTCTGGGATGAATATCTGGGTGCAGAACCAATCAAATCTTTCCCTGGGATGAATGTCTGGATGCAGAACCAATCAGACTTTTCTCTGGGTTGAATGTCTGAATGCTAGGCGGAAGAAGTACAAAGCTTTTTACTATGATGAGCCATCCTTCCTACTCAGTGTAGGAGAAAACCAGTGAGGTGTTTTCCCCTCCCTGTTTGAGGAGATGGCTTTGTGGTCCCCCGACCTTGCTGAACTACCTGTTCTGAGTGACATTTTATCACTGAACTCAGGCCCTGGACAGCATTGTCCCTTAGTCTTTTTGTTCAAGGCTGCCGCTCTACCACTGAAGTCACATCTCCATTTCCAGCATTTTTACTGATTAATTGGAGATAAGACTCACAGACTTCTTCCGCCCAGGCTGACCTCATACCATGATCCTCGGTGCTCAGCCTCCTGAGTAGCTAGGATTACAGGCGGGAGCCACCCGTGCCTGGCTCCACCTGGATTTCCACACAGACTTCTCCAGGGAGCTGACTTTTGCTCAGGCACCCCTAACAGTTCCTGGCTTCCAATTCACTGCCTTTGCCTGAGTTCACCCTGAAGCATCGTATCACATTGTCCTCTGCCCACTGGATATTTCTACAGGGATTTCTCACAGGTACCTCCACTCAACCATCATCTTCCCTTGCACCAGGTGCATCTCGCTTTGCCTTTTCCAGCTTAGAGATTGGCTACCCCTCTGAGAATACCACAAACTTGAGGTCCCCTGACATCTCTCCCAAATCTGACTAGTCACTACATCTGGATTCTCTCCCTTTAACCTAGTAATTGGCTTTCATCTCTCTGACGATGGGAAGCCCTTTCTTTTTCCCTCTCTCCCTCCCTCCCTTCCTTCATTCCTGCTTTCCTTCCTTCTTTTCTTTCTTTTTCTTTTTGATTGTTTCAGTCCTTGGGCTTAAACTCATGGCTTGGGCACTGTCCCTGAGCTTTTTTGCTCAAGGTGGATGTTCTACCACTTGAGCCACAGCTCCTCTTCCTGCTTGTTGGTGGCTAATTGGCCATAAGAGTCTAACAGATTTTCCTGCCCAGGCTTGCTTCAACTTGTGATCCTCAGATCTTAGCCTCCTAGTTAGCTAGGATTACAGGCGTAAGCCACCAGTGTCCAGCCAATATTAAGATTGTTGGTATGGTAAAGTCTCAGAGGAAGTTGGGCTGCTCACTGAAACTGTGATCTCGCCTGTGATTTCTTTCAGCAAGCAGAAAGGGGCCTGTTTCATTCATTCATTCATTCATTCATTCATTTTTGTGCTATTCAGAGCCAGAGTGCTGTCTCAATTTTTTTTCACTTAAGGCTAGCGCTCTATCACTTGAGCCACCGCTCCATCTGACTTTTTTGCTGGTTAATTGGAGATAAGGGTCTCCGAGATTCTCTTTTTCTGCTCCAGCTGGCTGCAAACAGAATTCTCCTCAGCCAGCAGGCTCACACCTGTCATCCTAGCTACTCAGGAGGCTAAGAGCTGAGGATCTGAATTCAAAGCCAGCTCAGGCAGGAAGTCTGTGAGACTCTTATCTCCAATGAACCAGCAAAAGGCCAGAAGTGGAGGGGTAGCTCACGTGGTAGAACCTCAGCCTTAAGCAAAAAAAGCTTAGCAAGGGGCTGGGAAGGTGGCTCAGTGGTAGAGTGCTTGCCTAGCATGCCTGAGGCCCTGAGTTCGATTCCTCAGTACCACAAACACAGAAAATGCCAGAAGTGGTGTTGTGGCTCAAGTGGTGGAGTGCTAGTTGAGCAAAAGAAGCTCAGGGACAGTGCCCAGGCCCTGAGTTCAAGCCCCAGGACCGGCACATATATAAAAAAGTACAGCTCTCCCAGCTGGACTTGGTCCTTTCCCTTCCTTCTCTCTCCACAACTCCTTCATCTTCTGCTTTCTGTTGTCTGGACACCACGCCCACTGCTCCCCTGAAAAACCCTTCCAAAGCTAAGGTCACCATGACCCCTAGACGCCTAGTCCACAGGCCCTGTGTGAGTCTGGATCTGACTGGCTGCTCAGGACACCCCCTTTGCCACACATGCTTTTCCCTTCCCTCCCCCTGGGGGGCCAGCTTGGCTGGGATTGGCTGGCTGCACCTTCCCTCCTGACTCTTTCCCCCTCTGCCCAGCTTTGAATGCTGGGCTTGCTCAGGGTTCAGTTCCGTTCTGTTGTGTTTGGTTTTCTTCCTCCTCTCTCCCCCCCGCCCCCCGCCCCTTTCTCCTTGGCAGTCCCTTCTCTGGGAATGCCATTGTCCACTTATACGACCCCTCCTGCATTTTTCCCTCTAGGCCCTCAGGTTCTAGATTTGTGCCCCCCCCCTGCCCCAGCCCATCTCCCAGGAATCTCAATTTCACAGCTAAACTCTTTGCTGTGTTCTGGATCTCCAGCCACCTCCCCACCCCCCCAAAAAAAAACACTTCCAAAGAGACCTAACACCCCAGGGGGAATACTAAGATGTGAAATGGCTGGGAAGTGGTTTATTGCTGAGAGGAGCTTTCATGAATGGAGCTGAACTTCTCTCTCTCTCTTTCCCTCTCCCTCTCCCTCCCCCCTACCTCTCTCTTTCTCTTTCATCAGTCATGGGACTCAAACTCTGGGCCTGGACGCTGTCCCTGAGCTCTTCAGCTCAAGGCAAGCATTCTACCACTTGAGCCACAGTGCCACTTCTGGTTTTCTGGTGGTTTATTGGAGATAAAAGTCTCAGGGATGGGGCTGGGAAGGTGGCTCAGTGGTAGAGCGCTTGCCTTGCATGCCTGAGGCCCTGGGTTCGATTCCTCAGCACCACATAAGCAAAAAGAAAAAAGCTGGAAGTGGCGCTGTGGCTCAAGTGGTAGAGCGCTAGCCTTGAGCTGAAGAGCTGAGGGACAGCGCCCAGGCCCAGAGTTCAAGCCCCACGATCAGACCCCCCCCCACAAAAAGTCTCAGGGAGTCCGGTGCTGGTAGCTTACCCCTCTAATCCTAGCTACTCAGGAGGCTGAGATCTGAAGATTGCAGTTCAAAGCCATCCCGGGGAAGGAAACTCTGTGAGACTTTTATTTCCAATTAATAACCAGAAAACTAGAAGTGGTGCTGTGGCTCAAGTGCTCTTCAGCTCAAGGACAGTGCCCAGGCCTAGACTTCAAGCCCCACAAACCAAACCAAACCAAACAAACAAACAAAAAAAGGAGTTCCAGGCTGGCTTTGAACTGTGATCCTCAGATCTCAACCTCCTGAGCAGCTAGGATGACAGGCATGAGCCATCAGCACCCAGCCTGAAACATCTCTTTAATAGAGACCCAAGCACCAGAAGCTGGTGGCTCACACCTATCATCCTTTTTTTACTCAGAAGACTAAGAGCTGATGATTCAGGTTCAAAGCTAGCTTGAACAAGAAAAGTCCAGCAAAAAGCTGGAAGCCCAGTTGTGGCTCAAGTGGTAGAGTGCCAGCCTGGTGCAGAAAACAAAAGCTAAAGGGTAGTGCCCATGCCTTGAATTCAAGTTCTACTACTACTACTACTACTACACACACACACACACACACACACACACACACACACACACACACACACACACACGCAAGCACACATGTAGGCACACACAAGCAGACAGAAACGGCATGGGACAGTAGAGTCCTGTGTTATGTGTTTGCTTGTGTTTTTTCCCAGTTGTGAGGCTTGAACTCTGGGCCTGAGTCCTGTGTTATTCTACAGGGAGCTGGGTGACCCAGACTGGTCACTCACCCCCTCTGGAAGATGAAGAAGAGGAATAGGGACCCTGGATGGCTGGAATTGGCAGGCTCTTCTCAAGCGCACAGTTTAATTCTGAAGCCGGATTTCTGGTGCCTGGGAGATTTTCAGCTGGCAATAGTGTCATTTACAGACAGATTTGCCACAATGGATTACGGGTTTGTAAGAAATAGCTTCTCTGATGCCTTGAAGGGAAAAAACAAAAAAGCTTTATCCCTCCGCAAATTATAAATTCATAACTGTGTGATCCAACTGAATGCAAAACAATTTCATTACTAGCTACATTACTCCATTGACTACTAAGTGAATAGGCTATACAGGGTGAGGTTTTAGGTTGTATTTGTGCAATGACTGCAACTTGAACTCAGGACCTGGGCGCTGTCCCTCAGCTGTTTTTCACTCAAGGCTAGCCCTCTGTCACTTGAACTACACCTCCACTTCCAGTTTTTCCTGGTTCATTAGAGATAAAATTGCACAGATTTTCCTGGCTCTGAACTATGATCCTCAGCTTTCCCTCAGCCTCCCGAGTAGCGAGACACCTGGCACTTGGCTTTAGTTAAATAACTGACCAATGAAGCCGGGTGCTGGTGGCTCACACCTGTAATCCTAGCTACTCAGGAGGCTGAGATCTGAGGATCACGGTTCAAAGCCAGCCCAGATAGAAAAGTCCGTGAGACTCTTATCTTCAATAAACCACTAGATAACCAGAAGTAGTACTGTGGCTCAAGCAGTAGAGCACTTGCCTTGAGCTGAAGAGCTGAGGGATGGTGCCCAAGCCCAGAGTTCAAGCCCCATAACCGACCAAAAAAAAAAAAAAATTGACCAAAGAATTTCTCCCCCGCCCCCTCCCACCGGAGTTTCCAATCTGATAAGGAAATTCCAGCTGTTAAGACCAAATATTTTAACCTTGTTTTATGAGCACATTAATATTTTTAGAAAGAGAGGATTACTGTGAAAATGCTGATAGGAATTCTCCTTTTGTTCATTAACAAGATAGAGTCAGTATTATCCCTGTGTCAATATATAAATCTATGTTTTCTGTTTCAATGGCTGTATATTAATCCACATGATGTCTTTAAACAATCCTTATTTTTTATTTTTGGCTATACATTTAGCCAGTTCCCAATTATTGCTATTATAACACCCACATATCATCTTGCTGCATTTATCTAATTATTTCCTCAGGATAAGTTCTTAGAAATAAAATTTCTGAGAATGTCCTTTGCAAAGCCTTTGGTTATCTTGTGAAACTTTTTTTTTTCCTGAGAGTTCTGGCCAATTTATGCTCTTATCAGTGGCTTCTATCATTGGCCTGTTCACAAAACTGTTCTGGCTTTGCCTCAGTTAGAGACTTTAAAGAAAGAACTCTAGTAGGGAACTGGTGGCTCATGCATTTAAAAGCCACTGAAGAGTCTGAGGTCTGAGGATTGAAGCCAGCTTAGGCAGGAAAGTCCAAGAGACTTTTTAAAAAATTTACTTCTTTTATTTTTGGTCGGTTGTGGGGTTTGAACTCAGGGCCTGGGCGCTGTCCCTCAGCTTTTCAGCTCAAGGCTAGTGCTCTACCACTTGAGCCACAGCTCTACTTCTGGCTTTTTGTTGATTGGTTGAAGATCAGAGTCTCATAGACTTTCTTGCCCAGGCTGGCTTTGAACTGTGATCCTCAGAACTCAGCCTCCTGCATAGCTAGGATGACAGGTGTGAGCCTCAGGTGCTTGCCTGGCATTTGGAAATTTTTAGGGAGATTGAAGCACGCATCTGAATGGCCAGCATCCTGAATGTCCATCTCCAGGGACAACTCCATGCCTGAAGGTGGAGTTCTGTCTCTCCCCTCAGACCCCACAGGGAAGCCATAGGAATTAAGCAGACATTTTATTAACAGGAGAGAGTCCTTATTCCCCCTCCTATATTAATGATATTGGTGACTTCACAATGCTGCTATGATGAGACCACAAGACTAGGGGGAGTTGAAGAATTGGGCCAAGTAAGCCCACCCCCTAGAATGTTGGCCAAGGCTCGGGGCTCAGAGAGGAGGACCCTGGAAGAAGCAATCCACAAGCTTATGGAAGGACAAAGGACAGGGCTCAGAAAGCAGGTACTGTGTACTCACCTGCACTGCCTGGAAACCTCCAAGTCATGGAGATATGGTGGTTGCTCCTGGGGAGAGCTGGGGGACTCCAGGGTACCCCTAAAAGACAGCTCTTACCCCAAAAGGCGGCACATAACTGAGGAGTTCTTTCAGTTATTTATATTTGTTGTGCCTATAATAGGACTTGAACTCAGGGCCTGGTTGCTGTCCCTGAGCTTTTTCACTCAAGGCTGGTGCTCTACCACTTTGAGTTTTCTGGTGTTTCATTGGAGATAAGAGACTCACAGACTGTCCTGCCCAGGCTTTGAACCAAGATCCTCAGATCTCAGCCTCCTGAATAGCTAGGATGACAGGCGTGAGCCACCAGTCCCCTGGCTTGGGCCTTTTTATTTTTTAACCTCTCTTCTACTGTTACTAGTATTTTTAGTCATTTCTCTTGAATTTTCTGGATAAACAATCATCTCAGGTAACAAATAATGATAACAATTTCTTCTCTCTTTTTTTGAACATTGTTTATCTTTTAATGCAATAATGTCTTTGTTTCCACTTCCAGAACAATGTAAAATAATTGTGATAATAGAAGGTTTTCTTGTCCCTTTCAGTATGCCTCATTTGTGGGTATTTTTTGTTTGTGTTTGGTCAGGGCTTGAACTCAGGGCCTGGGTGCTGTCCCTGAGCTTTTGTGTGCAAGGCTAGTGCTCTGCCACTTGAGCCACAGTTCCACTTCTGGTTTTCTTGTGGTTAAGTGGAAATAAAGTCTCATAGACTTTCCTGCCTGGGCTGGCCTTGAACCTTTATCCTCAAATGTCAGCCTCCTGAGTAGCCGGGATGACAGGTGTGAGCACAGGCACTGGGCTCAGTCTGATTTTATGATTGTCATCAGGGATCCAGGAAATGGGGAGGAGCCCCATGGCTGGGGGAGAGGGTGAAATAGTGGAGCTGTATTTTCCTCTCCTTGGGCGGCCAGTTTGGCTCCTCCCCTCTCCATTCCAGAACGGAATCCGGCTGGGGGTTGGGCTCCCAGAGAGAGCAGTTCTAAAGGCCCTTCAGTGGCTACTTACTGCTTTTAGCAAACTGCCCAAACTTCTGAGCACAATGTCAGGCCTTGACCACACTCCCCCGATTCCCACCTTCGTTGACACCACACAGAATCCCCCAGAAAAAAACAAACAAACAAACTGGCAAACTCAAGTCTCCTGCTAGGCCTTGGGTGCTTTTAGGTGACACTTCCTACAGGAATTTCTTTCTGTCTCAGTCTCTACGGCGGAAGTAGTTATCTATACCTCAGTTTACCTCCAAGTGTCCCCTAGGGCCTCTGACTCTCCCAGAACAGATCCCAGCCTAGGACAGAGACTCAGTGGATCCTGGGCAGAACACTTTGTCCCCCCATGATGGGCACCACCCTCCCTACTTCATCCACCTCCAGGTCTCTGATTGGACAGGCCCGCTGTCTGTCTGCCACAGGGGAGAGTGCTGGGAGGTTCCCCCTCCCTTTTCCCCTCCTCCTCTCCCCAAGGCTGCTGCAGCTCCCTGGGGCATCTTTCAGAACATGCAGAAGTCCTTGCTTCCTCCCCATAAACAGAGACTTAACACAGCACTGGGGAGCCGGTTTCCCCAAAGCTGCTGCCATTGGAGACAAGAGGAGGAGGCAAGCAGGCTCAGGCGGGAAAGGGTGACAGGGATGCGGGAGGGAGGGGCTTTGGCACAGCCCCCGCCTTCCTGCATCCCGGAGACTGGTACCCAATCAGCTCCATCCTTACTCCAGGCAGCCCCTGCCTTACCCCCACCCACCCCCTCACCCCATTCTCTAGAGGCTCTGCTTTTACCCAGGCCTTCCCCAGCGAGCAGTCAGGAGTGCTGAGTGCCAGGAAGAGGCTGATGATCAGAGGAGGACCGCGTGGTGTCTGGGCTGAGGGGGAGTGAGTGGGAGGAGAGGTTGAACCCCAGGCTTACCTCTGTGCATCTGTTGCCCCCAAACTAACCTGAGTTACGCCTCTGTTTCCCTGAGGTCAGAGGGCATCATCTCAAGAGCTTAGGTGGTCAGCGTTAGGCAGCCCTTGAATCACAATCAGGCTTCACCCCTGTTAGCTGTGTGATTTGGGGCAGGTTGCTCAACCTCTGTGAAACTCAAATTTCTTCATCTGCAGAGCAGGGCGATCACCTACAGAGAACGCTGGTGAGGATCACATGAGGTGACTGGCTGGTACAGGTAACTAAAGTTAGCGATTGTATTAGAATGCAGGTCTGACTAGGCTGGACCATACCCAGCATCTCACACCCTGAGTTCCACAGGTGTGTGGAGAAACTGAGGCTGGCGGAAGGGCAGTAGATCACAGGATAGCATCTCCTCCACCAGCCTGAGCCCAGATCTCTGAGGGGCTCTGGGGGTCATAGCTTTGATCACAAAGATCCTGATGTGGAGTCTCTGGCTCTGTCATGAACCCATCCCAAACCATGCCCCCCTCTCTCTTGTGTGTGTGTGTGTGTGTGTGTGTGTGTGTGTGCGTGTGTGTGTGTGTGTGTGTGTGTGTGTGTGTGTGTGTGTGTGTGTGTGTGTATTGGTCGTGGGGCTTGAACTCTGGGCCTGGGCACTGTCCCTCAGCTCTTTAGCTCAAGACTAGCGCTCTACCACCTGAACCACAGCACCCTTTCCAGTTTTCTCGTGGTTCATTGGAGATAAGAGTCTCATGGACTTTCCTGCCCAGGCTGGCTTTGAACCAGGATCCTCAGATCTCAGCCTCCTGAGTAGCTAGTATTTCAGGTGTGAGCCATTGGCACCCAGCAGCAACCCTTTCTGTTTGTCTGTTTGTTTATTGTACTGGAACTCAGGGCCTGGGCGCTATCCCTGAACTTCTTTTGTACAAGGCTGGAATTCTATGCTTGTACCACAGCTCCACATCCAGCTTTTGTTTTTTTACCAGTTCATTGGAAATGAGAGTCTCACAGACTTTCCTGCCTGGGTTGGCTTTGAACCTGGATCCTCAGTTCTCAGCCTCCTTAGTAGCTAGGATGACAGGTATGAGCCACCGATGCCTAACTAACAGTCTCTTACTTACTTAATGTATGTTTATGTGGCAAGTGTCAGGAACAGTTATAATGTATATAATCTGTTAGGTATGTATAAATATGCATATTCACATATAAATATGAACCCGCATATAGAATATAGATATAAATACATACACATGCACACACATACCTATATACCTACATATATACATGTGTATGTATATATTCCCATTTTACAGATGAACAAGCCAGGAAGCCACTGCCATTTGCCACCAAGGACCCTGGGGACAAGGTTTCTACCCTTGGAACATCGCAGCCTGGGTGCTGGTGTGGAACCCTGGAGTGTCATGCACCTGAAGCTTGTATGCCCTTATACTGTGACACTGGAGTACAGGATGCATTGAAGGCAATGCTTGGTGACAAGTGACTGAGAACATCAGCTTTGTCCTTCAATGGCTGATCACGCAGGCTGCACCTGGAGAGAGGGAAGGACCCCAGAAACTTGGAACTGACAGCTCTTATTTATTTATTTATTTAGTCATCATGGGGCTTGAACTCTGGGCCTGGGCACTGTCCCTGCGCTCTTCAGCTCAAGGTGAGCGCTCTACCACTTGAACCACAGCGCCACTTTCGGTTTTCTAGTGGTTCATTGGAGATAAGGGTATCACAGCGTTTCCTGCCTGGGCTGGCTTTGAACTCTGATCCTCAGATCTCAGCCTCCTGAGTTGTTAGGATGACAGGTGTGAGCCCCCGGCGCCTGGCTGGAAGAGCTTTTTTTTTTTTTTTTTTTAATTCCTCAGAATCGCCTCACTACCTAATTCACTCTTAATAACAGCTCTTGAGTCCACGTGCTCTGGAGAAGCACACACTGGAAGAGTAGCCCTCCCTCTTCTCCCTCCCCCCTCCTCTCCTGGGAAGACTGTGATTTCAGGTTGAGCTGTGGTGGGAGGGGGAAGGAGATGGAGGGGATTGGTGCCAGGGAGATGGAGGAGGAGCCCTTGCAGGGAGCTTTGCTCTGACACTGCCCTGTGGCTCCCTGGGGGCCACCCCGTCCTCTGCCATCACATCTCTAGAGAGAGAATGTGTAGCTTCTGTCCTCCTGGACTGACTGGATGATTGCCCAGAGGTTATGCTTCAGTTGGGGCCAAAGGGAGGCTGCACTCAATGTCCTGATCCTTGGGGTGCCATGTGCTTTTGGGGGGGGAGGGTTGGTAGGAAAAAAGGATCACAGATCTGGGATTCTCTCTTTTTTTTTTTTGGTCGGTTATAGGTCTTGAACTCTATTCCTCAGCTCTTCAGCTCAAGGCCAGAGCTCTACCACTTGAGCCACAGTGCCACTTCCAGTTTTCTGGTGGTTCATTGGACATAAGGGTCTCATGGATGCTCTTGCCCAGACTGGCTTTGAACCATGATCCTCAGATCTCAGCCTCCTCAGTAGCTAGGATGACAGGCGTGAGCCACTGGTGTCCAGCTTGATCTGGGATTCTTTTGTCCTCCACACTCAGGGGACCCAGTTAAGGAAATCTATCCAGAGAAGAACAGGCTGGTGGGCAGGACCTTAAAGGTAGAGGCGACAGGGTGTTTTCTTCCAGCTGCTTGGGGACATGAGAGGCCCCCAGGTGACAGAGACAATGACAGAGATATGCTAATGCTGCCCATGAGGACACCTTGTCTGGATCTGTAAGGGGTGAGGACCTGAGGTTCTGGGACAGAGCTACCTGGGAGCAGGCACGCAGAATGTGCCCTCTAACACTGACCTTTGGCTCTGCCTCCTACACGGGGCCTCCCATATGATCATGAGTGTAGCAGGTAGATGACTGATTGATTTCCCAGACCATAGAGATCCTCTCTTTCTCTCATTCTCATGCAGTGTAGCAGGTGGACAACTGGTTGACCTCCCAGACCATAGAGACCCTTTCTTTCTCTCTCTCTTTAATGGTCCTGCGTATCAAACCTGGAGCATTGCACGTGCTAGGCAAGCGCATTGCCACTGAACTACATCCTAACCCTCTCTTACTTCTTTTTTTTTTTTTTAAATGTTCTACTGTCCTGAAGCTTGAACTCAGGGCCTAGGTGCTTTCCTTAAGCCTTTCTGCTCAAGGTTATTGCTCTACTACTTAAGCCATAGTGTCCACTTCTGGCTTTTTGGTGGTTCACTCAAGATAAGAGTCTCACAGACTTTCCTGTCCGTGGCTGGCTTTGAATCATGATCCTCAGATCTCAGCCTCCTGAGTAGCTGGGATAGCAAGCATGAGATACTAGCATCCAGCTCTTTCTTCTATCATACCCAGCTGATCAGGGCAGTCGCTGGAGGACAGTGGTTGTTCCCAAGGATAGGACTTTGCATCCTAGCATCCTGTCATTCTCCAGGGCATAGCCAGCCCGCCAGCCTCTTTTTCCTCCCCTCTCCCCCTCCCCTCCCTCCCATCTGTATCATGAATGAATTCTAGCTTTCCTTGGGAGGAGATGTGGATGGAAGAGAGCTCGGCCATGTCATGGGCTGGTTCCAGTCTGGTTGATGTGACACTTGGTGTGGTCACAATAGATCCCTGCCTACACATTGACTCCTGGCCACACACACACACACACACACACACACACACCAGTTCTTGCTTGCCAGGGTGGCGTTCTTTATTCAAGGAGTGTTCTCGGGTGTCTGAATGAATGTTGGAAGACTCCATCTTTGCAATTAACACACTGCGGCAGTATTATTAGCCTCTGATGGGCAGGTCTGCCTGTGCCCTGGACTATAAATATGTGGGGGCCGATGACTCAGCAAATCTGTTGCTATTTTTCTTGTGGGTCCTCGTGAATCCGTGTCTCTGTATTGCATGGCCCCATCTCCCAGCAGCTCTCCCTGGGGGCTCGTTTCCATGGCAACGCGGTCCTCCCCCAACACAGGCTCTGCTGACAAACACTGCTGAGTCTCCTCAGCCCCCTCCCCACCTCCAAGAAGAAGCGCAGACCACACAGGCTCCCAGCCCCCAGAGGGGTCTCTCAGTGCAGGAAAGGGCCAGATGGTCAGCTGCTTCGAGGAAGGTCCAGGCAAGAAGGCCCGAGCTCAAGCCCTGGTGGCCTGGGGCCTAGTGGGGCCGGATGCTGTGGGCTGTGGCAGGGGAAGCAGGAAGGTGGGGAATAGGGAAAGAAGGGGGTTAGGAGGTCAATGTGGGCTAAACACTTGGGCCTGGTCACCTGACAGTGGCTTTATGGAAAGAAGCTGTAGCTAGAAGAGTTCAAGTTAAAAGACTCACTTCAAGGCCATGCCCCAATTACCTAAAGACCTCCCCTAGGCCCCAAGGATATACCACCAATGATCTCAAGACCTCTCCTAAGCCGCAAGGACACGCCCATGCCCCCCCAGTGACATCAAGACCTCCCTAGGCCCCAGGGACACACCCACAATGACCTCAAGACCTCCCCTAGGCCCCAAGGACACACCTCCTGTGACCTCAAGACCTCCCCTAGGCCCTGTCTCCTCCCCATAGTCCTGCCCTGGGGACCAAGTCTTCAACACACCGGGCTTCTAAGGACGCTCACGATCCAAGTCCACAGACTTGACTTCCATCTCCTTGTGCAGAAGTGGGTCACAGGGTTACTCCCAGATCGATCCCAGGGTTGGTGGCTGGGGAGAAAGGGCAGCATCTGTGATGGGGGGCCATTCATCCCAGAAAACGAAGAGTTTGCCCTTGTTGCTTGGGACTGGCAGTCCCTGTGCTCCAAGTGCCTTTCTCAAATGGGTGCTCACCAAATGCTAATGTGTGTGTGTGGGAGGGACGCATGAGTGGGTCCTGAGTCTTTGCAGAAAGTGTCAGGAGGCCATAGGCAGCCTTACAAACAGAGCTGAGAGGAACGGACGGATTCCTTTGTTTGTGTGCTGGGCCTGGAGCTTGAACTCAGGGCCTGGGTACCCACCCTGAGCTTTTGTGCTCAAGGCTAGCACCCTGCCACTTGAGACTCAGCTTCCTATCTGGCTTTTTGATGGTCCATTAGAGATAAGGGTCTCACAGACTTTCCTGTCTGGTCTGGCTTCAAATCCTGGTCCTCGATTGAGGCCTCCTGAGTAGCTAGAATGACAGGCGTGAGCCACTGTTGCCCAGCCTAGCCGCTTTACCTGACAGATCTCTGAGTTCCTCTGGGGGATGGAGGAAGGTGGGCTGATATGGGAGGGCACTGGCGCTAACACCTAGCCATTGGGACACCGGAAGAGAAGCTACTATTTTCAGAGGCCTGTGTGACCTTGGGTAAGTCAGCCAACCTCTCTGGGTCTTTAGCGCCACCTTGTGGCAACATATGCTTGAAAACAAGGTGGCTGCAAATCACAAAGCAACTACATACTATTACCAGATTTTCCTCCCCACGCCCCTTCCCTGCCATTCCCAGGCCTTTTTCCTAACATAAAGGGATCCCCCCCACCCCTCGCGTCTATCTGCCATCCCGCCAGGGCTGGGTGGCTGGTGGCCCACCTGTCCAGGTAGCAGTCACCCCTGTAGCTCAGTCCCCCAGCATGGACACTCGTGATCGCATGACTTCAGACAATCTATGGTGGACTCAGAGGCCTTGCTGGCACTACAGGCCCAACCTCCAGCTCTCCACTTGGCTTGGCTGGTGGGTGTGGTGCGGTGCCCAGTGTAGACCCAGCCAGGAAGAGTCCCTTGATTGGTTCTGTGTGTTCTCACTGGCAGGTCACCTGCAATGGGCCCTTCCAACCCCAGTTCCAGCTGTAGACTTAGTTCAGAGTGACTTCGGAAGTCCACCCTGCCATCTGACTGCAATCCCACAGCCAAACCTGCTCTTTCACTCAGCCACCTGGCTGGGTCACAGGCAGCTAATGAAGGGGCCCCTCTCCTCCGGTTGGTCACAGGGGGACCAGATTGGAGCCTCGGGGTAACAAAAAGGCCTTCCTAGTCTGGTAGCTGGAGACTGAGACAGGAGGATCAAGGTTCAAAGCTAGCCTGGGCAGGAAGGTTTGTGAGACTCATTATCTCCAATTAACTAGCAAAAAGCCAGAAGGGGAGCTGTGGCTCACGTGGTAAAACATCAGCCTTGAGGAATAAAGCTCAGAGCTGACAGCACCTGAGTTTAAGCCCCAAGACTGAAACAATAGGAAGGAAGGAAGGAAGGAAGGAAGGAAGGAAGGAAGGAAGGAAGGAAGAAAGGAAAGAAAGAAGGAAATACAAAAGGAAGGAAGGAAAGAAAGAAAGAAAGAGAAAAAAAGAAAAAGAAAGGGGGAGGATGGAGGGAAGAAGAGAAAGAGAGAGGGAGGGAGGGAAGATTGGGTATCAATAATTCACGCCTGTAATCCTAGCCTCTCAGGAGGCTGAGATTGGAGAATCATAGTTTGAAGCAGCCCAGGCAGGAAACTCCGAGAGACTTATCTCCAATTAACCACCAAAAAGCCATACAAGGGTCTGTTTCTTCAGTGAAAAAGTTCAAGGACAGTGCCCCCAAACACTGAGTTCAAGTCCCAAGACTGGTACAAAAGAAAAAGAAGGAGAGAGAAAAGGAAGGAAAGAAGGAAGGAAGGAAGGAAGGCAGGCAGGCAGGAAGGAAGGAAGGAAGGAAGCAGGGAGGGAGGGAGGGAGGAAAAGGAAGCAAATAAAAAAGAGAAAGTCCTTCCAGGCCTTGAGCCAAATTGCTAATGGTGGAATTTCAAGAGGGTCTCTGAGCCAAAACACTTCCCTGGCATATCACAGGTCTAGCCCCCAACCGGAAGGAGGAGGCAAGCATGGATGGGAAGGTGAATGGGCTCTGAGCCTGCCACATCCCAACCCCATATCAGGAGGTAGTGGTAGGAAGGGCTGGGCAGGGTAATCTGCAGCCAGGGCTTAGAGACTTGCAGGGGGTCGGGGGCCTGCGGGGGGGCTGGCGGATGGCCACCTCATCAAGAAGATGAAGGGTAATTGAGTGGGGCTCTCACAAGGCTACTTGAAAGTTGGAGGCCAGCCTGGAACCTGCCTGGTAAATGTGCTCATGGCCGGAACTGGAGAGCTCCCTGCAAACGCCAGGCGCCCAGCCAGGCCTCTTGGAGGAAACCTGTGGCCAATATGCCAATAAATGCTCTCTCTAGGTGGACGCTGTCATGGCTGACCTCCTCATGGTTCCCATTTCACACATGAGGGAACTGAGGCTCACAGATGTGCTAGACCCCCCCCCCCCCCCATGTACCAGCTCTGGTGTCAGGACCGTCATCTGTCTGAGGTCAGGGGGCAGAGCCCGAGGTGTCTTGGGCCAGACTCTTACAAGGCTTCTGGAACCTTTCCATGGGTCATAGCTAGAGGCCAGCACAGGCTACAAACCAGTCCTTCCTCCTCTCTGCCCATCTTCCTTCTTTCCTCCCTCTTTCTTTCTTTCTTTCTTTCTTTCTTTCTTTCTTTCTTTCTTTCTTTCTTTCTTTCTTCCTTCCTTCCTTCCTTCCTCCTTCTTTCTTTCTTTCTTTCTTTCTTTCTTTCTTTCTTTCTTTCTTTCTTTCTTTCTTTCTTCCTTCCTTCCTTCCCTTTCTTTCTTTCCTCCTCTCTCTCTCTTTTCATTCAAGGCTAGTGTTCGATCACTTGAACCATAGCTCTCCTTCTGGATTGTTATTGGTTCACTGGAGATGAGAATCTCATGTCAGGCGCCAGTGGCTCACGCCTATAATCCTAGCTACTCAGGAGGCTGAGACCTGAGGATCACAGTTCAAAGCCAGCCCAGGCAGGAAAGTTCGTGAGACTCTTACCTCTGATAAACTACTCAGATAAAGCTGGACCCAGTGCTGTGGCTTAAGTGGTAGAGCACTAGCCTTGAGCAACAACAGTCTTGGACAGTGCCCAGGACTGGCAAAAAGAAAAAAAAAAAAAGTATCATGGACTTTCCTGCCAGGCAGGCTTTGAACCATGATCCTCAGGTCCCTGGTTCTTGGTTAGTTGGGGTGACAGGGGTGAGCCGCCAGTGCTTGGATCAACACTCTCTGAGACACACTTCTGCTTTGCTGACTCCTCCACACCACCAGCCTCGTTCCCAGCTCCCACCCCTTCCTGCCACGATTCTGTGTTCTGCTTAATAAGTGGGTACACACCCTCCCTTTGGGGTGTCCAGATGGCCAGGTCCTGAGCCCTAGAGCCTCAGGGCCAGAGCAGCAGACAGCCTGGATTGCTGGAACTGAGAACATTAGAAACTCTCAAACCCCCGCTCTTTTGGATGGGAGGAAGGGGCAGGGGCAGTGGGTGGGGACAGCACAGGCCCCGCCCCCTTCCCAGCCTAGGAAGAGCATCCTTTATCTTCCTGCCAAGACAGGCCTTGGGGTGCAGCCAGTCTCAGCCTTTGATGGGAGGAAGACTTAATTACCTTCTCGGGCAGAGGGAGAGGATAATGAGGAACAGATGAAAAGCCTGGCAAGGCAGGTCACCCCTGCAGGCCCTGATCCTCCTGCCTGTCCACCCCCCACCCCCCACACCTACCTCCTGCATCCTGGGTGTAGATTCAAGACCACCATGGCCTATGGTGGAGGAAAACAGCCTTTTGGTCTCACGAAGCTGTGTCTGCTATGGTTGGGATGCTCAGATCCTGGGACAGCGGGACAGGACAAGTCTAGAGGACAGGGACAGGGGAGAGCAAGGAAGGAGGGAACAATAGGAGAGGGGGGGAGGAAAGGTTGAGGAATGGGGAGGGGGTATGGGGAGGCAGGAAGAGGTCTCTTGCGTCCACCGGTAGTAAGGCAGGCTGAGCAGACAGGGGTGGGTTGGGAGAGCAGCTGGAGAATCCTAGATTGCATTTCTGGGTAGGACAGGGCAGGCCCTTGAATGGGCTAAGGGGTTGGGGCTCCAGGACCCCCTCCTCCTGGCCAGAGGACCGCTGGGTGCCACCCCAGCTTGGCAGCAAGGGCTCTATCTTTGAATAGACAGAGGAAGCTCTTTGAAATACAAATAACTTGGATCCCAGTGGGCACCCTCCCTGTTATCATGCTAATTGAGAGAGAAAGAGAGCCTAGAGAGGGAAAGAGAGAGAGGTGGGGGGAGGGAGGGAGGGAGGGATGGAGGGAAGAAGGGAAGAGGGATAAGTTTGCCTTTAGGCCTGTGTACTGTAGGGCCAGGAACCAGCTCCACCAGGCTCCAGGCCTTAGGTATTCTAGCCAGGGTCCTGGAGTGGGGGAGGAGGGCTTCACTGGGGAGGCCAGGGAGGTGGAAGGGTGGGCGTGGCTTAGGCACATTGGAGCCAAACCTCCAACTCCTTTTTTTCTTTAGTTGCTTTTAGTTACTTCTGGGATAGGATCTCTCCTTTCCTGCTTGTGCTAGCAAGAGACATTGATCCTCCTACTTACGCTTCTCACACAGATGGGATTACAGGATGATCTATCACCCTCAGCTTGTTTGTTGAGATGAGGGAGGTAGGTCTTAGATAAGCTAGAAGTGGAGGTGTGTCTCCAGCAGAAGAGTGCCAGCCATAAACAAACAAACAAACAAACAGAAGCACGTAGACCTGAGTTCAAGCTCCGATACCAGCACAGATGCACACAAAACAAACATAACCCATGAAGCACACCTTTGTGTAAGATCAGCATAGGGACACCTCCCTACTTCTTGGCTAAGTTTCCATCCAGTATCTGTTACCTAGGTAACTGGCACACCTGGAAGCAGTCACCTTCCCTGACTGCTAGGTCACATCCTGAGCTACCTCTGGTCACACGCTTCCCATCTGACCACGGGCAGTTCCCAAGGCTGAGATCACATCCAGATCCAGTGTGGCCACGCCTTTCCCCCACCTGGCCACGCCTCTTCCTGTCCCTGGCTTAGGTAAGTCCTGGCCTAGGGGTGGGTCGCCCCTTTTCAGCCAGACTTCTCCACCTGCATGGTGGGGACAGCAGTTTGGTAAATAAACTTCTTGGGCTGGGAAGGTGGCTCAGTGGTAGAGCGCTAGCCTTGAGCTGAAGAGCTGAGGGACAGCGCCTAGGCCCAGAGTTCAGACCCCACAACCAGACCCCCCCCCAAAAAAAAGTAAAAAGGTAAATAAACTTCTTCTCCTGCTTGAATAGCATATGGTATTCTGTTCATCAGCTACCTAATGAAACCTACCTGTTAAATGTACCTTACACTTTGAGGGGTAAGCACTGTGGTACTCCTAATTTCTGCAGAAGGAACTGCCCAGAGAGGGTAATGACTTGTCTAAGGACACATAGCTATAACCTAAGAGTCCCATGCACGTGACTGCAAAGAGTCTGATCTATTCAATGGCAGCCTGGCCATTGGGAAGATGGAGAAGACATCTGGGGATCTATAACATTGACACAGATCCATCTAGCTAGCAACAAATCCATCCATTCATTCATCCATTCAATCCATCACTTACCAAACACCTGAGACTGTCTGATTGTAAAGACAGAATATAATCTCGTGAGAGGAGGAGCCCCAAATCCTCCACGCCATGCCAGGAAGGCTTCCTGGAGGAAGTGGGAGGCGGGACTTCCCCTTCCTCCAACAGGAAGACAAGACGGCGCCACTTAAACCCAATTCCCTATCTACCACCTGGCCAAGATGGTGGCTGGTTAGACCCAGCATCCTCACGTCAGTGGTAGCACCATGATGGGCTTCTTTTCCTCCTTGGACCCAAGACCCTTCCTCTATAAACTGTCTTTGCCCCCATCCCTGCCTGGAGCTCCTGGAAGGATCTAAGAGGAAAGCAATTACATTTTCTCCAGAAAGGCCCAGGCTGACTCCCAGCCTGCAAAATGGACCTGAGTTGGCCTAGAGGGGAACAGACCACTGTCCTTGCCAGCCCTGCCCGTTGAGGGGGCAGCTCCTCCACTCCCCCCATCCCGGGGGGTTGCCAGTCAGCAAGGCTGGCCAGTTAACTGGGCAGGTTAACTCGCTTTCCCTGCCCCGGCCTTGTTGTACCAGCCATGACTACCACACAGTATCTGATTCTTAGCCTCTCTGCTTCGACCTAGCCGTCCTGCCTGCTGATACCTGCCTGGGGAGCCCCAGCCCCCAGCCTGGCTGCCAGAAGAGGCAGCTAAATTCAGCCTCAGCTTTGGTAGAAACTTCCCATTGAAGAGGAGGCCAGCTGCACTGTTTGCTGAACCGAGGGTGGGTTGTCTTTTATTCTGAATGTAGACGTCATCAGGGCTCCGTGTTAAGCCAGGGTGAGGGCTCACAGTATGGGACCAGGATCAGGCCATTTAGTGGGCACTCGACTCCTGAGCCACACCTCCAGCCCTGTTTTTTCTGCTGGTTCATTTCTTTAAGATAGGACCTCCTTTCCTGCCCAGGCCTATCCTGAGTCTGGATTCCCTCTACTTGTAGGTTTCCTTTTTGCTGGATGACAAAGGGACAGGTGCATGCCACCCTGTCCAGTGTCCCTCTGTGGAGACTGTCTCTTGGACTTTTCTGGTTAAACTGGCCTGGCAGACCTGCTCCTCCCTGGTTCAACCTCCTTTGTAGCTTGTGATACAAGCTCTGTGCCACTGTTCAGGCTGGTCTCAAACTGCTATTCTCTGGATCTCAGCTTCTTTAAGCAGCTAGGATTTACAGGTTTGAGTCACTGGTGTTGGCAATGTTTAGGATCTCTCATGTACAGCAGAGACTCTAAGTATTTTGACAGCTCTTTCCTTCTACCCATAAGAGAAAATGTAAGCACCCTCCCCTACATACACACACACACTTATTTATATAGAGAGATATCAATATGAGTTCATTTGTAAATTATATGCATGTGTTCCCGTGATGATATGAATCAAACACAAGGAGGAATTCTGCTGCTTTCTCCAAGGGTTCCTTTTGTGCCCTGCTGGAGGCAGGCTCAGCGCTTTGGAAAATCTTGTCATGGACTAGCAGCCCAGGTAAATTGTGGCCCAGCTCCTGCCAGTACTAATGTGGTATTAAATCATTTGTGCTAATCCATTTGGAACAGCAGCTGTGTCTAACATGGGTGTGAGAACAGTTCTACAAATAGAAAGGTAGCCAGGGCGGGAGTGGATGGGCAGAATCCAAGGGCACAGGATAGGGACTTGAGCTACCCACTGTTATTGATTAATTGATTGATTGATTGATTGACTGGGGTGCTAGTACTGGAGCCCAAACTCAGGACCTCAAACTCTCACTTGCCTTTTTCACTTAAGTCTTAGTGCATTATCTACCACTTGAGCCACAGCTCCACTTCTAGTTTTTGGTGGTGAATTGGAGATAAGAATATCATAGACTTAGGTGCTGGTGGCTCACACCTGTCATCCTAGCTACTCAGAAGGCTGAGATCTAAGGATCGCGGTTCAGACCCAGCCTGGGCAAGAAAGTCTGTGAGACTCTTATCTCCAATAAACCACCAGAAAACTGGAAGTGGCGCTGTGGCTCAAGTGGTAGAGCACTCGCCTTGAGCTGAAGAGCTGAGGAACAGCGCCCAGACCCAGTTCAAGCTCCACGACCAGAATCTCACAGACTTTTCTGCTCAGGCTGTTTGGAACCCAGATCATCAGATGTCAGCCTACCTCTTGCTCAGGTAACCTGCTCTACAGCAGCCAGAATGACAGTCTGTCTGTCTCTTGTCTGCCTGTATGCCTCTGCTTCATGACCTACTCTTCCAGGGAGCCCTCACTCACTCTTTTTCTCTTTAATCTCTCCCTGGAACAAGTTTTCTTAAATCTAGGTCTTCCTCCTTCCTTCCTTCTTCTTTTTTTCTTTCCCTTTCCTTCATCTCATAATGGCTGTACACCCAGCCTGTTTCTCTTCTACATAAAATGTAGCTGTGTTTTTGTTGTTGTTGTTGTTGTTTGTCAGTCATGGGGCTTGAACTTGGAGCTCCAGCACTGCCCATGAACTCTTTTTTTTTTTCTGGTCATGGAGCTTGAACTCTGGGCCTGGGTGCTGTCCCTCAGCTCTTCAGCTCAAGGCTAGCGCTCTACCACTTGAGCCACAGCGCCACTTGTGGCTTTTTCTGCTTATGTGGTGCTGAGGAATCAAACCCAGGGCCTCATGCATGCGAGACAAGCACTCTACCACTGAGCCACCTTCCCAGCCCCTGCCCATGAACTCTTTTGCTCAAGACTAGTGCTCTACTACTTCAAGCCACAGCTCCACTTCTGCTTTTCTGGTGGTTAAGTGGAGATTAGAATCTCATGGACTTTTCTGCCTGGACTGACTTTAAATTGTGATCTTCACATCTCAACCTCCTGAGTAGCTAGGACTATAGGTGTGAGCTATTTGGAGCCCAGTTTTTCTCCCCTCCCCCCGCCCTTCTGGCATCAGTTCTCCCTCTTTCTGGAACTTTCCTTTCCCTTTTGTGAAATTACCCTCCCTCACACCACATGAGATCTGGGTAGTGTTGACCATCTGGGCACCAAGAGCAGACACATCATCCAGGCCAAATCAGAGTTGTGGTGGCATTCACATGAATGGGCACAATACTCAGGCTGAGCCAATCAGAATTTGATTGATATTCACATGAATGGACGCATCACCCAGGCTGAGCTGATCAGAGTTGTGCTGGCAAGTCACATGTTTCAACCCCAGCCAATGAGAGGCTGCTCTGGAACTTGGTATTTCCATGAATGGACTCAGCACCCAGGCTGAGCCAATCAGAGTTGTGGTGCTAAGTCACACGTTTCAACCCCAGCCAATGAGAAGCTGCTCTGGAACTCTGGCTGCAACCATTGGGAAAGAGGAGCTCCCCTCCACCCCCAATGGCTGAGCTGGTAGACGGTAGACTGGGGGCCATTTGCCCCTAGAAGGGGAGGGTGGCACAGACAAAGGCATGTGGGTTCCTGATGTCCTCAGTGGAGCGCTCAGTTCCACTCTACCCGGATGATATGCCTTGTGGGTTTATTTTTCCTTTTGCATTCTGAGATCCTGTGGGTTGTTGTTCTTCCTTAATCAAATGCACCTGACTGCTCTCCCCACAACATTTCCACCCTGCGGTGATGACTGCAGCGTGCGCCCTGCTGAGCACCCTACTCTGCCCACCTGCGCCTTCAGCCGCTCTGCACGCGGGAGCAGGCCCAGCCTCTGCCTGATACCCTGAGCCTTTCATGCTGCGTCTGATTGGTTCCCTGAGGAGCATCGCTCTCTCTCCACCCTCCCATTCCTCTCCTATTGTTCTGTCCTGCTCACCTTGACCTTGCTGGCTTCACCTTGACCTCTGCGCTTGCTGCTCTTCTGCTCAGCACAGCCCTTAAACTTGCACAAGCCTCAAGACTCCACATTCCCTCCTCCGTCATTCCCATTAGCAGCTCTCCTGGCCAGCCAGCCCCTTGTTCCACCCTAGTCGCCTCTTATTTCCTTAGCTGGCTGTGTTTTCCCACAATGCTTGGCTTTTGTTGCTCTTTCTTTTACCATCCAGCTCAACCAGCAGATTGAACACCTCGTAAGGACAGGGCTTAGCTATGCTCACTGCAGCCTGGAACCAAGCTGGACACAGGACGGGTGCTCCGTAAGCCCTGGTTCACTGACGATAACTTCTGTTGCTGCCCTCTGAGGCTGAGCCCTGTTGAACCCTGGCCTTGGATGTACAGGAGCGAGGCTGGGGTTTCCTCTCCCCTTCCATCTTTCTCATTGACTTTTGTGTGACAGTACTGGGGCTTGAGCTTGGGACTTGGGTGTGGTCCTTTAACCCTTTCACTCTACCATTTGCCCAAGACTTCCACTTCTGGTTCATTGAAGAGGCTCACAGACCTTCCCGCCCTGGCTGGCTTTGAACTGCGATCCTCAGATCTCAGCCTCCTGAGTAACTAGGTTTATAGACACGAGCCATTGGCATCTGGCTTTCTAAATGGTCAACTGGCCAATTTAGTGGCTCCTCCTTGTGACCCTGCTCTCTGCTTGACAATACGGATCGCATGACTTATCTGGAGTGTGTGTGTGTGTGGGGGGGTGCTTTCTTCCTACGCATCTGTGCTAGATGCCTTATCCTAAGAGCTTGGTGAAGGAGCCTTCAAGTGCTGTTTAAGAGGAACTCAGGAGGAACCAATCAGGAGGCCCTTCCCAAGATGTCCAAGGTAGTTTGGAACAAGCAGGCGGTGAGTGGGCTAATTGCTAGCTTCGCTGTGGACATTCTCAGAAGACCCGTCTGTCCTAATTGAAACAGCAGGGTGGGTGGCAGGCTCTGGGCAGTCTCCTTTGCCTCTCCTGGCAGGAGTTAGAGGCCAATAAAGGTGTTTCATTAGAAGAGAATTTGGCCTCTGGTGTGGGCTGGGAGGTGGTGGCTGGGGAGGGGGAGAGGTAGTCCTTCAAGAAACTCAGTTTCCACATTCCCTATATCCACTCTCTCCACTTTTTCCTTAGTAACAGTTTTCTTTCAGGTTGTAAAAGGCCCAGTTAAAAAGACTACATTTCCCAGGTTTCTTTGCAGCGAGAGGTCAGTCACTGGTATTGTTGGATTAGTTGGTTTTCCTTTGAGAGAGACAAGTTCTCACTATGTAGTCCAGGCTGGCCTTGAACTTGCAACCTGTTGGGTAGGTTTTTATGCAGATGCTTTAAGGAGCAAGTTTCCCCTAAGGAAGGAATATCCTGTACGTCGAAGGAAGGCATATGACTTGTTACTCGTTTTACTTCCCTTCTTATTTCTGCTTCCTGCCTCAAACGCCACCATGATGGTTGGAGCTTAAGCAGCCACTTTGGGTCGTGGAGAATGAAAGTTACATGCTATGGGTGAGGGGTGAAATTGTTATATGGGACTCAGATTGGGAGATTTTAAGAGGTTCAACTGGTGAGTAGACTCGTGTCCCCTCCAAAACACTTGCAGCCTCCAATGCACTTACTACTGTTAGGAAACGGAGCCACAAGGGTAATGAAGAAAGAGTGGAAAGCAACCTCTACAGACCGGATCAACTCTAATGGAAAGGTCAAGAGGGATGTCTTGATGACCTGAGGAGAGGCATGGTGCAATGGCAGCAGAGGTCAAGGGGCCTAAATAGGGTCATGGGGGTGGGGGGACAGGGTCACAGGGGTCTACAGGGTTCAAAGAGTCTGGAGAGTTCATGGCACAAGAACCTATTGTCCAAGACCTCGTCTCATCAGCCTCTAGGAGTTCAGGTGCCCATCACTCAGGGGTGGGGGTGGGGAAGTAAAATGCCATCTTTAGAGTTGTTGGAAAGTCCCCATCATCCACCAAGATGCCAAGATGGCGCACTTAGACCCACTGTCCACGTTTCAAAACGTGGATGGAAACCAGATTCCTGATCATCAGTGGGAGAGACTACCATCGCCTTTGTCTGAAGGTTTAGACATGATGGCTCCATGCTTTGGAACCTCAAGCAAACTTATGACCTGGAATGGAAAATCTGATGTGTGTGTGTGTGTGTGTGTGTGTGTGTGTGTGTGTGTGTGTGTGTGTGTGTGTGTGTGTGTGTGTGTGTGTGTGTGTGTGTGTGTGTGTGTGTGTGTGTGTGTGTGTGTGTGTGTGTGTGTGAGATACTGGGGTTTGAACTCAAGGCCTGGGTACTGTCCCTTAGCTTTTTCATTTAAGGCTGGTGACTACCACTTAAGGTATACTTTATACTTCTAGTTTGTTTTTATTTTGTTTTTTTGCTGATTAATTAGAGATAGGTCTCTTGGATTTGTCTCTCCCCGGGTTGGCTTTCAACTTCAATCCTCAGATCTCAGCCTCCTGAGTAGCCAGGATGACAGGTGTGAGTCATAGTAACTAGAGAATCTGATTCATCGACAGATCTTTTGCTTTCAGTGCTGAAAATGCAAATTTCTGCATCATGTTTCAGAAAAAGAACTCCAGGATCATCTTCTCCCCCTTCCCAATTCCGCAGGGAAATTAAACTCACAAGCAGACAGACATTGCCAGCATGGAAGAGATCATATCTAGGTCTGAGAAGGACCAGCATCTGAAGGAGAAAACGTATATAGGAATTCATTTCATGGAGGAGAGGAGAGGCCTGGTCCACAAGGCCAGCTCTGGTGCTCAGTCTCCAGGAGAGGAAGAGGCAAAGATGTCTGAAAGAGCTTTGGTCTCTGTGTCCTGAGAGTTCTGAGCAAGAAAACTCACTTCAAAACAAAAGGATTACCAAATGCTAGTTTACTCATTCCTGTAATCCTAGCTCCTCCAGCGGCTGAGATCTGAGGATCCAGGTTCAAAACCAGCCTGGGCAGAAAAATCCATGAGACTCTTATCTCCAAGGAACTACCAAAAAGCTGGAAGTGGAGCTGTGGCTCAAGTGGTAGAGTATTAGCCTTGAGTGAAAAAGCTCAGGGATGGTGCCCAGGCCCTGAATATTGGCATAGAAAAACAAAAAGAGAAACCGGGGTGAGCCCCACACCCCAACTCTGTGCTCAGACCAGACTCTGCCAGCAGACCCCAACTCTCCCACCCCCCCAACTCTCCATATTCTGGAGCTTTCTCAAACAACTTAGAGGACTATGGGCATTCAAGGCTCTTTCCTAGCTGACTAGGGGTGTTGAATCACGCTGACGTAGCCTGAGCCAGTTCAGTGTCCCCCCGCCCCTTGCCAATCACTCTGAAAAGCCACCTTCTCCCCCTGTCCTACCCGCCCCCCTCCTCCTCCTCCCCTGCCCCCTTCCTCCTCTCCTGCCCCCCCCCTTGCCCACCCTTACAGAGGTCAGAGAGACATAAACAACCCACGCTTTCCAATTAATTTTTAATTGCAACCTGAAATTCGTAATTGCAGGAGGTATGAGGTGGGAGCGTGGGGGTGGGGTATGACCCAGTTGGAGCTGCTGGGGACAGACCTGGTACTGAGCCAGCAGAGGAGGGCTGGAGGGGGCCTGGCCAGTGACCCCCTAGGGCCTCAGGGCCTGCCTTTGGGTGCCTAGAGGCCTGAACTTGGGTCTACTCTCTGGGGAGGGATGAAGCAGAACAATCCCTGGCCAAGGACAGCCCTTACCTGCATAGGACCCAGAAATGTCACTGCAGGAACTGCTGAAATGGAGGCCAGAGTGAATCTCAGGAGGTGTGGGCCCGCCCAGTGAGGGACTCAGAATGGACACAACTAGAAGTAGGCTGTAACTGTCCTGGTCATGAAGGCCTGGGGGAATAGGACTTCCTGCTCCAGAGCCGAGGAGGGTGGGACTTCCGGTGCCCAGAGCGGGGGCGGGGGGGGGGGGGGGTTATTAAGAATTCTGGCTCCCAGGGCAGTACTTCTGGCTTCAGAGATGGACAGTTCTCAGGGCTCTGACAGGAGTTGGGAATTCTAGTTGGGAGCCATTAGCCACGTGTGTGTGTGTGCGTGTGTGTGTGTGTGTGTGTGTGTGTGTGTGTGTGTGTGTGTGTGTGTGTGTGTGTGTGTGTGCGCGCACGCGCATGTGCATGCATGCACATGCCAGAGCTGGGCCTTGAATGCAGGGCCTCATGTTCTTGCTTGGCTTCTCATTCATGGCTGGCTACAACTCCACTTCCAGCTTTTTGCTGCTTCACTGGAAAATAAGAGTCTCAAGGACTTTTCTGCCCAGGCTGGCTTTGAACCACGATTCTCAGATCTCAGCCTCCTGAGTAGCTAGGATCACAGGTGTGAGCCACTGGTGCCTGGTGACAAATGGTCACCTCCACACCATGGTTCTGTGGAGGGCGATGTTGTCCTGAGGCTTCCTGGGGGGGACAGGTGGAGTCTCCAGGCCACTGGAGAAGGGAGCCATCCATGCCAGCCCCTTTGGTCTCCAGCCCCTGGGTCTCCCCTGCTAGACCATTCAGACATCATACCCAGCCTGCCTGCTTGCTTGCTTGCTTGCCTTCCTTCCTTCCTTCCTTCCTTCCTTCCTTCCTTCCTTTGTTCTTTTTTTCTTTCTTTTTTTTCCTTCCTTCCTTCTTTCCTTCCTTCCTTTCCCTTTCTTTCTTTCTTTCTTTCTTTCTTTCTTTCTTTCTTTCTTTCTTTCTTTCTTTCTTTCTTTCTTTCTTTCTTTCTTTCTTTCCTTTCTTTCTTTCCTTCCTTCCTTCCTTCCTTTCTTTCTTTCTTTCTTTCTTTCCTTTGCTATTAAGTTGAACTTCAGTAGAATGGAGAGCTTCTTTAAAACATTTAAAAATTTTACGTTATTGTTATTTAGAGGTGATATACAGCGGGGTTACATTCACATACAGCAGGTAATAATTACATTTCCTTTCCTAGTGTCATCTGGGGCTGGGAAGGTGGCTCAGTGGTAGAGCGCTTGCCTTGCATGCACGAGGCCCTGGGTTCGATTCCTCAGCACCACATAAGCAAAAAAAAAAACCGGAAGTGGCGCCGTGGCTCAAGTGGTAGAGCGCTAGCCTTGAGCTGAAGAGCTGAGGGACAGCGTCCAGGCCCAGAGTTCAGGCCCCATGACCAGACCAAAAAAAAAAAAAAGAAATCCTAGTGTCATCTGTTCCCTCATTTTATCTCATTCCCTCCCTCCCCTCTCATTCCCTCCTTCTGGTCTCCACTCACAAGTTTCATGGCTCACTTTCATCAATGTCCAGTGGGTTCCCCCAGATTCTGTGCCCTTCCTCACCCTCCCACAGATGTGGGCATGAATACTTCATATATAAGGTAAAGAATTACAGAATCATCAGAAAAAGAAAAAAAACAAATTAAGAAAAGTCCTTTATTTCCATATCTTTGGAGTTCATTTCAATATGTGTATTATTTTATATGCATATGAAGAGGCGCTTGGGTATTGCACCTTTGTGATTCTCTCCTAAGATTATCTTCTTTTGGTCTCACTGTATGTGAGTATCTAGAATCCTGTGTAACTTGTCCTATCCCAGTGCATTTTAGATCTAACTTCCGCATATCAGGGAGAACACGCACTGTTTGTCTTACTTGTTGGCTTACCTCACTTAACACAATTTGTTCTAGTTTCATCCATTTCCCTGTAAATAACATTATTTTATTCTTTCTAATGGCTGTGTAAAATTCCATTGTGTATAGGTGCCACACTTTTTGGACCCGCTCATCTATTGTGGAGCATCTGGGCTGTTTCCATATCTTGGCTAGTGTGAATCGTGCAGCAATGAACATGGGTGTGCTGTTGGCTTTATCATATCCTGGCTCATGCTGCTCAGGGTAGAGGCCCAGGAGTGGTTATGGCTGGGTCGTAGGGAAGCTCTATATGTTTCGTTTTTTTGAGGGCCCTCCAGGTTGCTCTCCAGAGTAGTTGTATTAGTTTACATTCCCAACAGCAGTGCAGTAGGGTTCCTTTTTCCTCATATCCCTGTCAGCATTTGTTGTAGTTCAAATTCACAATGTTGGCCAATCTAACTGGGGTGAGATGGTTTCTCAGAGCTGTTACGGTTTGCATTTCCTTTATGGCCAGAGATAATGAGTATTTCCTCATGTGCTTCTTTGTCCTTTTTACCTCTTCTTCCAGTAGCTGGTGTATTACATTTGAGAGGGATTAGTTTCTTGAGTTCCCTGTATATATTGGATATTAGGTTTTGGTCTGATGAGTTGCCAACAAAGATCTTTTCCCAATTGCTTGGCTGTCTTTCTAGTTTAGTAACTATATCCTTAGCTGTGCAGAAACGTTTTATTTTAGTGTAGTCCCACTTGTCAAGTCTCTCTCCTATCTGCTGTGCCCCTGGGATTCTATATAGGAAGTTCCTGCCTGTATGTGTAAGTTCTAATGTCTCTCCTACTCTGTCTTGCAGTAGTTTCAGAGTTTCACCACCCAGCCTTCTACAGCCCACCCACCCACTGATTCCCTCACTCTTTCTTCATTCACTGATTCATTTGCTCAATTCACTCATTGATTCATTTGCTCATTCACTCATTGATTCATTTGCTCATTCACTCATTGATTCATTTGTTCATTCACTCATTCATTCGCTCACGAATCCATCCACTCATTCATCCACTCATTCGTTCACTCATTCATTTGCTCACTTGTCAGGTCATTGATTCGCTCATTGACTCATCTTACTCATTCATGGATTTATCCATTCACCGATCGCTTGTTCATTCACAGGTTCATTCCACTCACCATGCACTCATTCACTCAGTCTTCATTCAACAGGGTTCGCCGGCAGTGACCATAGCTGGCCCCATTCTAGTTGCCAAGGGCTCTCAGAAAGGGAACTGTCTGTCAGAAAGGCCTTTGGGGTCACTTGCTCCAGGGCCCTTCCTGAACCAGCCCCTCTGGCAGACCCCTAACTTGTCCATCACTAGGCAGGTCTGCAGATAGGAAGGTACAGAGGCCTGGGGTCCCACCCTGTCCAACGAAGCAGTCTGTAGTGGGGAGGTGGGGGGACTCCAGGGATGGAAGGGGTGCTTCCCATCAGCTCCTGCCTGCCCTGGGGCAAACCCTGTGTGTCCTTCGGTCAGTGGTGTCCTGTCACCAAGCCCAAAGCCCAAAGCCCAGAGAGCAGAACTAAGGCCAGGCGTTGGTGTGGAACTGGCCTTCGTGCACGCTGGCTCTTCATTCTCTCGTCTGTGCCGTATGCACGCCTACCCTCTCCTCCCCCTCTCCCTCCCAGTGTGTCTGTGGAGTTTTTCCTCCTCTTCTCCTCTGCCCCGCCTTTCCCCATCTTCCCCCCTCTCCCCCTCTTCCCCACTTGCTTGTATGAAGGACTCTATGACTCATTCACTTTGATCTGCCAGCTGTGAGATGCTATGGGCTTCCGGCAGAAACCAGATTTCCCCCTTATTCCAAGGGAGCCAGGGGTCCATTGGGAGCCCCCCCAGCACCCAGTACTGCCACCCTGGGGGCTTCAGGCTCACGATGGCCACATAGCTAGTGTCACAGAGCCCACCTGCTCCCCGCCAGGGCCAGCGCTGTGGCTCACACCTGTCATCCCAGCTACTCAGGAGGAGGCTGAGTTTGGAGGCTGGCAGTTCAAGGCTCCGAGACTCTCTATCTCACCCTGGATCTTCAGATGGCCTGTTTGCCTGCTCTGGAATGGAGGATGGCCGAGGCTCAGGTTGAGCTGTGATCCAACCCGGGAGTGAGAAATGCCAACTGCTCTTTGCATGTTTTCTCGGCCCAGACACACCTGGAAAAGTGCCGCCTTTCTGGATTTTGTTTTTCCTGTGTGTCATTGTGGAGGGGGCTGGGGGTGCATGGGGTGGGAACAAGGAACCTTCCCCCGATCCCCTAGCCCAGTGGGGCCCCTGCTTCATAAAGCCCAGACCTCCCTCTCCCGCCTTTACCCTTTGGCTTGAGTATTTAGTACCGGAATGAAGTACTCTCAGGCTGCCAAGTGTTTTGGAAAGAAAATCAACCCCTCCCCTCCCCCCCACCATGGAAGAAAGACAAAGAAAGACATGTTCCCTCCATAAACTGGCATAAAGGAAGAGCTGGAGCTCCCAATTTAGTGTATGACTGTGTGGCTTACAGGGAGGGAAAAATCAATTCTTTCACTCCAGGTTGTTTCTCAGCCAGACTTCTCCCTCCAAACCCCCTCCCTCTCCCCCCTCTCCCTACTCCTCCAGAGCCTTTTTGGTTGGCCAAAGGGCTACAGTTCAAACCTCGGGACTGGCAAGGTGCTGGGTGGCTCACTCCTGTAATCCCGGCTACTCAGGAGGCTGAGATCTGAAGATTGTGATTCAAAGCCGGCTCCGGGAAGGAAAGTCTATGAGACTCTTGTCTCCAATGAACCACAGAAAGCCAGATGGGCTGTGAAGGTGGCTTGGTAGAGTGGTAGAGTGCTTGCCTCGTATGCATGAAGCCCTGGGTTCGATTCCTCTGTACCACATACACAGAAAGAGCCGGAAGTGGCGCTGTGGCTCAAGTGGTAGAGCAGTAACCTTGAGCTGAAGAGCTGAGGGACAGCGCCCAGGCCCGGAGTTCAAGCCCCACAACCAACAAAAAAAAGCCAGAAGTGGAGGTGTGGCTCAGGTGGTAGAGCACTAGTCTTGAGCGAAAAAGCTCAAGTGTTCAGGCCTTAAGTTCTAGTCTCAATACTGGCGCACACCTGCGTGTGCACACACACGCACACACACACATGCACAAAACCCTTGGCAGTGATTTACCAGGCAAGTTGGTTCCAGAAGGCCCAACTTTGCAGAGAGGATGCCACCTGCCCCTCAGGCAGTGGGGCTGTGGCCAGGAGATATCAACACGAGCAAGCAGGCCCAGTGGCCTTCTCCACCGCCAGTACTCAGTACTGCCTCCTCCTGCAGGAAGCCCTCCCGATTTTCCAGGCTAGTTGGAACTCTTCTGTCAGCTTGCTCCTCCCGCAGGAACGCAGTTAGCAATGAGTGCTGTCTCCCGCAGGTTCCTTTGGAGTGATGGGTAGACCGGAGGGCCCCCCATCAGAACACTGGGGTTCAAACGCCAGCTCCTCCCTTTTCTCCTGGTATAACTTCCAGTGTGTTGCTTGACCTTCCTGAAAAGCTTTTCATATAAAATGAGGCAATGATTAACCTGTATTAATAGTCCATGTCTCAATAGTCTAATTTTATGAATAGTCATAATAATTATTAATAAAATGTTAATCTCTTATTTTATTAAAAACTTTTATTTTTTCCAGTCCTGGGGCTTGAACTCAGAGGGCCTGGGCTTGGGTGCTGTCCCTGAGCCTTTTTGTACTCAAGGCTAGCGTTCTACCGCTTGAGCCACAGCGCCACTTCCAGTTTTCTGAGTAGTTTATTGTAGATCAGAGTCTCATGGACTTTCTGCGGTGGGAGGCGGGGGGGGGGGGGAGCTGGCTTTGAATTTCAATCCTCCGATCTCAGCCTCTTGAGTAGCAAGGATGACAGTGTGAGCCACTGGCACCCAGCAATAACAACTCCTCCTCCTCTTCCTCCTCCTCCTCCTCCTCCTCCTCCTCCTCCTCCTCCTCCTCCTCCTCCTCCTCCTCCTCCTCCTCCTCCTCCTTCTCTTCTATCAGTTGTGGGGCTTGAACTCTGGGCCTGGGCGCTGTCCCTCAGCTCTTCACCTCAAGGCAAGCGCTCTACCACTTGAGCCACAGCACCACTTCCGGTTTTCTGATATTAACTGGAGATAAGAGTCTCATGGACTTTCCTGCCCCGGCTGGTTTTGAACTGTGATCCTCAGATCTCAGCCTCCTAAATAGGATTACAGGTGTGAGCCACCAGTATCTGGCTTGACAATAACTATTCTTAATCTAAAATTCGACCCCAGCTAGGCCCTGGTGGCTCATGTCTATCATCCAGGCTACTCAGTCAGAAGACTGAGATCTGCGGATCATGGTTCAAAGCCAGCCCTGACAAATCCAAGAGACTCTGATCTCCAATTAACCAGCAAAACAAAAACAAAAACAAAAACAAAAACCCAGGAAAATGGAGGTGTGGCTCAAGTGGTAGAATGCTAGCCTTGAGCAAAAAAGCCAAACAAGTGCATGAGGCCCTTAGTTCAAGCCTGAGGACTGGCATGCCAGTGTGCATGCACACACATGCACACATGCGAACACACACACACACACACACACACACACACACACACACACACACACACACACACACACACACACACACCTCCTTTCCTGAGTTCTTCTCCATAGCTTTTCCCACCATAGAACATCCGCCCTGCATCTCGCTGGGTGCCCTCCATGAGGGCAAGAGGCCTGTTTTGTCCCCTGCCATCTGCCTTGGCACAGAGCTGAGGCTCCCCAGAGCCAGCTGGGCTGGTGCCACAGGGCGACCAAGTTGGTGCACAGCCCAGGCGGGCTCCGGAGTGGGTCTGGATTCCCAGGTCCGCCATGTTGGACAGGAGAGCCAGTATGGAGATGGTCTGGTCTCACTGGCGGCCGCCTTTGGAGGTCAGGGCTGCATGAAAGCTAGGTCTTGGGGTTGGGGTGCCCCTCCTTGGACTCCAGGACAGGCCGGCTGAGAGCTGCTGGGGTTCTGGGCTGCTGCTGGGCTGTCAGCAGCCAGTCTCTGGTCTTCAGGTCAAACCCATCCCCGGCCTGGCCAGGCAAGCATGTGTCTACCGGCTCAGCCTCCGTGCAGTAGAATGGGATTACCAAACCCCACCTGACTCCACGCGGGGCGGGGCCCCAGCTGAGTCGTTCTGAGTCTCCTTGAGCCTCACTTTTTTATTGGGGTGGGTGGTTGTGGGGTTTCAACTCAGAGCCTGGGTGCTGTCCCTGAGCTCTTTTGCTCAAGGCTAGTGCTCTACCATGTGGAGCCACAGCTCCACTTCCAGCTTTTTTGGTGATACAATGGAGAGAAGAGTCTCCTGGACTTTCCTTCCTGAGCTGGCTTTGAAGTGCAAGTCTCAGATCTCAACATCCCAGGTAGCTGGGATTACAGGCATGAGCTACCATGTTGGGTTTAAGCTTCACGTTTGATATCTGCAGAATGGGCACGGGGTGGTGGTGGGGGGAGATTTGGAGCAGGAAGGGAGGCCTTATTGGGACACACCCTTTGGGCAGCCTCTCAACTTTGACACAAGACCCAGCCCATCACATAGCTCTGCCCTACCTCATGCCCTTTCTCCACGTTTATTTGTCTGATCCTTAGGACAGATTTATGGAAAAGCTACCAGGAGTTATTACACTGATTAAAAAGAAAAAAAAATTATAGGTACCAGGTTTTGAACTTGGGGTGTAGCACTTGTTCCGGTTCCTTGCTTGGTGGGTGTTCTACCACCTGAGCCACGCCTCAAGCCCAGCTTTCTGCTAGTTATTTTGGAGATGGACTTTCCTGCCCAGGCTGGCCTTCAACCTTAATCCTCCACATCTCAGCCTCCTGAGCAGCTAAGATTACCTAGACTTAAGCTCATTTTAATGATAAACTATCCCCTTTTGAGTCCCCCTTCCCATCCCCCAAAGCTTGGGACCAGAGTGAGCTGGCCAGGTTTCTGGTCCTCCAAGGGAGTCTCAAAGGTGGGCAGTAGGGCCTCCCTCCCCTTCCAACTCTTCTCCCTCTGCCTTTTAATTGCTTAGAAACCAAGCTGACTGGGTGGCGAGCGGCTCAGTGCCGTCCCCATAACTGGAGGCTTTTGTTTATTCACAGAAATCATATTTTTACACTCTGCCTTCCGCTAATGTATGCCACCAACCCCGCCACCGCCGCCTGGTGGAGGACAGGGCGGTGTCCCGTGACGAGCAGCGCTGAGGCCGGCTTGATGCAGCTATGAGGAGCAGGCCCCGGCTCCACGACCAACAACAAAAAGTAATCACAGCCAGGCCGGGTGTGCATGTTCTGGCAATTTCCTTCTCCCTGGGGTCCTGGGTCCCCCCAGCACCCAACAAAGAAACTTCCCTGGGGAAATGAACCAGTGCCTCACCGAGGTTCAGACAATCAGCCCCATGCGAGACTCTGCTCAGCGCCCAGGGGTTCATCTGGCTCACACGCATGTGCATGCACACACATATACACACATGTGCAATGCACACGTGCAAGAGCACCTGTACACAAACATTGCACATGCACACATTTATGTGTGCACCCATGCACACACTCATGCATGTCCACATGTGCACAGATATGCATCCCTATGTGTACATACAAACACACACGTGCACCTGAATGTATGTACACACATACCCGTGCATGCCCACAGATGCACACATGTGCATGTATACAAGACACATACTCGGACTGGGAAGGTGGCTCAGTGGTAGAGCGCTTGCCTCGCATGCCTGAGGCCCTGGGTTCGATTCCCCAGCACCACATAAGCAAAAAGAAAAAAGCCGGAAGTGGCGCTGTGGCTCAAGTGGTAGAGCGCTAGCCTTGAGCTGCAGAGCTGAGGGACAGCGCCCAGGCCCAGAGTTCAAGCCCCACGACCGGACCCCCCCCCAAAAAAAACAAGACACATACTCATAATGCACATATGTATACATACATGTTCATGCATATATCCACATGTGTGTGCTACCATGTGCAAGAGTACATATTCACACACATATAAATGTACCATGCACACACTGAATACATACCCATGTGTCTGTACACATGAACATGTACGTACCCCACATATCAATGCACATGTTGCATGCATATATGCACCGGTGTGTGCACACATGTGTACAGGAATAAGCTGCATCTCTAAGAGACCTGAAGGCTCAGGGGCAGAGCTGTGACAACTTAGAGGAGATTGTCCCTGCTTGGAAGCCACCAGCGAGGACTTGGAAAGTAAAGAATCTATGGATGGGGGCTGGGAATGTGGCTCAGTGGTAGAGTGCTTGCTTAGTATGCATGAGGTCCTGGGTTCAATTCCCCAGCACCACATAAACACAAAAAGTCGGAAGTGGCACTGTGGCTCAAGTGGTAGAGTGCTAGCCTTGAGCAAAAGAAGCTCAGGGACAGTGCCCAGGCCCTGAGTTCAAGCCCCAGGACTGGCTAAAAAAAAAAAAAAAAATCTATGGATGGAAGTTGGGGATCCAAACCTGACCCACAATGGACCAGAGACGCGGCCCTGCACTGAGACCAAGAAAGAAAGAAATGATCAAGTGCCAGTGGCACATGCCTGTAAACCTAGCTACTCAGGAGGCTTTGATCTGAGGATGGAGGTTTGAAGCCTGTCCAGGCAGAAAAGTCCATTAGACTCTTGTCACCAATACAACCGCCAAAAAGTTCAAAGTAGAGCTGTGGTTCAAGTGGTAGAGTGCTAGCCCTAAGTGGAAAAGTTCAGGGACAGCGCCCAGGCCCTGAGTTCAAGCCTCAGGACCAGCACCCAAACCCAAACCAACAATTCTCTATTTCCCCATCTCCCCATCCCTGCCCATTGCATATCCAGGATTACAGGCTTGAGCCCCTGAGCCAGGCTCTAACCACTAGCTTCTATTCTGCCCTCCACCAACTATTAACCCATTCTCCCCATCTGCTCAGAGGTCAAGACAGCCTTTTGGCCCACCAGGGTGCCCCATCTCCCTCTCTCCTGGCCCTCCCTACCAGCTGTACCCTAAGTGTCTGGGCTCATCAGGTGAGGGGTGGTTTGCACATGCGTGTTGCATGAGCCTGCCTGTGTGTGCATGCATTTGAAGCTTTCGTGTGAATTAAAAGGCTGGGGGAGCCGGCTACCAGTGGCTCACGCCTGTCATCCCAGCTACTCAGGAGGCTGAGATCTGAGGATCTGGGTTTGAAACCAGCCCAGGCAGGAAAGTCCGTGAGACTCTCATTTCCAATAAACCACCAGAAAAGCAGAGTGCTAACCTTGAGAAAAAAAAGCTCAAGGACAGTCTCAGGCCCTGAGTTAGAGCTTCATGACTGACAAACGGAAAGAGAAGAGAAGAGGAAAAGGAAAGAAGAGAGAACTGATAAAAGAAAAAAAAAAAAGAAAAATGAGCCCTGCTGGTTTTCTACCTTCCTCACTCAGCCTGGCTTCCAGAGACCACGGGCAGAACATGAAAATTAAACAAAGAAAACAACCTCTAACGTGACTTTATCTCAAAAGTAGGACTTCTTTTTTGGTCTTGTGCACACTTGTGCACACACATGTGTGTGTACGTAGTGTGGAACAGGCTAACATTGCTTGTGTCTGTTCCTGGTGAGAGCGAGTTCTCAGCCCAACTGAGAAGGTCGAAGATTCCAGAACTGTCTGCTCCTGGCTTGGGACCCTGCTCTTTAGCCCAATGTCTTCCCTTCTGCCTGGTCAGACGCCTCCCTGACTGACCGCTGCCCCCTCTGGGGGTTAATGAAGAACCCCACTGGGGAATGCGATCATTTCTGTAAGACGCTCCAAAGCAGAGACCATACATGTCCATCTCTGGGTGTCCTGAAAGAAACTACTAGAACATCTGCCCCTTTGTGTATTAGAGAGCCCCAGCTGTGGAGTATGTTGCTCCTGGATTTCTAGGGTCCCAGTCTCCCCAGACAGGAGAACAGAGGCAGCAGAGATTAGCCTGGGGCCCTGAGGGACCTGATTGCTGGAGCAATTACACCCTAGTCTTGTCTTCATCAATGTCTACCTTTTTCGTCAGTTGTGGGGCTTGAACTCAGGGCCCGGGCTCTGCCCCTGAGCTCTTTTTGCTCAAGGCTAGCACTCTACCACTTGGAGCCACAGCTCCACTTCTGGTTCTCCAGTGATTCACTGGAGATAAGAGTCTCACAGACTTTTCCTGGCCGGGCTGGCTTTGAACCAGGATCCTCAGGTCTCTAGCTCCTGAGTAGCTGGGATGACAGGTGCCTGGCTTTGTGGAAACAGAAACACTGGCTGAGGTCTGCTGTAAGATACTCTTGGTGGGCAAAGATCCTTCCCCCTCCCCATCTCCCCCGTCCCTAGCCCTTCCCCCATATCTCCTCCACCTCCTTGGCTAATAAGCCATGATTTTCTTCCATTTTATCCCCAGCAGAGCTTAATGAGGTAGACAGCGATACCCGTTATGCAATGGTAATGTGTGGGCAAAAACTCCCCTGGGATGCAGCTGGCAGGGGGGTTCTGGGCAAAGGGGCAGTGGCCAGGGGAGGCGGGGCAGCTGTGGGCGGGTGTCACCATGGACCAGGTAAGCTGCATGCAAGAAACACCCCTCTCCTTCCCCAGCCCCGGGCCCTGGGGAGGCCATGGGCCACTCACTCAAGCCCCGTCAAAGGTGGAGCAGACTCAGCCAATCAGGCTCTCAGACACGGAGTAACCGAGGCAGCCTTGGTAATTAACTTCCCTTCCCTTCCAGCAGTCATTTGGAGTTAATGGCTTCTTAATTCAGTGCTCATTTGGTGACTTTAACTTCCAATTAATTTTGCCGATTTTCCTCCGAGGCACTCATGGTGATGTGATAGGGAAAAGACACCCAGAGGTGGAGGTTGGGGGCGGGGTGCAACTAGAGGGGCGGGAAGGCTGTACCTGGGCTGGAACTGTAGAGAGTCAGAGGCCACCGGGATGCTCAGGGTCCCCAGAGAGCAGCCTGTGCTGTGGGGGATGGGAAAGAGCGGTGAAGGGGAGCCAGGCAGGGCCCTCAAATGTCTCTAGTGCTCTAGGGCTTGCTGAAAGGTGGATTGATTGATTGATTGATTGATTTTTGTCCATCCTGGGGCTTGAACTCTGTGTCTGGGCGCTGTCCCTCAGCTCTTCAGTTCAAGGCCAGTGCTCTACCGCTTGAGCCACAGTGCCACTTCCGGTTTTCTGGTGGTTCATTGGAAATAAGAGTCTCATGGACTTTCCTGCCTGGGCTGGCTTTGAACCATGATCCTCAGATCTCAGCCTCCTGAGTAGCTAGGGTTACAGGCGTGAGCCACTGACGCCCGGTGGTTTTTTTGTTTGTTTGTTTTTAATAAGGGATGTTTTTGTTTTTGTTTCTTTTTTTTTTTCCAGTAGCAAGGTTTTGATCTGAGGGTTTTCTACTTTCTCAGCTCACTTGGCTCTTGCTGGTGCTCTACCACTTGAAGCACACCGCTGGTCCCACTTCCTGGTAGCTTTGTGTGTGTATGTGTGTGTGTGTGTGTGCACTTTGATCCTGAGGCTTGAACTTAGGGCCTGGACACTGTCCCTTCACTTTGTTTTGCTCAAGGCTGGCACTCTACTGCACCTCTACTTCCGGCTTTTTGGTGGTTCATTGCAGATAAGAGTCTCACGGATTTTCCTGCCCGGGCTGGCTTTGAACCTCGATCCTCAGATCTCAGCCTCCTGAGTAACTGGGCTCCTGGTGGATTCCTTTTTCTCTGTGCTCTTTAGTCTGCATTGGATGTGGGGGTCTTCTCGTTGCCTCTCCCAGTGGCTTCGTCCCTCCCTCCCCTCCTCCTCTCCTCTTCCCTGGGGGAGTAGGGACAATCTTTGGGCAACTTGCGATGGGTCAGGACAGAGCCAGGACAGAGGCCAGCAGCGCAGGTGCCCAGCACGAGGCAGCCTGGTGAATTCCCAGCTTCCCCCTGTGTTTTGGAAACAAGCCCCAGATCTCCCTGGGGCACCCATTGGGCAGGCAGACAGAGAAGCTGGCAGCAGGGCTGTCCCCGATCAGGAACTTGGGCTACAGCCCGGGTAGTTTGGTTGGGGTAAAGAATGGGAATAGTGGTCTATTTAGCCCGCTCTGCACTGAGGGCCTCCCCCACCCCTTGCAGGGGCCAGCAATTTGCCAGTCCTGAGTGAAGGCACCAGGAGCCAATGAACAAGCTGGGAGGGTGGGAACTACCCCCACGACTCTGGTGAGCACGCTCAGCCATGGAAGGAAATACAAAGCATTACAGATTGTAATTAAGACAGACAGAACCAAATGGCAGTTTTAATAAAAGCCATTCCCCAGGCCCTGGTATTTCAGGCAAGGCCACAGGATAACTCTGTCCTTGGCCACATAACCAGCAAAGAGGAAACAAGGAAATGAACCTGAAGACAGGAAGCGTGTGGAAGAGTATGAGCAAATTGGGGCCTGGCCTCACTGAGATTTACATCAGATGCAAGGATGAACTTCCTGGAGATGAGGTGAGTTTAATGCTGCCATGAGTATGACGCCATATCCTTTTTACCAAAGATGCTTAGGTCTCTCCTGGAGAGGCCTGGGCAACTCAACCCATCTGAGATCTGGGAGGATAAACAGCATGTCCAGCCTGGCACTGGTGCTCATGCTTATAATCCCGGCTACTCAGGAGGCTGAGCTCTGAGGGTCCATGGTTCAAGGCTACCTGGGGACAGACAAATCCAAGAGATTCTTATCTCCCAATAACCAGCCTTCTGGCCCAGGAGGACATCTCCGAGGGACATCTCCAGTCCTGCCACTTTAGTCTGGAGCAGAGTTAAGGAAGCAGCCAGGCTGCCTGGCCCAGGGCCCAGGACCATCTGAGGGAAACCCGGAGCTCCTGGCCACAGTATCTCTGGACCCTCATGGCTGAGATTCAAGTGAGATTCCTGCAAGGATGAGCGAGCTCAGTTCCAACATCTGGGCAGGTTCACTCAGCCAGGCGCCATGAGAACCCATGTAGTTCCGTCATGATGAATGAACTGGCCGGCTTTACTGGCCCTCGTTCCCGCTGTGTTCTGAGCCAGCTCTCTGCCGGGCGCTGGGGCAGTAAGAGGATGTCGATTCTTTGTGTTTGGCGAGCTCCCAGGTTGTCAGGAAAGCAGCTGAGGCTCAGACTCCATGCCCTGGCAGCCACTTGGTTTTTGTTTATTGAGCATCTACTCAGGGTGAGGCCCTTGATGGGAGCCAACCTTCATGAGTTGAGGAAGATTAAGGCTGAATGCGGTGGAGACACACTTGTAATCCTAGGCAGAGATGGATAGGACCCTGATTCCAAGCCAGCCCAGGCAGAAAATGACCAACCCTTCCCCCATCTCAACCAACAAGCTGAACATGGTGATACCCATCTGTAATCCACCTAATCTCTGATTAGCCAGCAAAAAGCTGGAAATGGTGGTAAGGCTCACGTGGTAGAGCTTTGGCCGTGATCACAAAAGCTAAGCAAGAGTATGAGGTACTGAATTTAAGCCTCAGTACTAGCACGTGTGTACACACACACACACACAACACACACACACACACACACACACACACTTTGAAGTGGTTTACAGGAAAAAGCCTTTACAGAAGATGCTTGAGATTAAAGATCAATATGATTCATAGCCCTGCATCTTTTTTTTTTTGCTGGTCATGAGGCTTGAACTCACGGCCTGGGCACTGTCCTTGAGCTCTTCTGCTCAAGGCAAATGCATTACCACTTGAGCCACAGCTCCACTTCTAGCTCTGTTGGTGGTTAAATGGAGTTAAAAGTCTCATAGACTTTCCTACCCGGGCTGGTTCCAAACCACGATCCTCAGACCTCAGCCTCTTGAGTAGCTGGGATGACAGGTGTGAGCCATCATAGCCTGGCCTGAAATTAATGATTAGATTGAGTTTGGAGGCTCCTGGCAGCGTTAGAGCCCTCCAGGAGAAAGCTTTGTCCTGGCTTGGATAAAAGGCCAAAGCTCTGAGTCTTGACCCTTGGCATGGATTTAGGCCAAGCTATGCAATGGCCAGCAGTTTCTCCCAGGGACAAGGCAAAAGAAAATGCAGACACACAGATGCGTTCTCCACCGGGGTCAGCAGAAATCACGCCACAGCTCAGCCCACAGGAGCCAGAGGAGACAGGAAAGAAAAGTAGGGCTGGGTGCTGGTGGCTCACATCTGCCGTCCCTCTCTGCCCCCTCCGGAGCTGTCCCTGGTGCTGAATCTCCACTTCCGGTTTTCCCGTCGTTCAGTGGAGATATGAGTCTCAGAGACTTTCCTACCCTGGCTGGCTTTGAACCTCGATCCTCAGACCTCAGCCTCCCAAGTAGCTGGGATGACAGGGGTGAGTCACTAGCACCTGGCTGGATAGATCACCTCTCAATGGAGAGATGGATGAGCCGTGAGTGTGATCTGCCCCTGTCCACAAGAGTTCGAGACAGGGAAGGGATGCTTTGAGTTCAGATCCATGGCTCCCCATTCTGTGTCTTCCATTCTGAGGCTCTCAATCCTTTGCATCCTTCCCTTTCTACCTTCTCCTGAATGAATGCTCCCTGAGCTCTGGCCAGCCTGACCGAGAAGCAAGCCACTGAATGCTTCCTTCCACCTGCCCCGACACTTACAGCTGCAGCCCCAGACAGAACTCAAAATCCCTCCAGACAGGGTGGGCTGCCTTCTGCTCACCTCGTCTCCTTTCTCTCTTTCTCCTGCCCAGAGCAGCTCCACACTGGCTGGGGGTGTGGGGTGGGTGGGAGTGGGGTGGGAGTCTTTCTGGAGGACAAATTAGCTGGTGTGGGGGGGGGGAAGGAAGGGGAATGACTGTCATTCAGATTTAATTTTTGTTAGCCCAATGAGCTCTTGGCATGCTCCTTCTCCTTTCCCCAGCTTAGCATGCTCCCTTCCCTAGGCAACACTAGGACCATGTAGTTAAAGCAATAAGTGCTCAGCCTTGAGCTGAAGAGCTCAAGAGTTCAGGCCCCATGACCGGACCCAAAAAAAACAAACAAACAGACTTTCCTGCCCTGGCTGGCTTTGAGCCAACCTTAGAGTGATCTTCAGGTCTGAGCAGCTGCAGGGTTACTACTTGGGCAGCAGCCAGCCATCCTAGTCTGCCATGATGAAGCCCCTGGCCCACACGTCCACACCGGGGTCTCTGACTCCTAGCCCCTTCTAGCCCCTCCTAGACCTCCTAGGTTATATAGGTCACCCCAGACAATAGCCGGTGCTTCTTCTCACTTCTCCCCTGTGAGAAGGGGTCTTGCTGGTCCCTTTCCAGGCAATACACCTTTTCTTTGTTCTTTGTACCCGGATGTCTGTGCGGTTTTCTGGCAAAGTCTGATCTACTCTACCAATTTTCCTTCCAGGATTTAACTTGCCTTTCACCTCTTTCCACCTCCCATCGTGGACACCAGAAGCAGAGGGGGCATAGTTAGACACCAAGCCACTTTCTAGAACTCTACTCTGTCAGACCCGTGACACACATCCGCCGCCCCCACACCCATCCATGGTCTGTATTGTTTCTGGAAGTCTCTCCAGTGGCCCTCATTAAACCCAGCCAGGTCATCGGCTGGCCTCATGGGACAGTTTGTCACGAGTGCCAGGCTATCCCTCCACAATGGCCCCATTGGGGACTGGAAGACTTATTCTGATCTGAGATGGTGTCAGTGGAAGGATGTAGCCTCAGCCCTCTACCCTCATCCACTCCTCAGGGTCAGGGGACCAAAATGCCCAGCTAGGTTGGGCACCTGTCATCCCAGCTAATCAGGAAGCTGAGATCTAAGGATTGTGGTTTAACGTTAGCCCAGGCAGGAAAGTCTGTGAGACTCTTATCTCCAATGAGCCACTAGAAAACCGGAAGTGGTGCTGTGGCTGAGTGGTAGAGCATCAAACCTTGAGGCTCAGGGATAGCACCTCGGCCCTGAGTTCAAAACCCATGACTAACAAAAAAAAAAGTCTAACAGTCAAATAAAATGCCCACTTCCTTCTCTCTTCCTGACAGTTCTGAAGACCCAGCTCACCTTTGGCCCCAGCCTGGCTTTGGGGCTCCAGTGGAATTTATCTGAGGCCTTCATTAGGTAGTTCTGCCTGCCAGCGCCCTTCCCCCTTCATAAACATCAGGGTGTGTGTGTGTGTGTGTGTGTGTGTGTGTGTGTGTGTGTGTGTGTGTGTGTGTGTGCACATACACGCATGCACATCAGTCCTGGAGCTTGATCTCAGAGCCTAGGTGCTGTCCCTAAGCTTTTCTACCCAGAGGCTAGAGCTCTACCATTTGAACCACAGCTCCTTCCAGGTTTTTTGATAGTTAACTGGAAATAAGTGTGGCACAGTCTCTTCCTGCCTGGGCTGGCTTCCAATTGCGATCCTCACCTCTCAGCAGCCTCCTGAGTAGCTAGGATGACAGGTGTGAGCCACCTGCACCTGGCTAAAGGTTAGTTTTTTTGTTTTTGTTTTTGTTTTTTATTTTTTGGTGCTAGGGGTTTGAACGCTGGGCCTGGGCGCTGTCCCTCAGCTCTTCAGCTCAAGGCGAGTGCTCTACCACTTGAGCCACAGTGCCACTTCTGGTTTTCTAGTGGTTTATTGGAGATAAGTGTCTCACAGACTTTCCTGCCTGGGCTGGCTTTGAACCATGATCCTCAGATCTCAGCCTCCTGAGAAGCTAGGATTACAGGTGTGAGCCACCGGCGCCTGGCTCTAAAGATGAGTCTTGAGTAAAGGCTGCATAGAAAAGCCAAGCTAAGGCCTTGGCTTCCAGCCGAGCCTACGGGGCCATCTCCCAAGTCCTGGCCCTGTGGGAATGATCCATTGTCCCTAAAACACAGCACAAGTCCCTTCCTCAAACACAGTGTCCAAGCCGGGCACTGGTGCTCACACCTGTCATTCTAGCAACTCAAGAGGCTGAGATCTGAGGATTGCAGTTCTAAGCCAGCCTGAGCAGGAAAGTCTGTGAGACTCTCATCTCCAATTAAAAAAATAAGCTACCAAAAGCCAACAGTGGAGCTGTGGCTCAAGTGGTAGAGCACCAACTTTGAGCACAAAAGCTCAGAGACGGTACCCTGGCCTTGAGTTCAAGACTCAGGACTGGCATACAGAAACACACACACACACACACACACACACACACTCCACCCTTGCTCTGTCCTCTCTCCTCTCTCTCTTCTTCTGAGAGGCCCTGACCTCTTTTGCAGATCAAAGTCCCCTCTTTTCCTCAGCACCCACTCATGGATGGGGCACAAGGAACCTGGGGCTCAGAGCACGCACTGGTGCGCGATTGTGCCAGCTGGGGCTTTCTGACAACCTAGACTGGCTGGCATTGTCCTCAGAGAATGCTGAGCTCTGCTTCCATGCGCTGGGCCCTGGGCAGGCTGCATGTCTTCTCCTCCCCTTCCTCCCCTTCCTCCCTCCCTTTCTCCTCTCTCTCTCTCTGCTATTTTTCTCTTCCCTCTTTCTTCTCCCTTGTCTTTCTCTGTCCTTTTCTGTCTCTCTTTTTCTCTATCAGCACTCTAGGATTTCCTCTCTGAAGATGAATACATATGAAGAACATGTATTCATAGGAATAGGAAGAATGTCTATTCTTCTCACCTCTTGGTCTCCATTCTCTGTGTCTGCCTGTCCTCTGTGATCTCTTACAATGCCAATTTGAAGCCAGGTGCTTTGGCTCACACCTGTCATCCTAGTCACTCAGATGGCTGAGATCTGAGGATCATCGTTCAAAGCCAGCCCAGACAGAAAAGGCCATGGGATGTTTATTTCCAATGAGGCAACAAAAAGCCAGAAGCAGAGCTGTGGTTCAAGGGGTAGAGTACCAGCATTGTGTTAAAAAAAAAAAAGCCAAGCAAGAATGTGAGGTGCTGAGTTCGAGTTCCAGTATCAACACACACACACACACACACACACACACACACACCAACAGTAACAACACAACAAACTTATTCAAACAGGTTCTTTGTCTTCTGTGTTTTATGGGTAGAAAAACGGGGGTTCGGTGGAATGCAAGAGCTCCCCAGCTTGCCTTCCAAAGTGTGTGTCTTCTGCAGGTGCAGAAGGACGGGTGGGAAGAAAGATGGCTTCTCACTCGTGGGGTTCGCTGAGAGCAACGGAGGGGCCGCTGTGAGGTGGTTCTGGGGAGTCTGTGGGGTTAGGGTCACAGGATGACAGGTGTGAGCCCGGCTCCCTGTTTTTTGTTTGTTGTGGGGTTTGAACTCTGGGCCTGGGCGCTGTCCCTCAGCTCTTCAGCTCAAGACTAGTGCTCTACCACTTGAGCCACAGCGCCACTTCCGGCTTTTTTTGCTTATGTGGTGCTGAGGAATTGAACCCAGGGCCTCAGGCATGCAAGGCAAGCACTCTACCACTGAGCCACCTTCCCAGCCCCCTCCCTGTTTGTTTTTAAAAGAAATAAGTTTCACATTCCCATTTTGTACTTCAATTTGTAAATGCAATGAAATAAGAACAAGGCTTCCTTTTTTTCTTCAATGAAAGTTTGATTAATTCAAACTGGGAAATAAAAAGTAAACTCCTTGCCACAATAAGTACCGTTTACAAGTTAGTTCAATTTGCTTCCACAGTTTCAGCTATGCTGAAACATTAGAGAGGTCTGATTTTCCTAAGGTACTTAAATATCTCACGCCTGCAATCCTAGCTACTCAAGAAGCTGAAGCCGGGCGCTGGTGACTCACGCCTGTCATCCTAGCTACTCAGGAGGCTGAGATCTGAGGATCAGGGTTCAAAGCCAGCCCGGGCAGGAAAGTCTGTGAGACTCTTATCTCTAATAAACCACTAGAAAACCGGAAGTGGTGTTATGGTTCACGTGGTAGAGCGCTGTCCTTGAGCTGAAGAGCTGAGGGACAGCGCCTATTGAGAATATGAGGCCCCAAGTACGAGCCCCTGGATTTTTCTTTCTCTCTCTCTGTCAAGGCTGACACTCATCATTGAAACCATTTCCAGCAAAGCTTTTCATCTACCGTGATGAGTCTGCACAAAGATCCAGCTTCATCTCCATCTCAGCCCAGCTGTGCCCCACACTGCTATAGTCCAGGAAAGACCAGAGCAGAGCAGGCAATGTCCAGGTTCCTCCACATTTGGCTTGCCCTCCAAGATAAAGCAAACGCCGAGCCTCCCCAGGTCTCTTTCCGTCTCTCTTCCTTGAAGTCTGACTGTAAAACATCACCTTTTGCGGAGATCTAGAGTCGGGGCTGGGAGGCCGGAGGCTGTCTGCCTTTGATTGGCTGTGTGACCTTGAACAAACGCACTGTCCTTCCCTGTAGCATCCTTTCTTCTGAATGAAGTAGGATTCCTAGGTTTTCAGAGCTTAGTTGAAAAATCTGTGGTCAAAACTACCCTGCAGATCAGAGCCTCCCGGACTTTCCTGCCTGGGCTGGCTTTGAACCACAAGCCTTAAGATCTCAACCTCCTACGTAGCCAGGATGACAGGCGTGAGCCGCTGGTGCTGGCCACTGGTGTTTTGTTTTGGTTTTGTTTTGTTTTTTCTGGCTTAGCTATACAATCTTATCTGTACAAATGTTCTAGAACCTTCTGCCCTTGGGCCCTGGAGAGGATGTTTGGGCATTGCAGGAAGCCAGATTTTTATCTCCAGTTCACTATCAAAGAAAGCCAAAAGTGGAGCTGTGGCTCAAGTGGTAAAGTGCCAGCCTGGGGTGAAAAGAAGAAGAAGAAGAAGAAAAACCTCAAGAATTGCACCCCAGGCCCTGAGTTTAAGCCCCAGCACGGGCAGATCTCTGCCTCTTGAGTAGCTGGGATTACAGGCGTGAGCCACAGTGCTCAGCCAGCACCTGCTATTCTTGAGCCCCATGATTTCCATAGGAGTCAGTGTGTGGCCTCCCTGGGGAAGTGGCAGGCCCCCTGGGCTCTGTACCAGGAGCCTCTGCCGATCTCTGTCCCTTCCAGGTTGCAAGGGAAGTGCATTATTTTTCCATTAACAATTCATTCTGGAATGTGCAGCCTTCAGAGATGCAATTAGCCACGTTATTCCCCGCCATTAACGGTCCCTGGAGTTTGCTGGAATGTCTTGTTCCTTTTCCTCTCCATTTCCCCGCTTCCATCTTTGTTCTGTTCCCCTCCCCTGTCACCACCACACCCCGCTGTGGGAATAAAACCTGGAGGAGCAGGTGGAGCGCTGTGGCTCACGCCTGTCACCCCATCTACTCAGGAGGCTGAGATCTGAGGATTGGGGTTTGAAGTCAGCCTGACCAGAAAAGTCCATGTGACTCTTATCTCCAATGAACCAGCGAAAAGCCAGAAGAAGAGCTGTGGCTTAAATGGTAGAGCACTAGCCTTGAGCACAAAAGCTCAGAGAAAGTGCCCAGGCCTGAGTTCAAGCCTCAGTCCTGTCCTGCACACACACACACACACACACACACACACACACACACACACACACACACACACACACACACACACACACACACACACACACACGTGTTGTGGGATAAAGGTACATAAAGCAGTCTCTAGCCCCAGAAGCCACCATTCAAATGCTCCATTGGAATCAATGAAAGAGACTTAGCAACATGATAATCCCCAGCCAGACACTGGTAAAATCCTAGCTACTTGGGAGGCTAAGATCAGGAGGATTGAGATTTGAGGCCAACTCAAGCCAAAAAGGAAAAAAAAACCAAACAACTCTACCACCCGCCTTCTCAGTTCATAGCTGGGTTAAGCAGAGCACTGAGGTCAGCTCAAACTGATGGGGGAGGTTTAGAAGGACCGAGGTTCCAGCCTGGGCAGGAAAAGCCCACGAGACCCCATCTCTATGGAGAGAAGGTGAGTGGGGTAGTGCCTATAATCTCTGCCATGATTCGAAGCTCACAGTAAGTGGATAAAGACTCAAGTATATACACCCAGGCACGCATCCTGACAGGAACTATGACTCTATCTCAAAAAGTAATAAGCAAAAAAAAAACATGGCCAGAGGTGTGGCTAGAGTGGTTGAGCACCAGCCTTGTGAGTGCGAGGCCTTCAATTCAAACCCCATTTCCACCCCCAAGGAAAGAAACTTCCCCGGCCTCCAGCCTAGACAGGCCAGTCCCAGACTTTGAAAGTGGGCCTGGGCACTGTCCCACAGCTTTACCACTCAAGGCTGGTGCTCTACCTCTTGAGCCACAGCTCCACTTCTGGCTTTTTTTGCTAGTTCCTTAGACAGAAGAGTATCACAGACTTTCCTGCCTGGGCTGGCTTGGAACCACAGCCTCCTGAGTAGCTGGGATAACAGGCGTGAGCCAGCAGTGTCTGAAAATGTCCATCTCAGAGATATACAGGACAGGGCATCATGGCCGCCTGCTCCGGGAAGTCCACCTTGATTTGCCCAATCCTATCTGCACACACAGCTCCTGGGTGACCGGAGGCCCTGGCTGCCTCCCGCCTGTGTCCTCATCTCTGGGGGCAAGGACTCCCATGTTCCAAGGCCATTGTGACGAGGGCCCCAGGGGGCATGTGACACGCTGCCTGGCTGTCTCCAAGCCACGGCCTCCGGGAGAGGCCCAGTTCCTCTGGGGACTGCAGCTCAGCCCACAGGAAGGTCACGGCCCCGCGGGGAGCAAGTGGAGACCATGACCACCCTCTCTCCTGAGAACAGCCTCTCCGCCCGGCGCTCCGCCTCCTTCATCTTGGTGTGTGCTTAAGATAAGGTCTTGCTAGGTGCTTGGTCTAGATCCTCCTACATCAGCCTCCCAAGTGCGGGGATTACAGGTCTGCACTACTACATCCGGGCTGTTGGGTCTCCTCCTCCTCCTCCTCCTCCTCCTCCTCCTCCTGCTCCTCCTCCTCCTCCTCCTCCTTCTTCTCGTCTGTCTTCCTCCTTCCTCCTCCTCCTCTTCCCCTTCTCCTTCTCTTTCTTCTCCTCCTCCTCTACCTCCTTCCTCCTCCTTTCTTCTTTTTTCCCCCTCCTCCTCCTCCCCCTCCCCTCCCTCTCCCCCCCCCTCCTCCTCCTCCTCCACTTCTGACCACCTCCATCTCCAGTGCCTGGTTTGCTCAGGGCTGGGTGGGCAGGCTAGACCCCTGAGTGGACATACAAGGAGGGGCAGGGTGGGTGATAGCTGGGTATCTTGGCCTTACGATGGGCGTGGGAACAGGGTGGAGGATGCCATCTTCCCTTCTGGTGACCCTGGAAGCTGGTGTGACTGTGTCCTTCCAGCTTGGTTGGGTCTGAGTTTTCCACATTCATGCCCCACAGCTACTGATGGATTTTCTTTGGTGCTTTTGCCAACAATTTCAGCCTGCAGCCACTAGGTGGCAGTAACGCTTCAGTTAGTCAGATGGTTATGGTCTCAGAAAAACTTCCCACATAGCATTTGTGGGGTGTCCCCCCCCCAAATCATAATGACTAATTATAATGATTAAGATGCTAATATTAATCCCACCTGTAATCCTAGCTACTCAGGGAGGATGAGATCTGAGGATCCAGGTTTGAAGCCAGCCTGGGCTGCAAAGTCCATGAGCATCTTACCTGCAATTAATTACCAAAAAAAAAAAAATCTTGGAAGGTGGAGCTGTGGCTCAAGTGGTAGAGCACCAGCCTTGAATGAAAAAGCTCAAGAATAGTGCCCAGGCCCGGAGTTCAAGCCCTAGTTCCAGCCCAAACAACAACAACAACAAAAATACACCCTGAATTCCAATAAAAGCCAGATGCTTCTAGAAGGGTTGGAATGGACTGTGTTGCAGGAGAAGAGAAAGCCCCCTATTGACAAGACAGAGTGGGACAGCTTCTTCGATGAGAATGGTCACTTGGCCAAGTCGCGGGACTTCATCTGTATCAACATCCTGGAAAGGGTGTGTTCCAGACCCCTCCAGCCTTGCCCTGGGACGGGGGCTGGGGCACTGGGGGGTGGGGCCCCCCAAGCCTGGCACCCTGAGGAGCAGGATCCCCATCAATCTCCATCCCCAGGGCCTGCACCCCTATGTGAGGACAGAAGCCTGGAAGTTCCTCACTGGCTACTACTCCTGGCAGAGCTCCCAGGACGAACGGCTCATAGTGGACAGCAAGAGGAGGTAGAACATTCTAGACCCCAAGCCTGCACTCAGCGGGTGCAGCCAGGTGTAGGCGTGTATCCTCCTCACCCCAGCTCCACTGACCAGCTCTGGAAAGTTCTCTTCTCTCCTAGCCCCTTGCCCTGTTCCCCCAGGGCTTCGGGCCTCTAGGCCTCTTCCTCCCCCCCGTCCAGCCTCCATTTTCACCCAGGGCCAGTATGGAGCTGGTGATTTTGTGTCAATAGCTCATCTTCTCTTCCTTGAACATTCAGCTGCACCAGCTGCGCATCAGACACCCCAACTTCTCAGCCCCCTTCCCCACCCCGCCCTAGTGTTGACCTCAGGAGGCTGAGATCTGAGGTTCGGGGTTTGAGGCCAGCCTGGGCAAGTAATTCAGGAAGTGGAGCTGCGGCACAAGTAATAGAGCATCAGCCTGGAAGGGGGAAAAAGCCCAGCAGGCACGGGCCAGCGTGGCCCTTATTTGACAGGTGAGGATGAGGAAACTGAGGCTGTAGCTGCAGTCATCTACGGAGCCAGGATTGGGGTGCAGAGCTGAGTGGGGGTGGGGGGTTTCACCTGATTGCCAGCTGAGGCTGAGATGAGGGAATTTGCTCCATCTTGAACCCCGGGCTGGTTGCCCGGCGCCGCTCAGCGCCGCAATGTGTTCACAGGAAGAATTACGAAGGCTTGTGCCATATGTACAAGAAGATCCAGCCGCTGCTGGAGAATATGCACCGAAACTTCACTGAGACTCAGAACAACATTGGTGAGATGGGGGGGGGGGCGGCCGGCAGAGGGGAGGACGGATGCCACCCCCCTTCCCTGCCCCATCGCCCCCTCTTCTGCCATTTCCAGGCATGGCTGACCATCTTGATTTGGGCCTGGAATTTTCCCAGCCTAACGTACCCTACTTGTGTTCATTCAGTGTCACATTCGCAAATACCACGCACCCTTGCCCTCGCCCTGTCTTCCTCTGGCTTTGAACAGGCTTGGATGTGGACAGGCCGGGGACTGTCACCTGGGTAAAAGGAAGGTTAAAGCCAGAGGTACCCATGGCTCACACCTGTCATCCTAGCTCCTCAGGAGGCTGAGATCTGAGGATCCTGCTTCAAAGCCAGCCTGGGCAGGAAAGTCTGTGAGACTCATCTCCAGCGAAGCACCAGAAAACCTCACATGGAGCTGTGGCTCAAAGCGGTAGAGTGCCAGCCTTGAGTGGAAAAGCTCAAGACTAGCGCCCAGGCCCTGAGTTCAAGCCTTAGGAATGGCCCAGAAAAAGAAAAGGAAAAGAAAAAGATGGAGCCAGTGTGGGGCGCTGTTGACTCACGCCTGTCATCCTAGCCACTCAGGAGGCTGAGATCTGAGGATCATGGATCAAAGTTAGCCCAGGCAGGAAAGTCCATGAGACTCTTATCTCCAATGAACCACCAGAAAACCAGAAGTGGCGCTGTGGCTCAAGTGGTAGAGCGCTCTCTTTGAGCAGAAGAGCTGAGGGACAGCGCCCAGGCCCAGAGTTCAATCCCCATGATGGGGGGGGGGGGAGCCAGTGAAGGAAGGTGGGAGAAATCCCCAATAGCTGGAGCTGTGGGGCTGTTGGGCGGCGATCAGCTCCGACCCAGACCCTCTGCCAGAGGAGGTACAGCCCCCCCATACCTGTCCTTGCCCCCACCCTAGCCTATGACATCCAGAAACTGTACGACAAAGACCCAATGGGCAACGTTGTCATCAACAAGAAGAAACTGGAGAAGATCCTGCTCCTGAGCTACGTGTGTAACACTCAGGCTGGTGAGATGCGGGCTGGGAGGAGCCTGCAGTGTCTATCTCCCCCACCCCCAACACCTAGGCCCTCCCCTCCCCCACCTCCCCTTCCTCTGACCGCCCCCTCTCTCCTCTCCCCCTCCCCCTCCCTCTCCTCCCTCCTAACACAGAGTACCAGCATGGCTTCCACGAAATGGTGCTGCTCTTCCAGCTGATGGTGGAACATGACCACGAGATCTTCTGGCTCTTCCAGTTCTTCTTGCAGAAAACAGTGAGGACCGGCCAAGCTGGGTGGACCCCTCACCCCCATTCCCCATTCCCCCATCAACCAGCCAGGCCCACCCACCTCCTCCAGCACCCAGTCTCTGGGTCAAGTGGGGGAGATGGCTGGTAAGGGGGAGGGGTCTAGAAGGGATGAGGGGTAAGAAGGTGTCCCCAACCCAAACCCTCCCTGCTGTCCCCTCTCCATACCCCCACTTACCCACCCCCCGACCTTTTGTCATTCCTCTATTGCTCCCAAGGCCTCCAGAGTCAAATCTAATAGCTTTTGGGGCGCTGGTGACTCACGCCTATCATCCTAGCTACTCAGGTGGCTGAGATCTGAGGATCATAGTTCAAAGCCAGCCAGGGCAGGACAGTCCTTTTTCATAGAAAAAGCTGGAGGGGGAGCTGTGGCTCAAGTGGTAGAGTGCCAGCGTTGAGTAAAAAAGCCAAGAAAGAAAGGGAGGCCCTGTGGCTGGGAAGGTGGCTCAGTGGTAGAGTGCTTGCCTAGCATGCATGAAGCCCTGGGTTCGATTCCTCAGTCCCACATACACAGAAAAAGCTGGACGTGGCACCATGGGTCAAGTGGTAGAGTGCTAGCCTTGAGCCAAAGAAGCTCAGGGACAGTGCCCAGGCTCTGAGTTCAAGCCCCAAGGACTGGCAAAAGAAAAGAAAATGAGACCCTGAGTTCAAATCCTAGCACCAACACACACACACTCACACTCACAAACACACAGAGACCTGTGCTCATGCAGAGACACAGAGCCCTCCAGAGTTGGGGCTGGGAGAATTAGGACTGGGTACACAGGCCTCAGTTTCCCTCCCTGTCCCATGCAGGAACACAGCTGCGTCATCAACATCGGGGTGGGCAAAAACCTGGACATGCTCAATCGCCTCATCAGCTTCCTGGACCCCCTGTTCGCCGAGCACCTCAGTGAGTGACCCCACCCCAGGGGGCTGCAGGTGCAGCACCAGGGAATGGGAGTCACTGGGCCCCGCCGGGGCATGGGGGCCACTGGCTGGGCACTGTGAATGTCCGTCCAGGTCCGGCTGGGCAGGTGGTCAGGGGCAGCCGTGGCTTTCCCACATCCTGTGCATCCCGGGCTCCAGGGTACATGCTGGGCCGGGCCTCTGTCCTGCCGATGCCAGCCTGGCACTGCCTCTCTCCCACAGAGGGCAAGGGCGCAGGCACCGTGCAGTCGCTCTTCCCGTGGTTCTGCTTCTACTTCCAGAGCGCCTTCAAGTCCTTCGAAGATGTCTGGAGACTCTGGGAGGTGAGGCCCCAGCTGAGCACGGCCCAGGCCTAGGCCCAAAGAGGACAAGGCTATGCCCCTGGCCAGCGGAAGCTCTTTGTCTCTTCTTCTGTTCCTGGCTTTGCACAGAATTCAATGACTTCCTTCCTTCCTTCCTTCCTTCCTTCCTTTTCCTTTCCTGCCCTCCCCTCCCCTCCCTTCTTTTCTCTCTCCCCCCTTTTCTTCTTCTTCTTCTTCTTCTTCTTCTTCTTCTTCTTCTTCTTCTTCTTCTTCTTCTTCTTCTTCTTCTTCTTCTTGTTTCTGATTCTTCTTCTTCTTCTTCTTCTTCTTCTTCTTCTTCTTCTTCTTCTTCTTCTTCTTCTTCTTCTTCTGATTCTTCTTCTTCTGATTCTTCTTCTTCTTCTTCTTCTTCTTCTTCTTCTTCTTCTTCTTCTTCTTCTTCTTCTTCTTCTTCTTCTTGTTTCTGATTCTTCTTCTTCTTCTGATTCTTCTTCTTCTTCTGATTCTTCTTCTTCTTCTTCTTCTTCTTGTTTCTGATTCTTCTTCTTCTTCTTCTTCTTCTTCTTCTTCTTCTTCTTCTTCTTCTTCTTCTTCTTCTGATTCTTCTTCTTCTGATTCTTCTTCTGATTCTTCTTCTTCTCCTTCTGATTCTTCTTCTTCTTCTTCTGATTCTTCTTCTTCTTCTTCTGATTCTTCTTCTTCTTCTTCTTCTTCTTCTTCTTCTTCTTCTTCTTCTTCTTCTTCTGATTCTTCTTCTGATTCTTCTTCTTCTGATTCTTCTTCTTCTGATTCTTCTTCTTCTTCTGATTCTTTCTTCTTCCTTTGTCACTTGTGGGGCTTGAACTCTGGACCTGGGCGCTGTCCCTCAGCTCTTCAGCTCAAGGCAAGCACTCTACCACTTGAGCTACCACTTCCAGTTTTCTAGTGGTTCATTGGAGATAAGAGTCTCCCATCCTTTCCTACCTGGGCTGGCTTTGAACTGTGATCCTCAGATCTCAGCCTCCTGAGTAGCTAGGATGACAGGCGTGAGCCACCAGTGCCTGGCCTTTTCTTCTTTTTGTATGAATGTTCCTGGAGATTGGAACTCAGAGCCTGGCTCTGCCTGGAGGTCTGCTGACTCCAGCCTTCCCGGCGTCCTTTAGTTTGTAGTTTAGTTTTGTAGCTAGGGTTTCACATTTTGGGCCCAGGTTGACCTGGGGCCACAATTCTCCTACCTCTGCCTATGATGTAGCTGGGACCACAAGTGTGTATCACCATACCTAGTTTGCTTGCTTTCTGGTTTGGTTTGGTTTCGGTACTGAAATGAAGTCAAGTCCTGGGCACTGTCCATTAGCTTAAAAAAGCTCAAGGCTAGAGCTCTACCGTTGAATCTGAGTTTCACTTCTGGTTTTTATTTCTGATTCACTGGAGATCCAATTCTTTGTTGGTGGTGGTGGTTGTGGGGCTTGAACTCAGGGCCTGGGCGCAGTCTCTGGGACTTTTTGTTCAAGATTAGTGCTCTACCACTTTGAGCCACAGTGCGACTTCAAGTTCTCCAGTTAACTGGAGATAAGAATCTCCTGGATTTTCCTACCTGGGCTGGCTCATGACCCTCAGATCTCAGCCTGCCAAGTAGTTGGGATTACAGGCGTGAGCATCAGCACCCAGCTTCCCCTAAGGCCTTTTATCTCCCAAGCCCACTGTTTCCAGCACCAACGCCACGGGTACCCTATGAGCACTTTCATAAGCGAATGAATGAATGAATGAATGGGGTCAGCACCTGGGCCTAGGGTTGGAGGGAGGCTAGTCATCCCGAGGACAATCTGAGATCACAGGATCCTGGCTGAGGACCACCTGTCCACAGGTCCTGCTGACCGGGAAGCCGTGCAGAAACTTCCAGGTGCTGGTGGCTTACAGCTTGCTGCAGATGGTGCGGCAGCAGGCGCTGCTGGAGAGCATGAGCGGCGATGCCATCCTCCTGGTGAGCGCCACGCCCCCGCCGCAAGCCACGCCCCGACGGACGCAGGCCACGCCCCCAGAGACCACGGCCCCGTGAAGCCTACAAGCCACGCCCCCAGAGACCATTGGCCACGCCCGCAAAGGCTACCGACCACGCCCATGCATATCACAGATCACACCCCCGCCACAGGCCACGCCCCCAGAGACCATTGACCACGCCCCCATAGACCATTGACCACGCCCATAAAGGCCGCCGGTCACGCCCCCAGAGCACGGGCCACGCCCCTTGGGTCCTCTGGGCCTGATACCTCAGCCCCAGCTCCCGTCTCAGGGGCATGGAGGGCGGGTGGTGTACACACACCATTGGTGCATACACACGCACACGCGTACACACGGAGGCATGCGTGTGTGTTCATGTACACGCGATCGCACGTGAGCGTGTGTGCTTGCACAGGCATCGGTGCACGCGCATGCACGTGCACACGTGCTCTGCGCACATGCGAACACTTCGGCACCTGTGTGTGCACGTGTGTTCGTGTGCATCTCTGTCTTCCTCGCAGGCCTGCAACAGACTCATTGACCTGGATGCCGACCAGCTGATCTCCGACGCCTGTGTGGTTTATGCTGAGCTTTTCCAAAAGGAAGTGAGCTGCCCAATGATCTGTCCTCCCTCCCCCGTCCCTCCCCCTGTCCTTCCCTTCCTCTTCCTTCTCCTCCCCCTCCTCCCCCTCCCCAATCCTCCCCCCCCCCCCCCGCATTCCCATTGTCCTTCCAAGGGTCTGATCGCTCCTCACACTCTGCTTTTCCCCAGGTACCTCAGGTATTAAAGGATTTCTTTCTCTGAGAACCAGGACAATGCAGTGGACAGGATGAAGAAGGTTCTGGCTACAGGGTCTGATGGGACACTGGGGTGAAGGTGAAATACAGAGCAGTAGTACCCGTTGTGGAGTGCCGCTTTGTGGGGGGATCTGGGCCCCCACGAGTCAATGGCTATGGGTAGGACTGACTTGCAGAACCTTCCAGACTTGCCTACTGGTCATTGGTGGATCCCTGGGACTCAGGTGGGAGGGGAGGCTGCCCTGGCCTTTATCTCCATCCCTAGGCCCCCTCTTATTTCCAACACTATAGTCACATGGGGTTGAGCTGGCCCTCCCTCTGCCCTTGTCCAGACAGACAGCCTCTCCCGCCCCCAGGCCATGCCCAGCCCCAGGCCTCTGCCCCTGCCTGCCCCAGGCTCTGTGGGGAGCCCTCTGGGGGAGCCAGAAAGAATGGCAACACCCTGATTCTTGGGGGTCCACCCACTCCACCATTCTCCAACCAATCACCCTCTCCCACTCCCGTCCTGTTATTCCCTCCAAAGGCAGTGTCTCCAGTTTGTGTCCCCCTCTAGGGTGACAATCTCCCATCCATGCCTGGCCCCTGGAATATGGGCACTGGGGAACAGTTCCCAAGCCCATACAGCGTCATCTCTGGGTGGCTAAGGACCTAGTATTTGCTAGGCCGCAAAGACTTGTGGGTAAATGCAAGGTCTCCTTTGATTTTATGTCCCAATGCGGTGCATTGAAATCAGGGCTCCTGAAGAGAAAATGACTGTTCTCCAAGAACAAATCTGTGTTGTAAGGCATTTTGCTGAGCTTCCTCTGGCCTTGGGAAGAGAAGAGCTGAGAGAATGATCCCATGAGCATTTGTTCTTAGGGTTCTTTTGGCCAGGTAACATTAGCGGGGTCCGTAAATTGTGGTTGAGATATAATTGCCAAGTATCTATTGCAAAACTACCAGCCTGGAGCTGGTGACTCACGCCTGTCATCCTAGCTACTCAGGAGGCTGAGATAGGAGATTTGCAGTTCAAAGCCAGCCTGGACAAGAAAGCCTGGGAGATTCTTATCTCTAATTAACCAGAAAAAAAAAAAAGAAGCTGGAAGTGGAAATGTTGGCCCTGAGTTCAAGCCTCAGTACCAGCATCAAAAAGAAAAAAAAGGAAGGAAGGAAGGATGAAAGGGGAAGGAAGGAAGCAAGCAAGCTAGCAAAGGAGACTCTCTTTAGGAAATTAATAAGAACCCAAATCTCAAACGCCTAACCTTCACCTGCAGTGATATGCAAATGGTGACCAAACACCCACAGTGCCGTATTCAGAGGCTGGGAGCTAATGAGACGCAAATGTATGTGAGCATTATGCAAACGAGAACAGCCCTGGATTAATGGCTTCCATCCTTCAACCAGACAGCTGTCTCTTTAGAAACCAGCCTTGCCGACAGGGTGGGTTGAATAACACCCATCAGAAGACTAGCCCACCCAAATTTCTCCTAGCAGGATGTCTGCACAGCCCCTCCTCTTGACCTGAGAGCTGAGCCTTCATCTGGGTGCACATGTCTGCCAGCCAATCAGCGTCCTATTCTGTGACTGGGCTCCTGCTCCAAGTTGCAGGTTCAATGCTTGGTCCCTAGCTGTGGATGGTGGTGGGCATGGGGAGGTGCTGGTCTAGCAGGGGCAATGATCAAGGCTGTAAGGAGAGTAGGGGTGGTTAGAGTCTTGATGAGGAGAGGAATGGCGCCAGAGTATTACTAGTTCAGGATTCTCCAGAGACAGAACCAATACAGCATTTGTATAAAATGGGATTTACTAGAAAGATTCGTAGCTAAGTCCCATGGCTGGCCCATCCACAGGCGGTAGAATGCTCCCAGCTCCCTGGAGTTGAGATACCCATCAGAAAGAATCCAGCTTTTGGAAGAGAGACCAATGGATACCTCTGGGTTTGTCACTTCTGAGCGTAATTAGGTGGCATCCACCTATCTGTATTGATGGCCAATCTTCTCCACACACCTCACTTGGACACATACACGCTCATGTCCTGAAAACAACCTTACATACCTGGAAACAACTGCACAAACACTAAAAATGTGCCTCTGCATTCCCACTGCCATCAAGCCAATCACCAAATGTAGCCATCACAGCTAGAAAATACCAAAGGAGTCAGGTATACCATTATGATTTGTTCTTGAAGCTAAGAAACAGGAGCAGAGCCAGGCATCGGTGGCTTATGCCTGTAATCCTAGCTATTCAGGAGGCTGAGATCTGAGGATCATGGGTCGAAGCCAGGCCTGCACAGAAAAGTCCCCATGAGACTCTTATCTCCAATAAACTACTCAAAAAGGCCGGAGTGGCGCTGTGGCTCAAGTGCTAGAGCGCTAGCCTTGAGTACAAAGAGGCTCAGGGACAGTGCTCGGGCCCTGAGTTCAAGCCCCACGACTGGCAAAAAAAGAAAGGAAGGAAGGAAAGAAAGAAAGAAAGAAAGAAAGAAAGAAAGAAAGAAAGAAAGAAAGAAAGAAAGAAAGAAAGAAAGAAGAAAGAAAGAAGCAATAGCAGAGGATTTCTCCTGGGACCTGTGGCAGTTGTGTGACATGCAGTCATGAAATGCACCCTTGGAGAAGCAGGGCATGGTGGCCCAGGCCTGTAATCCCAGCTGCTCAGGAGGCTGAGATCTGAGGATCATGGTTTGAAGCCAGTCTGGAAGAGGAAAGTTTGTGAGACACTTACCAGCAAAAAGCTGAAAGTTGTGGTTCAAACGGTAAAGTGCTAGCCTTAAGCAGAAATGTTCAGGGACCACAGGGAGGGAGGGAAAAGAAAAGGAAAAAGCATCCTTAGAATAATTGGCTGCACTTGCACATGGCAGCCTGCAGGGGGTGCTGGGCCTCCTCCACCAGCAAGGAGGTCTGGCTGGGCTGCCTGGGTCAAAATTGCTCTGGATGGAATGAGAAGGAATCCACCCTCTGGATGCAGATTTTCTGTAAAGGTAACTGCGGGGTGGGGGGTAAATGGGCAGTGAAGGCATGGGGGACGCGTCTCTTGCAGCCTCCAGCTCTCATGGGCACTAAGGACCATGCTCAGCTTCTTCCAGTAACACACATGGGCCAGCCTGCACATGCGTGCATGCACGCACACACACACACACACACACACACACACACACACACACACACACACACACATCTGGGCCTGGGAAGGGCAGGATGTGTGGCATGCTGGTCTTGGCGTGGGCAGCAAGCACTTAGGTTGGGAAGAAAAGGGTGGGAGGAGGAGGAGGGAATCTCATTCTGCCACTTCCTGTGGTTGGCCTCAGGGACAGACTGGGTCTAGCATGGGGCCTCTGGGCAAGTCATCTGCAAGGCGAAGCTGGTAAAGGGCTTTGGGATTGGCGGTCCAGGAATCCGGGTGGGGGAAAGATTCCCCTCTGCCTGCCTAGAGTGGGAAAAAGCCTAGCACTCAGCAATTCCCAGGGCTGAGGAACGGTGTTCAAAGGAGACAAGGCAAACTTGAGAATCACAGACACACCCTGCCCCCCCCCCCAGATTATAGCAGCAGGGTCCTTGGGCCTTGTGCACACACCACCTATCCTGGAGCTCAGGGGAAAACAGCCCAAAGAGAGGCAACATAGAGAAGAGGCCCATAGTCTAAAACAAATGAAGACCTAGGCTGGTTCAAGGCCAGCTTGGGGAAAAAAAAATAGAGACCCAATCTCAACTGATAAGCTGGCCAGGGTAGTCTATGTCTGTAGTTTCAGCTAAGAGGTTGTAGGTCAGAGGATCACAGTCCAAGGCTGTCTGGAACCTGACTCCCTCCCCTAGAACTGCCTTAGGTTCAAGGCAGTTCCATCCAACAACTGCGTGTGTGTGTGTGTGTGTGTGTGTGTGTGTGTCCCACAAAGCTGCCACAATCCCTCCCCTCCCCTCCACGGGCCTCTGGGCCAGGTCTCCTTGTCCTCAGTGGACACCCAGTCCTGCCACTAGAAAGGCTTTATGAGTCAGGCACCAGTGGCTCATGCCTGTAATCCCAGCTACTTAGGACCTGGCTGAGGTCTGAGGATGGTTGTTGGAAACCAGCTTGGGCAGGAAAGTCTGTGAGACTCTTAATCCCCAGTTAACCACTAAAAAGCCAGAAGTGGAAGTGTGGCCCAAGGGGTAGAGTGCTACAAAGACTGCCCTGGCCCTGAGCTCAAGCCACAGAATGAGCACGGAAGAAAAGACTTAATGAGGCCAAAATTATTTAAATAATCTCTGTGTGTGTGTGTGTGTGTGTGTGTGTGTGTGTGTGTGTGTGTGCGTGTGTGTGTGTGTGTGTGTGCGTGCGCGCCTGTTCTGGTATTTGAACATGGGATCTGAGTACTATCCCTTAGCTTTTTCATTCTTCCCTTGAGCCACACCTCTGCTGCTGGCCTTTTGCTGGTTCATTGGAGATAAGAGTCTCATGGACTTCCCTGCCCAGGCTGGCTTTGAACCGCGATCCTCAGATCTCAGCCTCCTGAGTAGCTGGGATGACAGGCGTGAGCCACTAGCCCATCCCCTCAGTGACGTCACCTTTCAGATCCATGCTGCTCCAAGCAGAACGGCTTGTCTCTCTTGTGGCACATCCCCTGGGCCCGCCCCCCCCCCCGCCCTCCCCCCCCTCCCCCGCTGTAAGCATCTGTCCGCCGCCATCCGCTCTTATCTCCCCCTCCCCATGCAGCTAGGTCTTCTTGTTTTTTTTTTCTGCCCCCCCCCATGATGTCAAGCTTGGGGTCTACTCTTTTGGAAAAGCAGGGTCCTTCTCTGCCTCCAATCAATCAATCAATCAATCGAAGCCTTGCAGAATATGATGGCACCAAGCAGATCTGCGGCTCCCAAACAGGTGGACAGAAGAGCAAGATGGCGGCCTGCTATGCTCATTCTGAATCAGTGAAAGCTGGAGTGCCAGCCCCCCCCCCCCCACACCATCGATCCAAGTGTGGCAGTGACACACTGTCCCCCCTGCAGGCCCACCCCCTCTGTGTGCTTTCCCTGGCTTGGACAATGCCACCATTTTCTGGGCCCCTGCAAGCTTCCATCCTTTTCCACGATCCTCTAGTCTCTATTTTCTCCCTCGTTTTCTCTGTGACTGGGACCCCGCTGGTTTCTGTTCCTTTCTCCCGCAGACACTGCCCCCCCTCTCCCGCACCACCGAAGTCACTGATAATACCATGCAGTGTTCACCAGGGGTCCTTGACCTGGCTGAAAAAACGTATAACCCATTGACACATCTTTTCCCAATCCTGTGTTCAAGTAACGTCAGGCTGAAAGCCTGACCCTCCTCAGGGTGACAGGTGTGGTGAAGCATGCCTGTAATCCCAGCTCCTTGGAAGGAGGATCTTAGTCCAAGGCATGTGTGTGTGTGTGTGTGTGTGTGTGTGCGTGCGTGCACAAAACCCTATCTGAAAACAAAACCCTACCAAGCATGAACTTGAGAGGCACCCAGAGTGATCGAGGAACAGCAGCTGCTCAGGGCTGGGCTGAGAAATGAATGTTGATGGACAATACATGGCTGATTTCTAGGAGTGAAGAATGGGGAACTAAATTTAGCTCTTTGCTGTGGGCTGCTTAACTGGGTGTGTGTGAGAGAGAGAGAGAGAGGGAGGGAGGGAGGGAGACAGACAGACACACATATACACACACACAGGCAGAGAGAAAGACACACATAGATATATACATAGATACAGGGAGATGCGAGGTGGAGGCCGTGGGGGGGAACGCTGGGTCTCTGCGGGTGTTTTGGTGAAGGAAAAGCCTGATTTTGTGTCCAGGATGCTGCCACCAAGGTGTCTCTTCCAGGCCTGGGGTCTCTTCGGGCTATGGGTCGTTCTAAGCTTGGGGTTGTTCTAAGTATCCACTGAAACAGTGAGGACCCCGAAGATTTGCAGATCCATCCTCGGGGAAATTCGGGGCTAGGTGGAGCCTCAGACTTCCTGGCCTCCGTTTCCCCTCTTCCGTTTTCCTCACGAGGGCATCAAAGCTTGCTCTGGATGGACTCTGGCTTGGTTTAGTCAATCAGGAAGTTTCTCAGGGCCCAGCCCTAGGGCCCACACCTGTAATCCTTACTAATGGAGGCTGGGTCTGACAGTCAGGATTCAAAGCCAGCTTGAACAAGAAAGGCTGTGAGACTCTTATCTCCAATGAATCCCCAAAAAGCTGGTACTGGAGGTGTGACTCAAGAGGTAGAGCACCAGGGATAGTGCCCAGGCCCTGAATTCAAGCCCCAGTATTGGCAAAAAAAAAAAAAAAAAAAAGGCTCACTCACTTTCCTGACCAGCCTGGTTGCAAACAAGAATCCTCAGTTCTCAGCCTCCTGAGTAGTTGGGATTACAGGTGTGAGCCATGGGTGTGGGCTCAGAAATGCTTCTTGAGGGAACCAGGTCTCTCTCTCTCTCTCTCTCTCTCTCTCTCTCTCTCTCTCTCTCTCTCTCTCGCTCGCTCGCTCTCTCTCTCTCTCTCTCTCTCTCACACACACACACACACATACACACAAGGCTCGGGCATATTTGCTGGCTTTGGGTACAGGTGCACAGTCCCCTTTACTGAAGGAGGCCCAAGCAATGGAGGAGTAGAGGTTGGGTGGGCCAGCATGAGTGGCCTGGGCCCTGCCCTATAGACTCTCAGCTCTCTTTCAGGCAGGGGGCCTGGGTGTATGGTGAGCTTTGGTGCCCTCTGCTGACCATACTTCTGCCTGCAGCTCTCTGTGTGTGTGTGTGTGTGTGTGTGTGTGAGAGAGAGAGAGGGGATGAAGGGAGGAGAGCAAGGCCCATCCTGTCCAGAGCCATCATGATGGAGCGTCTGTTCTGAGTGACCGAGCCAACTGGTGTCCACTGCACAATGGATCTCTTGTTTGACATGCGCAGAACCCCTCCCCCCATTTAGGTTGGGGACGTACAGAAGGAGAAGCTGGCTTTATTTGCCCTCTGCATCCTCAGGACTGAGCTCCCAGAGAAGCTAAGACAAGTACGACGCAATAGAAGTAAAGGACTCAGTTTAAAACAAAACAGAACAATCCACACACCACACACACACACACACCCACTCACCATTAGAAAACAACCACAGGAAAGCTCACAGCTCCCCCCTTTCCCAGGAACTTGCTAGAGAACATGGTGGAATCCAGGGCTGTAGAAGTTATCTACCGCTGTGTAACAAGTCTCCCCCTCCACCCCGCCCCAACTCAGTGGTTTACCACCACAGCTCCAGTGAGGGGGATGTCCAGGGCGGTGGGACTGTGTCTCAGACGCAGATGTGGCCAGGACTGAGGTGTATTGTTATTGTCTGAGGCCCTCCTGGGGCGAAATGGCCTCCAGTCTTCGCTGCAGGGTTGTTGTTACATTATTTGGACTTTGCCAGAGAACCATGCAGACATCCAGGTACAGAGAACAAAGAAAGGTTTATTGCTGGGAAAGGGGCTGGCAAGACCCCTTCTCACAAAGGGAGAAGTGAGAAGAAGCACCGGCTATTGTCTGAGGTGACCTATATGACCTAGGAGGTCTAGGAGGGGCTAGAAGGGGCTAGGAGGCGGAGACCCTGGTGTGGATGTGTGGGCCAGGGGCTTCATCATGGTGGACTAGGATTGATGGCTGCTGCCCAAGTAGTAGATAAGGGTCCTGCAGCTGCCCAGAGCTGAAGGTCACTCTAAGGGGCTCCTGTTGCCTTATATGGTGGTAGCTGCCCCAGAGAAGTGCCATCCCCAGGTAAGGGTGCTGGCGGCTGATGATTTACTGCTTTACCTACATGAGCCTAGTGTTGCCTAGGAAGGGAGCGTGCTAAGCTGTGGAGAGGGGAAGGGGGTTCTTTGGGCTACCGGTGCAGGCTTCCCGTTCCCTGGTTGAGGGCTGGGGGCTCAGGCCCTCGTGGGATATTGGTAGGAGGCCACTAGAGCTTTTGCATTTTTGCCACAGGGAGTTTGACAAGAGGGTAGCTGGTTTCATTCAGAGCAGTGGCAAGAGTGAGGGGGAGAGCAGAAGCAGGCCGGGCAGACAGAGAGCCAGCCTTTATACCTCATCTCCAAATCAACCACAAGGGGAAGGCTGGCTTGGGAGTGGCATCCAGAAGGTTCCTTCAGTGCCATTGCAGACACCATGGCTAGACCAAGCACACACGTTCACCTGTGGGATAAAACAAGAACTGAGCTAGGTGCCGGCGGCTCACACCTGTCATGCTAGCTACTCAAGAGGCTGAGATCTGAGGATCGTGGTTCAAAGCCAGCCCAGGAAGGAAAGTCTGTGTGATTTTATGTATGTATGTATGTATGTATGTATGTATGTATGTATTTTCTTTTGGCAATTGTGGGGCTTGAACACAGGGCTAAGGCACTGTCCCTGAGCTCTTTTGTTCAAGGCTAGTGCTCTACCACTTTGAGCCAAAGTACTACTTCCAGCTTTCTGATGATTTATTGGAGATAAGAGTCTCATGGACTCTCCTGCCTGGGCTGGATTTGAACCTCGATCTTCAGATCTCAGCCTCCTGAGTAGCTAGGATAACAGGTGTGAGCCAACAGCACCAGGCCAATTCTATTTTTTCTTACCAGGTGTGCTTTCCTTAGGGCCCCAGAGGAATTGGGCTGAGCAGGTGTAAGGGCTCAGGGCCCAGTCCCACTGACTCTTATTTAGCCACAGAGCCCAGGGACGGGCTCACCCCACTCCACGAGGACTTTGCTTCCACCCTTTCAAGGTCTGCAAATGTCCTCGTGAGGGCGCAGGAAAGAAACGCTGTGCAGCAAAGCTGTCCACCACGCGAAGGTCCGCCCCCGCCACAGGTCCATTTCTGCAGGCCTGAGCACAGCAGGACATCTGATTCAGGCTGGGGTGTGTGTGGTGATCAAGGTTCTCAAAGGACACCCCCAAGAGGGCTTGGTCTCCCCTTTGTCTGGAGGAAGTGGATCAAGGCAATCCAGATGCCACCGGAAGTGTCCTCCAGTGATTATTACACAAGCCATAAAACAACACATGCCACAGGACCCTGTATGTGTGTGTGTGTGTGTGTGTGTGTGTGTGTGTGCGCGCACGTGTACTTCCCAGCTTAGGGGTTTGAACTCAGGGCCTCATGCTGTGTCTTGGCTTTTTCCACTCAAGGCTGAGGTCCTACCACTGGAGCCATAGCTCCACTTCCACTGATTGCTTTTAAACTATATATATTTTTTATTGTAAAGATACTGTAAGAGGGGTTACAGTTTCATGAGCATTGTTACCCCCTCCTTTGTTTTTTCCCTATCATCCCTTCCCTTCCCCACCTCCCCAACTCCTCCCACCCCAAGTTGTAAAGTTCTTTTTCAAAGCAGTGTCACAACGGGTTAACCTGTATCCTTGTTTCAGCATTTTGTTATTTCCCTTCCCCTCTCCAAATTAGAAAAATGTATATACAAGATGCAGGGCACTGGAATCAAATACAGTAAACAACAGGGGTTATACCATGGGGGAAGAACATACAAAAGACACAAAAAAAAAATCACATATGGGCTGGGAAGGTGGCTCAGTGGTAGAGCGCTTGCCTTGAACGCATGAGGCCCTGGGTTCGATTCCTGAGCACCACATAAACAGCTCTGTGGCTCAAGTGGTAGAGTACTCGCCTTGAGCTAAAGATCTCAGGGACAGCGCCCAGGCCCAGAGTTCAAGATCCACAACCGACAAAAAAAAAAAAAAATCACATACTCCATTAAAAACAACAACAGGGACAATGATTTAAAAAACCTCTTGTGTCCCTATCTTGGGGTTCATTTCACTTTGCATCATCTTATATGGTCCACTGATTGCTTTTTAAGTAAGCATAGGAAAGGACTCAGAATAGTGGTATACTTTAGCTTACAGAATGAATTGTTAGGTTTCTCTCTCTCTCTTATTCTGTATTGCCAATTTCTTATCATTAATCATTTCTTTTGCAATCTGAAATGAGTTTTTTTTTTTTTTTAACTGAAAGAAGTCAGGTGCTGGTGGCTCATGCCTGTAATCCCAGCTACTTAAAAGGCTGAGATCTGAAGCTCATAGTTCCATGCTAGCCCAGGCAGGAAGACCCATGAGAGTCTTATCTCAAGTGGTAGAGCGCCAGCCTTGAGTGAAAAAGCTCCGGGGATGGGGCCCAGGCCCTGCTGCTCGGTTCTGCGGGGCTGATCGCTCTCTGGGGTGGGAGAGATCACTGTTACCTCCATTCCTGTCCCCCCCTCCACCACAGTCCCCAGCTCACAGGCAGCAGGTGGGCGGGCAGCAGGTCTACAGGCTCTGGGCCAGGATGGTCCCCACAGGCCCCCAGCTAAAGGAGAAAGTCAGAGGGGAGTCGCTGCCAGGTGGAGGCCCAGAGGCCTCCCTGCCCCCATGGGGTACACTCCCCACTCCTTTGCACAGGGGGCCAGTCTTGGGAGACCTGGGAAGAAAGATGGAGGGGGTAGGGGGAGGAGGTAACCAGAGCCATCAGCTTCCCCTAGGTCCTGGATGGGTGTGGGGGTCTTTACCTCCTCTCTCCATTCCCAGCCTCCAGCCCTGACAGGAGACCCTTCCAGATCAAAGGGCCTGTGGGGAGAGGAAGGGGGGTGCTCCATGGCCGCCTGCCCCTCCCCCCACCACGGTGCCGGATGTGGCTGCGGGAGGGGCGGGCGTGGGGCCCAGCTGGCAGTGGTCACTCAGTGGTCCTCTTCTTGTCCAGCCAGCGCTTTCCGTGCCAGTCCACCCGCCGGCCTCCTCCTCAGCCCTGCCTCCCGCCTCCTTCCCAGAGGCCGCATTCATTCCAAGCCCAAGTCAGCATTAATTCCCATGGCGGTCCATCCTCAGCTGCCCCGCCCAGGTGGCCCAGACCTGTCTCAGCAGCAGGACACCCAGCGTGGCTGGGCCTGGAAGACAGAGGGCAGAGGAGCTGGAGGTGGGGAGGTCTTCCTGTGTCCCTTCCACGGAGCTTTGGGAAGTCCTGACCCACGATTGGCTTTCTGATCCTTGATGAAGCAGAGGGCATCCCACAGATGCTGTCTAGTGCCCGCAACTCCCACGGGTTTCCCAGAATTCCAAGTTTCCACAGAGTCACAGGAGGCTGGCTGGCTGCTCCACGGGAGACCACAGAGCCAGCACACAGTAGGGACTTTCAACAGAGCCCTATACTAAGCCAGGCACCAGTGGCTCAGGCCTGTCATCCTAGCCACTCAGGAGGAGGCTGAGATCCGAGGATCATGGTTCAAGGCCAGACTGGGAAGACAAAAATCTAAGCGACTCTTAGTTCCAAACGCCGGAAGTGGAGACGTGGCTCAAGTGGTACAGCACTAACATAAACAGTTCAGAGACAGCATCCAGGCCCTGAGTCCAAGAGCTAGGACTGGACACACTGGCACACAGACACACACAGACATACATAGACACACACATGCACACACACACACACACACACACAGAGGACTCTTGTAACCAAACTGGTCTGCCTGTGTCACCAGCGCTGCAAGGGTCCCCTGAGATTAGGTCCTCCCGCCAGGAACTGGCAACAAGCCTGAACCACATGCTTAAGTCTGAAAAATGTGGAAGGGAGTCCCAGTCTGTAGAAAGAGCTGGAAAGGAGCCCGGGGAGCCCAAGCCCTCATTTGACCCACGCTCTGTACCCTCCACTGCCTGCTCAGGTCCCATCTAGGAGTGGCAGGGTAGCTCCTGGCGGGCAAGGTCCCCTCTGAACGTGGAGGGGCCGAGGCAAGCAGCCCTCATGGGCTCTCAGAGTTGCTGGAAGCCACAGCTGGGTCCCCAGGAGAGAGGAGGGGAGAAGAAGGCAAAAGACAGGAAAAGATGGAGAAAATAAAGACAAAAACAGAAAAGGAGGCGGGTGCTGATGGCTCAGGCTTATCATCCCAGCTACTCAGGAGGCTGAGATCTGAGGACTGAGGTTCAAAACCAGCCTAGGCAGGAAAGATCCTGAGATTCTTTTTTGTTGTTGTTAGTCATGGGCTTGATCGCTGGTCCTGGGTGCCGTCTCTGAGCTCTTCAGCTCAAGGCAAGGGCTCTACCACTTGAGCCACAGCACCACTTCAAGTTTTCTGGTGGTTCATTAGAGTTAAGAGTCTCATGGACTTTCCTGCCCAGGCTGGCTTTGAACAGTGATCCTCAGATCTCAGCCTCCTGAGTAGTTAGGATGACAGGCGTGAGCCACCAGCACCCATGAGATTCTTATTGCCAGTGAACTAGCAAAAAGTTGTAAGTGGGGCTGTGGCCCAAGTGGTAGAGTGCCAGCTTTGAGCAAAAGAAAAAGGCAAGTGAGTGTGAAGCCCTGAGTTCAAATTCCAGTAGCACGCGCGCGCGCGCACACACACACACACACACACACACAATGGGAAAACTGGATGGGGACATGGCTCAAGTGGTAATGACTACCTCACAAGCATAAGACTCCAAGTTCAAATCTCACTACCACTCACACAACAGCAAGAAGGAACAGGAGAAAAAAACAACAACAGGGTGAGAGGCATACCCTTCAAAGAGATTAAACCCCCTCCTTTCTCTCAAATCAAGAGGCAAGGAAGAAAACAGTGACCACATGTCTGGCGCCATTCTGGAAGCTTCATAATCCCCTGGCTTCATTTCCCCAGAATCGGCCACAAGAAAGGGAGTACTTCCCACCCCCCACTTCAGAGACTGGACCCTCAAGTTTCCAGGGGCAATACAGCTCTCTTGGGGAGTGCCCCCTGGCTTAAGCCATCTTGTGGACCCCAGAGCTCTGGCTTGGTCAGGAAGACTTGCCCCCCCCCCCCCGCCCCACTGTGGGAGAGGCCGGGGGACTCTGTTCAGAGTTTATTCAGAGTCTAACAGGAAACGACTCTTTTGACTCACTCGGATTCGACCTTATTAAGAAAAAGAAAAAAAGGAGCCAGAGCCAGCTCCGGGTAGGGTTTCACGCCAAGAGCTGGCTCAGAGCAGAGCAGCAGAGAGTGGGGGGGGGGTTGCTGGTGCCCTGATCTCCCCCCACCCCCAAATCCTGAAACAGTGGTGGAGCTGGAGGAGACTCAGTCCTCACGGCCATCCTGGCCTTCTTTCTCCTCCTTTTCCTCCTCCTCCATACCCAGGGGGCCCCCAGGCCTGTTTCCACTCCTCTGTTACCCATGTGGCTGGCAAAGGGGCCCTACAGGACCCCAGGGATGCTGAGCAGCTGAGGCCAACTGTGCAGGGGGCAGGCGGAAGAGAAGCCAGACTTCACCCTGTGGGGGTTCCAGTGCTCACTTCCCAGCGGGGCTCCAGGAGCCAAGCCCGGGCATCTGGTACAGTGTCCTGGGCCAAATCAGTCACTCCTTGTGAGAGACTGAGATCAGACCCCACCCTGGGAGCGAAGGTGCCAGGACGGTGTAAGAACCCCCAGTCTCCCCCACATCCCTGGCTGGATTATGAGAATCAAATGCTTCATGTCCTGAATAAAGCCTAAAGTCTTGACAAACAGGGGCAGAGGCAAATAAAAGCAGCCTAGCCAGGCTGGCCGGCGGGAAGGGGGTATGCCTCCATTTCCCCCCTCCCCCAGGAGTGTTCCTATAGTTACCTGCTCCCAGGTGGCCTCCAGGAGCTCCCGAAACCCAAGGAGAACCCATGAGAGACCAAGCAAAAGACAGGTTTTTGTTTTTGTATTTTTCGGTTGAGGGGCTTGAATTCATGATCTGGATGCTGTCCCTGAGCTCTTTTGCTCAAGGTTAGTGCTCTACCACTTTGAGCCACAGCACCACTTCCAGTTTTCTGGTATTTAGTTGGACATAAGAGTCCCATGGACTTTCTGTGGCATCAAACCGAGATCCTTAGATCTCAGCCTCCTGAGTAGCTAGGATTATAGGTGTGAGCTATGGGTGCCTGGCTGGGACCGGTTCTTTTTACTCTGTTTATTGGCTAAAGAAGGAGGAAATTTCTGCCTAACTCAGGCCTGTAATCCTAGCTACTCAAGAGGCTGAGATCTGAGGATCAGTTTGAAGACAGCTCAAGCAGGAAAGTTCATGTGACTCTTATCTCCAATGAACCAGCAAAAGATTAGAAGTGGAGCTGTGGCTCAAGTGATAGAGCACCAGCCTTGTGGAAAGTCAGTGAAAGTGTGAATTCAAGGGAGGGAGAGGGAAAGGGAGGAGGGGAGGAAGGGGAGGAGAAAGAAGGGATGTGGATTTCTGGTCTCCAGATCACCCAGGAACAAAGATGGGAAAGGTAACCCAGGAGATACCAGCATTCAGTGTGGATTGTGGATTTCCTAGACACCAAAGAAAGAACCTGAACTTCAAGAACTTCTTCCCACCCCCTGCCACCCTCAGAAAGAAGAGCCAATCTTTCTTGAAGGGATCATATAGGCTAATTAATCCTCAACAGATCAGATGTAGCAACCCGAAACAGAAGCCTGAGTCTACCTTCTGCTGATCTTATGTAGATAAGCCTCTGCTTTATGATGGCCCCAGGTCACATCAAAGTCAGGGCTAGGGTTTCTTTTCATCTACCTGTATACTCAGATTATTCCCCAGTGATCCAGATGGAAGAGACAGCAGGTAGGAATACACACACACACACACACACACACACACACACACACACACACACACACACACACACACACACACACACACACACACACACACACAATGTGCCAGGTGGGTCACAGAGTCTGCTCAGATCAGGGACACAACACATCCTACAGACAGAGAGGAAGGTCCAGAGGTGTGCTGAGGGTGGAGGAGGGGGGTGCAAGGCTGACCCTCAGGATCTTTTATCTTCAGGCCTAAGAGTCGGGGTGCACCTGAGACTCAGGATTAGAGTCTCTTAGCACTGGCTTTTGAAAATCAGTGTGTGTGTGGGGTGGGGGGAGAGATAGAGGAAGCCAGTAAGTGATGGATCATCTGGAGATGCTTGTGTCCAAGTCAGACAGGCCCCTCCCCACCCCCAGGGTGGTGCCCAACCCCAATGGGGGGCTGCAGTTCGGAGATTCCCCCCTCCCTCTCCTGACCAGGCCTTGGTTTCCCCGCTGCGCCCTGTCCCTGGCTGGGCAGATGGCTGGGGGTGGGGTGGGGAGGGGGAACGGGCCGGGGCGCATAGCTGAAACCCGACGGGCCGTAGGGCCCCGCGGAGGCAGCCGGCCCGGCAGCCGGCCCGGGGGGCCCTGAGGACTGTGCAGCCCGCAGAGCTCCGTTCATTCGTTCCTTCGTCCCGGGCTGGGGGTTCGGGGCTGGCCCTGGGAGGTCTCCCCCCCCCCCCGTCCCCCGCCCCTCGGGCCCCGGGCGCCGCCCCTGCCCTGCCCTGCCCCCTCCGGCCCGGCGATGCTGTCATCCGCGGAGCCGTCGGGTCGAGGCCAGCATGGACAGAGCTAGAGCCGGGGCAGGCCAGGCAGCCGTCCCGTGCTCGAGGCCGCGGGAGGAGCAGCGCGGAGCGGCGGGGGCCGAGGCGCGGGGCCGCGCGCAGCGGCCGCCATGGCGCTGCGGGCCCTGGTGTGCGGCGTCTGCCTGTGCGCCCTGGCGCGGGCGCGGCCGGGCCCCGAGGCCCCGGTTCCCGACCCCGACCCCGGGCGCTGGCGGCAGCTGATCCGCTGGGAGAACAACGGGCGGGTGTACAGCCTGCTCAACTCGGGCGCCGAGTACGTGCCGGCCGGGGCCAGCCCGCGGGTGCTGCTGGCCGCCCCGGCCCCCGCCCCGACCCCGCCGCGCCGCAGCCCCGGCGGCCCCCGCCGACGCCAGGCCCCGGCTCTGCCCCTGCCGGGCCGCGCGGGCTCCGACACCGTGCGCGGCCAGGCGCGGCACCCGTTCGGCTTCGGCCAGGTGCCGGAGAACTGGCGCGAGGTGGCCGTCGGGGACGGCTCGGGGCTGGCCCGCGCGCGCACCGCCGTCTCCCCGTCCTCCTCGGCGGCCTCGGCCTTCGCCTCCACCTTCCTCCGCCCGGCGCCGCCCTACGCGCCGCAGGCCGCCCCCTACCAGCGCGCGCCCTACGTCGGCCACTACGAGCACTACGACCCCGCGGCGCGGGCCTACGAGCGCGGCTTCGTCTACTACCGCGGCGCGGGCGGCGGCGGCGGCGGCGCGGGCGCGGCGGCCGTGGCCTCGGCCTCGGCGGGCGTCGTCTACCCGGGGCCGCCGCGGCCGCGTTACGAGGACTTCGGCGGGGAGGAGCAGCCCGAGTTCCGCCCGGGCCCCGAGCGGCCCTACGCGCCGGCGCCGTCGGACGGCCTGGACCGCCGGTTCGCGCACAGCCTGTACAGCGAGCGCGCGGTGGGCGCGGACGCGGCCTTCCCCGACGCGGCCTTCCCCGACGCGGCCTTCCCGGACCCGGGCTCCCCGGATGCCGGCGGCGGCGGCGGCGTTGGCGACCCCCGGCTCGGCTGGTTCCCGCCCTTCGTCCCCGCGGCCCCCGAGGCCTACGCCGAGCCGCCCCCGGCCCGCGCGCCCGAGCCCCCGTACCTGCCGGTGCGCAGCGCCCCCGACGCCGACCGCGGCCGCCTCAGCGTGGGGAGCGTCTACCGCCCCGCCCCGAACGGGGGTCGAGGTGAGTCCCGACCCCCCACCCCCCCACCCCGAGCTGCGGGATAGAGGCGGGAAGAACCGGCCAGGTTGGAGAAGGAAGGCAGCCTTCACCCCCTTAATGATGATCATTCCCAGGGCTGGGGGGCCCGGAGGGCGTGGGGGGGCGTCCCCCTCACCTGGCACAGGTGAGCACCGGGCTGGAGGATGATGTCATCCTAGGGCAGTTTCCCCCTCCCCCCATAAACACCCCCCCCCCCGGCTGGGCCTGGAGACCCTGAGACCCTGGTACCATGGCCTAGCCACAAAGTATGAGGGGAGAAAGTGCAGAAAAAACCAGGGAGAGAATGTCTCTAGGCATTAAAAAAACAAGCAAACAAACCTAAAATGCCAAAGAAGATCTTCACTCTATCTACATCTCACATAGTCAGACCACAGGTAAATTGGGGAAAAAAAATCAGTGTAGTCTCTCCATTCCCCTGTCCTTCCTTCTCTATCTCTCTCCCTTTCTCTTTTCTTCTCTCCTTTTCTCTTTTCCTTTCTCTTTTCTTCTCTCCTTTTCTCTTTTCCTTTCTCCCTTTGTCTTTTCCTCTCTCCCCTTCTCTTTTCCTTCCTGCCTCCCTCCCTTCCTTTTCCTCCCCCCTTCCCTTTTTCCTTCCCTTTCCCTTCCCTTCCTCTCTCTTTCCTTTCTTTTGTATGTGTGTGTGTGTGTCCCTACTAGGACTTGAGCTCAGAGTCTGGGTGCTGTCCCTTGGCTTTCTCGCTCACAGCTAGTGTTCTAACACTCAAGCCACAACTCTCCTTCCAGCTCTTTGTTGCTTACTTGGAAGTAAGCCTCTCACAGACCTTCCTGCTCAGACTGGCTTTGAACTTGGGATCCTCGTATCTCAGCCTTCTAAGTAGCTAGGATTACAAGAGGGAGCCAGCAACATCCAGCATTCATATAATCCCTTTCTTCATTTGAAGGTTGAATACTGGAACTTTTGTCCATCCTAGGTTTTGTTTTTGTGTTTGCATTGATTTTTAGAAATGTTACCTTAAATATTACTCATTCTGATTCCTGAGTTTTTCTCCCCCCCCTCCCCCCAGCCCCCAGCCCCTCTGAGCTGGCCTCACTGAGTCCTGGCCTACCTGCAGCCTCTCAGGGAGTATAGTTGTGACCTGCTTTGGGAAGGCACAGGAGGCCTGGGGGGTGGGGGTGGGGGGCTTCGTCTGTGATAAGGCTTCCTCATGAGCCTTCAACACCACAGTGGCTGGCTGTGGGTCTATCCAGGGCTGCACGCTAGAAGCCTGTCCTCTCTGCCCCAGAATCCCACTCCCTGCATCCCTGCACTCTCCCTACTGTGAGCTCCGCCACCCCATTCAGACTGCTGCTGCTGCCCTCTGCCCCCCATGCTCACTCCCCGCTCTTTATCTCCAGTTAACCACCCAAAAACACTGGAAGCAGAGCTGTGAACCAAGTGGCAAAGTGCTTATCGTGAGTGAACAAGCCAGGCCCTAAGTTGAAGCTCCCGTGGTAGAACTAGAGAGAAGGGGTGGTGAGAGGGAGGGAGGGAGGGAAAGAGAGAGAGGATGTTTTCCCTGTGGAGTCCTCCACTTGTGGCGGATTTTCTTAGAATGCGAGACCTCAGTGTGGGGCTCAGCCAGCAGGGCCCCACCCTGGGCAGAGGAGAAAACCAAAGCCTCAAATGCCACAGTGCTGGCAAAGCCTGGCCTGGGACTGTGTGTCTGGGCGCCCTGCCAGCGGGTTTTCAGGGCCCCTCTTGTGGCCTGTGAGTTCTCAAGGCAGACGGGTTGGCTCAGGAGGCTGGAGCGACTCGAGGCTGTGTCTGCAAGGGGGTGCTTGGTGCTCGGTCAGTACAGACTCTGGCTGTGGCCCCAGAACGTTACAGTTCATTTTGGGTCAGAGATGTTTCTCTAATTGGGTGTGGTGGTGAATACATGCCGGTCATCCCAACACTTGGGACATGGAGGCAGGAGGAGCTCAAGTTTGAGGCCAGCCTGGGCTAGAGTGAATCTGAGGCTATGTATAATAGATACAGACACGTATCTAGTATGTATTTAATATATATGTAGTATTACACACATACACATATTTCCTGAAGGCAGAACTCAACAGATTCATCCAGGCTCTGCCCCACCAATGGGGTAGGAAGTACCTAGATGCTCTTAGGCTAGAGCAGGGTCCTTCCCAATCAGAGGCTGGTCCCAGGGAGGACTCCCTGGAGGAGGAGGTGTCCAAGTCCAGCCTCAAGAGTTGTGCATCCTCTCTGTGTGTCCCCAGTTGTGAAGGGAATGGATAAGAGGTAGGGGTGGCCTTGGTCTGGGGGCTCACAGAGAGCCCAGACAGGGAGCGTTGGTTCCTGTTCAGTTGGGGTCATGGAAAAATCCCAGCTTGGGGAAGTCCAGGGCCCCCAGGCCTGGTGTGGGAGCTGGGGATGGATTCTCAGAGTCTGACCTCACTCCTCGCTGCCGCACACCCCGGGGTCTGAGGCCGGTGCTGGCAGCCCGCTGCTCTGTGTAGGCGTGGGTATGTCCTGGCAACACTGAACACATGTGAGCACCACCCACTGGTCCCTGCGTGCCTGTCCCGAGCCCCCACTCCCTCTTGGTGTCTTCTCTCTTCTTCTTCCCTATGAGTCCGGGACCACCCAGAGCTGCCTGTAGTACTATCAGGGAGCTGGGCACAGACTCCCAGAAAAGGGGCAGCATCCTGCGTCCAGCTCTTACAATAGATCTTTCCAGATAGTTCCCAGGAGTGGCCGGCCCCCAGGTCTGAGCCAGCTCTCATGTGACCCCCTTCCAATACTGCCACCAGGTCCTCCTCTCCCTGCAGCCCCCTCACCTTCCCTGAGCTGGGGAGGAGGGTCCCAGAAGACCACAGCTTTCCTCCCAGGCTCTCTCTCTTCTACCCCAAGCCTGACTCATGACTGGTGAGTGTAAGAAAGGACCTTGGAGCAGCCGTCCTGGCCATCCTTCCCTGCGGTTGAGCCAGCCTTGCCTGGCTTGTGTCAGCCATCCCTGTCCTGGGGGGTGGGGGGAAACAGGCCAGGAGAGCGCAGCCTGCTCCCTTTACCTGGTGCTCCCTCCATTCTCCACAATAGGCAGATCAACCCATGTAGCCCTAAGCAGATTCCACCCCCACCCCCGCACTGAAAGCTTCCTTGGTTCCCAGGGCCTTGAAGACAAGAGCTCCACGTCAGCCTAGAACTCCTAGGTCTCCATGGGGACTGTAGCACTCCTCAGCTAACCGATCCTGTCCCCTTATCCACATCTAAGGGGACCAGCCTGAGAGCAGCCTGGGCACTATTGGGGTACTGTCTAGCTCACCTCTACCTGCAGCCAGGTTGCCAGGCCCTTGGGGTCACTTTCTCTTTTGCACAGGGCTTGGGGTAGCTGCCTACAGCCCCAAAGAGGCAGAGTAGCAGCCTAAGCCATTTGCTGAGCACCCAAGTGGCCTAAGAACTTCAACTTTGCTCGCTGCCAGTGCTCATGCCTGCCATCCCAGCTACTCAGGAGGCTGAGATCTGAGGATCACGGTTCGAAGCCAGCCCAGGCAGAAAAGTCCACGAAGTGGTAGAGGTGTGGCTGAAGTGGTAGAACACCAGCTTTGAGTGGAAAAGCAAAGGGACAGCAGCCAGGCTCTGAGTTCCAGCCCCAGGATTGGTACATGCATGTACACAGAGAGAGAGAGAGAGAGAGAGAGAGAGAGAGAGAGAGAGAGAGAGAGAGAGAGAGAGAGAGAGAGAGAGAGAGACCCCAAGGCAAAGGCTTGGATCCTTTGGAGGCAAGGAGGAGGCGGAGGTCCCTTCCAGCAGCTGACCCACACCTGCTTCCAATTCCTGGGCCCAGCATTCCTGCCCAGCAGAGCCCAGCCGCAGCCTGGGTGGGGGCGGGAAGGGGCTCAGGCTGGGTCCCCTCCCCCTGGCCCTGGCCTGCCGCCTGCCCCAGCTGCTGGACCAAGAGGCCTTTCTATGTGGTTCTGTGACAGAGGGTTGGGCCTGGTCCCCTCCTTTGCAGATGGGTCCCCCAGAAATCAGGTATTTTACCATCACTTAGTCCTGGAGTCCAAGATGCTAGAGCAAAAGGGAATGCAGACTGGGTGGTGATCAAACCTTGGGGGATGGCCCACTGGTCCCCTGTTCCAAGGATGCCTGGAGCCATGGGCTTGCCAGACCCAAAGTGAGTTGCCTTTCCAAAGAAAGGGCTCACACGTGTCATCCTAGCTACTTAGGAGGCTGAGATTTGAGGATTGACGTTCAAAGCCAGCCCAGGCAGGAAAGTCTGAGACTCTTATCTCCAGTGAACCACCAAAAGGCTGGAAGTGGAGCCGTGGCTCAAGTGGTAGAGCACCAGCCTTGAGCACAAAAGCTCAGGGATTGCACCGGGGCCCTGAGTTCAAGCCCCAGGACCAGCGCCCACCCAGAGTAAAACAAAAAGCCAAATGGGTGTGTGGCGGGGGTGGCTTTGAGAATGTCAAATGCCTGGAAATGAAAGGTGGCTTTTGCAGACAGATCCCACGGCCGTCCTCACCTGCCCGCTGAGGACACACAGGTGCGGGGGCCCGAGGCGGGGGCCGGAAGTTGAAAGGCATCCCTAACCCATCTCCATGGAGGGGAGGTTTCAGCAAGCACCCAGCTTCCGGGTCCACACTCCTCATCTTACCCAGCTTCTGTGGTCCCACTGAGACAAACCACTGAAGGTCTGGGTTCACCCCTGTCAGTAGCGGGGAGTCAGAGAAGGTTCTAGGCCTGCCGCTTACAGCCATCACCACCCACTTTCCTGAGCTGGTAGATTCTGCAGGCTTCCTGCAGCTGTGACACTCCTGAGCCATGCTGACAACTTAATCTTCTGATTATTAGGTGATCCTTTCATGGGGTTTGAGCCTTGGAGGTGCTGTGTTTCCCGGCTCCCCACCCCCACCTAGGGGGCTGCTGGAGTGGAGGGGGGGAGTCTGGTGGAAGAAGTTTGGCATTGCCAAAACCTCATTCTCAGCACATAGCTGACAAAGGACAGATGGCTTCCTGCCAGGCTCTGTTTATGCCCCAGCCCCTGGCTTGAGAGACTGGGGCTCCACATTCCTTGTCCCATGGAGCTGGAAGACAGACAGCAGGGGTTGATTGGACCCACCAGGAGAGAGGAAGCGCAGGGGTGACAGGTGAGGGGCAGGCAGCCACAGGAATGTGGACACGGCCCCCTCCCCTGGCCAGGAGGGAACAGATTGCTAATGAAGCAGGAAGGACTTGGGTCAGACCGTGGGAGCATTTCCTGATTGCTGAAATGTGGAGCTGGCGAGGTCAGGAAAGGTCGCAGGCTCTTGGCCAAGGATCGGAAATGCAGGGAATGTTTTCATAGCCAAGTGTTTAGGGATCCATTCCACCTGGGCTCACACACCAGCTACCACTCCAAGCTCCTTATGCTGACGGGGAACCTGAGTTTCAGAAAGGGGAAGGCAAAAGCCGGGCGCTGGGGGCTCACGCCTGCCTTGTAAGCTACTCAGAAGGCTGAGATCTGAGGATCGAGGTTCAAAGCCAGACAGGGAAAATCCATGAGGCACTGGACTCCCAATCAATCAGCAAAAAGCCAGGGGTCAGGGGCAGCAGGAAGACAGACTTAGGGTAATGCTCAGTCTTGTGCTGAACTGGGAATTGAGCTGAATTCAGTTGTATGCATTTATAAAAGCTGGAGTGTCTAGAAGTTCTCCCTGTACCGTGTGTGTGTGTGTGTGTGTGTGTGTGTGTGTGTGTGTGTGTGTGTGTGTGTGTGTGTGTGTGTGTGTGTGTGTCTAGAAGTTCTCCCTGTACCGTGTGTGTGTATGTGTGTGTGTGTGTGTGTGTGTGTGTGTGTGTGTGTGTGTGTGTGTGTGTGTACACACTGGGGCTTGAACTTAGAGCCTGGTTGCTGGCCCTTAGGTTTTCCACTCAAGGCTGGCGTTCTACCACTTGATCCACCCACATCTCTACTTCCGTCATTTTGCTGGTTAACTGGAGATGAGAGCCTCTCATGGACTTTCCTGCTTTGGCTGGCTTTGAACCTCAATCCTTAGAGCTCAGCCTCCTGAGTAGCTGGGATTCCAGGCATGTGCTAGCAGCACCAGGCTAGAACCCATGTGTGTGCCTCTAGTTCCAACCCCCCGCTGCCCCTGGGTGACGATGGCCCCCGGCCCGTGGATTCCACCAAGACCCAGGCAGGAGCCTCCCTGGCAGCGCACACTTGTTGGGATGGGCTGTGGCAGGCTGCTCTGAACGGACCCCCGACTAGTGTGAACCGACCTCATAAGCCAGTGCCTGCGGCAGCCCCAGCCCCTGCTCAGGGCTCCTCCGCCCCAGGCCTGCAGGCCTGGCTACTGACTGAACGTCCCCCTGGGAACACAGCCCAGAGAAGGAGGCTGAGTTCTTTCCTGGAAAAACATACCAGCTGAGGGAGGGGGTGGGAGGGGGTGTCCGCAATCCCAGGGACCTCAGCAGGGGGTCCTGGGGGTGTCCTCCCCCTGCCTGAACCCCAGGGCCAGGCAGAGGTTTGTTTTTGTTTATTTTTTTAAAGAAGGGTCAGGAAGCCCCCATAGTGGATAGAATGTGGACCAGCAGCAACAAATAATTATTGAATAATGGTAAGAATGAGTTCATGGAAGTACTAGAAACAGCATGACTAATCTCCAGTGTCTCCACAGTGCACTAGCACTGTCTGGGGGAGGGGACGTGTGGGGTGGGGTGGAGGGGGCACGAAAGGAGAAGCATCCATGGCCTTAGAGACCAGGCCAGGGCCCCCAGCACTCAGCGTATGACCAGGGTCAAGGCACAGGGTGAGACCAGGGTGAGGGTTATGTGTGTGCCAGGTCAGGACTCGTGTGTGTGACTGGGATCAGGGCCTAGTGTGTCACCAGGGTCAGGACTCTTGTGTGTGACTAGGATTAGAGCTCAGAGTCTGACAGATCAGGGCTCGGTGTGTGACCAGGATCAGGACTCTGTGTATGACTGGGATCAGGGCCCAGTGTGTCACTGGGGTCAGGGCTTTTTGTGTGATCAGAACTCACAGTGTGTCACTGGGGTCAGGGCTCCGTGTGTGTGACCAGGATCAGGGCTCATTATGTCACTGAGATCAGGGCCTAGTGTATCACCGAGGTCAAGGCTCAGTATGTGACCGGGATGAGGGCTCAGTGTGTGATTGGGATCAGGGCTGTAGGTCAGGACTGAGCCTAAGTACATCACCACTGGCCTTCAGTGCCCCTGGCCTCTGGCTCTTCCAACCTCCTGGCTTGTGGCTTCAGCTTAGGAACTGGCCTGGAGAGGAGACATCGGGGCCAGCAGAGCCAGCTGCGCAGCCTGGGGGTCGAGGGGAGTAGACTGTCTGCTGCTGACCACTGCGTCCCATGAGATTAACCCCACCCCTTCCTATGGTGAAGACCCCTCCTCCAAGGGGTCTCAGGGAGCCAGAGGCAGGGGGGACCGGCTCCCAGCTGGCTTGAGGACCTGGGTGCCTGGGGAAATGAGAGCAGACATTCCTGGGGGCTCAAGTAATAGCTCTGGGCTGGCCAAGAAAGGGCCACCTCATCCTCACCCCCACCCTCTGCTCCAAGCTTCCTCGGGGTTCCAGATAGGGGAGGAATAACCCTGCTGCCTGGCCCAGGCTCCCCAGGAAGCGGATTTCCCTGCCCCCCACTCGCCTAGCGCCCCAGGAGAAGGCCTGGCCCCAGAGAGAGCAGAGCAGTCTCTGGGCACCCCAGGGAATGTGTGGGTTCGAAGATCTGGAGGCCAGACCTCCCTTCCTCTGCCTCCTTGTCTGGCGCTTTAAACTGAGGTCAAGGAGTCAGGGGTTTGACTACAGGGGGAAACCCTTTCCATTCCCCCCATTCCCAGTCCCCCCTGCCCCGCCCCAAGAGCAGAGGGCTTCAAAGAAGTGGAAAAACCTTAGAAGCTCACTTCATTGTCTGACAGAAAGGGATTTAGAGACCCAGCTCACTTTTCTTTCTTTTTCCTTCCTTCCTTTGTTGTTGTTGTTTTTTTAATTTTATTTGTTTTTATTTTTTGCCAGTCCTGGGGCTTGAACTCAGGGCCTGGGCACTGCCCCTGAACTTCTTTTACTCAAGTGGCTCTACCACTTGAGCCACAGTGCCACTTGTGGTTTTTTCTGTGTATGTGGTTCAGAGGGATCAAACCCAGGGCTTCCTGCATGCTAGGCAAGCACTCTACCACTAAGCCCTCTGTCTTTCTTTTGTGCCAGTCCTGGGGTTTGAACTCAGAGGCCTGGGTGCTGTCCCTGAGCTTTTTTTTCTCAAGGCTAGTGCTCTACCACTTGAGCCATGGGCTCCATTCCCAGCTTTTTTTGGAGGTTGATAGGGGATAAGAATCTCACAGATTTTTCCTGCCCTGGGCTGGCTTCAAACCCTGATCGGAAGATCTCAGCCTCTTCCTAAGTAGCTGGGATGACAGGCCTGGCCGCCGGTGCCCGGCTTCCTAAGTCAGGCTGAGAAGGGAATATGGGGTGCCCACGGCCTCCACTCCTGACCAGTATTCTTCACCCCACTGTGGGTGGGCGTCGAACACCTGCAGATACTTTTGGTCGTCCTGACTCCTGTGTGGCTGGGCAGGGGCGGGAGGACCCCAGCTCCTGCCACACCTTCCTTCCAACCGACACCCACCTGGCCCATACCAGGCCAAGGCCTGGGGCTGTCCTGGTCTTGCCTTTCTAACTCCAGACTCTGCCCTGTCTGCCAGAATTTGCTCACGTCCCAGCTCTGCCAAAAGGTCACTATGGCCTCCACCCCACAGAGTGGTCCCGAGCCTGGGGCCCCCCATCTGGGAGCCCAGCCGGGGTGGGGAAGGGGTGGGGTGTCCACCCAGCCTGGCCCAACTCCCTCGGTGCCATTGCTGTTTTGTTCCTCCGCACAGGGCTCCCTGACTTAGTCCCGGACCCCAACTATGTGCAAGCGTCCACCTACGTGCAGAGGGCCCACCTGTACTCCCTGCGCTGCGCCGCCGAAGAGAAGTGTCTGGCCAGGTAAGGATCCAGGGGCGCCACCAGGGGACCCCCAGAAACAGCGCCTGTGCCAGCTGCACGGCCTGCACCCTGCCTGACCCCCCAGTTCACCGCTCAAGTCGTCCTCATCTGTGAGCCCTGCCTCTCCCTGATAACACGAGTGGCGTGTGCTGTCTCCTTCCCCGCCAATCTCCCCTCCCTCCTCCCCGCCACGCAGAGGACTTGAAGCCACAGTCTGCAGCTCTGCTGATGTCCAGGTTGAAAGAATCTTATTTGGGGGGGGGGGGGGAGGCGCAGTGAATTATTGGGAATTGAACTCAAGACCTTGCACTTGCTAGGCAAGTGCTCTACCATTTAAACCACACCTCTAGCCCAGCTTTTTTTTGTTTTTGTCGGTCATGGGGCTTGAACTTTGGGCCTGGGTATTTTTCCCTGCATTCTTCAGCTCAAGGCAAGTGCTCTACCGCTTGAGCCACAGCACCACTTCCAGTTTTCTAGTGATTTATTGGAAGAGTCTCACTGAGTTTCCTGCCCGGGCTGGCTTTGAACTGTGATCCTCAGATCGCAGCCTTCTGAGTAGTTAGGATGACAGGCGTGAGCCACTGGTGCCTGGCTCAACCCAGCTTTTTTATTGATGAGTTTTGGAGCTGGATTCTAATGAACTTTCCTGCCCTGGCTGGCCTGAGACCACAGTCCTCCAGATCTCAGCCTCTTGAGTAGTTAGGATTACAGTTGTGAGCCACTAATACCTGGCTGAAAGTAATTTTTTTTTCCTTAATTGCCTACTTAAAAAAAAAAATTGAGGGCTGGAAAGGTGTCTAAATGGTAGAGCACTTGCCTTGCATGCATGAGGCCCTGGTTCAATTCCTTAGCACCACATTAGCAGAAAAAGCCGGAAGTGGCACTGTGGCTCAAGTGGTAGAGTGCTAGCCTCGAGCTGAAGAGCTGAGGGACAGTGCCCAGGCCCAGGTTCAAGCCCCATGACCAAAAAAAAAAAAAAAAAAGTTTCAAATCTCTTTACTTTCACCTTTTTTTTGGCCAGCCCTGGGGCTTGAATACAGGGCTTGGGTGCTGTCCCTGAGCCCTCCTGCCTCAAGGCTAGTGCTCTACCACTTGAGCCACAGCACCACTTTCTGTTTTCTGGTGGTTCATTGGAGATAAGGGTCTCACGGACTTTCCTGCCCGGGCTGGCTTTGAACCGTGATCCTCAAATCTCAGCCTCCTGAGCAGCTAGGATGACAGGCATGAGCCAGGGTGCCTGGCTCAAAGCCCTTCTTTCCAGAGCACCCTGAGTCCCAGGCCGGTGAGGAGGAGGCCTCCTGCCCCCCTTTCCTAGATCAGAACCACCTGCTAGAGCCAGAAGGAGCGGCTCCTCATCCAGACCCCAGTGGCCAAACCAAGCAAGCAGGATGGGGAAGAGCCAGGATACATGGCTCCCGCGCCGGGGCTGAGTGAGGTCAAGGCGGGAGGGGTCTGCAGGGCCCAGGCATCTGGAGACTGGGCGTGGGGCTTGAGATGCAGGAAGCCCTGTCAAGCTGGAGCCCAACCATGAGAGGGGCCACAAGGATTTTCTCAAGCGCGGGTCCCAGGCCCGGCTGGAGCCACACAAGTCACACACCACAGCCAGCCAGAGTTGAGTACTGCAGGCCCAGGGGCCCAGTGGGGCTGGCATCTGCTCCCGATCTCCCTGTGAGCTGGGGCCACGCACACAGCCTGCAGTGGGAATCTCACCATTTCCCACGAGGGCAGGGCAGGAGTTAATTGGAGGAAAGGAGGATCAGACGCAGACAGAGGTCAGGCCTCCCCCCGCACGCCCGCCCCCAGACGAGGCCTAACATCCTGGCAGACAGACGTCTGAACCGCCTGCTGTCCAGACATACTCAGAGAAATCTAATCCCTTGTGTCTGCTGCGGCCTCACGGCCCAGACCTGAATGAGGCCAGCCAGGGCAGCTGCCACCCACTGCCGAGGGAACGGGGCCTCCGCCAGGCCTCCGGCCTGTGTCTCCTCTCCCTCTATCCTCCTCTCTCCTTCCTGTAAGGCCTGCCTCTGTTGGATCACGGGAGACATGGGTGAATGGTGGGCAGGTAATCGGCAGGAGACCCTAGGCTCCTGGAAGGAGCAGGTAGATTGCTGGCCTGGAAGCCATGTCATCAGGGAGAGCTGGCCCGATCACCTGGGAGTAGGGAGGGCCACGCGCCACAGGAAAGTCGGGGGGTGGGTGGGAGGGGCACGTGTCTCGGGGTCTCAGTGGAGCAATCTAGGCGGACTGCCTGGAGGAGGTGGCACATCATCAGGCCGCTGGAGAGTCACACAGCACAGGGTCCTGAGGGAATGGGGGGGGCCCCTGCCCGGGCAGGACATGATACAGCTGTGCTGAGTCTCCTGGGTCACCCCACAGCACCGCCTATGCCCCGGAGGCCACCGACTACGACCTGCGGGTGCTCCTGCGCTTCCCCCAGCGGGTGAAGAACCAGGGCTCGGCTGACTTCCTGCCCCACCGCCCACGCCACACCTGGGAGTGGCACAGCTGCCACCAGTGAGTGGAGGCCAGCCAGGGCCGCAGCCTGGGGCGGGGCGGGGCCTGGGGCGGGGGGCGGGGCCTGGGGCAGGGCGGGGCGGGGCCAGTGCAGGAGGGGAACAGGCTGAGAGGCCAGGAGAGCCAGGCCTCGCCTCCCCTCCCCTCCCCTCCCCTCCCCGCAGACATTACCACAGCATGGACGAGTTCAGCCACTACGACCTCCTGGATGCAGCCACGGGCATGAAGGTGGCAGAGGGGCACAAGGCCAGCTTCTGCCTGGAGGACAGCACCTGCGACTTCGGGAACCTCAAGCGCTACGCATGCACGTCACACACGCAGGTGGGCACCGCCGGGCTCCATGGGCACGGGGACGCTGACCACTCAGCCCCAGCACGATCAGGGCCACCACCAGGCCCGGAAGCTGTCTGTCCGCTTGTCCTTCAGTCTGTCCACGCAGCCACTTTGTCTTTTTTTGGTGCTGATCTTGGAGCTTGAACGCAGGGCCTGGGCGCTGTCCTGAGCTCTTTTATTCAAAGCCAGGGCTCTGCCATGTTAAAGCTACACTTCCGCTTGCGGTTTTCTGGGTGGTTCATTGGACATGAGAGTCTTGTGGACTTTTCCTGTTCAGGGCTGGCTTTGAATCTTCATCCTCAGATCTCAGCTAGGATGACAGGCGTGAGCCACTGGCACTTGGTACTTGTCTCTTCTTGGTTGTTTGGAGTATAAAGGATTGAACTCAGGGCTTTGCACTTGCTGGGCAGGTGCTTTACCACTTGGGCCACATCCCAGCCCTTTTTGCTTTTATTCTTATTTGTCTGGGGTGGGGGGATTGGCCTCACACTATGATCCTTCCATTATCTTTTCCACATACCTGGGATCACAGGTTGCACACTGCCGTGTCTGACTTGAGGTAGAGGTCTTCTGAGCTGGCCTCAACCCTCAATCCTCCTGATTTCCACCTCCTAAGTAGCCAAGGTTACAGACATGAGCCACCACTCTCTATCCTGCCTTTCATCCCATCTCTCTCCCTCTGTGTTTCTGTTCCATCTCTGTCTCTGTCTCTCTCTCCCTCTCTCCTGCTCTACTGGACAGTAAATTCAAGGACATGAGCTTGAGACACACACACACAGCCCTTTCATTCTTGTTTTCAAGATCACATTTCCTGTCCTGGCATTGAGTTCCCATCCCCCTGCCTTTGCCTCCCCAGTAGCCAGGGGTTACAGGTGTGCGCTACCATGCCCAGCCTTTCCACCCAGGATCATCGCTACCTGGCATCTCTCCCTCATCCCCCCCTCTGGCTTCCACTTCCCCCTGTTCCACCCGCAGCCTCAGGAAGGGCCTGAGGTGGAGGAGGACGCATGGGAGGTGGGGCAGGAGGCCCCAGAATGACGGGGGGGGGGCAGGTGTCAGGGAGGGGGGTGACTGGCCTCTTGTCTCTGTTGCCAGGGCCTGAGCCCGGGCTGCTATGACACCTACAACGCGGACATCGACTGCCAGTGGATTGATATCACCGACGTGCAGCCAGGCAACTACATCCTCAAGGTGGGTCCTGGTCCCCAGCCTGGTGCGCCCCACCATCACAGGGGTTCACGCCAAAGCCCCCTGGGAGCAGTGGCTCCTGCCTGCAATCCCAGCTATTCTGGAGGCCAAGATCCCCTAAGTAACTTAGGGAGGACTGTGGTTTGAGGCCAGCCTAGGCCAAGAGGCCATCCAGACCCCACCTTCATTAACAAGCCAAGCATGGCAGTGCACATCTGTGGCCCCAGCTATGGCGAGGTGAAGGTAGGAGGATCATTGTTTGAGGGCAGCCCCCAGGCAAAACACTTAAAATCCTACTAGGGAAAAAATAGTCTGGAGGGGTGAGTTCAGTGGTAGAACACCCATCCAGCAAGTGCAAGACTAAGGTCCTGAGTTTTAAATCCAACCAAAAAAAAAGGAGAAATGAAAAAGGAAAGAAAAGGAAAAGGGCAGGCGTCAGTGGCTCACACCTGTCATCCTGGTTACTGATGAGGCTGAGAGCTGAGGATCGCGGTTCAAAGCCCACCTGGGAGCCATGATCCTCAGCTCATGTCCATGAGCAAAGTCCATGAGATTCTTATCTCCAGTGAACCACCAGAAAACCGGAAGGGGCGCTGTGGCTCAGAGTGGTAGAGCACCAACCTTGAGTGGAAGAGCTGAGGGACAGTGCCCAGGCCCTGAGTTCAAGCCCCAGGACCAACCAGAAAAGGAAAGAAAAAGAGAGGAGGAGGAACTGAGAAAAACACGGAGAAAGGAAGAAAGGAAAAGAAATGGAAAGAAATGGAAAAAAAAACCCTCCACACAGCCAGCCTAGCATTTTGGTGTGGGTGGCACCAGGCCACGTGGCCACAGCCTGCCCTGGGCACAGCTAACCTTGGCTCCATGACTGGGCTGTTTTACTTAAAGCCGTCACTCTATCACTTGAGCCACGCCTCTTCCTGCTTTTCTGCTGGTTAATTGGAGAAGAGAGGTCTCTGGGATATGTCTGCCTAGGCTGGCCTCAAAACTCAATCCTCACATCTCAGCCTCAAGAGTAGCCAGGATTACAGGCGTGAACCGAGGCCACGCCTTTGTGGACTCCTCCTGCGGTCTCTCCTCTCTCCTCTCTGTGTCTGTCTCTTCTCACCACCTTCTTCCAGGTGACTTGGGGGAGCGACGCCCCCATCCCTGATAATGCTCCCTGTCTCTTGTCTCTCTCCTCCAGGTGCACGTGAACCCCAAGTACATTGTTTTGGAGTCTGACTTCACCAACAATGTGGTGAGGTGTAACATCCACTACACAGGCCGCTATGTTTCCACGACGAACTGTAAAATCGTGCAGTAAGTGGCAGCTCAGACTGGGCCTGGGTCACGGGCAGCACCGCTGGAAATGCCCGGCACCGACACTTGGGGCCACACTGATGGCCGCGAGTAGCTAGGGCGGGGCTCCGCGGGACCAGCCTGGTCAGCCAACCCCACGTCGGAGGCTGGTGGCAGGGCCCCGGGGCTAGCGTAGATCTGGGACCCGGTGCTGCCGGTCTCTGAGATGTTTCCAGTGATGGGCTCCGCAATCCTATGCTGTGTGTTCGTGTGCACGTGCGTGTATGCTTGATGTCAGTACTGGGGCTCGAACTCCAGGCCTGGGCACTGCCCCTTGAGCTCTTTTGTTCAAGGCTAGAACTCTTACCACTTTGAACCACAGCACCCACTTCTGGTTTGCTGGTGGTTCATGGGAGATGAGAGTCTCATGGACTTTCCTGGCCTGAGCTGGCTTTGAACCTCCATCCTCAGCCTCCTGAGCAGCTAGGATGACAGCCTGGAGCCACAGAGCCTGGCTTGAGCAGCTTTTCTTAATGATAACCAGGTACCTGCCTCAGGCAAGAATGAGGCCTTGGCAGCTGAGGCCCCAAGGCCGCCTAGCACGCAATCCGGCCCCACAGTCCCCCATTACCAGTCATCCAGCTTGGAACCAGCCAGCCGCAGTCCCAAGGTTCTCCCCCTCACCCCAGCTACTCAGAAGGCTGAAGTCTGAGGATCTAAGTTCAAAGCCTGCCTCCTTCCTCTTCCCTCCCTTCCTTCCCATTGCTCTGTACATAAGTGCTTGCCAGGACTTGTGTTATTAGCGCGTCGCCCTGACCTGGCCGCAGGCACGCACAGGAAGAGGGATGGAGGAACGGAGCGTTCCCAGAAAGGCCGAGAACTGATGCCTGTGGCTTTCCAACCAGTTTCTGAAGAAAAAGAAAAATACAGATTCTTTGCGAACCCAAGCACCTCACTAATGGCTAGGAAACGGGCCTGGAATGTAGGGCAGGGGCACAGGCCTCTGGGGTGTGTGTGGGGGAGGGGCTTCTACCTAGCCCTCCCTCCCACAGGCTGGGCATGGCGGTCCAGCCTGTAGCTCACCTTGACCATCTCTCTTTCTCTCTCTAGATCCTGAAGTGTACAGGGAAGACAGCCAGTGTCTTTTTTCCGAAGCAGTCCCCACCAAAGTGCCCAGCCCCCCCCCCTCGCCCAACCTACCCCAGGAGCAACGGACTCCCGCCTCCCTGCCGGCCTCAGGGAGCGACTCGGGGACCAAGGCCACAGCAGTTCTGGTGGCAGGCCTTCTGTGCCTTTTACAGCACCGTCGGAGTGGTTGTTGGATTTTATAATTTTATATATATATATGTATATATATTTGGCCATCCCACACAGCAAGAATGCCCAGGTCTGGACTGAATAAAACCAAGTTTTTCTAACACGCGGCTCTGCCTGCCCAGAGCTGAGCTGGCTGCAAGGGGGCGGGGGGCAGGGGGGCAACCAGAGGCTTGGCCACCTCCCCCAGGTCTCATTCTGTGGCTGGCTGTCAGGAAGGAAATGGGGGAGCAGAGGCCCAGTGTTGCCCAGATCCTGGCCGGGCCCCAGAGCTGTGCTTTGTCTGGCAGGGAAAAGGATAGAGATGGAAAGAGAAGGAAATGGGAAGGAAAACCCCATCTCTGAGCCATCAGGCACACTATTGGGGCTGCAGATGGCTTAGGGGAACTGGGCTGTCACCCAGCTGAGTGGAGGCCAACATAGAGGCCCAAGGTGAGGGCATGGGCCTCCCAGGCAGGGTCTGGGGGTCCCTGAAGGACACGGGGTACTGGGTATCCTGGGCAGACAGGTGGGCTGGCAAAGTGGCCCGAGAGAGGATCCAGCCCTGACTGAAGTGGTCTGCACCGTAGCTCGGCCTCCTCTGTGCAGTGTCCCAGATGCCCATGAGGTACCAGGCTGTGGAGCCCCCCACCCCCGCCCATCCAGTATGGCCCGTCCTGCGTCACCACGCCAGAGCTCCCTGTGGGGCTTGTGGCACGCAGGCCTCTGATCACGAAGGTGTGACAGGGCTGGTCCTTAGGAAGGAATTCTCAGACTCCTAAAGGAACTCCTAGTCCACTGGGCCAGGCCCACCAGGTCTGCAGAGAGAAGCACAAATTCCACAAAGACAAAGCCTCCCGAGTGAAACCCCAGAGCGCAGGTCCGCCCCTGCTTCATCCGTCTCTCCTGGCACCACAGCGTCCCCTGCTGGCCACAGGCTGTCACTGTAAGCCCCTGTGTTGCTGAGAGGCCTCCTACTGGGCACCTCCTCCTGTTCCTGGACAATGCGAGATACAAGGATACAAGGTGCCAGGCACCAGTGGCTCACGCCTGTAATCCCAGCAACTCAGGAGGCTGAGATCTGAGGATTACTGTTCAAGCCAGTCTAGCCCTGAGACTTTTTTTTTTTTTTTGGTCAGTCATGGGCTTGAACTCTGGGCCTGGGCGCTGTCCCTCAGCTCTTCAGCTCAAGGCGAGCGCTCTACCACTTGAGCCACAGCACCATTTCCTAGCCCTGAGACTCTTATCTCAAATGAACCACCAAAAGGCTGGAAGTGGATATGTGGCTCAAGTGGTAGAGCACCAGACATGAGCGAAAAAGCTTAAGCGAGGGTGTGAGACCCCAAGATCAAGACTTAGTAACACACACAAGCACGCACACACATATACGCACACACAGCAAGCTGGTTCTCCTCAGGGCTAGGCTCTTGTCTGGGCCACAGGGCAGAGCCATGCCCCCGTGCTGTGGAGTCAAGGACTTTTCTGCCCAGGCTGGCCTCCAACCTTGAACCTCCACCAGCATCCAGCCAGAGTATGTGTGCGCTCATGCACACGCACATGCATACCCAGTACTGGGGCTTGAACTCACAGCTCGATGCTCTTATCTGGATTTTTTTTTTTAACCCAAGGCCAACCCTCTCTCACTCCAGCTACTGCTCCATTTCCAGCTTTTCACTGGAGGTTAACTGGAGATAAAAAGTCTGTAGGATTTGTCTGCCTGGCTGACTTCAAATCTCCATCCTCAGATCTTAGCCTCCTACACAGCTACGATTATAGGTCTGAGCCACCAGTGCCTGCACTTTGCCTTTATAACTATTAAAAAAAAATTAACTGGTGAATGGATTAATTCTGTATTAATAATGAACATAAACATCAACTAGCATAGTCTATTATCATTGTCCATTGTGGGGTTTTGTTGTTGTTTTTTGTCAGTCATGGGTCTTGAACCCTGGGTCTGGGTGCTATCCCTCAGCTCTTCAGCTCAAGGCAAGCACTCTACCACTTGAGCCACAGCGCCACTTTCAGTTTTCTGGTGGTTCGTTAGAGGTAAGAATCTCACGGATGTTTCTACTATGGCTGGCTTTGAATTGTGATCCTCAGATCTCAGTCTCCTGAGTATCTAGGATTATAGGCATGAGTCACCAGCCCCTAGGCCTGTGGATTTTTAGGCAAAGTATTCCTCCCCTTCTCCCAGCCCACCCATTGCAAGGGCCCTCACCTCCTCAGGGAAGCCCTCCCTGGGTGATGCTCCCTCCGCTGAGGGTTGAGCCCTTGAGCAGAGGAGAGGGCTCCACCTCTGAGATCTGGGCCACCTCACCTGAGGATGGCCCTCCCTGCAGGGCAGAGGCTAAAGTACTGGCCAGGCTGGCCACAAGCCTAGCCTCCAGCCACACCAACACCCAGATATGTCTGTTTACCAGGAAATGAGGTTGATTCCCAACCCTGTTCCCCAAAGGCCCCACAAAACCTCAGACAAAATGAGCAGGTTCAGAATCCCCCGAGTTGTGATGCAATCTCCCCACCCAGGCGCAGTGGCAGCCTTGTTGACGGCCTGAGTGAGTGAATACCGTGTGTAAGACCCAGGCTGGGGGTGTGTGGGGACAGGAAAGGAAGTCTTGGAACAGGGCAGGGCCCAGTAGGTGGTCACACCCTCCAGAGTGACCCCACAGACCTGAAGAAGGGGCTCCAACCCAGGGGGAGGCCTATAGGAGGGACCAGCCGGGACTGGCTGGTTTGCCGTCACCACAGTGGACACCCCTGCCTGTCACTTAGCTGATGGTGGTCGGCCCCGCTCTGGCTGGTAAACTGTACCCCAACTCCACCCTCACTGCTCACTTCACGTATCTTGGGAGCTCTGCACCAGCCCAGGGTAGGCCTTGGCAGGGAAAGGGGGGGTTGTCACCTCCTACCCCCCAACCCCGTCCGGTCTACCCAGTGCCCCCAACCCAGGTCTCTGCGCTCAGTTCCAGTGTAAACCAACTTCACATTTATTTGCCCCTCCGGAGAGAAGCGTGGACAGCGAGACTCGAGACCCAGCTCGTCAGGCATGCGGGACGAGCTGGGGCCTGGCTGTGGGGCCCGGCAGGCCGGCTGTGCCCCGCCCTGCCCCGCCAGGCCAGCCTGACACATGCGCACTCCATCCACCCTGGGGCTTAGAGCCCAGGCCTCGGCTTTGTACAATCACACAGGCTTGGCCAGCGCGGTTTCTGTGACCTGGTTCTCGTCAACGTCTCCACGCTGGGTGGCCAGCTCAGGGACTGTGAGCTGGACACAGGCAAAGGCCTACCCAGAGACCCACTGGGCGCAATACCAAGTACAGAACAGCCTCCAGCGTCTCCCGGCCTCCATCCATGGCCTCCTGGCTGGGCCTCCAAACTTCATCGAGCCTCAGCCCGCCCCAGTGCAAACCAACACCTCCTCCAAGAAGCCCCACTGGCTTGACACAAGGTATCTGGCTGGATCGTCCTGGTGACAGCAAAGGCAGCTACTTGAGCGCCCTGAGGACAGCCTCCAGCTTCATGACCACAGCCAGGTCGCCCTTCACCTTCAGCCGCCCATTCATGTAGGCCCCCAGGGGCCGCAGCTCCCTGCTCAACAGCGCCCACAGGTCCGCCTCCGCCATCTCCACCACCACGTCAGGGACACCATCGGGCGCCCCACGTCCCACCCTGCCTCGCCCTGTGAGGGGAAAGAAAACAACGATAAAATCTGGGCTCCGGTGGCTCACGCCTGCCGTCCCAGCTACTCAGGAGACTTGAGATCTGAGGATCGCAGTTCGAAGCCAGCCGGGGCAGGAAAGTCCGTGAGCCTCTTTATCTCTAATAAACCTGGGGGGGGGGGAGGGGAGGCGCACCTGTGGTGAGGTCCAGGAAGTAGGCGCTCTGGTTACCGCCTGGCAGGATGACGTTGAATTGGTAGCAGGCCCCAACCTGGCTGACCAGGGCCTCGGACAGGAGGGGCTGCAGGGCGGTCAGCAGCCCCTCCGCCACGGGCTGCTCAGGGCCGGGCCCGGCACCACTGCAAGGGGCCGGTGCTTCCACTTCGCTCAGCATCTCCAAGGTGTCGGGGGTGGCTGCAGGGAGGCAGGGAGGCCAGAGCTCAGGGCTGAGGTCCTGATGGCAGAGGCCTCTAGGCCTCTGGTGGCCGTTTCCTCAGGTTTTCCTTTCAGGCCTCATACTCAAGCTTCTTCCTATGCTAGGACAGGGACCCTCCCCTCCAAGTTTCCAGCCGTGTGTCCCTGCAGCTCCAGCCTGGGACGGCTGCCCACCCCGAGGCCGCCAAGGGTCTGGACACTGCACAGCCATGCGGACTGCACAAGGCTGCCTGACCAGGCCGGGATGTGGCTGGATGATCGTGGGATCGAGGTCCACTGCCTCCTCCTCCGGGCTGCTCACCTGGCCGGGGCTGCGGGGCACCTGCCGCCCCCGGGCTCAAGGCTCCGCCCAGCAAGTGGAGAGCCAGCTGCTGGAGGGTGCTGTCAAGGCCGGGCCCGGCCGGGCCGTCCTGGGGCGGCTGCAGCACGGCCTCCACCACCAGCTCCACCCGGTCCACCTCCAGTCCCCAGGCCCGGGTCACGTCGTTGATCTCCAGCTGGAGAAGACACGGGGGAGGGGACAGCGGGATGGGAGGGGGGGGCATGGATTAGGTCAGTACAGCCCGAGATGGAGAGCCGAAGCCGGGAGCATGCGCGGACTAGAGACAGGAGCGTAGGCAAGGCCCCTGGGAGCATGCGCAGACCGGAGACAGGCGTGCTAGGGACTCGGAGCATGCGCAGATGGAGATCCGGCGTAGGCGAGGGGGCCCCCCCCCCGGGAGCATGCGCAGATGGAGATCCGGCGTAGGAGAGGCCCCTGGGAGCATGCGCGGATGGAGATCCGGCGTAGGCGAGGCCCCTGGGAGCATGCGCAGACCCGAGACGCGGGAAGTGGTCGTCGGGGTACCAGGCATGGCGCCCGCACGTGCCGAGACCCAGAGTCGAGAGCCTGGAAAGCCCGGAGCGGGGCTGCCCGCCTACCAGGAGCTGGTCGCTGATCTTGAGTCTCTCCATCTGGATCTCGGGCAGAGGCCGCCGGAGAAGAGCCTTGGTCATGGCGTTCTGGGCCGTCATGCGGGTGGCCGCGTTCAGGTCCTTCACGGCCAGCACCGACAGCACCGGGTCCCAGATGCGGAACTGGACGTCGGCCCCCACGGACAGCACGGCCCCGTCCTTGGAGGTCAGCTGTTGGGGGGCAGGAGGCCGGGAGGACGGGCCCGGGCCCCCCACTGCCCGCCCGCCTCCCCCAACGCAAAGGAGGAGCCGGGCGTGGGGACTCAGGCCTGTCATCCCAGCCCCGCGGGAGGCTGAGCGCTGAGCATCTCCGTGAGACAGGGGCAGGTAAGTCTGTGAGACTCCAGTCTCCAATGAACCACCGAAAAAAAAAGCTACAAGTGGACTGTGTGGCTCAGGTGGTAGAGCACCAGCCTTGGGCAAAAACCCCCAAAACCCTCAGGACTGGCTAAACGACAACAAAACTAGTGTCTAAGTATTAGCTGGGGTCTGGTGTGTGGAGCCTTCATCCGCAACTGCTTTCTCTTCTCCCCGCCCACCCTGCCAAGATGGCTGCTGGCAGGCCAAGGTGCTGGCACCTGTGCTCACTGGACATAAGCTCTACCCTCCCCCCCCCCACAGCACCAGGTACCCCTCACCTTGCAAGGAGGGACGTTGAAGGCTCGGGTCCTCAGATCCACCCTCTGAGAGCAGTCGATGAAGGGCAGCAGTAAAACCATGCCAGGCCCCTGTGGGGGGCGGATCCGGCCCAGACGGAACACCACCATGCGCTCGTAGGTGGGTACAACCTGCCCCGCGGCAGCAAAAGAGACCAAGCTGCAGGTTGTGTGGCTCAGGCTGGCCAATGCCCTCTGCCAAGTCCCGCCCTTTCACCCCCTGGCCTAGTCCCCTGGGACACAGTCAGGAACCCTAGCCTGTTTTTAGATGAGAAAGGCTCAGAGAGGGACTCAAGTCACACTGCATCTATGCAAATCAGGATTTGACTGTGGTTCTGGACACCTCCCAAGAGCCTGTGTCTCCATCGCTTCATCTCTGTGGCCTGAAGCTAGGGCAGGACGCGTGCCAGGATGCCGCCGTCTGCTCCTGCATTGTCAGAGGAGAGGCTGGGCTGCTCTGACTGCACCTGAGCAAAGGGCCCTGCCAATTTCTACTCCCCGGAGCCCTTTATGAAGCCATTTTGTCCAAATTGAGTGATGAAGGCGCAGAGAGGCATCGTGACTGGGCCTGGGTCACACAGCATTGGTTTCGGTGGCATTTGAGAACTAAACTCTCGGGGGCACTTAAGGACTCCCCCTCCAGACACAGGCACCCAGAGGTTTCCTACAGAAGCTGAGGGAGGCCTTGGGCCTTGGCCCCCAGCAGCTCCTCTGCACCGCCTCCTGCTGAAAACAAGGCCGGAATTCTAAGCAAGCTGGGTGTTACTTTGTTTTTAATTTCTAATTTGGTCTAACCCAAAGGGAGAATGAAATGGCAGTGAAATCAGAGTCCAGATCCCAGGTGTTTGAAAGACTCATTTCTCCTTACTAGCTCCCCAGGACAACATGGGACAAGTCAGGGCCTCAGTTTGCTCATCTGAAAAATGGGTATGAGCAACCCTTCCCTTGTCCATGTTTAAGGGGTGTGAGAATATTCAAGGGCAGGAGGAGGTAGAGCCTGAGGCAATTCATTCCTCAAAGTCCTCACTGTGGTCCTATTTCTCCAGGGTGAGTAGTGCCAGCCTTACCTTCAGGGCAAACCAGCCGGAAATAGGGAAGGTGATCAAAAGAAGCAGAAAGCCCAGGAAACTGATGATGCCATGGCAGAGGCAGGAAGACCAGCTTTGGGGGGAGTCTGGGGGAGTCAAGAGAACGGAGAGAATCACAGGGCACGGCCATTGCACCTGAAAAGCCAAGCGCTCCTTGAACTCAGTGGGGGTCAGCTCCTGCCTGGCACAGAGCATGCATGCTGCCCTGAACTGAATGCTGCCTGCACAACCCATTCCTTATCTCCCAAGCCCCCCAGAAGTGTGCATCCCAGCAGTCCTTATGTCCCAGCCTGTGAAAGAGCGTTAATTGCTCACTAATGGGAGCCACAGAGGAGCTTTAATATATTCCCCACCGAAATATATTCCCCACCGAAAGAACTATCAAAAATATAAACTTTCAAGCCTGGTATAGTGGCATATGACTAATCCCAGCGCTTAGAAGGCTGGGGCAGGAAGAAGCTTGAGTTCAAGACCAATCTGGACTACATAGCAAGACTCAGCTTCAGAAACATAGAGTACTGGTTGCTGGTGGCTGACACCTGTAATCCTAGCAACTTAGTTACTTAGGAGGCTGAGATCTGAGGACTGAAGTTCAAAGCCAGCCAAGACAGGAAAGTCTGTGAAACTCTTCAGTTAATTACCAAAAAGCCAGAAGTGGAGCTATGACTCAAGTGGTAGAGCACTAGCCTTGAGCAAAAAAGCTCAGGGACAGCACCCAGGCTGTGAGTTCAAAACCCAGAGGAAAAAAATCAGAACCACATCTGTATTTCATTTTTACAAGCTGGGGCGACATTGGGCTGGGAAGATTAAACTCATCCCAGTGGAAGATCCAGATGCCTGGAAGAGGCCAAGATTGGGGGGAGGGGGGGAGGTGCAGGGAGGGCAGAAGCAGCCTAGAATCTGGGCTGAATTTCCCTGCTCTCATCTTAACCCTGGCCAGAAAGCAGCCAAAACACCCTCCGTCCTGTCCTCCCTGAGGCCCAGGCTGCTTTGGCTTTCTATACCCTGGGGCCCCTAGCCTCCACTCCCAGCCTGGTCTGAACCCCCTGAGGGCGCGGCCTCAGATGGCCGGACAGGGATGGCCGTCACTAGCTGGGGGCCTGGGGGCCTGGGGGCCGGGGTGAATGCAGAGCCTTGAACTTGCAGGGCAGACTCCCGGAGCAGCTCAAAGCAATGTCTTCTGTTGTTGGGGCGTGGTGGTGATGGTAGAGAAGGCGTGTGTGTGTGTGTGTCCTGGGGCTTGAACGCAGGGCCTGGGCGCTGTCCCCGCCTGAGCTTTTCCCCCTCAGTGCTGGCGCTTCACCACTTGAACCACAGCCCCACGTCCGGCTTTGAGCTGGTTCACTGGAGATGAGAGTCTCACAGACTGTCTCGCCCTGGCTGGCTTGGAACCGCGATCCTCGGACTCGGACCTCAGCCCGGGAGTAGCGGGTCTCCCCGCGGACGGAGCCGCGTGGCCCGGCGTCCACCCCGGGGAGGGGCCGGGGCCTCGGCTCGGCACGTGCACCGGGGAACGGGAACCCGGGAGAGCCGCCGCCGGGCCCGGGAGGGCGGACCTGGGGCGCCCCGCCCCTCCCCGCACCCCGGTCCCCGGGGCCGCGGCTCCGCCCGGGGCTCCGACCCGCCCCCCCGGGGTCCGCCCCTTCGGGCGGCCACTCACCGGCCCCCGGGCCCGCGCCGCCCCGCTCGGGGTCCAGGCAGCCCTTCTGCGAGCCCAGAAAGCCGAAGCTGGATTGCGGGAAGCGGTCAAAGTCCCCGAGGGGCAGCGCCCGGTACCCGGCCCGGCCCAGCATCGCTCCGGACCGGGGCCCGCCCCGCGCCTGCGCCGGCCCCGCCCCGCCAGGCCCCGCCCCCGCGGAGGGCCCCGCCCCCGCCGCCGCTTCCGGTTCACCCGCGGGTCGGGTGCCGAGCGCGAGGACCGCCGGCGTCCGCGCGTGCGCGGCTCCACAGCGCCGATCGCGGCTGGAGGACCGCACTGCAGCCTGGCGGGGGCGTTCCGTGAGAAGGGGCCGGGAAGGTCAGGGGCGGAAGGCTCTCCGTCATCGGCCCTCACCGGGCGATGCGTGAGCTGCGTCTGCACTCGCGGTTTCTGTAGGGCCTGGTGAGTGGTCCTGCCCAGCAAGCCGGGCCCGTGGGGGCCGATCTCCTGCCACAAAGGGCAAGGTGGTCCGCGAAGTTTTGCTGGTTAGTTGGACTTTTCCTGCCCGGGCTGGCTTTGAACCGCGATCTTCCGATCTCAGCCTCCTGAACAGCTAGGGTGACGGGCGTGAGTACTCACGCCCAGCGTTTGCTGGGGCCCAACTCCTGTCCTCTCACCTGCTGGCCGGGTCTCTCCTCACACTCCGGACCCGCCCCGTGCCCAGGGCTCACGCCTGGCATCCTCGAAAGCAAAGATCAGAGGATCGTGGTTTGAAGCCGGCCGAGCAGGAAAGTCCGTGAGATTCTTATTCCCCCGTGAACCAGCAAAAAGCTGGAAGTGGCGGTGTGACTTGAGTGGGAGAGTGCCAGCTTTGAGTGGGAACGCTCCGGGACAGTGCCCACGCCGGGGACTGCGCACACATCCGTCCACACACGCATCACACGCGTGTGTGATGTATCCACCGAGCAGAGGGCCCGTTCCGCCCAGGCCCGCGCTGGGCGCGGGTCTCCCCGGAGGGAGTGGGGGGATCTGAGGGTCCCTGAAAAGCAGGCGTGCACGTGGTTCCCCTCTGTGTCCAGGTTTCCAGCTGGGGTGGGCACCAGGCTGTGCACGTGGCCTGGATGACCCACAGTGGGCCCCGGGGACTGCCCCTGCAGCTGGCCGCAGCTGGCAGCCGCCTCCTCCTTTTGAACTCAGGCCTGGGCGCCGTCCCTGAGCTCTCCCGCTCAAGGCTAGTGCTCTGACACCTGAGCCACAGCTCCCCTTCCTTCTTTTTTCTAATGACAGTGTAGCTGCACTCCTCGGGCCTCCGCTTCCAGGGTGCTGGGTTTACAGTACTACCGCGCTTGGGCGGCTCTGCGGGCCGCTCGGCCCCGCCCCGCCCCCGGCGGCGCGTAGGCCCCGCCCCCAGGCTCCTATTGGAGGCGGGGCCTCCGGAAGTCCCCGCCCCCTCCGCCCTGGCCGGGCACCCGGGATCCGGATTCGGCTCCCGCTCTCCACCCTCAATGGGGAATCGAAACTGCGCTGGGCCTGGCGGAGGCCGCCCCCCACGCCGAGGCCCCGCTCAGGCCCGCTCCGCCCCGGTTCGCTTCCGATTGGAGGCGGGGCTTCCGGAAGTCCCCGCCCCCATCTGCCCTTGATTGACACCCAGGGCCCAGACTCCGTTCCCGCTCTCCACTCGGATCCGGGAATCGAAACTGCGCGGAGCCATGCTCAAGTCGCCGCCACCCGCCTGGTCCCCGGACCGGGAGCCGGAGCCCGGGCCCCAGCCCGAGCCGCCCGCCAGGCCTCACCCCGGGGCCTCGCCCGGAGGCCCCCAGCCCAGCCCCAGCCCCGCGGAGGTACGCATGGGGGAGAGGAGAGGGATCCTAGAGAACCAGGCCCGGCACCGCGCAGGGGCACACGCCTGTGGTCCCAGCTGCTCCGGGGGGGCTGAGATCAGTCTGGGAAGGAAAGTCGGTGAGAACCAGCCAGCAGAAGTGGAGCTGTGGCTCAAGTGGTAGAGCACCAGCTTCCAGTGGGAAAAGCTCAGGGACAGCGCCCAGGCCCTGAGTTCAAGACCCAGTACTGGCACAGGAAGAAGATTCATATGGGGTGTCATCATCACCACCGTCTGTTTCTTTAGAACTCGTCCCGATGCCTCTAGAAACTATTGCTTGTAAGAAATAGCTCTTCTCTTGGGGCTGAGAATATGGCTCAGTGTTAGAGTGCTTGCCTAGCATGCATGAAGCCCCGGGTTCCATTCCTCAGTACCACATACACAGCGCCAGAAGTGGTGCTGTGGCTCAAGTGGTAGAGCACTAGCCTTGAGCTAGGGGCTCAGGGACAGTGCCTATGCCTTGAGTTCAAGTCCCAGGACTGAAAAAGAACGAAAGGAATAGCTCTTCTCCCAGTCATAATCTTTCTGTCTGTGTAAAATTGGCTAGCTATTTCCAAAAAGTGGAGTCGCACAGTATTTCTCCTTTTGCATCTGCCTTATTTCACTGACCTGAATTGTCTTCCCACTTTTCTCTGTCTTCTTACCTATGTCAGGGGCTCCTGTTCCTTTCCTTCCCTTTCCTTTCCTTCCCTTCCCTTCCCTTCCCTACCCATCCCCTCCCTTCCCTTTCTGTTCCCTTCTCTCTCTCTCTCTCTCTCTTTCTCTTTCTCTTTCTTTTTTCTTCTTTTCTTCCTTTCTTTCCTTTTTTTTTTTTTGTCAGTTGTGGGGCTTGAACTGAAGGGTCTAATGCTGTCCCGTAGCTCTTTTGTACCACTCCACCACTTTAAATCACAACTCTACTTCTTATTTTCTGGTGGTTAATTGGAGATGAGTCACAGATTTACCTGTCCTGGCTGGCTTTGAACTGTGATCCTCAGATCTCAGCCGCCAGACTAACAAGGAATACAGGTGTGTGAGCCACCAGCGCTCAATGATTCCTGTTCCTTTTGTTGGCTAACTAATATTCCCTTATAGGGAATATACTGTTCGTTAATGGGCATTTGGGTTATGTTGGCATTGTGACTAATACTGCTATGTATATTCGGGCACAAGTTTTGTTTGGGGGGGGTGTATGTCAAGGAGTTAGAATTGTTGGGTACTATGGTAGTTTCTTTTTTTCTTTAAAAAATTTTTAATTGTAAAGATACTGTACAGAGGGGTTACAGTTACATGAGTAAAGTAATGAGTATATTTGTTATGGAACATTGTTACTCCCTCCTTTGTTTTCCCTTACCATCCCTTCCCTCCCCACCTCCCCACTCCCCCAAGTTGTAAAGTTCCTTTTCAACATAGTGTCTTGTACATCTCATGGTTACAATGGGTCAACCTGTATCGTTGTTTCAGCATTTTGTTATTTCCCTTCCCCTCCCCAAATTAGAAAAATGTATATACAAGATACAGGGTACCAGAATCAAATACAGTGACAACAGGTGTTATCTATGGTAGTTTCTGTAAGTAGCTCTCCTTAACAAGAACAATAGCAAAAAAATCCTGAGCTAGTCATTTTTAAGAGGTTGGTTCTTAGTGTGTCTACCTTCCTGAGTTCCTGGAAGTCAGAGTGTATCCTCTAGGTGGGTTTCATTTTGTTTTTTTGGTGCCAATCCTGGGGCTTGAACTCGGGTCCTGGGTGCTGTCTCTGAGCTCTGTCACTCAAGGCCAAAGCTCTATCACTTGAACCACAGTTTTGCTTCTGAGATTTTTTTTTTTTTTTTTTTTTGCTGGTTTATTGGAGATAAAAGTCTCATGGACTTTCCTGCCTGGGTTGGCAGGAATCCTCAGGTCTCAGCCTTTTGAGTAGCTGGGATTATAAGCGTGTGCTACAGCACCTGGTTCCATTCTCATTCTGAATACTGTGTCTGATGGGAATTGGCTGCCTGAGTAAATGGGGCGCTGGGGAGCCAGGATTTTGCAGCATCCAATGCCCACTGGGCTAGAATTTGAGGTCCGAGGGGCTGGGAAGGTGGCTTAGTGGTTGAATGCATGCCTAGCACGCATGAAGCCCTGGGTTCGATTCCTCACTACCACATAAATAGAAAAAGCCGGAAGTGGCACTGTGGCTCAAGTGGTAGAGCACTAGCCTTGAACACAGAGAGGCTCAGTGTCCAGGCCCAGAGTTCAAGCCCCAGAACTGGCAAAATGAAAAAGGTTAGAATTTGAGGTCCCACCCCAGCCTTAGGGGCCAGATGGGTGGGCACTCAGGGGCGCACGTTGTTCAGATCTCCCCCCCTTCCATCCTCCAGCCAACCATGGAGGAGGAGTTCCGGTTCCTGCTCTGCCAGGGCTGCCACACCCTAGCCAAGTGCCCCAAGCTGTTGACTTGTTTGCACACGCTGTGTTCCGGCTGCCTGGACGCCCACGGTCTGCAGTGTCCCACCTGCCAGGAGTCCCAACCCCCGGACCCGAAGGAGGAGGCCCTGGATAACGTGTTCTTCGAGAGTCTGCAGCGGCGCCTGAGCCTGTACCAGCAGATCGTGGAAGCACAGGCCCTTTGCACACGCTGCAAAGAGCCGGCCGTCTTCTGGTGCTTCGAGTGCGAACAGCTGCTCTGCACCAAGTGTTTCGAGGCCCACCAGTGGTTTCTAAAGCACGAGGCCCGGCCCCTGACGGAACTCCGCGACCAGACAGCCCGCGAGTTCCTAGACGGCACCCGCAAGACCAACAACATCTTCTGTTCCAACCCCAACCACCGCACCCCAGCGCTGACCAGGTGAGCGCCGGGCAGCACAGAGCGGGGCTGGGACGGGAGAGCAAAGGTGTTATCACCATCATAGTGTGTGTCTGTCTGTCTGTCCGTCCATCCGTCCTGGGGCTTGCACTCAGGCCCCTAAGTCTTTTTGCTCAAGGCTGGCACTCTACCACTTGGGCCACAGCTCCACTTCCAGCATTTTTTGGGGGGGGGTGCTGGTTCTTTGGAGATAAGAGTCTCATGGGACTTTCCCTCCCGCCCTCCCCCAGGCTGGCTGTGTTGCACGGTAAAGCTCCGATGCAAATCCAGTCTCGAGAAAGTAAGAGCAGCCCCATTTTGAGATGAGTATTAGAAAGCCGGCATCTGAGTGGTGGGCTTTTTTTACCTGCAGCCCTCCACCCCTCCCCCGCAAATTCTGCACTAAACTTTTAAGGACAAAAACCACATGTTTCGGTGGGGACAAAGCCCCAACCTAAAAGTACCAGGAGCAGGGCTTTTCTCTTTTTGAGTCTAGATAACATGATGCATTTGCATGTACTCTTAAAAAAAGCCCTCCTTGCTCTACTGAGCTGGAAATTAAAAGGATGGCTTTTCTCACTTTTAGGCCTTTGAAGCTGGGTGGAAAGCCCCTGTCACCCAGCTAGGCACCCGGGTGGCATCATCTAGACCTGGGCTCCCTCCTTTAGCTTTGACCCAGGATCTTCACATCTCAGCCTCCCGAGTAGCTGGCATGATAGGTGTGAGCCACCATGCCCACATTCCATTATAATTAATTTCTCCTCTTTTTCTTCCTTCCTTTCTCCTTCTTTCTTTCCTTCCCCTCTTTCTTTCCTTCCTCCCTTCCTCCCTCCCTTTTCTTCTTCTCCTTTCTCTTTCTTTCTTTCTCTCTTACACTTTCTTTTCTTTCTTTCTGTTTGTCTGTCTGTCTGTCTTTCTGCCTTTCTACCTTTCTTTCTTTTTTTGGGGGGGGGGTCCGGTTGTGGAGCCTGAACTCTGGGCCTGGGCACTGTCCCTCAGCTCTTCAGCTCAAGGCTAGCGCTCTACCACTTGAGCCACAGCGCCACTTCCAGCTTTTTTCTTTTTGCTTATGTGGTGCTGAGGAATCGAACCCAGGGCCTCAAGCATTCAAGGCAAGCACTCTACCACTGAGCCACCTTCCCAGCCCCCGATTTCTTTCTTTTTTTGGTTGGTTGTGGGGCTTAAACTCTGGGCCTGGGCACTGTCCCTGAGCTTCTGTTGCTCAAGTCTAGCAAGAGTCACAGCACCACTTCTGGCTTTTTCTGTTTATGTGGTACTGAGGAATCAAATCCAGGGCTATATGAATGCAAGCATTTACCACTAGGCCACATTCCCAGCCATATTATAATTTCTTTTCTTTATCTTTCTTTTTCTTTTTCTTTTCTTTTTTTTTTTGTCGGTTGTAGGCTTGAACTCTGGTCCTGGGCGCTGTCCCTCAGCTCTTTAGCTCAAGGTTAGCACTATATCACTTGAGCCCAGCGCCACTTCCGGCTTTTTCTGCTTATGTGGTACTGAGGAATCGAACCCAGGGCCTCATGCATGCAAGGCAAGCACTCTACCACTGAGCCACCTTCCCAGACCCCTACTATAATTTCTGTAATGGTTATCATTAGCTTTCACTAACGTTTTTAATCTATGTTGATTAATGATATTCAACTGTCTTCCAGAACTCGATACTTAGTTCTAGTGCTTTCTAGTTGATTAGTTTGGGTTTTCTGGGTAAACAATGATCTGAAAAGTAGGAGGTGTTTCTCTCTGGTGCTTCTATGTGACTCCTTTTTATAGCTTTGTTTCATTGTGTGGATGGCATAGAATATTACACAGTAGTGCACTTTGCCTCTGCTCAGCCAGACAGCTTCTTATGTCTTCTTGTGAAGAAAGTTGGTTTCTTTTTCTTTTAATATGTGGGGATTTTTGTTGTTGTTTTTGGCTGGTTGTGGAGCCTGAACTCTGGGCCTGGGCGCTGTCCCTCAGCTCTTCAGCTCAAGGCTACCACTTGAGCCACAGCACCACTCCTGGCTTTTTCTGTTTATGTGGTGCTGAGGAATAGAACCCAGGGCCTCATGCGTGCAAGGCAAGTGCTCTACCACTGAGCCACCTTCCCAGCTCCTAATTTGTGATTTATTAACAATCTTCTTGTTGCAATTACTTGGTGGTGGTGGTTTTTAACTGGAAAATAGGTGCTTGAGCAACACCTCCATTTCCAGCTTTTATGGTTAATTAGTGTCTCAGGAATTTCTCACGAACCTAGATCCTCCTGATGCACTGAGACCTAGGCCCATGGTCACAGGTGGCCATCGCTAGTTAGTGGAAGCGTTGCCACAATACAGGATCCAAGGAGGTGTGGGATTTGAGAGGATTCTTTCCTTCATGTAGATGAGGACTTTCCTCCTTAGCCGGAACCTCGTGAATTAGACGAACGAAAGGCCAGTCATCCAGAGGAACACAGTTCATTAGTCTGTGTTTTACCGCGCCACCCAAAGAAACTAGAGTGAATATGCAAAAGAGGTGTTAGAGTGAGTCACTGTAGTCCCTGCTACTGAGGAGGCTAAGATCTGAGGATCAAGGATCAAAGCCAGCCAGGCAGGAAAGTCCGTGAGACAGTTCAAGTGCTAGGGCCCACACACTGTGCAAGCGCGCGCACACACACACACACACACACACACACACACACACACACACACACACACACACACACACACACACACACACACACACACACACACACACACACACACACACACACAGTCCCCTGGGGCCTCTTACTGCCACCATCTGCGCAGCTGTGTCCCCATGCAGTCCTGTTAATCACGTCTCACATGTACTCAGGATGTCACCACGATTGTTTCCTGGCCCACTAAAAAGGCAGAAGAGTCATGAGTTTGAGGCCAGCCTAGTCACGGTTTGAGACCATGACTCAAAATTAACTGAATAACCTGTACAATCTCATTTCCTGTATTGGGCAGCTACTGGGGCCCTTGTTGCTAGGCCGGGGCTCTACCATTTCAGCCATGCCTCCAGTCTTGCCTTTTGGGAGGTGAATTGCCCATAGAGTTTAGTGAGTTTAACCAGGCTGGACTCAAAACTTTGATCCTCCAGATCGCAGCCTCCCGAGTAGACGGGAATACAGGCATGAGCAGCGGCGCCCAGCCTGGGGAGGGGATTTTTAATAATGCAAATTATTAATTTAATAATGCAATTTTCTTTTTTGGTCAGTCATGGGGCTTGAACTCTGGGCCTGGACACTGTCCTTGAGCTCTTCAGCTCAAGGCTAAAGCTCTACCACTTGGCCACGGCGCCACTTCCAGTTTTTTCTGTGTAGGCGGTACTGAGGAATCGAACCCGGGGCTTCATGCATGCCAGGCAAGCGCTCTGCCACTAGGCCACCTTCTTAGCCCTAACAATGCAATTTTTAAAATGCAGCATCTACTGCCGGGGCTGCAGCAAGCCGCTGTGCTGCTCGTGCGCGCTCCTGGACGCCGGCCACAGCGACCTCAAGTGCGACCTGGGCGCCGAAGTCCGGCAGCGCCAGGAGGAGCTGCGAGCCACGGCGCAGGCGCTGCAGGAGCGGGAGCACACCTTCGCTGACGCGCATGCGCAGGTGCGCGCGGCGCTGAGCCAGCTGGGCTGCGCACGCGCCGACACCGAGGAGCTGATCCGCGCAAGCGTGCGCCAGGCTGTGGCGCGCGTGCAGGCGCGGGAGCATGCGCTGCTCGAGGCCCTGGAGGCGCGCTTCCAGCTGGAGCGCACAAAACTGGCAGACCAGCTGCAGCGCCTGGACACTGTGCTGCAGCGCATGCGCACGGGCGGCGCGCTGGTGCAGCGCCTGGAGCTGTACGCCTCGGACCAGGAGGTGCTGGACATGCACGGCTTCCTGCAGGGCGCGCTCGACCGCCTGCGCCAGGAGGAGCCAGAAGGCCCCGGGGCGCCGCGGGACCCGGGGGAGCCCCGCAGCTTTGCAGAGATCGAGGTGCAGCTGCAGGATCTCGTCTCGTGCATCACTAGTAAGTACCCGGGCACACTTCCGTGGGCTGGCTTATGATTGATCTTAGATAAGCAGGAGGCAGAAATCAGGATTCCCCATTCGAGGCCAGCTGGGGCAAAAAGTGAGCAGACCCCATCTAAACCGGGAAAGCCGGGCATGGTGACACATGCCTGCCATCCCTACCAACACAGGATGAGGCCCAGGCTTCCCTCAGCCAAGAAATGCAATCAATACCTATTGAAAAATGACAAAAGTGGAAAGGGCTACAGGCCCGCTGCTCATATGGTAAGCAGGAGGCCCCGGAGTTCAGGCCCCAGTACTGCCAAAAAGAAAACAAAACAGGATTTTTAGTAAATCTTTTAGGTTCTTTTATGTTTTAAGTTCCATGGTACAGAATAAGGGAGAGGGGTGATATGGGGTTAAAAGCACCCAAATGTTAGTTTTGCTGAGTTTGGTTTTTTTTTTTTTGGTCAATCCTGGGGCTTGAACTCAAGGCCTGGGCACTGTTCCTGAGCCTCTCTATGCTCAAGGCTAGCACTCTACCACTTGAGCCACAGCACCATTTCTGGCTTTTCCTGTGTATGTGGTACTGGGGAATTGAACCCAGGGCTTCATACATGCGAGGCAAGCACTCTGTCACTAAGCCACCTTCCCAGCCCAGTTTTGCTGATTTCTGAGACACATGCTGCCAGGCGCTGGTACTCTCTACTGTAATCCCAGCTATTCAAGAGGATGAGGTCTGAGGATCAAGGTTCAAAGCAGCCAGGACAGAAAAACCCATGAGATTCTTTATTTCCATTTAACTAGCAAAAAGCCAGAAGTGGAGGTGGGGCTTGAATGATAGAGCACTAGCCTTGAGCAAATAAGCTAAGGGACAGCACCCAGGCTCTGAGTTCAAGTTCTAGTACCAGCACACACACAGTTTTGTTTTCTCTTTTCTTTTTTGCCAGTCCTGTGGCTTAAACTCTGGGGCCTGGGTGTTGCCCATAAGCTTCTTTTGCTCAAGGCTAGCACTTGAGCCACAGTGCCACTTCTGGCTTTTTCGGTGTATGTGGTACTGAGGAATCAAACCCAGGATTTCATGCAAGTAAAGCAAGTACTCTACCCACAAAGCCATCTTCCCAGCCCCACAAAGTTGTTGATCAAGAATGACTTTAAGGTTTGGCCCCAGTTGGCCTTGCTGCTGGCCGGGAGTAGAGAGGGATGCATTTGGGGTTTGGGGCCAAAGAAGTGATTCTCTAATGCCCCAACCCCTTCTCTACCTGGATTGAAGCCTGATGCAATTCCAGAAGCTTCCTTCCAGCATCCAGTTTCTCCCTGGAGATACCCAGAGGAGGATGTCCGGGAGCCCCTGCCTAGGCTGGTATATCCTCACCGGTGTCTTCTCTTCTCTGCTCAGATGCTGTGCTGACCAGGGAAGCCAGCCCAGAGGCCTCCAGCATGCCTCAGAATTCTCTGGATGTGGAGCTGGTGAGGGGTTGGGGTGTGGAGGGGGGCAGGGTGCAGGCTGGGAGCCCTGAGTTCTTGGATCTGTAGGGAGAGAGGGCCAGCAGGTGGACTTGAAGGCATTGGAGTGGGGCTGGCACTGGACTCCTGAATGCCAGCATAGCTTGTGTGGGTGCCTGAACTCAGGGCCTCACTCTCTTGCCTGACTTTGTTCACTCAAGGCTCGTGCTCTAACCATTCAAGCCCCACCTCCACTTCTGACTTTGGGCTAGTTAGCTGGAGATAAGAGTCCCATGGGTTTTCTTGCTCAAGCTAGCTTCCAACTGCATTGCTCAGATCTCAGCCTCCTCAGTAGCTGAGCTTACAGGCATGAGACACAGCACCCAGCAGGAACTATACTGCAACTTCGAAGTAGTCCAAGGAGCTGCTGTCCTGGACAGTGACCATATGGTTCCTGGAGGGATGTGTGCCACGCCAGGTGTCCGACAGGTCTTGGGGAGTTGGCCATGTGGTCCATGAGCTGTCTCCTTGCCCTGACTGGACATACAAGAACTGAAGTGGAACTGGGGACCAGTAGCTCACACCTGTCATCCCATCTACTCAGGAGGCTGAGATCTGAAGATTGAGGTTTGAAGCCAGCCTGGGCAGGGACATTTGTGAGACCCTTATCTCCCATTAACTAGCCAAAAGTTGGAAGTAGAGCTTTGACTCCAGAGATAGAGCACCAGCCTTAAGTGCTCCAATACCAACACCAAAAACAGAGCAAGAAACCACACACACACACACACTACACAACACACACACACACACCCAGAAATGTTAACTGTATACCTGGGTCCAAGGGAGGTGACATCCTGGTGGCTTGGAGAGGGCTGTTTATCCCCAGCGAGCTCTGAGGCAGGGATCTGGAGGCCTAACCGGAGGCCTCAGATCTCTGGCCTGCTGCCTGGTCACTGCCTACCACTTGAGGCACAGCACCACTTCCGGCTTTTTCTGTTTCCATGGTGCTGAGGAATCAAACCCAGAGCTTCATTTACGCAAGGCAAGCACTCTCTCACTGAGCCACGTTCCCAGCCCTGGTCATTTGTGACTCTTGTTTCCCAACTTTGCAGCCCAGAGAGGAGCAGAGGACAGAAACCCAGTCCCTCAGCCAGGCTGAGACCCAACTTGTGGCTATGGAGCAGTCAGAGCCCAGCGCTCCCCCAGTACCCAGATACAACTTCTGCATGACAGGCCCATCCTTCAGGGAGGTGAGCCTCTCCCGGCCCTGCCTCACCAGAGGCCCAGACTCTAGCCAGACGTGGAGTCAGGATGAGAATCTGGGCTTTCATCACCTGTCAAGGAGCTCTGAGCTCTCCCTCGCCCTGGGCTGGACCTTCTAGAAGCTTCCCAGCCCAGCTGGGTGTTGAGCCACTCAGGGCCGTGCAGCCAGGACCAGTGTTGGGCGTTTCTGGTGGCCTGGGAGGGCTTCCTGCAGGAAGAGGCATGGTCTGTGGCAAGACAGGATGGAAGGAGCCAAGCCCGGGCCTCTGCTCACCCACCCTGACCTGGCTTTGGGGCTCCTCATGCAGGAAGGTTCCGGAATAAACCCCCCCAAGAAGAGGAAGTCCTGCTATACCCAGTGCCCCAAAATCATCAAGATGGAATCCGAGGACGAGAAGGAGGCAAGGCTGTCCGCGAGCTCCCCAGAATACCCCATACCCAGCACCTCCAGAGCAGTGCCACATCCCCACCTAGGTGTGGACGGCCCCCCCAGCCCGGAGAGGCCTCGCCTAGGACAAGAGATCCTTCTGCCCCAAAGCAATCATGTGACCAGCGACGATCCAGAGTCAGGTAGGGAGGGAGGCGGCAGGGCAGTGCCACGCTTGAAGTCCTTTCCCCGGGCACTCTTGCCATGGCCCCCACATGCCCCCCGCCCTCCCAGCACACTCCCAATTTAGGAATGTCCACACCCATTGCTTCCCCAACCTCTTCTGCAAAAGCCTGAGTATCTTGTTCGTTCTCCTGCAATATCTTTGAGAGGGAAGCAGTATTGGGATTTGAACTCCAGGCCTCCTGCTAAGCGGGTGCTCTACTACTTGAGCCATCCCACCAGTCCCCTTTTGCATGGGTTGTTTTCATGCCCAGGCTGGCCTGGACTTTGATCCTCCTTTTTATGCTTTTCATGCTTTTCAGCTGCTTCTGTTGAGATGGCTTCTGCCAGGGCTGGCCTTGGACCTCCATCCTTTCCACTCAGCCCCCTGAGTAGCTAGGATTACAGGTGTGAGCATCAGCGCTCAGCATGAGCTATATTTTCCTGACTCCACCACATAGAGAGACTTTGAGTACTTGGCTAGGAGTTAAAATAAACCAGACTTGGGGAACGAGAGCTTTCCCTCCATCTGCCGGGCCCAGAGTCCTTCTGGAACCCAGAGCCTGCATACACACTGACCTGTGACAGCCCTGTGGCAGTCACTGGTTAGAACGAACCAGTAAGCTCCACTGGAATTGCAAAAGGTAGCTGGATGCTGGTGCTCACCCCTTAATCCCACTACTCAGGAAGCTGAGGTCTGGGGATCTCCGTTCAAAGCCAACCCTGGCAGGAAAAGTCCTTGAGACTCTTATCTCCAGTTAACCACCAAAAAGCCAGCATGGAGATGCGGCTCAGATGGTAGGGCACCGTCCTTGAAGGAAAAAGCTAAGGGGCAGCGTCCAGGCCTCGAGTTCAAGCCCCAGTACCGGCGCGATCTGTGTGCGCGCACGTGTATTGATATGTATATGAACGCTGCACACGGGCAGCCCGGGGGCGCTGCCTGGGCCCCACCGAGCCCCGGGGCCGCTGCCTGGGCCCCACCGAGCCCGGGCAGCGCCTGGGCCCCGACTCCTGAGCCCCAGCCAGCAATGGCAGACATCCCAAGTCGCAGAGCACAGTCGCCGCGCCAGGCCCCGGCGGAGCCGTCCGGGCAGGCCCCATGCGCTCTCGTCTCCGTTGCAGGGGAGCCTGTCGTGGTCATCAGCAGCTCGGACGACTCTGAGCCTGAGAACCTGGTGAGTGGCCCGGAAGTCCCGCCCCGGGCTCCCGCACTCGGGCCGGAAGTCCCGCCCAAAACGCCTCCCCCCGTCATTCCTCGGTATTCCTCCCGGAAGTCCCGCCCAAGCCTGCCCCTTCCCCCCTCCTGCCCGGAGAACCTTCCCTAGAGGCGGGGAGAGCCCAGGCCGTCCCACGCCGGGCCCGGCCACGAGCCTTCCCTGGTCGTGATGCGGTGTGTCCGTGTGTCTGTGTGTCCTGGGCTTGAACCCAGGGCCCGGTTACCGTCCTGAGCCCTTTCACGCAAGGCTAGAGCCCTACCACTCTGAGCCACCCCTCCACGCCCGGTTTTCTGGTGGTTCATTGGGGATCAGAGTCTCACAGACTTTCCTGCCCAGGCTGGCTTTGAACCCACGATCCTCAGGTCTCAGCCTCCTGAGTAGCTAGGATGACAGGCGTGAGCCACCCTGCCAGGCTGTCATAGGCGTCTCTGAAGTGATGTGGTGGACTGCTTCCTTCCCAAAGCGAGTTCTGCTTTGCTCTGGTCTGTGCAAGGTCTTCCTCTCTGGCTTCCTCGCTTCCAGTCCTCAAACCTCTGACAAGAGTCCTTTCCCAGCTAATGGCAGCCAGTGGGGGGTGGGGGAGGCGGTGGCATCAGGGCAGCTTCCCATGAGGGCCAGACTCCATGAAAGGAAGAACCTTACAGCCACCCACAGTTGAGAGCTCACGGCTGGGGAGCTTCTGCCCTGGGAATGTGTTCCTAGCGGCTGGGCAGGGGAAGGGACAGCTGAATGGACGGGGCGGCCTGTGGTCCTTTCCAGCCCTCAGTCTGAGGCTCTGTATTGGAAAGTGCCTGGAGCCACCAGAAACCGCTGCCCCACAGGGAGCCTCCCACGCCTGCTGGGCTTCCCAGCTGCCCCAAGGCACCTGCTGCCCTCCAGCTTGGCATCCCTGCCATCCCGCTGAGCCAGCTGCGGTCCCCAGTCCTGAGCCGCCCGGCCAGCCTGCCGATCGCCAGGAACATGCCACCACCCTCCAAGGGAGCTCCAGCGCCCGCTCCCATAGGGCACCGAGAGCCGCTGGCCTGCACCACGTCCTCAGCCTGCCCAGACAGTGGTACTGTGCACCCCGGCCACCTTGCTCTCGCCCCAGGGCTCAGGCCGCCACCCTGGCCACCACAGGGCCTTCCAGATATCCTGGCGGCCAGCAGACGGTCCTCCGTCTACCTTGCCAGGTGCACAGGACCCTGGCCTCCCTCAGGGCCTCCCCACAGTTAAAACAATGGCTCAGCAACTTCTTTAATCTGAGTTCCCACTTGAATGCATCTCCCCCAGGGGTTCATCCCTGACTCTCCATAAGAGTTCCTCCTGGGGCTTCACACGGAACCCCCAAGGAGAATCCCCCAATCCACCGCCCCCTCCCCGCTCTCCAGCCTCATCTCCCCCACCAGCCCAGCGTGGGGTCTCTCTTCACACAGGCTCCTGAACCCCCCGGTGCCATCACCCACCCACCCACTCCAGCCCCCATCCCCAAAGATGGCTCACAGCAGGCCTACATGAACTCTCTTATGTTTACTACGTTCTGTGAGGCCTGGTATGAGTCCCTGTACTCAGGGCCGGGTCCTCTCCCTTAGCACTTTCCCACAAGGCTGGTACTCTACTATTTGAGTCTCAGCTCCGCTTCCAGCTTTATTTGGAGATCAGAGTCTCCCCACCAAGTCCCTGAACGCAGGCACCGCCACCCCCCAACCCCTGGCCGATACGGCTGCCTACATAATAAACTTGTTGAGTGAGTGATCACCCTTGCGGCCCTCATTCTATGGTCCTCAGATACCACCCCCCACCCTGGCTGGGGGTCTTTCTTTTCTGGGTGCTTTTGCCTCCTTCCTACACTGGAACTGGGTCTCCCTTGGAGTACCACATGCCCTCCTCCATGTGTGAGAAGATCCAAACCCTCCCCATCTTCTGGATGCTCGAACCCCACCATCTGCTGGTTTTAAAATCCAGCTCTTGGGTGGCCTCCGCTCCCAGACTCCTCTGCCGTGGAACACTGGCGTGAATATATACCTCCTAGATTCTTCTCTGTCAGTCCTGGAGCTTGAACTCAAGGCCTGGGTGATTTTACTTGAGCCACACTTCCACTTTGGGCTTCTTTTCTTTTTTTTTGCTGGCTCATTGGAGATAAGAGTCTCAGGAACTTTATCCTGCCCAGGCTGATCTCCAACCAAGATCCTCAGATCTCAGCCTCCTGAGTAGCTGGGGTGACCGGCGTGAGCCACCAGTGCCCAGGCAGCCCTCCCTGCCCACCTATAGCTGTGTGTACATTGTGGAGAGTGGGGCTTAGATGGAGCTTGTTGGCTGACATACCATTTCCAGGCCAGGGAAGGACCTTGGCGTGAGGTTCTGCTGTGTCACCAGAGCGCACTGGGGCTTGGCCAGAGATTGAACAAGGAAATAGTTCCAGAAGCCTTCTCACCTGTGAGAAGCGGCGGGGGGGGGGGGGGGGGGGGAGTTGAGGCCACAGGTGTGAGGTGGAGGCTGAGGGTTGCTGAGGATCTCCCTGGCATGAGGATTGTGCTAAGAGGCCAGCAGAAGGGGGGAGGCCTGAGTGACTCCTCCAAGCAGCTGCTGTGTGAAGATCCACAGCAGAAGAGGGGTGCTCACCCACTTTTGTGATAGATGATCAGGGCCCGGTGGAATCACCAGGGGGCCCAGCCGAGGGGAGCCCAGGACAGACACAGCAGTGGTAATCAGCAGAGGAGGGGCTGCAGCACTGGTGTGTGTTTATGCCTGGTACGGTAGCTCACGCCTGCCATCCCAACTACTCAGGCGGCCAAGAACTGAGGATTGTGGTTTGAGGCCAACCTGGGCAGCTAAGTGCCCAAGACTCCAGTAAACCACGAGAAAACCAGAAGTGGAACTGTGGCTCAAGTGGTAGAGCACTAGCCTTGAGCCAAAGAGCTCAGTGACAGAGCCCAGGCCCCGAGTTCAAACCCCAGGACCGGCACATAGGCGTGTACACACACACCACACACAGATCACATCGGGATTACAGATAAGGCATCTTCCTCCTGTTCCCAGGATATGTTTCTTCTGCCCCAGAACCACCAGCCTCTGCCCCGAGCCTCCACAGACGTACATCTTGACCCCTTCCCCCAACTCCTCACACGCTTGTGTCAACACAAGTGTGCAGATTCACACCCTCATCCTTACACGTGTCCTGGGCACCCAGGTTCACTTTGGCACCTGCACCCACATGCCCTTCCGCTTCACCCGTGGCAGGTGCCACGCCCCGTCCACCCCTGCCCGCCCCCCGGAGCGGCTCCCTTGCTGCTCCACGTCCTGGGCCTCTGACGCGGGGCCTGTCGCTTTCTGTATTGCAGTCCTCCCACGAGCTAGATGGCAGCAGCGAGGCTGGCGAGGCCCAGCTGGAGGGGCCCAGCACCATCCACACCCTGGACAGCCTCCACACAGAGCCCCAGGTGGAAGACAGGCCCCTGATTTTCTTTGACCTGAAGATTGACGACAAAAGTGCGTGTTCCCTCGGCCTCGTGCTAACAGAATCTCTTGAGTCCCCCCAAAAAAGCCCAGGTTGGGTCACCTGTGAGGCTGGGGGTGGGGTGGGCAACCAGAGCAGGGTCTGGACGTGAGGGGGAGGGCTGTGGTCCCCATCCCCCTCTGCTTGGCCAGAAGCCCGAGACCCCGCCCACCCCCACCCCCACCCCCCACCCCCGCCTCACCCCCTCAGCCTGCACTTGGTGTCAGGCCCAGTCGTTGGTCAGGACCTCAGCGGAAGGAGCCTGGAGCCAGTGTGCGTCTGTCTACACCCCTCTGAGTGTTAGCTTGGTGATCCATAGGCTGCAAGTAGCAGGTGCCGAGTGGGGGAGTCAGGAAGGCATTGGGGTCCCCGCCGTGGGTGGAGGAGGTTGATAGAAGACAGGCAGGAGGGCTGGGAAGGTGGCTCAGTGGTAGAGCGCTTGCCTCGCATGCATGAGGCCCTGGGTTCGATTCCTCGAGCTGAGGGACAGCGCCCAGGCCGAGTTCAAGCCCCATGACTGACCAAAAAAAAAAAAAAAAAGCTGAGTTTTGAGGGTTTGGCAAGATGGCAGGAAGGGCCCCTCCAGCAGGCAAATGAGGTATTTAAAGGACAGTCTGACCCTCCCCCCTTCTTTTTTGGGGGGAGTAAAGAGGGGAAGGTCAATCACAGAGTTTGAACTCAGGGCCTGGGCACTGTCCCTGAGATCTTTTGCTCAAGGCTAGCACTCTACCACTTGAACCACAGCTCCACTTCCGGTTTGGGGATGGCTCATAGGAGATACAAGTCTCACAGACTTTCCTGTCCAGGCTGGCCTTGAACCGTGGATCCTCACATCTCAGCCTCCTGAGTAGCTAGGATGACAGGCGTGAGCCACCAGCACCTGAGGCTGACCTCCGGGCTGACTCCTGTCCTATCAGAGCTGTGTGTTGGAGGCTGATGCTTAGTTCCGGCCAACAGCACCTCCCCTCCTATGGGAGAACCCAGAGATCTCCTTCCTCCAGGCTGGGAGGGGAGGGGGGCAGGAAGCTCACCCCATCTTTCTCTCCTGCCCAGCCCAGAAGATTAGCCAGCTGGCCGCAGTGAACCAGGACACCAAGTTCCGGGTGCTCATCCAGCCGGAGGGCGTGTTCAGCGTGCACACGAAGGCCGTGTCTTTGGAGGCCGGCCTCCTCCACTTCCTCCACTTCCTCTGCTCCATGCAGCGCCCCATCTTGGCCTGCTACACACTGTGGGGGCCTGCCCTGCCCTGCTTCTTCCAGGCCCTGGAGGACATGAGCCAGCTGTGGGAGTTCCAGCAGGCCATCTCCGGCTTCCTGGCCATCTTGCCCCTCATCGAGGAACGCGTGCCCGGCGCCGGCAGCTTCAAGCTCAAGAAACTAGCCAAGACCTACCTGGCCAGGAACTTGAGCGATCGCAGCGCCCTGGCTGCCGTGCTGGCCATGCGAGACCTGTGCCGCCTGCTGGAAATCGCGCCCGGCCCGCAGCTGATCCCTCACGTCTACCCCTTCAGTAACCTGCAGTGCTTCGCCTCCCTGCAGCCCCTGCTGCACGCGGGGGTCCTGCCCGCGGCCGACGCCCGGCTCCTGGCCCTCTCCAACGTCAGCTTCCAGGAGCTGCTGATTGCCCACCGTTACAATCCCAAGGGGGGCCTGAAGAGGTACGGCCGCTACCTGAACCCCCAGGCCTCCCCGGCCTCCCCCGACCCACCTTCTCCCTCCCTGCACGCGCTCAACCTTTATCTGGACGGCCTGGCGGAGCGGGCAGCCCTGGCACCGGAAGAGGGTATCTCTGCGCCTCTCAATGTCTCCCAATGGAGTTGAGAGGAAGACACGCTGGCTTAGGGTGTCTGGTGGTCCAAGGGGAGAATGGGGGTCACTGAGCCAAGCCCCTAACTATCCCAGCATTGGGTCCTGCTTCCCCCCACCCCCCATACTCAGTTGTCTTTTGATTCCAAATTAGTTCCTTTTCTCTGGGATCCAGCGGACCTTCTTTAAAATAGCCCACAGCAGCCGGGCACCGGTGGCTCACACCTGTCATCCTAGCTACTCAGGAGGCTGAGATCTGAGGATCTCAGTTCAAAGCCAGCCCGGACAGAAAAGTTTGTGAGACTCTTATCTCCAAAAAAAACCCACCAGAAGTGGCGCTGTGGCTCAAGTGGTAGAGCGCTCGCCTTGCGCTGAAGAGCTGAGGGACAGCGCCCAGGCCCAGAGTTCGAGCCCCATGACTGATACAACAAAGTGGAGAAAAAAAAATCCCACACCAAAAGCCATCCTACCCTCTGCACCCCCCAGAGTACCACCCAGACTTGGGGCCCTCCGAGGGACGTCCCCAGCCCCCTGTCACTGTCCTCCAGTGATTGACTGCCAGCCTCGAAGGAGACCCGACCACTCCAGCAGTACCATGGGTACTGAAGTGCCTTCAACCCAGCCCGCCCCGCCCAGACACCGGCCGGCCCCTCCCCCTTCTCCAGGCCCCCCAGCTGTCTGGTTTCTGAGCCAGGAGAATTCTTTCCCATCATCCTGGCTTTGCTCCTTGGTTCCCTCCCCCCCCCCCCCCCCCCCGCCCATGGCCACCAGACCCCATCAGGGCCAAGCAGGGTTCTACCCACTTCTATAGGTAATACGGGTTACTGCTTGGGTCTAGGGCCTGCAGCTGTAAGTGCACCACTCCAAGGGGAGGCAGCAATGGGCTGGGAAGGTGGCTTCATGGTGGAGTGCTTGCCTAGCATGCATGAAGCCCTGGCTTCCATTCCTCAGCACCATAGACACAGAAAAGGCTGGAAGTGGTGCTGTGGCTCCAGTGCTAGCCTTGAGCAAAAGAAACTCAGGGACAGTGCTCTGAGTTCAAGCCCCAGGACTGGCCACCAACAAGGGGAGGAAATGGGAAAAGAGAAACAGTGAAGTTAGTGCCCACCCCCCCCAGTCCCTGAGCACGCGCATTCAGTGTGACAGGGATGGAGCCTCTCCTGGAGCTCAGTGGCTCAGGGATCCTGTCTGTCTCTGCCAGGCCAGGCTTCAGGCCCATACGCAGTGATAAATTTTCCCATGAGGCCTTTGGTCCTTTGACCTGGGACCAGCAGCAAGACAGAAGGGGCTCAGGACCGTCCGCTCTGGCTAGCAGGATAGACGTCCCCCGCCTGGCTTCCTTTCTGTCCCATTCCTCCCCCCCGGGGTGCTTCCCAGAGAGCCCAAGCCTCAGGTTTCACCCCAGCGTGAGGTGTGCACCCACAAACCCCCTCTGCTCCTTCCCGCGTGCCTGGAGACCCGCTCACCACTCCACCGGAACTCATTTCCGAGCGCCGGGCGCTGACAGTGAACCCCGGGTGCCTTTAACATGAGATCGGCAAGCTGGGCGCTCACACCTGTAATCCTAGCCACCCAGGAGGCTGAGATCCGAGCAGAGCAGCGAGGTTTGGGTAGAAAAGACTGTGAGACTCATCGCCGAGGAATCATGGAAACAACCAAAAGTGGAGCTGTGGCTCAAAGTGGTAGAGCCTGAGAGTGAAAAAAAGCTCAGAGAGACAGCGCCTAGGTCCTGAGTTCAAGCCCCAGAAGTGGTACAAAAAAGAAATCGTCAGCTGCATGTGAAAGGACTGTCTCAGATGTGGGGGGGGGACCCCAGCAAGGTGGTCCTGGGGCTCCTTCCCCTATCTTGTCTTCAGCCCATTCCTGAGCTGGGAACAGGCGTCCAATGCAGGTGATGGGTGATTTTTGTTTTTATAGTAAGGGGTGGCCCACCTGTCACCACCATCACAGCCTTTAATAAAGGCCTTTCATCACAAACCACTGAAGAGTCACCGAGACGCTTCTTGCCTAAGGCCGTGAGTGAGCAGGCGTCTGGCGCAGCTGCGCGCGGGAGAAGGTGTCTGGGGCTGAGAATCCTGTTAATGCTCGGTAAGAGCCTCAAGAATCAACCCCTGTTTCAAGTAGGGAAACCCAGAGTTGGTTTTCCTGTGGGTTTCTTTAAACAGGAAGCCACCTGCAGAGAGAGAGACACACACAAACGGTGAAACCCCTCCAGTGAAACCAGTGTGGAGGCAGAGCCTGGCATCCCAGCACATGGCAGGGACAGGCAGGATCGCTTGAAGCCAGCCTGAACTACAGAACAAGGCCTTGATAAAAACCAAGAACACCCAGGTGCTGGTGTTTCCCGCCTGTCATCCTAGCTACTCAGGAGGCCGAGATCTGAGGATCCCAGTTCAGAGGCAGCCCAGGCAGGAAAGTGCAGTAAGACTTAGCTCCAATTAACCAACACAAAGCCCAAAGTAGAGGTGAGGATCAAGTGGTAGAGTGACAGCCTGGAGCAAGAAAGCTGAGGGAGCTGGGCGTCAGTGACCCACGCCTGTCATCCTAGCTGCTCAGGAGGCTGAGATCTGAGGATCACGGCTCAAAGCCAGCCCGGGCAGGAAACTCCATGAGACTTTTATCTCCAATTAACCACTTAGAGAACCGGAAGTGGTGCTGTGGCTCAAGTGGCAGAACACTGGCCTTGAGCTGAAGAGCTGAGGGACAGCGACCAGGCCCAGAGTTCAAGCCCCATGACTGACAAAAAGCTGAGGGACAGCGCCCAGGCCATGAGTTCAAGCCCCATGACTGACAAAAAGCTGAGGGACAGCGCCCAGGCCATGAGTTCAAGCCCCATGACTGACAAAAAGCTGAGGGACAGCGCCCAGGCCCTGAGTTCCAGTCCCAGGACCCACACAGTACCTTAGCCCCAGCCCAGCCCTTCTCTAACCCTGCATCCTGTACAATCCCATCCCAGCTTTCGCCCAGCTCCTGGACCCTCCTCTGACAGCCTTGCCTGCACCCCATGCCCCGCCTTCCTCACCTGGCTTCACTCACGACCATTCATGAAACAGCATATAATGGAGTCCTGGTCCGGGGCTGCTCCCAGACGCGGCCAGCAGAGGGCGCCGCAGCCCAGTGGTTTGATGCATGCGAGCCGCCAGGCCGGCCACATGGGGGCGCTGGGCCGCTGGCAGGGACAGACTCTTGGGCGACAGTTTCTAAATGTTAAATCTTTTACACTTACAAACTAGTAAACCTTTGGAGAATGGTTTTAAAAGGTGGGGCTTGAACTCTGGGCCTGGGCACTGTCCCTCAGCTCTTCAGCTCAAAGCTAGCGCTCTACCACTTGAGCCACAGCTCCACTTCCAGCTTTTTTCTTTTTGCTTATGTGGTGCTGAGGAATTGAACCCAGGGCCTCATGTATGCAAGGCAAGCGCTCTACCACTGAACTACCTTCCCAGCCCCATGGAGAATGGTTTTAAAAGGTGGGGCTTGAACTCTGGGCCTGGGCATTGTCCCTCAGCTCTTCAGCTCAAAGCGAGCGCTCTACCACTTGAGCCACAGCACCACTTCTGGTTTTCTGGTGCTGGTCCTGGGGTTTGAACTCAGAACCTGGCCATTGTCTCTGATTTTTTTTTTTTTTTTTTGGTCCGGTCGTGGGGCCTGAACTCTGGGCCTGGGCGCTGTCCCTCAGCTCTTCAGCTCAAGGCTAGCGCTCTACCACTTGAGCCACAGCGCCACTTCCGGCTTTTTTTTTCTTTTTGCTTATGTGGTGCTGAGGAATCAAACCCAGGGCCTCGAGCATGCAAGGCAAGCGCTCTACCACTGAGCCACCTTCTCAGCCCCTGATTTTTTTTTTTTGCACTCAACACTGGTGCTCTACCACTTGAACCACACTTCTGCTTCTAGCTTTTGCCTGGTTATTGGAGATAAGAATCACATAGGCTTTCTTGCCCAGGTTGGCTTCAAACCATGATCCCCAGATCTCTAGCTTTTGAATAGCTGGGATTACAGGTGGGAGCCACAGGGCCCAAGTTGGAGGGGGGACAGGTTTCTGACTGACAAGAGTTAATCTCCAGTTATGACGCTTTAAACAAGTGTTCTTGGAGGCCCTGACCTCTCTCTGTGGGTGGGGACGGGTGGGGACATCTGGAGAGAGGTAGGAAGAATGTGGGCCAGCTCCCTGGGGAACCACGCAGTCCCCTGCTCTAGCCTTGGTCTTGGGGCTTGGAACCAGGCCAGACCCTGAGCTGGGCTGGAGCCACATCATTTGTTTTTGTAGGTTTCCTCTCCAGACCCCTTAACCCTGAAGGAAATAGATGTCTCTGAGAGAAAGTTCTAGAATTTTCATCAACTTTCTACCCCCCCCCCCCCCCGCTTCCCTCTCATATACAGAAATAATGAAACAAGACAGTAACAGGAAGTTTGGAATTCTCTATCCGCCCTTATCCAGTTCTTATGTTGTCATGTGTTGAGGGAAAAAATCCCTTCATTCTTGGCTCCAGAAACTTCCTCCAACTCAGCCCCAAAGAATTCTCCAGGACACCAGCTGCTTGGATTATGCTAAACCTTATAAATGTCTTTCAACTTGCCAGCCAAGCAGATTAGAAAAGCTAGCTAGCAAACCACAGGATTTTTCCAACAAGCCAGACAGACAGACAGAGAGACACACTGCCCTGAGACCTTAGGAAATCCAGTTGTTTTCCTAATTGTCTGAAAACAGAATCGAGGCCACAGGCCAAGCACTGAGGGTCTGGGAGGAAAATCTACAATGGGCTGAGCTGAGCACTATAGCTCACGCCTGGCATCCTAGCTACTCAGGAGGCTGAGATCTGAAGCTCACAGTTCAAAGCCAGCCAGGGCAGGAAAGTCCATGAGACTCTTCTCTCCAAGAACCACCAGCAAACTGGAAGTGGAGCTGTGGCTCAAAGTGGTAGAGCACTCGCCTTGAGCAAAGGAGCTCAGAGACAGCATCCAGGCCCTGCGTCCAAGGACAGCACTCAAACCCTAAGTTCAAGTACAGGCACCAATCAAACAATTAACAAACTCCGACTCCCTACAGAAGACACAGACTGTCTCAGAATTGCTTCTTTCCTTTCCTCCCCTCCCCAACCCTCCCCTCCCCTCTTCTGCTCTCTCCTGATTCCATTCCATCTTGGTGGCTTGGTCTACACCCCTCCACACGTCCATCTATCCCCCAGGTCACCCCTGGGTGAGGGATTTATAGCAGCCCATCCCCTCCTCCCACGGAGCAGGAGGGAGACAAGGCTCTGCATGAAGGTCATTCTCCCCAAGCACCCAGGCCCCAGCAGACTTGGTTGGGCAAATGGAGCTGGGGAGGAGCAAATAAATACATCAAGTGCGCAGCTGCGCCAGGAGATAAGAGCCGGGAGCAGAAGAGGCTGGCGTTCATCAAAGACGCCACCGAGGGTCCCCGAGCCCAGCCCCTTCCCCGCCGGGGGCCTGTGGGAGGTGATTTAAAGGGGGACACTGTGAGCTAGAGCCCCCAGTGCCCCAATATCTAATGCTGTGGTTCTGTGGGAATCAGCCTTACCCTGACTCCCACAAATCAGGAGGAACTTGGAGAAGTTGGGCATTTATTTACTTATTCATTCATCTATTTGTTTATTTTACTACTTGAGGCACAGCTCACTCTCCAGGAGTGTGTGTGTGTGTGTGTGTGTGTGTGTGTGTGTGTGTGTGTGTGTGTGTGTGTGTGTGTGTGTTTGCCAGTCCTGAGGCTTGAACTCAGGGCCTGGGCCTGTCCCTGAACCTCTTTGTGCTCAAGGCTAGCGCTCTACCACTTGAGCCACAGCGCCACTTCCAGCTCTTTTTCTGAGTAGTTTATTGGAGAAAAGAGTCTCATGGACTTTCCTGCCCGGGCTGGCTTCAATCAGTGATCCTCAGATCTCAGCCTCCTGAGTAGCTGAGATGCATGAGCCACTGGTGTCCAGTGAGAAGAAGGTTTCATTTCTGAGTTCCTGAGATCTGGCAGAGGCTGCAGATCTACCCGAAGTTCCTTCCTTGCTTGCTTTCTTCCTTTTTTTCTTTCCCCTCCTGCTTCTCTCTCTTTTTTTCCCTTCCTAGTTTCTGCCAGGATGGTTCCTTAGTCATTCACTTGTGTGCAAAAGTCTATCTCATCTCTGCTTCTGGGAAATCATTTCCCAAAACAAATGAACCTCTGGGTAGGGCTAGAAGGTGACTCAGTGGTAGAGCGCTTGCCTTGCAAGCATGAGGCCCTGGGTTCGATTCCTCAGCACCACATAAGCAGAAAAAACTGGAAGTGGCGCTGTGGCCCAAGTGGTAGAGGGCTAGCCTTGAGCTGAAGAGCTGAGGGCCGGCACCCAGGCCAAGTTCAGGCTGGAGGAGGAGGAGGAGGAGGAGGAGGAGGGTGGAAATCTTTCAGATGTGGGGGTATTCTTGCCCTTGTCAGCACCTGACCATGTGGTACCTCTCTTCTCTGTCGCCAACTGGTGACATGCTCACGTGCGAAGTGACGCAGGGACAGTTTTGAGCGCATAAACACATCCTGCTCAGAACCATCCAAGTAGGGATGGAAGTTTCCACAGCTCCCGAAATAGCTTTGGATCCCGGCACAGGCATTTCCAAGAACAGAGGCTTCGCCTTTCAAGAATTCTGTGAAAGTAGATGATCCTCTGGCTTTGTGTACCCCCAAAAATAGAGTCCCCTGAGCCTGGTGCTGGTGGCTCACGCCTGTCATCCCAGCTACTCAGGAGGCTGAGATCTGAGGATCACTGTTCGAAGCCAGCCCTGGCAGGAAAGCCCATGAGACTCTACTCCTCAATGAACCACCAGAAACTCAGAAGTGATGCTGTGGCTCAAAGTGGTAGAGCACTTGCCTTGAGCAAAAGAGCTCAGGGACAACGCCCAGGCCCTGAGTTCAAGTCCCAAGACCCAGGTGTCAGAGTCCTGTTCAAAATGGCAGTGCAAGCCTGGAAGGGGTCTGGGATGACGGAATCACTGAAGTCAGCCCTTGGCTCCCCGCTTTGGGAGGTGGCAGCATTTCCAGGCCCCACCCTTAGAGGTGGGTGTTTTACTTTGCACTAGCGCCCCCTGCTGGTGGTGCATTCCCCCTTGGTCTGCATCACTAAGTCTTGAACAGAGGCCCTGGCTGGGGGGGGGGGGGGGGGGAGAGCCAGGGTGAGCAGCCAAGCACCCTCCCTCTCTCATGCACAAGTCCTGCCTCTTCCAGGCCAAGAAGTTCCCAGAAATCACGGAGGCAGAGCTCAGAGTCCAGGCGTCACAAGAGCGGCCGGAAGAGCTGGTGTTATTCTGATCTTGCATAGCAAGCACGGGAAAATGAGTTTCATAGACACACAGGAAGGAAGGCCATGGCTGGGGCCTGGCTTATCCACGCGATCCAGCTTCCACTGAGCCGTGTTTGTTCGCCTCCAGCCCGAGGCCACGGGCTAAACTTTCTTCTGAGATCAGGTCTTCCCAGAGAAATGTGAATGTTTGTTTTAAATTGTTCCCCCCTGGAAAATAATTAAAGTCACAGAACCCCATAAATTCATGGCAAACCTTCCTCTGGCAAGTCTGCAGCGATTCCTCTATTCACATATTATGAATCACACCATTTTATTTGTTGGTTGGTGGTGATGGTGGGGCTTGAACTCAGGGCCTGCGTGCTGTCCTTGAACTCTTTTGCTCTCTACCACTTTGAGCCATGCACCACTTCTGGTTTTCTGGTGGTTCATTGGAGAACAGACTCTCATTGACTTTCCTGCCCGGGCTGGCTTTGAACCATGATCCTCAGCTCTCAGCCTCCTGAGTAGCTAGGATGACAGGCGTGAACCACCAGTACCCAGCCCATGATCTTTTCTCTGGGTGTTAGTGGGATTTGAACTCAGTGTCTCAGGCCTACTAGGCTGAGTCACCTGAGCCACATCGCCAGCTTCACTTTCTTTTCTGTTTATTTATTTGCTTATTTATTGGTATTGGTTCTGGGGCTTGAACTCAGAGTCTGGGCACTGTCCCTGAGTTCCTTTTGCTCAGGGCTAGCACTCTACCATTTGAGCCACAGCTCCATTTCCAGCTTTTTGGATAGTTTAGTGGAGATTAAGTCTCATAGACTTTCCTGCCCTGGCTGGATGTGAACTGTGATCCTCAGATCTCAGCCTCCTGAGTAGCTAGGATGACAGGTGTGAGCCACTGGTACCTGGCCATGCCTTTTTTTTTTTTTTTTTTTAATTTATTTATACTGTTTCCTTGAGCCAGAGTTCATGATGGAGAATAGAAAAGGGGAAGGCTCTGGGAGAAACAGGGCCTGGCTTTTCTGGAGAGGGATTATTATTTTTTTTAAATAATGGAATCTAGAAAGGAAAGGGGGGAGTAGAGAAAGAGAAGGTGGGAGGGAACTGTACAAGGTCTTCAGTCACAGAGGCTGTAAGGTGGGGGGCAGTGAATTGGGGGGGGCTTCTGGCCGGGGGGCAGGGGAGGCCTGGGGAGCTGACTGCCGGCAGCGCTGGAGAGCACCTGGGGCCTGGCTTTCCTATCCTCAGAGGCCCCGTTCCCTGTCCTCAGGGCGAGAGAGCGTTCAATCACCGGTGCCATATTAAGAGCGCAGCTGCCGCCCCGACCTGTTGGCACAGCGTTAACCTGTTAGACAAACGCCCATGGCGTCTTCACAGTCTGCCGTGTTCTCACCTGTCCCCCTCCGCCCCCCATTTGCTAGAACACCCCTGATTTAAAGAAAAATCTTGAGACTCAGAGACGGGCCGGGCTGCGCGCTTCTTCCCGATGGGATTCGGGTTCCTGGCTCGTCGGCTTGGGCCAAGGCCTAGCGGCCCAAGGAGAATTCTTTGGGGGACGGGGAGGCTAGTTGCATACTGGACCTGGGGATACGTCTTGCGGGTTCCTGGGGTGCGCCGGGAAAGCGTGCTCCGAAGCCGGGGCGCCTGGTGGAACCGCACAGCACCGGGCGGCGCCCCGTCCAGCAGGAGGCGCGCACGGGCCGAGGCTGAGCCCAGCGCCTGCCGGGAAGCGGGGCGCGATCCGGGGGACTCCAGTCCCGCCCTGCCGCACTCGGGACCCCTCCGCGCCGCTGTGGTTAATCCACACAGGGGGAAGGGGGTACGGGGGGGCTCTTCGCGCCGGGGCCCTCGGGCCTCCCCGCTATGCACGTTACCAGCGCCGGGCGCACCGAGGGCGCTTGGCGTCGGGCCGGCGAGCATCAGCCGGACCCCGGCGCGCAGCCCAGCCCAGGCCCTCACTGGGGGGGGGCAGGGGATGGGGGGGTGTCTGCTCCCCGCCCGAAGTGCAGGATCGTGGGGGGGAACAGAAGCGATGGTGGAGAACGGGCGGCAGCGCCGCACCCCGCCCCAGCCGGACCCGCACCCGCTCTCCAGGGCGCGCGGCCCGGGGGGGGGGGGGGCTCTCCACGCGCCGTCTGCGTCCTTGGCAGGAAGGGGAAGGAAAAAGAGGGGGTGGGGGGGTCTCCCCGAGCCGAGCCTCCAACTCGTCTTGGGCCTCGCTTTCCTTCCACCTGGTCCTTCTGGCCTCCTCTCCAAGAACTAGAGCCCGGCAGGAGGGTCTCTTGGCAAGGGCCCCCCCATAAAGCCTCCAGCTTGGCCTCTGGGGCTCCCCACACTCGCTCCGATCTTCCGGGGGGGTAGGGGGGTCCCGGCCCATCCCCTCGAGCAGCGCCCTGAGCCCCTCGCGCCCCCGGACAAAGAAGTCCGCGCTGCGAGCCACTGCGCCCGGGTCGGGATGGGAACCAGGCCCAGGCTCGTGGGGGGACGAAAGGAGCCCCCCCATCGGGAACACTGCAGGGCTGCCATCCCGGTCGCTGGCTGTGCCATCTGGGGCGCCCCCCAATCAGCCGTGGGGACCCCACCCCCAGGCCTGAAGTTCTGGGTTCGAATCTTGGCTGAGAGGAACGCGCGGGCTGCGGCCGGAGTGAAGGAGAGGGAGAGGGGGACCCCTCCCTGCGCCCCCAGCGGGCTCCACACTCTTCGTGTTTGATTTACAGAACCCGGGCGTGGGGTGGGGAGGGTGGGGTGCGGTGGGGTGCGGTGGGGTGTCTCTCCGGACGCCCCGTCCCCGCCGATCGCCCTCCTCCCCCCCCCCGCACCCATCTCCCCCGCGCTCATTAAAATGCTTTAACACGCAAATCGGGGTATCGATCTGCGCGGCGCGGAGGCCCCGCACCCCGCCATCGACCCGCCGAGGAAGGCGAGGGCTGCGGTGGGAGCCACGCGCGCCCCGAGATCGCGGGGTTTACGGGACGGGGGTGGGGTGGGGGAGGGGGGCTCTGTGTGCCTCTCAGAGCCTGGTCCCCCCCCGCGTGCTGGGGGGGAGGGGGAGGAGGGGGAGGGGGAGGAGGAGGAGGGGGAGGAGGGGGAGGAGGGGGAGGAGGGGGAGGGGGAGGAGGGGGAGGAGGGGGAGGAGGGGGAGGGGAGGAGGAGGGGGAGGAGGGGGAGGAGGAAGGAGCCGGTTCAGCCAAATGTCTCCGCGTGCTCGCGCCTCCGCCCCCCTCCTTCGCGCGGAGGGAAATGTCAGGGTTTCGCAGCAGTGCGGGAACTGAGCGAGTCCGCAACGCGACCAGCTGTTGTGTGAGCCTGGGGGACAGGTTAGGGCGGGGGAGGGGGGAGAGAGGGAGAGAGAGGGAGGGAGAGGAGGCTGAGGGCGGTGAGGGGTGGAGGCTGACATTGTGTTACCACCTCTGCCCCGGCCGCAGCACCCCACTCAGCTCCATGCCCCCCCATTCACCGGGAGAGCCAGCCTGCGGGTCCAGCGCGGAGCCCAGGCTAGCCCTCCCTCCTCCCCACACCCCACACCCCGACCTCCCCGCCGTCACAAAAGACCCCAGACGGCGGCCAGAGTCGGGGCGGCGGCACGCGGGGCCGGACCGACGGCGGGCCGGGGGCGGGGGGGCGGGGCGGGGAGGCGGGGGGGGGGGCGCTGGGCCCGCACCATCAATTATGCATGGGAGGGTGCGGGCGGGCGGGCGGTGCCGCGCGCTCCGGCTCGGCCGGTCCCGCCGGAGATCTTTTCTGCGCCACTGCCTTTTGCATGTATAAAAGGAAAGGGGGGGGGGGAGAAAACACTGAGAGCGGAAAATGAGTGTGTGCGCGCGTGTGTGCGTGTGTAAGGGCGAGGACACGCCCCCTTTGTGCACCGCCCTTCTTTCCCCCTAAATGCCTCCAAGATGGTTTGTCTCACGTGTTGCAGGCCGTAAAAAGAAGAAAAGAAAAAACCCAACAACAACAACAACAACCACAAAACCCCGGCAGCAGCGCAGCTCCGGGCGCCGGCGGGCCGGGCGCGTGGGGTGAGCGTGGATGCGCGCGCGTGCGAGATCGAGACCCGCGCGAGTGTCAGGGCGAAGGTGTGAGGGGGACCATGCGGGGGCCGGGTAGCGAGAAGCGGGGGGACCCCCCACGGCGCCCCGATCCCGGCCCCGCAGAGGGGGATGGCGTGGAGAGTGCGTCTCGGTGCCAGTGGGGATGGGGACAGGTCTGCGATTGCGTTGTGAGGAGGAGGTGGGGGGGACGGAGGTGGGCAGGGGCGCTCCCCCCCACCCCGGGGGGGAGGATCGCTGAGGCTTTCCACAAATGCGGAAGCCGCAGGAGGGTGGGAGAGGCTGCGCGCGCTCCCGCGGCGCCCGGGCGCACGCACGCGCGGGGTCTCGCCGTCCTCGCCCGCCCGCCCGCGAGGACTAGGCGGGAGGGGGGGGGCACCGATCTGAAAGGAGGAGAAGTGGAGTAAGACTTGGGGTGGGTGGGGAACCTCAAACTTAGCCCGTGTCCCCTCTCCCGCTTCCCATCGCAGCCTCGACAACCCATGCGGGCGCGGCTCTCTCGGACCCGACATTGGCGACACAACTCCGGGACGCGGAAAGGGGTGCGCCCCACAGGCTGCGCGTCCTGAGAGCCGGCGAGCGGCAGGTAAGCTATGCGGGAGGCGGCGCCCCTCAAACCTCAGCCCAGGCAGGGTAGATCTGGCCTGGCACATCGACACCCCTAGGCCCCCTCCACACACACACTAAGAAAAACTGGGAGCCTAGGAAGGGTGGGGTCCCCAGGACCAAGGCCGAGGAGGGGACTCGAGATCTCAAAGATGGGGTTTGACAGGGGCGCTGCCAAACCTGACCGGGCACCCCAAGTAGGGGGCGGGGAGTCTCTAAATGTTTGTGGGGCTAGGGGTGAAGTTTTATGGGGCGTGTATGGAGGGGGGTGCTGCTCCAGGCATTATGGAGCCATGGAAAGCGCTTGCATTTCACTAGTGGCCCCCAAACCTGTTGGCCAGGGACCCCTCCTTTCCCAGGAGCGGTTTGAGATTTGTGTGCAGATCCAGCTTTGTAGTCGCATCCCTGGTCCAGGCATGGGGGGGGGGGTGGAGAAGGGGAGACGCTTTTCGTTTTCCACGAGGTCACCCTGGAGCTGTCCTGCCTGGGGTTGGGGGTGAGGGGCTGCAGGCTGGGGACCCACAACTTCACAGTCTGGAGAATGCTATGCTAGAGGAAGGGGGGCTCCCCTAGACCCCATGTCCCCAGCTCCCAGTTCTCCGGGATCGCCCCGCTGCTCAAGGTGGTTGTGTGCGCCTGTGTCCGAATGTGGGTGTGAGTTCGTGTGAGGACGTGTGTCCTTGTGTCTGTCTGGCGAGTCGCACAAATGAACCAGAACGCACTTGCGCGTGGTGGTGGAGAATGCTAGGCGAAGGCTGCGTGTCACGGAGAGAACAATGAAGTCTCCGGGGTGTGTGGCGTGGGTGTCTGGGCGCTTACGTGTTGTGTCTAGCCACTGCCTTACGAACCTCCGGATAATACAGAGCCCGCCAGCTGCGTGGCCACGTTCGCTTCTGTTTGTATCTTTGTGTGTCTGTGCGGGGCGTGTGCACCAGCAATGCACGTGGCACAAAAGCATCCCCGACAGGGCGGCAGGGACCAGGAGATCCCCTCTGGGCCACCCCTTCATCCCACCTGGGCCAAGGAAAACTGAGGGACAGAGTCTGGGAAGTGAGGTGCTGTAGCTCACGCCTGTCATCCTAACTTAGTCAGGAGGCTGAGATCTGAGGACCACAGTTCAAAGCCAGCCAGGGGAGGAAAGTCCGTGAGACTCTTCTCTCCAACGACCTGGCAAAAAGCTAGAAGTGCCGCGGTGGCTGAAGTGGTAGAGCGCTAGCCTTGAGCACAAAAGCTCAGGGACAGCGCCCAGGCCTTGAGTTCAAGCCCTAGGACCAGCAGGAGAAAGAAAGAAAAGAAAGAGAGGGAGAGAGGGAGGGAGGGCAGGAAGGAGGGAGGGAGGAGAAAAAAGAAAGGAGAGTGGTGGAGGGAGGGAACCTGGGGGTGGGGCAAGTCTATGGTGAAGGGGTTGGGGGGGGAGAGCATGGTTCATACATTCTGGAAAAGGAATTCAGGACACCCTCCCCCAAAAAAGCCCATTGCATTTCTTTCCTCCCTCTTTCTTTTCTTCTTTCTTTTGCGGGTCCTGGAGCTTGAACCCGGGGGCCTGGGCACTGTCCCTGAACCTCTTTGTGCTCAGGGCTAGTCCTCTACCACTTGAGCCACAGCGCCACTTCCAGCTTTTTCTGTGATTAATTGGAGATGAGTATCTCATGGACTTTTCCTGCCCAGGCTGGCTTTGAACGGTGATCCTCAGATCTCAGCCTCCAGAGTAGCTAGGATGGCGGGGATGAGCCTGGCTGTCCCTTTGCATTTCTACGACCTTTATTAAGCCCCACTGATGATCGGAAGAGGTCCCTGGGCACAGAGGGTATTATTGCAGGCATCCAAGGTGTGTGTGGGGGGTGGGGGGAGCGCAAAGCTCTATAGAAGGGGCCCTCGGTCACCTCCCCCCACCCCCGCCCCTTCTCTCGGCTTCCATTTGCAGGAGCTGCGATGGCGCCCGTGCGCGGCCTGTGGCTGGCGTGGGCACTGTTAGGAGTGGCCGGCGCGTGCCCGGAGCCGTGCGCCTGCGTGGACAAGTACGCCCATCAGTTCGTGGACTGCGCGTACAAGGATCTGCGCGAGGTGCCCGAAGGTTTGCCAGCCAACGTGACCACGCTCAGCCTGTCGGCCAACAAGATCGCGGTGCTGCGGCGAGGGGCCTTCGCCAACGTCACCCAGGTCACGTCGCTGTGGCTGGCGCACAGCGAGGTGCGCACGGTGGAACCGGGGGCTCTGGCCGTGTTGAGCCAGCTCAAGAATCTCGACCTGAGCCACAACCTCATCTCTAATTTCCCTTGGAGCGATCTGCGCAATCTGAGCGCGCTGCAGCTGCTCAAAATGAACCACAACCGGCTGGGCTCGCTGCCCCGGGACGCGCTCGGGACGCTGCCGGACCTGCGCTCCCTGCGCATCAACAACAACCGGCTGCGCACGCTGGAGCCCGGCACCTTCGACGCCCTGAGCGCCCTGTCGCACCTGCAGCTTTACCACAACCCCTTCCACTGCGGCTGCGGCCTCGTGTGGCTGCAGGCCTGGGCCGCCAGCACGCGCGTCTCGCTGCCAGAGCTGGATTCCATCGCGTGCGCCTCGCCCCCGGAATTGCACGGCGTGCCGGTGCACCGCCTGCCGGCGCTGGCCTGCGCGCCGCCCAGCGTGCGCCTGAGCGCCGAGCCCTCGCCGCCGCCGCCGGGGGCCCCCGGATCCCCGCTGCCCCCCGGCACCGCCCTGCTGCTGCACTGCGCGGCCGAGGGCCACCCCGCGCCCCGCCTGCAGTGGCAGCTCCAGATCCCGGGGGGCAGCGTGACCTTAGAGGCGCCGGGCCCGAGTGGGGAGGGCGACGGGGACCCGGCCCACCAGCAGATCGGGGAGGAGGGAGAGGAGGGGGGCGAGCCCACGCAGACGGAGCCCCCGCGCCCCACGCCCGCCCCGGTCTGGCCCGCGCCCCCCGCCGCGCCGCGCTTCGTGGCCCTCGCCAACGGTTCCCTGTGGGTGCCGACCCTGAGCGCCAAGGAGGCCGGCGTCTACACCTGCCGGGCGCGCAATGAGCTCGGCTCCAACTCCACGGCCGTGCGCGTGGCCGTGGCGGCGGCCGGGCCCCCCAAACACGCTCCCGGCGAGGGGGGACCCGCGGGCGGCCAGGCCCCGACCCCCGAGCGCAAATCCACCGCCAAAGGCCGGGACAACAGCGTGCTGCCCGCCAAACCCGAGGGCAAAGGCAGCAAAGGCCAGGGCCAGGCCGGGGCGGCGGGCGGCGGCGGCGGGGAGGCGGACGCGGAGCTGCGGGAGGAGGAGGAGGAGGAAGGGGAAGGGGAGGAAGAGGCGGGCGCGGGGGAGGAGCGGGAAGGGCGGGTCCCCGCCGCCGGCGCGCGGGAGCAGCACTGCGGCCGCGGCGACCCCACGCGCTACGTGTCCAACCACGCGTTCAACCAGAGCGCGGAGCTGAAGCCGCACGCGTTCGAGCTGGGCGTCATCGCGCTGGACGTGGCGGAGCGCGAGGCCCGCGTGCAGCTGACGCCGCTGGCGGCGCGCTGGGGCCCGGGCGGGACCGGCGGGACCCCCGGGCGCCGCGCCCCGCGCCTCCTCTACCTGTGCCCCGCGGGCGGCGGCGCCGCCGTGCAGTGGTCGCGCGTGGAGGACGGCGTCAACGCCTACTGGTTCCGCGGCCTGCGGCCCGGCACCAACTACTCGGTGTGCCTGGCGCTGGCGGGCGAGCCGTGCCACGTGCGCGTGGTGTTCGCCACCAAGAAGGAGCTGCCCTCGCTGCTGGTCATCGTGACGGTCAGCGCCTTCCTGCTGGCGCTGGCCACGGTGCCCCTGCTGGGCGCCGCCTGCTGCCACCTGCTGGCCAAGCACCCCGCCAAGCCCTACCGCCTCATCCTGCGCCCGCAGCCCCCCGACCCCATGCAGAAGCGCATCGCCGCCGACTTCGACCCGCGCGCCTCCTACCTGGAGTCGGAGCGGAGCTACCCGGGGGCCCGCGGCGCGGGCGGCGAGCCCCCCGACGACGAGCCCCCCGAGGGAGACGACGGCGACCCCCGCGCCGCCCCGCCGGCCGCCCCGAGCCTGGCCGCCTGCTCGCCCGACGGGTCGCCGTCCAAGGCCCCCGCCGCCGCCGCCGCCGCCGAGGAGTTCGAGGCGGGCTCCGAGTACAGCGACCGGCTGCCCCTGGGCGCCGAGGCCGTCAGCCTCACCCCGGAGATCAACGGCAACTACCGGCACACGGCGGGCTGAGCCCCGGCCGGCCGGCCCGCCCGCCCCGACGGGCGCCCTCCGCGTCCCGGAGGAAGAGGCCGGGGCTGGCTTCACTCCCCTCCCCCTCCATCCTTATCCCCCTCCCCAGCCCCCCTCCCCTCATCCCTCTTCTCCCCCTCCCCTCATCCCTCTCCTCCACCTCCCCTCATCCCTCTTCTCCCCCTCCCCTCATCCCTCTCTCCCCCTCCCCTCATCCCTCTCCTCCACCTCCCCTCATCCCCCCTCCCCCTCCCCAGCCCCCCTCCTCCCCCTCCCCTCATCCCTCTCCTCCCCCTCCCCTCATCCCTCTCCTCCACCTCCCCTCCTCCCTCTTCTCCATCTCCCCTAAACCCCTCCCCAGTCCCCCTCCTCCCCCTCCCCTCATCTCCCCCTCCACTTCCCCTAAACCTCTCCCCATCTCCCCTAATCTCCATCCCCCTTATCCCCCTCCTCCATCTCCCCTAACCCTCCTCCCCACCTCCCCTTACTCCTCCTTCCCATCTCCCTCCTCCATCTTCCTCCTTCCCATCTCCCTCCTCCATCTTCCTCCCCCCCCTCACCTAACTCAATCTTTTTTTTTTTTTTACTGCTGGTCCTGGGGTTTGAACTGAGGGCCCGAGCTTTTGTGCTCAAGGCTAGCACCGCTCTACCACTTGAGCCACAGCTCCACATCTGGCTTTTTGTTTTTTAAGTGGTTAATTGGAGATAAAAAGTCTCTTGGACTGTGCTGCCTGGGCTGGCCTTACACTGTGATCCTCAGATCTCAGTCTCCTGACGGCAGCTGGGATGACGGGGCGTGAGCCCCAGCGGGGGCTCTAGCACCTCCCTTTCTCATCTTGCCCAGCTTGGCCTAGTAGAGCCATCCAGCAGGAACTGGGCCCAGGTCACCTGTTCCCTGGCCAGCCATGGCCCTGGTCCCCTGGCCGGGCTGAGTCCCCGCCCCCCCTCCTTTGTGTGATGGCTCTGGCCATCCGACACTCATTCCCCTGGCCACCAGGGGTGCCAGCCCAGAGACCCCCCAACTCACCTGTCCATATGCTGGCCATTCCAAACCCCTTCCTGATGGGGAAGCAAATTCCAATGGCCCCCTAATTCCTCCCCCTGCGCCCCCACTTCTGTTCAGGAACCGAACTCAGCGCTCTGGATGCTTGGCAGCTCCAAGCTCTGATTTTCTGATCTTCGTTGTTTTCAAAAGACAGCGACATTTTGGGTCTGGTGCTATAACCCCTCCTCCCCACTTCTAGAACGCGGTGTAGGTGTGGTCACAGGGGGAGAGGGACCCCTTCCTCCTCTTCCCCTTCCTCTTCTCCTTCCCCTTCCCGGGGAGGCCCGGCCCTGGATGATTGCTACTGCCCCTGAATTGCGGTGCCCAAGAGATCTGGTGTCCACATGATACTGGTTTCAGGGGTGCAGGAGGCAAGCTGAGTGTCCCCTGGGAACCCCCCCCCCGCCCCCAGGCAGTGCCCCTTTGCCTAGCCCCGCGTGGTTCTGGTCCGTAGGAGTCCCTGTCAGTGTGCTGTGTGGTCGTGGGGGGGGGGAGGGGAGAAGGAGGGAGGGGGGAGAGGGAGGGACAGGGGGTCCTTAGGGTCGGTTTTCTCTTCTTCCCAGCGGAGGGGTGGATGGCTGACCTCCGGGCTGAGCAGCACAAGCGCGGCTGGCTGGCGGAGACCGCGTTCTTTTCTAGGCTTCTGTATGTGGACAGTGAATAAACCATGGTTTTGATCTAGGCCTGCTGACCCCGGGGGTTCTTTGTGGAGGGGCAGGGGGGGGCGCAAAGGGACAAAGGAGGAAAACGAAGAAGAGAAAGGGCCTGGCCCCTCACTGAAGGGTCCTTTGTGGGATTTGTTTCTGTTTGTTTGTTGTCAGTCCTGGGGCTTGAACTTGGGGCTTGGGTACTGTCCCTGAGCTCTTTTTGCTCACGGCTAGTGCTCTACCACTGTGAGCCACAGCGCCACTTCTGGTTTTCTTCTAGTGGTGCATGGGAGGTAAGAGTCTCACAGATTTTCCTCTCTAGGGCTGGCTTTGAACCTAGATCCTCAGATCTCCACCTCCTGAGTTGCTGGGATTACAGGCGTGAGCCACTGGTGCTGCTTAGGGGTGAGGTCAGGAGGAGGCTGCAGGGGAGGTTGGGCAGGCAGGGAGGGAGGGGTTAGCATCTGCAGACCCTGAACACTCCTCTAGCCATGTCACACATGTCACATCTGTCCGTGATCATGTGAGTACTGTCCATGGACCCCTGAACCCCTGGGACAGGGACTGGGTTCACAAGGACAAGACTGCTGTAGCTTTAGCTGTGGAGGAAAAGGGAGCTGGCACACTTCCCTGAGATCAGGTGTCTGTGTTGCATGGGGGCGGGGCGGGGGTGGGGACGCATGTGCTGCGGGGGTGTGCTGTGGAGTCTGAAAGGAAGCACGCTGATTTAATAGACCCAGAAATAGAGAACAGGTGAACCAGAAGGAGGGGGCCTGGGATTCAGCTCAAAATTCCACCCTTAAGCCAGCACCGGTGACTCACGCCTGCCATCCCAGCCACTCAGGGTGGCTGAGATCTGAGGACTACAGTTCAAAGCCAACCCAGGACGGAAAAGCCAGTGAGACTCCTATCTCCAATGAACCACCAAAAAAGCCGGAAGCGGGGGGTGTGGCGCAAGTGGTAGAGCACCAGCCTTGAGCAAGAAATAAAAAACAACAAAACCCACTAAGGAATATGGAGCCCAGACTTTGAATTAGCACAAAATCATATCTCTTCCCTCCGGGCCCCATTAAGAGGCCCAGAATCCTCTTCTTCCCCCAGGTCCCGATGAGGGTTGTAAGGAGTCCTTTGCCAGGACAGCAGCACTATTTGGGAGAGAGATTCCCCCCTGTAGCCCCCCCACCCCAGCTCCTCCATCCTGGAAATCCAGCCATTCAGGAAGATGGGGCTTTGTTCCACTGGCCAGTCCTGCTTCGGCCTAGATGCGGGCTCTGTGCTCAGCTCTGACTCAGTTTCTAGAACTGGTTCAGGAATCCAGGCAGGATGATAGCTGGGCGATCCACCTAAGGAGGTCAATACCCACCCTCCCTCCCTCCATTCCTTCTCTCCCCCCCTCCAATCCCTTTTGTGGTCAGTCCTGGGGCTTGAACTCAGGCCTGGGCACTGTCTCTGAGCTTCTTTTGCTCAAGGCTGGCACCCTACCACTTGAGCCACAGCGCTAGCCCTGGCTTTTCTGTGTATGTGTCACTGAGGAATCGAACCCAGGGCTTCATGCATGCTAGACAAGCACTCTACCACTGAGCCACCTTCCCAGCCCTCTATTCTGTGTGTGTGTGTGTGTGTGTGTGTGTGTGTGTGTGTGTGTGTGTGTGTGTGTGCACATGCTCTCATTGAGGACATGGTCAGAAAATGTGACTGCATGTGCCTTGGACTGGGAGCATGGGGTCAGGAGCAGATTCTCTGAGCTACAGAAACCAGATGCCTGGCCGTGGCCTTGAATTCTACTAGAAAGCCCAGTGTGGAGAGGGCTCTGCACACACAGATGTTCTCTAACGTCAGTTGGGATGAGAATGATCACGAGTGTGTGCACGCGCACATGTGTACACACTGGTACTAGGAATTGAACTTAGGGCTTGCGTTCTGTCTCAGCTTTTTTTCCTTCAAGGCTGGTGTTCTACCACTTAAGTGACAGATCCACTCCGGCTTTTTCATGGTTAATTGGAGATAAGAGCCTCATAGACTTTCCTGCTTCGGCCTGACTTGGAACTGTGATCCTCAGATCTCAGCCTCCTGTGTAGCAGGGGTTAGCTATCAACTCCTAGCTTGTTGGAGCTCTCTCTCTCTCTCTCTCTCTCTCTCTCTCTCTCTCTCTCTCTCTCTCTCTCTCTCTCTCTCTCTCTCTCTCTCTCCTTTCTTCCTTTCCTTTCTTTTTCTTTTTTAAATGCCAGTCCTGGGGCTTGAAGTTAGGGCCTTGGCACTGTCCCTGAGCTTTTTAATTCAAGGCTGACACTCTGCCATTTGAGCCACAGCTCCACTTCCAGTTTTTTTAGTGCTTAATTGGAGATGAGAGTTTCATGGACGTTCCTGCCTGGTCTGGTTTCTAACCTCCATCCTCAGATCTCAGCCTCCTGAGTAGCTAGGATTATAGCCATGAACCATGGCACCTGGCTGCTCTCTCCCTCCCTCCTTCCCTCCTTCCCTTCCTCCCTTCCCTCCTTTCCTATTGGATCTTGAACCTCAGGGCTTCTCATTTGCTTAGCTTCCTTGCTCATGTCTGGCGCTCTACCACTTGAGCCAAGAGAACTGGAGATGGAATTTTTCCCAGGCTGGGCGTCAAACTTTGCCCCTCCAGTTCTCAGCCTCCTGCATGGCTGGGATTACAGGCATGAACCACCAACACCTGCTGGATGCTAATGTCTCTGAAATGAGTGGAAGCAGTTAGATGTTCAAACTGTTACTCCGTGATAGTGGCACACAGTGGAATTTCCTCCCCAGCTCACAGGTGGGGAGATGCTTTGGGGGGATAATGTGGGGGATGGAGCTGAGATTACTTTGCTCTTGAGGGGCTAGCACCAGAGCCCTCCAGACAAAGAGGAGCTGCTGTCTGCACAGGATGCGTGGCCTGAAGAATAAAACCTCAGCCATGGATGTGCTGGGCAGGGGAACCTGGGGTGGGGAGCATAGGTGCATCCTGGAGGGCAGACCAAGCCCACATAGCAAGACTCCATGCCCAGGCTTGGCGCCAAGCCCTTAAACAACCAAGTCTCACCCAACAAAGACTTCTATCCTATCTGTCTACAACCTGAAGGTACCAACAAGACAAATTCTGACAGAAAACCGGTAATGGAGCAGGCAGGGCCACTGCAGTGCGAATGTGTCAATTCATTGATTGACTTTGAAACATCCCCCCACCCCCTACTCTACGTTCAACATCAAGATAGTTTGGTGTTGTGTTGTTTTTTTAACTCCACCTTAAGGCTCAAGAGGTTATATGTGGAAAAGGAAAGATCTGCCACGGAGGAGCACATGGAACAGATTGACTAATCACGTGTCTCGCCACATTAGCGTTTGGTTCAAAATACAGCCAGTATTCCTAATAAGACTCGCATGTATACTCCTAGCTGTTCAGGACACTGAGATCTGAGGATCAAGGTTCAAAGCCAGCCTAGGTAGGAAAGTCCATGAGACTCATCTGGAGGGGGGCGGGGTGTGAAAAAAACCAGAAGTGGAGTTGTGACTCAAGTGGAAGAGTGTCAGTCTTGGACCAAAAAACAAAACCCTCAAGGACAGTGCCCAGGTCCTGAGTTCAAGGTCCAGTGCTGACATACACATGTGTGCGCATATCACACACACACACACACACACACACACACACACACACACACACATACATACAGATGGTGCTAATAGTGTATGACTTGTTTGGCTGTGTGTGTATAAATTGGATAACTGAATTTAAGTCCTCATGGAATAAGGAGAATGAAAGTGCTTGTATTTTTTATCAACTGTTTATGGCTTAGACAAAGCCCCTTGTGGATTAGGAGTTAATTTGGTTTTGTCAAATTAGATGTATTTTCTCTTAGCAACAGGCTAACTGGTCTTTAAATTGAATCTAAAATAAAAGCCATTCGAGGCATCTAAACATTTGAGAGGGGAAAACTGCCATGATCACAGGAATTAGCGAGGAGGAACTTTATAAGAATCGATCTGTGTTGAAATGGGGAAATAATGGAATTGAAGAAGTAAGGGCCAAGCTGGGCTCACACCTGTAATCCTAGCTACTCAGGAGACTGAGATCTGAGGATTGCTATTTGAAGCTAGCCAGTTCAAAGTAAAAAGCTGAGAGACATTTATCTCCAATTACCCCTTCCCCAAGGTGGAAATGGAGCTGTAAGTCAAGGGGTAGAGCACCAGCCTTGAGCAAAAAAAAGAAGCTCAGGAACAGTGTCCAGGCCCTGAGTTCAAGCCCCAGAACCATCACAAAAATAAATGAGAATTAATGGCTAAATGCATTTTAGTAAAAGTAGCCTATTAACTATAGACTAAATAATCCCACAATTGCTGCTGCATGTTAATCTAAACAATAATAGCTAGCATTTATATTGAATTCTTATCATATTCCCAGCACAGATTATGGACTTTTTGTGTATTATTTCACTAGGTTTTTTTTTTTTTTTGGTCAGTCATGGGACTTGAACTCTGGGCCTGGGGGCTGTTCCTCAGCTCTTCAGCTCAAGGCGAGCATTCTACCACTTGAGTGACACCACTTCTGGTTTTCTGGTGGTTTACTGGAGAGAAGAGTCTCATGGACTTTCCTGCCTGGACTGGCTTTGAACTGTGATCCTCAGATCTCAGCCTCCTGAGTAGCTAGGATGACAGGCGTGAGCCACCAGCATGAGCTACGTAGGCCAAGGCCACAAGGACTCAGGGAATTTCAAGCTGTTTCTTGCGACCGTGTAGCACAAAGTTAGCTCAGACGGCCCTGCACTTCCAATGGAGAAGGAAAGGCCTCGGAAGGAAAGGGGAAGGGAACCAGGGGCTCAATGAGAGGCAGCCAGGGGATGGGTGGGCGCTGACAGACGGGACCCAGTTACTCCAGACGCTTTTCCTCTCCCTGGGGAATCTCCTGAATTATGTAAACACATGCTTTTACATTGGTGTGTGTGTGTGTGTGTGTGTGTGTGTGTGTGTGTGTGTGTGTGTGTGTGTGTGTGTGATTCCCGGTCTCACAGACTTTTCTGCCTAGGTCTGGCTTTGAATCACCATTCTCAGGTCTCAGCTGGGATTACAGGTGTGAGCCGCTGCTCCAGACTTTCTCTCACCTTCTTTTTCTTTTATCAGCTAGGCCCTGCTCTTCTGATGTCAGGTCAGGTCCGCCTGGGAAAATGCCTCCCCCTCCCACTTTGTTTTCCATGTGGGACTGCACCGGTCCTTTCCTAGAAGTCTCCATCCAGCAGCTGCTAACCCAGTGGGCAGTGGGCGGGTCCTCAGGCTTGGGAGTCACTTTCCCTTCCTGTGAGGTCACTTCCTAGACTGCCCTGGTCACGCCTCCTTTGGACTCGGGGAGACTCCCAGGCTCTGAGGTCACTTCCTCATCCACTGAGGTCACTTCCTGGACCAGTCCAGTCAGGCCTCCTTCTTCAGGTTCTGAGTTCACATCCTCCTCATCTCCTTCCCACCCTCTCCTTCCATGACCCCAGCCTCTCCAGGTGTTGGTGGCTATAGATACACTTCGTGTGGGCCAGTAGTTCGGATACCTCGAATAAAGTTTTCTGCCCAAGACCACGTGTGGCAGTGATGGTATAACTTTTTTTTTTTTGGCCAGTCCTGGGTCTTGAACTCAGGGCCTGAGCACGGAGCTTCTTTTGCTCAAGGCTAGCACTCTACCACTTGAGCCACAGCACCACTTCCAGCTTTTTCTGTACTGAGGAATCGAACCCAGGGCTTCATGCATACTAGGCAAGCACGCTACCACTGAGCCGCAGTCCCAGCCCTGTTATAAATATATAAATATATATATATTTTTTTCATATATATATATATATATGAAAAAATAAATCCCCATTTTCTGGCCTTTGTTCTTCAAGAGACAAAGAGATGCATCAATTCTGTTTCCTCATTTTTCTCTGGCAGTGGGACGGGCTTCAGGTTGAATTGGGCTGCATTTTACCCATCAGAAGAGAAGTAGGAAATAGAAAAGCAATCAGAGTCTCGGCGGGAGGGAGCCCCGGCCCGCAGGTCTGTCTGTTGGTGCGGGTGGAAACGATGGCTGTAGTCAGTAACCACTCATCATTCATCCACAGCATCGTTTGTGGGGTGCACCTGCTGTCCACAGACTCCTGTTTCTTTTTTACTCCTCCCCTGCCCCCCCCCCCCCGCCAGGACTAGGACTTGAACTCAGGGCCTTCAATGCTCACTTAGCTTTCTTCACTCCAGACTAGAACTCTACCACTTGAACCACAGCTCTACTTCCAGATTTTTGGTGGTTCATTGGAGATAAGGCTCACAGAATTTCCTTCCCCGGCTGGCTTCGAAATGCCATCCTCTGATTTCAGCCTCCTGAGTAGCTGGGATTGCAGGCCTGAGCCACTGGTGCCTGCCTGCTTTGCTTTGTCTCAGACTTTGGGCAGGCTTCTCCCTCTCCTTCACGCTCTGGAACTCTTAGGCCAGCAAGCCCTGAGCAAGCACAAGGGGAATGTGGAATGTGACCCCTTATCAGTTTCTGGGAATGGCTGACCACAGCCAGCAATTTCCTGCCAGGCCCCAAGTGTCCTTTTCCTGGCTGCCCAGCCTCCCTCCAGATTTCCCCATGTCTGTTCATCCTGTCCTTCACCCTAGACAACTGAACCTTGTTCCTCTTGATTCTGAGACATTTATAGACTTTCTTTCTTTCCTTCCTTTCTTCTTCCTTCCTTCTTCCTTTGTTCCTTCCTTCTTCCTTTGTTCCTTCCTTCCTTCCTTCCTTCCTTTCTTTCTTTCTTTCTTTCTTTCTTTCTTTCTTTCTTTCTTTCTTTCTTTCTTTCTTTCTTTCTTTCTTTCTTTCTTTCTTTCTTTCTTTCTTTCCCAGTCCTGTGGCTTAAATTCAGGGTCTGGGTGCTGTCCCTGCGCTCTTCAGCTCAAGGCTAGCACTCTATCACTTGAGCCATAGTGCCACTTCCAGTTTTCTAGTGATTAATTGGAGATAAGGGTCTCACGAACTTTCCTGCCTGGGCTGGCTTTGAACTGAGATCCTCAGATCTCAGCCTCCTGCATAGCTAGGATGACAGGCGTGAGCCCCAACGCCTGGCTTCTTGAGGTATTCTTATGGTCTGATTTTCTTTTTTACTCTCATTAAGAAATTATTAAGATCTGCTTCTAGCTCGGTACAGGTGGCTCACGCCTGTCATCCTAGCTACTCAGGAGGCTGCGATCTGAGGATCACAGTTCAAAGCCAGCCCAGGCAAGAAAGTCCATGAGACTCTTATCTCCAATGAACCACCAGAAAACCGGAAGTGGCGCTGTGGCTCAAGTGGTAGAGCGCTCACTGAGGAACAGCATCCAGGCCCAGAGTTCAAGCCCCACGACCTACCAAAAGAAAAAAAGTCTATAATATCTATATAAAAAAATCAAGATGCCAGGACCAAGGCCCAGTCCCCTCATCCCACCCCGCTCTGGTTAGGATTTGGCTACAGGCAATGTTCCCATTGACATGGGTTTATCACCAGTGGCTAAGGAGTCTGGAAACTTTTCCCTGAAAGTGCTGGAGGGGCTATGGTGGCTCATGTCTGCAATCCCAGCTACTCAGGAGGCTGAAATCTGAGGATCGAGGTCTGAAGCCAGCCCAGGCAGGAAAGTCCTTGAGACTTTTAAGTCCAATGAACCAGCAAAAAACTGGAAGTGGTGCTGTGGCTCAAGTGGTAAAGCACAAGCCTTGAGCACAAGAGCTCAGGGATAGCGCCCAGGCCCTGAGTTCAAGGCTCAAGACTGTCACCCCTCCCCCCAAAGAAGAAGAAGATGGTGTAAGATAACCTAGCGAAGCACAGTGCCAGTGGCTCGTACCCATTATCCTAGCTACTCAGGAGGCTGAGATCTAAGGATCGCAGTTCAAAGCCAGCCTGGGCAAGAAAATCTGAGAGACTCTTAGCTCCTATTAACCACCCAGAAAAACTGGAAGTGGTGCTGTGGCTCAACGTGGTAGAGAGCTAGCCTTGAGTGGCAAAGAGCTCAGGGACAGCACTCAGGCCCTGAGTTCAAGCCCCACCACCAACAGAAGGAAGAAAGAAGAAAGAAAGAAAGAAAGTCCGGTGAGAGCCGTTAAATAATAGAGGGTTGGGGGATGGGGAAAGAGGAGAGCAAGGGAGAGCGTCGTTGGGGGTGGGGGGACTAAAATATAATAGATGCGCATGTGCAATAACCTTCGTGCAAATTAACACCCACACAAAGGGATGTCAGGGAAGTAGACAGGCTCAGTTGGAGGGGGGGCACCCGCCTTGGAGGGAGGGCTGGCCGGGGGTGATGGGGAGGGAGGGCTCAGGAGGAAGAGATGCCAAATATGGTGGCTTTTCTTCTTCTTTTTGTTTGGCATGTGTGCAAATAACAACCTGTTGCGGTGGTTTCTTGGCCGGGCAGGGGGGAGGCGGGGAGAGAAGGGAAGGGTGAGGGGGTGTGAGGGGGTGCCTTGTATGAATGCAAATGTCACTGTGAACCTCTTCCTCCTTTGTCCCACGAAGATGAGCTCCTAAAATAAATTAAAAAAAATTAAAAACGCTTGGAAAAGCAATTCCTGGGGAGCTGTTTTGATGGACAGCCACAACTGCTCCCCGAGGCCCGGAGACAAAAGGAAACGAGGCACGAAAGAATTCCTGCCATGAAATCAAAGAAGGGGGGACAGGTGTTAAAAGGCCCCCCAGGGGACAGGAGTGACATGGGGAACATTCTGGATAAACAGGAGGCTCTAGCTGAGCAACCAGCATCTTGGGGATCACTACCTGCTTCTCTCCCCTCCCCCAGGCTCACCCCAGAACCCGAAAATTCTCTTGTTAAGTGTTGTTTCAAAAGGGGGAAAGAAAGAAAAAAAAAGATGTGAGGGAAAGAACTCCTGTGCCAAGGCCTCTTTTGGTTTTGGGGGGGCTTGTTTGTTTCGTGCCGGCCTTGGGGTTTGAACTCCAGGCCTGGGTTTTGTTCCTTAGCTTTATTTACACCAGGGCTGGTGCTCTACCATTTGAGCCACAGCTCTACTTGCAGCTTTTTGGTGGTTCATGGGAGAGGAAGGGTCTCATGGACTTTCCTGCCTCTGCTGGCCTCTAATCGCAATCCTCCGATCTCAGCCTCCCAGCAGGAAGGACTTGGAAGCTTCACATAGACTCTGAACTCCAGCCTCATTTTGGGTCCTACAAGTGAGAGCTTTGGGAGTTTTTAAAGGCCTCAGGGTTGCTGGATAAAAAGAAAGAAAGAAGCCACTGATGGGTCTATCCAGTGAGTAATTAAGGAAAGTGGGTGCTTTTTTGGCAGCCACCTGCGCGAGGATTTGTACACAAAGCCCGGTTATTTTTTAATCTTCACGGAGACACATTATATGTTTGACAATGAGAATAAAGAAAGCAATTACGAGCTCCAGGAAAATCAAAAGCTATACAAAAAAAAAAAAAGCCATGACACATCTATAAAGCCAATGATACGTGGCACACCCCTGGGCAAGAAATAGTAAATACAAAAACCCCAATGCCTTCGACCTTGAGGCTAGGCAATGCTTCTGTCTCTCAGGCCTAGATCTGGAGGGAAAGAAATAAAAACCTTTGCATATGCTTTGGCTCAGCCGGGGTAGGGAATGGAGCTCACCCACATTTTTTTATTGATGCCCTTTAACTTTTAGAGGCAATCCATGCATAACACGCCATCATCCAAATGATGATGACTTCCAGGACCATATACACATAGTATCATCTTTGAAAATATAAAAGTTAGACTATGAAAGATTGAAGTTGTCAAGCAGAGAAGCGAAAAAAGAAGGAGGAGGAGAGAGGAGGAAGAGAGGAGGAGGAGGAGGAGGAGGAGGGAAAAAGGATTAAGTTTCTCCTCTTTAGAAGAGGGATTTCATTAGATCGTATCTCCACTGTACCCAGCAGGAAGGAAGATGGACTATTTACAGCTAAAATGGAACCCACAGGCCGGCGCCAGAGGTTCACGACTGTAATCCTAGCTGTTCGGGGAGCTAAGACCTGAGGATCATGGTTCAGAGCCAATCTGGGCAGGAACGTGTTTGAGACTTATTTTCAATGAACCACAAAAGCCAAAGCCAAAGTGGAGCTGTGGTTCAAGTGGTAGAGCGCTGGCCTGGAGTGCAAACGCTGAGGAATAGCACCCAGGCTCTGGGTTCGAGCCCCAGCACCGACCCACCTCCCCCCTTCCCCCCCCAAAAGGAAACTGGAAAAATCTCATCACTTGCTGGTCTGCAGATCCTCTGATGTCTCTCTGTCACTCACGTGTGCAAACACACTCACGCGGCCGCTGCAGGCCCGCTGCCCGTGTGTCCGTGGTCCCACTCCGGCTGGGCCCTCTGTGGGTTTGCTCTTCCTGGCTGCCCTTGACCCCGCTTTTGCCCTCCTTCTCCAGGGTGCTGGGCCTCGTCCATCCTCCCTCCGCTGCCCTTCTCTCCAGCTCCTCCTCCTCACCCCCATCATTGTAATTTCCTTCCAGGAAAAGCTGATATGGCAGTGAGATGCCAGCTGCCCTGCTCCCACCCCCAGTCCTCCCCCTGCCTCCCTGCTCCTCCCCCTCCCTCCCTGCTCCTTCCCCTGCCTCCCTCCTTAGTCCTCCCCCTCCCCCCTGCTCCTCCCCCTCCCTCCCTGCTCCTCCCCCTGCCTCCCTCCTTAGTCCTCCCCCTCCCCCCTGCTCCTCCCCCTGCCTCCCTCCCTGCTCCTCCCCCTCCCCCCTGCTCCTCCCCCTGCCTCCCTCCCTGCTCCTCCCCCTCCCCCCTGCTCCTCCCCCTGCCTCCCTCCCTGCTCCTCCCCCTCCTCCCTGCTCCTCCCCTGCCCCCTCCCTGCTCCTCCTCCAGCCTCCCTCCCTGATCCTCCCCTTGGTCCTCCCCCTGCCTCCCTCCCCAGTCCTCCCCATCCCCCCTGCTCCTCCCCCTGCCCCCCCCCCGCCCTGCTCCTCCCCCTCCCTCCCTCCCTGCTCCTCCCCTGCTTCCTCCCCCTCCCTCCCTCCCTGCTCCTCCCCTGCCTCCTTCCCTAGTCCTCCCCCTGCTCCTCCCCTGCCTCCCTCCCTGCTCCTCCCCTCCCTCCCTGCTCCTCGCCTCCCTCCCTGTTCCTCCCCCTCCCTCCCTCCCTGCTCCTCCTCTGCCCCCTCCCTGCTCCTCCTCTGCCCCCTCCCTGCTCCTCCCCTGTCCCCCTCCCTCCCTGCTCCTCCCCTGCCCCCCTCCCTGCTCCTCCCCTGCCTCCCTCCCTGCTCCTCCCCTGCCTCCCCTCCCTGCTCCTCCCCTGCCCCCCTCCCTGCTCCTCCCCTGCCCCCTCCCTGCTCCTCCCCTGTCCCCCTCCCTCCCTGCTCCTCCCCTGCCCCCCTCCCTGCTCCTCCCCTGCCTCCCTCCCTGCTCCTCCCCTGCCCCCCTCCCTGCTCCTCCCCTGCCCCCCTCCCTGCTCCTCCCCTGCCTCCCTCCCTGCTCCTCCCCTGCCCCCCTCCCTGCTCCTCCCCCTGCCTCCCTCCCTGCTCCTCCCCTGCCTCCTTCCCTGCTCCTCCCCCTCCCTCCCTGCTCCTCCCCCTGCCCCCCCTCCCTGCTCCTCCCCCTGCCCCCCCTCCCTGCTCCTCCCCTGCCCCCTCCCTGCTCCTCCCCTGCCCCCCTCCCTGCTCCTCCCCTGCCTCCCTCCCTGCTCCTCCCCTGTCCCCCTCCCTGCTCCTCCCCTGTCCCCCTCCCCGCTCCTCCCCCTCCCTCCCTGCTCCTCCCCTGTTCCCCTCCCTGCTCCTCCCCCTCCCTCCCTGCTCCTCCCCCTCCCTCCCTGCTCCTCCCCTGCCCCCCTCCCTGCTCCTCCCCTGCCTCCCTCCCTGCTCCTCCCCCTGCTCCTCCCCTGCTCCTCCCCTGTCCCCCTCCCTGCTCCTCCCCCTCCCCTGCCTCCCTCCCTAATCCTCCCCCTGCTCCTCCCCCTCCCTCCCTTCCTGCTCCTCCCCCTGCCTCCCTCCCTGCTCCTCCCCTGCCTCCTTCCCTAGTCCTCCCCCTGCTCCTCCCCTGCCTCCCTCCCTGCTCCTCCCCCTCCCTCCCTGCTCCTCCCCCTGCCCCCCTCCCTGCTCCTCCCCTGCCTCCCTCCCTGCTCCTCCCCCTGCTCCTCCCCTGCCTCCCTCCCTGCTCCTCCCCTGCCTCCCTCCCTGCTCCTCCCCTGCCTCCCTCCCTGCTCCTCCCCTGCCTCCCTCCCTGCTCCTCCCCCTGCTCCTCCCCTGTCCCCCTCCCTGCTCCTCCCCTGCCTCCCTCCCTGCTCCTCCCCTGCCTCCCTCCCCGCTCTTCCCCTGCCTCCCTCCCTGCTCCTCCCCTGCCTCCCTCCCTGCTCCTCCCCTGCCTCCCTCCCTGCTCCTCCCCGGCCTCCCTCCCTGCTCCTCCCCTGCCTCCCTCCCCGCTCTTCCCCTGCCTCCCTCCCTGCTCCTCCCCTGCCTCCCTCCCTGCTCCTCCCCTGCCTCCCTCCCCGCTCTTCCCCTGCCTCCCTCCCTGCTCCTCCCCTGCCTCCCTCCCTGCTCCTCCCCTGCCTCCCTCCCCGCTCTTCCCCTGCCTCCCTCCCTGCTCCTCCCCCTGCTCCTCCCCTGCTCCTCCCCTGCCTCCCTCCCTGCTCCTCCCCTGCCTCCCTCCCTGCTCCTCCCCTGCCTCCCTCCCTGCTCCTCCCCTGCCTCCCTCCCTGCTCCTCCCCTGCCTCCCTCCCTGCTCCTCCCCTGCCTCCCTCCCCGCTCTTCCCCTGCCTCCCTCCCTGCCCGTCCCCGGCCTCCTTGCCCCCCCCAGTGTGGGGCGGGGGCTCCCTGGACTGCTGCAGGGCTCAGCTCAGGAAGCAGAATGTGTTTGCTTAAGGCGCACAGGGAACATTTTGGCTCCCACCGCGGGGTTAGAGCCAGCGGTTCGCAGACTTGGGGCCTTCTCAGATTTTCCCGGAGACACCCCGCCACTCCCCCCACACCCACAGACAGACAGACAGACAGACACGCCGGCTGCCCCCCCCAAATGCAAGCAGGGTCTCCTACCCACAGCTGCCTAACGCTCACAAAGCCCCCCCCAAACCCTGCCCGAGCGCCCCTCGGCGGGGTGGGGAGCCAGACCTCACCCTCGCCCAGCTCTCCTGGCTGGAGGGAGACTAGAAGTTTCTCACTTTGCAGGAGATCCAGTTTCTCCCCCTCCCCCACCGCCCCCTCTGGCCTCATCTCCTCTTGGGTCTTGTCCAGACTGTTGCTGTGTCTTTAAGGAAGTTGACGCTGGAGAGGAGAGAGGAGAGGAGGAGGAGAGAGAGAGAGAGAGAGAGAGAGAGAGAGAGAGAGAGAGAGAGAGAGAGAGAGAGAGAGAGAGAACACAACCTAAGAAAACTTTGGCCTCTTCCCCCTTCCAAGTTTGCTGGTGTCCCTTATGAAACACGGGCCACAGCTTTTACAGAACAGCTCCATTTTCCCCCTTTTTTTCTAGAAGGCAGCGGCCCGCCATCTGGCTTCCCCCCCACGGCCCCCCCTGTCTGGACAGGGTGGGCACCAGGCTGCCCCGTCCACCCCCACCTCACCCTGCCTTGGCCTCCCGGGGCCTTGCGAACTTTCTGGGCAATCTGATTCCTTGTGGCTTCTTTGGCTGAGGAAGAAGAGCATTTTGGAGGTAAGGAAGGGAGGCAGCGGAGGCCAGGGCTGGGGGGGTGGAGGCCCGGTGGCGGAGGCCATGGAGAAGGGTGGTGGGTCAAACCTGGGCCTTTGGGACACTTGGGGCAGCAGCTGTCTGGGTTGGCCAGCCTGCTAACACCCCAGCTTTATTAGGGTTCCTCTCTGGCTCCCCCAGTCAGCTGAGAGGCCCTGGAGGGTTGATTTAGGCAGCTGCTTGACCAGCATCAGCCAGGCTGCCATGCTTCAGAAAGGGCCTGGTGTCTGCTGCGGTCAAGGCCGGGGAGTGGAGGGGGCGGAGGTGGTACAAGGGGCCCTGTGTGGGCAGGACAGGGCAGAGCCAACCCCTAGGGGCCTGGGGGAGGGCAGGAGAGAGGGACAGGGAGCACTGGGGGAGGGGGCGGCTGGAATACAGATGGCCAGTTGTAAAGTCGGGGGGGGGGTGGGGAGAGCAGCCCCCCCCAGAGGAGAAGCTGGATCTTCTGCCATCCTGTCTTCACCCTGCCTGGCAAGTTTAGGCTCCTCCTCTGGGCCTCAGTTTCTCCCCTCCCCCTCCTTTTATTTTGTGCTGGTCATGGGGCTTGAACTCAGGACCTGGGCGCTGTCCCTGAGCTCTCTTGCTCAAGGTTGGCACTCTACCGCTGGAGCCACAGCGCCACTTCCGGTTTTCTAGTGGTTTATTTATTGGAGATCAGAGTCTCACGGACTTTCCTGCCTGCGCTGGCTTTGAACCGTGATCCTCAGATCTCAGTGTCTTGAGTAGCTAGGATGACAGACATCAGTTTCCCCTTCTGCAGGGTGGAGATGGGGGGCCTGGGTGATGTGGGGGTCATGAGGGAGCAGAGCTAATTGTTGAGCACCAGAGTTTGGGGGTGTGTGTGTGGGGGGGGTCCTGGGAGAGACACGAGCCTTCAGTAGCTGTGGATCCTCCAGTTGATCTCGGTGGTCTGTTCATCCTTCTGGAAGGTACCATGCCTGAGCTTTGTCTCGTCTGTTGGGCGCTCCTCCTGGGCCTGGCACAGGCCTGTCCAGAGGCCTGCGACTGTGGAGAGAAATATGGCTTCCAGATCGCCGACTGCGCCTACCGAGATCTGGAGGCCGTGCCGCCGGGCTTCCCAGCCAACGTGACCACCCTGAGCCTGTCGGCCAATCGGCTGCCCGCGCTGCCGGGGGGCGCGTTCCGGGAGGCGCCGCTGCTGCAGTCCCTGTGGCTGGCCCACAACCAGATCCGCGTGGTGGCCGCCGGCGCCCTGGCCCCCCTGGGTCACCTGAAGAGCCTGGATCTCAGCCACAACCTCATCTCGGACTTCGCGTGGGCCGACCTGCACGCTCTGCACGCTCTGCAGCTGCTCAAGATGGACAGCAACGAGCTGGACTTCATCCCCCGCGATGCCTTCCGCAGCCTGGGCGCCCTGCGCTCGCTGCAGCTCAACCACAACCGTCTGCACACGCTGGCCGAGGGCACCTTCGCGCCCCTGGCCGCGCTCTCCCACCTGCAGATCAACGACAACCCCTTTGACTGCACCTGTGGCATCCTGTGGTTTAAGGCCTGGGCGCTGGCCACGGCCGTGTCCATCCCCGAACGCGACAACATCGCCTGCAGCTCCCCGCACGTGCTCAAGGGCACCCCGCTGGGCCGCCTGCCCCCCCTGCCCTGCTCCGCCCCGTCCGTCCAGCTCAGCTACCAGCCCAGCCAGGACGGGGCCGAGCTGCGGCCGGGCTTTGTGCTGGCCCTGCACTGTGACGTGGATGGTCAGCCGGCCCCTCAGCTCCGATGGCACATCCAGACCCCGCGGGGCTCCGTGGAGATCGCCAGCCCCAACGTGGACGCCGATGGACGTGTCCTGCCCAGCGCCCTGGCGGCCGACGGCCAGCCCCGCTTCCAGGCCTTTGCCAACGGCAGCCTGCTCATCCCTGACTTCGGCAAGCTGGAGGAGGGTACCTATAGCTGCTTGGCCACCAACGAGCTGGGCAGCGCCGAGAGCTCGGTGAACGTGGCCCTGGCCACCCCGGGCGAGGGGGGTGAGGACGCTTTGGGGCGCAGGTTTAATGGCAAAGCGGTGGAAGGCAAGGGCTGCTACACCGTGGATAATGAGGTTCAGCCGTCCGGGCCTGAGGACAACGTAGTCATCATCTACCTCAGCAGGGCCGGGACCCCCGAGGCTGCTGTGGTCAAAGCGGGGGGCCCTGAGCAACGGCTCCCCGGCCTGCTCTGGCTGGCCCAAAGCCTGCTCCTCCTCTTCCTCACCTGCACCTGCTTCTAGCCCCGCCCCCTCCCCCCAGGCAGGCCTCCCGCACTCTAGTAAGGGCCACTAGGGCTGGAGTGGGCTCTGCATTCTCCTACCTCCCCTTCCGAACTCTTCTGGAACACACACCCCAACCCGTGCACCCGCTCAGAGCTAGTGACTGTGTCAGGGTGCAAATTCGCTGCTGCTGCTGTTGTTGCCACTGCCGCCAGCATAACCCAGGGCCCCGCCTCTCACTGGGCAGCATGCTAACAAGGGTGATGTCCTAACTTGATGGAAGGCTGGATGTCTGGGGCCTGCAGGGGTGTGGCCAGGAGGGAAGGATGCAGGGAACACAGGAAGGAGAAGAGGGCGAAGGCGGTGGGGACAAGAGGGTCCGCAAGGCTGATCCCTGGCTGGTGATTTCTGACCAAGACTTGGGGCTCCTGGAAGGCCGGGCCTCCTTCTCCGGCCACCCTAGCTCCCCCAGCCTTTGCCCTCCACCCTGGACACCTGCCCTTCTTTTCTCTACAAATACACACGCATCTGTAGCCGGTCCCTCTGTTCCCATCAGCCTGTTGGTGGCAGAGAAATAAACATTTCTAAGGTTATCCACCCATGTCTGTTGGCATGTGTGTGCACGCACACGCGTGTGTACATGAGGGCATGCATGTGCCAGCCCTGGGGCTTGAACTCAGGGCTCTGCTATTGTTTAACATTTTTGCCCAAGGCTGGTGCTCTACCCCTGGAGCCACAGCTCCACTCACAGTTTTTTTTTTTTTTTTTTTGTCAGTCAAGGAGCTTGAACTCTGGGCCTGGGCACAGTCCCTGAGCTCCCCACCTCAATGTTCACTTTGAGATGCAGCACCACTTCCGGTTTTCTAGTGCTTCATTAGAGAGAAGAGTCTCATGGCCTTTCCTGCCCAGGCTGGCTTTGGACCTCGATCCTCAGATCTCAGCCTCCTGAGTAGCTGGGATGACAGGCGTGAGCCACCAGCTCCCGGCTCACTCTGTTGGTTTTCTGTCCTTATTGAGGATAGCCGGGAATGGCCGCACAGGACAGCTGTGCCCATGCCTGGCCAGGTCGTGGGGGGGGACACAGGAAGCCTCTTCAGGTGGAGGGGGAGGGTGGGTCAGCCGTGGGGCTGGGCCTCCACGCATGCGCCGAGTGGCAGACATTTCCCTTCTCCAAAACCAGCCCACAGGGCCCAGGGGAAGGGAGGCTGTCCACATTCCAGAGTCTTCCATGAGGGTCCCTGGTGATGCGGGGCGGTGCTCTGTGGCCGTGCTGGCCTTGGGGGGTGGTGCATGGGAATGGAGTGAGACCAGGAGAGCCCCCCACCCCCGGCCCTGGTCTGCTGCTGTAACGCTAGGAGAGTGAAGGAATGGAGGGACGGAGGAAGGAAGGCCAGGAGACACAAGCAGGGGAGAGGCTGAGGGCAGGAGAGGCGGGAAGGAAGGAGGGGGGAGGGACCATGTTGGGGGGGGGAGAGAGAGAGAGTGTGTCTAGGATAGGACTGCAGATGCCTGGGAGAATCCCCCCCCCCCGCATCCCGGGGCTCTGATGCAGATCGGTTGTGGGGGACAGCCAGCCCCCCGCCTGCAGCGTCTCAGATGGGGTACAGAACCTGTGCAGAGCCAGGGGCAGCCCCGAAATCATGCGTATTCACAGAGGGAGGGCAGCATCCAGAGGTGAGGCTCAGCATGTCTGCATGGGGCCCAGGACTGCTGAGCTCAGCGAGGAGGGAGGGGCACCCCGCCCAGAGCCCGGGCCAGCAGCTGTGAGCCCTGGCGGCTGGCCAGCCCGGCCCGACCCTCTGGGCTACACACCCCCTCCCCCCCCTCCACCAGTTCCTTCTCCCCCCCCCCCCCCCGCCCTCCAGCATAAAAGCAGAACAGGATGGAGTCAGTGCAGCACACGAGTTGTGTCCTGAGTGGACCAGTGTCTCCCTGGTGGCAGTCTCCTGTAAGTTCCTCTGTGGACCACCTCGCCCCCGTCTGCATTTGACTAAGTAGGTCTGAGACGCGCCTCCCACATCGCCTCCTCCAGGAAGCCTTCCCGGATGCCCACTTCCTTCTCTCACAGTGTGGACCTGCTGCCCTGCACAGCTCAGGGCATGCCAGGCCCGGCCTGACCACACCCCTGTGGGTCTCTGTCTCTCCGTGGGAAGGGCACAGGCGGAATCTGGACCCTCTTCCCTGTCTTCCCTGTGACCCTTCACGTTGCTTTCACCAGATCAGGCAGGTATTTTTCAGTGGGCTGTGGCAGGCGTGGAGGGGCCCTCTGCCTCCTTGGACAGCTTGGAAGGTGGGTTTGAGCTCTTTTTTTTTTTTGCTGCAGGTCCTGGGGCTTGAACTCAAAGCCTAAGCTCTGTCCCTGAGCTTCTTTTGCTCAAGGCTAGTGCTCTACCATTTGAACTACACCTCTACTTCTGGCGTTCTGGTGGTTAACGGAAGGAAAGGGTCTCACAGACTTTCCCAGCCTGGGCTGGCCTTGAACCACCATCTGCAGATCTCAGCCTCCTGAGGAGCTGGGATTATAGGCGTGAGCCACTGTGCCTAGCTTGGGCTCCCTGGCTTTGTGTGCACATGAGGCCCCATCAGTACAGGCAGGGTGGCCATCTTGTTTAGACATTTCTCGAGGGCCTTAACCTTGATGTGGGGGGGCACTGTCCCTGCACCCCCCAACCTCAGGATGGGTCATACTGAGACCATCTCCCCATTTCACACCCCTCCCCAACCCCTCCACACACACTGTGATTGCAGCTAAGTCTCTGCCTTCAGCCATGCCGCCTCTCCCCTCATTCCCAAACTTTCCCCACCTCCCATCACGGCCCATTCTTTTTCTTTCTTCAAATCAGTTGTGGGGCTTGAATTCTGGGCCTGGGCACTGTCCCTGAGCTCTTTTGCTCAAGGCAAGCGCTCTACCACTTGAGCCACAGTGACACTTCCAGCTTTCTGGTGGTTCATTGGAGATAAGAGTCTCCTGGAGCCGGGTGCTGAGCTACTCAGGAGGCTGAGATCTGAAAATCATGGTTTGAGCCAGCCCAGGTGGGAAAGTCCATGAGACTTTTATCTCCAATGAACCACCAGAAAAACCAGAAGTGGCGCTGTGGCTCAAGTGGTAGAGCGCTCACCTTCAGCCGAAGAGCTCATGGACAGCACCAGACCCTGAGTTCAAACCCCACAACCGACAAAAAAAGAGTCTTTCCTGCCCTGATTTGACTCACAGTCCTCAGATCTCAGCCTGAGTAGCTAATATGACAGGCATGAGCCACCGGTGCTGGGTGCAGTCCAGTCTTTAAAATCCAGAGGTGCAACATCTGGTGACATTAGGATTTCAATCTTCACCATCCAAAATGGCATAGTGATGGATTCTCCCGGCCCCCCACCCATCCCAAGCCACCACGCAGCTGGAATACCCCCAGCCCACCCAAACCCCAGAAGCAGTGCGGGCTTACTGGTGATGGACAGAGTTCCTGTTTATTCTCCAGGGCGCATCAATCTTTTTCATGATCCCTAGGTACATTGCGAGAATGAAGGGCCAATCAGCCCAGTGTGTGCCCGCCCAGCCCCTCACTGGGGTGGGGGCCCCCCTGCCCTTTCCTCATGGGCCCTGGAAATCTTCCAGTCTATCTAGGGCAGGAGAGGGAGGCAGAGAAAGCCAAGACCCGCCCTGGGGCAGTGCCAGGCCTGAGGTGGAACTCTAGCCTGTCCAGGCCCTGAATTACTGGAAAGGCCTCTGGGAGGCCCCCTGGGCAAGGCCTGAGCCAAGGGAGGGGAGAAAAGGCCCGGATGTGTCTGGCCCTCCGCCTCCACCATCTCCTAGGCCCCTCCCAGCCCATCAATCCCTCCTCCCCCAGCCCTCCCTGGGAACCCCGTGTGCAGGGCAGAGAGCAGGGCTCTCCCCAGCTCACAGTAGAGACCGATCTCCGCCTTGGCCCTGACTGGGGTGAGCTCAATCTTCCTCGCCCTCAGGGCTGGACACCATTGGCCCGGGCACCTGCCAGGGCCATCTTCCGGAAGGCCTGCAGGGATGGGTTCTGCACCAATGTATACGCCACACCCCATCGGGCCCTGCTCCGGCAGACTCGGGGTCCGGCTCCCTTGGCTATAGGATCCTTTGTCTGCAGCAGCTGCATCCCTGAGGAGAGGGGTCCCTCAGTGAGTCACCCCTCAAGCCCTCTCCCTGGACCCAAGCCCAGTCCGAGAAGGCTGGCCATGGTAAGAGCGATGAGCTTGAGGCTTCGCAGCCAGCTACGAGTGAGCTGGGAGTGGGGAGGAGGAGATGAGGCCGCAGAGGGTGGGAAGGCTCAGATGTCACCAGGCAGGGGCAGCCGGGGGGGGGGGGGCCCGGCCAGCACAGGGGTGCACCGGTGAGTGGCCCCTGCGCATCCCTGGGCGGTAAGAAGGGAGAGCAGAGGGGTGCAGCCTGGACGGTTGACAGAACCCCGTAGGAAGCAACCACTGCGGTCTGTGCATGAACATGCACAGTACAGAAAAAAATCACCCCGAGAACGGACAGCCAGGGGCCCCACAGGCGGCCAAGGGAGAGCGGAGGTGGACATTCCCTGTGGGAGGGGCGTGGCGGGGCCCTGTGGGAGGGGCGTGGCCGGGCAGTGTGGGAGGGGCGTGGCGGGGCCCTGTGGGAGGGGCATGGCGGGGCAGTGTGGGAGGGGCGTGGCTGGGCCGTGCTGGGAGGGGCTTGGCTGGGCAGTGTGGGAGGGACTTGGCTGGGTCCTGTGAGCGGTGCTTGGCTGGGCCCTGCTGGGAGGGGCTTGGCTGGGCCCTGTGGGAGGGGCGTGGCCGGGCAGTGTGGGAGGGACTTGGCTGGGCCCTGTGGGAGGGGCGTGGCCGGGCAGTGTGGGAGGGACTTGGCTGGGCCCTGTGGGAGGGGCGTGGCTGGGCAGTGTGGGCGGTGCTTGGCTGGGCCCTGTGGGAGGGGCCTAGCTGGGCCCTGCTGGGAGGGGCTTGGTTGGGTCCTGTGGGAGGGGCATAGCTGGGCCGTGCTGGGAGGGGCATGGCCGGGCAGTGTGGGCGGTGCTTGGCTGGGCCCTGTGGGAGGGGCGTGGCTGGACTGTGCTGGGAGGGGCTTGGCTAGGTCATGTGAGAAGGGTGTGGCTGGATGTGTGGGAGGGGCTTAGCTGGGCCTTATGGGAGGGGCGTGGCTGGGCCGTGCTGGGAGGGGCTTGGCAGTGTGGGAGGGGCATGGCTGGGCAGTGTGGGAGGGGCTTGGCTGGGTCCTGTGGGAGGGGCTTGGCTGGCCGTGCTGGGAGGGGCTTTGCTGGGTCCTTGGGAGGGGCGTAGCTGGGCCGTGCTGGGACGGGCTTGGCTGGGCAGTGTGGGCGGTGCTTGGCTGAGCAGTGTGGGCGGTGCTTGGCTGGGTCCTGTGGGAGGGGCTTGGCTGAGCAGTGTGGGAGGGGCTTGGCTGGGCCTTGTGGGAGGGGCTTGGCTGGGCAGTGTGGGCGGTGCTTGGCTGGGTCCTGTGGGAGGGGCTTGGCTGGGCCTTGTGGGAGGGGCTTGGCTGGGCAGTGTGGGCGGTGCTTGGCTGGGTCCTGTGGGAGGAGCTTGGCTGAGCAGTGTGGGAGGGGCTTGGCTGGGCCTTGTGGGAGGGGCTTGGCTGGGCCTTGTGGGAGGGGCGTAGCTGGGCCATGCTGGGAGGAGCTTGGCTATGTCTTGTGGGAGGGGCATGGCCAGGCAATGTGGGAGGAGCTTGGCTGGGCCGTGCTGGGAGGGGCGTGGCTGTGGGGGCGTGGCTGGGCCGTGCTGGGAGGGGCGTGGCTGTGGGGGGCGTGGCTGGGCCCCGTGGGAGGCCGTGGCCGGGCCATGCTGCTAGGGTTCAGGACCCCCACGGTCCACCCAGAGGCAGGGCCTACCTTCCTCTTCCTCCCCCAGCCTGAGGCTTCCAGGGAGATTTCCTGGGGGTCGGAGCTGGGGGCTCCGAGCTCGTAGAAGTAGGGTGCAGAAAGCTGCCACGGCTGGATGTGACTGGCTGGCCTCGATCTTCAGGAAGTTTCGATAGGTTTGATACGCTGGGGTGCGGAGGGGCGGGGCACGGCGTCAGGAAGGGCCAGCGGGATGAAGTGTGCACAGCACAAGCACGATCACACGTGCACACACCTGACGCCATGCACGCCCGTGCATACACATACCTCCACCCGACCATGTGTGTGTGCGCAATCACAAATGTGGACACACACGTGTGCACACGGACACAAACATGCTTGACCACACACTGGGCATACTGGGCATGGGTCACATGCACTCCATGTGACAGGGATACACAATCACACACACGCGTGGTCACATACATTTACATACATGCAAGTCACACATGCACACACACCTGTGCACATATGCCCACCCATGTGCATGTACATGCATATGTGCACAAAAGCTGAGAGCATAGAGCGCATGTGCTCTAAGTGAGCACACACAGCTCATAGCACACACATAGCGCACACAGGGCCACAGATAATTGGGCAGTCACACCTTTCCTGCTTGAGCCATCTTAGCCCCTAGGTCCAGCCTAGCCCCCAGCTCCTTAGTTCAGGGCCCCAGCCCCCAGATCCTAGCCCTAGATCTCCAGTCCCAGCCCTAGATCCTATTCTGTAGCTCCCAACCCCTAGCTCCCAATATCCAACCCCTAGCCCCAGCCCTTCGCCTCCCCAACTCCTAGCCCTAGCTAGGGCTCTCAGTCCCCAACACCTAGACCTAGACTCCAGCCCTTGGCCCCAACCCCCAACTCCTAGACTCTAGTCCTTAACCCCTTGCCCTAGGCCTCATCCTCTCAGCCCTCAGTTCTTGCCCAGGGACCTTACCGGGGTCCAGATTGGTGGCTCTGGGTGGCAGCAGGCTGAGTTCCATCTGGCCAAGGTGGACTGCATTGTAGAGGGCAGAGAGGAGCATGCGCCAGAGCCCCACCACTGCCCCTACCAGCATGTTGATGGGGAAGAGTAGGAAGGTGGCCGCTGCGAGTGCACGCCTGGAGGGGAGGAGCAAGGCTGACAGTGAGCGCCTGCTGTTTACTGCGTATCTTCTGTACCTCTCTAGACCTGACCGCCCCCCACCCAACCCTGGAAGACAGGTTATTTGCCCCCTTGTGCAGAAAGGAAACTGAGGCCCAGAGAAGCCAGGAGCCAAGGCTGTCTGGATCCTCGGGGGAGCGGGGGTTGAGATTTAAGTTCATGTCCTACCTGTGAACCCCGGGGTCTCCCACTGCCCCATTAGGGGTCTCTTGTCCATTAACAAAGTCCCTGCAAAACCAGGGGGAGTACAGCCCCGATCTCCAAGGAAGGAAGTTTGCCTAGCACATGTGAGGCCCTAGCTCAGTCCCCAGCATTCCAAAACAGTAACACAGGCAAACAAAAACAAGTCTCAAGGGAGTGATTCCGGCCCCAGGATAGTCACACAGAGAATTCTGGAGCAGGCTGGCCTCCATCGGACGGACGTACCTGCAGGGCTAGAGCGTGGGAGGGAAGCTGGGGAAGGGAGAAAGGCCCAGAAAAGAACTCAATGGCCAGGTCCTATTGGCTCAGCCTGTCATCCCAGCTATCAGGAGGCTGAGATCAGAGGATGGAGGTTTGAAGTCAACGTCTGCAAGACTCTGATCTCCAATGAGCCAGCAAAATGCTGGAAGTGGAGGTGTGGATCAAGTGGTAAAGAGAGAGAGAGGGAAAAAAACAGCCAAGCAAGAGAGTAAGCCCCTAAATTCAAGCTCCATTTCCAGCACACATGTATCACACACACACACACACACACACACACACACACACACACACACACACACACACACACACACACACACACACACACCTCTAAGAGACTCTGGGGACACTTTACCGGTTGGTCAACTCTGGGGGTCCATGGAGGTGCTTCAGGAAGCCCCAGTGGGCTGCGACATTCTGTAGAGCCACCCCCAGCACCAGAGTCAGCCAGAAGGGCCTGTGGTTGGGGGGTGGGGTGGGAAGATTGGTGAGCTGCCCCTGGGGGAAAGAGTCCCAGAGCGCCCCCCTCCTCTCCCCCCCCCCCCCCCGCCCCCTAGACCCACCACCTTCCCCACCCACCAGGAGGCCTGGAGGGAGCGGAGGAGCACCAGGTTCCTGCCGTGGAGCACTGGAATGAACACTAGGAAGGTCAACGTCGTGGTCCCCAGGAAGAAGATGATCTGCTGGACCAGGAGTCCTGTGGGCCCAGCACAGAAGACAGGAGGTTATAAGGCTGGCCTGTTCCGAACTCCCAGGAGCCCAGGAATTTTTCAGTGGCGAAGGCGGGGGGGGGGGGGGGGGGGGAGGGAGGGAGGTCTTGAACTCAGGGCCTGAGCACTGTCCCTGAGCTCTTTTAGCTTAAGGCTAGTGCTCTACTGATTTGAGCCACAGCCCCACTTCCAGTTTTTGAGTGGCTAACTGGAGATAAGAGGGCTGGCTTTGAACCTCGATCCTCAGATCTCAGCCTCCTGAGTAGCTAGGATGACAGGTATGAGCTATCAACACCTGGCTCTTTTTTGTTGTTGTTGTTGGGTTTTTGTTTTTGTTTTTAGTGCCAATACTTGGGCTTGAACTCTCATTTGGCTTTTTCACTCAAGGCTGGCACTCTACCCTTGAGCCACACCCTCCCTTCCAGGACTTGGTTTCTAATCACTGTGCCACCTTGAGAAGATTGTTTTACCTCTCTGATCCTGGTTTGCTTTTGTCTGTAATATGGCAACAGGAATCTCTGCTGTGAACAGCATCGTTATCTGAGCAACCAAGGGCTCTGCTGCCCTTATTTCCCCTTGCTTCTTTTTTTTTTTTTTTTGCAGGTTGTGGGGCTTGAACTCTGGGCCTGAACGCTGTCCCTCAGCTCTTCAGCTCAAGGCTGGCACTCTACCACTTGAGCTACAGCGCCACTTCAAGTTTTCTGGTGGTTTGTTGGAGATTAGAGTTTCACGGACTTTCCTGCCTGGGCTGGCTTTGAATCGTGATCCTCAGATCTCAGCCTCCTGAGTAGCTAGGATGACAGGTGTGAGCCACCAGCACCTGGCTTCCCTTGCTTCTTGAGAACAAGATTTCCTGTGAGTGTTTTGCATTCCTACAAGCCAGGGCCTGGCCCATGGTGATGGGTGCTGGAGAGTTAGCTGTCTCTGGAGATAGCCAGGACACTGTGTACATGAATACGCTGTGTACAGAAGGGAGTGTATGTGTGTGTATGTGTGTATGTGTGCATGCACACATACACATATGTGGGTGGTGGGTAAGGCCTCCCTAGATGAGAAATCACAGCTTTCAGTTCTGTTCTTTTAGTTCTCTTCCTTCTCCCCCACATCTTCCTCCCCCCCACCAGAAGGTGAAGGGGGACCCTGGGCCTTGACCCAGCTGCCCACATTTTAGGCATCGTCCGGTCTCGACCCCATGCTCAGTGCTCAGCAGAACCCTGCTAGCAACTCCCCACCCCCTCAAGGACTCCCATTTCCCCTGAGCTAGCCCCCTCTCCTGGGTCCTGCTCCCCATCCAGAGTCTGGTCCCGCCAGAGGGCAGATGAGACTCTTATCCCTGGGCCTTCCCAGCATGGGCAAAAACTCTCAGGGGCAGCCAGGCACTACGGGGTGCCCTTCCCTCCTCCACAGGGGCAGGGGCGGGCTACGGGCTCACCAAGGCAGGTGAAGGCCGTCTGGTAGGCGCTGAAGCTCATCCAGCAGAAGATGGCGTGGCGGGAGGGATGTGTGTTCTGGAGCGGTGGGCCCATCTCCAGGGCAGCCCCACGGTGCAGAGCTTGAAGATTGGCCCTGAGGTGGGAAGGAAGGGAAGGGGGAGGGAGAGCCCTTAGGGAGCAATGCCCAAGCTCCAAGATAGCCCCCCCCCACGTGTCCTGTAGCCACCAGCCCAGAAGTACTGAAGAGAACACTAATTCAATGGGGTGGAAGGAGAGGAGAGGGGAGAAGGTCTTCCTTGAAGAGGCAATGTCTGCAGAGTCTTAAAGGGTAAACAAGGGAGACAGATCCAGGCAGAAGGCTCAACATAAGCCAAGTCAAAAAAGTAAGAAATTGGCCTGGGCACTGGTGGTTCACGCCTATGATCCTAGCTACTCAGGAGGCTGAGATCTGAGGATCGCAGTTCAATGCCAGCCCGGGCAGAAAAGTCCATGAGACTTATCTTCAGAAAACCAGACGTAGGCTGTGGCATAAGTGGTAGAGTGCTAGCTAGTCTTGAGCTGAAGAACTCAGGGAGAGCGCCCAGCCCGTGAGTTCAAGTTCCACAAATAACCAAAAAAGAAAAAAGAAAGAGAAATGGCCAAAGGTACTAATGGCTCACGCCTGTAATCCTTGTTACACAAGGAGGCTGAGATCTGAGCATCAAGGTTCCATGCCAGCCCAGGCAGGAAAGTCCTTGAGACTCTTACCGACATTCAATGCCTGGATCAGTCTCTCCTGTGCCTTTGTGCCACCAGACCCCCCCCCACTCTCCCAGGACTCTGACCCCTGATCCACCTCTGGGTGGGGTGAGTCGGAGCCCCCCACTGACCTGTGTGTCACCAGCGAGCGGGCCAGGAGCAGGAAGGTAAGAGAACACGACAAAACCAAGGCAGAGACGTAGCACACTAAGGGAGGGGGGGATAGTAGGAATCAAGACCTGGGGGCTTGGGGAGCCTCAGGCCCACTGCCGGGGTGGGGTCTGGGGGGGGGAGCTGTCTCTCCACCCCCCCCTGGGGGGAGGCCCATCCCCTAGTTCTCAAATCCAGCAGAAGCTGACATCCTTTTCCATCCTGTGACAGATGGAGCCACCTCTGGGCCCCAGCTGGCTTTGCCTTTGTTGCTTCACGGATTGCTGTGATTCCACCCTACCTGCCCACAGCTCCACCGCATGGCCTTTAAAAGAAACCAGCACTACCCGTGCACCCCCTTCCAACCCAGCTCGCTTCACCTGCGCGCATGCGCACACTGAATGCTGCCCCACGCGCATGGGTAGCTTCTCAGCCTACGCATGCGCACACTGTCTCACTGCGCAGGCGAACACCATGAGTCTCACACCACCAGCTTACCCCGGCACCTGGGAGTCTCACCTGCGCATGCGCACACCATGAGGGGTCTCCCTACTCCCTCCACTCCCCCCCCCTTCCACGCATGCGCACATCATGGGCTGCCCAGCCAAGCTGCCCATCTTCTGGAACCACCTTGATGGTGACCTTGTCTGCGACCTTTGTTCAGAGCACAGAGGATGTGAGTCCACAGCACTGCCTGCAGGGACTAGGGAAGGGGCCAGGGCTGCCTGTCCTCCCTCCTTGCCCTCACTCCAGCCATGTGCATGCCAGGAGCATGCATATGAGAATATAAAGGGCTGAAGGCACAGCTCAGTGGGTGCAAAGCCCCGTGTTCAAACCCTGGAACCACCAAAAAAATAAAAATGAAGAATATTCGCAGCCAGGCACCCAGGGCTCTCGCATCATTCTAGCTACTCAGGAGGCTGAGATCTGAGGAGAAAGGTTCGAAGCCAGCCCAGGCGGGAAAGTCTGTGGGACTCTTATCTCCAACGAACCACCAGAAAACTAGAAGTGGTGCTGTGGCTCAAAGTGGCAGAGTGAGCCGGGTGCTGGTGGCTCACACCTGTCATCCTAACTACTCAGGAGGCTGAGATCTGAGGATCACAGTTCAAAGCCAGCCCAGGCAGGAAAGTCCGTGAGACTCCAATCTCCAGTAAACCACCAGAAAACAGGAAGTGGCGCTGTGGCTCAAGTGGTAGAGTCCTTGCCTTGAGCTGAAGAGCTGAGGGACAGTGTCCAGGCCCAGAGTTCAAGCCCCACAACTGACAAAAAAAAAAAAAGGCAGAGCACTAGCCTTGAACACAAAGAGGCTGAAGGACAGCACCCAGGCCCTGAGTTCAAGCCTCAGGACTGACGAAAAGTGAAAAAGAAACAAAAAGGACCTATCCAAGAGCATTCAATGTGTCTGAGTTGAGCTGGGGACCAGCTTGGGTCTCCTGGTGTCCTCCCACCATGACTTTAGGGAACCCCAGACCTCTCACCTTCCAGAGCCCACAAGTGATGCCTCACCAGCTCCACCACCTCGTGCCTGTCCTCGGAGAGCACAATCCCGAAGCCAGCCATCAGGTAGGATACATCGGTGGTGAGCCCGGCCCTCACCTTCTGCATAGTGGGTACCACGCTCGCCAGCAGCAGCAGCGCCACCTAGAGGAGCCCCGAGATCAGGATGCCCGGGGCCGGCGGGGATCAGCTCACCTGCCCCTTAGATAGGGAGGGGCCTTGTGCACTACCAACAGCAGGTTACACACAGAACCAGAGCCCTTCAGAAGACCAGACAGTCCTCGGAGCCTTCCTACTCTCTAAACTTCAGGGTACAAAGCTTCCTTCTTTTCTCTTTCCCATATCGGAGCCACCAGCATTAAATGGCTACCTTGAAGGATTCGCTGAAAGAGCTTGGCCAGATCAGTCTCCCAACCTCCATAATATTCCCCAGCTATAAAACAAGAGAGACATCAAGCTGGGTACCAGTAGCACACGCCTGTCATCCCAGCCATCCAGGAGACTGTGACTTGAGGATCCTAGTTTGAAGCCAGTCTGTGTAGAAAAGCCTGTGAGATTCTTATCGCCAATCAATCAGAAAAAAAAGGGGGGGGGTGGGCACCGGTGGCTCACGCCTGTCATCCTAGCTACTCAGGAGGCTGAGGTCTGAGAATTGTGGTTCAAAGCCAGCCCAGGTAGAAAAGTCCCTGTGAGACTCTTAGCTCCAACTATCCCCTCAAAAACCGGAAGTGGTGCTGTGGCTCAAATGATAGCGCGCCAGCCTGGAGGGGGAAAGTAAACCAAGCAAGAGCGCAGGTCCCAGAGTTCAAGCCCCAGGAGTGGCTTGAACAACACAAAACAAAAACCTCATCCATTGTCACTTCGTGAGCTCCCCAAAGGGGTGATCCCCTTTTCTCCAGCTTAGGCCAGAGCAATGGAACAGAGTCGTGGGTGGAGCGTGTGCACAACTAACTGAGCTCTTTGAGACCGGGCATATACCTGATAGATGGCTGTCCCGGTCAGCGTGGCTGAGATCACCAGCTTCAAGGGTAAACGGAATCCTGTGGTCCCCATGAGAAGTGCCAGTGAGCAATGCTACCCAAGCTTGGGCCCCCTCCCCATCCTCACAAGGGGTGCAGGAAAAGGCTGGGGTGCACAGGACCCCATGCTATATAAACCCAGGCCAGGGGCTTCCCCTGGTCCCACCCAGACTGCCCTCATCCATGGGCCTCTGCCCCCATCCCCGTACCTCGCTGGGGAGTGTAGATCGAGTGCCGGTAGCAGGTCCAGGCCCAGGACAGTAGGCCTTGCTTTGAGGCAGGACATGAACTGCATGAGACAGATCCTCTGAGCAAGGCCCAGGACAAGGCGGTGCCCAAGGCCCAGCCAGACCCCTGCTTATTCCTTCCCTGTACCCGTCATGCCCTGGCCTCCCACACATGACTGCCCCACGGGCTCACCCGACATCCGGCTTCTTCCGGCCAAGAAGGCGCCTCAGGTACTCCTCTGAGTAATAGCCCTGCTGCCCCTAAAGAGGAGATGGGGGGGCAGAGAGGGACAGAGCCCTGACACCCGAATCCAGCTGACCACAAGGGGCTCTGGCTTAGGGCACTGAGTGTGTCTCATGTAAGCAGGCCTCCATGAAATCCATGAGCAGCGGTGGAGGCAGGGAGGCTGTAGGACTAAAGGCCACACCAGGGTGAAAAACTGGCCTGGTTCTCTTTCCCCAATACAAGAGCAGTCAGTCTCTCCAATCCTATCAACCCGGCCTGCACGGCTGGGCAGTTCTTCCTTAAGATCAACCTCCGACTGGCTCCGGCTTTACTTGAGTCTCTTGTTGGGAGAGAAAAATCCTAGCTCAGACTGGGGCCTGGGGGGAGCTGGACCCCCTGGGTATACGGCTGAGGCAGACACAGGATGGCTTCGGTCCAGCCAGGGGCTCCCTGGGGGCATTTCTTGCTGCTGCTCAGGTGACTGGATTTGCTTAAACCACATGCCTTAAGCCGCCTGCGTGCGCGGTGGCCGGGGCCCATGGAAACCGGTTCTGTATATCTCTGGGAGGAGAGGGGCCAGGGCTACCTGTTGCCATGGTTACCCCAGAGACCCAGGGCCGGAGTAGATGAACTCAAAGCTTGACTGGGCCCTTTGTGGCTTAAATGTCTCCGACCGAAGTCCAAAGCCTTTGGCATGGAGAGAGCCAGGCCAGGGACACCCTGACAAGGCGCAGCTGGGTCAGGAGAGAGAGCAGCTCCCCTTTTCTGAGCCAGCAGTGAACCCGGGGTGGAGAGGGGGGTAGGGGGAGGAGTCTGAACAACAGCAGGGCAAGAATAACAGGCACAGGAGCTAAACCAAGAAATTAACGGGAGGCCAAGGAGGCGGGGGGGGGGGGGTGAAATCCAGGACCCACAGCCTGACAATGCTCATTGCGATAAAGCCATCCATCCTAGCCAGGAGCCGGTGGCTCACCCCTGTCATCCTAGCTACTCAGGAGGCTGAGCAATTTGAGGATCGTGGTTCAAAGCCAGCCCGGGCAGGAAAATCCATGAGACCTTTATCTCCAATGAGCCACTAGAAAACCAGAAGTGGTCCTGTGGCTCAAGTGGTAGAGCACACGCTTTGAGCTGAGGAGTTCAGGGACAGTGCCCAAGCCCAGAGGTCAAGCCCCATGACCAAAAAGAAAAGAAAAGAAAAGCCATCTGTCCATCCATCCAGCCATGCAAACATTCTGAACCACTGAGTATGTGTCTAGCAGGGCTGCAACGGTGAACCTGAACAAAACAGTCCCTACACTCCTTAGCCAGGCTCTATCCGAGACCTCTACCCCCTGTTCTTATTTTCTCCCCAGCCCCTCCCATCCTGCAGGCCTCCACTAAAGTTGGCCCCCTCTGGGAAGCCCTCCCAGATGGCCCCTGCTTCTGACATCATCCAACAGCGCCTCATTTCAGGTTAATGCAGGACACTTGCACTGCAGACATGTTGGTTCTGGGGTTCTGCATGCCAGCAAGCGCCCACCCAGGCCTTGCAACTGCTTTACGGGAGCTCACCCCTGTCCCGGGGCGGAAGCTGCGTCCCAGCTGCAACGGATACCAGACACTCAGGAAGCCAAGGCCCAGGAGGAGAGGTGCGGAGGCCAGTAAGGAGTAGTACTTGTAGATCTGTGTGGACAAACAGACACTCATAGACAGATCCCCATCACCCTACGCACTGGGTCCCATACCAGGCCCTGAGGCCTCCTGCCCCTCCATCCCCCTTTGCAGGACCAGCGTGGGTGCGTGAAACCGCCCTGTGCTCTCCCTGGGTTCCGCAAGGCCTGGACAATCCCCCCCAGTGCACCTCATGACACCCCCCAAGAGCTGCATTAAGGCCTGAAGTAGGGTGCCCTCCTCCTTCCCTCCCTTCCTTTTTCTTTCCTCTTTCATGTGCAGATCCTGGAGCTTGAATTCAGGGTGTGGGTGCTGTCCTTTAGCTTTTTATTGACGCTCTACCATCGGAGCTGCACCTCCACTTCTAACTTTTGGATGGTTCATTGGATTGAAGAGTCTCACAGGGCTGGGAAGGTGGCTCAGTGGTAGAGTGCTTGCCTAGCATGCATGAAGGCCTGGGTTTGATTCCTCAGTACCACATACACAGAAAAAGCCGGAAGTGGTGCTGCTGTGGCTTAAGTGGGAGAGTGCCAGCCTTGAGCAAAAGAAGCTCAGGAACAGTGTCCAGGCCCTGGGTTCAAGCCCCAGGACTGGCAAAAAAGAAGAAGAAGAAGAAGAAGAAGAAGAAGAAGAAGAAGAAGAAGAAGAAGAAGAAGAAGAAGAAGAAGAAGAAGAAGAAGAAGAAGAAGAAGAAGAAGAAGAAGAAAGAAGAGGAGGAGGAGGAGGAGGAGGAGGAGGAGGAGGAGGAGGAGGAGGAGGAGGAGGAGGAGGAGGAGGAGGAGGAAGAGAAGAAGAAGAAGAAGAAGAAGAAGAAGAAGAAGAAGAAGAAGAAGAAGAAGAAGAAGAAGAAGAAGAAGAAGAAGAAGAAGAAGAAGAAGAAGAAGAAGAAGAAGAAGAAAAGAGTCTCACAGACTTTCCTGCCTGGACTGGCCTCAAATCACCATCCTCAGATCTCAGCCTCCTGTGTAGCTGGGATAACAGGCATGAGCCCCGGGCACCTGGCTCGACTCCTAATTTTCACCTCTCCCTAGGGGTATTGATAGTGCCAGCTCCACTGATAGGAAGGGAAACCGAGTCCTAGAAAAGTGATACTGGGAAGTGGCGCTGTGGCTCAAGTGGTAGAGCACTCTCCTTGAGCTGGAGAGCTGAGGGACAGCGCCCAGGCCCAGAGTTCAAGCCCCATGACTGACCAAAACGAAAAAAGAAAGGTGACACTGTTTCCTCAAAATCGTGCCTGCTTGGTTCCTTATTTTTTCGTGTCTGGGAGATGAGGGGTGGTAGCAGGAATGTCTGTGGTGTAGAGAATGTTTATTGAGTGAAGTTGTGAATGAATGAACGAATGAATGAGTGAATGATGTTGGACTCCCCTGGCACGGCCTCTGGCTCTAGACTAGGCAACTTTGCAGTGTCGTTTAGCAGCCAGTGAAGCAGCTTCTGAAGGGCCCACATTGTCCTTCAGCCCAGTGGGATCAGCCTCCAATCTGAAACCTTCATTTCCGGCCTGAAGGAAGGCCAGGGAGTCAGCACCCAGGATTTCGGGCTTCCTAGTCTGTTGTTCTGGCCCTGCTGAGCTAGGAGCCATGGATGACAAGGCCCAGGTCTGGTGGGTCAGCCTGTGTGGTCAGGGGAGAAAGCAGGATGGTGGAAAGAGACAGAGACACCCGCCGGACAAGCAGATGTAAAAAGAGTCACGTGAGCTGGCGGCTCCCGCCTGTCATCCCAGCTACTCAGGAGGCTGAGATCTGAGGATCATAGTTCAAAGCCAGCCCAGGCAGGAAAGTCTGTGAGCCTCTGATCTCCAATGATCCACCAAAAAGCCAGAAGTGGAGCTGTGGCTCAAATGGTAGGACACCAGCCTTAAAGCCAAAGGAGTTCAGGGACAGTGCGCAGGCCCTGAGTTCCAACCCTAGGATGGACACACACACACACACACACACACACACACACACAGACACACACACAGACACACACACACACACACACACACACACACACACACACACACGAGCCATGCATGCTGAGGCAGATCTCTAGGGACCCCTGGCCCAAGGATGCCGGGAATCCATGCTTACCTTTCGAGTCTGGGGACACTCCGCATTCTGCCACACCTGGACGCCAAAATGGGCCCAGGACAGCACGGTACCCAGCATGTGAGCGACTCTGTGCCCAGCCACAGCACAGGCAGCCAGAGGGTAGTAAAGGGCAGGATAATAGAGCAACGCCAGCATATTCCAAGGTCCTGGGGCACAAAACAGGAGATAGACCTTTGAGGGAGAGGTCCCTAGAGAAGGCCACACCCACGCAGGCCTCGCTGCAATCTCCATCATCCAAGCCACCCTCAGCTGGTCCAGTGGGTGTAAGAGTCCTGAGTTCAAGAGTAGGGTCTGACCACCACCCACCTTGAGACCTTGTACAACTTACCCCTCCAAGTCTCAGCTTCCTTATCTGCAAAGTAGAAACAACCGTGGTATATTATCAGCAAGGACAAGATGAGATAAACATGATGCTTAGCACAGCACCTGAGGAGTACTAAGTACTCCCTCCTCATTGGCTGCTTTTCTGATCCTAGCATCCTCCTCTTTAAAACTCTCTGGAAAGACGTGTGCCAGTGGCTCATGCCTATAATCCTAGCTACTCCAGAGGCAGAGATCTGAAGATTTCAGTTTGAAGGGAGCCCGGGAGGAAAGTCCATGAGATTCCACCGGAAGTGGAGCTGTAGCTCCAAGGGGTAGAGCACCAGCCTTGAGTGAAAAGCTAAGGGGAGCCAGGCATTGGCGGCTCACACCTGTTAGCTTCTCAGGAGGCTGAGATCTGAGGATCTCAGTTCAAAGCCTGCCCAGAGAAGCAAACTGTGAGAATATCATCTCCAATGAAGCACAAAAAGCCAGAAGTGGAGCTGTGGCTCAAAAGTGGTAGGGCGCTAGCCTTGAGCCAAAAAGCTCAGGAAGAGCAAGCACACCCAGGCCCCAAGTTAAAGCCCCACCAAGAGAAAATAAAAATAATAAAAAGCTAAGGGACAGTTGCTCGGGCCTTGAGTTCAAATCTCAACATTGGTGCACACACACACGCACACACACACACACGCACACACACACTCTCATGCTTTGGGGAGACTGAAGATCTAGAGTTCGTGCCCTGGGGAGCTCTAGGGAGGGCTATTCTTTTTTGTTTTGTTTTTAGTCAGTTGTAATGATCGAACTCTGGGCCTGGGCACTATCCCTGCGCTCTTCAGCTCAAGGCACGTGCTCTACCACTTGAGCCGCAGCACCACTTCTGGTTTTCTGGTGGTTCATGGGAGATAAGAGTCTCATGGACTTTCCTGCCCAGGCTGGCTTTGAACCGCGATCCTCAGATCTCAGCCTCCTGAGTAGCTAGATGACAGGCGTGAGCCACCGGCGCCTGGTGCCCCTCCAGGTATTCATGTCTACTCAGCTCTTCAAGCCCAGCTTCATACCCCAGAGCTCTAGCCTGGGCCCTGGGTACCTGGGCTGCGGGCAGGGGTGAGGGTCAGGAAGGGCAGCGGGTCATCGCTGGAGAGCATCAAACACAGGTTGCTGAAGAGAACCATGAAAATGGCGGCTGGCACTGCCCGGGGTCCATCCCTGGCCAAGAAGTCCACAGGACTGGCAGCGACAAGAAGACAAGAGGGCATCACTCAGCGCCTGTGTGCCGGGGTGCCCGGAGACGCTGCCCCATGCACCCCGCCGCCCCGACCGGACCCCGAGACCCCTGGCCTCGCGGCTGGGCATCATTCCTTCCATCCACATCTGTGTGGGGACCACCATCGCAGCTGAGCCCTAGGGCACCGGGACCCCACAAGGGGTGGGAACAGGGCCCAGCACCGTTCCCTCCACCCACCCTGGAAGCTTCTAGAAGCTTCAGGAAACCGCCGCCCCCACACCGATGCATCTGTCTGTCGGGGCCTTGGCGGATCTTCAAAGAACACAGCGAGTCATAACATCCTTGTGCAAGACCAACGCCCTGGGGCCGGGGCTCGGGCCAAGAGAGGGCAGAGGGAGGTCACCGCTGTCCCAGGCATCGCCCCTTTGGGGGGAGGGAGGAGAGAGGGCGGCACTCGACCCCCCCCCCACATACCCTGCTGTCCCCGGCTCCGGGCACTGTAACTGATGACAAGCTGGCTGGCCACAAAGCCAGAACCGCCCTATCTAAACTACAACCACCTCCACCAGCCACCTCCCTCCGTCCCAGCCAGGTGCTCAGGATCACACCTGCCCCAGTCTCTAGGGTGGTAGGACGGATGGAGAAAAAAAAAGAAATTGCCAGCAAAAGGGAACCTGGTGACCAGGGTCCAGGTGACACCGAAGGGCCAAGGATGGCATTGGATGAGTTCAGCCAACTCCGCCTGGTCTTCCAGACCTCCTGTCTCCTGTTTCCTGGGCAACAGGACTCAGAAGCGCTCCCCCTCTGCCCCCATGTCCCTTTTCTCCCTCTCTGGGGGGGTCAGATCTGGTGGGGTGTGATGAGCTGGCTTTGAGGGACTCTACACATCAGCATGGGGCTCAGGGAGGTACCCAGCCCCCCCTCCCCGCCCCAGCACCAACCTGGGCAAGCCAGGTCTCCGGTGGCTACAACTTGGCCAGGGCCGGCGCCGCCTTACCAACGCAGCCAGCAGCAGCAGCGAGAGGAGCTGGAAGGAGAATGGAGAAAAGAGGGATGGGCGGAACTTATGCCCCCCACCCCCACCCCAAGGGGCTGCGTCTGGCCCTGGTCAGTCCTAGCCACCGCCCCCCATCCCTTCCGTACCAGGTGACGATTTCTAAAAGACTGTAAGCTCGTCCTGAGCTTTGTTTGGGACCCCACCCCCCAACCTTGGAAAACTCTCTGCCCCGTCCCCCTGGCCCCCCCCAGATCCCCAGGCTGGCAGCAAGATGCAGGCCAAGCCCCACTCACCGACAGTGAAGCCAGGCAGGCGTGGTGCAGGCCGGGGGGCGTCCTGGGCTGGCAGGGGGGCTCCGCCCTACGGGGTGAGTGAGGGCTGGCTCAGGATGGCTGGACCCGGGGTCCCCTCAACCTTCTCATGTCCCATCCTGAGCCCCTGCAGCCAGCCTGACCCATGCCATGCGTTGGGGCTCAGTGTGTGTGTGTGTGAGTGTGTGTATGTGTGTGTGTGCGCGCACGCACGCACCTGTACATGCATGTTGGTCCTAGGGTTTGAACTCAGGGACTGAGCTTTGTTGCTTAAGGCTGGTGCTCTACCACTTGAGCCACAGTTGCATCTGTGACTCTTTTGTTGTTGGTGGTTGTGGGGCTTGAACTCTGGGCCTGGGCGCTGTCCCTGAGCTCTTCAGTTCAAGGTGAGCGCTCTACCGCTTGAGCTGACGCATCACTTTGGTTTTCTAGTGGTTTATTGGAGATAAGAGTCTCAGGGACTTTCCTGCCTGGCTGTCTCTGAATCGAGATCCTCAGATCTCAGCCTCCTGAGGAGCTGGGATGACAGGCGTGAGCCACTGGCACCCGGCTACTTGTGGCTTTTTGTTGGAGATCAGACTCTCCAGAATTTCCTGGCAGGATTGGCTTTGAACCTCGATCCTCAGATCTCAGCCTCCTGAGTGGTTAGGATGACAAGTATGAGCCACTGGTGTTGATAAGGAAAGGCTTAACTTTCCCAGCTGGGTCCTGGGACAAAGAAATTGGCCCAAGGAGCCACTGAGTTTGGGGCAGGAGTTGAGGGGGAGTTCAAGGGGGCCCCCCGCTGGCTTGAGTCTGGGCTCCAGTGAGAGCAAAACCAGAGAAGTCAGAGGAGCTGTGTGTGACTTTCTCTCCACCCAGCAAGCCTGCTGTTCAGAAAAGACCAGACAAGGCCCCGTCCAGGGTGAGCCCAGCGCCCCGGGACTCTGATGGACAGGCTTTCTCCCTGTGGCTTGCTTTCTCTCTGGAAATCTCAGAGGACAGCCAGGCACCAGTGGCTCCCGCCCGTCATCCCAGCTACTCGGAGGATGAGGCCAGAGGATGGCAGTTCAAAGCCAGCCCAGGAAGAAAAGTCCACCAGACCCTCATCTTCCACTAGCGAACTGAAAAAGCCTGAAACGTGGCTGGCCTCATCTGAAGGCAGAGCAGGGCTTGGGGGGTGGGGGGGCCTAGTGGGTTCTATGTGGGGTGTTGGGGTCCCCCCCTGTCTTAGCTTGGGCCATGCTCTTCCCATGTCCTCTGGTACATTGTGACTGGCTTTGTTACCTTTCCCATATACCCCAACCCAAAGCCAGGGGCCTCCTCAGCCCTGGGGCTCCCCTCCTGTCTGGCAGCCCTTATTACCCCCCCACGGGCTCCCCACTTAACACCCTGCTTAGTGCTCATTGGGTATGTTTGTGTCATGGAAAGGGAAGATGGGGTGGAGGTAGAGAAGAAGGAGAGAAACTTCCAGCCAAACACCGTTTGAGTTTGAGAGACGGCTGGTATACCCTTAGGCCAAGATTTAAGGGAAGAGGCAGAGCACAGGAAGGAGGCAACATGGCTGACTCCAGGTGAGTCTCAGAAGTGGAAGCCGAGCTGGGCACCCATGGCTCACGCCTGTCATCCCAGCTACTCAGGAGGCTGAGAGCTGAGGATCACAGTTCCAACCCAGCCTGGGTAGGAAAGGCCATGAGACTCTTATCTCCAATGAACCACCAGAAAACCGGAAGTGGCGCTGTGGCTCAAGTGGTAGAGCGCTCGCCTGAAGCAGAAAGAGCTCAGGGACAGCGACCAGGCCCTGAGTTCAAGCCCCACGACCGACAAAAAACCAAACCAACAACAAAACACACACACACACACACACACATCTTGGAAGTGAGGACAGTGTCCTGCAGCTTAGGGGACTTTTGTCCCCTGGTGGTTGAGACCACCCTGGTCCCTGTCCCCAGTGCCCCCCCAGTCTCCCTTCCCCCAGCAGTGGCTGTCAATGCCAGGGTACCCCGAGACTTCCCAAGGGAGCCTTCCGCAGAGCTGCATAACTTTGACCACAGCGGTGCCTTTGAGGCGTGACTCATGGGGAGAGGTGAGCCCAAGTTCACCCCCCTGGGAAGCCCCGGGGTACCCAGCTCCCCCCCACACCCGGGAGGGGGATTGGGCAAGCATGTCTGTTTGGAGAGAATTTTTCTTTTCTGTCCATTTTGCTAGAGAACTAAGTTCCCTGCACCCTTAGAGCTGGGTGATCTGGGGGGAAGAAATGAATCAAATTCTGCACCCCCTGTACCTTCCCTCTACCTCCTGCCCCACCCTAGTCCTGGGGCTTGAACTTGAACTTAGTCCCTAGGTGCTGTCTCTTCGTTTGGACACTCAAGGCTGACCCTCTCTACCACTTGAACCACAGCTCCATCTCTGGCTTTTTGGGGGTTCATTGGTGATGAGTCTCACAGACTTCTACTGCCCTGGGCTGGCTCTGAACGGCGATCCTCAGATCTCAGCCTCCTGCATGGCTGGGATTACGGGTGTGAGCCACCATGCCCGGCCCCTGTTGTATTCTGGCTGCGGGTGCCTTCCTGACCGGGGACCCCAGGACTCCAGGACCCCTCAATAGAAAATGCCATTTGGTTGGAATTTTGATCCTCCCTGGTCCCCTTGGCCCTTCTCCCAGCCCCAATCTGGAGGCTCAGGAAATCCAGCTCCCTCAAAGAAGGTCAGTTGGGGGGGTATACCCTTACGGACAGCAGAGTTTGTTCCAGAACCCCCAGTCTTGCGAACCACGGCCCTCCCCCGGGCCTGGGTGGGGCCTCAGTCCCTGCTGCGCTGACCCCACCCCGCGGGGAGGCACGCAAGCATTTTCTCTTCTCTGGTTTCAGATGGTAATAGAGAACAGATGTGGGCACATCTGGACGCGCCCTCCCCCAGCCTCACCTTTCCAGCCCGACCCTCAACAGAGCTGGGGATGGAGACAGGATGGGGGGTGGGGGGGCAGGAACAACTGCAGATTCCCCAGCTCTGGGTCCCCTACAGGCTGGCCGCCATGGCCGGCCGTGGGTGGGGGTGGGGGTGGGGGTTGTGCACCGAGAAAGTTCTAGTTTCTCCACCAGGGTGCCTGGACTAATCACAGATAAGAGTTTGGAGCAAGAAATCTCAGCCACCCTGAGCTGACCTGGGCACTCTTATTACGTGGAACAGGGACTCCTGGGCCTCCCTTCCCGGGCCTCCCTTCCACTGACTCCAGGACTCACTCCGGGGAGAAAAATGGATGGGCAGCAAGTTTCCTGGGTGCCTCCTTTTTCCCTTCTCTTTCCTCTTAAGTCCCCCCCCACTATTCTTGTAAAGCACCCCCTCTGTAAACCCGCAACACCCCCCCAGGTCATCTGCCTCAAGGCCTCTCCCCTGGTTCGCCATCTGACCTCCAGGCCAGGCTCCCCTCCCCCTGTATGTCCCAGGTCTAGATCTACCCAACTTCACACAGGTGTTTGCGCCCCATCAGCCTAGGCGTCCCCCCCAACACACACATCCCCCCATCTGAAACCTCTTGACCCCAGGGCAACGTTTGCTGCTCTGAGGGATCAGAGAGGCTGCGGCTTGGTCTGGGATCACACAGCACACAGAAGGCATGCTGGGCACGCATTGGCAACTTGGCCAACACCCCATTTCTTGGCTGGAGGTGGGGGGGCCGAGGGGTAACACTCACCCCTGGGGCGGGAGCTCCTCATTCCCCTGGGGCTCATCGATGTACCAGCTGCCGGAGTCATCTTCAGCGCTCCCGGGCCATGTCTGGTTCCGGGCAGTGGCCTGGGTCGCCATTGTTTGATCCTTCTCCTTGCAGACAAGGGGGCGGGGGGGGGGGGGGGGGGAAAGCCACTGTGAACGTGCAAAGAGGCTTAAGAGAGAGAGAGAGAGAGAGAGAGAGAACCCAAACAAAGAAACATTTCTTCCTCATCTTGAAGGCTACTTTCTTACCGTTTTGCTGTCTGGGAAAAGCCAGTCTGGGACAGCTGAACTTACAAGTGGGGGAGGGCTGAAGGGGGGGACCTGCTCAAAAGTCGCCTCTCATCCTTGGCCCCTCAATCCTTGTCTGGCGTCTGCCCCTCACCAGGGCCTCCCAGCTGGGCCCCCCAACCCCTCCTCTCTCGGGGTCCGGCCCCCCTCCCCACTTGTCTCAAGCTCCCCCCCCAGCATGTGCCCCTCCCCCTCCCCCCTCCAACCTCTTGGGCCTCAGTGATGCGAAGATAGAATAATTCTGGAGAGGTTTGTTCCTCCCCGGAGAGGTTGGCATCTGGCGGGACAGTTTGGCACCCGCACCCCACCCAGAGGCCTCCTCCCCCCCCATACCTGAGCCAGCAGGGGGGGGAGGGGGAGGGCCACACACCTGCAGAGTTCAGAGACAACTCGCCTGAGTCCCCTCGTTAGTCCCGGCCAGGCCCCGGGGGTCTGCCAGGATGTCCGCACAGGAGGCCACACGTGTCTCTCTTGCTGGTGAAAAACTTTTGTTCCCACAACTTGATTTCTCAAGATAACTCACCCCCACAGGCGGAAGCACAAAGCAGACCCACGCAGGCAAGCCGCCTGCCCGCCCGCCCGCCCGCTGGCCCCAGGTCTGGGGTGAGGGTTCCTCCAGTCTCCTCCCCATTCCCGGGACCCCCCCCCCCGCCTCCCCCCACCTCTCCTGGGCCCAGCCCGAGGGGAGGGGCCAGAGGCAGACAACTGCAGACCACAGTTCTCAGCTATTACCCCTGGTTGGGGTCTGCGACCCCCACCCCACCCCCAGACCCTGGGGGTCTCCACCCTCTCAAGACTCCACAGGAGACCTCGCTAGGACCCTCCCCAACCGGGCTTTTGTTCTTTAAGCATTCAATCACCTGGCACGGGTGGCTCCTCCTAGCTACTCTGGAGGCTGAGATCTGAGGATCGCAGTTTGAAGCCAGCCTGGGTAGAAAACCAAACGACACCGAACACATGGGACTCTTATCTCCAACTAAGTGGCAAAAACCTGGAAGTGGAGGTGTGGCTCAAGTGGTAGAGTGCCAACTCTGTGAGATGGTGAGTCCCTGAGGTCAAATCCCAGCGCCTACATATTAATAGAAAGAAGGGAAGGGAGGGAGGGAGGGAGGGAGGGCAAGAATTCTTTCTTTCAACAGAAACTTACTGAACAAACTATTAAGTTCTGGGCCCTGGCTGAGACCGAGGGAGGTCCCCCAGAAGCGCTTACCTCTGAGAGCTGAAGAGCCAAAGGATCAGGTGGCCTGACCCATCCCACAGCACGGAATTGGGCCCCAGGGAACGGGGGATGGAGGAGGAATCCAGAAGAAAATCACCTTTGAGGAGAGACCCGCCAGGCAGGGCCAGAGCAAGCCCTGTTCCCAGGCGGGGAACAGCCAGGGTGAAAGCTTAGAGGCCACAGGGCTGGAAGCAGAGCACCCGAGCCCTGAGCACTGCACAAGGAGTCTCACCCCGGCTGCCCGCCCCCCGCCCCACGGAGGGAGAAGTCAAAGTCAAGCTCTGCTCTGCTCTGCTCTGCTGATCTCAGCTGATCTCAGCTCCCACAGTCCTGGGGTGGGCACCCTGGGGCAAACAGTCCTTCCTCCCCTCCCTCCCTCCCTCCCTCCTTCCCCTGGGGCACGGTGTGCGGCTCTGAAGTCACAGGGACTCTAGATACAGAGTTTGGCAACTCCACTGCCTGCTTGTGTGCCGGTCATAGGTCACACAGACTGCTGGGTACCTATAGCTAGGGGCCTATGGGGTGGGGGGAGCTTGGCTTGGACTACAAATCCCAGCATGCCCTTCACCACTCAGAGCCCTCCACCCAGCAGCCATACCTCTAGCTAGTTGGGAGCCCTGGGGAGGGCAGAGAGGAAAAAATACAAGGACAAAGTTGGCTTCGCTGAGGTCACGGCTCATACCAGACAGGAGGGACCCCCCTGGCGGTGCCTGAACCCCATCCTGCCTGGGTGTGGGTGAGGACCACAGGCCAAAGCCTCCACCTCCCTAGAATTGCACCCCAAAGGCCTTGCCATCAATACTAGCTCCATCTTCTTTTATTTTTATTTCTCTGTTTGTTTTTGTGCTGGTTCCTGGGGCTTGAACTCAGAGCCCGGGAGCAGTCTCTGAGCTTCCGTGCTCTACCACTTGAGCCGCAGCTCCATCCTCCGCTTTTTCTTTTTTTTATTGGAGATCAGAGTCTCACAGACTCTCCTGCCTGGCCTGGCTTCCAACCGCGATCCTCAGATCTCAGCCTCCTGAGGAGCTAGGGTGACAGGCGTGAGCCACCCCGACACGCGGCTCCTTATTTTTCTTTCTTTCCTGAGCCAGTTTCCTTGCAGTTACCATCCTCCAGACTCAGCCTCCTGCGTGCCCGGATGGAGAGATGCCTCCCTCCCTCCTTCCTGATCCTCACTGGGCCCCGGCCCTGTGTGATTTCCCCCCCCTCTCCCCCCACATTTCCCCCCAGGAAGGCTGAATGTTCCCTGTTTCCTTTTTGCTCCTCTGAACCTTTGCATGTCATTCATGTTATTCTTTCCCAAGAGCCTCCACTCTCCAGCCTCCATTCTGGGAGGGCTGGGCTGGCCTCCGCCTCTTCTGGTAAGGATGACTCAGTCCCCAAAGGCAAGCCCAGACTCCGCAGGCCCTGTGCCATTCTTGAGGAGGTATCTCGGCATCTTTATTTCCCTAGTTAAGCCTCCAGTCCAGCTTATGGTCTGACCAGTTGGCCTTCCTCATATGCATCTGCAAGTGGGAGCCTGGCGCTGTTCTGGTCCCTAGCTTCGGGCTTCAGCACTGAGGCCTGGTATCAGGCTGGAGCCTCGGGGGTACCCTGACTGCACCCACAGTCAGCCATGTCTGCCTCTTATCCCTCCCGATAAGGTGCTAGGGGCTAGCCAAGCTCTGTGGCTTTGATCTAGCTATAAATGTCTGGGGGTGTTGGCCCCACATTCTCAAGCCATGAAGTCACTGAAGCGAGGGGGTGAGGGCCTGGGTGGTGAACCCACAGTAGAAGAATCTGTGGGCTGAGTGCCCCAGAGATGGAATCAGGATCCAGAAAAGAGAAAAAGAGCTCCCTCAAGGCCACAGGGCCCAAGCTCAGACAGGCTGGCTGCCTTCCTCCCACAGCCCAGCCTTTCCATCACCAGCCCTGCCCTGCCCTGCCCTACCCTGCCCTGGGCACCAGTTGCCAACCAAGGCAGAGATACAAAGCCACCAGCTCCTCCTCTCTGCCCAGGTAGAAGATGGAGAAGCCGAGAAGGGTTATGGCGGCTTCTGAACCATTAAGAGGATGGAGATCAGCTGAGTGCCGTTGGCCACGCCTGTAATCCCAGCTACTCCCGGAGATCTGAGATCGGAGGCTCTGGATTCAAAGCCAGCCCAGGCAGGAAAGTCTAGGAGACTCTGATCCCCGAGGAACCACCAGAAAACTGGAAGTGGAGCGGTGGCTCAAGTGGTAGAGCCGTGAGCACAAAAACTCAGAGACAGTGTCCAGGCCCTGAGTGATGCAAAGATCCTGAGGGCATCCAGGCCCCTGCCCACGAGGTGAAGATGGAGTCCCCAGACACCTGTGGCGCTGGCCGGGGGAAGGCCCTCGGTCGCGTGGCCCCCCAGGGCCGGCGCTGCCCTCTCTTTGGGCCCCAGCTGGCTCTGGAATGCTTGTGGCCGGGGCTTCCTTCCTCTGTCTGTTTTTCTTGTTCAAGCTGATTAAACCTGAGGAATGTTTGCGTCCAGGGACGGAGGCCTGAGCGCCCATCTGCAGTTATCAAAATCTTCAAAGGGCAAAGTGCTAGGTTTAGAAGGCGCAAAGAGCAGACAGGAAGGAATGAGGGTGGAGGACAGTACCCCAAGCTTCAGGAACGTTCCCTTGGACATCAGCCATTCCAGGAACTCCTAGAGCTTCAATCTCTCCCCCTTCCCTCCTCCCCTCCAGCCCCCCAGCTGTTTAAACCAAACTCAGCCTGGCACCGGTGGCTCACACCTGACCTCTGGGCTGCTCAGGAGGCCAAGATCTGAGGATTGAAGTTTGAAGCCAGTCTGAGCAGAAGCGTTCTTGAGACTCTTATCCACAGTGAACCAGCAAAATAATCCCCAGAAAACGGAGGTATGGTTCAAGTGGTAGGGCACTGACCTTGAGTGAAAAGAATCTCGGGGACAACACCCAGGCCCCACGTTCAAGCCTCAGTAGGGGCACAAGAAAAGACAAAACAGGGAATTGTCCTGGCCCAAAGCCCATGGCGACGGCCCGGCTGTCGGAGGCCTGGACACTCCCCGGCCAGCATGTTTGCCCCATGTGGCCCCAAAATGGCGCCGGACCAGACTTGGGCCATGGAGCCGGGCTCTCCATCACCCTCTTGCCCACAAACACTGGGGCCAGGCTCCCAGGAGATCCTACACCACCCTGTCCTGTGAGCTCCCATTCCTCCCTGGTAATCCGGAGGATCGCTGTTCCAGGCAGCAGCTCTGCTTTAGGGTAGTTCACTCAGCCTTTCCCCACCTGCCCACCCTCCCCAATGCCTGTCCAGGCTGTCCCCTCCCTGTCCTTTACCGGCCACACGGGGAGGGGGGGGACACTCTGGGCACTCCCCCACAGCTGGGCTTCCTCCTCTAAGTGGAGCAAGGGCCTGGGCTGGGATCTCAGGCCCAGAGATGGCCCAGCACCTGCGTTAAAAGGCGCTCCTGCTCGCTCCACTCCCCCTGCTCGGCCCCGCCCCCCTCCCCCCCCCCCCCCCCCCGCCTGGGGAGCAGCCCACCCCCTCCCCTTCCTCTGCAGCTCCAGCCCACAGGGCTGGGCCCCTCACAGCCACAGGGGCGGCCATTTGCCCCAGAAACTTGATCGCTTTGGTCCTCTGAGTCACCTCGGTGGAGGGAAGCCGGTGAGCTTTGATGGCTGGCTTTCCCAGCTGTGGTGGGGATAGTGTGGCCCAGGGAACCCCCCCCCTCTCATCTGTCACCATCCGTCACTCCCAGGGGGGCCTGGGGCCTGATGAATGGTCCCCAATCCAGCCACCAGCTCAGCTTTTAATAACCCATTGGGTACCCTGTGGACACCAGCTGAAGAGTCCTGATGGGGGGAGGGGGGGAAGGGGAGGGGGCCGGGGGGGGAGGGGGCGGGGGGAGGGGGCGGGGGAGGGGGCGGGGGGGGCTTCCCTGAGGCCCAGATTCCAGGGTCTCTCCAGGACTGCCTCTTCCTCTCCTCACAGTAAAGACAGAGGCCTGCCGGCCTTCCTACCTTCCTGCCTTCCCCCCCCCTCCTCCTCCTCCCCCTCCTCCTCCTCCTCCTCCCCCTCCTCCTCCTCCTCCCCCTCCTCCTTCTCCTCTTCTTCTTCCTCCTCCTCCTCTTTTTCCTCCTCCTCCTCTTCCTTCTCTTTCTTCTTCCTCTTTCCCTCTCAGTCTGCCTCTCTCTCTTTCTTTTCTTGAGCTTGAACTCCTGAGCCTCTGTCCCTGAGCTTGGTCAAGGCTAATACTCTACCGCATGAGCCACAGTACCATTTCTGGCTTTATTTTTGGTGGTGCTTAATTGGAGATAAGAGTCTCGCGGACTTTCCTGCCCAGGCTGGAGATTCAGGTGAGACTCTCTTATCTCCAATTAAACATCTCCCCCCCCCCCCGGAAAAAAAAAGAAGAAGCCAGAAGCGAAGCTGTGGCTCAAGCGGTAGAGTGCTAGCCTTGAGCAAACAAGCTAAATAATAGACAGCATCCAGGGCCTAAGTTTAAGCCCCAAGGTTGGCACCAAAACAACAATTTACATTGCCTGTGAGTAGCCCAAGACTAAATATTAAATATTAACCAGCAAGATGGAAAAAAGAACATGTATTCTAAAAAAAATTAATAAATAACAGGCATTGATGCCAGTGGCTTATACTTGTAAAATCCTAACCATTCAAGAAACTAAGACTTTGGAGAATGGAGGTTCAATGCTAGCTAGGAACATCTGTGAGGCTCCACCTCTAATTTATCAGCAAAATGGAAGGCTGGAGGTATGGCTCAAGTAGTAGAGTATCATCCCTGCGAGCACCAGGCCCTTGAGTTCAAGACCTGGTACTGTCCTCCCTCCCATCCAAAACAAAAAAAGAAAAGTGAGTGTTTTCTTTGCCCTTTCCAGCTGACTGAGATGCAGTCCGAACGGCTGGTCTTGAGAAGCCATTTTGGGCTCTGAGGCAGAGCTCACGAATTACATACCAAAAAAAAGAGCAGTGAGTTAGCTGCAGAGACAGAGCCTGAGCTAAGAGCAGATCGGAAGCCGGGAGGAGGCCTCAGAGAGGCCTGCCGCACCAGCCCTCCATCACAGTCAGAGAGGTCCCGTGACTGGACGGGGTCACGCACCCCATCCTCCTACACACACAGCGCTGGACTCTGCTCCCACCTTTTCCCCCACGACCCCCCCTTCCTTGAGTCCTAACGCTGCTCTATGCTGGGGCTGGGGAGCCCCTAAAACTAAGAAGGCAGCCCATGACCACAACTTTCAGCCCAGCACCTAATGAGGACGGGGTACAGCCTGCCCCCTCAGATTCTGTCTGTCTGTCCGTCTCCTGGGCCTCTGCGTGCCTGTCTGTCTATCAGTCTTTCTTTCCATACTGGTGCCTGTTACAGTTTTTGTTTACTTGTTCTGGGTTTATTTTTGATCAGTCCTGGGGCTTGAACTCAGGGCCTGGGCGCTGTCCCTGAGCTTCTTTTGCTCAAGGCTAGTGCTCTCCCACCTGAGCCACTGCGCCACTTCCAGTTTTCTGGTGGTTCATTGGAGATAAGAGTCTCACGGAGCCGGGTACTGGTGGCTCACGCCTGTAATCTTAGCTATTCAGGAGGCTGGGATCTGAGGATCACAGTTCAAAGCCAGCCTGGGCAGGAAAGTCCTTGAGAATCCTATTCCCCCAAACTACCAAAAAAAAAAAAATGAACATGGAGCTGTGGCTCAAGTGGTAGAGCCTCAACCTTAAGCACAAAAGCTCATGAACAGCACCCAGGCCCTGAGTCAAGCCTTAGTATAGACACACACACACACACACACACACACACACACACACACACACACACACACACACACACACACAATTGAGCACACAGTAGATGCTCAATAAATGTTTATTATAGGAATAAATGCTAAAAGGCCGTGGGAGGGATTCCTGGCCGTCTGCCTTTGTATCCTAAGCCAGGTCCAACTTCCTTGTTACTTGGTTTCTCAAACAAACAGAGAATGGTGAGGGTGTGGCCTCAAGCACCCAGACTTTAGTCCCAAACTGGGACTATGGGCCCCGAGAGGCAGTGCTCAGCCTGGGAAATCCCTCCTTGACCTTGGCCATGACCTTCACCGGGCCGGAGCCCTGGCTCCCAGCATCGCTGGCAGCTCAGAGGCTAAAAGTGGAGGAGAAGACCTTGGACCTGGAGTTCGAGGTCCTGAGCGTGGGCTTTAACGAGGAGGGCAGGTACGCCCTGCGGCTCTCCGCGGAGAACCCCCTGCAGGCCTGCTCTGGGGCCGGGGTGCGGCTGCAGGTGAATGACGGGGACCCTCTCCCAGCCTGCTCAGTGGTCACCGAGGTCCTGGAGCAGCAGGATCCTGGACAGAGCCTGGCCCTCAGCAGGAACAAGTTTACCTTCACTTTGCCCAAAGGTATACCAAACAAGGGGGACGTCGGGGGAGCCTGGGGACCTCAGCCCTGACCCCTGATGGGCCTTGGGGTGTGATCTGGGAGAATCAGAGTGGCTCTGCTTGTGTGAGTCTCACAAACCAAGGTCCGGAGGCCCCAGTCCTGCTCCCTCCAGGGTGAACACAGGATGCTGTCACCCAGAACTGAGTGAGGAGGAAAGGGAAGGCTGGTGTGGCCCAATGCCGGTGCTCACGCCTGTAATCCCAGCCACTCCGGGAGACTGAGATCCGTGGGAAGCCAACCCAGGAAAATCCCCTGAGACTCTTATCCCCAATAAACCACCAAAACCTCCCCAAAAAAAGCCAGGCATGGGGCTGTGAGTGGAAAAAGCTAACGGACAGCACCCAGGCCCTGAGTCAAGCCCCAGGACCAGCACAATCATAGACATACAAAGCTAGCCGGTCCTGACCACCCCAAGGCACCCCTAGGTGGAAGGAACCCCAAGTGTTGTACTAACACCCCCATCTCCTCACGCAGGGTTCTGCAAAAATGACGGCCAGCATGATGCACGGCTGCGTGTCGAGGCCCTGCGGCTGGACGGAGGGGGCTTGGGAGGGGCACCCCGGAGAGTAGGAGAGGCCATCTTCCCCATCTACCCGCGCCCCGACCAGCCCCGCATGAACCCGGCCGCCCAGCAGCACGAGGACCTCTACCGTTACCGCGGCAACCTGTCCCTGCTCCGGTCCAGCCAGGACCCCAGCGCGCGGCACTGTGGGGCGCTGTCCTACAGCGTGGCCTTCCACGAGCACCGGGCGCAGAGGGCACCTCAGGCCCAGCCCCGGAGCCCCAGGGCTCAGGTGGGGCCCTGCTCGCCCCTTGCATCTCACTTCGCTAAGTGGTACAGCCACGGCATGCGTGGAAGGGGTGAGGGGGAGCCTGGGAGCCCCAGTGTAGAGGGCAGAAGAGCCGAGCGCCGGCGCTCACGCCTGTCATCCCAGCTACTCAGGAGGCTGAGAGCTGAGGATCGCAGTTCTAAGCCAGCCAGGGGCAAGTAAAAGGCTGTGAGACTCTGATCTCCATCGAACCACCATTCTCTCCAGGTTTCGAGGAAAGCTCCAACAGATCACGAGGTAGAGGCTTTCTGCCGGGGCCCAGCTCAGGCCCCGCCCAGCTCCCATCATGACCAGCAGAGGCTCAGCCCTGAGCCAGGATCCTGGCCACCCCAGGCCCAGGTAAGGAAGGCACCCAGTCCTGACCCACGCTGAAAGATGATTTCCCTCCTCTGGGCATCCAGTCCATCTCCCAGCCATGGGCAACAACCCATTTCATTGATGGAGAAACTGAGGCTCGGGGATGTTAAGTTCTATTTAACATGAACATTTCCTGGGGACCTCCCTTGACCCAGGTCAGTATTAAATGCAAGACACAAGCCTGGTTCCAAGATGGCAGGAAGCGGGGTGTGAATGTGTGGTGTGTGTGTATGTCCCTGTACTGGGATTTGAACTCAGGGCCTGGGCGCTGTCCTAGAGCTTTTCCATTCAAAGTTGGCGCTCTACCACTTGAGCCACACCTCCTCTACTTCTAGCTTTTTGCTGGCTCATTGGAGATAAGAATCTCACAGACTTTCTTGCCCTGGAACTGACTTGAACTGGAATCCATCAAACAGCTCAGCCTCCTGAGCAGCTGGCTGGCTCCCACGCACATTTCCAACACCCCTCCCTGTCCTGAGCTAGTGAGTGAGATCACTGGTCCCTGGGCTCCTAGGTGACAGTCGGTGTCTGGGGACTGCCAGCTGTGGAGCGCCACCCACCCGCTCCTAGGACAGCAGAGGGACAGAGCTGAGGGGCAGCTCTCCCAGCGCTCCCGTTCTTCAACATGCGTTGAGCTGCAATCTGGAATGTCTGGGAGAGAAAGAGGACAGAAAGAGAGAGAGAGAAAGAGGGGGTGGGAAGGAAGGGAGGGGGGGAAGGGGCGGGCATCGTGGCCACAGCGACCCGGGCCGCTCTAATTTCTGTTATTTAGAATCATCATCTCTGCGCCGCTCTCTCTCTGAAAGTGTCAGGTGTCTGCTTCCACCGCGACAAGAAAATGGTTTTCGAGGGAGAGGAAAATCGGTTCCCTCCAGGGGGGTGTGCGTGTGTGTGCATGTGTGTGCACGTGTGTGTGTGTGTGTGTGTGTGTGTGTGTGCCTGTAATCACAGCCCCATCAGAAATGCAGGAGCAAAGAATGAATCAGTCCCTGCCGACCCCACTGCCCCATGGCCCCGTGGCCTGTGTTTGGGCTCCCTAGAGAATACAGGGACCCCCCTCCCCTCGAAAGTGCCCTCCCCCTGTGGACCCATCCCCCCCTCCCCTCTTTGGGTCTTGGTTGCAGATGAGGAGAAAGATCTGGAAGGGGTGGGGGAGGGGAGGTGGAGACCAGAAACTCCATCTGCCTGAGCTGAACTCCAACTTCAGCTTTATGGGGTTCACGTCCAGGAATGGATGTCTGGGTTCCCCGGATGCAGACAGCTCAGGATCCCCTCCTCCAGGAAGCCTTCCAAGCACGGGGTTCACCCTTTCCAAGAGATCGCTCAGGCCGGGCAACCCCAGGTGTGGAATCAATTCTATCTCTGTGATTGATGACTCCCGCTGCAGGCGGACGCCTTGTTCTCTGCCATCTGGGTACTGTGCGGTCTTATTTATAACCAGAACTGATGCAGGTCCAGATGGGGGTTTCTGGGGCAGATGTGGGGGGGCAGGAGACTGGAGACGCAATGGCCAGGATGCTCAAGATTGAGCAGGGAGCCGGCCGTCAGGGCTCACGCCTGTCGTCCTGGCTACTCAGTAGGCTGAGATCTGAGGATTGCTGGTTCAAAGCCAGCCTGGGCGGGCAGATCTGTGAGACTCCAGTTCATCACCAAAAGGCTGGAAGTGGAGCTGCGGCTCAAAGTGGTAGAGTGCCATAGATGTGAGTGAAAAAGCTCAGGGACAAGCGCCCAGGCCGAGTTCAAGTCCCAGTATGGGTATGCGCGCTCACGCGCGCGCGCGCACACACACACACACACACACACACACACACAGAACAGGGAGGACTGAAGGTGTGGCTCGAGTGGTACAGCACCTGCCGAGCAAGTGTGAAACCTTAAGTTCAAACCCCAGTACTGGCAGAAAAAGCAAAGTAAAGAAAGAACTGTTGGGAGCCAAGACTCAGTGTGAACTTGAACTTCCGGTCTGGATGGCTGAGCCCTAATGTGACTCTGAATGGTTATCGCCAGTGCTCCAACTCTTGAGTTCTTCTTATGGGGGGAGCTGGGGAGGAGGGGTAAAGGGGAGACTGACCCCCCAAACACTTCCAGCATGGGTGATCTTGGCCACCCACATCTGTCAGCCCCAAGTCCCTGCCCCACAAAGGGAGACAAAGGGTCCCACAGCTCAGACAGCAGCAGGACCCTTAACCTTGGGGCTCCGGTTCCCCCAGACCCTGAGCCCCTTGTGGAGAGACTGTGGAGACTCCCCTGCCCTCAGCCCACACCTGCTGATGTCCACCATCCCCCCTCTGGCAGCTCTGTTTTTCCTTATGCAAGGTGAAGGCAGTGGTGGTCCCTGAGGTTTAGGTGATGCCTGAGCCGCTATGAGGACAAATGGGATGGGGGTTGGGACACCTGGAGCCGCTGCAGCCTCGAGGGCCATGAGGGATCCACCATGAGAGGGTCGCTGGTTTCCGGAAGCCTGGGCTTGGCAATGCCATGCTGGGAGGTCTCGGGGTCACTGTAGGGGTACAGTCACCACAAGAGGGCTCCCCACCTGGCTTCTTCCCCCCAAACACCCACAGCTTTTGGGGGGTACAGTCAGGAGGAGGAGAGGGCTGGATCCTCCCCAGTTACCTCTTTCCAGACAATCACAGTTTTGTTTCATGAAAATGGTTTCTGTGTCCCAGGAGCCTTTTAAATGGCGCTTTCAATTTTTTTTTTTAATTTTTTCCATTTAAAACATACTCTTTTTATTTTTTTGGCCCCTGGGGGGGGTGGAGGAAGAAAGGCAGAGAGAGAGAGAGAGAGAGAGAGAGAGAGAGAGAGAGAGAGAGAGAGAGAGAGAGAGGCATTAAAGCAATCACCAAAGCCTTGGCAGCTGGCGGGCGGCCCGTGGCTTGTGGCTTTGGCAGCCACAGGCTGCAGAAGGAGAAATGGATGGAGAGCCGCCATGGCGCGCTTCTCACCGGCCTGATGTCCCCTCTGCCCTCTGTCCCTTGGGCTTCTGTGGCTGGATTCCTGTCCCTTTGTTCCTCCCTGTCCCCCCCCCCCAGCCTCCTGTCTGTCCCGGGGTCCTGGATCCCAGCTGGGGCTCGCCCCCAGCTTGGTGGCCAGCCGCTCCCCCCTCTTTCTCTGTGAAGCTTTTACATTGAAGGCACGTTCATGGCCCACCATGGCCCAGGAGACTGGGCCACGCAACAGGGCTGACTTCATCAACTCCCGCTCTCCACTGCCCTTTGGATTCTCAAGGGGGGGGGACCCCAACTGGCCTGGCGGGGGGAGCTGGGCACCTGACTGGCCGTTGCCCCTTCCCCTCCGTACCAAACCCTCCAGCCTGGATGGCTCCCGGCCTAAGGGTGGAGGAGGCTGAGGGAGGGGGTGGGGGGAGGCTGGGGGCGGGCCTCAGAGGCCCGGGGAGGAAGATGAGGGCATGTTCCCCCCCCCCATGGGACACCCAGAGGACCCCCAAGGCAGGGCTTTCTCCTGCTTAAATGGGGAGCTTTTATGGGCTTTAGAAAAAAAACACTCCAATTGTTCCCTCAATTACCCCGAGCAGATTGAATATATTAATCTCTCTCTTAACTGGAGGTCTGTATCCCCCCCCCCCGCCGCCCCCCCTCCCCCAGCCCCAGCCCCCTCCACAGGCACGTGCCCACAGTGCCCAGCCCCCAACCTTCACAGCCAGGAGCCCGGGCTGGCCTGCTTGGTCCGCACACGGGGTGGCTTCTGTTACACACACACACACACACACACACACACACACACACAATTACGCGCATGCACATGCACCTCTGCGCACACACGGCCGCAGATTGCTTCCCTACGTTTCTCTATCCATTCCCATTGATTTTCCCCCCCACTATTTCAAAGAGCTTTTTTTCTTTCCCTGAGTAACAGCAATCACACAGGGGCCCCCCCCGCCCCCGGAGAAGAGGGGGGCGGGACACGGAGGGGGGGTGCTGCTCTGGTGACAAGTACCTCTAGTTTAAACATACTCTGCCCCAGGCAGCTGGGCCCCCACTAACCGCCCGCCTGGGTCTCTCTTTGTAGCTCCATTTTCTTTCATTTCTAGGGAACAAAGGCGCTGTCAGGGTATTCTCAGAAGCTGTCACACACACACACACACACACCCCAAGCTCTCCAGGAGAGGGGTGGGGCCTCAGCACTCACCCGCCCCAGGGAAGGTGGAGTGGGGAGGGTACTTCCTGCCCCCTGCCCACCCCAGGACAGCCCAGGGGCCCTGGATGTGCCCCTACCTTGGACTCTCTCAGGCCGGTGTCAGGAAGGGACTTGGGGGGTGCAGACGGCTTAGGGGAGAGCTCCACAAATGCACAGGGATGAGGGATCCCAGAACAGATGAGGCTCTTTCTATGTGCCAGCCCTGGGACTTGAACTCAGGGCCTGGACATTGTCCTTGATGGTTTTATTTGCTTGAAGCTGGTGCTCTACCACTTGAGCCACATCACCACATTTAGCTTTTTTTTTTTTTTTTTTTTTTTTTTGCTGGTTCATTGGAGATAAGAGTCTCATGGACTTTTTCAACCTGGGCTGGCCTCAAGCTACGATCCTCAGAGCGCAGCCTCCTGGGTGGCTGGGATGACAGGCGTGATCCCCCCGTGCCGGGCTGGCGCCCTCCTCCTCCTCCAGCTGGGAAGGTTACATTAAGACATCCACCCAGTGCGTGATGAACGCAGGTGCTGTTCTATTCAGAAAGTCTGGGTGGCACAAAAGGCCTGGGGCTCAGGCCCTGCACCTTAGAAAATCGCGTTGCCGAGCGTCCCCTGGGAACACTGAGAGTCCACTGTCTCGGGGCTACACGCTGGGCCCGTGGGGTGTGAGGATGCGAAGTGGCTCCATTAGCAGATTGTCACAAGGGAACACAGCAGATGGCCAGCTCCCCCCTCCCCCACCCCAGCCGGGCCCGACTGACTCATCCCGCCTGTGTGTGCGGGAGCGTGAGTGTGCACGGCACAGACACAGACAGAGAGGTGTGCCCCCCCCCATCCCCACCTCCAGCCAGGAGTGGAAATGTGAAATCTCCACTCAGGGACAGCGCAGACCGTGTGAAACCATCTTTAATACCAGGCAGGGCTCGGCAGGCAGGGTGACAATCTCAGTCACCTGCCCCAGTTCTGTCCCCTGAGTCAGCCAGTCACCCCCAGCCTGGGCTGGGTCTACAGGGTCCCGGGGTTTGGGCCAAACCTGCTGGGAACAGCTTCCTGCTGAAAAGGCCACGTTCCCATCTGCACCCCGCAGCAAGCTCTGGGCTACCATGGTCCAACCCCCCTTGGCAAAGCGTGACCTTTATCCATTCATCCATCCACCCATCTACCTACCATCCACCCATCCATCCACTCACCCATTCATCCATCCACACATCCATCCATCCACACTCCATCCATCCATCCATTCATTCATCCACCCATCCATCTACCCATCCATACATACATACATTCATCCATCTACTCATCCATCCATCCATCCAACCATTCATCCATTTGTCCATCCATCCATTTACTTGTCCATTCTTGCACCCATCCATCCATCCATGTATCTACCCATTCATCCATGCATGCATCCATTTATCTATGCATCCATCTGTCCATCCATGAATCCATCCATCCACCCATCCACCCATCTATCCATCCACCCACCCACCCACCCATCCATCCATCCATCCATTCATCCATCTACCCATCCATCCATCCACCCATCCATCCATCCACCCATCCATCCATCCATCTATCCATTTGTCCATCTATCCATTTACTTATCTATTCCTGCACCCATCCATCTGTACATGTATCTATCCATCCATCCATCCATCCAACCATCCATCCATCCATCCATACATACATACATACATTCATCCATCCACCCCATCCATTTGTCCATCTATCTATTTACCTATCTATTCCTGCACCCACCCATCTGTACATGTATCTGCCTATCCATCCATGCATGCATCCATTGATCTATGCATCCATCTGCCATCCATGCATCCATCCATCCATGCATCCATGCATGCATCCATTGATCTATGCATCCACCTGCCATCCATGCATCCATGCATGCATCCATTGATCTATGCATCCACCTGCCATCCATGCATTCATGCATGCATCCATCCACTCACGCTCTCATCCATCCATCCATTCATTCTCCCAAACAGTAAACTAGGTGGCTGTGCACCTGGCCTTGGGGTGCTGTCCAGGTGGACAGAGGAAGAAAATAGGAGAAGCTGTGTGCAATGGCTTTCTAAGCTGACTGTAGGCAAGCTGGGTAGGAAAACATCTCTGACTAGGAATCGGGAAACGTTGGCTTAGGACCTGGTTCCCCAGTTGCATGGGGGTGGGTGTACCTTACCTCCCTGGGCCTCACACCGCTTTATCTGTACAGTGGGCAGAGTGGGGCCTACTGACGGGACAGGCTCAGGTGAGGAAGAGGGTGGGAGGTTCCAGAGTACTTCACCAATGCCAGAGAGGCCGACGAGCCTGCCTCAGGTTAGGTGGGATCCACCAGGATGACAGAGAATGGACAGAGGAGCGAGGTCAAGAGATGGGATGTGGGTGTGTTAGGGACTAGCAGGACGTGAGAGCATTGTAGGGAATGGCTGGTAGGTGCTATTTTTGGTACTTGGGCGTTCTGAGCTCTCTGCTGCCCCCTATAGGGGGGTGAAGTTGCCCTGAGCCAAAGCTGGTGCTCTACCACTTGAGCCACACCTCCACTTCGGTCTCTCTGCTGGTTCATTGGAGGTAAGAATCTCACAGACTTTCCTTCCCCGGGGCTGGCTTTGAATCGCGATCCTCAGATCGATCGCAGCGTCCTGAGTAGCTGGGATTACAGGCGTGAGCACTGAGGCCTGGCAAATGTGGCTTCTTTGGTAAGCGAGTGGACATGGTAAACCTAGGCCCGGTGAGGACCCAGCCGTGCAGACCCCCCACCTCCATCCCACAGCAGGAAATTTGCCCCCCAAGTCTCTCTGTCTCTTTTTTGTGTGTGTATGAATCAGAGCTGAGTCTTTCCCTCCAGCGGCAGTGGATTTTTATCGGGGTTTGGATATTATTTTAATCTCCCTCTAAAAGCATAATTGCTTTTTGTCGGCTGGTGTTCCTGCGAGATTGCTTTCCAGGCTCTCTCCTCTCTTCCAGGAGACAGGCGGGGCGACGGGGCTGCATTAATACTCTGCAAATGCGATTTCATGGCCTCAAACAAGATTAGGGCCAGAGGCTCTGCTCTCTGCTCGGGTGGCGGGGTCCAGGCTGGCCGGCGCTGGGTACGGAGGCCGGGAGACAGAGGCCCCCAGACCCAGGGGGGCTGAGTAAGCAGGTTCCTGTAACCAGAGCCCCTTAGATTGGCTCCTTCATCCTGGCCACAGAGCCCATCCAGAGGCTCTGGCATGAGGGAAGGTTCAGGGCTACCCACCTCGTACCTTAGCACCCGCCCCCGCACCCCAACACTCCAGAGAGGAAGGGTGTTACTTTAAAAGAGCATTCCAAGCTGGGCACTGGTGGCTCACCCCTGTCATCCTAGCTACTCAGGAGGCAGAGATCTGAGGATCAAAGTTCAATGCCAGCCTGGGGCAGGAAAAGTCCCTGAGACTTTTACCTCCAATAAACCACCAGAAAACCGGAAGTGGTGCTGTGGCTCAAGCAGTAAAGCGCTCACCTTGAGCTGAAGAGCTCAGGGACAGCGCCCAAGCCCAGAGTTCAAGCCCCACGACCACCACCACCAACAACAAAAAGAGCAGCTCAGCATTCTACATTGAAAGCTGGCTTCTTCTGCTCCTGATTCTACTTGGGTCCTCTCATCTTTGAATGAGCCAGGCCACCTATGGCTCACACCTGTAATCCCAGCAACTCAGAGGTGGACATCTGAGGATTGCGGTTCAAAGCCAGCCTGGGGGCAGAGGGGGTGGGGGTGGGGGAGTCTGAGGCTCTTATTTCCATTGGACTAACAAAAAGCCAGAAGTAGAGGTGTGTGGCTCAAGGGGTAGAGTGCCAAGCCTTGAGTGGAAAAGCTAAGGAAGAGCATGCGGCCCTGTGTTCAAGCCCCAGGATCTGCACTCTGGCACACACACACACATGCACACACACACATGCACATGCATGTGCATACACACACAATGGAAATGACAGTAGCATGGCTACTTAAACGCCTCTCAGCTGGGCAATTGCTTGCTTGTTGAGATAAGGATCTTGTTGACTTTTTGTCCTGTCTGGTCTTGAACTATGATCCTCTCGATCTCCAGCTAGGATTCCAGGCGTGTGCTACCAAACCCACCCCTTATTTGAATCTTGAAGATGCATTATGGGTTATCTTGGCTGGCTGGAAAGCAGTCTAGGCATACAGAATGGCAGACATAAAAGCCCCAAAGCCGAGAATCTGCTGCTCACTGAGGGGGAGCTACCCGTTTCCTGTGAGGCAGGGGTCAGAGACATGAGATGCAGATCCTAGAGAAAACAGATCTGGAGGCCTGGTCGGGGATAGGGGGTGTCTCTTGAGGATGCAGGCCCTGCTAAATGGCTTGTTAAAACAGAGAAAGCAAGCTGGATGTCTGTGGCTAGCATCTGTCATCTAAGCTACTCAGGAGGCTGAGATCTGAGGATCACGGTTCAAATCCAGCCCTGGCAGGAAAGTCTGTGAGACTCTTTTATCTCCAATGAACCACCAGAAAACAGGAAGTGGTGCTGTGGCTCAAGTGGTAGAGCACTAACGAAAGAGCTCAGGGGACAGTTCTAGAGTCTAGGCCCTGAGTTCAAGTCTCACAACCGACCAAAGAAATACAAGAGCTAGAGGAAGGATGGTTTGACTTGTGGGGGAAGGCTAGGATGGAGTGGGCAGTTGGGTTGAAGGCAACTCCCCCTACCCGAGCCTCATTTTCTGCCCTGCCAGTGCAGCCCTCTCCAGCTGCATCTGCTCCCTCCTGGGGGGCAGGGCTGGCAGGCATCATGCCCGGCTCTGTCCTCAGCCCCTGGTTAACGAGTTATTGATTTTTGAAAAGCAAAGGTAAATCCCCCGGCCGGGCCACTTCTTTAGCAAAGTGATTTATGAATTGACCGTGGAACCCCGGCTGCCTCCCCCCTGAGCTCAGCTTCCCAAACACAGCCAGCAACAGCTCAGCTCAGCAAGAGCAATCAAGCCACACACCTGCCCAGCCCATGCAGACCCTGCCTGCCTTCAGGTGCTGTGGCTCACGCCTGTAATCCCGGCAACTCCGGAAGCTGAGGTCTGAGGATCCCGGGTTTGGAGCCAACCCAGGCAGGAAGGTCTGAGAGATTCATCTGCCATGAACCACACCCTAGGAGTGGAGCGGTGGCTCAAGTGGTAGAGCGCCAGCCTTGAGTGGAAAAAGCTAAGGGGCAGCGCTCAGGTCGTGAGTTCAAGCCCCAATATTGGCCAAAATAAAAAAGAGTCAGTCCCAGTCATCCCAAGGCTCTCAGAATCAAAGCTGGGGAGAGGATGGGGAACCCAGGAGCCCTGATCCCAGGGTTCCTTGCTCCAGGAAGGGGGTCAGCCAGCGAGAGGCATGGAGGGATCCTGACTGGGCAGCCAGAGCTGGAGATAGAGATGCCAGGAAGAAGGGAGGGCTTCGGCTTCCATGCCACTGCCAGCCCCTGGGTGACTTCCACCCTGACCTGTGATGTCACACAGCGTTGCCCGGGTGACCCAGACCCATGGGGAAGCATCCTCCATTCTCCCCTCCCAGCCTCCCCTCCACTAGACATGGTCCACCTCCCCGCTGGCACCCGTGCCATCAGAAACCGCTGAGAAAGATCCAGACCCGGGTCCCTCCCGCCCACCGCCCCCTTCCCCCAGTCCAAGTCTCAGAAGCAGGGGGAGCCCGACCTCCTCCCATGTGCGATCGCTTACCCAGACCAGGTACAGGGGCCCGGCCGGAGACTGCTAAGCAAGGCCCTGCCGCCTGTGCCTAAGGATGGGGCAGAAACAGACAAAGGTGAGCAGCCTGGGGCTGAGGCCCAAGGTTCTGTGTGTGATTTGTTCCTAAGTCTTCTCGGGGGTCTCAGTTTTCCCAGCTGTGAAATGGGAAGATGAATTGCTCACCGTGGATCTGCGGGGTGAGATATTCTGTTCTTTGGGGAGTTGAAAGGCACTGTAGGCCGGGGCCGGGGCTCGTGGATAGAATCTGAACCACTCAGGAGGCTGAGATCACGGTTCAAAGCCAGCCCAGGCAGATAAAGCCAAGGGGCGCTTGGGTTTGAACTCTCCAGTTAACCAGCAAAAGGTTGGAAGTGGAGGTGTGGCCAGAGTAGTGGAGCGCCAGCCTTGAGTGAAAAAGTCAAGCAAGAGTATGAGGTCATGAGTTCGAGTCCCAGGACTGGCACAAATAAAAGGAGACAGTGTGCTTGCTCTAGGGTAGTGCTAAGTGTTTGCTTCTGTCCTCTGGCTGCTGGGGCACAAGCTCAGATTGTCCCCCCCCCAAAAATATTCCTCCCTCCCTTCAAGAACCCTGATACCCCACAATCCCCAACCCTCCCCACCTCCCACCTTCCCTGCTCAGGCCGACAGCAGGGACACAAGCGTTTGAACCCCAGGAGAGGGTTGTATTTTTTTCTTTAGTGTTAGTTGTGGGACTTGAACTCAGGGCCTGGACGCTGTCCCTGAGCTCTTTCTGCTCAGAGCTAGCGCTCCACCACTTTGAGCCACAGCGCTACTTCCAGTTTTTTGGTGGTTCAGTGGAGATGAGTCTCATGGCCTTTCCTGCCTGGGCTGGCTTTGAACTGTGATCCTCAGATCTCAGCCTCCTGAGTAGCTGGGATTACAGGCAGAAGCCACGGGCGCCTGGCCTTTTTTTTTTTTTTTTTTTAATCTATTTTGTGCCTATGCCCTGGCCTTTGCCCGGGTGCCAGCTTCCTCTTCAAGCTTGCTGGTAGACTGTCACACAACAGGTCCAGGCACAGGCTGGCCTAACCAGGAACCTAAAACAGCCAGCTGGCTCCCACCTGCTCTCCCAAGCTGGGTGGTCCAAGCTGGGGAGGAGCCAAGATGGTTTATGTGAACATTTTCATAGCTGGGAAATACCCTCTGTAAGGGATGGTCAGCCTTAGTTGTGTGTGTGTGTGTGTGTGTGTGTGTGTGTGTGTGTGTGTGTAATGCCAGTACTCGGACTTGAACTTAGGGCCTCATGCTCCTGGCTTAGCTTCTTTCCTCTTTTTTTTTTTTTTTTTTTGGTCAGTCGTGGGGGTTGAACTCTGGGCCTGGGTGCTGTCCCTCAGCTCTTCAGCTCAAGGCTAGTGCTCTACCACTTGAGCTACAGTACCACTTCCCGTTTTCTGGTGGTTTATTGGAGATAGGAGTCTCACAGTCTCTCCTGCCCAGGCTGGCTTTGAACCTCAATCCTCAGATCTCAGCCTCCTGAGTAACTAGGATTACAGGCGTGAGCCACCAGCGCCCGGCTAGCTTCTTTCTTCTTAAGACTGGCACTCTACCACTGGAGCCACATCTCCACTTCTGGCCATGCTGTGTGTATAGCATTATGTATCCATATGTCTTCTTTCCTGGATCCCTTTTCAAATTAATGATAGATTTCAGTGTTCTTTGGATATTAAAGATATTAATCTTTTTTTACAAAAAAAACTTACAGTAAATGACAACTGTTTAAAATTCTGATGGATTCAGGGCAGTTACAGATTTTTATTTGTATTTTTCTGCTCCTGGGACTTGAACTCAGGGCTTAGACATTGTCCCTTAGCTTTTTTTTCTCTCTCTCTTAAGGCTAGCATTCTTATTATTTGAGCCACAGCTCTACTTCCAGCTTTCTTGCTGGTTAATTGAAGATAAGAGTCTTAGGGATTTTCCTGTCCTGCCTGGCTTCGAACAGCGGTCCTCAGCTCTCAGCCTCCTGAGTAGCTAGGATGACACTTGGGCCCAACACATGTATTCTGAATTCCCTGATAAGCTCTGCGGGGCTGCTGGGGGTAGAGCACAGGCAGGGACACCAGTCCTGAGGCAGGTTCTACCTGTCAATGGATTTCCATCCAGGTAGGAAGGAAAGAAGAGAAGGCAGAGGTTGGCAGTCCTGGCCTGCCAGTGCCCTATGCAACCTTTGCCCTTGGTCCCAGGTCCTGGCCCTGGGCCCAGCCTGCACAAGGGGCACAGGCCTACAGTCCTGTGTGTGTGTGTGTGTGTGTGTGTGTGTGTGTGTGTGTTTCCTGGGGTTTGAACTCAGGGCCTAGTCCCTGTCTCTGAGCTTTTGTGCTTCAGGCTGGCAGCTCTCTGCCACTCTGCGCCACCGTTCCACTTCCAGCATGTTGCTGGTTAATAGGAGATTAGAGTCTCACCGTCTTTCCTGCCAGGGGGCTGGCTTCAAACTTGCAATCTGCAGATCTCAGCCTCTTGTGTTGTGACAGGTGTGAGCCATCAGTATCCCACCATAACCTAGGCCTCTTGACTTCCAGGCTGCTGGTTTTGCTCTTAAGCCTCTAAACCAAAACAGCAAACCTGCTGGGGACGGGGCTTGTGGGAAGGCGTGGCCAGCGGCTGGCCACGCCCCTCCATCTGGCTGAGGTTCCCCTCCCTTCTTCACACCTCGGCCTGGAGATATTCATCAACACCTCTGCAGATGGTGACAAGGGCCCCCCTGAGGCCTGGGGGAGGGGAGGGGGAGTCTCAGTGGAAGAAGGGGGAGAAGGAGAGGGTCCCTCCGTAGCTGAAATTGTCACCTGCTAATAACACATCTTGTTTGGCTTTGAGCAAGTGAGCTAGCCCGAGGGACAAGACTATCCTGGAGATGCAATCCAGGTTCGAGGACGGGGTGCAGGGGCGGGGGGAGGGGGTGGCAGGGAGCAGCTAGAAGGCCATCATGGAGGTTCCTAAGCCATTGGGAGACCTGTAGAGAAATCTGGAGGTGAAGCAGAAGAAACGTGAAGAAAGGGTCGGGTTCTAGAAATATGTGCGGCCAAACTGACCGGATGTGGAGCGAGAGTACCCCCCACACACACACAAGGCATGGGGCTCCAGGAAAAATAGAAGCACTGGAATATCACTGGACCCCGTTTAGAGAGGAAGACTCAAGGATCGGCCTCAGGCAGTTGACAGAGCAGCTGTTGTCAACCAAAGGGAACAGTGTGACTACTATTCTGTTTTCCACAAGTACCCAGGGAGACGCAGAACTGAAAACACCCAGCTTTTAAATATATACATATATATAAAGTTTTATTATCGTTAAGGTATTGTACAGAGGGGTTACCATTTCATAAATCATGTAATGAGTACACACGGGGCTTGAACTCAGAGCCTGGGTGCTGACCCTCAGCTCTTTTTGCTCAAGGCTAGCCCTCTACCAGTTTGAGCCACAGCGTCACTTCCCATTTTCTGGCGATTCATTGGAGATAAGAGTCTCACCGACTTCCCTTCCCCCGGCTGGCTTTCACCCTCGATCCTCAGATCTCAGCCTCCTAGTAGCTGGGATGACAGGTGTGAGCCGTTCACTGGTGACAGGCCACAGAAGGGAAGTTGTAGGGGAGCCCAAAGTTGGCAGCCATGTGCAGGGAAGCTGTAGAGGGGTCTAGGGGTTATAGGGTGGCAAGTGGGGGTGGTGGGGAGGAAGAGGAGGAGGAAGAGGAGTCACTCAGCCTTGGCTCTTCCCACAGGGCACCGAGGGCCCTAAGGAACCTTGGAACCCCTTCCATCTGGCCCCTTCTAATAAGGAGACTGTGGCGGTCACTCTCCATGGAGCTGCTGACCTTCCTCTCTGCAGAGACGGCTCGGAGCCGTGGCCTTTCGTGATTGTGTAAGTAGCCAGGGGTGAGCAGGCTGGGGGGGGGGGGAAGGGGAGGGCTGGTGTGGGGTCTGAGCTTTGAGCAGACACCCAGATCGGGGTAGGTATCTAGGAAATGAGCCCTTAAAGGTTCAAGACTAGAACTGTGATACCCGGAGAAGTCCTGCCAAGGGCTGTGGGCTCTGTGGTGTGGGAACCATCCGGGGGTGGGGGGGGGGGCGGGAGGCAATGAACCCACAGGCAGGACCCTGGTCTGTAGAGTCTGGACTCCGGTGGGAGTGAGGCTTAGAAAGTGACTTGGGACCAGAGCGCCAGCGGTGCACACCTGTCATCCCAGCTTCTCCAGAGGCTGAGATCTGAGGATCTAGGTTCAAAGCCAGCCCAGGAGCAGGGAAGTCTGTGAGACTCTGATCTCCAATGACCCACCAAAAAAAGCCAGAAAGGGGAGCTGTGGCTCAAGTAGTAGAGCACCAAAAAGTCACCACCCTGGCCTTGAGTTCAAGCCCCCAGGACTGGCACATGTGCATACATGCGTGCACACACAATGCATACATGCATACACATGCACACATGCACACATGCGCACACACACATGCACACACACATGCACACACACATGCACACACGCACACACACACTGGAGTGCTTGCCTGGCTCGCCAGGAAGCTCTCTTGGAGCCGCCAGGCCCAGGCCCGGGGTCGGGGGCACAGGTGGCCGCGCAGCCCCGGCCCCAGCCATTTCCATAAACCCATTATCGCCGATCATCTCGGGAGATGGAGGCCCCGCCTGTCACCAATCCAGCCTGGGAGGTGGCAGGGCGGGGGTGGGAGAGCTCCCCCCCCCGTTGCCATGGAAACGCTGGGTGTGGGCCTTAGAGACCCGAGCTGGGCCAGCACCCGGTCCCCCTGCGTCCTGCCGGCGACCGGCTGGCGGGGACAGGGAAGGGAGGGCGCATGCGCGGGCGTCTTCACTCCTGTCCAGGCTGGGGGGGGGGGGGGAGGGAGGTGTGAGGGGCGCTGGATCCCAGAGCGCATGCGTCTTCGCTCCTTGCCAGTCTGAGAGCAGAGCAGGGCCCGGATCCCAGAGCGGTGTTAATGAGATGCCCATGAACAACGGAGGAGGCGGCGCTGCTGAGAAGCAAGGCCCAGCCAGCGGGGCCTAAAAGTGCTTGTCAGGGATGGTCAGGAGCCCCACACAGGACCCCCCCCTCCCCAGAGGGAACCCTCAGGACCGTGGGGAAACAATGTCTGAGGTCTTGCAACTTCTAAGTAGAAAACACAGGGACAAAACACACACGTGGCTTAAAGTGTGTCTTCAAGCTGGGTGGCATGGCTCACACCTGTCATCTGAGGCTGAGATCTGAGGTTCAGGGTTTGAAGCCAGCTCTGACAGGAAATCTGTGAGACCCTTAGCTCCAGTGAACCAGCTAAAAGCCAGAAGTAGGGGTGTTGGCTGGTAGAGTATCAGCTGTGAGCAAAAACACGCAGAAAAGGAGTGGGGGGAGAAGGAAGGAAGGAAAAAGAAAAGTGAATTTATGGATCATGCATGAATGAATGATGGAGTTAGTAAATGAATGAATGAATTTGTGGATGCATACATGCATGTGTTTGTGAATGAAGAATGAATGAATGGTTTGTGGAGGTATGCATGCATGAATGAATGATGGAGTTTATAAATGAATGAATGAATTCGTGGATGAATGCATGAATGAGTTTGTGAATGGTTTGTGGATGTATGCATATAAGCATGAATGAATGAATTTGTGGATACATACATGCATGCATTTGTGAATGGATGGAGGCATGCATTTGTGGAGGAATACATGCATGACTGAATGATCGAGTGAACCCAGCCCGATGTCACTTCACCTCTTGGTGACTGCATGTTGCACCTGGCAGAGGGCTCAGAGCCAGTGTGGGCCACGCTGGTGGGTCTTGGTGGGTAGTACAGGTGGAGGAGTCTTCAGCCACGCCCCATGGGCACGTGAGAGCCAATGGAAGAACTTCCAGGGCAGCAGAATGAAGCTGGATGGAAATCAGAAGACTCAGAGTCCAGCCCACGGTTCCCGATTGCCTGTGTGACCACAGCCCAATCCCTGTCCCTCTCTGAGCCCATTTTTCTCTGATGGTGCTCTTCAGCCTCCATGCTGGTGCAGGCCTGGCGGATTGGCTGAGGCCTGGCAAACATTGTCCGCTCTTGCTGCCTGAAATGGATTCTATATCCAGGTCCCCTGGCAGTGCCCAGCTCTCCATTTTCCCCCTGATTGCTCTGGGCATGGCTTAAAGCCCTAGGGCTTGACCAGTACCCAGCACCTGTCCCCCAGCCTGGCATGGAGAGATCTGTCAGTCAGTACCCAGCAGGGACCCAGGAAGGCAGTGGTCATGACAGGTGGAGGCCGGCCCCGTGGGCGGGACGGGTGGGGCGGGGCACTCCAGGAGATGGCCCAGTGCTTCTGATCCCTGGCCAAAGGCTGGTGAAGGGCTGCCAGTGTTGGCAGTTGCTTCTTTGGCTGCCTGCTGCCCCAAGGCGGGAGAGCCAGTGGGGTGGGGGTGAGGAGGGCACCGGCCCTGCCCTGCGGGTTCATGGGTAGAGTGAGGCCCAGGCCAGGCACCCATCAGAGTCAGACTCAAGAGCCCTTCAGGTTTTGATTCTATGCCACAGACCATGCACCGAGCCTGCTGGCTCGTTGAAGGTATTGAGTGGACAGTTGTTGAAGGTCCTGGCAAAGAGGGAGGCTGGGAATGTGGCCTAGTGGTAGAGTGCTTGCCTAGCATGCATGAAGCCCTGGGTTCGATTCCTCAGTACCACTACACAGAAAAAGTCAGAAGTGGTACTGTGGCTCCAGTGGTAGAGTGCTAGCCTTGAGCAAAAGCAGCTCAGGAACAGTGGCCAGGCCCTGAGTTCAAGCCCCAGGACTGGCAGAAAGAAAGGAAGAAAGAAAAGAAAGAAGAAAGAGAGAAAGAGAAAGAAAAAAAGAGAGAGGGAGAAAAAAGAAAAACTCCTGATGCTGGGTACCACTGGCTCAGGTCTGTCATCCTTGCTACTCAGGAGGCTGAGATTTGAGGATTGAGGTTCAAGGCCAGCCTGGGCAGGAAAGTCCATGAAACTCTTATCACTTCAGTGAACCACTAGAAAACCAGAAGTGGAGCCATGGTTGATGTGGTAGAGCATTAGCCTTCAGCACAAAAGCTCAAGGTCCTGAGATACAGCCCCAGGATTGGCCCGCATGATCACACACACACACACACACACACACACACACACACACACACACACACACATATGCACACACACACACACAACCATCTTTTTCAGACAGCAGCCATGGTGTGGTTGGAAGACCGCCTGGAGTGTGGTAAACCATCAGCAATTAGCCATGGTTCATTAGACTCCAATTAATAAATAAAAGCCAGGATGAGGGCCGGTGTCTTTGTGAGGACTAACGGCCGGCTCAAGCCGTGGTCCGGGTGGCAGGAGGAGAGTTTGGAACCCAGAAATGGCTGTCTGTCTGCTTTCTAGGCTGGAGGAGGCAGCCTGGGCCATGGCCCAAGGGCTGCAGCTGGTAAAGTAGGAGAGGGACAAGAAGAGTTCTCCTCCACTTTGAAGGGCGCTGGGCACAAGTTCTTGCCCACATTCCCAATGTGGGTGAGGGGCTTGGCCAAAGCCAGGGACGTGGAACCCCCTTCCCACCTGCTCCCCACCCATCTGGCTTCAGATAGAACTGGAAAACAAAACAGAGCCCAGAGGGGAACTCATTCAAGGCACCCCAACAAGCTGACCTTGTATCTGCCAGCCCATCCCTTCCCCAACCACCTCTCCCAGTTCCCCAGGAAGAACAGTGGCCTTCTTCTTCTCTCTGATCCCAACCTCTTCCAGAACCTTCCAGAACCAGCAAGGCTCAGAAGCAAAAGAACAATGAAGTCCATGTCCACACTATTCAAATAGCTCTCTCTACAAAGACCACCCCCCCATTCCTGCTGCCTGTTGCTGGGGGGACCGGGGACAGGACATGAGACTGGACATAGTACCTTCCAGAAAAGAGGAGGGCCTATGGCTTGAGGGTCTGGCTCTCCCTCAGGCTCGGACGCTGGCATAGTGGATAGAAACCAAGGAAAACTGTTTGGTTTTTCAGGACAGACCCACGGAGACTGATTCAGACCCCCCCCCCCGGCCATGTGACCTTGTTCTCTGCCCAGCTTCCAGGGCCAGCAGATGGCCCTGAGGGACCAGGACAAAAGGTCACAGTCCTCAACCCGTCCACCTGAAGGTCCACCTTTATCTGTTCTCCTCAGACCCACCTGTCTGCATCCTCCCAGGGGCTTCTGGGAAACTCCCTAGGGTCCTCCTCAGCCTTGAGGGGAGCCTGCTGGGACCACAGCAGTCAGAACAGACCAGAACTTGGGGTTCTTCTCTTGTCTCTGCCAGTGGCTGTCCTGGGATTGGCCTCCGGGTGTCCTGGCCGGGCCCCTTAGCTGCTGGAGGGAGAGGAGGCCGGAGAACTAGCAGGGGTCATAGGGGATGTGGGCCCGGCTGTGACTAGAAGACCCTGAGGCTGTCTGTGCGTGTGCAGGTGTGCATGTGCACACCTGTGTGCGTGTGTGTGAGCATGCATGGGTGCGTTTCTGTGGCTCACTTCCACCTGTGAAGACAACTCCAGCACTGTCTTCCCTGTGGCTGGGGTGGGGGACAGGAAGTGAAGTGTCTTCCCTGTGGCTGGCGGGGGGGGGGGGCGGGGGGGGACAGGAAGTGAGACCTGGCCGCCACCCCCAGCTCCGGCTGGTGTTCCGTGCGGAATCTGAACCTCCCTCTCCAGTTTCTAGATCCACATCACATCAAGGCCCAGAGGGGCAAGCGGTGCCAGGAAAAGCCATTACCCGCCCCCACCCCCCTCTGGCGCCCTCCACCTGCTAAAAGCCTCCACCTCCCCCAGGGCCTCCCCCCCCATTTCACACACCTGGCCCTGACCTCTGGGTGGGGGTGCAGGACTTGCAGAGATCAGAGATTAACTCTTTCTGGGCCTGGAGCTAGTCAATCTTTGGCCTTGTCCTGTCAGCCTGCCCTCTATATTGTTATTGTTATTGTTATTATTATTGTCAGTCATGGGACTTGAACTCAGAGCCTAGACACTATTCCTGAGTTCTTTTGCTCAAGGCTAGCACTCTACCACTGTGAGCTCTGCAGCTCCGCTTCTGGTTTTCTGATGGTTCATGGGAGATAAGAGTCTACAGACTTTCGGCCGTTCCTGCCCAGGTGTGGTCTCAACCCCTGATCCTCAGCTCTCAGCCTCCTGAGTAGCTAAGATGACAAGTGTGACCCACTAGCCATGGACCCCCGGCTTCTTTGTATATATTTTTTTGTTTCTGACTAGTGGTGACCAGACAGGAGCGGTGGGGGGGAATCAGGGCTGGTACAACAGGGGTGCTGTGTCCATCTTTCCTCCCCAGAGGAGTCTGGGGTGGGATTTATGGGGTCCCTTCCCCCTACTTCCCTGCCACTCACCCCACCCCTCTCTCCCTTCCCAGAAAAACCACCCCAGAGGAAGCAGACAGCCAGAGCCCCCAAGTCATGAGCTCTGTGGCCTCGGAACCCACCAGAACCCCCATGTGGGAGGAGACTGTGGAGGTGGAAATCCCAGAAGAGGATGCAGGGCAGAAGGGTGAGGCTGGGGGGGGGCGGCGGGAGGGAGGAGGGGGGAGGGGGCTGAGACGAATGGGGGAGGGGGAGCAGCCGTGGGCACAGACCCTGACAGCCAGGCAAGGCAGATGGGGTGAGGGCTGGGGCGACCCCCCCCTTTCAGCACAGCTGGAAGCCACCTGATCGCCTCCCCAGACTCCGCTAAAAGCACTTAACAAAAAAAAATCATAATACCTTCACGCCTCATGTCCCCAGCCTGCTGGAAAAATGAATCGTTCCACATAAATGGACCTTCCACATAATGCTAGCTTATGTTTTTTTACGACCGTGCTTGCTATTTTCATGGGGGTTATTACCGCTGTCTCTCACCGAAATAGCGAAGCTTGATTTGATTTGATGGCTGAGACAATCTCCTTCTGGGAGGAACCAGGCCTTGCCCACTGCTTGGGAGAGAAGACTGAGGCTCAGTCCTAGCTCTGGTACTGAGGCTCAGTCCAAGCTCCAGTACTGAGGCTCAGTCCAAGCTCCGGTACTGAGGCTCAGTCCAAGCTCCGGTACTGAGGCTCAGTCCAAGCTCCGGTACTGAGGCTCAGTCCAGGCTCCGGTACTGAGGCTCAGTCCAAGCTCCGGTACTGAGGCTCAGTCCAAGCTCCGGTACTGAGGCTCAGTCCAGGCTCCAGTACTGAGGCTCAGTCCAGGCTCCAGTACTGAGGCTCAGTCCAAGCTCTGATCACCTATCAGATAGTCCAGGACTCCGCCATTCGTCTGCTCACTGGAAATCTAGGGTTCTAGCTGCTTCCATTTGAGTATTGGGGATTTGATTGATTTGTAATAGTAGAGTTTGAACTCAGTGCCTCTCAAACTTGGCTTGGTAGGAGCTCTATCCCTGAGCCATGCCTCCAGCACTGAGTTTTTGTTGCTGTTGTTTGTTTGTTGGGGGGGGGGTGCCCATACTGAACCCGAGGCCTTGGTTCTGTCCTTTAGCTTTTTTTTTTTGCTCAAAGCTAGTGCTCTACCATTTGAGCCACACCCTCACTTTGGGCTTTTTGTGTTTCGTTGGAGATAAGAGTCTCACAGACTTTCCTGCCTCAGCTGGCTTTGAACTGTGATCCTCAGATTTCAGCCTCCTGAGTAGCTAGGATGACAGGCCTGAACCACGGGTGCCCAGCTCTTATTTCTCTTCTGGAACTTCCATGAGGAGCATTAGCCTTGTTGGGAGAGAGGACACGGGGTGGAGAGGGCGGAGGCCAGATCGAGGTTAAATAGATGAAATTATGAAAATGGCTTGAGAAGATGCCGAAGAAAAGGGAAAATGGATGCAGGCATGTGTGTGTATGTGTGTTTGTGCGCTTGTGCATGCCTACACACTGGCTCATGCGGGCTGGGCACACCTAGATCGAGAGAGAGGATGCTCCAGGGTCGGTGGCCCCATGCAGCAGGCGGGCAGCAGGTCAGGCGGGCAGCAGGCCAGGCAGGAAGTAGGTCTTGACCGTGGGAGGGACAGGCAGCTGAGGAGACAGCCTGAGCAAGCCCGGATTGAAGGGCTGGTGTTGAACCCAGTTGGAACCGGTTGCTGTGGTGATGTGCAGTGTGGGAGGGGACGGGGGCGGGGAGGCAAGGCTGGGACAGGAGGTGGGAAGGGGACGTGTTAATGAAAAGCAAAGGGGTGTTTCAGCCTTGGGTCAGGGCCAGAGCAGGGCAGGCGGCAGAAATGGCTTGTTGGCCACACACAAAGGGAGCCCTGGGAGGCCGGAAGGGCACAATGCCCAGACTGGGAGCTGATGAAGCGTGCTTGTGGCCTGCCGACAGCAGCAGGGAGGGACACCCCCACACACACACATACACACAGAACTCCTGGGGCCCCTCATTACAGCTCCCTGCTGCCTGCCCCAGGCAGGGAACTGGAGGAGATACAGGGCCTCAGATCCTCTTGGGATGTGAGCACTCTGGGTCTATGGGGAGAGGGCGGGAGCAGCTGCAGCCTCCATAGTGGCCGGAGTCTAAGCTGAGAGGGCTGGGCTCCTCCAGTGGAGGGGTCTCGTGGTCAGCAAGGGGAAACATAGGTCCAGCCAAGTCCCCTGGCACAGAATTTTCTAGCTGGAAGCCCAGGCTTCTTGCCCGATCAATCCTAGGGGTAAGGCAGGGCTTTTTAGCTGCACCTGGTATTTGTTTGTTTAAAGCAGTAACACTTCTGCAGAGGTAGGTGAGGCTCAGAGAGGCTAAGTGACTCACAAAGGACACAGAGCAGAGTTCATGTCTTTGCTGGAACCCCAAATGCACCGACTTCAGATCTCTTCAGGTCGGGAACGTCTGTGAGACTCTTGTCTCCAATGAATCAGAAAAAAAAAAGCCAGAAGTGGGGCTGTGGTGCAAGGGGTAGAGTACCAGCCTTGACTAAACAAAACCCAGGCCCTGAGTTCAAGATTCCCCACTACTGGCATGCACGTGCAGGGGGGAATAATCCTGGAAGCAACGGTGCTGCATGTACTTAGTGACCACCGGCTCCTTGCCAGGCCTAGGGATGGGAACCACTCATCTCTGATGGCAACAAATCCTTGTTCTGGGGTTAGATGGTGGGCCTGGGAACTGGGGGGCAGGGTAGAGTCCTAAGTAGGTCAACGCGGCACAGCTGGGAAGCAGTCAGGAGAGGCCACCTCCCCTCCCCCCTTGTTCTTGGAAGTCTGTGATTGGAGGAGAGGGAGGGAGGAGAGGAAGTGAAGGAGGGGCGGACAAGGGCTGAGGGAGATGGAGGCAAGGAGAAATGAATGACAGATAATGGGGCTGAATGGGAGGAAGAACATTTCAGCACCGTGGACAGCGCCCCCCTTCCCTGGTGACTTGAATACAGATGGGTCATTTGGATGGGGGGGGTGAAGAAGGAAGGTGAAGGCTTATTAAGTTGTGTGTGTGTGTGTGTGTGTGTGTGTGTGTGTGTGTGCGCGCAGGTCTTGGGGCTTGATCTTGGGGCCTGGGCTGCCGTCCCTGAGTTTTTTCTACTCAAAGCTGGTGCTCTACCATTTGAGCCACACCTCCACTTCTGGCTTTCTTTTGTTGGCTAATTGGAGATAAGAGTATCAGGGACTTCTCTGCCCAGGACTGTCCTCAAACTGCGACCCTCAGACCTCAGCCTCTTGAGTCGCTGGGATCACAGGCGTGAGCACCAGTGCCAGGCCTTGTACTCTTCCTTGGCTGCCTCTAGATCTGGTCATCAAGGTGATAGACACGAAGAAGAAGAAGGAGCTGGTGTCCTACCAGATCCCCATCAAGTACTTATGCATCTTCCACCCCTACCACTTTGAGCTGGTGAAGGTGAGTCAGACCGCAGGCCCCAGCCCCCAACCTCTGGTGAGGTGTGCAGATCTGATGGGAAACATGAATATCCTCCAATGGGCATCCAGTCACGCCTGTCTGCAGGCTGGATCTTTCTGTGCTGTCTCTGCATGGCTTATGGGTGGAGGGAGGCCCAGGGGAGTTGGGGTGTGGCAGGCAAGACATTTGGGGAACATTGTGGAGATGTACCTGCAAGGCATTGTGGGAACACACCCTTCCCAGAATGCAGCTGACCGCTGGCCTGATGTACAAACGCTTTGGGGCCTCTCTGCCACTGGCCTGAACAACCAGGTCAGCTCCCTGTCCCCCGCTGGTGCTAATGGCTGGACATTAGGCCCGTCTGGCATTGTTCAGGTTTTTAATTAAGCACCTGCTAAGTGTTAGGCATCGGGCCACGTATGAGCACCATTGTCTGCTCTTCCCTCTCCCCTAGAGTGGTTGGGAGAAGGGACAATGAGGCCAGCCGGGCCCTGGTGGCTCACACCTGTCATCCAGCCACTCAGGAGGCTGAGAGGCTCGAAGCCAACCCTGGGCAGGAAAGTCCATGACACACTTACTCTTATCTCCAATGAACCAGCAGAAAAGCCCAAAAGTGGAGCTGTGGCTCAAGTGGTAGAGCTCCAGACTTTGAGCACAAAAGCCCAGGGACAGTGTCCAGGACTGGCACACACACACACACACACACACACACACACACACACACACACACACACACACACACACCAAGGAGATGAGGTTGTCTGGGTTCCTGACTCCGGCCTTGCCCCCTGGCACTGGAGATGGGCAGCATCAGCCAAGGCCCTGTTTCCTTCCGCCCGGCCAGGGTCCTTCTAAGGGCGATGAAACATTCAAATGGAAAAGCAAAGATTTATTCTATTGATCTCGGAAGGGCTCGAGGGGACCATGAGCCTTAATTATCAGCTGTGAGCCCCGGTGGAGCAATGCCCAATGATCAGTGGATTTATGGCCAAGCTCGGCCCTGAGACTCTTGTCTTTCTTGTGTATCTTCTTCGCCGGCCTGACCTGCAGCCCACTCAGCCCGGGAAACCCAATGAAGATGCTGACAAGACGCGACTCTACGCCACCATCATTCGGAAAAGCAGCTTTCTTCCGCGCTACATCGGCTGTGACCATACCGCCCTGGAGGTAGCTGCCCCACCCCCGGGGACCTCTGGGATGGACAGATGGACTGGGAAGGGGCCTAACTTTGAACAAACCCCAGATTCCTCCACACACACACCCTTATACACCTCTGGCTGACCTGTGAACATGAGCCAGTGGGGTGTGGGGGAAAAGGATCAAGAGTGGAAAAATCAGGTGGGGTGCTGTGGCTCATGCCTGTAATCCCAGCTACTCAGGAAGGCTGAGATCTGAGGATGGAGGTTCAAATCCAGCCCAGGCAGGAAAATTTGTAAGACTCTCGTCTCCAGTTAACCGGCAATAAATGAATGAATGAATGAATAAATAAATAAATAAATAAATGCTGCAAGATGGAGCTGTGTGTGGTTCAAATAAAGCTTCAACCTTAGAACAACAACAACAAAAAGCTAAGAGGTAGTGCACAAGCCCTGAGTTCCAGCCCCAGTACCAGAACAAAAAGCAGAGCTTGGTTTCTAGCCAAACTAAAAAGAAACAAGAAATAAGTGAAGGAAGTGGCTCAAAGTGGTAGAGCACTAGCCTTGAGCAAGCACAAAACTCAGGGACAGCACCCAGGCCCCGAGTTCAAGCCCTATTACCTACCAAAAAGAAAAAGAAGGAAAGTAGAAGACGCAGAAGTGCTGAGAAGAGACAGTGGTGGGCTGAGATAGTGACAAAGACAGAAGGTGGCTTGGAGGCAAAGCACCAGCCATGATTCCATGATGGGTTGGGGAAGATGGAGAATCCAGATCGAGGGATCAGCATGTGCAAAGGCCCTGAGGCATGAGAGACTGAGGGGAGAAAAGAGACTGGAGCCAAACGAGGGAGATGGTAAATGTGGATCTCAGCCGAGTCCGTGTGTAGCGGTGGAATTGGAGTCCCTTTTTTTTGCCTTTGTTCTTTGGGGAAGTGTGTGTTTTGGGGTGGGGGGTGTCTCGCTGCGCCTTGCCTTCTGAGCGGCTATGGAGAATGGGAGCAAAGCCACCCAGAGTCCCGCGGAGAAGGGGCGGCCGTGGCGGGGGGCAGGGGGAGATCAGGGAGGACTCAGGAGGTGACCAATGAGATCGTTTCTTTTCCAGGTCTTTCTCCGGGGCATCAACGAGCCCCTGGCCAACAACACCAGCCCGATCATGGTGGTCGCACGCGTGGTGCCTGACTACAATGAGTTTAAGTGAGTGGGCTGTGATTTCAGGTGATCTGGAACCTTCCCTCCCCGGGCCTCCTCAACCCTCCCCCTCCCCCGCTCCATGTGGGACCCCAGTGGGTGTGGGCCCCCAAAAGATGCAGCAGGGACTCCAACCCCCACATCCTCCCGCACCCTGCACCCCCATGTCCTCCATCTGATGCATGTGTGTACACGCGTGTGTGTGCACATGGGCTTGCCCCACGCACAATGCCCCCATACATGGACACACACACACACAGGTGTGCACGTGCATGCACAGCACTGCACAATGCTTGTACGTGTGTCGAATGTGCATGTGTGCATGCACACGTGTGCGCACACACCGACATGTGTGCATGCGTGTACACGCACGCGCCCGGGCGGTCTCCAGGACCCCAGGTGTGGGGGCTGTGTCGCTGTGGCAGCCAGGACCATGGACAGCGGCCGCGCCCCAGCCCAGGCCTGGCCCAGGCGGCCCCTGAGCCTCTCCCCTCTGCTCCAGGTGGTTCATGGGGGCCCCTGTGCCGACCCCTGTCTCTTCACCCCTCCAGGAACAGCCGGGCCAACCAGGATCACAGCTCCATAGGTCTCCCCATCACCTCCCTCTCCTTCCCCATCTCCTCCGTGATGAATCTTGACGTCCCTCGGGCCAGCCCGAATGGGTGCCCCCAGGTACAACTGCCCCCCATCTCCCCCTTTCCCTCTCCCATCGACCCCTCAGCAGCTCCCTCCACCACAGAGGCCCAGCCGGGCCCAGCTCACCTGCTTACGGGGAGCTCCCAGTAAAGATGGGGTCCCCACGCATGGAAATACCAAGCACCCACCCAGATCATACATCACTGAGTCACAACCAAGTGCTGCTGCTCATGCCCGACATCCCAGCCACTCAGGAGGCAGAGATCTGAGCATCCAGGTTCAAAGCCAGCCTGGGCAGGAAAATCCATGAGACTCTCATCTCCAATGAACCAACCTGCCCCCCCCCCAAAAAAATCTGGAAGTGGCGCTGTGTTTTAAGTGGTAGAACACCAGCCATGAGTGGGAAAACAAAACAAAATAAAACTCAGGGACAGCGTCCACGCCCTCACATCTCAGCCTCCCAAGTAGCTAGGATTACAGGTGTGAGCCACTGGTACCATTTTAAGTCAGAGGGGTTGTGGCTGGGTGAGTTGGGGAAGAGCCAGTTGGGAGGGTGGGCTGGGGAGCCTGGGGGGGGAGAAGGGTTGGGGAGGGGTATACAGATCCTGACCAGGGTCCAGAGGTATGGTGAGGTTGGTCCCCACCCCCACTCCGGGGAGGGCCCCCACTTTGGTGTGAGCTTGTCCTGCGCAAGGCTGATCTTGGAAGTCCCTCTTGTTGCCTGTCCACCAAGGTGCACGTCTGACAAGGAAAAACTAGGACAAGACACCCCTGTGGAGCCCCAGCCTCTCATTTCAGGGCAAAGACACTTGAAGAAAGCTCAGACACAGACAGGAGTGAAGGCGTCCTGGGACAGAAGCTTCCAACCCAAACCAATCCCAGCCTTGATTTCCCCAGAGCCATCTCACACACCGCTCTGCATTTGCCCAGGAAATTATAAACCAATCAGTGGCTGTCCCTAGGGAGGGGGGGGAAATGGCCTGTATTAATGAGGGAGCCCTTCCCCCTCCCTCTTCTTCCCTTGCGGCTGCTCCCTGCCTGTCAGCCCCTCCCTACCCCAGCCCCCCACCCCTCCCCCATGCGGGACACTCCAGGCCGGAGGTGTGGCAGTGTCACTGGACACTGTGGCATCTGGGCAGGGGTGGGGAGGAGGGGAGCTGGCTGGCGCCCAGAACCAGCAGGAAAAGTAGAGGCTGAAGTGCAGGAGTGGGGTGTGAGGGGTGGAATCCTTCTCCCCCTCCTTCTTCCCCCCCCCCCCGCCCCTAGCACTGGGCTCAGAGCACACACACACACACACACACACACACACACACACACACACACACACACACGCCCTGTCCCCCTGTGCGTCAGCCTGGGGCTTTACTTCACTTTTCGGTGCTGCTGGTAACTAGGACTTGAACTTGGGGCCTCCATGCTTTCACTTGTGTTTTTGTTGTTGTTTTCTTTTGTTTTGGTCGGTCGTAGGGCTTGAACTCAGGGCCTGGACTCAGTCCCTGAGTTCAAGGTGAGCGCTCTACCACGTTGAACCGTATAGCACCACTTCTGGTGTTTCTGGTGGTTCAGGGAGTCTAGCTGGGATTATAGGCGTGAGCACCAGTGCCCAGCCCTCCCCCTTTACATGGCAACGTGCCCATTCTCCTTCCTTCAGCCTCATGACAGGGAGGGCTTTCAGGGTGTGGAGCATAAGACAGTTTCCCTACTGAGCCATGAGAAGTGGGGGGGGGGGGCCAAGCCCAAGGCAGGGCTTGACTCCTCCCAGCATGGTAGGGGTGGGTGTGGAGTCCAGAAGAGAGGGGGGGAGGGGGGCTGTCCCCAGGGAAAGCCGCCGTGCCTCAGTGACCCTCAAGGGTAATGGCTTTTCTGAAGATCACAGTTAAAGGTTAATCGGATTCCTTAATCCCGCGGCCTGCCACAGTTCCTAACCTTAGCATCTGCACCCCAACCCCACCCCTGGCCTCCACTTCAGCTTCTAGAACCTTCCACCAGGCGTCTGGAGGGGGGCTGCAGGCTGTTTAACCTTCGGTCCTCCAAGTGTGAGCTCACACACACCAGGGCAGGGACCCCGCCCATTCCTCCATTGTCAGGGGGAGGGGGAGGGGACACCTGCTCTGAGAAGCCCCTCAGGGACCCCCCTGTCCTCCCCAGGCCCAGCCCCTCACCCGCAGAGCACACGCGGGGAACACACATTACACCAGCTCCATCTTCCAGGATGGAGGCTAGACCTGCTGAAGGACCGGCACATGCCTTCCCCCAGCACCCCGGTGCCTAGACAGCTGGCCTCTGGCACCCAGGGGAAGGAGGTGGCTCTGAGAAGGGGTGTGGCTTGGGGGGCTCCCCCCTCAAGCTCCACAGAACCTAGGCAGGGGCCACCCCTGAATTTCTAGCAGTGTCACACACCCCCTCCCCGCCCCACGCCCCCTACCACTTTGAGCCATGCCTCCATTCCCAGCTTTTTGCTGGTTCATTGGAGATAAGAGTCTCACGGGCTTTCCGGTCCAGGCTGGCTTTGAGCCGCAGTCCTCAGATTTCAGCCTGCTGTGGAGCCAGGAAGACAGGGCTCAGCCACCAGCGCCTGGCTAGAGAGAGATTGTTCCTGGCTTGATTCAGGCCTCCATAGCCGGGCCTCCATAGCCGGGCCTCCACCCTCTCCTTGCAGCTGTCCAGGCCTGGGAGTTCTCTGGAGCAGCCCGAATGGAATCAGTCCTTCCTCTTCCAAGGCCGTGATGGAGCCACCAGCTTCTCGGAGGACAAGGCATTGGTCCTGGAGTTCTACAGCGCCATCTCCAGTACGTGTCTGGGGCTGCGGGCCCCGCCCTGCCTCCTGCCTGCAGGGCTGGGTTCATTGGCTCCCTGGTGCCAGGCAGAAGGCAGAGGAGTTAAGAAGAACCGGCTGGCTTCCTTGTCCGTGGGCCCATGCCCAACACAGGGGTCTTCATTCACCCAGCTCCCAGGATGCACTGCAGTGGGGTCAGGGCCTCCCAGGGTACAGTGCGGTGGGGGCGGGACCTCACAGCTCCCAGAGTGAACTGCAGTGATGGCGGGGGACAATCCAGCCAATCCACACAGACAGGGCCGTCCAGGAACACCCACAGATACATAATCTGTTGTGTCCAGTCCTGGGGCTTGGTCTCAAGGCCTGGGCACTGTCCCTGAGCTTTTCTGCTCAAGGCTGGCGCTTGACCACTTGAGCCACAGCACCCCTTCTGCCTTTTCCAGTGGATCATGGGAGAGAGAGTCTCTCATAGATTTTCTTGCCCAGGCTGACTTTGAACCTCAATCCTCAGATCTCAGCCTGCTGAGTCGCTGGGATGAAAGGCGTGCGCTACCACACTGGGCCAGAATCAGAGTTGGCTTTGAGTTCCCAAAGCCCTGAAGACGGGGAGGGGTGTGGGGGGGCAGGGCTTGATGTAAGTTGGTGGGGACCAGAACCAGATGCAAAGATGTAGGTCCGGGGTGGAGGGTAGGGAGTCCGAGGTTGGCGTTGAGAAGCAGGGTGGGTGGCATATCAAGTGGGGACCCTCCCCCAAGCTGGCTCTTCTCCCTCAGCAAAAAGCGGCGAGCCCTGGGCCATGGGCCCCCCTCTGGGCGTCTCGGTGCTGCCGCTGAACAACCGTCTGTACCGCAAGATGCTGACGGGGAGAGGCCTGAGTGGGCTGCATGTGGAACGGCTTCCCATCAGTGTGAGTCCCCCCCACTTCCCAACGGGTCAGCCCCCCCCCAGCCCTGCCCCCCCACTCCACCTCAACACACCCCAGAGAACACAGCATGGTTAACTGCTTCATCCTTGAAGGCCAGGACTACAGGTGGATCCAACCACGCCCGGCCCTGACACTGCACTTCTGTCTTCAAAGTCAGGACTCAGGTCACAGAGATGGAGTGATTTGTCCCCGGGGGGGGGGGGGGCTGCCCGTGTGCTTGTCCCCTGGAGGCCATTGGAGATGGTCCTGACCCTGGCTTGGTCCTGACCCTTGTATATGTCAGGGAATGCCACAATACCAAACACCAGTCTGGCCCCCTGGGGTTAAAGACCCAGAGACCCCTGCTCCCATGGCCCCTGGAGATAATGACAACAAAGCACAGGGAAAAAGAATTCCCAGGGGGTCCCGTCGCAGCATATCTCTGAGTTCAGTCATTTTTAAGATGGGCCGGGTGTGGCAACAAACACCTGTAGTCCCGGCTGTCAAGAGGCTGAAGGAGAAGAGAAGAGAAGAACATGGCTAGGATGTGTCATTAGAGTCATGGTCTGGGGATGAGCAGGCCCTGAGTTCAAACCCCAGGACTCACACAGAGATGGCGGGGGGGGGGGGGGGGAAAGCGGGAGAGTTCCCGCGCCATCAGCTGATGAGCTTGGAGGTCAGGTGTAGAGTGGGGTTGAGAAGGGGGGGAGTAGGGGAGGAAGTTGAGCTCCTCCCTCCTCCCTCCCTCCCTCTCCACCTTGGGGGGGAGGGGAGGGCCCAGAGCAGGGGTGGAGCCTTGACAGCCCCTCCTCCCCCAGGACACCAGCTTGAAAACCATCACAGGCCAAGCCCCCACGGTGGATTTATCCCTGCAGCTGATCTCCTCCGAGGTAAGGCTTCAGGCTGGGCTTGGTCAAGGCCAACCGCAGCCCTTCACCTTCAGAGTCGGGGCAAGAGGACTCCAGAAAGGGGTTGGGATGGGGGTGGGCGGGGGGTGGGGGGGAGTCTGCTGCGTTGGGTGGAAATGTCTGAAGGTGATTGAAGGCTCCAGGCAGCAGAGAGGACACTGAGATTAGGGAGAGAGAGAGAGAGAGAGAGAGAGCTGAGGGCAGAGAATCTTCTAGACTAGGGCCTTCCATCCTGGGCCACTGTCCTGGGTTCTGTTCAGGTGAGGCGGGGTTACCCCATCTCAACAAACAAGCCAGGTGTGGTGGTGCAAGCCTGTAATCTCAGCTACTCGGGAAGACGAGCACGGCATAACAAAAACAAAAAGCCCAAGACGCTGAAAATATAACCCCCCAAAAAAGGGCTGGAGGAGGTATAACCATGTGACACTTGCAGCTTTTTGGTGGTTCATTGGAGATAAGAGTCATAGGTTTTCCTGCCCCGGCTGGCTTTGAACCATGATCCTCAGATCACCTGAGTAGCTCCGAGTGCCGGGCCTTGGTTGGTTCTTTACCACAGGCCCAAAACAGGAGCCACACAGGAACTCCCTGCCTGGGAAAAAGTCACCAGAGAAGCAGACAGGCTCCCAAAAAAGTGGGTCCTTCGAGAAGAATCTCCCCCACATCTCCCAGATCAGGACTCAGCCTCCCTGGCCTCTCCGGGCCCTTCCTTACCTCCCTGGGCCTCCATAAGGCTCGAATGATGGTCCGACTGAGAGCCGGGCCGGCAACAGGCGGGCAGGCAGACCCCTTCCCCACACCCAGGGCTTGGCGCTGGGCCTTGTGATGAATTATTCACGGATCTGTGCTAAGTGCAGGATTAATTCTTTCCCTTTGCAGCTGGCGGCTGCAATAAATTATCTGTGGGAGTCATGCGGGAGCGCTCCCCTGAATTCATTTCCCCCAGTGAGGGGTTTGATCTGGGGCTGGTGATTGGAGCCTCCTCCTTCTCCTCAGCCTCCTCCCCTAGTGGCAGGGAAGGGCGTTTAGAACATGGATTTCCAAGAAAGAGAACAAGAGATGAAGATTGGGGGGCAGGGCATGGGAGGGGGGGTGCCAGGAAAATGGCACTAGGGGAAATTCAAAACCAACAGCCAAGAATTCATTGTACACGCAGATTCCACACGAGGACTAGCTGATCATCCACGCACGGGCACACACACACACACACACACACACACACACACACACACACACACACACATCTGTACATGCCATCCAAGCATGTAAAGCCTGTAAAGTGACAGGTGGCTTCACACTTCGCTTGGCACATGCAGATCTCTTTGTGACTCAGCTGTTGCTTGGGAATTCTGCCTGAGAGTTGACTTATGTTGATATTCTGATTTTTTGGTTTGTTTGTCTTGTTTTATGCGGCTCCTGCAGGAGTTTGAACTCAGAGCCTGGGCTTCTATGTCTCTCAAAGTTGGCGCTCTACCACTTGAGTCGCAGCTCTACTTCTGGCTTTTTTTTTAGTTTGGTCAGTCATGGGGCTTGAATTCTGGGCCTGGGCACTGTTGCTGAGCTCTTTAGTTCAAGGCTAGCGCTCTACCACTTGAGCCACAGCGCCACTTCCAGTTTTCTGGTGGTTCATGGGAGATAAGAGTCTCATGGACTTTCCTGCCCAGGCTGGCTTTGAACCACAGTCCTCAGATCTCAGCCTCCTGAATAGAGCTGGCTTTCTTTTTCTTTTCTGCTTTTGCTGGTTTATTTGAAGATAAAGAGTCTCACTGACTTTCTTGCACGGGGTTGGTTTTGAACCAGGATCCTCAGATTTCAGCCTCATGAATAGCTAGAATTACACAGGTACAGAAAGATCTCTCTCCCTGGCAGCCAGTGGAGGTTTGGCCTTCACAGATCTTTACACACTGAGAATCCAGGAGCCTGAGGCCACGTGTAGCCCACCCGAGCGCAAGGCTGGCCGGCCTCCGGTCTCCTTTGTGCCTCTGATCTCAGCCTCTTCCCTTTGAAGGGAGGAGTCTGGTCCTCTGGGGGGCTCAGCAGCCTGTCTCTTAATGATCTGGCATTCTGGGTGCCCTCCAGCTTCTGCTGTGTATCGTATATATTTATTTTTAATTTTTTATTTTATTATCTTTAGTTGTACAAAGGGGTTTCAATTCAACACGTCAGTTTACCAGGGCAGCGCATTCTGATCAATGCCACCCTTCCCAGCAGACTCCTGGAGTCTCCCCCAGCCCCGCCCCTCCCTGCAATTTTCCTGGCTCCACTTACACAGACGTGCACTGAAAATTACAACTGCGCTCACCACGCTTCCTCTCTCCATTTGTTTAACTCCCCCCCAACACACACACACAAACACACACACACACCTCAGTTTCCTGCTTCCTGGGGTTCATTTTGTTCGACTCTAAGTTAGTCATTCAAAGGACTTACACCTTTGAATTCCTCCGCCCTGGAACACATACTGGAGTCAATATGTTGGAGTCTGCGTGCATGTCACTTTCTGCATGCTTACCTATGCATGTATAAATTAGATCTAATTTCCACCTAGGAAAGGACACATGTGCTTTTGTTCTCAGAGCCTGACTCACTTCACCTAATAGAATTTCTTCCCAGTCCATCCATTTCCCTGAAAGTGACATAAGATTATTCTTCCTGATGGAGGAGTAAAATTCCATTGTGTATCTACTCCACATTTCCTTCCTTCCTTTCCTTCCTTCCTTCCTTTCCTTCCTTCCTTCCTTTCCTTCCTTTCCTTCCTTCCTTCCTTCCTTTCCTTCCTTCCTTTCCTTCCTTCCTTTCCTTCCTTCCTTTCCTTCTTCCTTCCTTTCCTTCCTTCCTTCCTTCCTTCCTTCCTTCCTTCCTTCCTTCCTTCTCTCTTTCTTTCTTTCTTTCTTTCTTTCTTTCTTTCTTTCTTTCTTTCTTTCTTTCTTTCTTTCTTTCTTTCTTTCTTTCTTTTCTTTCTTTCTTTCTTTCTTTCTATTTGAAGCAGGTCCTGGAGCCTAAACTTAGGGTCTGGGTGCTGTCTCTGAGCTTTTCTTTACTCAAGGTTGATGCTCTACTACTTGAGCCATAGCTCCACATCTAGTTTTCTGGTGGTTCACTGGAGATGAGTCTCACAGGCTTTCCTGCCCAGGCTGGCTTTGAACCGCGATCCTCATATCTCAGCCTCCTGAGTAGCGAGGATGACAGGCGTGAGCCATTGGCCCCAGCTTCTTCCACATTTTCTTGATCCACTAGTCCATTGAGAGGCCTCTGGCTGATGCCATGACTTGGACACGATGAACAATGCATCCATGAGCTCTGCTGACTTGTTAGCTATTGGATAAACACCCAAGAGCGGCTTCATCTCCAGCATCTCCAAAGTCTGCTCCACCTGGATCTGGTTGACACCCCCAGTCCCCCAGGAAAACCAGAAACCGAGCACCCTCCTGGGGTTTGCTCCAGGGAGGTGAAATTGAGGGGCTGAGATTAAGGGTGGAGTAGTGACCACTTTCAGTCCATGCCACCCTCCTGGAGGGAGGGGCCGAGCAGCCCCTGAGGCCCCTCTGAGGAGACCCTAGACTTGGGTTTGCATCCTGGACCTTCCCTCAATTTCTTCATCCACAAAAGGGGTTCACATCCCCACCAGCCAGGAAGGTGGCGGGGACCGGCGGTCTGTCAGTCAGGAGGTTCTTCATATGGTTCACCTTAGCTGCTGACAAAGCATGCTGTGCCCCCCAGGGCCCTGCACAGGCTCTGGGGCTCCTGTGGAGCCCCCTAATCCATCACTCAGAGCTCTCTGCTCCCGACAGCTGCTCTGACGCTTCATATCCGCCCCAGGGAGGCCCCCAGACCTCATCATGGGCCACGGAGAAACCAAGTCACCCGCAGCCCATTTGATCTCTCAGCGATTTTTCAGACAATGGAGAAATAAGGAGACAGGTGATTAATCTCTCAGGAGGCCAGATCTGTTGAAAAGGCCCACTGTGTCTTGACCAGAGCTGGCCGGGTCGGGGAGGAAATACAAAAATAAAGATGCCAGTGGCTCACGCCTGTCATCCTAGCTACTCAGAGGGCTGAGATCTGAGGATCACGGTTCAAAGCCAGCCGGAGCAGGACATTCTGAGAGACTCTGATCTCCAATGAACCACCAGAAAACTAGAAATGGAGTTGTATTGGCTCAAAGTGGTAGAGCGCTAGCCTTGAGTAAAAAGAACTCAGGAACAGCGCCCAGGTCCTGAGTTCCAGCCCCATGGCTGACAAAAACAACACTTCACCTTTCCCCCTCCCCTGACCCCACAGGTTGCTTTTGGATTAAGCTTTTGACACCCTATTCCAGGAAATGAAAGTATGGCCTCACCAAGTAATGACCCTGGGACCTTGGGCTGGGAGACAGGGCTCCAATCCTCCCTAGCTTCTGCTATAAAAAGCAGCCTGCAGAGCACCAGCCAGGCGGCTTGGGGCGGTGGGCGGGCAGGGGAGGGGGTTTGTCTGAGCCTCGCCTACCGCAGAAAACGATAAGAAGAACCCACAAGGGCGGTGGTGGAGGCCCCAGGAAATGACAAAGCCGAGACTAATCGAGGAAGCCGCTGTCCAGGGCCTCATTACCTCCCTTTATCAGGGAGAAAATTGTGTCAGGCCTCCTGAATTACTAGCGATTGGAAGCAGATCCAGGGACTCACTTTGTTAGATACCTAATGAGTGAGAGATACGGAACAGAGCCCAAAGCTGATGGGGTGAGGAGGGGGTGTGTGTGTGGGGGGGACAAATGTCTTTGTTAAACAGAATTTGTCAGCTTCCGCTCTCGGCTCCCTGGGGAGGGCTCTGGGCCGGCTAATTGAATTAAGAACCCGGGCTGGAAGGCTGGGGAGGGATGGGAAGGGCGGGCAGGACTTCTTTTTCAGCACCAAGGACAGCGGCAGCAGTGGCCTGGCTGGCCTGTAATTGCTGGGGCAGGCTTGCTTTGGAGGGAGGTGTTGCATTTTACATGATGAGAGGCTACAGCGGGATGGGGGGGGCTGAGCATGTGGAGAGGTGGGGGGTGGGTAGGGAAGAAACAGATGATCTGAAAAGCCACAAGCTTGGAACGCTATTGGTCCTGATCAGTCTCCAAAGAGACCCCCAGCTCTGGGCTGGGAGCTCAGAGGGTCAGCAGGGGAGAAAGAGGGAAAAGGTGGGAAGGGGAAGGGAGGGGAGGGGAAGGGAGGGCATCCACGTGGACAGCAGCCACCGCACAAAGGCCCTGCCCGGTCTAAACATGTTCATGGCTGTGCATAGCTTTGAGCGTTCAAAATCCATCTCCAGTGATGGTCTTAATGAAGCAGGGTGGGCTGTAGCCACGGACAAGGCCATTTGGCAGTCAACTAGAAAAGCAAACAGGCCCGTGGGGTGGGTCCGTGCCCCACCCCACCCCAGCCACCTGCTCCCTCCCCTTCTTCTTCCTCCCCCTCCCCTCCTCCTCCACGCAGACCTCTGCCCACCAGAGGCCTGCTCTGAGGGTTGTTCTCAGTAACAGTTTGCCGTGCGGTCTTGGCGGCAGCCACTTCCCCTGATTGCATTATCTGTGCTTCCTCACCTAACTGGATTAGACGGCAGTCTATGAAATCCAGAGCATCAAGACTGGCCTTCCGCCTGGAAATGAGGAGAAATGTCATTACGTGCCTTGAATTACCATCTCATCCAAGCCCCGGGAGACACCTGGACACGGGGAAGGTGGCCTTTGCCTTCATGCTTTCCTCTGTCCACCTGTCCATCTGTCTGTTGGCTCTCTGTCCATTCATCCATCCTTCCATCTGTTTGTCCATTTACCCATCTATCCAAGCTCTTTGTTGATCTGTCTGTCCATCCAGTCTTCCATCCATCTGCCATCTGTCCATCCTTCAATCCATTTGTCCATTTATCCAGCCATTGGTCCACCCATCTGTCCATCTGTTGGTTGGTCTGCCTGTCTGTCCATCCATCTTCCACCTATCCATCCACTCCTCTATCCATCTTTCCATCCATCTGTCCACTGGTCCATCCATCCATTCATCCATCTGTCCAATTGTCTGTCCATTGGTCCATACATCTTTCTATCCATCCATCAGTCCATCCATCCATTCATCCAATATAGCACTTAGTATCAGTCCTTCTGCAGCTAACCAGAGACAGAGAGTTTAGTCAGATGTTTGTGGTCCCTGAGCCCTGAGTTCAAGACCCTAGTACCCAATACCACAGGATAAAAGAAAAAGGTTTTGTTGTTTGGTTTTTGTTTTTTTGTTTTTTTTTTTTTGTCCTTCAAGGGGCTTGAACTCTGGGCCTAGGCACTGTCCCTGAGCATTTCAACTCAAGGTGAGTGCTCTACCACTTGAGCCACAGCACCACTTCCAATTTTCTGGTGGTTTATTGGAGACAAGAGTCTCACGGACTTTCCTGTCCAGGCTGGCTTTGAACCAGGATCCTCAGATCTCAGCCTCCCGAGTAGCTAGGATGTCAGGCGTGAGCCACCAGCACTCAGCTAAAAGAAAAAGTTTTATAGTGATTCCTCCTCAGCAGGAGCCCAGACATATGTCTAGGCCAAAGGAACTTAAGGTTTTATCAGAAAGCACAGACAGACAGCCAAACTGCTGGGCTGGGGGGAAACAAAGAAATTGGTTTGCTGACAAAAATTGTCACCAAGTGTGGACTTAGGTGGCTGGGTTTCCTGGGGGAGGGGCTGGAGTGGAGTGAGGATTTAGACACACAGAGATGAGAATGGAAGCGAGGGACTGAAGAGGCACAGGAGGAGAAAGAAGAGGAGGAGGAGCAGGAGGAGGAGACAGAGAAGGAGAAAGGCATCATCAGAGGCTCAGAGAAAGATGTCAAGGCCTTGAAGCAAGGGAGGAGCTGGGATGATCGGAGCAGCAGAACAGCATGGCTAAGGCCCAGGACCCAGGAGGGAAGGCCAAGGTCCACAGCCAGGAGGACCGGAGGCTGGTAGAGAAAGTCCTTGTCTTGAGACTCTCTGTGTCTTCTCCTAGAGGCCAGAACACTTCTTGACACCTGGCATCGTCAAGAATCTACCCATCCTAGACCTGAAGATCCTCGACGAGAAACTGGGCTCCATCCGTGAGTCCTGGTCCAAGCTGTCAGTCAACGCAGCGAGTCCATCCGCGATCCAGGAGTTGGAAGAGGAGCCCCAGGTGCTGGAGCTGCCCCAGGACACGGTGAGTAGATGCCTGAGGGGGTGGGGCACCAAGGCCACCCACCAATGGCTGGTCTGGATTCTTTCTTCTCTGCTTCTTCATCTTTGGAATGGAACCCTGCATGATTTCTTTTTGAAACATACCCCTTTGGCAACTTGCATGTGTGTGTGTGTGTGTGTGTGTGTGTGTGTGTGTGTGTGTGTGTGTGTAGAGCGCTGGTACTAAGGCTTGAACTCAGAGCTTGGGTGCTGTCCCTTAACTTCTTCCACTCACGGCTGGTGCTCTGCCACTCGAGCCACACCCCCACTTTAGGGTTAATTGGAGGTAAGGGTTGTAAGAATTTTCCTGCCCAGGCTGGTTTTGAACCATGATTTTTCAGATCTCAGCTTCCTGACTAGCTAGGAGTACAGACATGAATACCAGCACCCGGGTCCTGAGTTTGAGTCCCAGTACCAACACACACACACACACACACACACACACACATCCTGAGAACTTTGGGAATTGATAGCAGTAATCCATTGATTGCTCAGCCCTCTGCAGCCTGGCCTGGGAACTCTTCTTGTGCCTAGAAGCAGAATAGTGTAGGAGAAAAGGGAGGAGGTTATTCAAAATGCCAAGGAAGCTGGGGGCCGGGGGCTCACAACTGTCATCCTAGCTACTCAGGAGGCTGAGATCTAAGGATCCCATTTCATGAGACTCTTATTCCAATGAACCACCAGAAAACCAGAAGTGGTGCTGTGGCTTGAAGTGGTAGAGCACTATGAGCAAAAAGAGCTCAGGGACAGCGCCTAGGCCCTGAATTCAAACACCATGACTGACAAAAGAAAAAAAAAAGGTTGGGGGGGGGAAGGCAAGGAGGTCTGAGGACTCCTTTGTACCCCACCCGAGCTCTGGGAGCAGATGGGCTGCACATCTGCCCACCTGGACCCCAGACCCTGTGTTTAGGAGGGAGAAAGGGCCACCCCGCTGCAGGAGCTGGGCACGGCAGTCACGTATCTTAGCTTAGAGTCTGCTGGGCAAAGGACCCAGGGTCAGGGTCTAAGGGTCTGGACCACAGAGAGAATTTGGTGTGATCATCCTGTCTGGTGAAATGGGGCTGGGAGGGGGTAAAGGGCTTTATTTATGGGGCAGCTCTGGTGGAAAGTTCTTTAAGACGTTTCTCAAATAAGGTTCTGATCTGTGGGGTGTGGGTCAGTTCGCCTTGACTTTCTCTTCAGAAGGGAAACAATGTTGGGCCGGGATGTAGCTCAGGGGCAATTGTCTGGCAAGTGCCACATTGGGGTTCAATCCCCAGTCCCTAATAATAATAATAATAATAATACCAATGTATATCGGGCACCGATGTCTCACTTCTGCAATCCTAGCTGCTCAAGGGGGCTGAAATTGGAAAGATCCTAATTCAAAGCCAGCCCAGGGCAGGGAAGTTTGTGAGTCTTCTCTCTTCCCCTCTCCTCTCTCCCCCTCTCTCCCTTCCTTCCTCCCTCTCTCCTTTTCCCTCTCTCCCACTGTCTTGTTCAGAGATGTGTGGCAGACCAGCAGGCCCTCATACCAGAAGATGAATAATTGACAAGGGTTGTTTAAAGATTCAGCAGAGTTTTCCTGCCCTGCCCGCGTGGCTGAAATAACTCATTTCTTTCCTTCTTTCTTTGAAAGCTCCCCCACCCCCTCCCCTTCCCCTCACATCCCCCACCCCACCTACAGCCGCTTTTGTTTCTTTTCCTTTCATGACCCTGTGGATCTTCTAAGGTTCCCCAACTTCCCCTGCGCCATGGAACTTGGCGGGGGGGGCGGGGTGCTGTGTTGACCCCATTAAGTCCTGTGAGTGTGCACAAAGACCCAGGAGCTGTGGCTTCTGGGAGACACAGACTTGGAAGTAGAAGATGAGGCCTCAGAAGGCCAGCCTCCCCACCCAAGTGCCTCCCTGTACTCACCCATGTCCCTGTCCCTTCATTTTCCCATCAGTAACCCCAGAGAATGAATGGTTGCTAATGCCCTCAAGATTAAGAGACAGGGAGAGGCCGGCCACCCACCGGTGCTCACATCTGTAATCCTAGCTCCTCAGGAGGCTGAGAGCTGAGGATGGTGGTTCAAAGCCAGCCCAGGGGGAGAAAACAAAACTCAGAGACTCTGATCTCCAATGAACCAGCAAAAAGACAGGAGTGGAGGTGTGGCTCAAATGGTTGAGCGCTTGCTAGCCTTAATTGAAAAAGCTCAAGGACAATGCCTAGGCCCTGAATTCAAGGCTCCCCCCAACTTCTCTCTCTCTCTCTCTCTCTCTCTCTCTCTCTCTCTCTCTCTCTCTCTCTCTCACACACACACACACACACACACACACACACACACACCATGGAGCTGTGTGACCCAGGAGAAATCACTCCACATCTCTGAATACTGTCCTCTACCCCCCTCCTGAGGTGACAGGGAAGACCCCTGGGGAGATGGGTGGCCAATCCCATCCACTTCGCTGCTGCCCTTGGAGGAGACCCCTCCCTCTGACCCCTGACCCCTCCTCTCCCTTCCTCCTCACCCCCCCCCCACCTCCCAGGCGGCCATTCTCCTCCTCCATCCATCACCTGAGACTAAAGAGATTAATAAACCAGACTCATAACTCAGCGGCGGGGTGCGGTGGATATTTACGGCTTCGGTTTCAATTTGCAGAGAGATTAAGTGTTTGTCGATTTATTGTTTCTCTGCAGGGGGCGCAGGGCTGAACTAGCTCTTCCCCTACCCCACACATCCACAGCCCTGGAGCTGAGGGGGAAGGGGGGGGCTGGCTCCCCTACCCAGGAAGCTCGCGTGTGTGTGTGCGCGTGCGTGCACGCACATGTGCATGTACAGGTGTATGTGTACTGGTGGGTGCACCAGTCCTGGGGCCTAAATTCGGGGCCTGGGTGCTGTCCATGGCTAGCGCTCTACCACTTGAGCCTCAGCTCCACTTCCAGCTTTTTGCTGGTTCGTGAGAAGGAGGAGTCTCGTGGATTCTTATAGCCCTGCTGGCTTTGAACTGTGATCCTCAGATCTCAGCCTCCAGAGAAGCCAGGCTTACAGGTGTGAGCAACTGTGCCAGCCTCATTTAGTTTTTCAATCAACCTAGGAAGGAAAACAGGACTGTCCAGCTTAGGGAGGGAACCCACGGGCTCCACTGGCCTTGGAGCCAACCCCCAAATTCGACCACCCCAGATCTGGGGTTCCAGTTGGACATTTAAGCCTGGTTATATGAAAGTAGCTTTGTACCCTGCCCCTCCTTCCCCAGACCTCCTCCCCCCCCCCTCCTGCATCCTTCTCCCCCACCCCTCCTCCCGGTCACTCCTTCCCCCTCCCCTTCCTCTCCTTCCCCTACCCCCCCCCCTTCTCCTAGTCACCTGGGCTTCAGTTCAGTCCCACCCTGAGACTTGGTTTGTTGTGCTAGTCCTGAGGCTTGAACTTAAGGCTTGGGTGCTGTCCCTGAGCTGCTTTTACCCAAGGCTCTACCATTTGAGCCACAGCTCCATTTATGACTATTTTTTTGCTGGTTCATGGAATTTCCTGCCCGGGCTGGCTTTGAACCCTCCGATCTCAGCCTCTGAGCAGCTTGGGATGACAAGCGTGAGCGGCTGGTGTTGGTTCGCACGGGCACGTCCAAGCCCACGAGAGCAGCGAAGGAGGGGCGCTCTGGATCTCTCTAGAAGGGGCACAGGCTCTGGGGAGCCTCTGTCCCCCACCCCCAGCCCCTTCTCATGGTCTCCCCTCTCTTCACCCCATGAGTAAAGAGGACTCAATCCCTGGGAGACCAGCACAAGAAGACCTACTAACAAAAGAAGCCCGGAGCAGGGGCCCTGGAGTGCGGGGGAGGAGGGAGGAGGGAGGAGGGAGGGAGTCACAGACCATATTGCCCGGCGGCCCAGCCTCCCCCCCCAGCTCTGCTGAGTCTATGAGGGTGCTCCCCACCCCCCAACTCAGATTAAATGCTTTTTAAGACAACCCAATTTCCTCCTGACATACATTAGAAGATCCCAGGCTGCAGACACACACACACACACACACACACACACACACACACACACACACACACACACACACGTGCTAAACATCCAATCAAGCCACTGATAATAGAGAATTGCCCGCTCGCTCCCCCGTTTAATCAGATGAGCGGCTCCTTTGCGCAGAGCGGCGGCTGCTGGCTCTGGTGTCTGGGCCATCCTGGGTGTGGGAGCTGTGCCTTTAAATCTTCCAGGAGGGGAGGGGGGCTCCGCACTGTCCACAGGGGACTCATTATCCTTCGCCCTCAGCCAGCTCCTGCTCAAACAGACAAAAGGGGTCCCCAGCCTGGATGCTCAGCCTTGGAGCACAATTCTTTTTTCAGATATGCAAATGCACAGGATGGCTGAATCCTGGCTGAGGGTTCTGTGGGCCACACTTGGCATAGGGCCCATTTGGAGGGGTTGGGGGGGGGGCTGGTGACTGGAGCCATCTCACACTTCCTCCGCAGGCTGAGTGGAGAAGCCCCTTCCCAGCTCTGAGCCCAGCTCTGCTGGTAATGAGGGTGAGGAACCCCCCCCCACCTCGTGTGTGTGTGTGTGTGTGTGTGTGTGTGTGTGTGTGTGTGTGTGTGTGTGTGTGTGTACACCAGTCCTGGGGCTTGAACTCAAGGCCTGGGCACTGTCCCTGAGCCTCTTTGTGCTCAAGGCTAGCGCTCTACCACTTGAGCCACAGCGCCACTTCCGGCTTTTTGTGCCTAGTTTATTGGAGAGAAGAGGCAGACCTTTCTGCCCCAGCTGGCTTCAAACTGCGATCTTTAGATCTCAACCTCCTGAGTAGCCAGGATGACAGATGTAAGCCACCAGCACTGGCTTCCCGCCAGGACACGGGGACTGGGTGGAGGGGTGGGGGAGTGCAGGATGGCCAGAGCCCAGACTGACACGGACAGATGGACAGCCCTGCCCTGTATCTTTCCGTGGCTCTTCCACCTGTGGCTGAACCTCTGGGGACCTGTGAATTCTTCACCCAGAGCCCTCACTAGAATCCAGAACCTTCCACTCACACCCAGCCCACCAGAGCGGCTCACGGTTCAAAGATCGCAGTTCACCACATCCATCTTTTCATTGTTCTTTCTTTTGTGTGGCGGTATTGGGGCTTGAACTCAGAGCCTGAGTTCTTCCTTTGCCTTTTTTACTCAGCGTTGGTGCTCTACCATTTGAGCCACACCTCCACTTTTGGTGTGTGTGTGGGTTATTGGGTTTTATTGGTTTGGGGGGGGTTGTTTTGGCTGGTTCATTAGAGAGAAGAATCTCAGACAGACTTTTCTTTCTGGGCTGGCTTAGTTCTTGATGCCAAAAGCTAAAAGTATTCTGTGAAGCTATGGGGTGAGGTGGAACTTGGCAGATATGGAAGTTTCCAGCAACACTGGGGGTGGTGGGGGTGGGGCAGCTGTGATCGGGGCTGGTGACAGCAAGGGTACAGGGCCAATGATGACTCCTAAGAGACAATCTAAAAAGGGCACAGTACCCCCAAACAAGCCAGCATGCCAGCCTCCCTCAAGAAAGACCCCAGAATTTCCTCTGCAGCTCCCCAGACCCAGGCCCTTATAACAGAGGCCTGAACCTAAAGGCCCTGAGATCAAGCCTCCTTTTACACACACACACACACACACAGTAACTTGCACAACTAAGGCAAAAAGCCAGAGATCTCTTGGCCTAGAAGCTGAGTCTGGAGGTTGAGTCTTTGCCTGCCCCAAATTATGTCCCTGTGTCCCTATAAGCCGGGGCTCAGGAAGGTGGCCCCCACAACTAGAGGTGCAGAGGGTAATGAGGCCTTCTAATGCAGGAGATTTATAGACAGGCGCTGTCGATAACTGCTTGGGGTTGCAGACGAGGAGACATCAATAAGTGCTCGTTATGGCTTCGCCCCTCCCGTCCCCCCCCCCCCAGCCTGTCAGCCCGCCTGCTCGCACAGCCTGTGTACACAGGCCGTGCTCAATTAATTCCCACTTGTTACCATCTGTTCTTTTCATGTGTCCTCACAGGAGCGAACGGGTCCTCTCGCTCTCAGGGTATCCATTAAAGATGCCAGGGCAAGGTCATATTACTCCTTCCACAAGGTCATACTGCCCCTCACCTCAGATTGGGCCTCCTGGAGGCCAGACACTGCCTCCTCCCTCCATCCAGGACTTCTGAAGACAGTCTTGCTCATCTCCTTTCCCACTGCAGCCCCTCACCCTGGTGAGCCACACATGGGCTAAGGCTCTCATAACCTCTGCCCTACCCCCTCCGCCCAGCTACTTAGGAGGCTGAGATCTGAGGATCCTGGTGCCAAGCCAGGCAGGGCAGACAAACCTCAGAGACTTTTGTTGTTGGTGGTGGTCGTGGGGCTTGAATTCAGGGCCTGGGCACTGTCCCTGAGCTCTGTTGTTCAAGGCTGGTGCTCTGCCACTTTGAGTCACAGCACCACTTCCAGTTTTCTGGTGGTTCATTGGAGAGGCAGCTCATGGATTTTCCTGCCCTGGCTGGCTTTGGACAGTGATCCTGAGATCCCAGCCCCCTGAGTAGCTAGGATGGCAGGTGTGACCCACAGTGCCCCGATTCTCAGAGACTCATCTCCAATTATCAGCAAAAAGAAAAAAGAAAAAACACCCAAAACTGCTGGCCTGGAGGAGTGGTTTAAGTGGTAGAGTGGCAGCCATGAGCAGAAAAGGCTACGTTGAGAGCACAAGGCCTGGAATTCAAGCCCTGATAATAATAAGAATAATAATAATCAGACAAAAGCCATTGGGAATGATGCCCAGGCCACCGTGAGGCAGCGTCACCTGCTGGCTCAGGCTACAGAAGAGATGGCAAGGAAGAGAAAGAGCTGTCCCAGTGTTGGGTGGAGAGGTAGGGCCTGGGAGGGCACCGGAAGTTCCCAGGAACTGGAGGTGGCTGAGTCAGGGCAGGACTTCCCTATGAGGCAGGGGTGGGGCTTACTGATAAGGTAGGGGTGGGGCTTCCCAGTAAGGCTGAGTGGGGGCGTGGCTTTCTAATTCGGCAGGGGCGTGGCTCCCTGTGATACTGGGGGCGTGGCTCCCCTGCGGTGGAGGGGCGTGGCTCCCTGCGAGGCTGAGTGGAGGCGTGGCCTACTAATTAGGCAGGGGCGTGGCTTCCTGTGATACTGGGGGCGTGGCTCCCTGCGAGGCTGCGTGGGGGCGTGGCTTGCGAGGGTGGGAAGTCTCCAGCCAGGCCAGTTGAAGACCCTGAGCAGCATGGACGGTCCCTGGGCTCCCTGTGCCTTTCCTCTCCCTCATCCCAGCCTGGCGCCCGGCCCTCTTCTCAGAACCCCGGCTTTCTGGTGTTGTAAATCCACCGTGCTTTGGTTTTGGGGATTTTTTTTTTTTTGGTGTCTGTCTTGGGACTTGAACTCAGGGCCTGGGCGCTGTTCCTGAGCTTTATCCCTCCAGGCTGGCACTCAACCACTTGAGCCACAGCTCCACTTCTAGCATTTTGCTTAGTTAATTAGAGATAAGAGTCTTACGGACTTTCCTGTGCACGCTGGCTTCAAACCGTGATCCTCAGATCTCAGCCTCCCGAGTAGCTGGGGTGTCAGGCGTGAGCCACCAGCACCAGGCTGGGAGAGGGCTCTTTAGCACCCATTTCACAGATGAACTGCCCAAGACCTGGCTGGGCCCACAGACAGGCTCAGGCAGCTGGAGGGTGCCCCGTACCCTGCTTGGCCTTCCATACTCACCCGATGTCCAAGGATGAACCTCTCGGGGGGGGCACTGGGGCAGGGTACTGGGGTGCCCCCTGCCTCTGGGCACACAGGCTGGTGGCGTGCCCAGCCTGCCTCCCCCCTGCTGTGCTCCTCAGATGCTAACACGTGGTGCATTATTGATGCTGCCTCTAATTGTACGTTTCCCAAAGTCTACAGACCTTTGATGAAAAATTCATGGCCTGCCCGAGGACCGGAGCGTATTCAATCGATTGGAGGCCGAGTAGGCGAGGGAGGTCTGGATGGTTTGCAGAGAGGGCTGGCTGAAGGCTGGGCAGGTGGGGGAGCCTCCTTCTGGGGCTCAGACAGGGTCTGGGGGAGGGGAGGATCCTATAGCAGGGGGCAGCAGCTCCCATCCCCAGTGGAGAATCTGAAGGATGGGGTGGCTGAGGGCCCATCTCTGGGGTTGGGGGGTGGGGAACAGATTCACACTCCCACTCCCCCATGTCATCTCCACAAGATGAGCACAAGGATGTGCCCCAGGTTACAGAGTGGGAGGCCCAGGCTCAGAGACTGGAAGCAAGTGGTCCAAGGTGCACAGGTTACTGAGCAGCAAAGCCCACCCGGTTGACTGCACCAGGCCAGCTTGAATGTGAGCTCCAGAGCTGGGTGAGGGGGGCCCTGCCCAGCCCCCCCAACCCTCTTCCTCGTGGGGAGAATGCTCAAAGAAGAGGCACCGGTGGCTCACGCCTGTCATCCTAGCTACTTAGGAGGCTGAGCTCTGAGGATCGCAGTTCAAAGCCAGCCCGGACAGGAAAGTCCGTGAGACTCTTATCTCCAATTAGCCACCAGAACACCGGAAGTGGCGCTGTGGCTCAAAGTGGTAGAGCGCTCGCCTTGAGCAAAAGAAGCTCAGGGACCAGAGCCCAGGCCTGAGTTCAAGCCCTAAGATGGGCAAAAAATAAATTTAAAATGGTGGGGGGAGCGGGGACAAGTGACCAAATATGTATGACACCCCGCCTCTGGGCAGACATCATGCCGGTCCTGAATGTAGACTTTCTGGAAGACTCTGGGCCAGGCAAGCCCTGGACAGACCCCTCCCTCACCTCTGGGCCCCCTCATCCAATCCACGCAGAGGAGCCACGGGCTCTGCCTCCCCAACCAGGACATCTCTAGGCTGTGGGTTGTGTGTTTGGATTTGTTTTTAGAAAACCTCGAGTACCTCTGCTGTTTCCAGATCTTTCCAGATGTTAGGAAAGCATGATTCCAGATGTTAGGAAAGCAGGGCTGGGTCCCAGGGGGCCAGGCGGGGTGCACTGAGCACACCCCACCCTGTGAAGCTACAGGGTCCCAGATTGGGCAGCTGGGGCTCAGGGGAGCCCAGAGAGCGGGGTTGGAGGAGCACACACGGGGAGAGTCTCAGACCTAGGAAGGAGGTGAGGGGTGGAAGTGGAGGACAAATTAGGAGGGGTGCTGAGCGCCGGTGCTCACGCCTGTCATCCCAGCGACTCAGGAGGCTGAGACCTGAGGATCTCGGTTCCAAGCCAGCCCGGGCAGGAAAGTCTATGAGACTCCTATCTCCAATGAACCAGCAAAAGGCCAGAAGTGGAGTTGTGGCTCAAGGGGGTAAAGCGTCAACCTTGAGTGAAAAAGCTCAGGGACAGCCCCCAGGCCCTGAGTTCAAACCCCAGTGCTGGTACACATACACAAAATAAGTGGGGGTGGGCTGAGATGTCTGGCGAGGGACGGAGGGATGGGGGTGTCTGACATAGGGAAGGGGGAGGGTCTGCCAGAAATCCAGGACCCCCTCCCCCGGCCCTGATTTACCATCCCACCCTGGAACATAAAAGCCTCAGCCCACAGCCCCTGCCTGCTCCCCACACGGGGCCGGGCCTGTTGCCTGGCAGGTACTTGTTGTGGTAGCAACTGTCTCCAGGGACCCAGCTTGGGGACAGGGACCTCTGGCCACGCACGGATGGGGGAGCCTGGGGCCCCGCCCTCTAGGCCCCCCCAGGCTGCCCTGGGTGGAACTGTAAGTCCCCCTCTGTAAGTCTCCTGACCCAGCCCGCTGGCTCGCTGGCTCTGGAGGATGGGTTGGTGGCGCTCACCTGCTGGGCAGGTGTGTTAGGGCTGTGTTGCTAGGCAACGGCAGCCTCACTTGCAGCGTTGGTACTGAGTGGGAGGTGAGTGGGGGAGGGCCACAGGCCGAGCCCAGGCCCACGCCACCCCAACCCACGAGGGAGCTGGCCGGGGCCTCTTGGAAAATACCTCCCCATAGAAACGCAGCCCCAGACTCCAGCCTGGGCTAGCCTGGGAAGGCTTGGGTCCTGCACATTGGGCTGGTTGAGGGGTTCCAGATGGGGTAGGGACCCCGCACCCCGGGACAGCTGTGGCCCAGGCAGCTTGGTTCTAGACCCCCAGCATCACCCTCCCCCCTCAATCTGAGCTTGGGGTGGGGACAGCTCACAGGGAAGATGATTCTGTGTGTGTGTGTGTGTGTGTGTGCGCGCGCGCGCATGTTTAATTGAAGCTGAGTCTTCACAGAATGCCTGGAAACCATGATCCTCCAACCTCAGCCTCCTGCATAGCTGGGATTACAGGAGTGAGCCATTGGCCCCTGGTTCTGTCCCCTCCACAGCCCTCTTAAGTGCCAGCCCCAAGTTGCTATCAGCAGGGGCAGGACCCTGAGCCATGTGATTGGATATCTAAGGTTTGGGAGTGACCCCAGGGGTCTTCCTGGAGGAAGGAAGAAGGGACCAGGTGGGGGACAAGGCCCAGGGAGGCCTTGGAGCCGAGGATGAGGAAGAAAAGCCAACATCCTCCTGGAAACCCTGCCCCCAAGCCTGCCCGGGGCCCTGCCCCCTGTCCATTGTGCGCACCAGGCCCAATTAGCCAGCCTGGCTTCCTGCAGGGGCCAATTAGACAGGAGCGAGGTCAGGAGCTGGCCAAGGCCCTGCCGCTGCCCCTCTGAGGTTGGGAAAGTCAAATACAAAAGCTCCCAGACCCAGGTTTCTCTCCACTGCTGCTGGTGGGAGGGAAAGAAAGAGCCGGAGAAAGGGAAAATGCACGCCTTTTGTTTCTTCATTGGCAACCTTGGGCTGAACAATGAAGCCCGCCTCCATAAAGCCGGGACCCTGGTTAGAGCGGTGGGCCGTCGGTGGTTTGTGCTGATTTGTGCTGATTGTGAAGCCCGGCCGATCATTCTCCAACGAGATGGTGAAAGGAGAAGCGGCAGCTGGAATTTCTTTTTCTTTCTTTTGTCGGCCGTGGGGCTTGAACTCAGGCCCTGGGCGCTGTCCCTGAGCTCTTTCCCTCAAGGCTAGTGCTCTGCCACTTGGAATCACAGCGCCACTTTTGGGGTTTTTTTTTTGGTGGTTTATTGGAGATCAGAGTCTCCTGGACTTTCCTGCCTGGGCTGGCTTTGAACTGTGATCCTCAGATCTCAGCCTCCTGAGTAGCTAGGATGACAGGTATAAGGCACTGGCACCTGGCCTAGAGCTGGAATTTTTCAGGAAACAGAATCTGCGGTGAGCCGGACCCTGGTTCTAGAACCCTCTCTATGGTTCCTACTCACCTTGGCTCCCAAGAGGAAAGCTGCCCAGACGGGAGATAGATGGCAAGCTAGGAAGACTGTCTGAAGGAGGAGGCTGCACCGATCCATGGAACTAGATAGTTAGGAATTGTGGGTAGAGAGCTGCTTCTCTTGGGGGTCTCCCTGAGATGCCCCCTTCCAGGAAAGAGGGAGTAAAATGGCCTCTTGGTCCTGTCCTGTGAGCTACGGCAACCAGGAAGAGGCTTGGCACGTCATCTAAGACTAGAAAAGCCACCATTGATTTGACGCAGTCACCGCCACGGCCGCCTCCTCCTCTTCCTCCTCTTCCTCCTTTTCCTCTCCCTTCTGCAACGGAGAAGTGTGCACGTGTGTGTGTGTGTGTGTGTCTGTCTTGCAACTGTCTGTCTACATGAGGTTCAGCCTGAGGTGTCTACAGCTGCACAGGTGGAAAGGGTTGGGGGTCCCCTCAAGTCCCACCTCCCCAGCCTTGCATCCTCCCCTGGACAGGCCCAGGAAGCGGGGAGCCAACTGAGGACTTGCCCTGTGACACCTTCCGGGCACAGGGGGCCCATCAGAACCTTTGAGATGGAAGTTCCAGGCCAGGGGGTGCGGGAAGGCCTGTGACACGTGTGCGCTGAGGGCTGGACACACAGGCACGCACACACACACACATACATACACACTGCCTCACCCCATCCCCCCCCAACACACCTCCCTCCTGTCCTCACTGACTCAGGCTGGAGCCAAGCGTCTGTGGGACGAGGCTGCCCCCTGGTGACTGTAATGACAAATCACATGCAAGTGGCCTGGGCCTGGGAGCCAGGGACTTTGGGGGCTGGAACTGGAGGTTTAGCAGCAACAGGGGGCAGAGGGGGTAGAGCAGGAGAGGACAGAGGCTCTGATCTCACCCCCTACCCCCCTCACCCCCCTTCCCTCCCTCCCCACTTTCTGGCAATTGGCACCGTGTGTGTGTGTGTGTGTGTGTGTGTGTCTGTGTGTGTCTGTGTGTGTCTGTGTGTGTGTCTGTGTACTGGGATTTGGACTCAGGGCCTGAGTGTTGTCCCAAAGCTTTTTTTTTTTGGTCTGGTGCAGGGCTTGAACTCTGGGCCTGAACGCTGCCCTTGAGCTCCTCAGTTCAAGGAAAGCGCTCTACCACTTGAGCCACAGCACCACTTCTGTTTTGTTTTGTTTTAATCTGCTGGTTAATTGAAGAGAAGAGTCTCAGAATTAAGCTGGGCAACCTTCTCATCCTAGCTACTCAGGAGGCTGAGATCTGAGGATCATGGTTCAAAGCCAGCCCGGGCAGGAAAGTCCAGGAGACTCTGATCTCCAATAAACCACCAGAAAACCAGAAGTGGCGCTGTGGCTCAAGTGATAGAGCGCTCGCCTTGAGCTAAAGAGCTGAGGGACAGTGCCCAGGCCCAGAGCTCAAGCCTCACGACCGACCAAAAAAAAAAAAAAGTCTCACGGACTTTCCTGCCCCGGCTGGCTTTGAACCACAATCCTCAGATCTCAGCCTCCTGAGTAGCTAGGATGACAGGTGTGAGCCACCATATCGGGCAATCACCATCTCCAGGGCCCTTTGCCTCCTGCCACACCCCCTCCTGTCCCAGTTTGTTCCTCCTGTCTCCCCAGTGGCAAGAGGAGACCACGGTGTGTGTGTGGGGGAGGGGGACTTCAACCATGCCTATGGCCCAGAGTGGCAGTGTGCCCGCCCCAGTGGCACAGCACACAAAGGCAGGGGTGTTGTAGTGGGGGTAGCCACAAGTGGACCAAGAAGCCCCCACTTAGATGTTGGCCCAGACTCCACTGTGGGACACTCATCCCAGGCTCTTGGGAGACCCCTCCTCCCAACTTCTTTATGGAAATGGGCGTCTACCCCCTTAACACTGGAGAACCATAGAGGATTCCACACCCCCCCCATACCCACTGCCCACATGCCCACTGCCAGGCGTGCAGAGAAGGACATTGCTCCTGCCAGTGCCTGAGGCCCGGCCCTACCTCAGATCCCTCCCTCCCCACGGCGCTGGGGGAAGGGGTATCGATGGGGCGAGGAGGCTGCCCGGGCCCTGCCCTGCGCACTGAGACCAATGTCTCCAGAAAGGCTGTGCCTGGTGGCTCACACCTGTCATCCCAGCCACTCAGGAGGCTGAGATTGGAGGATCACGGTTCCAAGCCACCCTGATCGCCAGCAAAAACCCAGAAGTAGGAGCAGTGGCTCAAGTGGTAGAGCACCAGCCTGGAGCAATAAATAAATAAGCTCAGGGACCGCGTCCAGGCCCTGAGTTGGAGCCACCATACTGGTTTAAATTTAAAATGAAAAAAAAAGGGGGGGGTAGCCATTGCTAGCTCTGGAGCAGAGGAAAGACAGAATGGAGGGGGGAAAAAAATCTCTGAGAGCAGCCAGTCCCTCCTGGCCCTGGGGCAGGCAGTAGAGGGGGCGGGACCCCAGGAGAATGGTGTGCTGTACCACATGTACACACACACACCCCTGGCCCTCAAGGTTCAGCTGTGACGCAGACCGCGACCCTGAACATGAAGCCGCTGCCGCCTGTAGTCTGAGCACTCTCAGCCCAGCTGTGCAGCCAAGGCCACAGCTCTGTGGTGATGGTGGTCAGGAGGGGGGCGGGGGCGGGGTACATGGAGGCCAAGGACCCCCTCCCCCCTCCCCCGTAAAGCCTCAGAGAGGGTAACCACATTGGGGCTGGGATAAAGGCTGTCCGTCCCCTCCCTCCAAAGAGACCCTCCAGTGGGGCCTTCGCTTTCTTTACCTGCCCCGGGGATGAGGGGTATGAGAGTCTCATCTCCAGTGAACTACAAGGTCGGAAGTGGAGCTGTGTCTCAAGTGGCAGAGCACTAGCTTGGAGCAAAAAGCCCAGAGACAGCACCCAGACCCTGACTTCAAGCCCCAGGACTAGCGATCTGAGGATACTAGATGGGCATCAGGGTCAGTGCTGAGATCAAGGCCCCCAGAGAAGCTGGGTGCTGGTGCACATGCCTGTAATCCCAGCTACTCAGGAGGCTGAAATCTGAGGTCTGGTGAAGCTGGGGTGGGTGCTGGGGAATTCAAGCCTGGTGTGTGGGACTCCCTCCCTCAGAAGCCAGTGGCCCCTTGTAGAGGTCAATTCCTCATAGAGGCTGAACCACCCAGCGGGAGGGGCCCAGGGGGATGCTGAGGACTGAGCTCTTCTTCTTGGGACCCCATCTGAGATCTGTACGCACACACCAAAGAAAGCCTGTGAACACAGTTTATTCATCGCCCTGTGCATTTACAAGCAGACCTATTATGTTTGCCAAACTTGGGTCACACAGGTATTAATCATTCTTTGTGTCCTGTTTGCATTTTGTATGGGGGGGGGGAGGGAGGAGAGTCATGGCAGGATCACACGGCTTAAGAAAAGTCTCAGGCCTGACATGGTGGCATATACCTGTAATCCCAGCCACACAGGAGGCAGGGATCCGGAGGATCATACTGCAAGGACAGCCCTGGTGCTCACAGGAATGCTGGGAATATGTCTAGATAAGCCAAACGCAGCCTGGACAGATGGGGTCTGGGCTGTGTGTGTGTGTGTGTGTGTGTGTGTGTGTGTGTGTGTGTGTGTGTGTGTGTGTGTGTGTGTGTGTGTGTGTGCCCGTGTGCACATGGCCAGTACTGGAGCTTAAACTCGGGGTCTCACGCTCTTGCTGGCTTTTTTAAATTTATTTTTTACTTAGTTTTGGTCGGTTGTGGGGCTTGAACTCTGGGCCTGGGCGCTGTCCTTCAGCTCAAGGCGAGTGCTCTACCACTTGAGCCACAGCGCCACTTCCGGTTTTCTGAGTGGTTTATTGGAGATGAGAGTCTCATGGACTTTCCTGCCCGGGCTGGCCTCGAACCCCCGATCCTCAGATCTCAGCCTCCTGAGTAGCTAGGATGACAGGCATGAGCCACTGGCGCCGGTCTGGATTTTAGGGGCCACAGCTGGGGCTCCTGGGGCACCTGGGCCCTGGGGGTGACCCGCTGATCTAGGGGGTGAGCTGGGAGGGGGTGACCCGCTGATCTAGGGGGTGAGCTGGGAGGGGGTGACCCGCTGACCTGGGGGGTGATGGGGGGGTGACCCGCTGACCGGGGGGGTGATGGGGGGTGAGCTGCCCAGGGGTGAGGGGAGCAAACCCCGGGCTCTGGACCCTCAGGAGATGAACAACTACCGGCGGGCCATGCAGAAGATGGCGGAGGACATCCTGTCGCTGCGGAGGCAGGTCGGCATCCTGCAGAGCGAGAACCGCATGCTCAGGGGTCAGGTGGCCCCGCCGGAGGCCGAAGAGGAGTCCAGCCCGGAGGAGGCCGAGGAGGCCCTGGGTGAGGACGCGGCCCCGGCGGGGCGGGGGCGGGGCCTGGCGGGAGCTCACGCGTGCGCATGCACGCGCAAGGGCACAGGCACGCACGCATGCGCGCGCGTCGCACGTGCCTGCACAGGCACACACGCATGCGCGCACGTGCGGGCACAGGCACGCACGCATGCGCGCACGGGCCTACACAGGCACGCACGCATGCGCGCGCGTCGCACGGGCCTACACAGGCACGCACGCATGCGCGCACGGGCCTACACAGGCACGCACGCATGCGCGCGCTCGTGTGTGGGCACAGGCACGCATGCGCAGTCCCCGCCCAGCCGTCATTCCCCAGAGCCGAGGCGCACCCGAGACGCAGGGCCAGGGCGGCTCCCGCCTGCAGCCCCAGGAGCTGCGCCCTCCCCCCCTCAGTCTCCTCACCCACCCCAGCAGCCTCCATGAAGCAGAAATTGCTCCTGAGCGAGCAGGACCTGAGGAAACTGAGGGATAAGGTGCAGCACTTACAGAATGAGCTGATCCGGGTGAGCAAGGCCCAAGGAGAGGGGTGCTGGGGGCAGAACGTGGAGAGGGGAGGGGGAGCCGCCCTGCAGGAAGCAGCAGACACCCTGGAGGCCCAAGGTGACCCCTCTATCCCACCCCCACCCCCCTGCAGAAGAACGACCGGGAGAAGGAGCTGCTGCACTTATGCCAGGCCCAGCTGCCGCAGGCCGCCCTGCTGAGACACTACCAGGACAAGATGCAGAAGGTGAAGGGCCTGGAGGACACCGTGCGACACCAGGAGAAGGCAGGTGCTGGGGGGAGGAGGCCAGGGGAATGGGGGGGCTGGGGAGTGAGGGCGTGGGGGGCCCCAGGCCAGCTCCCGCCTGCCTTGGTGCTCCGCTGCCAGGTGATCGAGAAGATGGAGCGGGTGCTGGAGGACAGGCTCCGCGAGAGGAGCGAGCCGCCTCCTTCAAGCTGGCCACCAGGAAAGCCCACTGCAGGTGGGTCCACCCCCTGAGGCAGAGAGGAACGAATGGACCCCCCTGTCCCCGCCCCAGCTTGAACTCTGGGCCTGGGCACTGATCCTGAGCGCTTCAGCTTAAGGTGAGCGCTCTAGCACTTGAGCCACAGCGCCACTTCCGGTTTTCTGGTGGTTTCTTGGAGATAAGAGTCTCATGGACTTTCCTTCCCCCAGCTGGGTTTGAACTGTGATCCTCAGATCTCAGCCTCCCGAGTAGCTAGGATGACGGGTGTCCAGCCCCTCCCTAGCTTTTGCCCTGCCTTCTGGATGCCCCAACACCCCAGCTATACAGGAACCCAGGAAGAGGAGCTCAGTTGTCTGTGACACATAGGAAAGATGGGGTGGACCATACAAGAGAAACAACAGAGTCAGATTCTAAATAGCCCAGCAGGACAGACAGATTGCCACCAGCAATGGAAAGCCACGGCCGGGGGCCAGGGGCTCATACCTGAAATCCCAGACACTCAGGAGACTGAGGGCTGAGGATTGTGTTTTCAAGCCAGCCAGGGTAGGAAAGGCTATATGACTTTTCTGTCCAATGAAACAGCAAAAAAAAATCCAGAAATGGAGGTGTGGTTCAATTGGTAGAGCACCAGCCTTAAGTGACAAAGCTCAGGGAGAGTGCTCCAGTCCTGAGTTCAAGACTCAGGACACACACACACACACACACACACACACACACACACACACACACACCCATTGGTGGCTGTGGAGCAGAGGAGGAGCACAATGGAAGCGCATTCAAGGCAGAGCAGGGCAGAGACATGGAGGCAGGAAGGCCCAGGCCCACATACCCCTGGCCACGTGGGCAGCCTCCTCCATATCCCCCGCCTGCCCACAGGCGAGAACCTGCCTGCCAACCTCTACTCCGTGCTGCTGGCTGAAAACACCAGGCTGCGGGCAGAGCTGGAGAAGAACCACCACCAGTCAGCCCCCATTATCCTGCAGCAACAGGCCCTGCCGGTAAGAGCCTCCTGCAAGGCTGCCCTGGACCGGCCTACGTAGGTACCAGCCACGGCCAGGAGCACCAGCCAAGCTTAACATGCAAGCTGAGCATCCGCAGCTTGGACCTTTCATCCCGGCCACTCAGGAGGCTGAGACCTGAGGATCATGATTGGAGGCCAGTCCAGAGTGGCGGGGAGACTTCTTCTCTCCAACGAGCCACCAAAAAGCCACAAGTGCCACTTGTGGCTCAAGTGGTAGAGCTCCAGGCCTGAGAGGAAAAGCCAAGGAACAGCGTCTAGGCCCTGATTCTATCTTCAGTATTGGCGTTAAAACTAATAATAAGGGCTGGGAAGATGGCTCAGTGGTAAAGTGCTTGCCTCACATGCATGAGGCCCTAGGTTGGATTCCTCAACACCACGTAAAGTAGAAAGAGCTGGAAGTGGTGCTGTGGTTCAAGTGGCAGAGCCTTGAGCTGAGGAGCTGAGGGATAGCGCCCAGACCCCACGACCAACAAAAATAATAATAATAATAACAAAGGCTAGGTGCCCATGGCTCACACCTCTCATCCTAGCTACTCCGGAGGCTTAGATCTGAGGATCATGGTTTGAGGCCAGCATGGGCAGAAAAGTCCATGAGAGTCTTATCTCCCATGAACTACTCAGAAAACCTGCCGATGGCACTGTGGCTCAAGTGGTAGAATGCTAGACTTCAGCTAAAGAAACTCAGGAATAGCACCCGGGCCCTGAGTTCAAGCCCCAGAACCAGAGGGAAAAACATCCATGCTAGGGTCCTGGGATCAGGGGATTCTAGGTGCCCCCTGGGATGTGAACTGCACACCTTGCTTTTGTTCCCGGGGTCCAGGGGGTACCCATGTGCATCCGAACTCTCCTCCTCCACTCGCCTGGAACATCCAGGTTCAGAGCCAGCCCCACATGACCCCTGACCCTCCTCCAACTTCTACCTGGACCCCATCCAGGCCTCCAGAACTCCCTTCTAGAACCTTCCCTGGGATTGGTACAGCCTTGGAGAGCCCTTTCCCCTCCTCACCATGCCAGGTGGACCCTGGGGAGTTGGGAGCAGGTGGAGACGCCGCAGACAGGCTGCGGGAGATGGATGGCCCAGAGACGCTGTGCACACAGGTGGGTCCAGGGCCAGGCCTCAGCTCCAGGCAAGCTCAGGGCGGGTCCCGGGATGACAGCCAGCGCTGGGACACTCTGGGCTCAATGCCTGGAAAACACTTCCACATGCGTAGCCAGCTGCCCCATAGGGACCGGCGTTTTGGCTTCTGCACAGGATCTTCCAGAACGTTCTCCACATAGTCCCTTGTGTGCATGAAAGAAAGCTCCCTCACCCCTGTTGTTTACATGCAAACATGCATGGGTGCAACTTCAGAGGCCAGCCAGACACCCGTGGCTCAGGCCTGCCATCCAGGCTGCTCTCGGGGCTGAGAGCTGAGCCCAGTCGAGAAGGTCTAAGAGACGATTCTCTCCAAGAAGCAGCCAAAAGCCAGAGGCGGGAGTGTGGGTCAAGGGGTAGAGCCGCAGCCTGGAGCAGAAAAGAGCCAAGGGAGAATGCTCAGGCCCTGAGGACTGGCACCACATCAAAAACAGCCGACACCTTGGGAAGGTTCCAGTCTGTGAGAGGATCTCGGTGCGGGCCAGAGCCTGTGCTTGTGTGGAGGAAGCTGAGTTTAGAACTCAGACCCGGCTGTCTCAGCACCGCCAAGCTCACAGGAGCTGGCCTGGCCGCCCCCCGCGGCCGCACAGCTGACTTTCTGCGTTGTCCACAGGATCTCCTGGGCAGCAGCTCTTCAGACAAGTTTAACCTTCTGGCCAAGCTGGAGCGCGCTCAGAACCGGATCTTGGCCCTGGAAAACCTGGTGGGTGAGGTGAGCCTTGGCTCACTGCTCAGCCTGCCACCAAGATGGAGGCTCAGTACACAAGTAGGGTCAGGGCTGAGTAGGTGACCAGGACCAGGGCTTAGTATGTGACTAGGATCCAGGCTTGTCAGTGACCAGGGTCAAGGCTCAGTGTGTGACCAGGATCAAGGCTCAGTACGTGGTCAGGATCAGGACTCTGTGTGTCCCAGGATCATGGCTCACTGCGTGACCAGGATCAAGGTACAGTGTGTGACACGGATCAAAGCTTAGTGTGTGAGCACTCTCAAGGCTTTGTGTATGACCAGGGTCAAGGCTTAGTATGTAGTCAGGATCAGGACTCTGTGAATGACTAAGATCAGGCTCAGTGAATGACCCTGATCAAGGCTCACTTTGTGACCATGATCAGAGCTCAGTGTGTGACCAGGATCACGGCTCAGTGTGTGACCAGGATCAGAGCTCAGTGTGTGACCATGATCAGAGCTCAGTGTGTGACCAGGATCAAGGCCCAGTGTGTGACCAGGATCAAGGCTTAGTGTGTGACCAGGATCAAGGCTCAGTGTGTGACCAGGATCAGGGCTCAGTGTGTGACCAGGATCAGGGCTCAGTGTGTGACCAGGATCAGAGCTCAGTGTGTGAGCCCTGTCCCGGCTCAGTCTGTGATCAGAGTTGGGCTGAGGGCTCAGTATGCTGTGGGCTGTAGAGTCGGTCTGTCTGTGTGTTGGAGCCCTGGCTGAATGGCCCTTGTCCGGCTTCCCTGGGTATGCTGGGGTGGCGCAGGGGTGGCGCAGGCCCGGCCCTGTGTGCATGGGCCGCACTGCCGGGGCCTCTGCAGCGCCTGTCTGGTGTGTGCAGCTGGAGGACTCGGCGCGGCGCTGGGGACGGGAGAAGCAGGACCTGGCCACGCGGCTGCAGGAGCAGGAGCACGGCTTCCGGCATGCCTCCAGCCTCGTCCTCACAGACCCGGCTGTGAGTCAGGCCCAGAGGAGAAGGCCAGGGGTTCAGGAGACCGGGGCCTGGAGGAACATGGGGGGGCAGCTCCTGCAGGGGGAGCTCTGTCCCTGTTCCCCCCCCTCCCCGTTCCTCCAAGTATTGCTTCAAGATGACTGTGGCCAGGTCCTGGGGCTCACACCTGTAATCCCAGTTCCGCACAGGTGGAGATCTGAGGACCAAAGTTCAAAGCCAGCCCAGGCAGACAGATCCATGAGATTCTTCAATGAACCAGCAAAAAGGCTAGAAGTGGAGCTGTGGTTCAAATGGTTGAGCACCAGCCATATGAACACGCAAGGCTCTGAGTTCGAGCCAGTTCCCAGTGACAGCATGGCTACGTTGCCCAGGCAGCCCAGGGCTGAGCTACCACGTCAGGAGCCACACACACTCCCCCCCACGCTCAGCCTCGGTCCTGGATTCTCCTGCTCCAGGGCCTTCCATCCTTCGCTCATGATAGAGGGTTCCAGAAAGTACTGTGGACTCTTTTTAATTATTTTCTGTACCGGTGCTGGGTCTTGAACACAGAGCCCGGATGCTGTCCCTGAGCTCTTCTGCTTTGTCTGGCTTTTGGCTGGTTCCCTGGACATAGGAGTCTCATAGACTTTCCTTCCCAGGCGGCCATGGAACCGCGATCCTCAGCTCTCAGCCTCCTGAGTGGCTGGGATGACAGGTGTGAGCGCCGGCGCTCAGCACCCTCCCAGTGTGTCCTCCACTTCCACCCCAAACCCTTCCTCTGTCTGACCCCAACCCTGGGCGCCTCCACACCCCAGACGCCTCACCAGGGCCCCTGCTCAGCCTTGTGGCATCACAAGCCTGGGAATCTGTCAGAAGTCGGGAGGCCTCGGCTGTGGGTTGTTGGGTCCCTGGACACGGGGCACCATCCTCACCTGAGTCACCTTGCATTCCGCAGAATGTCTTCATCTCCTCCACGGACCCCCAGCAGCCCCCAAAGCTGGAACCCCAGCAGCCGGGCAAGCCGGCTGCCTCCCCGAAGGAAGCGGCCGACTCCCCCCACACCTGAGCGAGCCTCATGCCTCAGTAGGCCCAGGATGACTCTATTAAATACCATAGCACATCACCAACGCCTCCTGCGTGGTCCTGGCAGCTCTGAAAAGCCTGAGGCCGCAGGGGGCCCAGGGCATGGCAAATGGGAGGGAGGGGAAGAGGAGATGGGGGTACAGGGCGGGGTGCCAGGGGCTCACATCCTAGCTACTGAGGAGGCTGAGATCTGGAGGGTCACGGTTCAAAACCCGCCCAGGTAGGAAAGTCAGTGAGATATTGATCTCCAGTGAACCAGCAAAAAGCCAGAAATCGGGGCTGCAAAGTTGGCTCAGTGGTAGAGCCGCTTGCCTTGCATGCATGAGGCCCTGGGTTCAATTCCTCAGCACCACATAAGCAGAAAAAGCCAGAAGTGGCGCTGTGGCTCAGGTGGTAGAGCACCAGCCTTGAGAGAGAACGCCAAGGAAGAGTGCAAAGCTCTGAGTTCCAGCCCCAGTACTATCAGAGAGAGAGAGGACAGAGAGACAGAGACAGACAGAGGGTGGCGTGGGGGGGGGGGGGCTGGGGGGCCAGGCCAGGCAGGCTGGAGGCCAGGCAGGTCGGAGAAGCCTGCAGCTCTTCTGAGCAGATCACCCCACACCAGCCCCTCGCCCCCAGGGACCACAGTCCTGGCTGCACCCCCAGGATGGAGCAGAGCCCAGAGCTGGCCTCATCCACGGAACGGGGGGTGTCCTACCCAAGAGGCAGCGCCGGCCCTGGCCAGTGACATGGAGGCCAGCCTCACCCCCAGCCCTGGGGGAGCCTGGGGGCCAGCCCTGCAGCTTCCTGAGCCACTGTGGGTCCCAGGATAGAATGTGCTGGAAATGAACATCCCAAGTGGAGGTCTACTGTTTAATGGCTTCCTGGGGTCAGGGCAGAGGGCAGGGCAGAAGGCGGCGCTGAGCTTGGGGTGGGGGGTTGGAGATTCAGGGGTCCCCCTGGGCCATCGGCAGTGCCGATGGGGCGGGGTCCGGGGCGAGGGGCAGGAAGGTGAGGAGGATGGGCTTGTCAGGCACCAGGATGAGGCTGAATTTGGTCCCCACCTCGCTGAGCTGCTGCAGTTCGATGCGGAAGTTCTCCAGCACCTGGGGGCGAGGGGCGGGGCGGAGGGGGAGCAGCGTGGGCTGGGTGGGAAGGGGCGTCTCTCCTGGGATCCAGTCACCCACTCAGCCACGGACAGCGGCCAGCTCCAAAGAGCGGGTCACCACCCCAAAACCAGCCCCCCACCCGGGCTCCCAGAGGATTGCTGCTGGCTGCTGGGTCGGCTGAACCTAAGCCTGGACCCCCATCTCTCAACCCTGCCCGACCCTCAACCCTGCACATCCCCACAGAAGGGGTGGACAGCCCCCACACACATACACAGATACACACACATGCACACACATACACAGCACCAGTAGCTCATGCCTGGAATGCCAAGCTATTCAGGAGGCAAAGATCTGAGGACAGCACTTCAAAGCCAGCCTGGGCAGTGAAGTCTGTGAGACTCTTATCTGCAGTGAACCACAGAAAACACGTGGAGCTGTGGCACAAGTAGTGGAGCGCTGGCCTTGAGGGAAAGAGCTCAGGGACTTTGCCCAGGCCCTCGGTCCAAGCTCCATGACCAACCCAGACAATAAAATAAAAATAAGATGCCCTTGGCCCTGTTCTCCTGGGGCGGAGGAGGAGGAGGAGGAGCAGGAGGGGGAGGGGAGGGGGAGGAGATAGAAGAGAGGAGAGGATGAAGTAGGAGATGGCTGGATGAGTCCTCAGGGCCAGGCCCAGCCCGGCCACACAGTAATGAGCACCGTCATCTGCAGCGCTGGAGGAGGGGAGATGGAGGAGGAGATGGAGGAGGAACTGGAGAAGGGGGAGATGGAGGAGGAGGAGGAAGAGAGATGGAGGTAGAGGAGATGGAGGAGGAGGAGGAAGGTGAGATAGAGGGGGAGGAGATGGAGAAGGAGGGGGAGATGGAGGAGGAGGAGGAAGGTGAGATGAGGAGGAGGAGATGGAGAAGAAGGAGGAAGAGATGGAAGAGTAGCTGGAGAAGGGGGAGGGGGTGGGGAGATGGAGGAGGCAGAGATGGAGGAGGAGGAGATAGAGGGGGAGGAGGCAGAAGAGATACAGGAGAAGCTGGAGGAGGGGAAGATGGAGGAGGAGATGGAGAAAGAGGAGATGGAGGAGGAGGAGATCCAGAGGGAAGAGCTGGAACAGGAGAGGGAGGAGGAGCTGAAGAGGGAGGAGCTGAAAGAGGGGGAGGAGCCGGAGGAGGAGGAGCAGGAGGAGGAGTGGGAGGAGGAGGAGCAGGAGGAGGAGGAGCAGGAGGAGGAGGAGCGGGAGGAGCAGGAGGAGCGCAGGCCTGGCGCACACTCACGTGCATGAGCAGCACCGCCATCTCCAGCTCTGCGATCCTGCGGCCCAGGCACTGGCGCACGCCCCAGCCGAAGCTGAGGAAGCGGAAGTGCGTGGCCGCCTTGTCTTTCTCCAGCCAGCGCGCGGGCTGGAAGTTGCTGGGGTTGGAGAAGACGCTGGCATCCCGGCCCATGGCGTAGTTGGCCACCTGCACCAGCGTCTGGGGAACCAGAGGGTCAGAGGTCACAGGTCACAGGGGGGCTGGCCTCCCCTGATGGCACCCCCGAGACCCAGGGAGGACACGCTGGCCACTGCGTGACCTTGAAGGGGGCCCTGTGACCTTGCACGAGGCCCTGTCCTTCTCAGCCCTTGGGGAAGGCCCAAAGCAGCTGGGCAGATCACAGGAAGGACTTCCCACCCTACCCCGCCTGTGTGGCCTTTCCTTGGATTTCCATGACGTTTGGGGTCACCCACCACCCCCTCACCCCATCTGTCCCCAATCACACCAGCCACCCCCGACCCCCAGTGCCCCAGTTCCCAGCACCCCGACCTTGGCAGGGATCTTGTAGTTCTGGAGCACTAAGTCGTTCTCCGGGTATCTCTGCACGGTTACAGAGATGGGGTGCAGCCTGCAGGAAGAGGACACCAGACACTGACAGACCCCCACACACACACAGAGCCTGGACGCAGACTGCTCCTGCCCTCCGTCCCCGGGGAGGACCCCTGGGTAAACAGAGGCAGGACTGCGTCTCCCTCCCCCTTCCCAGACTCTGCTGGCGCTGGTGTTGAACTTGGGGCTTGGAAATGCCTTCCAGGCCCAGGGCCGGGCCTGAGGGGGCCCCTGGGCTCACCTCAGCGTCTCCTTGATGCTGGCTTTGAGGAGCGGGACCCGGTGGAGCATGGCGGCCATGCTGCCCCGGGCCTGGCGCCGCGCGGCCAGCACCTCTCTCCGCAGCTGCTCCTGCACCTTCGGGTGGCGCCCCATCTCGTACAGGTGCCACTGCAGCGTCATGGAGGTCTGCCAGGAGACACGGGGGGTGTGCGCATGCGTGTGTGTGCGTGTGCGTGTGCACACACACGCCCAGCCTGGGGCTTGAACTCGGGGCTTTCTGCTGGTTCTGCTGCAGATCAGAGTCTCACAGCTTTCCTGCCCAGGCTGGCTTCAAATTCAGATCCTCCCATCTCAGCCTCCCGAGGAGCTGGGCTGGCAGGCGTGAGCCACGGCCCCCGGCTCACGTTTTCACTTCTTCCCACCATCTGCAACGGCAAAGCCTACAGCGCCAGAGGCAAATGTGCAAAAGGAAAAAGAAAATCTTCCCAGGCCGGGCATGGTGGCTCACGCCTGTCATCCTAGCTACTCAGGAGGCTGAGATCTGAGGATCCTGGTTCAAAGCCAGCCCAGCCAGGAAAGTCCGAGAGACTCTTATCTCCAATAAACCACTGGAAAACCGGAAGTGGTGTTGTGGCTCAACCAGTAGAGAACTCGCCTTGAGCTGAAGAGCTGTGGGCCCAAAGTTCAAGTCCCATGACTTTCAAAACCAAAAACCAAAAATCTTCCAAAGGCTGGAATGTTCTGGAGGGAAACCTAGATCCTCCTTCTGTACTCCCATTCACACCTAGTATACATGCCTCAAGAGGCTGAGATATAAGGATCCCAGTTCAGAGCCAGCCGGGGCAGCAAAGCCCATGAGACTCTTCACTACAGAGGAAAAGCAAAAAGCTGGAAATGAAGATGTGGCTCAAGTGGTAGAGCGCCAGCCTTCAGTGAAAAAGCTCAGGGACAGTGTCCAGGTCCTGAGTTCAAGTCTCAGTACAGGGACAAACACACGCACACACACACACACACACACACACACACACACACACACAAACACACACACGCGCGCGCACACACACACACGCACACGCACACACACACAAACACACACACACGCGCGCACACACACACACACACACACAGAGCCTGCTCCTCCCTGTCCACTCTGGGGTCCCAACACCGGAAATAAGATGGCTGATGAGCCTCAGGCCCTCGGGCCTCACTCATCAGGGAGATTGGAGCCAGGAGAGGGAGGCAGCTGGAGGGGATCTGGTGGAAGATTCAGGGCCCATGGCTGGAGGGGAGGCGCCTGGGCTCAGGAGGCCCCGGTGGCTCCCGGGCCTGACTCACCGTGTCCACGCCCCCCGCCAGCATCTCCGTGACGTTGGCCTCGATGTTCTCCTGCGGGAGCTTGTTCTGGTCCAGGAGGCTGTAGAGCACGCCTGGGTACCTGTCCACCTTCCTTCTCCGTCTCAGGTCCAGGTAGAAGTTCTGAGTGTAGTTGCTGGCTGCCGGATGACAGGGGAGGGCCGGGGCGGGGGTGGCGGTTTTACTGAGCTGCTGCTTTGTGCTGAGCCTTGGTAGGTATCGTTTAATTCTCTTCCTTGCGTTCCCCCTTGCAGGCGCTCTACCAGCTGAGCCAGTCCTTTGATCTTTCTAGGAGAGTTCCCTCCTGCTTTATGTTTTGCCCATTGTGGGGCTTGAACTCAGGGCCTAGGCGCTGTCCCTGAGCTCTGCAGCTCAAGACCAGTACTCTCCTACTCTGAGCCACAGCGCCACTTTCGGTTTTCTCATGGGTCATTGAAGATAGAGTCTCATGGACTTTCCTACCTGGGCTGGCTTTGCACCTCAATCCTCAGATCTCAACCTCCTGAGGAGCCCGGATGACAGGCATGAGGCCAAGAGCACCTGGCTCCCCATCACCCCTTCTTTTCAGCCTTGATGGCATCTTGGGAGGGGGGGACAGGGGTGCCGTGGTCACGTGGGCAGGAGGGACCCAAGTGACCTTAGATTCCTCCAGGCCCCGGCCGGCCCCTCCCCGCAGCCTCGCTGTGTGTCCCAGGGAGGGGGGCAGGCCGAGCCCCCACCTTTGTTGAAAATCGTGTCCCAGGCATCCTTGTGATCCTTCCAGATCTTGGTGCGGAGGAGGCGGAAGAGGCCGGGCGGCAGGTGCAGCATGGGCACGCTGCTGTGGAACATGTGCTCAATGGCGTCGATGAACCTCTGGTTGTCCGGGTCGACCATCTCCTCCAGCATGCCCAGCCGCTCCCCGAATATGACGGAGGTGATCGCTGCGTGGAAGGGACGGCGGAGGCCGAGGTGAGGGGAGCCCCTGGCCTCCTCTACCCCAGCCTCCACGGCAGCCCTCCCACAGCGCCTGGCGCTCGAACTCAGGGCCTGGGCGCTGTCCCTGGAGATTTTTCATTCAAGGCTCAGGCTCTACCACTTGAGCCACAGCTCCACGTCTGGCTTTTTGGTAGTTTATCGGAGGTAAGAGCTTCACAGATGCTGGGCGCCGGTGGCTCACGCCTGTCATCCTAGCTACTCAGGAGGCTGAGATCTAAAGATCGGGGTTCAAAGTTCAAAGCCAGCCTGAACCAGAAAAGTTGGTGTGATTCTTATCTCCAATAAACCACTCACAACAGCAGAAGTGGTGCTGTGGCTCAAGTGGTAGAGCACTTGCCTTCAGCTGAAGAGCTGAGGGACAGCGCCCAGGCCTGTTCAAGCCCCACGACAGAACAAAAAAAAAAGAGGGCTGGGAAGGTGGCTCAGTGGTAGAGCGCTTGCCTTGCATGCCTGAGGCCCTGGGTTCCATTCCTCAGCACCATGTAATCATTAAGAAAAAAGCCAGAAGTGGCGGTGTAGCTCAAGTGGTAGAGCGCTAGCCTTCAGCTGAAGAGCTGAGGGACAGCGCCCAGGCCCAGAGTTCAGGCCCCATGACTGGACCCAAAAAAAAAAAAAGAGTCTCACAGATGCTGGGCAACAGTGGCTCACACCTGCATCCTAGCTACTCAGGAGACTGAGATCTGAGGATCCTGGTTCAAAGCCAGCCTGGGCGGGAAAAGTCCTTAAGATTCTTACCTCCAATAAACCACTCAGAAAACCAGAAGTGGTGCTGAGGCTCAAGTGGTAGAGCACTCGCCTTGAGCTGAAGAGCTGAGGGACAGCACCCAGGCCCAGAGTTCAAGCCCCACGACAGACAAAAAAAACAAAACAAAAAAGTGTCTCACAGATTTTCCTGCCTGGGCCAGCTGAGAACTGCAATCCTCAGATCTCAGGCATGAGCTACCAGCACCCAGCTTCGAGAGTACTTTTTGATTGACTACATTAGCTACACACTTCCTGCCATAAGTCAGAGGGGAGACTAACCACCCAAATCCTTGGGTGATCCATTATCCAAGACTCAGTCTGACTGGACCTATGAGGCCCAAACCACCTGGGGGTTTTCTCACCTAGGAAATGAATTTGAATTATACCAAGTAGGGACTCAGGGTAAGATGAGCGAGGTCCGGGAGAGAGGGGACCCCACCCCTCCCCACCCCAGCCCCTTACACTCGAAGGCAAAGCGGAACAAGTCGTGACTGAGGTCCCCTGAGAAGGTTCCGGAGCACTGCTGCTTCACGCGTCTGTTCAGGAGTCTGACAAAGTCCTGAGACACGGCCTCCATCATGGGCACGAAGTTCTTGATGGCCTCCGGAGACATCACCTCCTGGTTCAGGACCATGCGGTCTGTCTTCCAGGCCTCCGACTTCCTGAAGAAGCAGGACAGCCCCACCCCCAGGGCCCCAGAATCAGAGACTCCGGGCCTGACCCCCACCCCTCACCCCCAGCCTGGGCCAGGCCTCCTGAGAGCAAGGGCTCCACCAGGCCTGGGGGAGGAGACAGCCGACCGCTGTGGCTCACGCCTGTCATCCCAGCTCCTGGGGAGGCTGAGATCTGAGGATCGCGGTGCGAGGCCAGCCTGGGCAGGAAAGTCCATGGGACAAGTCTTTATCTCCAATCAACCACTAGGAAAGTGGACGTGGAGCTGTGGCTCGAGTGGTAGAGCGCTCGCCTTGAGCTGAAGAGCTCAGCATCCAGGCCCTGAGTTCAAGCCCCAGGACTGGCCAAAAAGACAGAATAAAATAAATAATAATAATAATAATAATAACCCAAGCTCACTGCCTCCCGACTGTGCTGTGCGCACTGCAAGCGGGAAATGCAGTGTGTGTGCATGTGCGCGTGCACGCGTGTGCCTGTGTGCACGTGTGCTGTACTGAGGCTCGAACTCAGGGCCCATGCGCGCTCAGCTTCCTTGCTCAGCTGAGGCTCTGCCACTTGAGCCACGCCTCCAGTCCAGCTTCTTCCTGGTTGGTTTGGAAATAGAGTCTTCCACGCACACATTATTCATGAACAGTCTCTCGTCAGCTCACCCAGGGAGTCAAGGCACCCCGTCTGTCCCCCCCTCCTCTAGAGTGAGTCTCAGCCCCGCTCTCGGCCCCCTGACCCCCCGCACTCACTTGAACAGCACGCCGGTGGGTCTCTGGTAGCACTGGTGATATTCCACCCAGGGCGGGATGAGGTAGCGCTCCGGGTGACGCCCTTCCCCCTTAAACAGCACCGCCACATCCTCGGGGTCCATGATATACACAGACTCTGTGTTCCCAAGCTTCTCCCTGGAGGGGCAGGAGAGAGTGTCATCTCCAGGGAAGGGGCCTGCCCACGCTGGATGTGAACCACCATCCTCAGATCTCAGCCTGCTGAGGAGCCGGGATGACAGGGGTGAGCTCGGGCGCCCAGCTCTTTCTCCACGGTCACTGCGCTGTGTCACCCAGCAGCCCCCAATCCCCCGGCTGAGAGTGGATGCCTAGAGTCACAGCAGGCCACGACCTGGGTTCTAAACCAGCCAGGCCCTCCGCCGCGAACACAGAGTCCAACCTCTACCTCGATGAACTCCATGACACCCGTGTACACGCACCTCAGGCCGAATCTGCGCAGGAGTATGGGGCGGCTGCGTGCTGTGCGCCCTGTGGGGTTCCACCCGCTGCATGTGTTGTGTGGGGTACGTGTGCAATGAGGACTGTGCGTATTCCATGTGTAAGCCATACTACATCTATTGTGCGTGTGACACATGTGATAGGTGTGCGTGTGCGTTGTGTGGTTATCTGTGTGACACACGTTATCTAGGTTATGTTTCTTGTGTGTCAGGTGCGTTGTGTGTATTGTACTGATGTGTTGTGTGTTCCATGGGTTGTGTTTATTGTGCATCGTGTGTGTGACGTGTGTTACATGCACTATTCGTGGTGTATGATATGGGTGTTGTATTATGGGTGTGATACGCGTCCTGTTCTGTGGGTCCTTTTGTTGTATGTTTTACAGGCTATGTGTATTAAATGTATTCTGTGTCTCATGTGTGTTGTTGTCTGTATATATGTTGTATGAGGTAGATCGTTTATGTGCTATAAAGGTTATATGGGTTATGTGTAGTCTGTGTGCTGTATATGGATTAGGTGTGTTGTGTGTATTTTGTGTGTTCTATAGGTGACATCTGCTACATGTATATGTGTGCTGTATGAGTCCTATAAGTTATGCGTCATGTGTGTCATATGGATTGTGTGTATTGTGTGTATTATAAGGGTGATGTGTATAATATGTGATGTGTGAGGCCTATAGGTTAATTTTTGGTTTTTGTTCTTTGTTTTTGACACTTTCTCAACTTTATTGGTCTGGCGTACGCCCTGCTAGCCCAGGGCCGGTCCCTAGCACAGAGAGGATTGAGGTCAAACAGGGTCAGCCCCGACCTTGGCAACAGAGACAGCTGAGCCAAGGGAGCAACAGGTGCAAAAGTCCCAACGCTGGCACTTCAGGTGTGGCTGGCGTGGCGTCAGGACGCAGGCTGGCAGACACCGTAGGCCTCTTCTGGCAAAGGTCTGCGGTGGCAGCATTCCGCCCAGGGCAGCGGCTACGGACAGCGGGTGATTCTAGCCAGCAACTGCTGCGCCCAACATTCATCCAGGTCAAAGGGCGCAGAGTTCTGCCGCCGGGGGTCAGGGGTCCTTTCCGCATGCTGCACAGGCCTTGGCCCAGCCTTACCGGCCCGGCCGCCATCCAGCTGTTGCTGCACCTGCTGCCATGCTTCTGACACCAAGCGGACATTCCCCTCGCCTGCTGAGGTGTAAGTCTCCTGGCGTACCTCCAAGGATGGAGGAGTGGCAAGGGGCCGCCGGCCATGACACGCTTGAACACCAACCTTGGCCCTGGACTCGCAGGCGGCCGGGGCCCGGGCGGCGGCGGGGGCGGCGTGGCCTGCGTCTCCTGCGGTCGGCATTTCAGGAGCTCGCCCAGCCTGCTCCCCACCTGCTGCTGCGGGGACCCGTGCACCGCTGCGCCACCAGCTTGCTGGGCCCTTGGTGATGGTGTACATGGTGCGGCGTCGCACCCAGAGAGGATGGAAAGAAGAGAGGGAGGGAGGGAGGGAGGGAGGGAGGGCACACCATCTCTAGCATGGGGTGCAGGGTGAGGCTGGGTCTTCAGTATCTGAAACCCAGAGGCCTTTTCCTTCTGTAGACCAGAAGGCAGTGGGGGGGGGGACCCCAGGGCAGATCCTTGTGGGGAGAGAGCACAGCGCTAGCCCCGCGGCCCTGCTCACCTGTAGATGGTGCCATACTTCTGGAAGCTTCGCACGTGGTGGTGGTGGATGCGCTGGGCGCCTCCCTCCCTCCAGAAGTGGAATAGGTTCAGCCAGCCATTGTCCCCCGGGGACGGGATCTCGTGGAAGGGACGCGGCCCGGGCGTGGACAGGGTGGCCGTGCCTCGGCCCGGCTCGCCGGGATGCCCGGGGCTCTGGCGGCGCGTGCCCCGGGCGGGCTGGCAGCTTTTCCCCAGGAAACAGCGCCCAGGAAAGCCTTTGGGAAACATGACGTGGGCTGCAGCGGGCCTCGGGCCTCAGGGCTGTGCTTATAAAGGCTAGCTCAAGGCCGCTCCCTCCGCCTCGTCCCCCGCAGGCCCCTCCCACACCCAGACACGACGTCTCTCCCACATCACCACCACCAACACACCTGTCCTGGGTGTTTGCCTAGGGTGTGGAGCCGAGGAGGAGCACCATGGAAGCGCATTCAAGGCAGAGCAGGGCAGAGACATGGAGGCAGGAAGGCCCAGGCCCACACACCCCTGGCCACGTGGGCAGCCTCCTCCATAGCCCGCGTCTGTGATCACCTGCTGCCCACAGGCGAGAACCTGCCTGCCCACCTCTCCTCCCCGCTGCTGGCTGAAAACACCAGGCTGCGGGCAGAGCTGGAGAAGAACCACCACCAGTCGGCCCCCATGATCCTGCAGCAACAGGCCCTGCCGGTAAGAGCCTCCCGCAAGGCTGCCCTGGACCGGCCTACGTAGGTACCAGCCACGGCCAGGAGCACCAGCCAAACTTAACGTGCAAGCTGAGCATCCGCAGCTTGGACCTTTCATCCCGGCCACTCAGGAGGCTGAGACCTGAGGATCATGGTTGGAGGCCAGTCCAGAGTGGCGGGGAGACTTCTTATCTCCAAAGAGCTACCAAAAAGCCACAAGTGGCACTTGTGGCTCAAGTGGTAGAGCTCCAGGCCTGAGTGGAAAAGCCAAGGAACAGCATCTAGGCCCTGAGTTCTATCTTCAGTACTGGCGTTAAAACTAATAATAAGGGCTGGGAAGATGGCTCAGCGGTAAAGCGCTTGCCTCACATGCATGAGGCCCTGGGTTGGATTCCTCAGCACCACGGACAGTAGAAAGAGCTGGAAGTTGCGAAGGACCAGCTCGGCCGGAGCACTGGGACCGACGGGACAGGGATCTCGGGATAGGTGGGCAAGGAGTCGGCCAAGTGACACACGGACACAGACTTCACAGAGTTGCGTCTGAGTGTGTCTTCATTGAGGAGAATTAACATTTTTATACAGTGTGTGATTGTGACATAGAGTCTTTGTTTATTTAAGCACGTCATCAATTTCTTAAGAAGGCAAAGCATTGATGAATTCCATAAAAATTGATGATTATCCCACCAACGGTTTAAGCTAAGTGGTGCGAAACAAGTCTAGCTCATTGTTTAATAGAGTGCGTCATCTATTCAGCCTTTTCATGTTTAATAATTAACACACCTAAGACAGGGCTGTACTTATATTGTACTCTTTTTATTTTTATTTTTATCCAACGATTTTTATCTTTATAAGCTCCTGTATAAGGAAATGGTTCATCGGTTGCTTCAGGAAATATGATGTTACTAACTTTATATTTTGTGTGAAACCACCATCTCTTCCCTATAACGTAAGTTGGACTAAACTGAATCATAACTGTTGGGAGAATCTTGCTTTTTCTTTTATAATCTGAGGTCCCTTTTTTTTTTTAAAAAACTCTCTGAACTACTGGGATAACTCTTTCTAACTTAGTTTAATTCATTGATTTTGTCTGATGGACATACCTGGAAATTTTAAGTCTCTATATTTACTATGCATGAGCCACAAAACCACTTGTGAAGTTGTAGGAGTTTCTGGAGGCAGCGTCACATCAGATGATAGATGGAATGTGGCATTGCCCACATTTAATCTTTGGTCTTAGTCTTTATCACTTAGAGAAGCCGTCTCTATTGGACTGGAAAGATACAAGGTGCTCTGTTCTGATCAATAGAAAAATAGCCAAAAGGAGAATAAAGGCAATGAATGTACAGCCAAGAAGAAGATAGTAAGAATAAAGGTAGAGGCTATAAAGGTGCAGCCAAGTGTGTGGCAAGTCTTGAACCAACACCCCCTTCCTGCAGGCATGCTTCCTTGAAGCTCTTTCTCTAATGCGATCCCTCAAGCAGACTCCGCTGGAGGGGGCGTGGCAGGAAGTGGCGCTGTGGCTCAAGTGGTAGAGCGCTAACCTTGAGCTGAAGAGCTGAGGGACAGCGCCCAGACCGCACAACCAACAATAATAATAATAATAATAATAATAATAATAATAATAATAATAATAATAATAACGAAAGCTGGGCACAGGTGGCTCATGGCTGTCATCCTACTACTCAATAAGATGAAATCTGAGGATCACAGTTCAAAGCCAGCCTGGGCAGAAAAGTCCGTGAAACTCCTATCTCCAGTAAACCACCAGAAAACCAGAAGTAGTGCTGTGGCCCAAGTGGTAGAGCACTTGCTTTGAGTTGAAGAGCTGAGGAACTGTGCCCAGGCCTAGAGTTCAAGTCCCATGACTGACAAAAAGAAAAATGCAGCCAGGAGGTTGTAGCTCAAGCCTGTCATCCTAGCTACTCTGGAGGCTTAGATCTGAGGATCATGGTTTGAAGCCAGCATGGGCAGAAAAGTCCGTGAGAGTCTTATCTCCCATGAACTACTCAGAAAAGCTGCCGGGGCACTGTGGCTCAAGTGGTAGAGCGCTGGCCTTCAGCTAAAGAAACTCAGGAATTGCACCTGGGCCCTGAGTTCAAGCCCCAGGACCAGAGGGAAATACATCCATGCTAGGCTCCTGGGATCAGGGGGTTCTAGGTGTCCCCTGGGATGTGAACTGCACACCTTGCTTTTGTTCCCAGGGTCCAGGGGGTACCCGTGTGCATCCGAACTCTCCTCCTCCACTCGCCTGGAACATCCAGGTTCCAAGCCAGCCCCACATGACCCCTGACCCTCCTCCAACTTCTACCTGGACCCCACCCAGGCCTCCAGAACTCCCTTCTAGAACCTTCCCTGGGATTTGTACAGCCTTGGAGAGCCCTTTCCCCTCCTCACCATGCCAGGTGGACCCTGGGGAGTTGGGAGCAGGTGGAGACGCCGCAGACAGGCTGCGGGAGATGGATGGCCCAGAGACGCTGTGCACACAGGTGGGTCCAGGGCCAGGCCTGAGCTCCGTGCAAGCTCAGGGCGGGTCCCGGGATGACAGCCAGCGCTGGGACACTCTGGGCTCACTGCCTGGAAAACACTTCCACATGCGTAGCCAGCTGCCCCATAGGGACCGGCGTTTTGGCTTCTGCACAGGATCTTCCAGAACGTTCTCCACATAGTCCCTTGTGTGCATGAAAGAAAGCTCCCTCACACCTGTTGTTTACATGCAAACATGCATGGGTGCAACGTCAGAGGCCAGCCAGACACCCGTGGCTCACGCGTGCCATCCAGGCTGCTCACGGGGCTGAGAGCTGAGCCCAGTCAGGAAGGTCTAAGAGACGCTTCTCTCCAAGAAGCAGCCAAAAGCCAGAGGCGGGAGTGTGGGTCAAGGGGTAGAGCCGCAGCCTGGAGCAGAAAAGAGCCAAGGGAGAATGCTCAGGCCCTGAGGACTGGCACCACATCAAAAACAGCCGACACCTTGGGAAGGTTCTGATCTGTGAGAGGATCTCGGTGCGGGCCAGAACCTGTGCTTGTGTGGAGGAAGGCTGAGTTTAGAACTCAGACCCGGCTGTCTCAGCACCGCCAAGCTCACAGGAGCTGGCCTGGCCGCCCCCCGCGGCCGCACAGCTGACTTTCTGCGTTGTCCACAGGATCTCCTGGGCAGCAGCTCTTCAGACAAGTTTAACCTTCTGGCCAAGCTGGAGCGCGCTCAGAACCGGATCTTGGCCCTGGAAAACCTGGTGGGTGAGGTGAGCCTTGGCTCACTGCTCAGCCTGCCACCAAGATGGAGGCTCAGTACACAAGTAGGGTCAGGGCTGAGTAGGTGACCAGGACCAGGGCTTAGTATGTGACTAGGATCCAGGCTTGTCAGTGACCAGGGTCAAGGCTCAGTGTGTGACCAGGATCAAGGCTCAGTATGTGGTCAGGATCAGGACTCTGTGTGTCCCAGGACCATGGCTCACTGCGTGACCAGGATCAAGGTACAGTGTGTGACACGGATCAAAGCTTAGTGTGTGAGCACTATCAAGGCTTTGTGTATGACCAGGGTCAAGGCTTAGTATGTAGTCAGGATCAGAACTCTGTGAATGACCAAGATCAGGGTCAGTGAATGACCTTGATCAAGGCTCAGTATGTGACCACAATCAGAGCTCAGTGTGTGACCGGGATAAAGGCTCAGTGTGTGACCATGATCAGGGCTCAGTGTGTGACCAGGATCAGGGCTCAGTGTGTGACCATGATCAGAGCTCAGTGTGTGACCAGGATCAGGGCTCAGTGTGTGACCAGGATCAGAGCTCAGTGTGTGACCAGAATCAGAGCTCAGTGTGTGACCAGGATCAGAGCTCAGTGTGTGACCATGATCAGGGCTCAGTGTGTGACCAGGATCAGAGCTCAGTGTGTGACCAGGATCAGGGCTCAGTGTGTGACCATGATCAGAGCTCAGTGTGTGACCAGGATCAGGGCTCAGTGTGTGACCAGGATCAGGGCTCAGTGTGTGACCAGGATCAAGGCTCAGTGTGTAACCATGATCATAGCTCAGTGTGTGACCAGGATCAGGGCTCAGTGTGTGACCAGGATCAGAGCTCAGTGTGTGACCAGGATCAGGGCTCAGTATGTGACCATGATCAGAGCTCAGTGTGCGACCAGGATTAGGGCTCTGTGTGTGACCAGGATCAGAGCTCAGTGTGTGACCAGGATCAGAGCTCAGTGTGTAAGCCGGATCAGGGCTTAGTGTGTGACCAGGATCAGGGCTCAGTGTGTGACCAGGATCAGGGTTCAGTGTGTGACCAGGATCAGGGTTCAGTGTGTGACCAGGATCAAGGCTCATTGTGTTACGAGGATCAGGGCTTAGTGTGTGACCAGGATCAGGGCTTAGTGTGTGACCAGGATCAGAGCTCAGTGTGTGACCAGGATCAGGGCTCAGTGTGTGACCAGGATCAGGGCTCAGTGTGTGACCAGGATCAGGGCTCAGTGTGTGACCAGGATCAGGGTTTAGTGTGTGAGCCCTGTCCAGGCTCAGTCTGTCATCAGAGTTGGGCTGAGGGCTCAGTATGCTGTGGGCTGTAGAGTCGGTCTGTCTGTGTGTTGGAGCCCTGGCTGAATGGCCCTTGTCCGGCTTCCCTGGGTGTGCTGGGGTGGCGCAGGGGTGGCGCAGGCCCGGCCCTGTGTGCATGGGCCGCACTGCCGGGGCCTCTGCAGCGCCTGTCTGCTGTGTGCAGCTGGAGGACTGGGCGCGGCGCTGGGGACGGGAGAAGCAGGACCTGGCCACGCGGCTGCAGGAGCAGGAGCACGGCTTCCGGCATGCCTCCAGCCTCGTCCTCACAGACCCGGCTGTGAGTCAGGCCCAGAGGAGAAGGCCAGGGGTTCAGGAAACTGGGGCCTGGAGGACCATGGGGGGGCAGCTCCTGGAGGGGGAGCTCTGTCCCTGTACCCCCCTCCCCGTTCCCCCAAGTATTGCTTTAAGATGACTGTGGCCAGGTCCTGGGGCTCACACCTGTAATCCCAGTTCCGCACATGTGGAGATCTGAGGACCAAAGTTCAAAGCCAGCCCAGGCAGACAGATCCATGAGATTCTTCAATAAACCAGCAAAAAGGCTAGAAGTGGAGCTGTGGTTCAAATGGTCGAGCACCAGCCATATGAACACGCAAGGCTCTGAGTTCGAGCCAGTTCCCAGTGACAGCATGGCTACGTTGCCCAGGCAGCCCAGGGCTGAGCTACCACGTCAGGAAGCCACACACACTCCCCGCCACGCTCAGCCTCGGTCCTGGATTCTCCTGCTCCAGGGCCTTCCATCCTTCGCTCATGATAGAGGGTTCCAGAAAGTACTGTGGACTCTTTTTAATTATTTTCTGTACCGGTGCTGGGTCTTGAACACAGGGCCTGGATGCTGTCCCTGAGCTCTTCTGCTTTGTCAGGCTTTTGGCTGGTTCCCTGGACATAGGAGTCTCATAGACTTTCCTTCCCGGGCGGCCATGGAACCGCGATCCTCAGCTCTCAGCCTCCTGAGTGGCTGGGATGACAGGCGTGAGCGCCGGCGCTCAGCACCCTCCCAGTGTGTCCTCCACTTCCACCCCAAACCCTTCCTCTGTCTGACCCCAACCCTGGGCGCCTCCACACCCCAGACGCCTCACCGGGGACCCTGCTCAGCCTTGTGGCATCACAAGCCTGGGAATCTGTCAGAAGTCAGGAGGCCTCGGGCTGTGGATCGTTGGGTCCCTGGACATGGGGCACCATCCTCACCTGAGTCACCTTGCATTCCGCAGAATGTCTTCATCTCCTCCACGGACCCCCAGCAGCCCCCAAAGCTGGAACCCCAGCAGCCGGGCAAGCCGGCTGCCTCCCCGAAGGAAGCGGCCGACTCCCCCCACACCTGAGCGAGCCTCATGCCTGAGTCGGCCCAGGATGACTCTATTAAATACCATACCGCATCACCAACGCCTCCTGCGTGGTCCTGGCAGCTCTGAAAAGCCTGAGGCCGCAGGGGGCCCAGGGCATGGCAAATAGGAGGGAGGGGATGGGGGGATGGAGGTACAGGGGGCGGTGCCAGGGCCTCACATCCTAGCTACTCAGGAGGCTGAGATCTGGAGGATCACGGTTCAAAACCAGCCCAGGTAGGAAAGTCCGTGAGATATTGATCTCCAGTGAACCAGCAAAAAGCCAGAAATCAGGGCTGGCAAGTTGGCTCAGTGGTAGAGTGCTTGCCTTGCATGCATGAGGCCCTGGGTTCAATTCCTCAGCACCACATAAGCAGAAAAAGCCAGAAGTGGTGCTGTGGCTCAAGTGGGTGAGCGCTAGTCTTGAGCTGAAGAGCTGAGGGACAGTGCCCAGGCCCAGAGTTAAGGCCCACAACCGCCAAAAAAAGCCAGGAATGGAATTGTGGCTCAAGTGGTAGAGCGCCAGCTGTGAGCCAAACAGGCGTAGGGCATGGACACAAGAGGACTCATTGCGTTCCACACCAGGCTTGGCTTTATAACAAGACCCTGTCTCAAGAAACGAACAACCACCAAAAGGGGGGAGTCTGGAATTTTCCACCTGCTAAATACCTGCCCTAACTGGATCGTGTCTGTCAGACCTGGTTTGTCTGTGTCTCTGGAAGGGACAGGCTTGACATTGTCCAGTGGCCGTCACTCAGGACTCCATTGATCAGGGACAACGAGGTGTGCAGATGCAGGCGTGGTGTCAGGCCGGGGCCCTGTAAGGCCAATGCTGGCCAACCCTGGGGACAAGGTCAAGCCTTCTTCCCAAGGTCAGGATTTTTGTCTGTTCCATGAAAAGCTGGACGCCTTAGATAGGAGCTCTTCCCAGGACGGTCGTGTGTGCCTCTGTGTGTGTGTCTGTGCGTCTGTCTGTCTGTCTGTCTGTCTGCGTGTCTGTGTTGAACTTGGGGCCTGGGAACTGTCCCTGAGTTCTTTCACTCAAGGCTAGCATTCTACCATTTGAGCCATAACTCCAGGTCTGGTTTTTGGGTGGTTCATGGGAGATAAGAGTCTCACAGACTTTCCTGACTGGGCTGACTTTCAACTAAAATCCTCCAGATCTCAGCCTCCCGGGTAGCTGGGATTACAGGCGTGAGCCACCAGCGCCCTGCCAGAACTGGCATTTCTGAATCAAAACTAACAGGTCCAGAGGAGAGAGAGAGGAAAGAGCATCTGCCAGGCACTGAGGGCTCTGGCCTGGCATCCTAGCTACTCAGGAGCTGAGATCTGAGGATCACACTTAAAGCCAGCCTAGGGAGGAAAATCCAACCCTTCTCTCCAATTAGCCAGCAAAAAGCTAGAAGTGAAGGGCTGGCTCAAGTGGTAGAGCACCAGCCTTGAGTGAGAACGCCAAGGAAGAGTGCAACGCTCTGAGTTCCTGCCCCAGTATTGTCAGAGAGAGAGAGGACAGAGAGACAGAGACAGACAGAGGGTGGCGTGGGGGGGGGAGGGGCTGGGGGGCCAGGCCAGGCCGGCTGGAGGCCAGGCAGGTCGGAGAAGCCTGCAGCTCTTCTGAGCAGATCACTCCACACCAGCCCCTCACCCCCAGGGACCGCAGTCCTGGCTGCACCCCCAGGATGGAGCAGAGCCCAGAGCTGGCCTCACTCCACGGAACGGGGGGTGTCCTACCCAAGAGGCAGCGCCGGCCCTGGCCAGTGACATGGAGGCCAGCCTCACCCCCAGCCCTGGGGGAGCCTGGGGGCCAGCCCTGCAGCTTGCTGAGCCTCTGTGGGTCCCAGGATAGAATGTGCTGGAAATGAACATCCCAAGTGGAGGTCTACTGTTTAATGGCTTCCTGGGGTCAGGGCAGAGGGCAGGGCAGAAGGCGGCGCTGAGCTTGGGGTGGGGGGTTGGAGATTCAGGGGTCCCCCTGGGCCATCGGCAGTGCCGATGGGGCGGGGTCCGGGGCGAGGGGCAGGAAGGTGAGGAGGATGGGCTTGTCAGGCACCAGGATGAGGCTGAATTTGGTCCCCACCTCGCTGAGCTGCTGCAGTTCGATGCGGAAGTTCTCCAGCACCTGGGGGCGAGGGGCGGGGCGGAGGGGGAGCAGCGTGGGCTGAGTGGGAAGGGGCGTCTCTCCTGGGATCCAGTCACCCACTCAGCCACGGACAGCGGCCAGCTCCAAAGAGCGGGTCACCACCCCAAAACCAGCCCCCCACCCGGGCTCCCAGAGGATTGCTGCTGGCTGCTGGGTCGGCTGAACCTAAGCCTGGACCCCCATCCCTCAACCCTGCCCGACCCTCAACCCTGCCCATCCCCACAGAAGGGGTGGACAGCCCCCACACACATACACAGATACACACACATGCACACACATACACAGCACCAGGAGCTCATGCCTGGAATGCCAAGCTATTCAGGAGGCAAAGATCTGAGGACAGCACTTCAAAGCCAGCCTGGGCAGTGAAGTCTGTGAGACTCTTATCTGCAGTGAACCACAGAAAACACGTGGAGCTGTGGCACAAGTAGTGGAGCGCTGGCCTTGAGGGAAAGAGCTCAGGGACTTTGCCCAGGCCCTCGGTCCAAGCTCCATGACCAACCCAGACAATAAAATAAAAATAAGATGCCCTTGGCCCTGTTCTCCTGGGGCGGAGGAGGAGGAGGAGGAGCAGGAGGGGGAGGGGAGGGGGAGGAGATAGAAGAGAGGAGAGGATGAAGTAGGAGATGGCTGGATGAGTCCTCAGGGCCAGACCCAGCCCGGCCACACAGTAATGAGCACCGTCATCTGCAGCGCTGGAGGAGGGGACATGGAGGAGGAACTGGAGAAGGGGGAGATGGAGGAGGAGGAGGAAGAGAGATGGAGGTAGAGGAGATGGAGGAGGAGGAGGAAGGTGAGATAGAGGGGGAGGAGATGGAGAAGGAGGGGGAGATGGAGGAGGAGGAGGAAGGTGAGATGAGGAGGAGGAGATGGAGAAGAAGGAGGAAGAGATGGAAGAGTAGCTGGAGAAGGGGGAGGGGGTGGGGAGATGGAGGAGGCAGAGATGGAGGAGGAGGAGATAGAGGGGGAGGAGGCAGAAGAGATACAGGAGAAGCTGGAGGAGGGGAAGATGGAGGAGGAGATGGAGAAAGAGGAGATGGAGGAGGAGATCCAGAGGGAAGAGCTGGAACAGGAGAGGGAGGAGGAGCTGAAGGGGGAGGAGCTGAAAGAGGGGGAGGAGCCGGAGGAGGAGGAGCAGGAGGAGGAGGAGCAGGAGGAGGAGGAGCAGGAGTAGGAGGAGGAGGAGGAGGAGGAGCGGGAGGAGCAGGAGGAGCGCAGGCCTGGCGCACACTCACGTGCATGAGCAGCACCGCCATCTCCAGCTCTGCGATCCTGCGGCCCAGGCACTGGCGCACGCCCCAGCCGAAGCTGAGGAAGCGGAAGTGCGTGGCCGCCTTGTCTTTCTCCAGCCAGCGCGCGGGCTGGAAGTTGCTGGGGTTGGAGAAGACGCTGGCATCCCGGCCCATGGCGTAGTTGGCCACCTGCACCAGCGTCTGGGGACCCAGAGGGTCAGAGGTCACAGGTCACAGGGGGGCTGGCCTCCCCTGATGGCACCCCCGAGACCCAGGGAGGACACGCTGGCCACTGCGTGACCTTGAAGGGGGCCCTGTGACCTTGCACGAGGCCCTGTCCTTCTCAGCCCTTGGGGAAGGCCCAAAGCAGCTGGGCAGATCACAGGAAGGACTTCCCTCCCCACCCCGCCTGTGTGGCCTTTCCTTGGATTTCCATGACGTTTGGGGTCACCCACCACCCCCTCACCCCATCTGTCCCCAATCACACCAGCCACCCCCGACCCCCAGTGCCCCAGTTCCCAGCACCCCGACCTTGGCAGGGATCTTGTAGTTCTGGAGCACTAAGTCGTTCTCCGGGTATCTCTGCACGGTCACCGAGATGGGGTGCAGCCTGCAGGAAGAGGACACCAGACACTGACAGACCCCCACACACACACAGAGCCTGGACGCAGACTGCTCCTGCCCTCCGTCCCCGGGGAGGACCCCTGGGTAAACAGAGGCAGGACTGCGTCTCCCTCCCCCTTCCCAGACTCTGCTGGCGCTGGTGTTGAACTTGGGGCTTGGAAATGCCTTCCAGGCCCAGGGCCGGGCCTGAGGGGGCCCCTGGGCTCACCTCAGCGTCTCCTTGATGCTGGCTTTGAGGAGCGGGACCCGGTGGAGCATGGCGGCCATGTTGCCCCGGGCCTGGCGCCGCGCGGCCAGCACCTCTCTCCGCAGCTGCTCCTGCACCTTCGGGTGGCGCCCCATCTCGTACAGATGCCACTGCAGCGTCATGGAGGTCTGCCAGGAGACACGGGGGGTGTGCGCATGCCTGTGTGCGTGTGCGTGTGCACACACACGCCCAGCCTGGGGCTTGAACTCGGGGCTTTCTGCGGGTTCTGCTGCAGATCAGAGTCTCACAGCTTTCCTGCCCAGGCTGGCTTCAAATTCAGATCCTCCCATCTCAGCCTCCCAAGGAGCTGGGATGGCAGGCGTGAGCCACGGCCCCCGGCTCACGTTTTCACTTCTTCCCACCATCTGCAACGGCAGAGCCTACAGTGCAAGAGGCAAATGTGCAAAAGGAAAAAGAAAATCTTCCCAGGCCTGGCACGGTGGCTCACGCCTGTCATCCTAGCTACTCAGGAGGCTGAGATCTGAGGATCCTGGTTCAAAGCCAGCCCAGCCAGGAAAGTCCGAGAGACTCTTATCTCCAATAAACCACTGGAAAACCGGAAGTGGTGTTGTGGCTCAAGCGGTAGACAACTCGCCTTGAGCTGAAGAGCTGTGGGCCCAAAGTTCAAGTCCCATGACTTTCAAAACCAAAAACCAAAAATCTTCCAAAGGCTGGAATGTTCTGGAGGGAAACTTAGGCCCTCCTTCTGAACTCCCATGCACACCTAGTATACATGCCTCAAGAGGCTGAGATCTGAGGATCCCAGTTCAGAGCCAGCCGGGGCAGCAAAGCCCATGAGACTCTTCACTCCAGAGGAAAAGCAAAAACCTGGAAATGAAGATGTGGCTCAAGTGGTAGAGCGCCAGCCTTGAGTGAAAAAGCTCAGGGACAGTGTCCAGGTCCTGAGTTCAAGTCTCAGTACAGGGACAAACACACGCACACACACACACACACACAAACACACACACACACACATACACACACAGAGCCTGCACCTCCCTGACACACACACACACACACACACACACACACACACACACACACACACACAGAGCCTGCACCTCCCTGTCCACTCTGGGGTCCCAATACAGGAAATAACATGGCTGATGAGCCTGAGACCCTCGGGCCTCACTCTTCAGGGAGATTGGAGCCAGGAGAGGGAGGCAGCTGGAGGGGATCTGGTGGAAGATTCAGGGCCCACGGCTGGAGGGGAGGCGCCTGGGCTCAGGAGGCCCCGGTGGCTCCCGGGCCTGACTCACCGTGTCCACGCCCCCCGCCAGCATCTCCGTGACATTGGCCTCGATGTTCTCCTGCGGGAGCTTGTTCTGGTCCAGGAGGCTGTAGAGCACGCCTGGGTACCTGTCCACCTTCCTTCTCCGTCTCAGGTCCAGGTAGAAGTTCTGAGTGTAGTTGCTGGCTGCCGGATGACAGGGGAGGGCCGGGGCGGGGGTGGCGGTTTTACTGAGCTGCTGCTTTGTGCTGAGCCTTCGTAGGTATCGTTTAATTCTCTTCCTTGCGTTCCCCCTTGCAGGCGCTCTACCACCTGAGCCAGTCCTTTGATCTTTCTAGGAGAGTTCCCTCCTGCTTTATGTTTTGCCCATTGTGGGGCTTGAACTCAGGGCCTAGGCGCTGTCCCTGAGCTCTGCAGCTCAAGACCAGTACTCTCCTACTCTGAGCCACAGCGCCACTTTCGGTTTTCTCATGGGTCATTGAAGATAGAGTCTCATGGACTTTCCTACCTGGGCTGGCTTTGCACCTCAATCCTCAGATCTCAACCTCCTGAGGAGCCCGGATGACAGGCATGAGGCCAAGAGCACCTGGCTCCCCATCACCCCTTCTTTTCAGCCTTGATGGCATCTTGGGGAGGGGGACATGGGTGCCGTGGTCACGTGGGCAGGAGGGACCCAAGTGACCTTAGATTCCTCCAGGCCCCGGCCGGCCCCTCCCCGCAGCCTCGCTGTGTGTCCCAGGGAGGGGGGCAGGCCGAGCCCCCACCTTTGTTGAAAATCGTGTCCCAGGCATCCTTGTGATCCTTCCAGATCTTGGTGCGGAGGAGGCGGAAGAGGCCGGGCGGCAGGTGCAGCATGGGCACGCTGCTGTGGAACATGTGCTCAATGGCGTCGATGAACCTCTGGTTGTCCGGGTCGACCATCTCCTCCAGCATGCCCAGCCGCTCCCCGAATATGACGGAGGTGATCGCTGCGGGGAAGGGACGGCGGAGGCCGAGGTGAGGGGAGCCCCTGGCCTCCTCTACCCCAGCCTCCACGGCAGCCCTCCCACGGCGCCTGGCGCTCGAACTCAGGGCCTGGGCGCTGTCCCTGGAGATTTTTCATTCAAGGCTCAGGCTCTACCACTTGAGCCACAGCTCCACGTCTGGCTTTTTGGTAGTTTATCGGAGGTAAGAGCTTCACAGATGCTGGGCGCCGGTGGCTCACGCCTGTCATCCTAGCTACTCAGGAGGCTGAGATCTAAAGATCGGGGTTCAAAGTTCAAAGCCAGCCTGAACCAGAAAAGTTGGTGTGATTCTTATCTCCAATAAACCACTCAGAACAGCAGAAGTGGTGCTGTGGCTCAAGTGGTAGAGCACTTGCCTTCAGCTGAAGAGCTGAGGGACAGCGCCCAGGCCTGTTCAAGCCCCACGACAGAACAAAAAAAAAAGAGGGCTGGGAAGGTGGCTCAGTGGTAGAGCGCTTGCCTTGCATGCCTGAGGCCCTGGGTTCCATTCCTCAGCACCATGTAATCATTAAGAAAAAAGCCAGAAGTGGCGGTGTAGCTCAAGTGGTAGAGCGCTAGCCTTGAGCTGAAGAGCTGAGGGACAGCGCCCAGGCCCAGAGTTCAGGCCCCACGACTGGACCCAAAAAAAAAAAAGAGTCTCACAGATTCTGGGCAACAGTGGCTCACACCTGCATCCTAGCTACTCAGGAGACTGAGATCTGAGGATCCTGGTTCAAAGCCAGCCTGGGCGGGAAAAGTCCTTAAGATTCTTACCTCCAATAAACCACTCAGAAAACCAGAAGTGGTGCTGAGGCTCAAGTGGTAGAGCACTCGCCTTGAGCTGAAGAGCTGAGGGACAGCACCCAGGCCCAGAGTTCAAGCCCCACGACAGACAAAAAAAACAAAACAAAAAAGTGTCTCACAGATTTTCCTGCCTGGGCCAGCTGAGAACTGCAATCCTCAGATCTCAGGCATGAGCTACCAGCACCCAGCTTAGAGAGTGCTTTTTGATTGACTACATTAGCTACACACTTCCTGCCATAAGTCAGAGGGGAGACTAACCACCCAAATCCTTGGGTGATCCATTATCCAAGACTCAGTCTGACTGGACCTATGAGGCACAAACCACCTGGGGGTTTTCTCACCTAGGAAATGAATTTGAATTATACCAAGTTGGGACTCAGGGTAAGATGAGCGAGGTCCAGGAGAGAGGGGACCCCACCCCTCCCCACCCCAGCCCCTTACACTCGAAGGCAAAGCGGAACAAGTCATGACTGAGGTCCCCTGAGAAGGTTCCGGAGCGCTGCTGCTTCACGCGTCTGTTCAGGAGTCTGACAAAGTCCTGAGACACGGCCTCCATCATGGGCACGAAGTTCTTGATGGCCTCCGGAGACATCACCTCCTGGTTCAGGACCATGCGGTCTGTCTTCCAGGCCTCCGACTTCCTGAAGAAGCAGGACAGCCCAACCCCCAGGGCCCCAGAATCAGAGACTCCGGGCCTGACCCCCACCCCTCACCCCAGCCTGGGCCAGGCCTCCTGAGAGCAAGGGCTCCACCAGGCCTGGGGGAGGAGACAGCCGAATGCTGCGGCTCACGCCTGTCATCCCAGCTCCTGGGGAGGCTGAGATCTGAGGATCTCGGTGCGAGGCCAGCCTGGGCAGGAAAGTCCATGGGACAAGTCTTTATCTCCAATCAACCACTAGGAAACTGGACGTGGAGCTGTGGCTGGAGTGGTAGAGCGCTCGTCTTGAGCTGAAGAGCTCAGCATCCAGGCCCTGAGTTCAACCCCAGGACTGGCCAAAAAGACAGAATAAAATAATAATAATAATAATAATAATAACCCAAGTACACTGCCTCCCGACTGTGCTGTGCGCACTGCAAGCGGGAAATGCAGTGTGTGTGCATGTGCGCGTGCACGCGTGTGCCTGTGTGCACGTGTGCTGTACTGAGGCTCGAACTCAGGGCCCCGTGCGCGCTCAGCTTCCTTGCTCAGCTGAGGCTCTGCCACTTGAGCCACGCCTCCAGTCCAGCTTCTTCCTGGTTGGTTTGGAAATAGAGTCTTCCACGCACACATTATTCATGAACAGTTTCTCGTCAGCTCACCCAGGGAGTCAAGGCACCCCGTCTGTCCCCCCCTCCTCTAGAGTGAGTCTCAGCCCCGCTCTCGGCCCCCTGACCCCCCGCACTCACTTGAGCAGTACGCCGGTGGGTCTCTGGTAGCACTGGTGATAGGCCACCCAGGGCGGGATGAGGTAGCGCTCCGGGTGACGCCCTTCCCCCTTAAACAGCACCGCCACATCCTCGGGGTCCATGATATAAACAGACTCTATGTTCCCAAGCTTCTCCCTGGAGGGGCAGGAGAGAGTGTCATCTCCAGGGAAGGGGCCTGCCCACGCTGGATGTGAACCACCATCCTCAGATCTCAGCCTTCTGAGGAGCCGGGATGACAGGGGTGAGCTCGGGCGCCCGGCTCTTTCTCCACGGTCACTGCGCTGTGTCACCCAGCAGCCCGGGACCTGCCTCCCCTAGTCTTGTCCTCGGCTTGCCTACAACCTTCCAGAAAATTCTCTCCATGCTTTTCCAGCTACCAAGTAGATTAGAACTAGCTCCCCAGTCCCTGGGCCACAGCATCTGGGCCACAGCCCAAGGCTCTGGGGACCAGCGGGCCTCATGGTGGAGAGGAGGCAACCTGCCGGCCTGCGAACAGAACCTCCACACTGTTCTGTGAACGCACAGACTCCAAACATGGCGCCCTGGCCTGGGAAGGAGGCTCAGTGGTAGAGTGCTTGCCTAGCATGCACGAAGCCCTGGGTTCGATTCCTCAGTGACATATACACAGAAAAGGCCAGATGTGGTGCTCTGGCTCAAAAGGTAGAGTGCCCAGCCTTGAGCAAAAGAAGCTCAGGGACAGTGCCCAGGCCCTGAGTTCTAGCCCCAGGACTGGCGCACACACACACACACACACACAGAGCTTGAAGATGGCCGACCTTAGACCCTGCTACACCAGAAACAAGCCATAGACCCTGAGGCTTCACAGCCTAAGGCTGCACAGCAGAGGCTCCAGACCCTGCAAAGACAGGAGCAGAAGCAGCTACTAGGGCAAGGAAGGGGAGCCAGCACCCCACCACACAGGCCGAGGAGTCTAACTGGCAGCAGAAGGGAAGAGGCAGCAGAGCCAGGGTCTTCTCCCTGACTGTGGGATGTCACAAACTTCATTTACAGCTGTTCTGAAGACCATGGTGCAGAAGAAGTATTAAGAGAGTGTGTCCTCAGCCAGGATTCGTGACTCATGCCTGCAATCCTAGTAACTCAGGAGGCTGAGATCTGAGGATCACGGTTCAAAGCTAGCCCAGGCAGGAAAGTCCTATGAGATTCTTATCTCCAATGAACCACCAGAAAACCGGAAGTGGTGCTGCGGTTCAAAGTGGTAGAGCGCTAGCCTTGAGCAAAAGAGCTCAGGGACAGCACCCAGGCCCAGAGTTCAAGCCCTATGACCCACAAAAAAAAAAAAAAAAAAACAGAGAGAGATTGTCCTTGGCCGGGTCTGGTGGCACACGCCTGGAATCCTAGAAACTCAGGAGGCTGAGATCTGAGGATCAAAACCAGCTCAGAAAAAAAAAAAATTTTTTTTAAAAACCAGCTCAGGGAAGGAAAGTCCACGAGACTCTTATCTCTCAGTTTACCAACAAAAAGCCAGAGTGGAGGTGTGGCTCAAGGGGTAGAGTGGCCAGCCTTGAGTAAAAAAGTTAAGGGACAGTGCCCAGACCCTGAATTGCAGCCCCAGTATAGGACAGATGGAAGGAAGGAAGGAAGGAAGGAAGGAAGGAAGGAAGGAAGGAAGGAAGGAAGGAAGGAAGGAAGGAAGGGAGGGAGGGAAGGAGGGAAGGAGGGAGGGGAGGAGGGAGGGAACGAGGGAGGGAGGGAGGGAGGGAGGGCACCCCATCTCTAGCATGGGGTGCAGGGTGAGTCTGGGTCTTCAGTGTCTGAAACCCAGAGGCCTTTTCCTTCTGTAGACCAGAAGGCAGTGGGGGGGGGGACCCCAGGGCAGATCCTTGTGGGGAGAGGAGCACAGCGCTAGCCCCGCGGCCCTGCTCACCTGTAGATGGTGCCATACTTCTGGAAGCTTCGCACGTGGTGGTGGTGGATGCGCTGGGCGCCTCCCTCCCTCCAGAAGTGGAATAGGTTCAGCCAGCCATTGTCCCCCGGGGACGGGATCTCGTGGAAGGGACGCGGCCCGGGCGTGGACAGGGTGGCCGTGCCTCGGCCCGGCTGGCCGGGATGCCCGGGGCTCTGGCGGCGCGTGCCCCGGGCGGGCTGGCAGCTTTTCCCCAGGACCCAGCGCCCAGGAAAGCCTTTGGGAAACATGACGTGGGCTGCAGCGGGCCTCGGGCCTCAGGGCTGTGCTTATAAAGGCTAGCTCAAGGCCGCTCCCTCCGCCTCGTCCCCCGCAGGCCCCTCCCACACCCAGACACTACGTCTCTCCCACATCACCACCACCAACACACCTGTCCTGGGTGTTTGCCTGGGCTGGGAATGACCCGCTGACCCCTGTGTGGGCCAGGGCTCAGGCTTGAGCAGATAATGTCAAAGGGACAGACTGCCGGGCTCTGTGGCTCACGCCTGTCATCCCGGTGACTCCAGAGGCTGAGATCTGAGGATCGAGGTTTAAAGCCAGCCCCGGAGGTGGGGAGGGGAAAGAGGAAAAAAATCTGTAAGATTCTGAGCTGGGGCTCAAGGAGTAGAGCACCTATCTTGAGCAGAAAAGCTCAGGGATGCTACCAGGCCTGCCTGGCAGCCACACGCTGGGGTGAGGAAGAGGAAGAGGAAGGACGCGCCCTCACGTGACCCCCAGGCCCAACCTCGGCCTCTACAAAGTGAACCCTGAGACCCTGGGGCGCAGGATGGAGCCCGGCCCTTCCTGCGGAAGTTTGTCCCTCCAGGCTCCCTGCATTCCTGTCTGACCCTTGACCTCCACAGCTGAAGCCCTGACCTTTATCCTGTGTTCAACATGGCAGTCGCGGCAAGCAAAGCCCACCCAGGGGGCCTGGGCTCAGGAAATCTTCCCCTGAGGGGAGGCAGGGCCTGGCCTTCCTCGAAGGAATGTACTAGATAGTTCTCCTGTGCAGGATGCTTTCCATGCAGTCCCTGTCTCCCCCCACCCCCCTCCTCACCGTATCACCAGCTGGGTTCTAGAACTTTCCCTGATCTCCACCTGAGGACGCTGAGGATCTGCCCCAATGGATGACTTCTTACCCTCAAGGTTGCCACTTGGGAATAGCAGCATAGCTGGGATTTGAACCCACCACCTGGGTGCCTGGCCAGGTGGTACTGAGCTGTCAGGCCCCCGGCCGGGCTGCTGAGCAGAGATCTGGGGACAGGAATGAGGATGGGCGGCCATGAGCAAGAACCGAAGAGCACAGAGCAGCCTGGCCAACGGTCAGGATGAAACCAGGGGCTTTACACCCCCGGCTGAAGGCCAGGGACCCCCAGTGAGGTCTGGCCATCGCTCCCCACAAGACGTGAAGGGCAGAGGAAGGAGATGGAAAGCTCAGCAGCCGGGGGAGAAACATCCAAGGACATCTTTAGCGTCCTCTGGGGAGCAGGCGTCGACCTCGGGGTAAATAATGAGAAATGGGGGGCCGGGGCTAGAAAGATCCACACAGCTAACACAGTCCCAGGTCCCAGGTGAGGCCTGGGGGACCATGAGCTCCGTCTTTGTCCCAGGAAGAATTCTAGAAGGTTTCACCTTATTACTGGAAAAGAATGAGAATGAGGTGATTTGTGTTCTCAGCTGTTTGCTAGAAGGAGAAGAAAACCGGGGGGGGGGGGGGGGGGAGGGGAAGGGGGGGGAGGAGACAACTGGCCAGGCCCTAGTGGCTCACACCTGTAATCTAAGCCACTCAGAAGGCTGACATCTGAGGATCATGGTTCGAAGCCAGCCCAAGCAGCAAAGTCTGTGAGACTCTTATCTCCAGCTAACCACCAAAAAGCTAGAAGTGGCACTGTGGCTCCAGTGGTAGAGCAGTGAAAAATAGGGACAGAACCCAGGCCCTGAGTTCAAGCCCCAGTGCATCACCCAAAACAAAACAAAAATAACAGGCATTGCGTGTTAGAGGGCCTGTTTGCCTTACATACAAGATGCTTATCTGAAAGTTTTTCTTCTGGCAAACACTAAGTGGATCGATAAGTGGACTCTGGCAGAGTAGGGCTCCGGATCAAGGGGGCACAGATTCAAAGTTGGGGGACACCAATGCACAGCACCCAGCTTTCGCATCTTTCCCGTGGTCTCTGATGAGCACAGGCTAAGAGAGCGCAGCATCTGTTCCATTGGGCCCATTACACACACGAGAAGACTGAGGCTGGGAGGCCCCAGGCCTACCTGAGTCCCCCAGGGGGACCATAGGGGCCAGGCCCCGCCTTCCTCCCAGAGCCACGCGGGCCTGACTCAGGGGTGGCCTTTTCCCTGACCTGCTCCGGGCAAGGCCAGCCCCAAATTCCTGAGGGCTTCCTAAATCAGCTTCTGGTGCCAGAAAGGGGGCTCAAGGTCAGGAGAGAAAGGAAGAGAAAATGAAGAAAAAGAAGGAGGAGGAGGAGGGAGGAAGAAGGAAGAAGACAAAGGAGTAGGGAGGAGGAGGAGGAGGGAGGAGGAGGAAGAAGGAAGAGGAGAAAGGAGGAGGAAAAGGAGGGGGAAGAGGAGGAGGAGAAGGAGGAAGATTATATGTATTCCCCCTTAGTCTTAGACAGATGAGACACTACTTTCCCTGCCCCGCTCTGGTCCTAGGAAAGGTCAAAATTCCTCCCAGCAGAGTGGAGGCTGCGGTCAGGCGAGGCTGGCCTCGCTCCAAGGCCTTGGCAAACCTGCTCACGCAACATGCAGCGTGCCAGCTCTTCTTACCCAACCCCACCAGACCCATCCTCCTGGCCCAGGCCACCCCCCCCCACACCCTCCCCATACCACCTTCCCAGCCAGACACCCCCACACACACCCCGTGGCTCACACCTATCATCCCAGCTACTCAGGAGGCTGAGATCTGAGGATCACAGTTCAAAGCCAGCCCAGGCAGGAAAGTCCGTGAGACTCTTATCTCCAATGAACCACCAAAAAGCTGGATGTGGAGCTATGGCTCCAGTAATAGAGCACCAGCCTTGAATGACAAAAGCCCGGGCCTGGAGTTCAAGTCCCAAGATACACACACACACACATACACACACACCACCACCACCAGTCCAACAACCTTCCTCCTTTCCAAGAAGAAAGAGCTTGCGTGTCTAGGACACGTTTAATGACAGAATCGTGTTAGTCAGCATTCTTTAGGTCACGAGTAGCAGAAATCCAGCTGAAGTGGATGGAGATGAAGATAAGTAAACACACAGGCATTGGCATCCACTTGGAAAGTTCAAGGGCAGGAGCTGAGGGCCCAGCCGGGGCTGCCTGCTCCCCGCCTCTCTCTGCTCCCATTTTCCTGAGGGCCAGCTCAGGATCCACGGCCACAGCAGGAAGGAAGCCCAGGGGCCTGGAAGCCCCCCCCCCCCCAGTCCTGGCTGAACTCCACCTTCTCCAGTTGTGGGGGGGGGGGAGGAGAAGGGAGGAGAGGTCTCAAAGAGGGACTCCGATTGGTCAGTTTGGGTCACATGTCGAATTCCTTCATCCAGTCACAGCAGACGATGCACCTGATAGGCTGGGCCTTAGTCACCTTGTCGTTGATGGGGCCTCCAGAGCCCGACAAGAGGTGATGCTGTCTCTCCCCCCTACCCAGAGGACGCCTGGTTCACCTGCTGCCTATTGGAAGTTTTCTGTCCAAGCTGGGATGACAGGCATGCACTTCTACATCCAGCTCTCTATGCAGAACGGTGGTCTCTGTCCAAGTTGGCCTTAAAACCCAATCCTCACCATCTCAGCCTCCCATTGTGTGTGTGTGTGTGTGTGTGTGTGTGTGTGTGTGTGTGGTGTGTTGGTATTGGGGCACTGTCCCTTACATAGATAGACCAGGCTGTCCTGAGCCGGACAGCCACCCAGCACCAGACCTGTGGCCCAACTTGAAAGGTGAATGAGACCCACAAAACCCTCCCTCTCCCTCCCCACACACAGGGAGGGCACAGCACCCCTCCCTCCCCCATCACTGCTCCCTCACCTGGCCGCCCAGGCCCACCCCACCCCAGCAGCCCACCTGCCCAGCCACCTTCTTTCACAGACACCTAGACTCCTAGAAGATCTCCCCTCCACCCTGTCCACCCATGCAAACATCCAAATACAAAAAGATTGCTCTAACACTTCTGAAAAGATAGTCAGCAGCTTTCTCCTGAAATCACTCACCCGGGAAGAACTCCTGAAACTTGCAATCGGGTATGAGAGAGGCACACACAGGCACAGAGACAGAGAAAGACAGAGCTGGAGACGGAGACAGACAACATAGCTGTGAGGAAAGGGTTAAGAGGTTGGAATTCGCCCTCAAGGCTGAGAACTGGACCCTGGAAAGGTGGGAACAGAGCAGACAAAACAAATGTCTAAGTTACTATTAACTGGACCTTATGATGTTTGAGTTAGAATTGTGTGGACCCTATAAAACCTGAGACACTGGGACTGTGTACACAAACTATATCTCATGGCAAATATTGTAAACACAAATAGATGGATATCTTGTTTTCTGCACCTACCCATATTACTCTCCCCTGTAGTGAACTAAATAAATAGGCTTGCTTTCGGGGCTTGGAGTTCAAGAGCCTGTGAGCCTTGACACCCTCCCCCCCATCCCGGTCCCAGATTGCTTCACTCTGTGTTCTCATTCCTTCAATTCCCTTATTCTATCATGTTATTCCAGGTTGCAGGTAGCAAAGAGAAAGGAGTTGGGGGGGAAGAGGGGGTGCTGGGTGCTGGTGGCTCACACCTGTAATCTTAGCTACTTGGGAGGCTGAGATCTAAGGATCAAGGTTCAAAACCTACCCAGGCAGGAAAGTCCATGAGACACTAATCTCCAATTAACCAGCCAAAAAAAAAGTGAAGCTGTGGCTCAAGTGGTAGAGCACCAGCCTTGAGTCAAAAAGACAAGGGAGAACTTGAGGCCCTGATTTCAAGCTCTAGTACAAGAACAAATTGAAAGGAAAAAAATTGAGAAAAATGTACTCGTGTTCTTTCAAATGTAGTGAATGTTTTATGAATTTAACAATTAATCATGCTGGTTTAGTGCTACCATTGGAATTAAGAATTTAGATTTCCACTTGACAGTGTTCTTATTTTATTGAATTAATTTATTTTTGTGCTAGTCCTGGGGCTTGAACTCTCAGGACCTGGGAGCTGCACTCAGTCTTTTTATTCAAGGTTGAGTACACCTGAGCCACACAGCTCCACTTCTAACATTTTAGTGATTCATTGAAGATAATAGTCTCCCAGCCAAGTGCAGATGACTCACACCTGTTATCCTAGTTACTCAGGTGGCTGAGATCCGAGGATCACAGTTCTAAGCCAATCCAGGCAGGAAAGTCTGTGAGACTCTTATCTCCAATGAACTACTCAGAAGAAGAGAAAAAAAAAAAAGCCAGAAGTGGTGCTGTGACTCAAGTAATAGAGCAGTAGCCTTGAATAAAAGAAGCTCAAGGACAGCAGCCTGGCCCAGAGGCTAAGCAACAGGACTTGCAAAAGAAGAAAGAGGAGGGGGGGAGGAGGAGGAGGAGGAAGGAAGGAAGGAGGAAGGGGAGAGAGAGAGAGAGAGAGAGAGAGAGAGAGAGAGAGAGAGAGAAGAAAGAAAGAAAGAAGGAAGGCAGGCAGGCAGGCAGGCCTCACACTTCCCAGCCTGGGCTGGTTTTGCATAGCAATCCTCGGGGCTGGCTAGGATGACAGGTGCGAGTCCCCTGTGTGCAGTACTTGTTCTTATTTTCGGGCCATTTTTTCTCCAGCCATCCCTTTCACCCAGGGTGTCTGCAGTGGGCCGCTCACTGGATCATATTGAGCATACGTGCACACACACGTGCACACACACGCACGAGCACACACATAGGTCCCTCCTTATGGAGTGACCAGCCACAACAGGCCATGTGAGCCGCAAGTGTCCAGAGAGGACACCGCATCGGCCTGCATGGCCTTCTCGCTGGCGAGAGGGCGGGGCCATGGTGGGCGGGACCCTGGGGTGGGCGGGGCCTCACTATGGGGCGGGGCCTCTGGGAGGGGAGGGGCTAGAGTGGGAAGGGCCTCGGGGAGGGCGGGGCCATGGTAGGCGGAAACCCTAGGGAGGCGGGGCCTCTGGAGGGGCGGGGTCGGAGTGGGCGGGAACCTTGGAGGGCGGGGCCTCGGGGAGGGGCCTCGGGGAAGGGGGGCCATGGTGCGCGGAAGCCCTGGGAGGGCGGGGCCCAGGGAAGCTGCGCAGCTGCGGGACCGCGGCGCCGCCTTCTGCTTTACTCTGGACCGGGCACGAGGACAGTCCGGGAGGACGCGGCCGGCCAGGACTCGGGCGGTCTTCCGCCAGGTCCGGGGCGGGGACCTTTGTGTCCCGTGGTTGCATTCCCCTCTCCAGGGTGCCCCAAGGCTGCACCCCTCCTGCCAGGGCCTCCGCCCCCCCCCTCTGGTCTCCGTCCCCTCCAGGCCCGCCCTCCCCGGGCCCGCCCCGCCCTCCCCGGGCCCGCCCCGCCGCCCCTCCCGTGCCGGGCGCCGCGGACATTCAACGTCCGGCCACGCGGTGGCGCCAGAGCCCGCGCCTTCGCGCTCGCCGCTCGGCTGGCGGCTGCGGCTTGCTGGGGGGCTCCGAACCCGGGGCGCAGTCTGAGCCCCAACGCGAGGGCCCCGGAAAGGACACAGGACGGAAGCGCCGCCCGAGTTACACTCATCTGTCCGATCAGGGCTGAACTCGCAGTCGGGGCTGAATGGCAGCACGATCCTTGTGTGCTCAAGGCCCTGTTTGCCAGATGGGGGGCTCGGGACCCCTGGGTGGGCCCCAGCCCGAGGCCCTGGGAGGAGGTGGGGGGCTCGGGACCCCTGGGTGGACTCCCGCGTGGGCCCGGCCCGCAGCCGCATCTCCCGCTGGTGGGGCACAGAAGCAGAGGGCCGGGGATCAACCCCGCACCTGCTGGTCCCCGAGGGCCGCAGGGCCGTGGCGCGGGGGTCTCGGGCGGGGTGGGCGGGGCTGGAGGGGCGGGGCCCGGGCTCGGAGGCTTCCTCATTGGACGTGAGGGTTACTAGGGTTCTCTGATTGGCTGGCTCCTGGGGGCGGGGCTGAGAGTCCAGAGGTTGCAGAGAATGAATGAAAAGACAGAGATCCCGGGCAGGTGTGGCGGAGACCCGGGCGGGAGACCCTGAGACCCTGAGACGGGGCACCCCGAGGCCAGACACCCCGAGGCCGGGGACCCTGAGGCCGGAGTCGAGCTTCAGAGTTTATCTGGCACTTTAAGCGAACATCAAACCAGGCGTCAGTGGCTCACCCCTGTCATCCTAGCTACTCAAGACTGTGAGAGTTGTTTGTTTGTCTTGTTTTTGGTCAGTTGTGGAGCTTGAACTCCGGGCCTGGGTGCTGTTCCTGAGCCACTTCCCGTTTTCTGGTGGTTCATTGGAGATCAGAGTCTCACAGACTTTCCTACCAGGCCTGGCTTCGAACTGTGATCTTCAGATCTCAGCCTCCTGAGTAGCTGGGACGACAGGTGTGAGCCACCGGCGCCCGCTCCGCGAGACTCTTATCTCCAGTGAACCACCAAAAAGCTAGAAGTGGAGCTGTGGTTCAAGTGGTAGAGTGCCAACCTTGAGCAAAAGAAGTTCAGGGACAGTATCCAGGTCCTGATCAGTTCGAACCCTAGGACTGGAGTGCGCACGCACACGCGCACACACACACACCACAAATACATTGTTACAGCAACAAAGAGACGTCTAAAGCATGCAGGTAGCAACACAAACAAGATATTGGCATAATCATTATCATCATCATCGAGTTTTCACATCAAATTATAGGACAAGAGGGGAAAGAGACAGACAGAAACAATGTCAAGAAGAAAATTTGCCTCCTCCTTACCTGTCCCTATGGTGGAACGTGCTTCAAACAAACCAAGGAATAAAACCAGGTGTGGTGATTTATACCTTATAACCCCAGCTCTCGGGAGGCTGAGGCAGGAAGATCCCAAGTTGGAGGCCAGCCTGGGCTACACAGGGAGACCCTGTCTTCAAAACAACAAGAACAAGAAGACATCCACAGATGAGTTCTGTTTAGACAGAAAGAGAAGAATCTAGTTGTCTGAGCCTATATTAGAACCCACCCCAAGCTTTCCTTAAATACCAACTTTCATTGAAACCTGAGGAACAAATGACTTCACCCTATCTTTTCAGGACATGACCACTGGGATCCACTAGAGGGCAGTAGAAACCTGAGCCAGAACGTGCTGGGAATAGCTCATGGGTGCTGATTTCTCTAGATCCTTCTAAGTGATTTTATTTTTTAAAAAATTAACATCCTAATTCCCTAGCGGGTTGAGATCAGAGGATCATGGTTTGAAGCCAGTGTAAGCAGGAAAGTTGGAGGCACTTGTAACCAGCAAAAAAAAAAAAGAGCCAGAAGTGGAGCTATGGCTCAAGTGATAAGAGCACCAGCCTTGAGTGGAAAATCTTAGCGACAGGGCTGGGAAGGTGGCTCAGTGGTAGAGTGCTTGCCTTGCCTGCATGAAGCCCTGGGTTCGATTCCTCAGCACCACAGAAACAGAAAAAGCCAGAAGTGGTGCTGTGGCTCAAGTGGTAGAGTGCCAGACTTGAGCAAAAGAATTTCAGGGAGCCGGGCGCTGGTGGCTCACGCCTGTAATCCTAGCTACTCAGGAGGCTGAGATCTGAGGATTGAGGTTCAAAGCCAGCCCAGGCAGGAAAGTCTGTGAGACTCCTATCTCCATTAAACCACTCAGAAAACTGAAAGTGGTGCTGTGGCTCAAGTGGAAGAGCTGAAGAGCCAAGGGACAGCACCCAGGCCCAGAGTTCAAGCCCCACAACCGACAAAATAAAATAAAAACAAAAAAGCAGCTCAGGGACAGTGCCCAGCCTCTGAGTTCAAGTCCCAGGACTACCCCCCAAAAAATAAAATAAAAAATAAAACCTCAAGGACAACACCCAGGCCTTGAGTTCAAGCTGTAGCAGGATGTAGTGGAATTTGTTCAGAGAAACCTCTTGGAGAGAGTTCAGGCCTGAGCCCCCTTCCTGCTTTTGTTTTGTTTTTGTTTGTTCCTGTACAAGGGCTTGAACTTAGGGCCTGGCCCATGTCCCTTAGTGTTTTTCCCCTCAAGGCTGGTACTCTACCCCTTGAGCCACAGCTCCACTTTTAGCTTTTTTGCTGATTCATTGAAAACCAAAGTCTCAAAGACTTTCCTGCCCTGGATGCTGTTTCTTGTTTGCTCAGGGCTGGTGCTCTACCTCTTGAATCACAGCTCTACTTCCAGCTTTTTGCTAACCCTTGAAGAGAGGAGTCTCAAGGACTTTCCTGCCCCAGGGCTGGCTTTGAACTGGGATCCTCAGATCTCAGCCTCCTGAGGAGCTGGGACGACAGGCGTGAGCCACTGGTGCCCAGCCCCCTGGAATGAGGATTCCATCTCATTTGATAAACCTTTCCTGAGCTTGCTGCAAGGCTCAGGCACAGGGGACCTGCTGCTGGAGGGCCTTGAACCAGGTGGGTCCTGGAATACGGTAAGAGGGTGAGCGGCTGGGGTCCTTCCCTGCAGGGTGGGCTGCGCATGCACTGAGGGCCCAGGGCGGCCTCCCGCTGGGCCCTGCTTCTCAATCTTGGCCCCGTAATGCTTGTGGGGGCCTGTCCCCCACCTTTACCCTCCAGGGGCCTCTCTGAAGCTGGCCCAGCCCTGCGGCCTTTCCACACACCCCTCCTACTGTGTCCGAGCAGGGACGGCTGCAGGAAGGAAGGTGGCACACTGCCCAGACCGTTTGGGAGAGGAAGACGTAGGGTTCCAGTGGGCCCCCACTTTTCTCCAGCAGCCTAGCCAAGGCCGCCCACACCTGCCTGGCTCTCTGGGGGCCCCCCGGGGCCAAAGACCACACAGGGTGGGTTCCTGCTTTAGGCCTTACCTGGGTCATCAGGAGAACCCCAGATGAGGACAGGTTAGCAGAGAGGGGGAGAGAGGGAAAGGGAGGGAGGAGGAGGGAGAGGGGGGCTGGGAAGGTGGCTCAGTGGTAGAGCGTTTGCCTAGCATGCATGAAGCCCTGGGTTCGATTCCTCAGTACCACATACACAGAAAAAGCCAGAAGTGGTGCTGTGGCTCAAGTGGTAGAGCGCTAGCCTTGAGCTGAAGAGCTGAGGGACAGCGCCCAGGCCCAGAGTTCAGGCCCCACGACCGGACCAAAAAAAAAAAAAAAAAACCTACAGAAGCTAAAAAAAGAACGTTCCTGTGGTTCTCGGGTGAGGGAGGGCCTGGGATTGGATATTTCTGCCATGTGGGATAGGTGCTCTGATGTCACGTCACCCAACACCTTACTGTTTTACCGTCCTCCCGCTTCTCCCCACCACCAGACACAAACAACCTGCCAGAGAGATGCAAATCAGAAGGAGTTCCCAGTGTGTATTTAAACAAACGCTTTTAATTACAAGTGGATGCAATTTAGCTTATTAACAATGGCTGTGTTGAACAACCAGCTGGCAACACTGAAAAGTCGAGCCCAGGCACTGGTGGCTCCCGCCCGCCATCCCAGCAACTCAGGAGGCTGAGATCTGAGGATCACTGTGGAAAGCCAGCCCCCCACCGCCCCCCAGGCCAGAAAAGCCATAAGACTCCTCTCTTCATGGGTTAGCAAAAAGCTAGAAGAGCTGTGATTCAAGAGGTGGAGCAGCAGCCCTGAGCAAACAAGAAACAGCATCCAGGCCCTGAGTTCAAGATCCAGAACTGGCACATGCGCACACGTGCACAAGACACACACACACACACACACACACACACACACACACACACACACACGTCAGAGAGGCCTCCTTGTGGCGCTCATGTTTCTCCTGGGCGTTTGGCTCACCACAGACTTTCTGCCACAAAGCCTCCCCTCCCCCCAGCCTGTTCTCCCGGGTGAACCCCAAAACTCTGGTGTGTGACTGTAATTACCATCATTTCTATAACACGTTGCTGCTCCTCCTAATTACCAGTGTTATGCCAATTACACCAGTAAGGGAAGCAGCTCCTGATCCAGCCTGCCAACCCCAGCTCCCTGCCCCACCCTCCACCCCCGCCCCGGCCAACGGGGGGGGGGGGGGGGGGGCCTCCATCTTCTTTCTGTTCCCTTTGGAAATCCTGGGTTCAAGATCTGCCTTGGATGGGCGTGGGCTGAGGAGGAAGCCAGTGAAGCCCCTACCCTAGAACTGGGCTTGAGGCCTGGGGAGCGAGTTGGGGCCCTGGTCCACGCAGGCAGCCGGTGGTCTCAGAGCGCTGGGGTGCCCCGGGCCCCCCCTCCCCAGTCACTGTAGGAGACAGAACCATCCCAGCAGGGGTGCTGGCTTAGCATGAGCACTGTCACTGTAAGCGCAAGCCGCCATCTTAGGAGATGTCATTGAGTTAAGCTGCATCCTGTTGTGACCATTATTGGAAAGCCAGGCACCAGTGGCTCCCGCCTGTCACCCCAGCTCCTCAGGAGGCTGAGATCTGAGGATCCCAATTCGAAGCTAGCTCGGGCAGGAAAGTCCTTGAGACTCTTACCTCCAGTGAATCACCCAAAGGCTGGAAGTGGAGCTGTGGCTCAAGTGGTAGAGCGCTAACTTTGAGCAAAAAGCTCAGGGACAGTGCCCAGGCCCTGAGACCAAGCCCCAGGACTGGCTCTACTACTAATAATAATAATACAGCAGTTGTTTTCTGGGTCTTCCTGGAAAAGCTTTAGAAAGAATAATAAGTAGCAGCTCTCAACACTCCTTCCACACAAAAGCCGGGCTCTGGTGGCTCACGCCTATAATCCTACCTAGTTATTCAGGAGGCTGAGATCTGAGGATCTCAGTTTGAAGCCAGCCCGGGCAGAAAAAAACAAGTCCCTGTGAGACTTTTTATCTCCAATTAACTACTCAAAACACCAGAAGTAGAGCTGGAGCGCAAAGTGGTAGAGCTTTAGCCTTGAGCAAAAGAGCTCAGAGGTGGCATCCAGGCCCTGAGTTCAAGTCCCACAACTGACAAAAAAAAACCAAAACCTCCCACACTCCACTAAGACCTAGAACTTTCCCCTGATGTGAGGGAAGTCCTTTTAGCATCAAGTCTGAGGTTTCTGGTCCCCATGGTGGCAGGGGACCCCCAGCGGCTGAGAACTGACCCCTCCCAGGGTGCACTGGGGCACCTAACTCCCACCGACACTGCTGCCAACCAGGCAGAGCCAGGAGAGAGGTCTTCTGACACCCCAAGCCTCCTCCGCCCCACAGCCAGACCTCGGCAAGGGAGACCTGGGCAGCCTCCCCTGGCTTCCGGGGGAGAGAGCGGGCCTGGCCCCGTGAGTGCACTTGTATGTGGGGGAGACTGAGAAGAGGGGGGGTCCCAGGGCCCTTACTCTTCAGGGCCTGGGGGCTCTCCCCTCACGATTTCATTCAAAGCTGGTCCTCTACCACTTGAGCCACGGCTCTACTTCCTGCTTTTTGCTGCTTCATTGGAGATAAGAGCCTCATAGACTTTTCCGCCTGGGCTGGTTTGGCACAGCCATTCTCAGATCTCAGCCTCCTGAGTCGCTGGGATGACAGGCGTGAGCCACCAGCCCTGGCCATTTATTTCATGATAGCAAGGCCTGGGTGCTGGCGTGATTGGTCCCATTGCAGGTGTAGGGAGGGGCTGTGAGGCAGGAGGGCGGAGGCAGGAATGGCCGGCACCAGGCAGGCCGGGCAGGCTCCATATTTCATCTCTGGGAGGAACTTTGAGTCAGCCGGCTGATCATCAGACAGATGGAAAAATTGAGGTCAGAGAAGAAACAAATAAACAAACAACGAGCCTAGCTGGCCACCTGCGGCTCACACCTGTCATCCCGGCCACTCAGGAGGCTTGAGATCTGAGGATCGCGGGTTCGAGGCCAGCCGGGGCAGGAAAAGTCCTTGAGACTCTGATGTCCAGTTAATCACCAAAAAGCCAGAAGTGGAACTGTGGCTCAAGTGGTAAAAGGCGAATGATAAATCCTCAGGGAAGGGGCCCAGGCCCTGAGTTCAAGTCCCAGTACAGGCACAAGAACAACAAAAAATTCCCAAAGCCACTCAGCCAGTGGGAGGATCGGGCAGGGGAGCTGTCAGGCCCTGGAGAAAACCAAGGAACCAGGTTTTCTGTCCCCAGCAGAAACCATGAAAAGGTTTTGCTCCCCCATTCTCTTGAGTGGCCAGCAGGGGGCGCTGCTGCCCAGAAATGGACGTCAGTTCCCAGGCTCTCCTAAAGGAGGAATTCAATGAGATCTCAAGATGATTTTGATTGATTGAGTGAGTGATGGATTGATTTCAGGGCCTGGGGCTTGAACTCAGGGCCTGGGCGCTGTCCCTGAGCTTCTTTGTGCTCCAAGCTAGCGCTCCACCACTTGGAGCCACAGCGCCACTTCCTGCTTTTTCGGTGATTAATTAGAGAGAAGAATCTCCCAGACTTTCCTGCTCCCCGGCTGGCTTCGAACTAGGATCTCAGCCTCCTGAGTAGCTGGGATGGCAGGTGTGAGCCACCGGTGCCAGGCTTCTCTAGGGGTTTTAAGACGGTCCCCTTACCTAAACCAGATTCTGGAGAGCCAGCCCTTGGACCGCAGCCATGCAGGATCAAAGCAGATGAGGACATTGAAAACCCCAGGCCCTGAAGACTCCCGCCCCACAGCCCACCTTCCCCCCGAGATTCAAGGAGCTCAGAGGCTGAGGGTGGCGTATGGCGGTGATGTGTATACTGGCGTGTATACCCGAGTGGAGGAAGGGCTGGTTGGCCACCTGTGGCTTCACTATCAAACACAAGGAACTCAGCCAGAGGCCTGTGGCTCACGCCTGTAATCCCAGCCACTCAGGAGGCTGAGACCTGAGCATTGCGGTTGCAAGCCAGGCCTGGGCAGGAAAGTCCGTGAAACTCTTATCTCCAAGGAACCAACAAAACAAAACTAGACGCCGAGCTTCTGAGCAATAATGCTCAGCAATAGCTCCTGGGCCCTGAGTTCCAGTTCTATGGCCCAGGGAGCAGATGGAGAGCCCGGGGCCGGGAAATCACAGCAGAATCCCTGGGGACAACAGGGACAAGGAAATGGAGCTGGCCCCGTGTGGCAGGGGGGCAGACAGCGTCCTGACAGAACCTCGGGTCACTCCCATGACTCAAAGAAGGGGGCATTTCCTTCCCAGAACCAGCAGAAACCAGACGCACACGGGGAGGGGGGGGGGAGGCCGGTCAGGTGATTCACAGGATGGGCCTCACCCCTGCTGCCAGCTCACCCTGACCACGGAATCTCCCCGCCCCACCCCTCACCCACCAGCACCCAGGTTGAACTGCCACAGGTAGGTCCTGGACCACCAGAAACTCCCACCCCTTCGGGATCGGGCGCCATCTTGTCAGTTCCGGGACACTGCATGCCAACCCCTCTGCCGGCAGCCCCTGCGGTCACCTGACTCACCACAGGACCTTTGCACCTATGCTCTTCCCCTTCCCACCTGGGATTTCCCTGCCACTCCCCTACTTTGCCCAGTTGGTCTTTATTGACACATCGCCCCTCTGAAACCTCACATGCTTAGAGAAGGCAGCGAAGGGGACTCCTGTCTCATCTGTCCCAGGCCACAGAGGGCCAGGCACACAGTAGGTGTTCAATAAATATCACCGGATGAGCCCGTGCCCCAGAGTGGGCCTTCTCCTCCTGCCCAGTCTAGGCCCATCCTACACCCCCCCTCTGCCCTCAGACCCCTGCCCCCTGCAGCCCTCAGAGCCTGCTAATTAATGGCAGGCTGGGCTTTGTGGGGGCAGTGTGTGTGTGGGGGGGGACAGGCCACCACCCAAGATCAAGACGAGATCAAACGATGATGCTTAGTGACATCAGCCCCTCCGACTTGGTGACTCGGAGCCCTGTCAACTTCCTAGAGAAACCAGACACCCAGAGAGGCCTGGCACCCAGCCCAAGGTCACACAGCGTGGCTTGCCACCACCGGCCTGTGCCCACGATCCCGCTTCCCACGATCCCGCTTAGGGTTCTCCCCGTTTTGCTCTCATAAATGGGGCTATTTTTAGGGAACCCATTAGCAAGTCAAATATGACTTCTGCTAATAATAACCGCACCTTTCTGCTTCTCAGCCGTGTGGCGACATCACCTCGTTTGCTCCAGCAGCATGGCCGTGGGTGGGGCTGCCGGGCAGGTGGGGAGAGGGATCTCAGGCAGAGGGGGCGGAGCCTCAGACACAGAGCCCACCCTTCCTGCTTCCTAAATCCCAAGGCCTCCCACAGCCTCCAGGCCTGGGACCCCCTATTTCTCCCCCCACCCCAACCCTTCTCAGGTCAGGGAAGACCAGCTGTGCGGACTGAGGCCCAGTCCTGAGGTTCCTCCATCAAAATACAAAGTATCTGTGGCTCCCGGTCAGTGGCTCCTGCCCATCATCCCAGCTACTCTGGAAGCTGAGATCTAAGGATCTTGGTTCAAAGCCAATCCTGGACAGGAAAGTTTGTGAGACTCTAACTCCAATAACTAGCAAAAAGCCCGAAGTGGAGCTATGGCTTAAGCACCAGCCTTGAGTGAAAATGCTAAGGGACAGTGCCCAGGCCCTGAGTTCAAGCCCCAGGACTGGCACACACACACACACACACACACACACACACACACACACACACACACACACACACGCACACAGACACACACACCCTAAATCCAGAAAAGCTTCATCCTGTGAGAGGGGCTGGGTCAGGATCAGCCCCTCCTCTGTCAGCCCCTTCCCTGCTGGGTCCCCATCCCCCTGGACATCTGGGGTCCCAGCTGGCGCCAGCCGGACGCAGGTGTGAGGTCAGATCTTCCACTGCTTCCTGACCTCTTCCCAGAGGAGGGGCAACATCCTCCGGCCGCTCCCGGGGGACAGACAGGGCACAGGATGTGACTGAGGCCCACGTCTCTGGTGGGGACTGAGGTTGGGCCGAGGTGGGCACGGCAGCCCCGGGGGTAAAATCAAGAGGAACCCTGGAGTTGGTGGCAGTGGCTCACGCCTGTCATCCCAGCCACTCAGGAGGCTGAGAGCTGAGGATCGTGGTTTGAGGCCAGCCCAGGCAGAAAAGTCTGTGAGACTTTCTACTAAACTACCAAAAAGAAGCTGGAAATGGAACTGTGGCTCAAAGGGTAGAGAGCCAGCCTTGAGCAGAAAAGCTCCAGGCCCTGAGTTCAAGACCCAGGACTGGCATAAAAGATTTAAAAAAGCAAGCAGGAGCTGGGCACTTGGTGGCTTACCTCCTAGCTACTCAGGAGGCTGAGATCTGGGGATCGAGGTTCAAAGCCAGACAGCCTGGGCAGGAAAGACCATGAGACTCTTATCTCCAATGAACTACCAGAAAACCGGAAGTGGCGCTGTGGCTCAAGTGGTAGAGCGCTCGCCTTGAGCTGAAGAGCTGAGGGACAGCGCCCAGGCCCAGAGTTCAAGGCCCTCCCCCCCTCAAAAAAAAGCAAGTGGAGCCCAGGCAGCGGCTGGCATGCGGTCTGTCCCCTGCGTGTTCCTGACCAGATTCGGGGGGCAGAGCCGTCACCACCCCGCGGTGCCAGGGGCCTCCCTACGCCTGGCATCAGGGGTCGACTCTCTGCCCACTCCCCCCCCGCCCAGTGCCCACCGGGTGGGCAGCAGGAGGTATGCACGGGGCTGGTCGCCAAGGCAGAGGGCGAGAGGCCTGAGAAGCCCCCGGGGACGCAGGGCGGCAGGTGCGGGGGCTGGTGCCCGCCTGTCACAAGCCATCAGGAAGCGGTGCCAGGCTGGGGAGGCCCAGAGCCCCGGGCAGCAGCCGCCTGGCAGCTGAGTGAGCAGGAAACACGGGCTCAGGTTGAGGTACTGCCCCACTTTCGGGTGCATGTGGTCAGGGAGTGGGGGGGGTCAGTGTCTGCTGCCCACAGACCCAAGCCAGGGTTGAGGGCCGGGCCCTAAGCGGATCCACACAGGCCTGTCCAGAATACCTCATCTCTAGGAGGGCAGGAGTCACGCTGGGCAGGAAGACAGGGCCAATGCTGGAGAGAGCCCTGGGGGCTCCGGGGACCCCCAAAAAACAGAGGCCTGAAGCTGGGCACCCGTGGTCACACCTCCTAGCTACTCAGGAGGCTGCGATCTGAGGATTGAGGTTCAAAGCCAGCCCAGGCAGGAAAGTCCATGAGGCTCTTATTGTCCATAAACCACCAGAAAACCGGAAGTGGTGCTGTGGCTCAAGTGGTAGAACGCTCGTCTTGAGCAGAAGAGCTGAGGGACAGCGCCCAGGCCCAGAGTTCAAGCCCCACAACTGACAAAAAAAAGGTTCTTCCTCCAAAACAGCCCTCTCCTGTGTCTCCTTAGGCCTCCAAGAAACCCTTGTCACCAAGATCCTTGGTTTCCTGGCCTCTCTTCTGCCCCGGGCTGTGTCGCCCCTGGCTCCAGGCTTTGGTGTCTGTGGCTCGGTGGCTGGCACTCAGGAGTGTGTGGGTGCTGGAGGGAGCAGAGCTAAGTCCTGCTGTATTCCTGGTACCAACATCCCGGGCCAGTACTTACCTCGCCTCTAACGACCTGGGGCTTGAACTCAGGGCTTCGAGTTCTCCCTTAGCTCTTTCACTCAAGGCGAGCACGGTACTACTTGAGCCACAGCTGTATTGCCAGTTTTTTGCTCGTTCATTGGAGATCAGCGTCTCATGGACTTTTCTGCCCCGGCTGGCTTCAAACCTCGATCCTCCAACCTCAGCCTCCTGAGTAGCCAGGAGGACAGATGTGAGCCACCAGCAGCACCTGGACCAGGACAATTTCCTAGATCATTTGCTTCCTCCTTCCTCCTCTGTTCCAAGTGACTTCCTGGAATAACTTCCATTTTTTAGCCTCAGGAATCGGGACTGGAGAGAACTGGGGATGTGACCACTGCCCGCAGGGCACTGGAGTTTTTGTCCCCAGAAGAAGAGGCTCAGACTGAGCATGAGGAAGCTGGGGGGGGGGGCGGCGCCTGGCCAGCCCCTGGTGACCAGAGTGGTCACCACCACGGCCCAGCCTCTTACCATACCAGCCCTACATCCACCCCGCCCCCCCCCTCCACACACAGCCCCAGGGAGCAAACACACACACACACACACACACACACACACACACACACACACACACACACACACACGGACAGGTCAGTTCTCTGAAATCACCAGAGGGGTTTTGGGTGTGCACAGAGGAAATCCGCTCCACACCTGGCGGAGAGGAGACCCAGGCAGACAGACAGGACAGACAGGACAGATAGACAGGCCCTGAAGGGGGCAGGGACCACAGTGGGGGGCTCTGGCTGGCCAGAGCAGGGGATCGAGAACCATGCTAGTCACACCCAAATGTCCCAGCCTCTCCTCCCAGCCAGCCTTCCTTCCCCATCCTCCAGCCAACGTCTGCCTCCCTCCCCTGTGCTCTGATCACCTCCCCCAGCTCCACACTCCCCCTCGTCCCCTCCCAATCTTCCTCCTTTCCTTTATGGTCAATAGCAGGCCTTGAACACAAGGCCTGAACTCTGGGCCTGGGCGCTGTCCCTCAGCTCTTCAGCTCAAGGCTAGCGCTCTACCACTTGAGCCACAGAGCCACTTCCGGCTTTTTTCTTTTTGCTTATGTGGTGCTGAGGACTCGAACCCAGGGCCTCAGGCATGCAAGGCAAGCGCTCTACCACGGAGCCACCTTCCCAGCCCACTTCTGGCTTTTTGATGGTTACTTGGAAATAAGAGTTTCCTGCCCAGGCTGGCTGTGAACCGCGATCCTCAGCCCTCAATCTCGCTTCTCTTGGTCTTCTTCTCCCTGCAACAGAAACAAATCCTCTCCTTTCCCATCCAGCATTCGCAAAGTCTCGGTCTGCCACCTGCAGAGCAGGGGCCGCCTCCAGGAAGTCCTCCAGGCCCTTCTAGCAAGTTCTCCCACGCAACCGGCCCTTCCTTCCTCTTCCTCACTCCCCTCCCCAGCTCATCCCAGCTCGAGGTAACTAACACCTTCTAAGTTTCCTCCACAAAATCAAGACCAGGACTTCACTGGGAGTCCAGATACCATGGCTCACGCCTGTCATCCCAGCTACTCAGGAGGCTGAGATCTGAGGATCATGGCTCAAAGCCAGCCTGGGCAGGAAAGTCCTTGAGACTCTTATCTCCAATGAACCACCAGAAAACCGGAAGTGGTGCTGTGGCTCAAGTAGTAGAGCGCTAGCCTTGAGCTGAAGAGCTGAGGGACAGCGCCCAGGCCCTGAGTTCAAGCCTCACAGTGGACAAAGCACATGATGACAGCTTGGGAGATGTGAGCAGGCCAGATGGGAAGTCCACCAGTGAGCTCACCTGCAGCCCCTCCCTGATATCTCAGAATAGCCCCCACCACCCCCATCCTCCACCACCCACCCCTCAGCAAGGCAAGCTACAGGAGATAAAGGTCTCCTGGGTATGGCACTGGGGCCAGCCTGGCTACATTCTTTCTGTGGCTCTGCTGTTTTCCTGCTGGGTGACTGTTATGCTCCATCTTAACCTCTCTGTTCTCCACTCCCGAGTTGATGAGTGTTGGGACCCAATCTTAATGTTAGGACCCCGTAAACCTACAGGACTCCACCCGGGTTAAACATCCATCTTGTGTTTACAAGTTTAGGAAAAAAATGTGGATTGCAAGTCTCTGGTAACAGAGCCTAGAGGTCAGTACCAATGCAAAACCCCACCCCACATCCCCCCCTTAACCGCCAAACCTGCGCCCCAAAACTGACCAAAGTGGTAGGCTAGTTTAAACAACTGCGTAAGGAAAAGGTGTCACGTCACCTCATTGGCCACCTGCGTGTGGCCCGACGTAACTGTGCGATTTCGTGCAAGTGTTGCTATTGGCCACCTGCGTGTGCCCAGCCTACACTGCATGGCCTGTTCCCTAAAAAAGTGAGCCTGGGCGGGGTTCGCCTCTGCCCAGGCGGCCGTGACCGGTCAGGCTGTTTCTAGATACTTGGCACGAAGTATAGCTTTGTCTGACTTTCGCTTTGTTTCAGTCTCGTTCCTTTGATCATGGACTCCAATATGGGGGTATCCACCCCAATAGTGAGGTGGGGTGTGTCCCTCCCCCAGAATGTCACAACGGGGCACCAGGTTATAAATCTGCTTCCTTGTTTGCAGCTGGCGTAGAACTCACTCCCAGACAATCTTGTGCTGAGAAAAGGATTCCCAAAGATCACCATGAGAGCCTGGACTTACAGCCGTCACCGACGCAGCGGGTCAGAGTTGAGAGGCCAAGCCCTTCAGTGAACAGGGTTTTTATAGGGTATAGAGTTGAGGTAAGGGGGTTCCTAGCTTGGCAGCTACATGATTGGGTGACATGTAGTGAGTGAATCTTGTAACAATCGTATTGGCCAGTGTGCACAGGCTAGTCAGTAAGCAGCAAACTATGTTAACTATGCTATCTGGAGAAACATCTGGAGCTTTATGTACCTTCCTGTCTTCCGCTGATAGCTATTGCTAGGGGAGTTACGGGCAGAACGCTATTGGGACATTTTGCAGTTTTTCCAGGAACCTGAGTTCTTACTTTCGGTAAAAGTCTTCACAATGGACACTCTGGGTACAGGCCTTCACAATGGAGTCTAGGTCCAGAATGGCTATACTTTGACTAAGACCTCTCAACAAAAGCAATTGAGAAGCTGGGTGCTGGTGGTTCACCCTGGTCATCCTAGCTACGCAGGAGGCTGAGATCTGAGGATCATGGTTCAAAGCCAGCCCAGGCAGGAAAGTCCATGAGACTCTTATCTCCAGTGAACCACCAGAAGTGGCGCTGTGGCTCAAGTGGTAACAGCGCTAGCCTTGAGCCAAAAATAAAAAGCCAAGTAAGAGACCAAGGCCCTGAGTTGAAGCCCCAGCACCAACACACACACACACACACACACACACACACACACACACACACACACACACACACACACGCAGAAGAGAATCTGATTTTGTCCATCCCAGCCTGACTCGCACTCACTTTGCTTTTTTTCTTCACAAAAATCCCAGTGCTGTTTCGCACATTCATACCTAGACAGCACCCCATCCTTCTTCACGGCAGCGTGGTATTCCCTCACAGGGACACCCCCCACAGGGACATCCCTTAGTTCCTGCCAATCCTGCGTGGCCCAGTACGGAGGGGGTTGCCCATCTCCCACCAGCAGGGCGGGGCTGCCATCCAGTACCACACCCCTGCGCCTTGCGGGGCAGCTTGTGGGAGACCCACTCCCAGAAGTGGGGATGTGGGCCCCCAAAGAAACTGGCAAGTTGGGATGAGATGCTCTCCTCACCCAACAGGGCCACCATTTAGGCCAGGACCCCATGGACTCAGAGCTCATGGCCTCCTTCAGAACTGGAGGTTGGTCTTCCGGGCGCCAGTGGCTCACACCTGTCATCCCAGCTACTCAGGAGGCTGAGATCTGGGGCTCACGGACTTTCCTACCCGGGCTGGCTTTGAACCACGATCCTCAGATCTCAGCCTCCTGAGTAGCTAGGATGACAGGCGTGAGCCACCGGCGCCCGGCCTCCGGTCTTGTTTTGCCGTGGGTAGTTTTTGAGCTGGGGTCTTGATTCCCTCCTTGATCCTTCTTGAGAAATGTTCTGCCTGGCTTGGCCTCTAACTGTGATCCTTCCATTCTTAGCCTCCCAAGAAACATAGATTATAGACAGGAGCCGTTGGTGCCCGGCTCCACCTCAATGGCCTCCCCCTCCAGACTGTCAGAGCGCCGAGTACGCCCTCACCCCAACTTTCTCTAGAGCAAATCCCCAAAATCCAGAGCAGGTGGGCCCTGATGTCCGGGCAGTGGGGAGCTGATGTTTGTGGTCGCTGAGCTGTCCGGGGAGGGGGGTGGTGGTGAGGGAGTTTCAGCCCTGAGGATCCCCTGGGAGTACCGAAATCTCCCCCCCCACCCCCCGCACTGTGGGGCATCAGCACCAGGGCAGCCCCTGGGAAAAGCCAGGCCTCAGAGGGCCCCCCCGTCCCCTCCCCAACTCCATGATGGGGAAATGGCCTTCTCAACGGGGAGGGGGGAACAGCTTGCTTCAAAGGTACCCGTCTACTCAGGACTTTCCCCAGCACTCAGGGCTCTGCTTGGTGGAAGGGTGGGCCGGGAAGAGACTGCAGAAGGCATCAGCTCCAGTGGGCTGTGCTCTTGAGATGAGGAAAATCAGAACCACCGTCAATGGGCAAGAGGGCCCGGGTGGCTTGAGACTCACCCAGCCACGGGTGGAGGGGGTAAGGAGGGGAGGGCAGAGGAAAGGGAACTCCTGTCCCCACCCTCCAGCTTCCTCTTCCACTACCCAGACCGCCCCCCCCCCCCCGCCAATCCTCGAGAGACCTTACTTTTCCATTAATTGGTTAGTTAATTAATTAAGTCAGTCCTGGGGCTTGGACTCAGGGCCTGGGTGCTGTCTCAGAGCCCCTTGTTCAAGGCGAGCGCTCTACCACTTTGAGCCACAGCGCCACTTCTGGTGTTGTGGTGGTTAACTGGAAATGAGGGTCTCTTAGACTTTCCTGCCTGGACTGGCTTCGAACTGCGATCCTCAGCTCTCAGCCTCCTGAGGAGCTGGGATGACAGGCGTGAGCCACTGGTGCCTGGTTTTCAAGCTTGGCTTAGGGGTCAGCACGGATCCACTGGGCAGTGAGAGTTCTGAGATACAGGAAGAGGCCACAGGCCTCATGGGCCAGCAGGGCTGTGACCCACAGCCCCCCCATGGACCCCAACCAGCTCCATTCCACCCTCAGCTCGTCCACCACCACGGCCAGCCCTCAGGCCTTTCCTTGTACCTTGGCTAGAGGAAAAATAAAAATCAGGCCGGGAGCCTGCGGCTCACACCTGCCATCCCAGCTACTCAGGAGGCTGAGATCTGAGGATGGATCACAGTTCAAAGCCAGCCCAGGCAGGAAAGTCGGTGAGATTTTTATCTCCAATGAACCATCAGAAAAGCGGAAGTGGCTCCAGTGGCAGAGCGCTTGCCTTGAGAGGAAAAAAAAAAAGAAAAAAGCTGGGGCTGGGGGGGGGGGTTCTGATCTCTGGGCCTGATTTTCTGTTCCCTAGAAGGAGGCCTGGGCAGCCATGCCCGGCTCTCCTGACTTTGTTATACCGGGAACTCGATCAGATCAGGGAGGCAGAGAAAAGCCACACTGGGACAGGTAGAACTGGGAGTCTCTTCTAGGAAGCAGGCAATGGGGAGGTGATCGAAGTCAGCAGGCGGGTGCCACTGATGTTAGCATAAAGCTTATAAAGGCATAAAGAAGGACATCATAAAGGCGGGTACCGCGTGGGCTGCGGGGGGGGATTTGCGAAGCCTGTTGCTTTTAGAAGCAAAAGAAGCTAGGAGCAATAAGGGTTCCTTAATCGTTAACTAGGGGTAGAGATTTACTGGAATACAACCATCAGGGGTAGGGATTTCCTGGAGATTCACTATCCCTGTTCCCAGCCCTGGGAATGACCCACACCTCAGCAAGGGTTCGTGGAAATCGAGTCAAGTGCCCCCGTTTCCTAGGAAGGCTGTGAGCGTGTATTAGACTGTGCCAGAAAACCACGCAGACATCCAGGGACAAAGAACACTGAAAAAAGTTTCTTGCCCGTACAGGGGAGGAGCAAGACCTCTTCTCACAAGAGAGGAGTAAGAAGAAGTTTCTGGTGACTTTTATAACCTCCCAAGATGGGGGGACTCTTGCTGCTTTATGGGGTTATGGCTGCCCCAAAAGAGGCCTACTGTTGCCTTGGGAAAGAGCATGCTAGGCCTTGAGAGTAGAAGCTTCTGGGTTAACAAAAGCATTAAAATGGCGGTGGTGGGGACCAGATGGCCTAGTATGCACCCCCCTCTGTCCTCTCTGGCTGCCATCTGCAGGTTGCGTGGGCCTCAGTTTCCCCATTGGCTGCTTTCCTACTAAGTTCACTCATTACCCAGAAGACACCCCCCCCCCAGGGTTGGGGTTGCAGGGAGGCCAGGAGACAAAGAACAAATGACAAACTACTGAAACCAGGCCATGGAGAAACCAGTCTGGGCAGGTCTGGTGGGGGGGTGCTTAGACTCTCACCCCTAAACCCACACACCTGACCTAGGCCTGGGAAAGTCTTCAAAGCTTGGCTTTCACCCACCCGGGAAGAGGAGGAGGAGGAGGGGGGAGAAAGGGAGAGAAGAGGGGAGCAGCCTCCAAGCTCCACCCTTCCAATCAACAGAACTGAGAGGGTGTCTGGAAAGCCAGGATCAGAGCTACTTTCTGAGCCTTTTTTTGGGGGGGCCAGTCCTGGGGCTTGAACTCAGGGCCTGGGTACTGTCCCTGAGCCTCTATGCTCAAGGCTGGCGCTCTGTCACTTGAGTCATGGCTCCGTCTAGCTTTTTGCTGGTGATTGGAGAGTCAAGTCTTAGGGACGTTCCTGCCTGGGGTTGGCTTCGCACTGCGATCCTCAGATCTCAGCCTCCCGAGTAGCTGGAATGACAGGCTGCCTGATCATAGACAGCGCCCAGGCCGTGAGTTCAAGCCCCAGGACCGGCACCAAAGGGAGAGGGGGGAAAATACATAAATAAAGGTCATCTATTGCCCAACTCCATTTATCTGAAGTGTCCAGAACAAACAAAACCATACAAAGACAAATAAAAATGACGGGGTGGGGGTGTGTGTGGAGGGGACAAGGGAAAGGGAGGGGTTCCTCTTGGGTGAAGGAATGTTCTAGAATTAGATCGGGGTTGAGGGGGGTGGGTGGTTAGGGTGGCCCACGGTATTGTGAATCGGAGAAAACCCGCGGGGATTAAACCTTTTAGCGAGGTGAATTTTGTTACGTAAATTCTCTGCTTCCTTTTTTTCTCTTTCTTTCTTTCTCAGATAAAGAACAAGGACAAGCCGGCGGCCATTACCCACGGGAGGAGAGTTTGGAGGGAGACGAGCAGGTCTGGCTCCCCTGCTTTTATTTTCTATTTGCGTCTGTCTGAGAACTGTCGCCTCCGCCAGAGTCATTGTTTACCAAGGGAGGTTCCCAGCTTCCCCACCCCTCACCCCTGCCCGGGACTCTCAGCCCTGTGGGAGGGAGGCAGAGAGGACAGATGGATCTGGACAGCTCTACAGAGGCCAATTTATGGCTTCCATCCTGGCCATGTGCTGACCAGCAGTTGGGAAGTTCTTCCTTTGGTCTGACCACAGTATGCCACTTGGAGACAGCAGTGGGCCGAGGTCTCCACTGAGTCAGTCTGACTCAGCCGCAAGTTCCCATGAGGGTCTTCACACCAGGATGCTCACCTCCCCGTCATGGGCAGGATGTGGGTATCTGCTGCCCCCCAGAACAGCTGCTCCCCAAAAGAAATGCTGCTTTCTGTTTCCTTTCTTCTCTCTGTCTGTACGCTCTGTCAACGCTCTCTCTCTCTCTCTTTCTCTCTCTCTCTCCTTTCTCTCTCTCTGCAGCATTGAGGGTGGAACTCAGGACTTCATTCTTGCTACCAAGAATGAAGCACTCTACCACTTGAGCCATACCCCCAGTACTGGGTCTTGAACTCAGGGCCTGGGTGCTGTCCCTTAGCTTTTTTCATTCAAGGCTGGCACCCTACCACGTGAGTCACAGCTTCATGCCTGGCTTTTTGGTAGTTCATTGGAGATTAGAGTCCTCTGAATTTGCTTCCCTGGCTGGCTTCAAACTCTGATCCTCAGCTCTCAGCCTCTTGTGTAGCTAGGATGACAGGCGTGATCCATGGGTGCCCTGCTTTCTCTTTTTCTTTTTTTTTTTCTTAAACTGAAATGTAGACAATTTACTATTGTTTAACAGAAGAAAATAACAACTTTCAACTTTAACAAAGAAAAACAAATCTAAAACCATCTTGTCACATCTAAACCGTGTATATAGCTGTGAACCAGGCATGTATTCGAGACCCAGGACAGAGACAAGGCCTCTGGGATCCAGGAGGACAGGGAAAGGGGCTGAACCCCTGTTTTTCCTTTTCTTTTTTGTGTGTGTGCCAGTCCTGGGGCTAGAACTCTTTGCCTGGGCAATGTCCCTGAGTCTCTTTGTGCTCAAGGCTAGCGCTCCACCACTTGAGCCACAGCACCACGTCCAGCTTTTTTGAGTAGTTTATTGGAAATGAGAGTCTCACAGACTTTCCTGCTCTGGCTGGCCTCAAACTACAATCCTCAGACCTCAGCCTCCTGAGTAGCGAGGATGGCAGACCTTGAGGTACCAGGACCCAGCTCTAAATTCTCCTTCGATCTCTGAGATTTCAGTCAACTCCTTGCCCCTTTCTGTGCTGGTTCCTTTAACTCTAAAACAGACACTATGATAACATAGTGTTCTGAGAGGGTTCAGGTGCTGGCTAAAGAAAGCCAAGCTGGTAAGCTGCTCAGGGTCCCCCAGGCATAGAAGATGGAGGATTTTGGTGTCTCCATTTCAGACAGCACTCCAGGCTCTCTTGGGTCAGTCCCAGCCTTCTGAAATATTCTCTGGTTTTGGCTTGGTTTGGTTTGGTTTTGCCAATCCTAGGGCTTGAATTCAGGGCCTGGGCGCTGTCCCTCAGCTCTTCAGCTCAAGGCTAGCACTCTACCACTTGAGCCACAGCGCCACTTCTGGCTTTTTCTGCCTATGTGGTGCTGAGGAATCAAACCCAGGGTCTCATGCATGCAAGGCAAACGCTCTTCCACTGAGCCACCTTCTCCGCCCCCCTTTGTTAAAGTAGTTTATTGTTGGGTGCCACTGGCTCACGCCTGTAATCCAGCTACTCAGGAGGCTGAGAGCTGAGGATCGCAGTTCAAAGCCAACCTGGGCAGGAAAGTCCTTGAGATTCTTATCTCCAGTGAACCACCAGAAAATGGGAAGTGGTGCTGTGGCTCAAGTGGTAGAGCACTTGCCTTGAGCTGAAGAGCTGAGGGACAGCGCCCAGACCCTGAGTTCAAGCCCCGTGACTGACAAAAAGAAAAGTCTCATGGACTTTCCTGCCCGGGCTGGCTTTGAACCCTGATCCTCAGAGCTCAGCCTCCTGAGTAAGCTAGGATGACAGGTGTGAACCTGTTCAGGATTCTACAGGAATCCTTCAGGCCTGGGATTACAGAAAAGCAGTGCATCCTGGGAAAGGCCAGAGGGGCCTGGGAAACGGGAGCAGCGGGGGTGGGTGAGGGACTTCTGGGGTCCCATGCAGACAGGCACAAGAACTTGTCACGGTGACCGTGACCGCGCCTCCCCAGGGGCCTCTCCTCCCAGAGGAGCCTTCCTGTCCCACCGTCCCTTTCCCTTGTGGGTACATTATTAGTCAGACTTCCTCCACAGAGTCTCACTGTGTGTTGGGGGGAGGCAGGGAGGGGAACCTGTCCCCAGCTGCCAGGTGGGGGTCGCAGAATGTGTCAGCAGGACCCCAAGGCAAGGCCACCCACATTTCCCATCCCCTCCTCCAGCCCCAGCCTTCTCTCTGAACTTGTAGCCAGTCTTGAGCAAGAAATGCTAAGCAAGAGCGTTCAGGCCCTGAGTTCAAGCCCCAGGACTGACATGTTTTTGTTTTTGTTTTTTGCCAGTCCTGGGGCTTGAACTCAGGGCCTGGGCGCTGTCCCTGAGCCTCGTTGTGCTCAAGGCTAGCGCTCTACCACTTGAGCCACAGCACTATTTCTGCCTTTTTCTGAGTGGTTAATTGGGGATAAGAGTCTCACGGTCTTTCCTGCCCAGGCTGGCTTGGAACCATGATCCTCAGAACTCAGCCTCCTGAGGAAGCTAGGATTACAGGTGTGAGCCACCAGTGTCCCACACATTAAAAGTTAAAATAGGCAGTTCTTCTTTGGCTCTTTCTTTTTTGCCAGTCCCTGGGCTTGAACTCAGGGCCTGGGCACTGTCCTTGAGCTTCTTTTGCTCAAGGCTAGCACTCTGACACTTGAGCCACAGCACCACTTCTGGCTTTTTCTGTGTATGTGGTACTGAGGGATTGAACCCAGGGCTTCATGCATGCTAGGCAAGCACTCTACCACTGAGCCACCTTCCCAGCCCTTCCTTGACTCTTAAGGTGCGGATGGTGGCTGTGTCCCCCAGACCTGAGAGGGGCAGCCAGCCCCCCACAGAGCTGGGCAGATGCAGCATACAACTCTAGGGCAGCCATGCATTAGGGCAGAACCAACCTGTGCCAAGCCTGGCCCCGCTCTCTGCCCTTCCCTAATGGATCACACTCTGCTCCCACGTGCTGAAGGCTAGTCCTGCTGCGTGCCTTTGCGTTGCACGTCTCCACTGCTGGGAGTGAGTCCTTGCTCACAGTTGTGTCTGCCTAGCTACCCTGCAAAAGCTAAATGGACAAACCCAGCACCGGTGCTCACACCTGTAATCCCAGACACTCTGAGGATCACGATTCAAAAACCAGTCCGGGCAAGGAAAGGCCGTGAGACTTTTTAGCCCCAAAGGAATGACTAAAAGGCTGGAAGTGGAGAGCTAGGTCAAGTGGTAGAGCACCAGCCTGCAGGGGAAAAGTTTTGAGATGGCACCCAGGCCTGGAGTTCAAACCCCAATAATGATGAGAGAAAGAAAGAAAAAGAAAGAAAGAAAGAAAGAAAGAAAGAAAGAAAGAAAGAAAGAAAGAAAGAAAGAAAGAAAGAAAGAAGGAAGGAAGGAAGGAAGAAAGGAAGAAAGAAGGAAGGAAAGGAAGAAAGAAGGAAGGAAAGGAAGAAAGAAGGAAGGGAAGGAAGGAAGGAAGGGAGGAAGAAAGGAAGGAAAGGAAGAAAGGAAGAAAGGAAGGAAGGAAAGGAAGGAAGGAAGGGAGGGAGGGAGGAGAGGGAGGAAAGGGAGGGAAGGGAGGGAGGGAAGGAAGGAAGGAAGGAAGGGAGGGAGGGAGGAAAGGGAAGGGAAGGAGGGAGGGAGGGAAGGAAGGAAGGAAGAAAGAAAGAAAGAAAGAAAGAAAGAAAGAAAGAAAGAAAGAAAGAAAGAAAGAAGGAAGAAAAGGAAGGAAGGAAGGAAAGGAAGGAAGGAAGGAAGGAAGGGAGGGAGGGAAGGAAGGAGGGAGGGAGGGAAAGGAGGGAGGGAGGGAGGGAGGGAAGGAAGGAAGGAAGGAAGGAAGGAAGGAAGGAAGGAAGGAAGGAAGGAAGGAAGGGAGGAAAGGGAAGGGAAGGAGGGAGGGAGGGAGGGAAGGAAGGAAGGAAGGAAGGAAGGAAGGAAGGAAGGAAGGAAGGAAGGAAGGAAGGAAGGAAGGGAGGAAGGAAGGAACTTAGTGAACCGAGCCTGCATGTAGAGGCCAGTGGGTCTGTTTGGGAGGGCAGAGGAGATGTCTGGCCCCCACAGAGCGCCGACTCGGGGTCCCCAGGGCTGAGAGGATGGGCTGGCGGCCGGGGCAGCTCTTGCAGGCAGGAGCTCGTGGGGGAGGCTGGCACTATTTTTAGGTTGCTGTTGCATTTGAGAGACAAGGACGCTTCAGGCTACGAGTCCTCTTCTTCCACTGCCATGTCACCGCCACCACGCACACCCCAGTTCCTGGTCTGGGGCGCCCCCTGGGTCCCCCAGGGGTCACAGGCAGGAACCAGGAAACAGAGCAGTGGCGTCTTCAGCTCCCCATATGCAAACATGGAGGAGAGGTCATTTCCATATCATTTGCACACGGCCCTGCTTCCCCAGAGAAGGAGGCCCCTTTCAGAAAACTCTAGAAGCAACGCGTTTATCCTCCTGGCAATCAGGGGATGAGGACCCAGTCAGAAAGCATGTGGGCCAGGTATAATGGTGCACACCTGTAGTCCCAGCTACTCTGGAGCTGAGATCTGAAGATGCTGTTTTAAAGCCAGCTAGGGCAGGAAAGTCCACGATATTCTTTTTTCTTTCTTTCTTTCTTTTTCTTTTTGGTCAGTCATGGGGCTTGACCTCTGGGCCTGGGCGCTGTCCCTGAGCTCTTTAGCTCAAGGCTAGAGCTCTACCACTGGAGCCACAGCGCCACTTCCAGTTTTCTGAGTGGTTAACTGGAGATAAGAGTCTCACAGACTTTTCTACCCGGGCTGCCTTTGAACCGTGATCCTCAGATCTCAGCCTCCTGAGTAGCTAGAATTTCAGGTGAGAGCCACCAACATACGGCTCTCAGTCCACAAGATTTTTATTTCCAATGAAACACACACACACACACACACACACACACACACACACACACACACACACACACACAAGCTGGAAGTGGAGCTGTGGCTCAAAGCACCAGCTTTGAATGAAAAATCTCAGGGACAGAACGCAGGCCCTGAGTTCAACCCCCAGGACTGGCACAGAAATGCATAAATAGGTAGAATTAAATTTCATAGTATATTCAGCACAATATATTCAAACTTTCCTCATTTCCATGTGTAGAACCATATAGTAAGCTGAGATAAATCCTTCTTTCCATGTTAGGTAGTGTGTGTGTGTGTGTGTGTGTGTGTGTGTGTGTGTGTGTGTGTGTGTGTGTGTGTGTGTGTACCTATTCTGGGGCTTGAACGCAGGGCCTGGGTGCTGTCCCTGAGCTTTTTCACTCAAGACCAGCCTTCCACCACTTGAGCCACAGCTCCACTGTGAACTTTTTTAGTGATTAATTGGAGATAATAGGTCTCACAAATTTTCCTGCCTGGGCTGGCTTTGAACTAGGATCCTCAGATCTCAGCCTCTGGAATTGCTGGGATGACAGGCGTGAGCCACCAGCACTCAGCTCTGTAGTACTTAGGCCCATTTCCTTTCAGGTCCTGAGGCCTGTCCTGGGACCCTGGCGAAAGGAGCTCTAGAAGAAAATGGTTCCCAGGGACACAGGAGAAGGTTCGGCAATTGATTAGTGGTGTCTTGAGCAGGCCGACAGGTGCATGGGGTGGCTATGGGTTTAGACAGGTGCATAGGGTGGCTATGCATTTAGACAGGTGCATGGGGGGCTATGCATTTAGACAGGTGCATGGGGTGGCTATGGGTTTAGACAGGTGCATAGGGTGGCTATGCGTTTGCCTGCAGCAGGTGTTCACCCCTACCCACACCCTTTCCAATCCTATTCACGTCACCCCACTTGGGAGTCACCACCTGTGCCAGGCTGTGTTCAGTGCTTTCCCTTCCCGTTTGGTCATGCCACTAGCAAGCTAGCAGGGCGGCTGTCCCTGGGGTGTAGCCCTGCGCCCTCCCCTCCCCTCCCCTCCCTGTGGAAACTGGCCTGTGTGGGTCATCCTGACCCTGAGACTGTGAACTTTGTTTGTGTTTTGTCCCAAGGTCTCTTTGTCCCAGAGCGAAACAATAACATGAAAGTACTTCCTGAGCCAGATTTAGCCCGGCCAGCCCCCCTGCGCCAGCCCACGCCCACAGAGCCTCCTGTCTGGACCAGGGCCTCCCCATTCTTGTCCAGACAATGAGAGGCTAAAATTAGGCCAAATAAGGAACTAGAAGTCAGGCACTGGTGCTCATGCCTGGAATCCTAGCTACTCTGGAGGCTGAGGATTAAGGATCAAAGTTCAAAGGGAGACAAACTGGAGAGACTCTTATCTCTAGTTAACCAGCTAAAAGCTGTGGCTCAAGTGGGTTGAGCTAAGGGGGAAAAAATGGGAGGCCCAATAATAATAATAGTACTAGTAATAATAATATGCTTGGTTCAGAATTTGTGAAAGAGGAACCAAGGCTGAAAAAATCACTAGAACAGTAAGAAATTGAACCAATTGTTCAAGAATAAACAGATCTGGCTGGGTGCCGGTGGCTCACGCCTGTAATCCTAGCTACTCAGCAGACTGAGACCTGAGGATCACAGTTCAAAGCCAGCCCAAGCATGAAAGTCTGGGAGACTCTTTTCTCCAATAAACCACTCAGAAAACTAGAAGAGGTGCTGTGGCTCCAGTGGTAGAGCGCTCGCCTTGAGCTGAAGAGCTGAGGGACAGCGCCCAGGCCCAGAGTTCAGGCCCCACGACTGACAAAAAGAAAAATAAAAGAATAAACAGATCTGAATTCCTCCCAAGGCCTAAATTCAAGCCCCTGGACTGGCACAAAAAGAAGAAAGAGAGGGCTGGGAAGTTGGCTCAGTGGTAGAAGTGCTTGCCTTGCTTGCTTGAGGCCCTGGGTTCGATTCCTCAGCACCACATAAGCAAAAAAGAAGAAAAGCTGGAAAGTGGCGCTGTGGCTCAAGTGGTAGAGCACTAGCCTTGAGCTGAAGAGCTGAGGGACAGCGCCCAGGCCCAGAGTTCAGGCCCCACGACCGGACCAAAAAAAAAAAAGAAGAAAGAGAAGGAGGAGGAGGAAGGGGAGAAGGGGAAAGAGGAGACAAAGGAGAAGGAGATCAAGGAGAGGAGAAGTTTGAGGAGGAAAAGAGGAGGAAGAGAAGAGGAAGAGGGAGAAGAGGAGAGGACAAGGAGGAACCCCACTGAAGAATTCCACGCCATCCTGACATCTCAGGTGGGAGCACCCTCCAGCACGCCCGGGGATCACGGTGTGCAGCAGGGCCAGGCTTTGGGCCTTCACCTCTCTGGCCCTCTGCTGTCCCAAGGAGAGCAAGCAGGGGTGAGAAGCAGAGGGACAGGCCCGGCTCCTGCCCTCGGCCCACACTGGCCCTGGGCATGTCACACGGCTGCCCTGCAGCTGATCTTCCCTGCCACCAGGACAGACACCTGCCCACCTCCAGCAGAGGCCCTGCGCCGGCCATCACACAGGAACCTTGTGAGTGTGTGTGTGTGGGGGGCGGAGGTGTAGGAGCTCCGTGAGGTCTCATTTACATGAGATTTACACGGGATTTACATGGGCTCATCTCATGCCTGGATGCACAGGGCTCTGGGTGGCTCCCGAGGGACAACAAAGGAGTGTACACTCCATGCTCACCACATGCCCCCAAAAAAGCTGTGGAGCCCCTGCAAGTCTCTTGGTCACCGTGGAAGGGGGCAGGGGGCGGGGGACGGGAAGTAAATGCTGGTGGCAGGGGTAAGCATGCATCATTCCAGCTCTGCCAGAACTGATCAGAAGCTGGGCTGGTGGTTGGATAAGAGGGGGGACTGTCCCAAGTGTCTTACACACACACACACACACACACACACACACACACCTCTTCCAGCAGTGGCTGCTACTAGTACAGAGAAGGCCTCTCAGGACCACATGGACTCCTTTTCTTGTGGCACGGTGGTTTGGGGTGCCCACCTCGATTAGGGCTCAGCCTCCTCCCCACCAGGGCGCCAGGACATTAGAGAAGGAAGGGGGCGGTACAGGCGCTAGGGGGGCTGGGGATGCATGGCTGGGGGGGGTCTGGTCCCCCAGCAACAGAAGCCACCCAGTGGTCACCCAGTCTCACCACGATCCGCCCCCCCCCCGGCCCGGGACAGCTGGCACGAAGGCAGAGAGCAGGCACAGGTAAATAAATAGCTTGTTTATTAGTAATATGTGACATTATTATTAAAGTGCATTGAGAAGATGCAGGGGCGGAGGCCCCCGACACAGCTGGACAAAGGCCTGGGACCGAGGGGCCTCCAGCCGCCCCCTGGACACGGGGCCCAGGCCAACCCCAGGAGAAGTTTTCACAGTTTAGCCTAAGTTACGGCATGTCCTGAGCTGAAGGGGGGTGGGGTGGGGGGAGGCGAGGAGCATGGAAGCACAGCCCCTGGGGAAGGGGGGCCCGAAGGGAAGGGAGGGGGGCCTCCCTGCCCCCCCAACCCCCAATGCCAGGGGCAGAGTCCTGGGACCTTCCCCAATGGACCCGGCTCCTTCCTTGAAATGACCACGGCCCAACTGAGGGCTTTAATTTCCCTGTCTCCCTTCCCCCCACCCCCACCCCTCCTCTATTCACCCCTACCCTAAGGGGGGGGGAGAGGGGAGGGCTTGCACCCTCAGACTGGATTCCCAGGACAGAGGCTGCTCACCCTGGCACCCTCCAGACCCGTGCCCTTTACGCCAGCCTGTGACCCGCCCCCCACCCTTCCCAGCCCCTTCCTCTCCTCCCCCCACCCCTACCCCCCCCACCTGTAGTTTTGGTATTTCATACAGATGCAATCGGAAGAAATAGCTATACGTGAAATAGGCCTAACGTAAAAATAGAGCTTTTTTTTTTTTTTCGTGGGTTTTCTTTTTTGCTTTTTTTCTCTCTCCCCCCACCCCACCCCACCCCCATCCTTCAATCCGGAAAGCAAAAACATCCTTCAATAAACATGCAAGGCGCTGTCTGGTGGCACCAAGCTGGGCACAAAGGCCAGGCGGGAGCTATTAGCCACCCAGAACCCAAAAAACCACGGGGGGCAAAGGAAAGGCGGCCTCAAACCTCAGCCCCCAAAGTCTAGATATGCTGAAGTGGGGGGCGGGGCTCCAGCTAGCCTTTCCCAAACCCCAGGTTGGGCAGGAGAATCATTGCATTCAGTTAAAGGGGAGGACTTCAGGGGAAAATAGCCTCCAGAAAATAAAAAGTCTTGGATCTCTGATGTCCCCAGCGCCTCCTGGGACACCCCCCACCCTCCCTCCCCCCAACCCCCCTCCCTGCCCTCACCCCACCTGGCCCAACAGCCGCCCGCGGCTGGACAGCTCCAGGCCTTTTGCCTCCTCTGGGCCATTCAGTCTCCGTGGAAGAGCTGATGGTTGGGCCTGTGGCTTCTGAGGCCAGCGGGCTATGAGCAGGAGATGTTTGGGGGACCCCCCCCCACACTCCGTGGGCTGTGGGAGTCTGGGCTCTGCCCAGCTCTTGCAGGCCTAGTGGAAGAGCAGGCCCAGAGTGAGCGTAGGCAGGATGCCCAGCCAGAGAGAGGCGGCCAGGACCCCTGCGCGGCCCATCAGCTGCTCGGCCAGGGCGCGGCCCTCGGGCAGCAGCTCCCAGTGCTGGGCTTCGCGGAGGTAGGAGCCCTCCTGGGCCTCGCAGCGGTAGTGGCCGTACTGCCGGGCCGTGAGGTTCTCGATGAACAGGATGCAGTTGGGGCTCTGGTGGCCCGGCTCACAGCTCTGCTCCACACTCTCCTCGTGACGCCAGGAGTAGGTGGCGTGGCGTGACTCCATGGGGCAGCTGAGGTAGTAGCGGGAGTTCTGGGCCAGTGATACCTTCTGCAGTGGAGCTTCGTCTGGGGTGGTAGGGAAGTGGGAGTGGGGGGAAGCAACTTGAAAAGGAGCTCAAGGCACCAAGGCTTCTTTTTTTTTTTTTTTCTGTTGTTGGTCGTGGGGCCTGAACTCTGGGCCTGGGCGCTGTCCCTCAGCTCTTCAGCTCAAGGCGAGCGCTCTACCACTTGAGCCACAGCGCCACTTCTGGCGTTTTTCTGCCTATGTGTGGTACTGAGGAATGGAACCCAGGGCCTCATGCATGCAAGGCAAGCGCTCTACCACGGAGCCACCTTCCCAGGCCCCTGGGCTCCTTGTTTTACTCAAGGCTAGCACTCTGCCACTTGAGCCACAGCATCATTTCTGACTTTTTTTTCTGGAGGTAAGAAGTCTCATGCACTTTCCTGCCCAGGCTGGCTTTGAACCACGATCCTCAGATCTCAGTCTTCTAAGTAACTAAGGTTAGAGGCATGAGCCACTGGCGCCCAGTTCCAAGGCTTCTAAATAAAGAGGAGGGCCTGTTTTACAACGTCATTCCCCGCATCTCCCTCCTCCTGACTGGCTGGGCACCGTAGCTCATGCCTGTAATTCCAGCTGAGATCTGATGATCATGGTTCAAACCCAGCCCTTTAGCATGAACAGTCCAGGAGACTCTTATGTTCAATTAACCAGAAAAAAAAAATAATAGTAAGGAAAAGTAGAACTGTAGCTCAGGGGGTAAAGCACTAACCTTGAGCAAAAAAAAAAAAAAAGCTAAGGGACAGCACCCAGGCCTTGAGTTCAAGCCCTGGCACTGGTACACGTACACACACACTACACGTACACACACATACACACACACACACACACACAGATCCTACACTTACCCTGTGGTTCCCTCAGCAGAACTGGGTCCCACCTCATCTGCCCAGGGTCCCCAGGTTGGGGCCAGATCAGCCTCAAACCAGCACAATCGGAGAGTATCTTCCCCCCCCCCCCAAGCTGAGGCCCAGAGGCAGGGCAGATACCTGGTTTGGGACTGGGACATTCTTTGTGTGGCTCAGCTGGGTTAATAGCCTGCAGCACTGGACTGAGGGTAGAAGCAGATGGTAAGACGATGTGCCCCCTTGCAGCTCCCCCCCCCTTCTCCCCCCCCCCTTCCGGGACACAAAGGGCCTGGGCAAGGTACCGGTGGGAGCTGTAGATGGATATACAGCGGTCCTGGTCCCAGCCGCAGTACGGGTCTCTGGACATGAGGCAGCCATGGCAGCCACCGCCGTACACGTCACACAGGTCCAGTGGCACCTGGCTCACCTCCCACTGGGAGCCCACGAACAGCTTCCGCTGCCCAGGAGAAAGAGCGAGTCCCTAGCATCAGGCCCTGCAGGGTTCCCAGTGCCCAGGCCACAGAGGACCTTGCTACCCAGCAGGCTCCGGGGCTCAGAGCCGGGCACTGGGGGCTCACACCTGTCACCTAGTTAGTTACTCAGGAGGCAGAGATGTGAGGATCATGGTTGGAAGCCAACCAGGGGAAGAGAAATCTGTGAGACTCTTTTTTTGGTTACATCGTGGGGCTTGAACTCTGGGCCTGGACGCTGTCCCCGAGCTCTTCATCTCAAGGTAAGTGCTCTACCACTTTGAGCCACAGCGCCACTTCTGGTTTTCTGGTGGCTCATTGGAGATAAGAGAGTCTCACAGACTTGCTTGTCCAGGCTGGCTTTGAACTGCGATCCTCCGATCTCAGCCTCCTGAATAGCTAGGATGACAGGTGTGAGCCAGCAGCCAGGCTTCTGTGAGACACTTTATCTCTTAACAAAACAGCCAAAAGCCAGAAATGGAGCTGCGGCTCAAGTGGTAGAACAAAGCTTTGAGTGAAAACGCTCAGGGACAGCATCCAGGCCCTGAGTTCAAAAGACAGGGCCGGGGGGGGGGGGGGGGGGGCGGGGCTGGTGGGGAGGCCCTGTGGGAGGAGGTGGGGGGGAGGGGGAGCTCACCCTGTCAGCATCCAGGGACATGGTTTGAATGGCGGCCGCCCGGCGGAAAGGCTGGATCTCCATGATGTTGAACACGAGTCTGTGTTCCTGTTCTCCTGCTTCTACCACCTTGTGGATGGTGCCTCTGTCTGTGGGTGGGTGGGTGGGGGGCAGAGGATCAGTGGGTGGGGGTGGGCCACTAGGGGAGTCCAACTCCAAACCAGGAGGTGCCTGTATCCTAGATACTTCAGGAGGCTGACATCTGAGGATCATGGTTCGAAGCCAGCGAGGGCAGGAAAGTCCCCAGGAGACTCTTATCTCCAATTCCCCACTCAAAAACCAGAAGTGGCGCTGTGGCTCAAGTGGTAGAGCGCTAGCCTTGAGCACGGAGAGGCTCAGGGACAGTGCCCAGGCCCCGAGTTCAAGCCCCACAGCCAACCAAAACAAAACACACCAAAAATACCAGAACCAGGCCTGGTCTCTTCCAGGCTGTGCCAGCAGGGGTAGATGCGGGGTGGGAAGGGCAAGAAAGACACAGGACTGGCGTAGAGTAGGAAGGAGGGCACGGAACCCAAGGGCAATCTAGAAGCTTCCGGTCTAGAGAAGAACCCTAATATGCCTGGGGCTGCAGCCTTAGGGACAAACCAAGACTGAGCACACCATCCGTGACCCCATTTACCTGTCCCCGGCCCTTCTTGGGGGGACAGGTATCTCCCCCACATCGCAGCTAAGGAAGGGAGGCTCAGCAAAGCCAAGCCATTCGCTCAAGGTCACACAGCTGGTGAAAGGCAAAGATGCCAACAAAACACAGATCGAGGGGCGGGGAGGGAGGGGACCCCCAGCCCTCAACTTCCTCCACCTGGCCCCGGCTTGCTTGCCGGCCCCTTTGGGGACACAGGCCCATGACGTCAACTGCTTACTTGGGAAGAATGTGGACATTTCCGGGGAAGTCGTGAAGATGGATCCCAGACAGGCTTCTCCTCGTTTCCCCTCATTGCTCTGCCTTATATAAGCGAGTGCATCTGTCACAGCAGAGCTGTGGACACGGGCCTCGCTTACTGGCTATGCTGCAGGCTTTGTCTGCATCGCCTAGGTTTGGGGTGTATGTGTGTGTGTGAGTGTATGTGTGTGTGTTTCCAGGATGGCCTTCTTTTGTTCTAAGATCCAATCCCCAGCACTTAAGTCTTGGGGGATATTTTAATTTCCACGGAATCTCACAGCTGAAAAGAACTTCAGATTCCATTTAAGTGCTCCCAAGGTCGTAGAACTGGGCTACTGCCTGCAAGAACGGTGCTCCCTGGAGCTACCTGCCCAAGGCTAATGGGGATCCTGACCCTCAGCTCTCCTAATCCCATATCACCTGCTGTCCCAGTTTCTAGAACCATCTTCCCTCTCTCCCTCCCTTCCTCTCTTCTTCCCCATTTCCCAGGGTGTCACCCGGGGCCCCTAAAAAAAGCAATCAGATGATCCACTTTGGAGCAGGTTCTAGAATGCCCACCTGCAGAGTCTTCCTGAACCTTGCCAAAGCCCCCAGCCTGGGTGCATGCGCACACAGAGGTGTACACGTTCACACATGCACATGTGCATGCACGTATGCCTGCACCTCCTTCCAATCAGCCTGGGGACATTATCCTTCCCCTCCCAGAGAACTTCCCAGTCTCCAGAGCCTCCGTTCCCGACGGAAGACTCCAGAGAATTTTATTTTATATCATTTTATGTAATGTGGCCTCACTATTTCCAAATGCTGCAGGCTCCAACATGATTCCTCTCCGTGGGCCTCAAGGAGGACAGAGACACTTTCCCTAATCCTGGAGCGTGCAGGAAGGGACTGCATGGGAGCCCTGGCCCTGAGCCCCATGGCTTTTCCTGGGGGGCTGCTGCCCTGAGCCCAGCCCCGTGGGATCCTGTCCTCCCCTGCTTCCCAATGCCCTATGGGAAATCCCTCTCCTAGAGGATTCCGGGAGCCACTCGATGGTCTTAGGGCCTGGGCTTACACTCAGGCCACCACAGGCCTGGGCCAGGCAACTTGGGAGGTAAAGGGACAATCCAGGGCCGAGGCCTGGGGTGCTCAGGTACCAGAGGTGTAAGGCCCCCTTCCAGTCTTCAAGAAGGCCTATGCCTGGGCACCCAGCTGGCTCTACCCAGCTCTGAGGCTTCTCTCTGTCTAGTGGCTGTGCAGAGGGCACCCAGGGGGTGAGGGGGGGGCGCCATCCGGAGCTCCTCTCTTCTGCTGCACTAAATCCTCTGCTCAAATTGACTCTAAAGGCTTTCCTCTTACTGGGCGCCAGTGGCTCACGCCTGTCATCCTAGCTACTCAGGAGGCTGAGATCTGAGGATCGTGATTTGAAGTCAGCCCAGGCGGTAAACAAGACTCTTTTATCCAAGTAATCAGCAAAAAGCTAGAAGTGTGTCTCAAAGGGTAGAGCACCAGCCTTGAGCAAAATAAAAACCTCAGGGACAGCGGCTGGGCATTGAGTTCAAACCCAGGTGGTGGACGTATACACACACACACACACACACACACACACACACACACACACACGCAAACACCAACACAATCCCAAATTCAGGCAGAAGTTCCAGGGCCCTCATTCTACTTGGAAGATCCTTCCAGAAGGCCTGAAGGCCAGAAGGCCAGGCCCTTGCACCTGGCTTCCAGATCTGTCTCCACTACCTTCTTCCCCAAGTCCAACATTGAGACCAAAGCCGCACCAGGCTTTGGCTCACTCACTCTGCTTCTGCCTCAAATCCCACGTCAGGCTCTCCTCCTATCCTAGCAGGTCTTTCCCATTTCCCTCTGCCCCACCTCCTCCAGGAAGTCCTCCAGGCCTGCTTCATCAACCACAGCCACACACACAGCCCAAGCAAATGCTACTTCCATGATCCTTTCCACCGCTCATCCTTTCTACTGGTCGTAAGCATCTTCACTAAGAAGCCAGAAGGCCCTAGGGCAGCCTCACCTGTGGTTAGGTAAAGCACGCGGAAGGTCTCCCCGTGGCTGGCTTGCATGCGGTGGACGACCACTTTCTGGTAATGGTACTTAGAGTGGAACAATGGCGTCTTTAGGGGTCCCATGGGCTCCACCCTCTGAGCCACCTCGGGGTGGCTGTCGGCCACCTGGAAGGTCTCGGTAGGGATGGGATGCTGGTCTGGGAGGCACTGGGAAGGAAAAGAGGCTCAGATCAGTGGGGGTGCCTGGGAGCTGGGGTGCAGGTGGGGCTGAGTGGGGCCTGAGCCCCGGCTCACCTTGCCAGGTCGAGGGTTAGGAAGGCCCGCGTGGTAGCCCTTGAGTGAGGACGTGCGGAAAACCCGGTCGATGTCACCGAGGGAATACACGCACACGGCCGAGTAGTTCCTGCAGGGACATGGGGACCGCCATCACTGGGGGAAAGGAGGGGCTCAGGATCCCCTACCTCCACGTCACAGGCCAGCCCAGGCCCCTGAGCAGAGACTATCCACGGCCCAGCCCCAGGGGCCTGGGATACATCGAAATGAGGGAGGGAAGCCGGGGGCCGGGTGGCTCCCGCCTGCCATCCCAGCTAGTCAGGAGGCTGAGAGATCTGAGGATTGCGGTTCGAAGCCAGCCCAGGAAGAAAGAAAATCAAGGACAGTGCCAGGCCCTGCGTTTAAGCCCCAAGGTCTGCACACAAAAATGAATAACTGAGCAAAGAAATAAATGAATAAATGGGGGGGGGGGGAGGGAAGGACAGACAGGAGGAAAGAGAGGGAAGAGTAGGAGGGAAGTTCAACCTAGTATCTCTCGGGCTAAAACCACGACCTTCAGTTCTGGGATGGCATTGCCCAGCTCCCAGGCCACCTGTTTTACCCAACCCAGTGTGGATGGGGGTACGGATATCCCAGAAGCCCTGATGCTCACCCCCTTCCCCCCCCCAGCGGCCGCCCCACCCACACAGGGGCCAGAACGAGACCTTCGTTCTCCTACCACACCTAGGACTTTTTTCGGTTTTCTTGCCTGCCTTGTTTTCAATCAATGAAAGTGATTAAGGAGTGTGAATTAGGGAGCAGGCTCAGCGCCTGAGCAGGTGTCATCGCACCCCGAAGAGTCCTGGGGGGCCATTCCCAGGGCCCAGCTCTGGCTCTGAGCACACGCAAGGCAGGACACACAGGTGTCCTGATGATCACACCCCACGGATTGACTCCTGAATGCAATTGAATACACATCACAGCTGTGGGGCTGAGGTGTGTGTGTGTTGGGGGGAGCATGTCTGTCATCCCAGCTACCCAGGAAGATGAGATCTGAGATTGAGGCTCCAAGTCCATGAGAGTCTTCTCTCCAGGGAACCAGCAAAAAGACAATAGAAATACTGATCAAACAAAACCCATGGCACTGACACCACACGCACACACGCACGCACGGCCTGGGCCTTGGCCAGCAGGGGCAGGCTGAGCGGGTGGGGATGGGCTCACCAGGGGTTGGAGAAGACGCCATAGACCCGGGTGTTTCTCCACTGGCCACTGGGGTCAGGGAGCAAGAAGACGTCCTGCAGCCGGTTGAAGTTCTTGTTGGTGGCGGCGTCGCTACACACCAGCATGGCTTTCAGGAACGTGTTCCATTTGGACACCGACAGGGAGCTCTCACCTCCCTGGTCCCCCTAGAAAGGCCGAGAGCAGAGAAGGCCCCTGAGCACCTGCCTGGGGCTCCAGTGCATGCTTGGGGCTCCAGTGCATGCGTGGGGCTACTGCACATGCGTGGGGCTACTGCGCATGCTTGAGGCAAACCTGCTGCTAGGCGTGCCGGCCTATGGCCCACAAGAAGATGGGCTGGGAGGACTGGGAGGGGGCTGAGGAAGAGGCATGGGCCTGGCTGATCCAGGCTCAGGGTGGATCAATGTGTTAAGAACCCTGATCCTCCCACCTCAGCCTCCTGAGTGGCTGGGATGACAGGCGTGTGCCACCAGCCCAGGCTAACTTTGCTTCCGTTGTGTACGGGCGGCCACCCATGGCCTGGCCGCTCACCCTGCACAACTGAGCCACGCGCGACACGTTGAGAGGAGCCTCGGGGTTCTTGTCCGGGTTGTCCTCTCGGAAGAAGTAGTAGATCTTGTCGTCGTAAGCCTGGTCTTGGTGCACCACCGTGGCCTTGATGAACTGGGGGTCTGCAGGGAGGGGCAGGTGGGGGTTCAGGAGTGGTTATAAGGACCAGGGGGACCCATCCCCCACCGACTCCCTCCTGCACCCCACCCACCATTCACCTAACACAAGCCCAGGGCAGCTGAGACTTAAGAGTCAGACTGGGGGCACCAGGCCCAGCACCCAAAGGACAGGGAAACTCTGTGGCCCCACCCACACCCGTGTGCTATGTTGCTCCCTTCTTACGGTGACATCATGGGCCCAGGAGCAATGACTTCATGCCTGGGGACTTGGGGCAGGGAGAGAGGGGGAGAAGGGCAATGTCCCTAGGGACACTTACGTCACTTTGTGACTAATTGGCAGAGCCTTAATGAACAGAGGGATAGGCTGTCCATCCGTGAGCTCAGCAGCGAGTTGAACCTGGGCTCTGGGCCCTCACTCTGGGAGAAGCCACCCTGTCTCCATGCCTTTTATTTGTGTGTGTGGTGGGGGGGGGGCTTGAACTCAGGGCCTGGGCACGGTCCCTGAGCTGCTTCTTTTGCTCAAGGCTAGCACTCTACCACTAGAGCTACAGCTCCACTTCTGGCTCTGTGTGTGCGTGCGTGCGTGCGTGCGTGCGTGCGTGCGTGCGTGTGTGTGTGTGTGTGTGTGTGTGTGTGTGTGTGTGTGTGTGTTTCACTGGAGATAAGTCTCAGACTTTCCTGCCCTGGCTGTCTTGGAAGCATGATCCTCAGAGCTCAGCCTCCTGACTAGCTGGGATTATAGGCGTGAGCCACCAGCCTCTCAGCATATGTTTATCTCAACAGCGTCTCTGCTCTTCTAACCCAAACCCCTCAGCCTGGGCCTGCCTTCTGGCTTTCCTGAACAGTTCAGAACACACCTGCAAGCTAGCTGCTGGTGGCTCACGCCTGTAATTCTAGCTATTCAAAAGGCTGAGATCTGAGGATCACAGTTCAAAGCCAGCCAGGGCAGGAAAGTCCATGAGACTCTTTACCTCCAATGAACGACTCAAAAAGCGGAAGTGGCGCTGTGGCTCAAGTGGTAGAGCGCTGGCCTTAAGCTGAAGAGCTCAGGGACAGCACCCAGGCCCAGAGTTCCAGCCCCACGACCAACACACACACAAAACACAAACACAAACCATGCCCCCCCCAAACCCCCCATCCAGATTCAGCCCAGCCCAGGGCTCCAACTCACTCTGCATGACCGTGTCGCTGGTGTACAGTTCGCTCTCGCCACGGATTCGGCGGAATCGGGGTATCTTCCCATTGTACTCCTGCTTCCGAATGGTGGAGTAGACCTCGTCCCCTGGGGGTGTGAGGGGCGTGGCCTCAGGACAGGGCTCCTCCCAGGCCTGGGCGTGGCCTTAGAACAGCCCCACCCACAACTGGGCATATCCCACGATCACTCCACCCAACCTGGGCGTGGCCTCTGGACAGGGCTCCGCCCAACCCCTCCCCTGCCCACCCTTTAGGACGGGGGCAGCAGCTCCCTCCCTGGGTCACCCTACCTTCAAACAGGACCAAGGAGTTTTCCTCTGGGCTGAACGGGGCGTAACCTCTCATCTCCCCAAGCGCCATCACAGAACCATTCACCTGGGGGACAATGGCCTTGTGATCTCCCGGACTCTGCCCACCAGGAGGACTAGTGTCTTCTGGGACATTCTGCCCAGGATGAGGCCCACCCAGGGGGGATCCCTGCACCCAGGAAAGCAGTGGCTTCTCTGGCAGAGGGGACCAGGGTGGGGTACAGAGGGGGTTATCTTGCTCACCAGGTTCCAGCAACTAGGGCGCCGCGCATTGGTGCCACAAATCAGCAGACCCTCACTCCGCCTTTCTATGAGTGTGATGTAGTTCTCGCAGTCCTGCATAGAGAAAGAGGGTGAACAAGGAGATGGGGGGGTTGGAGTGAAGAGGGACCAAGAGCCTCTAACTCAGAAAAGAAGACATCAGAAGGGCTGAACAAGCCAGGCACTGGCGGCTCACACCTGTCACCCTGGCTACTCAGGAGGCTGAAATCTGAGGATCGGGGTTCAAAGCCAGCCCAGGCAGGAAAGTCTGAGAGACTCTGATTTCCAATTAACCACCAGAAAACCTGAAGTGGTGCTGTGGCTCAAAGTGCTAGAGCACTAGCCTTGAGCAAAAAACTCAAGGACAGCACCTAAGCCCTGAGTTCAAGCCCCTCAACTGAAAGGAAAATAAAGGGGGTTGAACAAGCCAGGCACTGGTGGCTCACACCTGTAATCCTAGCTATCCAGGAGGCTGAGATCTGAGGATTGACGTTGGAAGCCAGCCCCAGCAGATACATCTAAGAGACTCATTGGAGAACAAACCAACCCCTGGGGGTGGGGGTGGGGGGGAACTGCAGGTGGAACTGTGGCTCAAGTAATACAGTGCTATGCAGCCTTGAGGATAAAAGCCAAGAGAAAGCTAAGCGCTGGTGGCTTACGCCTATAATGCTAGCTACTCGGGAGGCTGAGATCCGTTTAAAGTCAGCCCTGGCAGGAAAGTCTGAGAGACTCTTATCTCCAATTAACCGCCAGAAAACCGGAAGTTGGCGCTGTGGCTCAAGTGGTAGAGTGCTCGCCTTAAGCTGAAGAGCCGAGGGACAGCGCCCAGGCCCAGAGTTCAAGCCCCACAACTGATGGAAAAAAAAAAAAAAAAAGCCAACAGAAAGTTCCAGGCTCTGAGTTCAAGCCTCAGGACCAACACAAAACAAAACAAAAAGAAACAAAAACCTTTCCTATCAGTCTGGGGACTCAGGGCAGACTCTTCCTCCTCCTCCTTCAGATTCTCCTCTCGTCCCAAGGGATACTGACCCTGCCCATGCTGTGCCCACACTCACCCGCTTGTCCTGGCAGGACCCCTTGGTGGAGCCAATGTTCACCTAGGGGAAAGGGAGAGGAACATGAATTTACTCTTCTAGGGGGTGGCAAGACGCCCCTAAATGCTGTCCATGCCGCCTCAGGCCACCCCTGCATGAGACTCAAAGGGACAAGGAGATTTCCCATCATCCCATAGGCTGTCCAGTGTGGTACTGGGCACGGCTGTGTCAGAAGACCAGGAGCCAGGCACCGCCTGTAATCCCAGCTACTCGGGAGGCTGAGATCTGAGGCTCGAGGTTCAAAGCCAGCTCAGGCAGGAAAATCTGTGAGACTCTTATCTCCAAGGAACCAATAGAAAACCGGAAGTGGAGCTGTAGCTCCAAGGAGTAGAGCACTAGCCTTGAGCAAAAGAACTCAGGAGCAGCGCCCAGGCCTTGAGTTCCAGCCCCAAAAAGAATGCCCCAATCTGAACTATATTTGGGAACCATATGTGGGCTGTGGAGGTCAGGGTCCAGTTCAGGAAGAGGGGGTCAGCTCCTTCATAACCCCTCCCATGCCCGGTGGGGGTGGGGGTAAGAGGGGAAGCCGGGAAGGGAAGGGAAGGGGGGGAGGGGAAGGGGTGGGGGGGAGGGGAAGGGGGAGGGGAAGGGGCAGGGGGGGAGGGGAAGGGGCAGGGGGAAGGGAAGGGGGGAGGGGAAGGGACGGGGGAGGGGAAGGGGCGGGGGAGGGGAAGGGGCGGGGGAGGGGAAGGGGCGGGGGGGGGGGGGAAGGGGTGGGGGGGGAAGGGAAGGGGCAGGCTCACGGTGTGCACGGAGGCGTTCTTGCCCTCGGGAAAGTCGAAGAGGTAGATCTTGCTGCGCCCACCCACCCACACGGAGGTGCTGCCGGGTTCGTGGAAAAGCACGGTGTGGGGCTCAGCCTGGCCAAAATCCACCCGATCCTGCCCTGCATGGCGTGAAGAGGTAACAGGAAGAAAGCAACGTTGAGGTTGGGCCCTGAGCACCCCCGATTTAAGCGTCTTAAATTCCCAGGAATTAGTGAAGAACCCCACATTCTCCTCCTTTAAGATGCCCTGTAGGCTTGCCCCAGCCCTGCCATGGGTACAAGATCGGGGCTAGATCTGTAGGATAGAAATCCTCCATTCCCGCTGGGAAAGCACAGTCATGGGGTGGAAGCACGTGTGGAAGGCGGTGAGGAGGGGGTCCCTCTGAATCAGGGGCTTGGGACAGCACCTCCCAAGCCAGACTCCGGCACACCCCACCCCTATCCTAGCTTTGCCCACTGAGGTGCCCCTTCCGGGAGAGAGTCTGGAACACAGCACACAGACTGAGTTTTTCCATAGAAGGGCTGACCAGGACACAAATGTTTGTCCCCAAAAAAAGAAACTCGCAGCCACCACCTCCCTGGAGAACGCACTGTCTCATCTCCGGCGTGACATTGTTGCGGTTGTCCTGATTGCAGGGCTAAATGCCGGGGCTGGGCTAGCCTGGGGCTGTGCCCTCAGCAATCAGCCACCCCCAGCGGCTTCCCACCTCCGGAATTGGGTCTGACCAGTGTTTTTCCAGCTGCAGTAAACTCTAGAACAACAAGCCAGGACTTGGGACACCCACACAGGACGTGCCCGAAGCCCAGACAGAGAAAAGCTGCCATTTCCTCAACATCTTCCCCAGATCTTGTTGGTCGTGGGTGGGGCTTGAACTCGGCCTGGGCACTTGTCCCTCAGCTCTTCAGCTCAAGGCTAACGCTCTACCGCTTGAGCCACAGTGCCAGGAGTGCTGAGGAATCAAACCCAGGTATTCATGCGTGCTAGGCAATCACTCTACCACCAAGCCACCTTCCCAGCCCACTTCTGGCTTTTTCTGTGTAAGTGGTGCTGAGGATTCGAACCCAGGGCTTCATGCATGTGAGGCAAGCGCTCTACCACTGAGCCACCTTCAACAGCCCCTCCCCCGAGTCTTTCTTGCTGTCATTTGAACCACTCCTGACATCCTACTGTGTGGCTGGAACTGTCTGGGCTCTCTCCAGAGGATGGAAAGAAAGGACACAGACATGGCCCATGGGGGCGGGGGTGCCAAGTTTGCAGCCATCAGCTCAGCCCGGCTCTTCTGGTATATTCTGCAGACAGCTGACACAGCAGTTCAGGAGAAAACAGACACCATTACTCCCCTCCCCGCTGCCCAGCTACCAAAATTACCTCCAATTCACCTGAGACAGAAAGGTCAAGGGGTAGCCAGGCACTGATGGCTCACGCCTGCCATCCCAGCTACGCAGGGGGGCTCAGAGCTGAGGATCACGGTTCAAAGCCAGCCCAGGGCAGGAAAGTCTGGGAGACTCTTATCTCCATCGAACCATAAAAAGCCAGAGGTGGAGCTGTGGCTCAAAGTGGTAGAGCACCAGCCTTGAGCACAAAAGGTATGGGACAGCACCTAGGCTCTGAGTTTAAACCCCAGTATTAGGAGTGTGTACACACACACACACACACACACACACACACACACACACACACACACACACACACACACACACACAAGGCAAAGTGTTGAGCGTTCAGCATATGCTGTCATCGATGGCCCCAGCTGGATGCAGAGGGTGTACAATCTGCAGAAGCCCCGAGCCTCTCTCCCATCACCCTGCACAGCCAGCCTGGTGGAGCGGGGGAGAGGTTCACACGTGTGTCTTGCAGAGGTTGGCCCCAGGAGACCACCCCAGTCCCAGAGGGCCAGCATCTGCACCAGCCTCAGTGGAAAAGCCAGAGGAGGCCAATGTACAACTCTACCCATGAGGACCCTGGACAGCTCCTCTGGGGGGGAGGGGGATCACTGGACTGTCAAAGGGAGTGAGTCAAATCTGATGGAGGAAGTTGAGGGCGGGTGACTCAAGCCTGTCATCCTAGCTATTCAGGAGGCTGAGATCTGAGGCTCGAGATTAGAAGCCAGCCTGGGCAGGCAACTCCGTGAGACCCTCATGCCTAATAAATCACCAGAAAACCAGAAGTGGTGCTGTGGCTCAAGTGGTAGAGTGCTAGCCTTGAGCTAAAGAGCTCAGGGACAGTGCGCAGATCCAGAGTTCAAGCCCCATGACCGACAAAAAAAAAAAGAAGTGGAGCTGTGGCCCAAGTGGTAGGATGCCAGCCATAAGCCAAGAAAAAAAAAGCTCAGGGACAGTACCCTGGTCCTGAGTTCAAGCCCCGTGTCCAGCAGGTGAGCGCATGCACGTGCACGCACACACACGTGTGCACACACACACACACAAATCCTGGCTGCAAGATGGAGGAGAGGGGAGGCAGGGATGGGTGGCCCCATTTTGTAGAGAAATAAGCACCCCCAAGAAGTCACCTCTGGTGACCCCCGGGCTCCTGCCCTTGCCCACTCGGTGCCTGGCAATGGGTATGGAGAGAGGGTGATGGCGCAGCTCGGCCCCAGGACAAGACCTTGGCACAGTCTCTGGCGGCTCCTGCACTGCCTGAGACCCTCAAAGAGCCTGATTGTGCCCGGAAAGTGTCAAAGCCACAGCCGCGCCATGAATACATGAAAGGAACCTTTGTTCCGGTCAGCAGGAGCGGCTGGGGGTGGGGAGGGCTGGAAAGGGGGATCAGGGGGACAGGGGGGGCGGGAGGGCTGCCTGGAAGTGAGGACCAGGATCTGTGGCCCTTTTGGATCAAGGCTAAGAGGGCCGGGGCCGAGGGGGCTGAGCTTGGCCTTCCGGGCTATGTGTAGGCAGGGCCGGTGCAAGGCCAGGCCAAGGGAGTTAAGTGGCAGGCCCCCTTAAACTCTGCTCTTTTTATTGCCTAGTGGAGCCAAAAGGGACGGAGAGGCAGATAAAAGCTTCTATGGGCCAGGAATGGGGTGGGGGAGGGAGGCGCACGGAGGAGGGCCGAGCCACGTGCTACGCGCCTGCAGACCAGCCCGCCAGCGCCCTAAAGAGAAAAGGGAAGGTGGGCCGGGTGCGATCAGGGGAGGGGAGGCCCTCACCCACTGCCCAGTCCCCCAGCTCCCAGACTCCCCTGCTTCCTATCCTGCATATCTAAAAGGAGCACCGTCTGGCACCGGGCTCCCCCCCCCCCCAACACACACACACAGCCTGATGCATTAGTGACTAAGTGGTAGCTAAAAGCTCCCAGAATAACCAGGGGTTCGGGCAGGGGAGGGGGCGAGGGGGCACAGAAGGAGGACAAGGACCTGAGGCAGGGCCCCACCCCCGTGCGATGCTCACTCTACCGCATAGGGAACCAAAAAAAAAAAAAAAAAAAAAACCACAACACAGTCTAGAGACTCCCACAACCCCATCTCAACTCCGTGACCAGACCCTGAGGACTCAGCTTTAGCCCCCGCCAGATAGGAGAGATGGTGGGGTTATGACAAGCGTTCTGATGCTGTTGAAGAAAAGATGATCTGGTTTCTCTGGAGGGGCAGAAGGAAGGGGACACATCATCCTGCTATCCCAGACCAACGACAATTCTCCATCTCTGAGGGTGGGTTTCCCCCAAAGCAGGCCTGGCAGAGCCCCCCCGGCCTTCTCCATCCACTCCAGGTCTCTGGGTCACCCACTATCTGATCCTGCGGTCCCCAGTCGCTTGCAAGAGGAAGGAAGGAGGCGTAGAGGAGGAAGGGCCGAGCCCTGGGGGCGGGGCTGACAAAGCTGGACCTCCATCTGACCTAGTCACCCCAACAGGCTTTGAATGCCAGAGTCCCGGGGAGGCCGAGAATGGCAGGAATGTAGGGCAGCCTGGCAGCCAAGGCCTGGGGCCATCCAGGCCTAGGAGTTTGGCCAACCCCAAGATGGGGGACCAGTTATGTGGGGAAGAAGCCTCGATCCATGGTTTTGTGCCACAAGGCCACGCTGCCACATCCAGCCATGCCCTCACCCAATTGGTCACCCACTGGCAGCGCGAGGAGAGTGAATGGCCCCATGGGACCTGGGGACTTGCCCACAGACTCCGGAGGAAATCCAAACAGCCACCAGGCTGATGAGGCTCAGAGACCAGAGAGGCTACGACACTCTAGCCAAAGGCACGCAACACCACTTCACTGTGATTGTCCAGGGCCAGTGTGTGTGTGTGTGTGTGTGTGTGTGTGTGTGTTTGTGTGTGTGTGTGTGTGTGTGTGTGTGTGTGTGTGTGTGTGTGCGCACGCGCATGCGCGCACGCAGGACTGGGACTCAAACTGAAGGCCTGGAGCTCTTGTTAAGCTTTTTCACTCAAGACTGGCCACACTTGTAATCCTAGCCGTTCAGGAGGCTGAGATCTGAGGATCTGGGTTCGAAGCCACCCCAGAGAGTAAAGTCCATGAGACTCTTATCTCCAATGAGCCAGCAAAAAGCCAGAAGTGGAGGTGTGGCTCAAGTGGTAGAGCACTAGTTTTGTTGTGGTCATTGTTGTGGAAGTACTAGGGCTTGAACTCAGGACCTGGGCACTGTCCCTGAGCTTCTTTTGCTCAAGGCTGGCGCTCTACCACATAAGCCATATCTCTACTTCCAGCTTTTTTTCCCCCCTTTTTCTGGTTCATTGGGAAATAAGAGTCTCATGGGCTTTCCTGATTGGGCCAGTTTCAAACTGAAGATCCTCAGATCTCAGCTTCCTGAGTAGCCGGGATTACAGGCATGAGCCACCGGTGTGCTTGACTAGGAAAGCCAGCTTTGGGAGAGCAGAGTGGAACAGGATTCTGGACCTCAGGTGGGGAGACAATCCTGGCACGGAGCCCAGTGGAGAAAGAGAGGCTCCCAACACAAACCCAAGGAGGCTGGAAGCCACAGACAAACACCATGACTTTATCTTCCACCACAAAGTAGAGCCAAGGTCAGCTGGTGACTCCCTCAAACAGCGTGGGCAGAGATGCCAGGCCTGCTCTGCATCTGGGAGCCCGGGGCTAGGGTGGGGAGAAGGCAGAGGGTGGCCATACCAGCCAAGTAGGGAGGAAGGAGGCAGGTGCAAGATTGTGCAGAAACTCAAGGTTCCTGGTCTGAGTCTTGGCCAAGCCAGGAAGGCAGTATGGGCGTGGCCAGCCCACACAGCCCTGGACACAGCGCTGAGCCTGGGCTGGGCCAAAGGCCTCAAGCTCTAAGTAATCAGATCTGCCAGCGAAGTAGGAACGGGCGCAGGTGGCTCACGCCTGTCATCCTAGCTACTCGGGAGGCTGAGATCTAAGGATCACAGTTCAAAACCAGCCCAGGCAGGAAAGTCCATGAGACTCTTATCTCCAATGAACCACTAGAAAACCGGAAGTGGCTCAAAATGGTAGAGTGCTCTAAAGAGCTCAGGGACGGCGCCCAGGCCCTGAGTTCAAGCCCCACAAGTGACAAAACAAAAACAAAGCTGACTTCAGTGCTACCTACGCAGCCTGGCCAACAGTGAAGGTGAGCCTTCCCAGATCGCACAGCGTGTGTCTTCCACACTGTTCCCACCCAAGCCGGCCCTGGCCAAAACACGCCAACCCCTGGATCCTCAGCTCAGGAATCCACCATGACTCCTGACGGCCCATCCAAGCAGGACTCAACTCCCAGGAGCGGGGCCGTCCAGGCTTACCTTATCTCTGAGCACCTCTCACCCACCCCCTGCTCTCCTGCCTTCCTGGGCTGCCCCAGCCCCCCCCCCCCCTCCTCTGCAGACATGGTCTCTCCTGTTCTTGAAGATCTAGCCTCCATACACCTGCTGCGGGAAGCGATGCACACTCTCCCCCACTCATGCCTCCGTCCTGACCTTTTGCCATCTGCCATCTGCCAAGCCTGGAGCGTGGTGCTCTACCACAGAGACCTGGCCCCCCACTCACTCCACCACCAGTCCAGTTCCAGGGCTGGACGAGAAGGGGGCAGTTTGGCCAGGTGCCGGTAGCTCATGCCTGTCACCCTAGCTACTCAGGAGGCTTGAGACCTGAGGATCGTGGTTTGAAGCCAGCCTGGACAGGAAAGCCTGTGAGACTCTTATCTCCAATGCACCATCCAGAAAAGCCCGAAATGGAGAGCTGTGACTCAAGTGGTAGAGCACTAGCTTTGAGTGAGAAAGCTAAAGGACAGCGTCCAGACTGAGTTCAAGTCCCGAGACTGGCACGCGCGCACACACACACACACACACACACACACACACACACACACAGAGGTAAGGGTAAGCTTGGACAGTACGAAGGGTTAGCACAGGGTGGGCAGGGCCCCCTGGTTTGAGAAGTAGAGATCTTAGCCCTGCCCCTTCCCCTTTCTCTAGCCCGGCTTCTTTTCCACCTGTACTTCCGTGTACTGGCATCTTCTGATAACTCCTCACGGTCTGAGGCCTTACTCCCCACATCGTGTTGGCCTCCAACCTGAGAAGCAGGAGGCCTCCACCCCTCCAGCCTCCAGGGCCTCTACCATGGGCTCCCAGCAGGAGCTGACTGCAGGTTCAGGTGTGGGCTGGGGGCTTTCAGGCCTCCACGGGGAGGGTCCCCCGGAGACTGGCTCAAAGCCCCAAGGCCCTGATTAGTAGTGGGGTGGGTACAGGAGGCACTGAAGGATCTGCTTAATCCCAGGCTGCTGTGGCGGTTAAACCCAGATTAGCCTGAGCCGTGACACAGATCAATCTGCCCCTGAGACCCGCCTGCAGCCATCCCGAGGAGGGCCGGAGAGGTACATGGGAGCTGGTTCAATCCAGCTTTGAGGACAAGACTTTCCAGATGGGAGTAGCTGCTGGGTGCAGAAAGCTCAGGGCAGAAAGAATCTGGACTTAGTTGGGCACTGGTGGCTCACGCCTGTCATCCTAGCTACTCAGGAGGCTGAGATCTGAGGATCGCGGTTCAATGCCAGCCCAGGAAGGGAAGTCCGTAAGACTCTTATCTCCAGAGAAGAGAAAAAAACAGAAGTGGCGCTGTGGCTCAAGTGGTAGAGTGCTAGCCTGGAGCAAAAAGCTCAGGGACAGTGCCCAGGTCCTGAGTTCAAGCCCTAGGCTGACTATGAAAAAGGACACCAGGAGCCCCAATTTTCAGACAGGCACAAAGGTAGCCAGAATAACCTCTCCAAGGTCAAAAGGCTGGACCAGCCACAGACTCAGGGCAGAAAAATTCAGCCCTGACGCCAATCTTTATCATCCCCAGGCCTCAGTTTCCCCATCTGGGGACTGTGTGGTAGGACGAGGTGACCGGTGACATTTCTCTCCTGACACCCTCAGCTCGGCGTCACCAGCCTCGGTGGCTTGAGGTCACCCCAGAAAGCTCAGGGGGGAACTGAGAAAGAACACAGAGTTTCCACATCACAGAAAGGAGCAGGGGGGGGTGGTTGGGGTGCGCAGAGGGCCTCCCAACGGCTGTAATGGGGGGCTGGGGAGGTCAGGATGGTGGGAAGACACAGGGCCAGGCCACCATGAGGTGGTGTTCTAAGTGGGATAGCCTGGAGAAGAGACATTAGGGCCGGGAGGAGGAGCAGGCTATACCCTGCACAGTGCCTGAGGCGTAGGGAGCGAGGCCCCGCTTTTCTTTCTGGCCTGCCTGGGGTATGCTGGGGCACACCTGGCAGCTTCTTGGACAGGGCCAGAAAGGGGGGGGGCCCTTCCTCAGAAGGAGGAAGGTGGAGGGGGTGGGGGGGGGGAAACAGCCAGGGCCTGGCCAAAAAAGGAAAAGAAAAAAAAAACACAAAGCCAAAGGGGAAGTGGTGTCAGCCTCTTGTGACACAGCCAGCCAGGGGTGAAGTAAGAGGTGTGTGTGGGGGGAGGTGGGTGGCGGGGTGAGGGGGGGCGGGATCTGGGCTACGGACATCCATCCAAGGGGCCAAACACTCCCGCTACTCTGCTCCCTGGGCTCTGCTTCTCCTCCCCATCTAGCCTTGGATCCCCACAAAGAAGAGGTGCCTGGGATTCCCCGCCCCCCCTCAGCCCAGACAGTGGTCTACCCTCGCTGAGGGACCAGGAAGGGGGAGGTAGACATGGCAAAGGTGCCCCTCCCCCACCCAGGGTCAGTAAGGGGAGGGGCTGGGGCTAGAACCCCTCTCTAAGCAAAGCCGGGTCTCCCACCAGGAAAGAGGCCCTGCCACGGGGGCCTTCCCCTGGGGCCAGCAGCCTCTTTCCTACTGGGGGGCTAGCAGTGGGATGATAAATGGTCCAGCTCAGAAAACTTCTCCTAAACCAGGCACCAGTGGCTCACACCTGTAATCCCAGCTACTCAGGAGGCTGAGATCCAAGAAGCCAGGTTTGAAGGCAAATCCCACTTTGACAAATGTGAGAGACTCTTCTCTCCCATGTACCACCAAAAAGCCAGAAGCGGAGCCGTGGCTCAAGTGGTAGAGCGCTAGCCTCAAGTGAAAAAGCTCAGGGGCAGTGCCTGAGTTCAAGTTCCAAGTCGAAGATGAAGAAAAAAGAAAGAAAACTTCTTGTTTCCAGACCCAAGCTGACTCAACACCTTTCTGTCTGCCTCTCCCTCTTTCCATCTGTCTATTTCTGTCTGTCATTCTGTCTCTCTGAGACTCTCATATCTCCTCTCTGAATTCTTAACCACAAGATTTTTGTTGTTGTTATTGTTGATGATGATCGTAGGGCTCGAACTCAGGGCCTAGGCACTGTCCCTGACTCTTTCCAATCAAGGCTAGCACTCTATTACTTTAAGCCACAGCTCCACTGACAGTTTTCCGGTTGTTAACCAGAGATAAGAGTCTCATGGCTTTTCCTGTCCAGGCTGGCTTTTGAACTGCAATCCTCAGATCTCAGCCTCCTGAATAGCCAGGATGATGGGTGTGAGCCCTTGGCGCCTGGCTTAGCCACAAATTTTGGGGTGTGAAATACTGTCCTTCCTCCCACCCCCTTCCCTCCCCTAGTCAACTCACCCTCCTGGTCTCTCAGCTTTTCTAACCTGCCCCAGCCCTCACAGCCCAGCCACCAGGCCGGCCTGTAACATACCCGCCACATTGTACAAGTTTATGTACAAAAGTTTATCTGCTCAAGTCTCCCTCGCCACTCCCTCAGCACAAAGGGCACCAACGCAAATGGTTTCCCAGTCTGAAGCCCAGACCTAGAACCAGCACAAATTTGGCTACAGAAAATATCTGCTGAATGACTACGCCTACCCTCAGGCCACAAGCCAGTGCACTTCCCCCCAGTGATGCTGGTCTTCAAACCCATGAAATTATGACTCAAAGATTTCCCCTGACCTCCCAGGCTTCAATTACTCAGAAACTGCTAAGGTAGGGATGTGTGTGTGTGTGTGTGTGTGTGTGTGTGTGTGTGTGTGTGTGTGTGTCTTGAACCCAGGGCCTGGATACTGTTGATGCTCTACTACTTAAGCTCCAGCTCTACTTGTCTTTTTGGTGGTTAATTGGAGATAAACGTCTCACAGAGGGCTGGGAAGATGGCTCAGTGGTTGAATGCTTGCCTTGCATGCATGAGGCCCTGAGTTCGATTCCTCAGCACCACATAGAACAGAAAAAGCTGAAAGTGGCGCTGTGGCTCAAGTGGTAGAGCACTAGCCTTGAGCTGAAGAGCTGAGGGACAGCGCCCAGACCCAGAGTTGAAGCCCCATGACTGACCCAAAAAAAAAAAAAAAATCTCACAGACTTCCCAGCCTGCACTAGCTTTGAACCATGATCCTTAGATCTCAGCCTCCTGAGTAGTTGGGATGACAGCGTGAGCCATCAGCTTACCGGCTTAGAGCTTGGAATCTGCTAAGATTTGAACAGGCCACAGAGTCTGCCCAGCCCTTTTTACTCCTAAGTAATCCTAAACCTTATCCCAGTCTCTCTGGGTATTTGGGAAAAACTAAGGCTCAGAGTCACACAGCTGAATCAAGACAGAATTCAGTTTCTCATTACCCATTTCTTTCTATTCTCCATCCAGGATCCTCTGAGACCTATATGCAAGAATCTTTACTATAGGACAGAGCCATCACGGAGCTTGATAGGAAGCTTCTGGAAGCCAGGCTCTGTTGGCTTATGCCTATCTTCCTATCTACTCAGGAGGCTGAGATCTAAGGATTAAGGCTCAAAGCCAGGGAAATCTGAGAGACTCTGATCTCCCATTAACTAGCCAAAAAAAGCCAGAAGTGGAGTTGTAGCACAAGTGGTAGAGTGCCAGCTCTTGAGCAGAAAAACTTGGGGGGGTGCCCCAGGCCCTGAGACAAACCCCAGGACTGGCAGAAAAAGAAAGCAGGTTTCTGGAGCTATCACTAAACATCGCTTGAAGCTTAGGAAATTCCCCTTTTCCTCCTGGGAACTGCCCCCCTCCCTGCCTCTTTCTTCCAGGGGAGAAGTTCACCTTAAAGGTGATAAATACATCCCAGTCCCCCCCACCCCTCATGGGGCCAAGGATTTCCACTGGAAATGCTGATGCTTGGGGAGCCCCAGCTCTGACCTCATCCCCAGGAGAGGTGACAACCCCACACCCCCAGCCCCAGGGATTAGCTCCACAAATGGCTTCCCAGCAGCTACCAAATCAACAATAACATCCTGTTGTTTAATTGGATCAGAGAGGGCAGGGAGTGACTAGAGACTGTTTTTCCTCTGAGGTAAGGAAGAGGTGTGTGTGTGCTCCCTTCACCTCTGACCTCTGACCTGGGGAGGGGGTCAGGCTCTGCCTGCACTGTTCCATCTCCTCCAACCACCCAGCCATGCCAACCTCCCGTGGCCTTTGCTTCGTGGCCCAGCTGGAGGCCAAAGACAGCACCGTAACTGACATCTGTGTTTGCAATCACGCAGGGAGACCCTCAGATCATTCCTATTCTGGCAAGCTCTGAGGGGCAAGGACATGGGGTACAGCTCAAGGACACACCGGGCAGGTCTGTACTGACACCACCCTGGTTGCCAGGCCTTTGTCAGACTGCAGAGAACTGCGATCGCCCCAACCAAGACAGGAGGAGACTCCCCAGACCCCCAGCTCGAAATCTTTCCCCTAAAACTTAAGGATCAAAGTGGCAGAGAGTAAAAAACAGGTGCTGGGGGCTCACGCCTGTCATCCTAACTACTCAGGAGATCCCAGGATCTAAGTCCATGAGACTTTATCTCCAATAAAAACTACTCAGAAAAAGCCAGAAGTGGAGTTGTGGCTCAAGTAATAGAGCACTAGCTTTGAGTTAAAAAAAAAAAGCTTAGGGACAGCACCCAGGCCCCAAGTTCAAATCCTAGGACTGCGTGCATGCACACGTGTGTGCACGTGTACACACACACACACACACACAAGAACTTTCTATACCTATTTCAGGCCCTACACTTGTCCTGGTTCAAAACTAAAATTCTAGCTTACACCTTATAAAGAAACGGCTTTGGGAGGCTTGGTGGAGCCTGGGAAGTTCCCCACTCCTGGCTTTACCCTTCCCGAACTCAGTTCTGACCGACTGCCATGTGTCACCCTGCAGGAGACAGGAGACAGTTGTCAACCGGGCACATTGTCACCAGCTGGTGGCTGGGGGGAGGCGGGGGGGGGGGGAGGTGAATGGTGGAGTTTGTCTGGTCAGTTGGGACACCTGGAATTCTTGATCAGACGATTCTTCTATGGGATTGCTGAATGGCTGAGGGACCCAGGAGGGGTGGGGGGGGTGGACCCCGGGGGTGGGGGTGGGTTAACAGTCAACACCAGGGTGGACACTGCGGTGAACTGCGGGCAGCAGAAAGGGGACAGAGAGCTGGTTGGAAAAGTGGGTAAGACAGTTTGAAAGCAGCTGGAAATAGCCCCAGGGTGGAGACTAAGTGCCAGCGCTGCGGAGGTATGCATTAAATACTAAGCAGAGGGTGTGCATTAAGTGTGTGGGAGGGAGGGGGTCAAGGGAAGAGTTTAGGGGTGAGGTGAGTGCATACCCTAAAGGGAGGAGGATGCTTCCAGAACGCTGATTAAAAAACCATTTGTTCCCTTCCGGAGGGGAGGGAGGAAGACAGCTCGTATTTACACTGTGGCATCTGACATAATAGCCAAAGGAGAAGGAGGCAAGTTGGAAGATTCTGGGAGGGGCTGGCACCACTCAGAGCTGTGCGGGAGTCGCGGATGAGGGTCCGTCCGGCTCAGCTGCTGGACACCACGGCATTTACGGTTGGAGATCCACCTGCAGTCCCTTGTCCTGAGTGTGCCCCTGCGCCCAGGCCCGGTCCTGCGCGGCGGGGAGACCCCCCTGCAGCGGGTGGCCGCCGCTGCCCAGTGACCTTGGGCGAGTCTGGCTTCCTGGGCCACTGCGGCAGTCCGGGCCACTCTGGGGTTTTGTCTGTGTGTGTGTGTGGTTTTATTTTTTTCCCCTCTGCTAAGAATACCTGCCCCAGATTCGGCTCCCGCTCCCGCCCTCCCCGCACACGGCCGGAGGCGATCCAAAGGCTCCCGCAGCGGGTGAGGGGTAACAACCCGGGCCAGCACCCCGGGAGAGTCCCCCTCCACCCCGCAGAGGGGCCACGCCAGGATCCGGGGGGCGGGGGGACAGAGCTGGGAGTGGGGGGGGCGCTGGAACGCACTGCAGCTCTCCGTCCCATTCACCGTCCGGGGACCTAAACTGAGGCACGGGTCCCCCAGGTCCCCAGCGCGCGCGCCCCGGGGTCCCCACGGCCTCGCCGCCCCACCCCAGGGGACGACTGCCCCCCCCAGCCCGCGCCGACCTGGGGGGGGTGGCGAGTGCCACGTGCGGGCAGGGGGTGGGGCCGGTCCCGGCCCTGCGGGGACGGCGCGCGGGCTGCCCCCCCCACCCCGCCCCGCACCGGAGCGCGGCCCGCCCCGCGTCCCCCCCCTCCCGCCCGGGCCGCGCTCCGGGCCGGGGTGGGCGGCGGGGTCTTTGTTCCCGCAGCCCGGGAGCGCCGCGGCGGCGGGTCCGCCCCGCACCCCCAGCAGCCCGGCCTCCAGCCCAGCCCGCCAAGCGGAGAAAGCCAGCCAGGGTCCCGCGTGGACGATCCCGCCGCGGGGAGGCCGCTCCGGGCCCCGGGCTGCGGGCGCTGCGGCGGCGGCTCCGCACTTGGCGAGTCGGAGCCGGGCAGGGGCGGGGGCCGCGGGCCGACCGCGCGCTGCGGCGCCGCACACACGCGCGGGCACACGCGGGCACAGGTGCGCGCGCACCACACACCCACGTGCACACGCACTCCTCCTCCTCTCCCCCCACTCCGGGCGCGCTGGCACGCACCGTCCCGCACACACCCGCGCGTGCACACGTGCATACTCACACGCGCGCGCCCCGGACCCCTGGCGACCCCCGCGGGGGAGACCTCCCCCCAACCCCGGCCCCGCAGCGCCGCACGCGCGCGCGCGCGCTCACCCGGGATGAACCGCACACGCCCGTCCGCCCCGCGCCCGCCGGCCCCGCCTACCTCTCCAGACCGTGGCGATGCGGGGTCCGCTCCGCGGGTGGCCCCGGGCGGGGGTCTCCCCGAGCAGCAGCAGCAGCAGCAGCAGCACCGGCAGCGGCCGGGGCCCCGACCGAGGCGGCGCCGGGCTGGGGACGCGGGCGCGCGGCGCGCCGGGGGCGGCTGGTCCCGGAGGCGGCGGCGGCGGCGTCATCCCGCGGCCCCGGAGCCACCGCGGCCGGCGAGCAGCCGAGACTGAGCCGGCGCCCGGCCGCGGGCTGAACCAGGCGCCGGGGGGGGCGGAGCGAGGCCTGACCCCGCCCCGCCCCGCCCGCCCGCCCCGCCTTCCCCCGGCTCCGGGGCGCCCGCAGCCGAGCCCCCCGGTGCCACCTGGCCGCCCAGCCCGGCCGGCCGGCCGAGCCAGATCCCCGGTCCTCTGCGGGTCACCCCAGAGCGGCTCCTAGCTCCCCAACCTGCACCCGGGAAACGATCTTCAACCTGGGCACCCCAGAAAACCACCTTCAACCTGCGCCCCGGAAAGCCATCGGCCTTGCGAGTGCTTAGCTGGACCTTCTCTTAGAGTCCGTAGACCACCCGGCTCGGCCCAACTCCAGCTAAGTGATCTGTACTCTCAGAACTTCCCGGGTTGGGGAGATGGGTGGGGGAGAGGGAAAACAGCCCCTAAATGCCACTATCCCCCCCACATACACCTGGGGAGGGGGCAGGCCTATACAGCACCCCAAGATTGCTTCTGTGTGTTTGTGAGAACACTGGGATTTTTTTTTTTTTCATCCTTTTTTTTCCCCATCTTGGCCTGACTCCTTCCCCTCCCTCTCCTTTCTCCTCCTTTCCCCAGCCAGCAGCCTTCTGGGCTGCCTCCCCCCAGCCAGCTGGTGTACGCTCAGAAAAAAACCTAAACTCATTTCCATGTGAGCACAGGGGGATATAATTAGGAAGGCCCCTTCCCCAAGTAGAGAGAGAAAACATCCTTCATTCCCCCCCCCCAAAACACCTTCCTGTCAAGGAGACAGGGTCAGAACAGATCCAGGGCCTGGGCCTAACCCTTAGAAGTCCTTATGCAGGCCTTGCTGGAGATCTAGCCCCGAATGTACTGTTTTGAGAGGAGGCCAAGTGAAGAGGAGGCAGCTAGCGACAGGGAGGTTTGACCTTCAGAACCCACAGACCTAGACTTGATGCACGCACTGCAGACATCAGCAAAGATGCTGGGCAGGATGCCCTGGCCCCAGTGCAGTCGTCTGTCCAGCTCAATAGCCAAGAAAAGTTTTGCTTCCAGGAATTTTAGCTTCGCCATTCCGCATTTTGCTTCTAACTGTCCCCTCCTGCCTTCCTGAGGGTCCCTGCCACTCCCCCGCCCCCAACAAGGTACCCTAGAAGGTGAAATTAAATCCCCAGTCCTCCTGGAGCAAGAGGGAAGGAGGGAGGAAAGAAGAGAGAGAAAGAGAGAGAGAGAGAGAGAGAGAGAGAGAGAGAGAGAGAGAGAGAGAGAGAGAGAGAAAGAGAGAGAGAGAGAGAGAGAGTACAGGGCTAGCTCCCTGAGCTTTTCCAGATTCATGATGCCCAGGGAGGAAGCTGTGGGCAGACTGCTGAGGCCTGAAAGCAAACAGTAGCATAGTGGCTATGGGCGAGATTAGCCTGGGCTAGCCTCACAGAATACCATAGGATGCTCATGAATCCCCTACTGCACAAGCCTAGCCCCCAATGTCTTCCCTGGCTTTGAAAAGTTAAGACAAATTAAGAACTCCTTAGGCTGGGAATTGCTGGCTCAAACCTGTAACCCTAACTACCCAGGAGGCTGAAATCAGAGGACAGTGGTTCAAAGCCAGCCCAGGCAGACAGGTCCCCAATTAACCAGCAAAAAGTTGAAAGTGGCTGTACTTTTGCCTTGAATGAAAAGGCTAAAGGACAGTACCCAAACCCTGAGTTCAAGCCCCAGGACTGCTTCACCCCTAAAAAAAAAAAAGAAAGAAAGAAAGAAAAAATAAGTCCTTTATTTTAAGAACTAAGAATCAAGCCGGGCGCCAGTGGCTCACACCTGCAGTCTTAGCTACTCTATTCAGGAGGCTGAGATCTGGGGTTCAATGCCAGCCCCAGGGAAGCTAAGTCCATGAGACTTATCTCCAATTAACCACCAGAAAACTGGAAGTGGTGCTATGGTTCAAGTAGTAGAGTGCTAGCCCTGAGCAAAAAAGCTCAGGGACAGTGCCCAGGTCCTGAGTTCAAGCCCCAGGACTGACAAAAGAGAGAGAGAGAGAGAGAGAGAGAGAGAGCAAAAAAGCTCAGGGACAGTGCCCAGGTCCTGAGTTCAAGCCCCAGGACTGACAAAAGAGAGAGAGAGAGAGAGAGAGAGAGAGAGAGAGAGAGAGAGAGAGAGAGAGAGAGAGAGAGAGAGAGAGAGAGAGAGAGAGAACTGAGAAGCAAACATTCATAATAAAAACATTACCCACATGCACAGACTCAGAATGCAGCCCACACTCACCCACACCCTCCCTGCCATCCTACATTTTCTTCTCTCACTCAGGGAGGAGCAGAGCTCCAGTTTAGAGAAGCTGAGACACAAGGGGAGAGAGAGGGACCCGGACCCCAAGTCATATGGAGAATGCTGGAACCAAAATGCAAAGCCTGATCTTGTGCATGGGAGAAGGATTGCTAACGTTGCCATTTCTACAAGCTACATTTCTTTACATGCTGATTCTTCTTTTATTTTCACACTAACCAGGAGACGGGCGCTCTACTTCATTCCCACATGCAACACCATTTACAAACTAGGAAATTAAGGCACAGAAAGGAGATGGATATACCAGCATCACTAGGCTGCTCAGAGGCAGCGCTGGGACCCAAGCTCATCCTCGGTTGCTCTGATATCTTCTGTCTGTGGCTGCCGTCTAGGTCCAGGTGACCGTTAGAAGGACCCAGACAGGGCCCAAGTCACCAGGTCTGGGGTAGAAGGGCAGGCCTGCTCAGCCTTCTGAGCAACAGAACAATTAATGGAAATGAGGAGAGAAGCCAAGAAATTTCTTTTTTTCTAAGCTTGGTGTTGGTGTTAGTGGGTGGAGGGGAGGTAGTAGGGTGGTACCATCTTTTTCCCAGGCCAGCCAGCCTGGGCACAAAGGGCCAGGGATGGATGGGAGCCCACTCCCATTTGGCCATAAGCAGCAGCTCCATTGGAGAAAGGCAGCTAGACTATTGAGCAACACAAGGGAACAAGTACCATTACCAAATGTCTGGGCACGGAATTTTCTGCCCTAGGCAGAAAAGCTGATGCTTTTCTCTAGGTGCATTTTTATGTGATTGGCCATGGCCTAAATTGTGAAGACCTAAGTGTTTTCAACTATGTGAAGTTATAGCCAGGAAAGTAAAACTCCACAGGGCAAGCCAGGCACTGGTAGCTCATACCTGTCAATTCTAGCTACTCAGGAGGCTGAGATCTGAGGATCTGGATTCAAAGTTAGCCTGGGCAGGAAAGTCCTTGAGACTCTTCAATTAAGCACCAAAAGAAAAAAAAAAGGCAGGAAGTGGAGCTCTGACTCAGAAAGTTCAAGGATGGTTGGGTACTGGTGGCCCATGCCTATTATCCTAGCTATTCAGGAGGCTGAGATCTGAGGATCAAGGTTCAAAGCCAGCCTGGGCAGGGGAAAAAAAAAGCCTGTGAAACTTATCTCCAATTAACTACTAAGAAAAAACTGGAAGTAGCACTCTGGCTCAAGTGGTAGAGCACTAGCTTAAGAGAAAAAAGAGAAAGAAAAAAACCAAAAACTCAGGGACAGCACCCAAGCCCTGAGTTCAAGCCCCTGGACCAGCAAAAAAAAAAAAAAAAAATCCACAGGGGATTGGCAGAGAGAGATAGAGAAAGAGGGAGGGGGAAGAGAGAGAAAAAGAGAAGGGGAGGGGAGAGAAGCAGGAAGGGAAGAAGGGAGGAAGGGAGGAAGGGAGAGAGATTCAAGTTCATTATCAGTGTACTGGGCTCACCTAAAAACCGCAGGCTGGGGACTGCATGGCTTGGACTTGTGGCTAAAGCGCCACCTAGTGTCCGCTCCAGAGCAGTAGCGTATAACAGACTAGATACTAAATATTCCTACAGCTTTCTGGAGGTTTATAAATACCTCCCTCCACCCAACCTTTCAAGCCCCAAGCCCTTCTCTGAGCCTCCATTCTCAAGCCCAAGGCCTGGGGCAGAGCACATCCCATGAAAGTCACATGGAACCTGTCCTGGAGTCTAACAAACATCGCCTGACTAGATGAAGCTAGCACAAGACAAGGTCCCAGATTGGCCAGTAAGTGAAGTTTGGCAGGGCCCCGCCCCAGGCCAGGCCTCAGCTCTCTGGATTACAAAAAAAAAAAAAAAAGGAGGAGCCAAAGATTTCCTGATGCATCTACAACAGAGATGGACCATCCTACCTTCTGCATTTCCTTGGACTGTGAAACTGGGGGTTGTTCATTTGCAGAACCAAGAACTAGTGGCTCACACCGAGCATTCTGCCTACTCAGAAGGCTGAGAGTTGGTTCAAAGCCAACCCTGGCAGAAAAGTCCATGAGACTCTTATCTCCAATTAACTAGCTCCATAGAAGTGGAGCTGTGGCACAAGTAAGAACACCAGCTTGGGCTGAAAAAGATACCTAACCCGTGACTTCATGACCCAGGACCAGTACAACAACAACAAAAAAAAAAAGCCTGGCATTGGTGGCTCACGCCTGTCATGCTAGCTACTCAGGAGGCTGAGATCTGAGGATCTGGATTCAAAGACAGCCTGGGCAGGAAAGTCCATGAGACTCGTATCTCTAATAACTCAGAAAAAGCCAGAAGTGGCGCTGTGACTCAAGTGGTAGAGCACTAGCCTTGAACAAAAAGCTCAGGGACAAAGCTCAGGCCTAGAGTTCAAGCCCCAGTAACCAGCAAAATTAAAAAGCTGGGCATCAATGGCTCATGTCAGTATTCTAGCTACTCAGGAGGCTGAGATCTCAGGGTCACAGTTTGAAATCAGGAAAGTCCATGACAGGAAAGTCCATGAGAGTCTTACCTACAATACATTATCAAAAAAGCCAGAAGCAGAGCTGTGGCTCGAGGGATAGAGCCTAGCTTTGAGCAAAAGCCGCTCAGGGACAGCACCCAGGACCAGCACACACACACACACACACACACACACACACACACGTATCCAGTCCAGCCTAGGAGTCCCAGTAGAGGCCATTCACAGGGCACCCTGAGGTCTGACACAGCCTTCTTCCCTGGAAAGATGCCCAAATCATTTAGGAATCTCTAAATCGGCCCCCTAAGGCCACATTGTGTCTAACTCTTCTTTCATAAATACTGCCTGTCATGAGCCTAGAGTTCATCTCCTTTAAAATCTACTCTTTTGTCAGGACAAATAACCCTATCTCTAAATGGGTATTTCAAGAAGCTTTCATGGAAATCTCTCTAATCTCTGTTGATTTCTAGAATATGATCATTCACTCTCATTTAACGTGTGTGTGTGTGTGTGTGTGTGTGTGTGTGTGTGTGTGTGTGTGTGTGTGTATCAGTATAGGTGCTTGAACTCAGGGTCTGGGAACTGTCTCTTAGCTTTTTCACTCTATCACTTGAGCCACAGCTCTACTTCTGGCTCTTTGGTGGCTAATTGGAGATATGAGTCTCACGGACTTTCCTGCCCTAGCTTGGAACCCTGGTCCTCAGATCTCAGCTTCCTGAGCAGCTAGGATGACAAGCATGAGCCACCAGTGCCCGGCCTAGGCTCCTGGGTTTCTAAGACAGGCTCCTTCTAGCATATTCCCTAGCCGATCTTCAACAGCCTGGTATGTGATGCACACATTTTCAATCCTCACTTATATAAATGGGGGGAAAAAATCGAACAGGACCTGTCTGAGGCTCCCCGAAGTTCAGCGGTATGAGGACAAATGATTCAAACCTCTGGGCTGACTTCAGAGCTTCTTGGTTAAGCTGCCACTTCCAGAATGAGCGATTAGCCAACTCCACAGCTGAGGTAGATTGCATGATGCCAGGCCCCAGACCCGATGTGAGGGCATTAATTGGGCTCCTGGCTGGTACAGTTACCCAGGTTTGGGAAAGGCTGGATCCCATGACAGTCTCTACAAAGAAGTGATCTTCTGCCCCGGCTGTCAGAGAGAGCCATTGAAATGGTTCTGGAGGGTACTGAGGGTACTCAGCTTTTGCCAGGGTAGAGGAGACCAACATCCGGGTCATTGAGAAAGACATCTCAAGCATGGAGGAAGTTGAATTCCATCACTAGCAACGGCAGAGTCTTTTGGAGAAAGGTAAGGCTGGGCCTAAGGACGGAACCCAGACCAAGATCTCAGGGGAACCCCCAAACTGTTGGAGAGTCAGGAAAAAGCCAGCAGAGAAAAGCCTCGAATTAAAAAAAAACGCCCAACAGCCTCGCCAAACGTTCACTGCCAAGGCCTGCGGCAGAGGAAATAAAAAGCCACCTCAGGGCAGGGATCTGAGAGGTTGGTCTGCTGCCCAGGCCAGATGGGGTTGAGGTGAGGAGCAGAACTAGGGCCCGTGTGCCCAGCATTTGGGCCAGCCCAGCCCCATGTCAGCCCAGCCACATTTTGAGTTATATCAGGAGAAAGGATCTGTTCTGAAAGCTCGCCCATCTCTGCATATTTGCATATTCTATTTTGGGGTCTCTCTTCCTTTTTTTTTTTTCCCCTCCCCTTGAGCTTCCTAGACAAATTCTCGTGATCCATTCCAAGTTCACCTCTGCTGAACTTCAGAGACTCTCACATCCTGTTTGCCCCCTCAAACTGCCGCTTTCTCCCCCGTCAGCAAGCATCTCAGGGTTTTCTGCCCACCACACCCTCCCCCTGCCTGCCTGGTAGTCAGGCTTTTGACCTCTGGCTCCAAGGCATCCTGTCTCCAAGGTCACAGCTGCATCCATCAAGGTCAAAACCAGCCCTTTCCTTACTGGATTCATCTGTAGTAGCTGCCACTGACCTCACCCTCTTTTCCAGATCCTTCCATCCCTCTACTTTGATGACATCTCGGTGTGTGTGTGTTTCCAGAAACAGACCCTCCCTCCCCCTCTCTCTCTCTCCTCTCGAACAGTCATGCCTTCCTATAGTCTAACTCCTTAGTGGGCATCTTCTTTCCTCCATTTCCCTGAAGAGCTAGAATTACCTTAGCCAAGGAAATAGGACCAGCCTTGAACATAAAACTTCCTGAGCACTATCTCCACCCAAGGACACTCACCTGACTGGAAACCGTCCAGCCTGGCTGTCCCCTAACACCCCAGGTACCAAATGTCCAAAACGGGTCCTAGATCCCCCATCTCCCCACTCAGCACCCTCTCCCTGCTCACAGCCTGCCTCCTCCTCTCTCCCCCGCCCCCAGAACTGGGTCCATCCTGCTTCACACTTCTCACTCTCTCCCAACTCCTCCTTCCAGTCCCCCCCCCCTGCTGCTGCAGCTCCGGAGGTCCCCGCCATCTGGAGACGGCGAACCTTCTAAGTGGTCGCCCACCCTGCCGCACATCCCACTGACTCAGCCTCTACACAGCTGCCAGCTTGTATCTCACACACAAATCACGTCCCCACTGCCCTGCCTACAGCTATTCCAGGGGGACGTTGGCAGCGTGTGTGTGTGTGCATGCACGCGTGCGCATGCGTGCACACGTGCACCTGCGTGCTGGTCCTAGGGTTTGAACTCAGGGCTTGGAATGCTGTCCTGGCTTGAACTCAGGGCCTGGATGTGATCCTTAATGTTTCTTTGGCTCAAGGTTAGTGCTCTACCACTTGAGCCACAGGGCCACTGTGTGTGTGTGTGTGTGTGTGTGTGTGTGTGTGTGTGTGTGTGTGTGTGTGTGCTTAATTGGAGATCAGAGTCTCAAGGACTTTCCTGCCTGAGGGCTGACTTTGAACCTCAATCCACAGATCTCAGCCTCTTGAGTAGCTGGGATTACAGGCATGAGCCATCGGCGCCACATCCAGTGACTGCTCTAAAATCCACATTGGCTCTCTTCCCTGGTTGAAATTCTGGCTCCCTAACTGCCAACCCCCCCAGTTTTGAGGGTGAGTACCACTTCCTTACATGGCCCCTGTCACTGCAGGAACCATATCGCTCCCGACTCCCTTTGCACTCAGCACACAACCTCTGCCCCGATTCTCCTCCACCCTCCAGATCTCAGCTTTCTCCCAGCGCTTCTCCCAAGTTCCCTTTCCTGGAAGCCCTCCCCCGACTCCCACACCCCAAACAGCCCCTGGCCTTCCCTCGCCCAGTTCTCATCACATGCCATCCATGGAGCTCTGAGAGCTGGATGCCTTCCCATCTACCTGGCTCAAGGCCCCATCATGTTCATTCAGAGGCTAAAAGGGGCATAGGTAGGAGGGAGGCCCTTGGCCCTTGGCAAGCTCCATGTTCGCTGGGCCACTGTATCAGTCCCAGGATCCACGGTTTCAAATATGGCCACAGAGCCAGGCATCAGTGCTTCACGCCTGTCATGCTAGCTACTCAGGAGGCTGAGATCTGAGGATTGCAGTTCGAAGCCAACCCCAGGCAGGTAAGTCTATGAGATTCTTACGTCCAATGAAATACCAGAAAAACTGGAAGTGGAGGTGTGCCTCAAGTAGGAGGCAAAAAAAGCTCAGAAACAGTGCTCAGGCCCCAATTTCAAGCCCCAGTACAGGCACAAAAGGAGAGAAGGGGCGGGGGGGGGGGGAGAAAGCAACCATGGGGGCTGGGAAGGTGGCTCAGTGGTAGAGCACTTGCCTTGCAGGCATGAGGCCCTGGGTTCGATTCCTCAGCACTATATACACAGAAAAAGCCAGAAGTGGCACTGTGGCTCAAGTGGTAGAGCACTAGCCTTGAGCTGAAGAGCTAAGGGACAGCGCCCAGGCCCAGAGTTCAAGCTCCACGACCAGCAAAATACAACAAAAAAAAGCAACCACGGCCACAGGAAGCAAAGCCAATGTGCCAAGCCTCCAGAGGAAAGAACTGACAAAAGAGGGAAACTATGGGTTCGGCTCAGTTCCAAGAAGCCGTGTAACTGGCATCAGAAGTAGGTTTCATTGGAAGGGTAATAGGAAACACAGCAATGGAGGGACAAAGGGGAAGCTGATGCAGCAGTGGTGCTCACTGGACACGAAAATGAACCATACAACTTGTGGGAGGGAGGGAGACACTGGGAGAGAGGGAGAGAAGGCGTGATTGTCCAAAAAGAAATGTACTCATTACCTGACTGTCACCCCTCTGTCCATAATAATTTTAAAAATAATTTTTAAAAACATGTATGAAAGAAAAAAGGTGAGCTGGGCACCAGTGGCTCACGCCTGTCATCCTAGCTACTCAAGAGGCTGAGATCTGAGGATTGAGGTTCAAAGCCAGCCTGGGCAGGAAAGTCTATGAGACTCTTATCTCCAATGAACCACCAGAAAACCGGAAGTGTCGCTGTGGCACAAGTGGTAGAGCGCTCGCCTTGAGCTGAATTGCTGAGGGACAGCGCCCAGGCCCGGAGTTCAAGCCCCATGATGAAAAAAGAAAAATTGGTTTCAGCAATATTTTCCCAAATATTCCATAGCATCATGGGTCAGAGAACAGGGGTGAGGGGTGCAGAGTCATGTGCAATTCTGGGGCAGACTGCACACGAGGAAGGGAAGGGCTCTCCCAGCCCTCTCTTGCTACCTTGGGTCCATGAGGATACCACTGCCCGCATTCCTACCAATGAGCAGGAGGCATTAAGTTCGTGGACAGAGCCTCCTGACTTTGCTATTGACCGCTGAGGCCCCCAGGGTCAGGAAAGTTCTTCTGCCACTATACACAGCTTTCCATGCGAATCCTAGGACTGAGAAGAAAATGCAGACTTTGCAAATTCTGCCGAGGGGGTGAGGAATGGTGGGCTGCTGGATCATAGCTGACACACAGCGTTCTTCAAGGGCACTGATAAACTGGAGGTCATCCACAAAAAAGGACACGGGGCCATCAGGAGGGCAGGCCAGAGGCTCACCAATCATTGCTGGTCTCTGACTGAAATCCTTCCACCACCACCACTCCCCCCCCCCCCCCCCACACACACACACACACGACACAGGCCTGTTCTGCATGGCTCCTTAGAGCAGAAAGATTAAGGTCTGTTGTCCTAACTAATCAGGTAGGCTGAGATCTGAGGATCACAGTTCAAGGCCAACCAAGGCAGGAAAGTCCAGGAGAATCTCATCTCCAGTGAACCACCAAAAAGCTAGAAGTACAGCTGTGGCACAAGTGGTAGAGCATCAGCCTTGAGTGAAAAGCTAAGGGACAGTGCCCAGGCCCTGAGTTCAGGCTCCAAGGCTGGCACACGCCAATTATAATGATGATGATGATGATGATGATGAATAAGTAAGAGGTAGGTTTAGGGTAAGCTTTTTGTTCCAGGGGATAGCAGAGGCCAACCAATCATGACTGGAGATGGCGTGGATGGATTGGATTGGATTCCAAGTGCCTTTCCCCCCAGGTCTTGTCCCAAATGAACCCAAACATGTGAGAGACCAAGGAACCTGGGACATGGTACAGGGGACAGAGCGCACAGCCAGAGGCAAGGTGGTGGCCCTGGTCTTGCTGGCACTGTGGTTCGGGTTGTGGTTCGGATCTTCCACAGCTCTTGTACTGACACCTTCTGGACAGGGGAAGCCCTGCTGCTCATGACTGGCATTGGTACAAGAATAAGCAAAGCAACAGCCGGGCGCTGGTGGCTCACGCCTGTAATCCTAGCTACTCAGGAGGCTGAGATCTGAGGATCATGGTTCAAAGCCAGCCTGGGCATGAAAGTCTGTAAGACTCCTATCTCTTAAGGAGCCACCAAAAAGTTAGAAGGGGGAGCTATGGCTCAAGGGGTAGAGTGCTAGCTTTGAGTGAAAAGGCTCAGGGACAGTGCTCAGGCCGAGTTCAAGGCCCAGGACTGGCGTGTGCGCATGCGCGTGCGCACATACTAATAAGCATTGAAGAACATGGCATAGAGGAGATCAGGATAGAGACAAAGACCCTTTCAGAAGGCTTGGGGAAGCAGGGAGGTCATCTGCAGGGATAGCACCCCTGACCTCACATCCCCTGGCTGCTCCGAGTGGGGGACATCTCAGAAGCATGAGCCTCTCTTGGCAACAGAACAGCCACCCTAAAAAAATGGCAGCAGCATGGGTGGGTCCCCCCAAACCACCAGCATCTGGAGGGAAGGAGGGCTACTGGTAGAAACTTGCCCCCAAGGCCAACATGGCTACCACACAGCCTGCCAGGGATCCTCTGTTCTCTCTGTTCTCTGCCTAGACCCAGGGGCCGGCCCTGCTCCAATGGCACACGCCCTGCCTCCCCCCCCCCCCGCACCCCGCCTCTACCAGCTCACGCCAGCCAGCACCCCCAAGCACAGGACAAAGCTGGAGAGTTGAGAGTCAGGTGTATTTGGGGGAGGTGGGAGGGAGCTTTGTGAGCGCCTCTTGCTCAGGTCTTGCTCAGGCTGAGCCGGGGCTTCATCATGGGGTTCACGGGGCTCCCCCGGCAAAGATGAGCTCCAGGGCCGCCTGGATGTCGCCCCCAGTGGCCTGCAGGGCCCGCAGACTCAGCTCATCATCCTGGATGCCCATGTCACGCAGCTGCTGCAGCTGAGGCCGCCACTGGCTCTGTGGAAAGACCCAGAAGGCAGAAGGCAGTTAACAGCAAGGAAGGGAGGTAGGAGGCCCCAGGAATAGGGCTGGCTGAAAAGATAGGCTTGGGGAGCCGGGCGCTGGTGGCTCACGCCTGTAATCCTAGCTACTCAGGAGGCTGAGATCTGAGGATCGCAGTTCAAAGCCAGCCCGGGCAGGAGAGACCGTGAGACTCCTATCTCCAATAAACCACCAGAAAACCGGAAGTGGCGCTGTAGCTCAAGTGGTAGAGCGCTCGCCTTGAGCTGAAGAGCTAAGGGACAGCGCCCAGGCCCAGAGTTCAAGCCCCATGACCAACAAAAAAAAAAAAGATAGGCTTGGGGTTTAAGAGAGGAAACGCCATGTTTTTCAGCAAAAGAAATCAAGAGAGGGCTGGGGATGTGGCTCAAGTGATGGAGCGCCTGCTCCAGGTCCTGAGTTCAAGTCCCAGGACTACCAAAGGGGGCGAAAAATCAAACAGAAGGCACAAATTATTCAATGTTTAAATGGGAAAAGATTACTTTTTCTCCTCTATCTGCACATGCGTGTGCATACACACACACACACACACACACACAAATGAGAGGGAGATAATTCTGTCAGTCGTGGGGCTTGAACTCTGGGCCTGGGCGCTGTCCCTCAGCCCTTCAGCTCAAGGGGAGCACTCTACCACTTGAGCCACAGCGCCACCTCTTGTATTCTGGTGATTGAGTGGAGATAAGAGTCTACGGTCTTTGTCCTGCCCTGGCTGGCTTTGAACCTCGATCCTCAGATCTCAGCCTCCTGAGTAGCTAGGATTACAGGTGTGAGCCACCGGCACCCGCAAATGCATGAGATCTTATCTCCAGAAAAAGCTGGAAAAAGCTGAACGTGGTACTGTGGCTCAGTTGGTAGAGCACTTGCTTTGAACAAAAGATGTAAAGATGTTCAGGGACAGCACTCAAGCCCTACAACCAGAAAAAAAAAAAAAAAAAAGGAAAAAAGAAAGCTAAGGACGTGCTTCAAGTGGAAGAGCACCTGCCCAGCAAGCTAGAGTTCAAACCCTAGTACTGACAAAGAAACAAAAACCCAAACGAAACAAAGCCTCCCACTGAAACCAGAAAACAAATACAAATAACTAGTTGCATTTTCCAACACCCACTCCTACCCCAAGACAACCAATTTCACATCCTTTGAGAAAATACATTTATTCCTATGTTTATCCTTTTCTTATCCTGTTCTACATCCTCCCTTACCCCTTTGGGTTATGTTTTTGTTTTTGTTTTCCCCCCTCTTTCATGCGATCAATTTATCCCAGAGAAGTTCCCAGGCTGGCACACAGAGTGGCACTGGGGTTTGAACTCAGCCTCACCCTAGTTAGGCAGGAGCTCTAGTGCTGAGCCACACCTCCAGCCCTGTTTTCCCTCTGGTTATTTCTGAGATAGGGTCTCCCTTCCCATCTGGGTGTATGCCTGGACTTCAATTCGCCGACTGTAGGCTTCTTGTTATCTATAGGCTTCTTGTAATGTGCCGGGGTTCACAGGCATGTACAATCACATGCAGCTTCCCTCCCGTGACCTTTCTTTTTTTTTTTTTAATTTAATTTAATTTTATTTGTGAACATACTGTATAGAGGGGTTACAATTACATGGGCAGGATAATGCATACATTTCTTACCAAGCATTGCAGCCTCCTCCTTTGTTTACCCTTCACATCCCTTCCCAGCCTCCCCCCTCCTCCTGTGACCTTTCTGCCGTGACCTTTCTGCCTAGGTTGGCCTCAAACTGTCATCCTCTCGATCTCAGCCTCCTACACAGCTTGGGAGGACAATCACTATGCCCAGCTATGGGCTGAGAATGCGGGGTGGGGAGTGGAAGCTAGTGGAGGAGGGTCTCCTGAACTTTTCTTTCTTTTTGCCAGTCCTGGGGTTTGAACTCAGGGTCTGGGCACTGTCCCTGAGCTTCTTTTGCTCAAGGCTAGCACTCTACCACTTGAGCCACAGCACCACTTCTGGCTTTTTCTGTGTATGTGGTACTGAGGAATCCAACCCAGGGCTTCATGCATGCCAGGCAAGTACTCTACCACTGAGCCACCTTCCCAGCCCCTCTCCTGAACCTTTCTGCTCAGGCTGCCTTGAACTAAAATTCCCCCAATATTTTAGCCACCCCAGTAGTTGAGGGCTACAGGCATGAGTCAAACACCTTAGCCAGACTTTTGGGGGTTTTGTTTTTCTTTTACACAGGCTCTTACTATGTAGCTCAGATGGGCCTTGAACTTGACATCTTCCTGATTCAACTTCCCAGGTACTAAGATTAAAGGTATATGCCTCCATACCCAGCAACAGTCAGTCATGGGGCTTGGACTCTGGGCCTGGGCGCTGTCCCTCAGCTCTTCAGCTCAAGGCCAGTGCTCTACTACTTGAGCCACAGTGCCACTTTTGGTTTTCTGGTGGTTTATTGGAGATAACCGTTTAATGGACTTTCCTGCCTAGACTGGCTTTGAACCTCAATCCTCAGATCTCAGCCTCCTGAGTAGCTAGGATTACAGGCATGAGCCACCATGCCTGGCACAAAGAACTTATTTAATAATCATATAATATTCTTTTTTTTTTTTTTGGGTTCGGTTGTGGGGCCTGAACTCTGAGCCTGGGCACTGTCCCTCAGCTCTTCAGCTCAAGGCTAGCACTCTACCACTTGAGCCACAGCACCACTTCCGGCTTTTTTCTTTTTGCTTATGTGGTGGTGAGGAATCGAACCCAGGGCCTCATGCATGCAAGGCAAGCACTCTGCCACTGAGCCACCTTCCCAGCCCCATCATATAATATTCTAACTCAATCTTTTGGCATGGTAAGTAATGCCCCAGAGACGATGCAACTATCATTTTCTACACATGCACACATTTTCCTGGTCAAATTCTGAGAAATGGGACTGCTGGGAACTACACTGACCTTACAGATATCTGAACTTCCTTTTCAAGAACAGCTTGCTCATATCCTTTGCTCACTTTTCATTGGAATTACAGGGCTGAAATTTCTAGACCTCTATACATCAGGAAGACTTTGCAGCTTACCGTTGGCCTCTAGACTTGGCTGATGGGAATTGGTTTTGTTTTTCTATCTCTTTTTAGACTTTACTTTTTTGTACCAGTCCTGGGACTTGAACTCAAGGCCTGGGCTGGGCACTGTCCTTGAGCTTTTTTGCTCAAGGCCAGCACTCTTATCAGTTGAGCCACAGCTCCATTTTGGGCCTTTTGGTGGCTAATTGGAGACAGTCTCATGGACTTTCCTGTCCTGGACTAGGATCCTCAGATCTCAGCCTCCTGAGTTGCTAGGATTATAGGCATGAGCCACCAGTTTGTTTTCTGGACTTGCTTTGTCAGGCAGTTTTCAAATTCACAAACTCCAAGTGTATTCACTTTTATTTGTTGGCTCTTGGGATTCTAAGTTTCAGCCATGAAAGGCCTTCTCTACTGTAAGGATTTCAAGAGACCCACATTTCTTTCCAGTATCTTCCTGGCTTCATCAATAGCTACCTCATGAGCAGAGGGAAATGCATGCCCACATGTGGAGAGAGAAGGCAGGGAAGGCTCTGAGTGAGACCCAGCCAAGAAAGCAGGCATGGAACTCACTCTGAGCCCCAGAACCTGGATCCAGGGATGCAAGCCCAGAATAAATGTGTACAATGCTTAGTTGGTGCTCATTGAGTGAATGAATGAATGAATGAATGAATACTTGACTACAACAATGATTACCCAAGTCAAGAAATGAAGGGCTAGGTGCCGGTAGCTTAGGCCTGTCATCCTCGCTACTCAGGAGGCTGAGATCTAAGGATCTCAGTTCACAGTCAGCCCAGGCAGGAAAGTCTGTGGAGACTCTTATTCCTCATTAAATAGAAGAAAGACAGACATAGACCTGTGGCTCAAGTAGTAGAGTGCCGGCCTTGAACAAAAAAGGTAAGGGAGCTGGGTGCCAGTGGCTCACACATGTAATCCTAGCTACTCAGGAGGCTGTGATTTGAGGATTGCAATTCAAAGCCAGCCTGGGCAGGAAAGCCTGTGACACTTTTTCTTCTTGGGGGGTCCGGTCGTGGGGGCCTGAACTCTGGGCCTGGGCGCTGTCCCTCAGCTCTTCAGCTCAAGGCGAGCGCTCTACCACTTGAGCCACAGCACCACTTCTGGCTTTTTTCTTTTTGCTTATGTGGTGCTGAGGAATCGAACCCAGGGCCTCATGCATGCAAGGCAAGCGCTCTACCATCTTCCCAGCCCCAAGTCCGTGACACTTTTATCTCCAATAAACCACCAGAAAACTGGAAGTGGCGCTGTGGCTCAAGTAGTAGAGTGCTAGCCTTGAGCTGAAGAGCTCAGGGAGAGCGCCCAGGCCCAGAGTTCAAGTCCCATGACTGATTAAAAAAAAAAAAAAAAGAAAGAAAGAAAGCTAAGGGAACAACATCCTGTCTTGAGGTTAAGCCCTAAGACTGGCACAAAAACTAAACAGGGAGTAGAGGTATGGCTCGGGTGGCAGAATGCCAGCAGGAGCATTATGTGCTGAGTTTGAGTCCCAGTTTTGGGATAGGAGGGGGAGGGAACAAACCCAAAGAGTCTTCACGGAACCCAGGAAGTATGGCAGACTGACCTGGAGGCTGGGCTGCCCAGAGGCCTGCAGGGCATGCTGGAGGGCCTGGCTGAAGAGGTCGTTGGTAATGGGTGTCCCTGACTGGACACCAGAGGACATCGGAGAGGTCCCCGAGGAATGGCCCTGGAGACAAACGTGCAGTCAGAGTGGCCCTCAGAGCCAGCTCAGCCTCCCGAGTTACCACCGAGCTCACACGACCCACAATACTCCTGGGGAACTTCACTCCCATGGGGCCGCTGTAGCCCAAAAGCTACACAGGCAGGAAATGGGTCCATTCTCTTCTACTCCAGGGAAACAGACACGGAGCCCCCAAGCCCCAGACAAGACCCTAGGGCCTTAGGACTGGTGGGGGGCCAGCTGTGGAAGCAACGATGCCTAAACTCTACTAAGGATGAAGACACAGGGGCTGGCCAGGCCTGGGCTAAACCCTTTGGTGGCCCCGACTGCAGGGTTCTTTTGAGAGCAGATCTAGCACTAGGGTTAGCAAAGGCTCCCGGGGGGGGGGGGGCGGGGGAAAACACCCCCTTAAGGCCCGTCCTTGCCCTCACCAGGCCTCTCTCTTACCTGGGTGCCGGGGGTGGGTGTGTGGGAGCTGCTCTCGGGCGTGCTGGCCAGGGCCAGCGCGGTGGCTAGCTCGCTCTGGGTTATGGGCCGGGGCCCCGCTGCCCCGCTGTATCCCAGAGAGGCTGGACGGGAGCTGGGTGTGCTGCTAGAGGGCGTGGAGCGGGTGCTCTGGAAAAGATGGCACCCAAAATCAGGGGCGAGGCAGCGAGAAGGTCGCAAGAGAATGCCACCCCCACGTCAAAACAGCCGAGGCGATCCTCCAAGCCCCCAAAGGAATATTAGTATGGCATGAATATGACTCCCCACAGCCCCCCCCCACCCCAGGAGAGCCCAGTGCTACACTTCCCAGCCCTGGGAGTGCCGGATCCCAGGGAGAGCTCCCTTCTCCCCCCAAGGACCAGCAGTTGGCCACTCACGGGGTGGAAGTCATCCTCCTCGTCTGAGAGCCCTTCGAACAGGAAGCCACCTGGAGGAGAGGGAACAGACTCCAAGAGGGAGAACAGGAAGGCCCAGGCGCGGCTCCAGATCACAGCTCAAGCTCCTCTCCAAATTCCTACCTCCTCACTCCCGTTGGAAAATTACAGGACAGATGCACTTCCTGACTCAAACCGAGCGCTCCCAAGGAACGCCCTCTGCCAACGCTATACATAGCCGCCGAGGAAAGCGAATCCCTGGGCCTTTACCAGCTCCCTGGGGGCCTCACCTGGCATCTCCCGGTACGAGCTGGATGGCACGCTCCGGGAAGAGGAGTCAGCTCCCGGCATCGGGGTGCTGCCTGCTACCGAGTGCAGAACCAAGATGATGGCATTGACCAATGCTGGGTGAGCGGGCACCAACCTAGATTGGGGGGGGAAGGGGAAGAACAAGCACTTTGGCTCAGGTCACATGACTCAGAAGCGAAGAACAAGCCAAGTGCGGTGGCTCATGCCTGCCATCCAAGCTATTCCAGAGGTTGAGATCTGAGGATCGTGGCTTAAAACCAGCCCAGACAGGACAGTCCATGAGACTCTCTTGAACTCTGGGCCTGGGAGCTGTCCCTGAGCTCTTCAGCTCAAGGTGAGTGCTCTACCACTTGAGCCACAACTCCACTTCCGGTTTTCTGGTGGTTCAACGGAGGTAAGAGTCTCACGGACTTTCCTGCCCGGGCTGGCTTTGAACTGAGATTCTCAGATCTCAGCTTCCTGAGTAGCTAGGATTACAGGCGTGAGCCACTGGCCCCTGGCTGAGGTAGAAGCTCAAGTGGTAGAGCTCTAGCCTTGAGTTAAAAAGCTAAAGGAGTTCAAGCCCAAGGGTCAGCGCCCCCCAAAAAAGAGAAAAGAAAAGAAACAAAGAACATCCTTGTTTAGAATCATCCAGCTTTTGAGATCTGCTATAGATCTGTCACGTCTGCTTCAAGCAAGGCATGATGGGAAACAGACAGGTAGGCCCAAGGTGCAGTATTCATGTCTATGGTTGCCTGGTGCAACCATAGACAGTACCCCACCCCCTTTTTTTTTTGATTGACAGGAAAAGTTCATTGGGGTACACTCCCAGGTGAACTCCCTGGTCAGGATCAGATAGGGTACACAGAGTCTGGTTGTAGCAGGGTTTAATAAAGGGCCAGGGTCAGCAGGAACTTTTAGCACGTAACTTGTTTTGCAAGTCTGAATGGTTTTGGACCAGTACCCCCGAAGAATGACTGGGACAGTGATGTATAAGGAAATGGCTTTTCTCGGCTGCCTCTGCCCTCCAGCAGCCTGATGACAGCCCCTTTTTTATCCTAGGGGACAGAGCCTCTGCTGTCCCTTCCACACCTAACACTCGATTTCTTTTCCTAGCTTAAAATCTGTGAAAGGTTCCTATTAGTTGGGTGTGGTAGCTCATACCTGTAATCTGAGAAACTCAAGAGGCTGAGAAAGCCAGCCACGAAACTCTTATCTAAAAAAGCCGTAGGTGGAGATGTGGCTCAAGTGGTAGAGTGCCGGCCTTGACCACAATACCTCAGGGACAGCACCCAGGCTGTCCCTGGGTGCAGGACCCCCAGATCTCCCCAAAGAGGGGAAGGAATGTGGAGACCAGAATGCACGAGGGCTGATGCTGAAACAATGATGGCCAATCCATGCCTAGGCAGCGATCAGCTCTGGGCTCTAGAGCCTGACTTCCACAGAATGAAGCCTCGCAGCTCCTGGCACATGGATCCCTCCCCTTGAACGAATGTGGCTGTGTGCTGGCCCTCCACACAGCTTTGCCACATTCATAGTCAGAAGGCAGACTAGACACGGACAGGGTGAGCACCACTCCCAGAGCAGAATCTAGCGACAATGAGGCGGAAGTGATACTTACGTATCCAGCATGTTGGGGTCAGCGAAGACAGAGAAGAGGTCTTTGTCCTGGAGGACCCCTGAAAATGAGCAGAGAGCCCCTCAGACAGAGGGATGGATCCAAGAGGGATGCCCATCTTATTTTTGGTGCTGGTCTTATTTTTGGTCAAGGCCTGGGCACTATCACTGAGCTCTTTTGCTCAAGGCTAGCGCTCTATCACTTGAGCCACAGGGCCACTTGCAGTTTTCTGGTAGTTCACTGGAGGTAAGAGTCTCAGAATTTCCTGCCCTGAGATGGCTTTGAACCCCAATCCTCAAATCTCAGCCTCCTGAGTAGCTAGGATAACAGGCATAAACCACTGGAGCATGACTACCCACTTTTTTATACAGTGTACACTGGTTATAATGACTGCATTTCCATCCTTCTTCTCTCTGTTTCTGTGTCCCCTCTTGTCCTCTCTACTACATGATGAAGCACATCTTGATGATTCCATCTTTCTCCAAGACCAGTGAGATTCCCACCCCGCTCCAAAAAAAAGGGTAGTCAGAATCTCTTTAGGGCCAATGCCTTCTCATTTTGTTTCCCTGGATCTTCGCCTGTGCTTACCCAGAGCAATGGGGTCACTGCTGAGGCCTGGGGTCGCCACAATGATCTGATCCAGCGATTCCTTATTGCTGAGCATCTTAAAAACCTGCAAGAAAAATGGGTGTGTGGGGGGGGGAGTGGTTTACTCTTCCAACTAGCCTACCTTTCATCAAATGCCCACTGCTAAAGAACTTCCTCAAGGCAGGCCTTGTGGCTCAAGCCTATAATCCAAGCTACTCAGGAGGCTAAGATCTGAGAAGGAAAGTCTGAAGCCAATGGGGCAAAAGAGTCCAGGAAGCTGGGCACCGGTGGTTCATGCCTGTCATCCTAGCTACTCAGGAGACTGAGATCTGGGGATCATGGTCCAAAGCCAGTCTGGGCAGGAAAGTCTGTGAGACTCTTTATCTCCAATTAATCACCAGAAAATCGGAAGTGGCACTGTGGTTCGAGTAGTAGAGCCCTAGCCTCGAGCTGAATTGCTCAGGGACAGTGTTCAGGCCCAGAGTTCAAGCCTACAACCACCACCAACAACAATGAAAAAAGGAAAAAGAAAAAAGAAAAAAGAAGTCTATGAGGCTCTTATTTCCAATTAAGTACCCCAAAAGCCAGATATGGAGCTGTGGCTCAAAATGGTAGACCATTAGCCTTGAGCACAAAAATTCAGGAACAGTGCCCAGGCCGAGTTCAAGCCTCAGAATTGGCACAAAAAGAAAGAAAAAAAGAGGACAGGAAGGAGGGAGAAAAGAAGGGAGAGAGGGAGTTAAAGAGGGAGGGGGGAAAAAGGGAGGGGGAACAGAAAAAGATGAGAGAGAGAGGGAAAGAGAGAGGGAGAGAAGGAAGGAGGGAGAGGGAGGGAAAGAGGAAGTAGGAGGGTGACAGAGGGAGGGAAGGAAAAGAGAGGAAGGGAGAGGGGAGGGGGGGGGCCGGGGTAAGAGGAGAGGGAAAGGAAGGAAGCAAATCCACAGTAAACCTCCTCCACCCCATATTCCCAATACTTCTAAAATAAAATCTTGCACGAGAAGGCCAATAACAAAAGCTCCCCTAAGCCCTCCCCCATCTGTACACAATTACATCTGTTGGTGGGAAGTTCACGCTGTACTAATGCTGGGTTAATTCGGCCCGTCAATTCTCCCACAGAGAGACAGCAGCCCATTTCCCCAGGGAGGAATTGCACACTAAAGAGCCACAGGCGGGCAGATCAGCCACGGTCCCAGCACGGGGGCCCTTCAGAAATTACCTAGGACCCTCTGCCTCACTATATTCAGCCCACCAGGCCAGTCTGAGGAGGGAGTGTATCATTATCATTGGAGAGAACTAACAGCCATCGCCTGGCTGAGACCCGCTCTTTGGGGCGGGGCGGGGAAACACAGGGCTCCAGGGAGGCCCACAGCCGTGGCAGAAACTCCCAGAGGAACTCTGAGTTGCCATGGAAATGGGCTGCCAGCTCCCACTCCCGACCACTCGCCAGCACACCCTCATGCTCTCCTGCAATCCAGGCTCATACTCACCGCCTCCCGGTAGGAGGAGCTGCTGTGCAAGGCAGTGTGCAGGACCCGGAACTCCCTCTGGGCGGCGACTTTGTCCACAGGTTCTGGAGGAGAAGACATTCATTGACCCTACAGGCCCGGACCCTGTCCCCCTCAGGGCTGGAGGAACATCATGGCAGCCTACGTCTTGGTGCGGCCTGGCCTACACATTCCCTTCCCTCCTCACAGTGGCTCACGCCTGTCATCCTAGCTATTCAGGAGGCTCAGTGGTTCAATCCCAGCCCCAGGCAGGAAAGTCCATGAGACTCTTATCTCCAATGAAACACCAGCAAAAAGCCAGAAGTACAGCTGAGGCTCAAGTGGTAGAATATCAGCTTTGAGTGAAAAAGCTCAGGGAAAGCACCAGCACTGAGTTCAAGCCCAGTACCAGCACCAAAAAAAAAAGGGAAAAACTTGGTTGGTGACAGTGATATGAAAAATGCAATGTTTTTTTCAGAGATAGCCAGTAGAGAAACAAATCCAAGTTCCAGCAGTGAGAAGTCTTGTCACTCCCCGCTTACAGTTGAAAAAAAAAGGAAGAATATATAATCAACTCAGAAGACTTATGCAGAAATTTGAAAAAAAAAAGTATACTGCAATCTTGACAACATAGCACTCTGCTGACACAATATGTTAAGAGAAAGAAATAGAATGCAAAGTGGTATGCGCATTCTCTGAACTATAAAATGTGTCAGTGTGCATATGGTCCAAGGCTGGTGAGGACAAGAAGAGCAGTATTCAGCAAGCATTAGTCCGGGGAAACTATGTCCTCGTCCATATTTCCATGTTTCTTTAAGTCTTAAAAAAAAAAAAAAAAGAAGGAAGGGGCACTGTGGCTCAAGTGGTAGAGAGCTCACCTTGAACTGAAGAGTTCAGGGACAGTGCCCAGGCCCAGAGTTCAAGCCCCATGAGTGACAAAAAAGAAAGAAAGAAAGAAGGAAAGAAGGAAAGGAAGAAAGAAAGAAAGAAAGAAAGAAAGAAAGAAAGAAAGAAAGAAAGAAAGAAGGAAAGAAAGAGATAGAAAGAAAGAAAGAAAGGAAGGAAGGAAGGAAGGAAGGAAGGAATTGATCCACTAGGAAGTGGTGCTATGGCTCAAGTGGTAGAGAGCTCACCTTGAACTGAAGAGCTCAGGGACAGAGCCCAGGCCCCGAGTTCAAGCCCATGACTGACAAAAGCAAAACAGAACAAAACAACAACAAAACCCTAAACTTTCTTAGGGGGCCCCAATGGCTCATGCCTGTCATCCTAGCTACTCAGGAGGTTGAGATCTGAGGATCAAGGTTCAAAGCCAGTCCAGGCAGGAAAAGCTGTGAAACTCTTATCTCCAATGACCAGAAAACCAGAAGTGGCGCTGTGGCTCAGTCTTGAGCTGAAGAGCTGAGGGACAGTGCTCGGGCCCATGACCGACCAAAAAAAAAAGAAGAAAAAGAAAAAGAAAATACAAGAAGCCAGGAGCCCATGGTTCACACCTGTCATCCCTGCTACATAGGAGGCAAGATCTGAGGATCACAGTTTGAAGCAAGCCCTGGCAGAAAAGTCCTTCTGAGACTCTCATCCCAAAAAAGCTGGAAATGGGGGCTGGGAAGGTGTCTCAATGGTACAGTGCTTGCTTTGTATACATGAGGCCCTGGGTTCGATTCCTCAGCACCACATAAGCAGAAAAAGCCAGAAGTGGATCTGTGGCTCAAGTAGTAGAGCACTAGCCTTGAACTGAAGAGCTGAAGGATAGCGCCCAGGCCTAGAGTTCAGGCCCCATGAAAAAAAAGCTGGAAATGGTGCTTTGGCTCAAGTGGAAAAGCACTAGCCTTGGGCCTACAGAGGCTCAGGGATATCACCTAGGCCAAATTCATACTCTAGGACCAGCCAAAAAACAAAAAACAAAACAAAAGAGAGTCAACCACCAGGCTGTTTGTAATTCAGTAAGCAATTTAAGTATCACATAATACCATAATACCATTTCAATAAATCACCCCTTTGTTTTACCCAGGCTTAGGCTTTAAGAACACTCCACCCTTCCCTTTGGAGATATTCTAGAAGCTCTGCCCATCTGACTAAGGGCCAGCCCTGACTTACCTGGTTTCTGATCGGGCTCAGGCCAGGACTTGCGCAGAACGTGCACTGTGGACCCTGGCTGAATGCCATAGAAGTCGAGCGTCTGGTCATCTTTCAGCTTACGGCCACAGTAGATTAGGTCTGAAAAACAAAAAAGATGTCTGCTTCCATTTTGCTGATGGAGAATGTATACTCTTTAAAAGGAGATACTTGGGCTGGGAAGGTGGCTCAGTGGTAGAGTGCTTGCCTTGCATGACTGAGGCCCTGGGTTCGATTCCTCAGCACCACATAAGCAAAAAGAAAAAAGCCGGAAGTGGCGCTGTGGCTCCAGTGGTAGAGCACTAACCTTGGGCTGAAGAGCTGAGGGACAGCGCCCAGGCCCAGAGTTCAGGCCCCACGACCGGACCCCTCCCCCCCCCCAAAAAAAAAAAAATAAAATAAAAAGAGATACCTTTTGTAGGTGCTGGTGGCTCACACCTGACATCCTAGCTACTCAGGAGGCTGAGATTTGCGGATCTCAGTTCTAAGCCAGCCTGGGCAGGAAAGTCCGAGAAACTCTTATCTCCAATTAATTGCAAAAAAAGAACAAAAACCAGAAGTGAGGTGTGGCTCAAGTGGTAGTATGCCAGCCTTGATCAGAAAAGCCAAGCAAGATCACTAGGCCCTGGGTTCAAGCCTCAGTACCAGCACACAAAAAAGTTTGTAGTTGATAATAAGTGTTAATATGCTCATTAATAGGAGTATCCGTGTGTGTGTGTGTGTGCGCGCGTGCGTGCGTGCGAGCGTGCATGTGTTTGTGTGTGTGTGTGCGCATGCATGCGTGCGTGCGTGCATGTGTTTGTGTGTGTGTGTGTGTGTGTGTGTGTGTGTGTGTGTGTGTGTGTGTGTGTGTTGGTCCTGGGACTTGAATTCAGAACCTAGGCACTGTCTCTTAGCTTTTTGGCCAAAGCTGGTACTCTACTACTTGAGTCACAGTTCCACTTCTGGCTTTTTGGTGAGTAATTGAAGAATGTCACAGACTTTTTTTGATCGTCTAGCTTCAAATTTTGATCCTCAGCTCTCAGCCTCCTGCGTCACTAGGTCTATAGGTGTGAACCACCAGCACTTGCCTTTCATTTCCTTTTCCTGCTGTGTTCCTTTCTCATCAACCAAACGAACAAAAACCCATCTAACCATCCCTCAAGATTTAAGGAATACAGTTAGGAACCTCCCTTGATTAAAAATTTCTTCCCTAGACCCAGCCCAAACTTGGACATTAAAAAAAAGAAAAAAGAAAGAGGTGGGTGCCAGTGGCTCACGCCTGTCATCCTAGCTACTCAGGAGGCTGAGATCTGAGGATCGCAGTTCAAAGCCAGCCAGAAAAGTCTGAGTCTCTTATCTCCAATTAACCACCAGAAAACTGGAAGTGTCGCTGTGGCTCAAGTGGTAGAGTGCTAGCTTTGAGCCTAAGAGCTGAGGGACAGCGCCCAGGCCAGAGTTCAAGACCCACAACTGACAACAAAAAACAAACACTATGTTGATAACAACTTGGAGGGGGGGAGGAAGGAGTTGAGGTGGGGAGGGAAGGGATGGTAGGGAAAAACAAAGTAGGAGGTAACAATGCTCGGTAGGAAATGTACTCATTACCTTACTGGTGTAACTGTAACCCCTCTGTACAGTATGTTTACAATAAAAAACATAAAAACAGAAATGGAGCTGTGACACAAGTGTTAGGACACTAGTGTTTAGCAAAAGGAGCTAAGAGACAGCACCAAGGTCCTGATTTCAAGTCAAATGACCAATCAAAACCATACATATGCCAGGCGCTGGTGGCTCACGCCTGTAATCCTAGCTACTCAGGAGGTTGAGACCTGAGGATCTCGATTCAAAGACAGCCCGGGCAGGAAAGACCGTGAGACTCCTATTTCCAATAAATCACCAGAAAAAACCAAGTGGCGCTGTAGCTCAAGTGGTAGAGCACTCGCCTTGAGCTGAAGGGCTGAGGGACAGCACCCAGGCCCAGAGTTCAAGACCCACAACCAACAAAAAAAAAAACAAAAAACAACAACCATACACACACACACACTAGCCCACACCTAGTCTCCCAGGCACTGGTGGCTTATACCTGTAATCCTAGCTCCTTGGGAGGCTGAGATCAGAGGATCCTGATTCAAAGCCAGCCTGGGCAGGAAAGTCCATGAGACTTTTAATCTCCAAAACATTTTTGTTGCTGTTGTTGTTGGCTGTGGAGCTTGAACTCTGGGCCTGGGCGCTGTCCCTCAGCCCTTCAGCTCAAGGCAAGCACTACTTACAGTTTGCTGAATGGTTTATTGGAGATAAGAGTCTCACTGACTTTCCTGCCCCAGCCCCGGCTGGCTTTGAACTGTGATCATCACATCTCAGCCTCCTGAGTAGCTGGGATTACAGGCATGAGCCACCGGCGGATCCCAGATTCCAATACATTTTTTAAAAGTGGGGTACCAGTTGTTCATGCCTGTAATTCTAGCTACTCAGGAGGCTGAGATCTGAGGATCATGGTTCAAAGCCAGCGCTGGCAGGAAAATGTGTGAGACTCTTTTTGTTTGTTTGTTTGTTTGTTTTTTTGCCGGTTGTGGACCTGAACTCTGGGCCTAGGCGCTGTCCCTCAGCTCTTCAGCTCAAAGCAAGCACTCTACCGCTTGAGCCACAGCGCCAAGTCTTTTTCTGTTTATGTGGTGCTGAGGAATTGAACCCAGGGCCTCATGCATGCAAGGCAAGCACTCTACCACTGAGCCACCTTCCCAGCCCATGTGTGAGACTCTTATCTCCAATTAGCCATCAGAAAACCAGAAGTAGCATTGTGGCTCAAGTGGTAGAGCACTCGCCTTGAGCTGAAGAGCGCAGGGACAGTGCCCAGGCCCAGAGTTCAAGCCCCACAACCAACCGACCAACAGCAACCAGAAAAAGCCAGGAAGAAAAAGACATTAAAGGGATCCGCATAGGGAAAGAAGAAGTTAAATTATCCCTTTTTGCAGATGACATGATACTATACTTTCATGATCCCCAAAATTCCATCCCCAGAAGGTGGCTCAGTGGTAGAGTACTTGCCTTGCATGCCTGAGGCCCTGGGTTCGATTCCTCAGCACCACATAAGAAAAAAGCCAGAAATGGCACTGTGGCTCAAGTGGTAGAGCGTTAGCCTTGAGCTGAAGAGCTGAGGGACAGCACACAGGCCCAGAGTTCAGACCCCACAACTGGACCCAAAAAACAAAACAAAACAAAAAAAAAACAAAAAACAAAAACTCCATCCCCAAACTCCTAGAAATTATAAATCACTTCGGCAAAGTAGCAGGATACAAAATCAACCCACAAAAATCAGTCACCATCCTGTACACTGACAATGTACAAGCAGAGAGGGAAATAAAGGAAGCAACCCCATTCACAATAACCCCCCCAAAAATAAAATATTTAGGAATTAACCTAACCAAAGATGTAAACAGACTATTTAATGAGAACTATAAAAAGTTAAAGAAAGAAATTGCAGAAGACACTAGGAAATGGAAAGACCTCCCATGCTCTTGGATAGGCAGACTTAATATAGTGAAAATGGCAATACTGCCAAAATTAATATACAAATCCAATGCAAATCCTATTAAAACCCCAATGACGTACATTTCTGAAATACAGAAAACAGTCCAAAAATTCATATGGAGCAACAAAAGACCTAGAATAGCCAAGACAAATTCTAGGGGAAAAAAAGACAACATGGGAGGGATCTCGATGCTGAACTTCAAAACTCTACTATAGAGCATAATAACAAAGACAGCATGGTACTGGCACCAAAACAGACCCGAAGACCAATGGAATAGAATAGAAGATCCAGAAATAAAACCACATACCTACAGTCAGCTGATATTTGACAAAGGAGCCAAAGACATACAATGGAAGAAACACAGCCTCTTCAACCACTGGTGCTGAGAAAACTGGGCGGCCACAAGCAGAAGACTAAAAGTGGACCCCAGCCTATCACCATGCACCAACATCAATTCAAAATGAATTAAAGACCTTAATATCAAACCTGAATCTCTGAAACTACTGCAGGACAGAGTAGGAGAGACACTTGAGCTTATAAGCACAGGGCTGGGAAGGTGGCTCAGTGGTAGAGTGCTTGCCTTGCATGACTGAGGCCCTGGGTTCAATTCCTCAGCACCACATAAGCAAAAAGAAAAAAGCCGTAAGTGGCGCTGTTGCTCAAGCAGTAGAGTGCTAGCCTTGAGCTGAAGAGCTGAGGGACAGCGTTCAGGCCCCACAACTGGACCCCCCCCCCCAAAAAAAGAGTCCCAGGTTCACAACAAATTGGAGAGACTCGACAAATGGGACTACCTTAAAATAAAAAGTTTCTGCACAGCTAAAACTATAGCAACCAAGCTAGAAAGACAACCAACTAATTGGAAAAAAATATTTACCAGCAGTATATCAGACAAGGGGTTAATATCCAGTATATACAGGGAACTCAAGAAACTAATCCCTCCCAAACCTAACAAACCAATTACTAAATGGGCAAGGGAACTAAAGAGAGACTTCTCAGAAGAAGAGATAAAAATGGCAAGAAATACATGAGGAAATGTTCACCATCCCTGGTTGTGAAGGAAATGCAAATAAAGACAACCCTGAGATACCACCTTACCCCAGTCAGAATGGCCCACATCCTCAAGTCAGCCAACGACAAATGCTGGAGGGGATGCGGAGAAAGAGGAACGCTATTACACTGCTGGTGGGAATGTACACTTATACAACCACTTTGGAAAGCAGTCTGGAGGGTCCTCAGAAAGCGAAATATTGACCTCCCTTATGACCCAGTCATACCACTTCTAGGCATCTATCCTGAACAACAGGAACCAGTATACAAGAACACATGTACCTCCATGTTTATTGCAGCACTGTTCACAATAGCTAGGATATGGAAACAACCCAGATGTCCCACCACAGATGAATGGATCCAAAAATTATGATATCTATACACAATGGAATATTATGCAGCCATTAGAAACGACAAAATAATGGCATTTGCAGGGAAATGGATGGAGCTAGAAGAAATCATGTTGAGCGAGGTAAGCCAAGTGCAAAGAGACAAATGGCACATGGTCTCCTGATAAGTGGATGTTAAATCCAAAACGTAAGGCGATATGACAAAATTAACAGGACTTAAGAAACCAAGGACTTCCATTCATCTGGTCCCATCACTACTAAATAACCCCATGCTACTGATCACATGTATGGTATATATGTGCACACTGGAGGGAAACCAGGAAGACAACACAGAACTAGAGGGAATCAGGGAAAAAGATACAACAGCGGGACCCATCAACTGCACTGGACATTGACCAAAATGAACTAAACAACTCAAGGGCAGCGATGGGAGGGAGGGAACAAGTGGGAAAGAGGGAACAGCTGATGCTATGCAAAACAAAAATGTACATACCACCCAATGTGGAAGAAATAACTATCACAAAGCTCATAGAACCCATAAATGTTATAGACCATGATAGACAATTTGTTCTATGAAAGTTAGAATGTGTTTGTCACTTTAACTAAGCTTCACTATCCCACAATACTGTGAAATTTGGGAAATTATGTAACCACTTAATCACAATAAAAAATTTGAAAAAAAAAAAAAAGAAATAAGATCATAGTGACAAATTGCAAAAAAAAAAAAAAAAAAAAAAAAAAAGCAAGGAGTTGCAGCTGGGAATGTGGCTTTCTGGCAGAATGCTTGCCTAGCATGTATGAAACCCTGAGTTTGATTCTTTAGTACCATACTAACAGAAAAAGCTGGAAGTGGTATTGTGGCTCAAGTGGTAGAGTGCTAGCCTTGACCAAAAAGAGCTCAGGGACAGTGCCCAGGTCTGGAGTTCAAGTCCCAGGGCTAGCAAAATAAATAAATAAATAAGCTCAACAATATCATAATTAAGGAATTCTGTTATGATGTAACTCATAACAGCCCATAACTGAAATGGTGGCCAATAGTTTAGCTCTGTCTGGGGTTCTGTGTCTCTCCTTACATAAAACAATACATTAATTTTGAAACATCAAATTCCAGTCCCTTAATTCACCCCTCCTCAGACAAGGTCTCTTATGTAGGCAGTTGGTCTCCAATCATGAGTCTCCTGCCTCAGTTTCCCCAATGCCAAGATCACCACCATACCCAGCCACTCTTATACTCCAGAAGTATCCTCTCCTAAGAAGAGAGCAGAGCCATAGCCTGACACCAGTCCACAGAGACTTACCAATCAGCTCAGGGTCTGGCACAGATTCCTGGAGTTTGCCAGCAATCAGCTGCTTTAGAAACGAAATACTATAGCCGCCTAGCGAATATTCGCCCAGTTCTGCCTCCGGCAACTGCAGAATTGACTTTGGAGCAAGTGGCTGGTCAGCCAGCTTCACTGCCAGATGCCAGTCTGAGAGAGACATCCTCTCTCTTTCTCGCTCTCTCTTTCTCCCTGTAAAAGAATAAATCTTTAGTGATTAAAGGATGGACCACCCCATCCCACTTCTCGTGCAAATAGACTGAGACAAGAAGTACTGAGACACTGAGAAACCTGGGATTTCAACTCTCCAGGACTCTGTTTCTTCATCTTGAAAGAAGGCATAAAATACCATTCAATTCAATAAGGGTGTTTGCCTGTTGGCTCATGCCTGTAATCCTAGCTACTCAGGAGGTTGAGATCTGAGGATCTCGGTTGAAAGCCAGCTTGGGCAAGAAAGTCCGTGAGACTCTTTTTTTTTTTTTTTTTTTTTTTTGGTCGGTCGTGGGGCTTGAACTCTGGGCCTGGGCGTTGTCCCTTAGCTCTTCAGCTCAAGGCGAGCGCTCTACCACTTGAGCTACAGCGCCACTTCCGGTTTTCTGGTGGTTTTATTGGAGATAGGAGTCTCACGGTCTCTCCTGCCCGGGCTGGCTTTGAACCACGATCCTCAGATCTCAGCCTCCTGAGTAGCTAGGATTACAGGCGTGAGCCACCAGCGCCCGGCTAAATTTTTTTCTTATTTTCTTTTTGGGTCCGGTCGTGGGGCCTGAACTCTGGGCCTGGGCGCTGTCCCTCAGCTTTTCAGCTTAAGGCTAGCGCTCTACCACTTGAGCCACAGCACCACTTCTGGCTTTTTTCTTTTTGCTTATGTGGTGCTGGGGAATCGAACCCAGGGCCTCATGCATGCAAGGCAAGCACTCTACCACTGAGCCACCTCCCCAGCCCTCCGTGAGACTCTTATCTCCAATAAAGCACCAGAAAACCAGAAGTGGTGCTGTGGCTCAAGTGGTAGAGCACTCATCTTGAGCTGAAGAGATGAGGGACAGCGCCCAGGCCCAGAGTTCAAGCTCCACAATCAACCAAAAGAAAAAAGAAAAAAAGAATAACAGCTAGCTATTCAGGAGGCTGAGATCTGAGGATCATGTTTCAAAGCCAGTGGGGGCAGGAAAGTATAGGAGACTCTTATCTCCAGTGAACCACCAGAATACTGAAAGTGGAGCTGTGTCTCAAAGTGGTAGAGTGCTAGCCTTGAGCAAAAGAACTCAGGGTCAGCACCCAGGCCCTGAGTTCAAGCCCCATGACTGACCAAAAAAAAAAAAAAATTGGGGTGTTGTGAGGTTTAAGGGAGATCATTTAACTGCCTCCCCTCACTATATTCCTTATTTCTGATCTTTCTGTTCAATTTTTGCTTTACCTATTCAAACAGATTTATTACAGTTCTGTGCCTTGCCTGCCATTTCCTTTCAAAGATCTATGCTAAGAAAGGTGCTGGTGCTCATACCTGTAATCCTAACTACTCAAGGTTGAGATATGAGGATCAAGATTGAAGCCAGCCCAGGCTGGAAAGTTGGTGAGACTCTCTATCTCCAATGAACCAGCAAAAAAGCCGGAAGTGGAGCTGTGGTTTAAGTGAAAAGAGTACCAAGCAGCCCTGAGCACAAAAACCAAGCTAGAGTGCAAGGCCCTGAGTTTAAGCCCTAATACCCACACAAAATATATTAATTAAATAAACAAAAGTATCTTTATAACAAGTTCTTGCCTCTCCCCACCAAAGATCTCTATTTTCCCTCAACACATTACTTTATTTTGTGCCAGTATCAGGGCTTCAATTCAGAGACCCTAGGTCTGGTGCAAGTTTCTTTTTTTGGGTCTGGTCGTGGGCCTGAACTCTGGGCCTGGGTGCTGTCCCTCAGCAATTCAGCTCAAGGCTAGTGCTCTACCACTTGAGCCACAGCGCCACTTCCGGCTTTTTTCTTTTTGCTTATGTGGTGCTGAGGAATCGAACCCAGGGCCTCAGGCATGCAAGGCAAGCGCTCTACCACTGAGCCACCTTCCCAGCCCCTGGTGCAAGTTTCTTATGCTCAGCAGCTGGCACTTAATCATTTGAGCCATGCCCTCCAGTTTGGCTTTTTGCAAGTTAATTAGATTCTCTCAACTTGTTCTGCTCAGTTGACTTTGAATCTCCATCCTCTATGTCTCAGCCTCCTGAATAGTCAGGATTACAGGCATTGAGCCACAATACACCTAGTTTTCGTTTCATCATGGGAATTGAATGCAGGGCCTGGGTGCTGTCCCTGAGCTTTTGTGCTCAAGGCTAGCACTCTACCACTTTGAGCCACAGTTTCACTTCAGGCTTTTTGCTGGTTCATTGGAGATCCAGAGTCACACAGTCTTTCCTGCTGGGGCTGGCTTCAAACCTGACCCTCAGACCTTAGCCTCCTCAGTAGCCAGGATGACAGATGTGAGCCACCAGCGCCCTACCACAACACATCCCTTTAAAACAGATCTGAGTCTTCTCTTTGGTTGTAGGGCCTGAACTCTGGGCCTGGGCGCTGTCCCTCAGCTCTTCAGCTCAAGGCTAGCACTCTACCAATTGAACCACAGCGCCACTTCCAGCTTTTTCTGCTTATGTGGTGCTGAGGAATTGAACTCAGGGCCTCATGCATGCAAGCAATCTACCACTGAGTTACCTTCCCCACCCCTTAACTTCAGATCTTGGGTTCCAAATCCATTCACTCTGTCCACCATCAGTTTTCCTCCCCAACACATAAGCTCTTTTCCTAACAATGCTCTACTTTCCATGGAAGTATCTCTCTCTCATCTGCCTTAGCAATATACAACTACTGAGACCCACACAAATGCAACCTCTTTAAGATATCCTCTCTTCTTACCCGTTCCCCCTACATTTCCTACTCCTCCAAGGCTAAAGATGGATGCACACAGACCTATTTACTCACCAAGTCTCCCCCTTCCTGTGCCCCACACCCTCTCAATCTTTTTTTTTGTCGGTTGTGGGGCTTGAACTCTGGACCTGGGCGCTGTCCCTCAGCTCTTTAGCTCTTCAGCTCAAGGCCAGCACTCTACCACTTGAGTTACAGCACCACTTCTGGTATTCTGGTGGTTAACTGGAGACAAGAGTCTCACGGACTTTACTGCCCAGGCTGGTTTTGAACCATGATCCTGAGATCTCAGCCTCTTAAGTAACTAGGATTACAGACGTGAGCAACTGGCACCCTTAAAAGCCCTTCTAGGAAGCCGGAGGCTAGTGCTCACACCAGTCATCCTAGCTAATCAGGAGGCTAAGATCTGAGGATCATGGTTCGAAGCCATCCCAGGCAGGAAAGTCCGTAAGACTCTCCTCTCCAATGAACCATCAAAAAGCCAGAAATGGAGCTGCACGTGTGGCCCAAGTGGTAGAGCACCACCTGAGGTGAACAGCTCAGGGACAGTGGCTCAGGGCCTTGAGTTCAAGACCCAGGACCGGCACCATGTTTGGGTTGAAGCCTCTGAAGGCAGACTAGATACGTTAATATCCTCCCCCAGGCCTGGCACACAGGTCTGCCTGGAAAATCAGTCCACAGCTCGGTGAGTGGAAGAGAAGTCGTAGTTACAGACACGATGGCTTCCAAAGAGACCGCGGGCCCCAGGGAGGAGGAAGGGCAGGTTCAAGACGAAGAAGGCCGAGGCCCCTTCGTGTACCGATCTCATAGCAATAACGTCCCCACTTTACAGCTTCTCAGTCCCTCAGAAAGGTGAAGCCGCCCGGCCCCAGGTCCCGAGGTCGTAATGGGGAGACGCGACCCCACCTCTCCCCGCAGAGCTAGTCACGTAGCGACCCCACGTAACACGCGCGCGCGACCCCGACGGCAGGGCCCTCTCACCCGTCCCGCGGAAGGAACCCGGCCGCAGAGTCGCCGGCGTAAACACTCGCTCAGACCCCTGTGGCCGGAAACCGGCGGCTCGCGCTGCATTCTGGGACTTGTAGTTTCTCCAAAACCACCACCGCCACCACCGCTGTGGCCCCGCCCCCTGCGGCGAGTTGGCTGGCTGGGGATGCTACGTCATGGGGTTTCCGGTTCCCGGTAGGCGTGGTCTCTGAGTTCTCTACTAGCGCGGGCTTTGCAGCCTTCGCGCGCGTCCGCGGTGGGGAGAGTCGGCTTCCCGGAGTAGGCTGACGGGGCGCCGGTGGAGGTAGGGGGGGATCTTGAGGTGTGGGTTCCTCGGAGGAGGTGAACGGGAAGGAGGGGAGGGATACCCGCCGTTAAGGTTGCTTTTCCCCCCCGCGGGCTTCGCGCCGCCCGGTGTGCGCGCGCCTCGTTGCTGATTTCCTGCAGGGGATTCACCTTTGGGGGGGGCTCACCCGCACCCCCAAAAACGCGGGAGCCGGTGGGAGGGTTGCGATTTCTTGCAGGGGATCCACCCGGGGTGGGAGGGGGGTCTCACCCGTGAAAGGGAGGCGACTGGGCTGAAGGGGAAGGGAGGGGGGAGAGGGGAGGAAGGAGAGGGGGAAGGGGGAGGGGGGAAGGGGGAGCGGGGGAGGGGAAAAGCGCTTGTCTCTCTGAGGAGGGGTTTTCATCATCTAGAGGGGCACAAGGCGGGAAGTTGTGTGGATTGGACAGACTGACTCATGTTGTTTGTTGCGCCCAGATAAGGATCCCCATGTTGTTTGTTGCGCCCAGATAAGGATCCCCAAAGACCACCAAGGAGCCGATTCCGCTGCAAGCACACGACAATCGTTTATTGCAAGCTCGAGCCTGGACTCACAACCGTCCCCCACGCAGCGGGTGGAGAGCCCCGACTTCCAGTTTAGCAAGGGTAAGTAAGTTATTGGCTAGCGAGCGCGGGCTAAGCAGCAAACTATGTCAACTATGCGATCTTAAGAGACATCTGGGCCTGGGAAGGTGGCTCCGTGGTAGAGTGCTTGCCTTGCTTGCATGAGGCCCTGGGTTCGATTCCTCAGCACCACATAAGCAGAAAAAGCCGCAAGTCGCGCTGTGGCTCAAGTGGTAGAGCGCTAAGCCCTTGAGCTAAAGAGCTGAGGGACAGTGCGCAGGCCCAGAGTTCAGGCTCTACGACCAACCACAACAACAAAAAGGAAACATGGGAGTTATAGGTACTTTCCTGTTGGTTACTGATTGGCTGTTGCTAGGGAGTTACCAGTCAGTGGGCTTTCAGTCAGAACGACCTGCGGCTTGAAACCGGAACAGCTCATATTTTTCGGTAAAGGCTTTCCAATGGGTGCTTTTGGCAAGGGCCTTCAAGGTGGGGTCTGAATCTGAAATGGCTGGGCTTTGACTAAGGCTTCTCAAAGGCAGCCGCCCAAACAGAAGATAAGGGGGTCTGCAGTTTCCATTTGTGGCTGTAACTGACCTAATGGAATGTTGCTTCAAGGTGAGAGGGAGGAGACTGGTTCCTCCTAGTTGCCTAAATCGAAAGGGCCCTTTGTTGGCCAATGGTGGGGGGGGGGGGGAGCCTGTTAGGCTAACATCTGCACCTCTAAAAGTGGGAACAGGTGGAAGGGTTGCTATCCTTTTTTTATTTTTATTTTTTTGCTGGTCGTAGGGCCTAAACTCTGGGCCTAGGCACTGTCCCTCAGCTCTTCAGCTCAAGGCGAGTGCTCTACCACTTGAGCCACAATGCCACTTCAGTTTTCTGGTGGTTTATTGGAGATAAGAGTCTAACGGAGTTTCCTGCCTGGGCTGGCTTTGAACCGGGATCCTCAGATCTCAGCCTCCTGGGTAGCTAGGATTACCACCAGCACCTGGCTTCCTAACTTTTTTTTTTTGCCAGTGCTGGGGCTTGAACTCGGGGCCTGGGCACTGTCCCTGAGCTTCTTTTGCTCAAGGCTAGTGCTCTCATCACTTGCACTGTGGCTCAAAGTGTAGAGGGCTAGCTATCCTAGATTGAAAGCACAGTGCCCAAGCTGGGCACTGGTGACTCACACCTGTTAATCCTAGCTACTTAGGAGACTGAGATCTGAGGATCACAGTTCAAAGCTAAGGGCAGTCTCTGTGAGACCCTTATCTCCCAATTAACTACCAGAAAACCAGAAGTGGCACTGTGGCTCAAATGGTAGAGCACTGGCCTTGAGTTGAAGAGCTCAGGAATAGCGCCCAGGCCCAGAGTTCAAGACCCACAATCAACACTCCCCCCCACCCCCCAAAAAAAAAAAAAAACCCACACACAGTGCTCTGGCCCTGAATTCAGGCCCCACAACAGACAAAAAAAAAAAAAAAAAAAGACCTTGAGAAGTTTGTTTTGCAGAGTTAGTCTTGATAACACAGGAATTTAGCAACACTTGTGATTAAACCACCAGACTGCATAACTGACCACCTGGCAAGCATAAAACCACAAAGCTGTAAAACTATGGCTAGCTGGCAAACTGAGAGATGTTTTTGCTTTTATTTATTTATTTTTTTTACTAAAGGGAGACGCTGAGGCAAATTCCAGATCTCAGTAAATTTGATCTTTCAGACATTGCAACAAGATTCCAACCCTTCTGGGCCCTTAGGGGTGGCCTCCCCTCATCCCCCCATCAACCAACGGCAGAACAGCATTGGAGCACAAATGGACTCAGGACTGAATGAGACAGCATACTACCCAGTAGTATTCTAGGACTTCCTTGGCTCTGGAGTTCCGGCCCTCTTGACAGACTTGCCCCAGGCAGCTCCAAGGAGAAGTGGACTAAACTTATTCAGACTCGGTAAGCCCCTCATAAGAACCCAGGCGTTAGTTATCATTCCTTGGGAACAGAAGGGGAGTGTCTCAGGGTTGAGCTTGTGGCTATGGAGTCCACGCGGGTCTGTGGTGATCCTCGTTTGGCTTACGGCAGCATCAGGTTAGAGGCACCTGAGCTCCTTGGGGACCCAGCCAGGCAGACATCTTGTAACATGTGAAATCAGAAACAGAAGAAAATTATTATTAAAAATGGGGCCAAATATTAAAGGCAGCACTCCTCTGTAGAGAGACGCTCTAGGTCACATGGCCAGTAGTCAGCTTAAGCCTTTTCCATCCTTGCAAAAGAATATCTCTCCCTCACTCAAGTTTACCAAGCTGGCAGCTTTGCAGGTCACCATAAACTTTGCTGAAGGCCACTGACAACCTTAAGGCTGATCACCAGCTATAACTGAGTTACTGTATTAGTCAGGAGCTTATAATAAAAATCATTTCTGTAAAGTAGACTACCCTTAACCAAGGTTTGTAATCCAAGCATATGTTTTGATGTTCTGTAATCAAGTATCAATAGTATCAGTAGCATTGATAGTATCAGTCATGACGATCAAGTCAAGATTATGTTTTGCCTGTGCTTTTTGAGACTCAGGCTATGTTTTGCTTGCTTGCCTTGGCAAACATCACCTAGGTGTAACCCCTTCCTTAAAAAAAAAAAAGCCTCCGTGAAAAGTAAACGGGGCTATATTCCGAAGCTCTGCAAGTTGAAGATAAACACCATGTGGCTCATAAAGGCTTCCAACCAGATTGAGTGCTGGTGACTCCTTTCGCAGATCGTGGGTTCGAGTCCCCACCAGCCCGGGGAAGTTGGGATATTTGAGTCTGATTGGTCCCTTCTTTGAGAGGGGCATCGAACCTTTGCTTGTCTTGGCGCCACCAACACAGGGAGAGAAAGACAGAGGGAGTCTGAGAGTACTTTTGACTGCCATGGGTGGAAGGTCTTCCCACCTTCACCCCTAGAGTGTATGCTTAAAAGTTTCAAAAAAGGATTCTCGGGGTATTATGGGATCAAAATGTCTCCAACAAAATTGCAGCTGCTGTGTGAATTAGATTGGTCTGCTTTTGGGGTCAGCTGGCCCTCTGAAGGCACCCTAGATTTACCTACTGTCAAGGCCGTCTGTTGGATTGTAATAGGAACCCCTGGGCACCCAGATTAGTTCCACTATATTAATTTCTGGTTCCAGATAGCCCAGACCCTCTCCTCCTGGGTCTGGCCCTGCACTCACAGAAAGGGCTAGAGCAGAGATGTCAAGGCTCAGACTAAGAAGCCCAAAGACCATTAGCTAACTAAGCCTGTGCCACAAGAGGACACAGGACAAACCACATGCGACTCTATCACATGCCTCCTCCATGCCTCTGCCTTCAGTGAGCTCCCCTCAACCCTCTCAGCTGCAGCCTGCCCCAGCCCAGCGCTCAAGTCCGCAGACCATGAGCCATTCACCAGCCTTCCAAATACTGCCCCAGGAAACTCAGGGTCCACAACAGATCAGTGTTATTAGCATGTCCTCATTTTGACTTAACAGCCACCTCCATCTCAGGTCCTCAGCTCTTTCCCAACATCAGGTGACCAGACCAGGCCTGACCACAATTGTTAACCCCCACCCCAGTCCTGAAGCTACATGTATCTCTAGCCTCCCAACTGTATTGGTGGAATGCTGTCCACCCAGGCCTGACCACAATTGTTGACCTGCGCTGGCTACTTGCTATCTTCAGCGTCAAGCTGCAGCTGCAGAGTACTCCCCACCCATAGTAGAATTCTCCACCCCTAGCCCCTTAGCCATATAAGATGCTCAAGGACAAGTGCTGTTCTCTATTCTGGGAGGGACAGCCTTGTGGGCTTGCTGACCAAGTCTCTATGTGACTTGGTGTCCTTGTGGACTTCTGTGCTTGTGCTTTCATTGGGGATGTGATCGAGGCTCCTCCAATGATTTTGTTCTTCCCTCCAGGAATTCGAGCTGCTCCAGGGACCTTTGCGCCTATCTCTAGCCCACCTAGAGGACTGCCGAGTCAATTTCACTTGACCAAGCAAGCGCTCTCTTTGCATCTACCAATCAGAAGGCTGATCAGACCTTCCCGAATGAGTGACCATTTCCCTTTGTCAGGAGCTCGGAGTTCCTTTACCACTTTTCAGGGAGAAAAATCTTGCCGCTGAGTTCTGAGCACTCTCCTCCCCCGGCCCCCTGTCATAGGCCACCAGGCTAAGGTAAGCCAAGGGACCCAGCAGTTGTCTGGTGATGACCCCTCTTGCTGTGTCTGTCCATGTTAGTTGACCAGAGACCCTCTGGGACACCTGTGGATCTCTAGCATCGACTCCATTGGTTGCTCATCATGGGAGGGGCCCAGTCTCAAATTCCTGAGAACTCCCCTCTAGACTGCCTTTTGCACAACCTAGAGTCCCTCAAGCTCCTGCCTGCTCTCAAGCCTCATAAGCTGAAAAGATTATGTAATCAAGTTTGGCCCCACTATTCGCTGGACAATGAGTCCACGTGGCCTCTCCATGGCACATTGGACCCCAATATTTTACGGGACTTACACAACTTCTGCAAGCGCTCGGGCAAGCAGAAGGAACTGCCCTACGTAGCGGCTTTTAGTATCCTGCGCTCTAAGCCATCGCTTTGCTCCTCGTGCTCGCCTGCTCAAGTCCTGCTAGCCAGTGAGCCGTCCTTTGACCTCGCAGAGAACCCGCTGTCCTGTGGTTCGCAGGTGAGAGCAGCTCCTCCTGCTCAGGCAGAGATGGCTCTTTCTTCTACTCCTTCTCCGGCAGCCCCACCATATCATTCTAAAGCAAGAGCAGCTCCTCCTCCCACATCCACGCCAGCGGCCCCTTCACATCGTTCGAAGGCTAGAGCTCCTCCTCCTCCCACCTCTACTCCAGCAGCCTCTCTTCCTTCTGCTCTAGCAGCCCCATCACGTACTAAGGCTAGAGCAGCTCCTCCTCCTCCTCCCACTCCTGCTCCTCCAGCAGCTCCTCCTCATCCGGCTCCTGCAGAGGTGGCTCCGCCATCCACTTCCGCTCCAGCAGCCCCTCCTCCTCTTTCTGCTTCTGCTCCTGCTCTGGTGACCCTCACCACGGTGAGCCACACACCAGACAGCGATCTCGGTGGTGCCCCGGCTCAGGAGCCCACTCCAGCCCCCCTTCCCACTGCAGCTCAGCATTCTGCCCTACTCCTCCCTTTGCGCGAGGTGGAGGACGCAGAGGGTAGTATAAAAGCCAATATGTGTTTTTCTCTCACTGACCTATCCCAGATAGCGGAACGCCTGGGGTCTTTTACCTCTGATCCTTCTACCTATATTAAGCAATTCAAGTGTTTGATGTCTTCCTATGATGTAACTTGGGATGATATTCATAAAATTCTAACTGATACACTCCTGCCGGAGGAGCGGCAAGAGGTCTGGGCTAAGGCTTGTACTTACGCAGACGAGATCCATCTGCTTACTGCTGCCCACCCTCTTGGGATAGTGGCTGTCCCTGAAAAGGATCCCCTCTGGGACTACAACTCCCAGGCCGGCCGTCAGCATCGGGACCACTTTATCATCTGCATATTTGAGGGTCTCAAGCAGGCAGCCCACAAAGCCGTCAACTATGACAAAATGGCCAGAGTGTTCCAAGACAAAAATGAAAACCCGTCTGCCTTTTGGACCAGACTAAACGAGGCTCTTATTCAGTTTACTGACCTGGACCCTGAGTCCATTCCTGGACAATGCATCTTAATGACACATTTTATGAATCAGGCAGCTCCGGACATCCGAGCCAAGTTAAAACAACTAGACAAAGGAGCGCTGACACCCCGGGCTCAAGCCTTGGAGGTTGCCTGTAAGGTATACCATGGCAGGGAGGACAAGGCCAGAAGGCTCAAGTATCAGATGCCGGCAAAGATCCGTCAACCTCAGGTCTTGCAACCGACCCCTTCCCGACGGAGACCACCTAGGTTCTTTTATAGATGTGGTCAGAAGGGTCATGGGAAGGGATCCCGCCCCCAAAAAGAAAAAAGAAAGGTCTGTAAGCCGTGCTACCGGTGTGGCCAGCATGACCATAGAGGTGCAGCCTGCCCACAGCCGAAGAAGCCGACCAGGCCATGCCCCAGGTGCCATGAGCGGGGGCACTGGGCCGTGGACTGTCCATCATCCTCTCGAGGGCAGCCATCCACCAAGTCTCCATCACCCTCCTTCAATCTTCCTGGACTGGCAACTGAAGACTTAGGAGGCCCTGGATGCCCAACCTCGACTACTCATATCATCACCCCGGAGTCCAGGGTAACAATCACGGTTGCAGGTAGGCCTGTTTCCTTTCTGGTGGAAACAGGTGCTATGTATTCTGTTCTTCCTGAGTTCTGGGGCCAGACCTTCCTCGCTGAGACCTCCATTGAGGTGGAAGGTAAATCTTACAAGCCCCAACAAACTCCCCCCGTTACCTGCCTTCTTTCTAAGTCAGTCTTTTGTCACTCCTTCCTTGTCATTCCCCACGTTCCTAGCCCATTGCTAGGCAGAGACCTTCTCACCAAATTCGATGCCTCCATTACTTCATGCCCCTCCCAACTGTGCGAACGTGATGACAAATCAGCTGCTTCTACGATTTCTTCCTTGGTGGCTTTAGTGGACCCGCCTGGAGACTCCTCAGGTTTTCCTTTCCCACCCTCCGAAGTTGACCCCTTGGTTTGGGACACCCACAACCCTTCCACTGCCAAAAACCATGCTCCTGTTCATATCTCCTTAAGGGGGGACCCCCAGCACGTTCTATGGCGACCTCAGTATTCCCTCCCTCGCCGAATACTTTTAGGATTACAGCCAATCGTTAAGGATTTGCTAAGAAAAGGGCTGCTGCGCCCCGTGACCTCCCCTTACAACAGCCCCATCTTTGCGGCAACCAAGCCCAATGGCTCATTCCGCCTGATACAGGACCTTCACCTTATAAATGCAGCTGTTGAGCCTCTACACCTACCTCCCTCTCTTGTACCCAATCCAAATACTCTGCTCTGCACAATTCCTTCCACAGTTACTTTCTATTCTGTGGTGGATATAAAGGATGCCTGTTTCACTATTCCTCTGTCTCCTTCCTCTCAGGATCTGTTTGCCTTCACGTGGACTGACCCCATTACCCAAACCTCAACGCAGCTCACTTGGACGGTGCTGCCTCAGGGCTTCAGGGACAGCCAAAAGTTGTTTAGCCAGGCCTTGGCACAGGACTTAGAGGACCTAGATTTACATCCGTCCACTCTTATTCAGTATGTGGATGACCTCCTCCTCTGCAGTCCCACCAAGCAACTGTGCCACACCCACACAGTGGCACTTCTTAATTTTCTTGCCTCTCGGGGGTATCGGGTCTCGCCCAGTAAGGTACAGGCCATCCAGCAGTCTGTGACTTACCTGGGTGTTGAGCTTACCCCCACTCACAAGGCCATTACCACTGCCAGAAAGAATTTAATTGCCGATTACCCTGTTCCCACCACTAAAGCTAAGCTGCTTTCTTTTCTGGGTGTAGCCAACTACCTGAGGTCCTGGATCCCTAACTATTCCCTCCTCACCCGCCCCCTATATGAGGCATCTAAGAGGCCAAAGGAGAAACCCTTTTTATCTCCTTCCTCTCTCTCTTCTTCCTTCAAAAGAGTTCAACAGGCCCTGTTACAGGCCCCAGCCCTTAGACTACCAGACCTTTCACGCCCCTTTCTCTTGTACGTAACTGAAAATCAGGGTTTTGCATTGGGGGTCTTGGGCCAACAGGTGGAATCTTCATTTGCGCCAGTTGCTTATCTGTCAAAACGCCTAAGCCCCACCGTTAAGGGATGGGCTCCTTGCCTCCGCACCCTAGATGCAGCTTCTGTCCTGATCCAGGAATCGAAGAAGCTGACGTTTGGTGCAGCCCTGATCATTCTTTCTCACCACCACCTGTCTGAGTTGCTGACTCACAAGGGGCTACAGACGAAGTCTCCCTCTCGTCTTCTCTCCCTTCAGGGGTCACTGCGACAGGACTCTACCTTAACTTTCCAGCCCTGTCCCCCACTAAACCCCTCCACCCTATTGCCTATTCCACACACGGGGGCCTTGCCTCCCCATGCATGTGTGGATGTTCTGGAGAATTTGATGCCCTCCCCCCGCCCGCATTAGTGAAGGATTCCCATTTCACCCGGTTTACTGATGGCAGTTCTTTCCTCTGGGAAGGGTCATGGGTGGTTGGGTATGCTGTGGTATCGATCTCTGGTGTTGTCGAATCTGGGCCTCTACCATTCCAAACCACCCAGTAACAAGCTGAGCTAGTGGCCCTAACAGGCATTTCACCAAGCTGTGGGCAGTTCCCTGACGTATACATGGACTCTCAAGGAACCTCAATTACAAACGGCCCCTATATTACCAAGCTCCTGGAGGCCTCTCTCCTCCCCCTCAGCCATTGGCATAGTTCACTGTAATTCCCGTGGTTCTGATGGCTCAGTCTTCCACAGAAAGGGAATAGCCTGGCCAATGGGACTGCCAAGAGGGCTACAATGTCCTCAGAGGAGCCCGCATTAACACTGCCCCTAGCAAAAAGCGCAGCCCCTCCCTCCAGGCAGGATATTCTTAAGGATTTGCATCACCTTTCTCACCCTGATAGGGGACCTTTAGGAAAGTACCTTAAGCAAAGCCTTCCTTTAACCTTAGCCAATTCACAATATCTTACACGGCTCTCACAGACCTGTGAAGTGTGCCAAAAGGCCAAGCTCAACAAGAATGTGGGGCCACCTCCCTTTCCAATCCACCATGCTTGGTATCCCCTCCCAGGTTTGGACTGGCAAGTGAATTTTACCCGCATGCCAACGGTCCACAAGTCCAAGTACCTGCTGGTCTTCATGGACACCTTTACAGGATGGATAGAGGCATTTCCCACCCCCAATAAGGGAGCTTCCTCTGTGTCCCAGCTTCTACTAGAGGAAATAATTCCCCGTTTTGGCCTACCAGCCTCAATCCAGACAGACAGGCCTAGAATGTGTTACCTCTGTAAGTCAGCTGTTGCCCGAGTCCTGGAACTTTTATATTCCCTCTCAACCTCCATCCTCAGGAAAAGTAGAGCATACCAATCACTCCCTTAAACAAATCCTAACCAAGCTATCCCTTGAACTACACCTGGACTGGGTAAAGCTTTTACCTTTGGCTCTTTTTCACTTACAAGTTTTGCAAAAAAAACCTTTGATGCTTAGCCCTTTTGAGTTATATATGGCTGCCCATGTTGCCTTCTCTGTTTCAGCCCTCGGATTCTCCTTCACCTTCCCTCCTTCAGCACCTGCATACCTTTCTTTGGAAGTATGCTTACGAGCTCCGCCCTCTGCCCCATCTGCACCCTCCATAAATGCTAGGGACCTGGTATACATTCCCAAAACTTATTTGCCACAGGTAATGGGTGTCACCAAGTTTAATGTGTGGGAAGGATCTTATCTAGTAATCCTATACCCGCGGCTGTACAGGTTCAGGGCCATCCCCACTGGATTCATCTACTCTGTCAGACGTCATCTGCCTGATGAACCTGTATTCATCTCTGAGCCTATCTACAGAATCTGTCCTTACAGAGATAAAGCAGCCTGACTCAAACCTTCCAGAAGTTGAGGAACCAGAGGGCCTCTGGATAAGTAATGCCTTGATGACAGCCATGGTTTTGGTTGGCCTTATCATTATGACAGCCTGCCTTCTCCTGTGTATGGGCCTGGGAGCAGTAGCCCCACAGGATTGGCAGAAGTGAGCCCTCCTTCCCCTAACTTCCAACAACTAGGTATGTAAAGCTTTATAGTGCTCAACCAAAGAAACCACAGAGGGCCTTAACTTGTTACAAACTCAGGTAAACTCTGGCTGACATGGCCTTCCAAAACAGAAGAGCCCTGGATCTACTAACCCAAGAAAGGGGGGACTTACCTTTTCTTGGGAGAGGAGTGCTGCTACTATGTTCTCATGAGTAGTGGAGGAGAACAAAACATCAAAGCTTTTTTTAAAAAAAGACAATTACAAGCTTAAGGCCCAACAAGGACTCAGCTATTTGGCAGCCCCTTCTGGGGACCAATCACCACCTGGCTTATGCCTTTTTTGGTTCCACCAGCAGCAGTGTTTTGACTTTTTATTAACTGTACCTTGCCTATTCAGGTATTTCCAGAACATTCTCATGGGGAGGATGAGGACCTTTACCAGACTCAACCAGATGCTTCTTGGACGGTACCAGGCCCAATCAGGAAAAACCCACATTGATTGCTTCGCCCTTTCTCAGCAGGAAGTAGCTTCAGAAGAAATGACCTTCGCCCACAGTCCTGGCCTGGTATCTGTACCTCTTAAACAACAAAGGGGGGGATGTTAGCATGTCTTCCTCCATTTTGACTTAACCTCCATCTTAAGGTCCTCAGCCCTTTCCTCTGAAATCAGGTGACTACACATATCTAGCTTCCAGCTGCAGAGAACTCCTTGCCCCTTGGGGAATTTTCTACCTTTAACCCCCTAGCCATATAAGATACCCACTTGGCTCTAGGACAGGTGCAACTCTCGATTCCAGGAGGGATATAGCCTTGTCAGCTTGCTAATAATAAACTCTGCTCTATATGATTTGTTGTCTGTGTGGTCTTCTGGGCTGGTGTTTTCACTGACTCTGTGGTCCAGCCTTCAACACTGACCTGCAGTAGACAAGCCTGAGCATGCCTTATTCGGAGAAAGACCAGGTGTTATCCACTGTGTAGAGATCATATTTGAGATCTACCAACTGATGGAACAACTGCCACTTGGTTCTGTTGATGATGCTCAGCCTGGAAGTGGCAAAGAGTCCTGACAGAAGCTCAGCACTGGCTCCTAGAGAGGACCCTTAAAGGCAGAAGCTGGCTGCAGTGGCAGCTCCCAATACTCAATCTGCCTGGGACCTCTGTATAGCAGATGGACAAAGGGCCCTCCTACACATGCTCAGAGAGGTAGGTAAGAGGCCAGCCAACATAAACCAAACCCTAAGAGTTGTCTAGGAACAAGAGGAGGCACCAGCTGGCTTCTACATTAGGCTCTTCCAAGCGTGCACTACCTTTGACCCAGCAGCGCCAGAAAGCCAGGCAACAGTCATCACAGTGTATGTCACCCAGCTGATAAAAGTGGCAAACAAGGTCTTCAATCCAGAGCAGGAGGCCAAATGGGAACCTAACAAATGAAAGAATTATCTTGGCTTCCTCATTGTCGGGAAGATGATCTGATGGAGCAGCTGGCCCCACTGCGCAGGTGGAGTCCCACTAGAAGTTACGCTCTGACATGACCTTGGTGCCTATTTCAAGAAGATAGGCCACTGCAAGAATGAGCTCTAACTGCAAGGGAGCTACACAAAGACCCAATGAGATTGCTTCAGGGAGAAGACTGGCAACTCAAACCAGAGGCTTGGGACCTCTGGTCCTAGTGGAAGGCAGATTATGGAACCTAGAGCTCCATAGTCAAAATGGAAATGGTAGTGGGGACCAATCAATGACTTCCATGACAAATATGGGTGCTGAATGCTCCTTGATCAGCAGGCCTGTGGCTCCCCCCACTGAGTGCAGGATACAATAGTCTGCTAGCATTCATTCTTCCTGGTGGTTCTGTTGGTACCATCATGGCAGCTAGGACACATGGCAATTCATGAATTCTTGTACCTGCTCAAATTCTCTTCCTCTGCTGGGAATCAACTCAAAGCTCGGAGTCCAAATCACCACTCAAGCCTCACACTGGGAGAATCAAACGCTCTATTCATGGCAGTGACAGTGCTTAGAGGATGAATGGCAGTTTTACTACCAGGAGAAGGAGAACTGGATGAAGCCCACCTGCCTGTTGAAAGTGTTTCCTGATGTCTGGTCTGGCAGAGTGTAGTTGTGTGGCTTCAACTCTGGCCTGGGTGTTGTCTCAGCTGCTTTGCTCAAGGCTAATGCTCTACCAATTTCAGCTCTACTTCTTGATTTTGAGTACTTAATTGGAGATGAATCACATGGGACTTTTCTGCCTGAGCTGGCTTTGAACTATGATCCTTAGATCTCAACCTCCTTTGTAACATGAGCTACCAGCACCTTACTCCATGAGACTTTTTTTTGGTCGGTCATGGGGCTTGAACTCTGGGTCTGGGCACTGTCCCTCAGTTCTTCAGCTCAAGGTTAGCACTCTACCACTTGAGCCACTGCGCCACTTCTGGTTTTGAGTGGTTTATTGGAGATAAGAGTCGCAGACTTTCCTACCTGGGCTGGCTTTGAACTGCGATCCTCAGATCTCAGCCTCCTGAGTAGCTAGGATTACAGGCCTGAGCCATCGGCACCCAGCTTCCATAAGACTCTATCTCCACTTAAGTACTAAAACCAGCAATGGAGCTGTGGCTCAAGTGGTACAGTACTAGCCTTTAGCAAAAAAGCCAAGGGACAGCATCTAAGCCCTGAGTTGAATTCCCAAGATTGGCACCCAAAAAAAGGAAAAAAGAAAAAATACTCAACTCCCCTCCCAAGCTAGAATGGACTGCCAAGCTCTTTCTGGCTGCAGAGTTAATTCCACCCCAAATTACACCAAGAAGTGGAGCAATGGGCAAAGGATGAGAGGTATAAAGGAGGAGGGGCGGGGTGGGGAGGGGGTGGCTGATGGAAGTCGCCTTTTGTCTCCACTGCTATAGCAGTCCCTCTGGTCAAACAGCATCATGAGCTAACTTACCTAGGGAAGATGGCTGACCAATACTACTTCATCAGGCCCTGGGCACAGTGCCTTTTGAGGACCTGGAGGTGGGCTTAATGGAGGTCAGCCTCTGCCGTGGTCCTTGTCCACACCTACCCAGGGTGGGCTGAAGCTTAACCTCACATGCATAGACAAGGTTTGAGAAGTAGTGAAGGACCTTTTGAGAGAAGATACCCCCAGATAGGGCCTTCTCCTTTCCATCGGATCAGAGAGCCAACAGGCTTTCATAGCTGAAATAGTCCAGGGCTTAGCCAAAAATTTCAGAAATAAAATGGCAACTCCATAGGGCATACAGGCCTCAAAGCTCAAAGAAAGTGGAGCTCATGAATAGGACTCAAAACCATTTTAGCCAAGCTCTGCCAGGAGCTTGGGTCCCCTTGGGTGCTAATAGTGCTGCCATTGGCCCTGCTCAGCCTTTGAGATTCTCTGTAGAAGACCCCTGCCCACAGTAGACAGGCTCAAGGGAGACCTCAGGCAGATCAAGGACTTAGATTCCATCACTACCAAGCTGTGGGAAAGCCCTACACCACGTTTCCTGGGAAATGTTGGAAAGGATCCCGTCTCTGTGGGTAACTGTGCTCACCCCACCAGCCAGGAGACACAGTAGGAGTAAAGCATTGGAAGAAGGAACCACACTGACCCATGTGGATGGGCCCAACGTGCTCATCTGGACGGCTCCCTGCAGCTGGAGTTGCAGGTGTCACTCCCTGGCTTATCACTGCTGAACAGAGAGGGTGACAGTTCCTGGAGGTGCTGACGATTGGCTGACAGCCTGGGACCCAGCAGCCCCCAGGCACCGGAAAAGACTCCAGCCTTGCTCCAGCCACACCCCAGAAGCTGGTTGGTCAACACAGGGCAGAAGCTTGAGGATTCACCTACCAAGATGTGAACAAAGTCCCTCTGTCACCCCTCCTCCTGCCTGCTAATCACAACTATTGCTATATAGAGGAGATGGGAAGGCACTGTACCCCAAGATTAGAACCTAGGCCAGAGGTTGCTGTTAGCATTCTTGTACCTCTTCATGGTATGGAGTTGAGCTGCTGTGAGTTGAGTGCTGTTGAGCGCCCCGGCTCCTCTTAGTTTTAAGATAAAACTCCAGATTCTGAGAACTACTGTGTGTTATACAGGGGGGCACCAGGTGCCCACGAGCCTCCTGCACTTGATGGTGTATGGCTTCCCCACGTGGGGCACCCAGCTTGATAGGTATTCAAAGCCCTCCTGTTTTTTGAGGGGCAGAGCTACATAACTTTGCCACCACCAGAATGCTACAGTTGTACCCCTGTCTCTCCTACCCTGACTCTAGGTCCCCCCCACCCTGATAACCAGAATCCTGGTCACCATGTTTGTATACCGATGCTATGAGTGGGAACAGAACCTTCACCATTACACAGATGGAGGAAAGCACCTGACTAGAAACACACAAACTAAATGCCCCAGCTGCCTCAGGAGACAGGTGATGCCTGCTGGATCTTGAACCCAGACTGGCCCCCATTAAGACTTCCTCTCCTGGCACAGCCTTCAGTGTAAATGAGTCTGAGAATCCCTAGCTCCCCAGACATGTGTCCCAAACAGCTCCTCACCTTGTCCAGGTGCCCAGCACAGAAGAGTGTGGGAAAGAGTTGCAAGGCCATTAAACCCCGGTGTTCCCGGAGCCCAGGTACTGCCTTTGTATGCAGAACAAAGGCTTGCCTATGCTTGCTAGCCACTTGCACAGGCTATATTTTTTGTCAGTTGTGGGGCCTGAACTCTGGGCCTGGGCGCTGTCCCTGAGCGCTTTAGCTCAAGGCTAGCACTCTACCACTTAAGCCACAGTGCCACTTCCAGCTTTTTCTGCTCATGTAGTACTGAGGAATCGAACCTAGGGCCTCATGCATGCAAGACAAGCACTCTACCACTGAGCCACCTTCCCAGGCCCTAGTATACAGTTCTTTCTCACCCCTCTGATGGCCATACTAGCTAATGCCCAAACCTCCTCACACCATTGGCAGCCCACCTACATCATTCCATCACCCAGTGGGTTGGACATGGCGGCCAGAGGAGGTGCAGGAATAGGAGGGATTGCCCATCATCTTTCAGCAGTTGTCTGCAGATGTCACAGATAATAGGAGCTAGGTGGCTGAGTCTATAACCACCCTACAAAACCAGATGGACTCCTTAGCGGCAGTGTTCCTATAGAACCTGAGGGGCCTGGACCTGCTCACTGCTGAGAAATAGGGTCCAACAACTAAAAGATTGAGTTGAGTGGGGAGAGACAGGAAATTAGCAAGCTCCTGGCTCCCCCCCTTGGCCACCCTTCTCCTTGTGACTTCTAGCACTGCCCTTGGGTCCTTACATCTTCAGTCTCCTCACCGGCTTTGTCAGTTCACAGAGTCAGTCAAGCTAGAATGATCAGTAACTCAGTAGAGGCTCCTGGGCCAGGAGGAACTAATGTGAATAAGGTCAATGCTTAATCACTCACTGCAAAAGCATCAAAAGGAGAGAATTAACCCAAAAACTGCTCATAGCAGGCCTAGGCTGGTGGGACCCCCAAAATGAAAATTATTAGTTTGCACCAGAGGTAAGTTCAGGATTCGTACTGAAAACCCTGCCTGTACAAGAGAAAGCCAGCTACTTCTTCTGAAAACATGCCCAAAGAGTTCACTGCCCTAACACTTCCCTCTTAGACCCCACCCCCCAATTTGAACTCACCTATCAGCAGCCAGCACAGCCCTTGTAACCTGACCCCCTGCACTGCCCTATAAACAACCTGTAACCCTGCAGTCTGTGGCTCGGAATTTTCAGTGTAAGCTCCTCTGGCTCCACCGGTGTAAAAATAAACCTGCAGATTTTTATTTATTTGTCTGTCATGGGGTTTGGACTCTGGGTCTGGGTGCTGTCCCTCAGCTCTTCAGCTCAAGGTTAGCATTCTACCACTTGAGCCACATCGCCACTTCTGGTTTTCTGGTGGTAAATTGGAGACAAGCATCTCAAGGACTTTCCTACCCAGGCTGGCTTTGAACCGAGATCCTCAGATCTCAGTCTCCTGAGTAGCTAGGATTATAGGCGTGAGCCACCAGTGCCTGACACCTGCAGACTTTTTTTTTTTGTCGGTCATGAGGCCTGAACTCTAGCCCCAGAAAAAAAAAATTTAATAGCAATTTTTTTTATTGTGATTGTGATTACATAAATTTCACAGTATTGTGAGATAGTGATACTTAAAAGTCACAAACACATTCTTGGGGCTGGGAAGGTGGCTCAGTGGTAGAGCGCTTGCCTTGCATGCATGAGGCCCTGGGTTCGATTCCTCAGCACCACATAAACAAAAAGAAAAAAGCCGGAAGTGGTGCTGTGGCTCAAGTGGTAGAGCGCTAGCCTTGAGCTGAAGAGCTGAGGGACAGCACCCAGGCCCAGAGTTCCGGCCCCACGACCGGACTCCCCCCCCCCCAAACAAAAAGTCACAAACACATTCTAACCCTCATGTCTTTATCATGGTCTATAAAGTTTATGAACTCTGTGATCTTTGACAATACAGTTATTTTTTCCATATCAGCTGATAGTACATTTCTTTCCTTTTGCTTAGTGTCAGCTGTTCCCTCTTTCCTGCTCAATTCCTTCCCTCCAATCGCTGCCATTGAGTTGCTTAGTTCATTTTTGATCAATGACCAGTGCAGCTGATGGGTCCTGCTGTTGTATGTTTTCCCTCTTTCTGTGTCCTCCTCCTAGTTTCCCTCAAATGACCTGCAGATTTATTTTTTTTTTTTGTCAGTCATGGAGCCTGAACTCTGGGGGCTGTCCCTCAGCTCTTCAGCTCAAGGTTAGCGCTCTACCACTTGAGCCACAGAACAACTTCCAGTTTTCTCAGTGGTTTACTGGAGATAAGAGTTTCACAGACTTTCCTGCCCAGGCTGACTTGAACCACAACCCTGAGGTCTCAGCCTTCTGAGTAGGATTACAGGCATGAGCCACCGGCACCCAGCAGCCTGCAGAAATTTTTTTTTTGGGGGGGGGGTCCGGTCGTGGGGCCTGAACTCTGGGCCTGGGCGCTGTCCCTCAGCTCTTCAGCTCAAGGCTAGCGCTCTACCACTTGAGCCACAGCGCCACCTCTGGCTTTTTTCTTTTTGCTTGTGTGGTGCTGAGGAATCGAACCCAGTGCCTCATGCATGCAAGGCAAGCGCTCTACCACTAAGCCACCTTCCCAGCCCCAGCCTGCAGAAATTTTTAAAAATAAAATGAACCTGCATTCTCCATACTCTTCCTCTCAGTCAGTCTGTCCACAACAGTAGGAAGGTCCAGGAAGCAAACAGGCCAATCAGAATCCACTTCACCACCTCCACCATCCTGCAAACCTCCCTTTTTTACCAGAAAGAGCATGTGTACATGTTTGTGTCTGTGCTTTAACTTGGCTTTGTGCTTTTTTTGTTGCTGGTTGTGGGGCTTGAACTTGGGGCTTTGGCACTGTCCCTGAGTTTTTTCACTCAAGGCTAGTGCTCCACCACTTTGAGACAGCTCCACTTCTGGTTTTCTGGTGGTTAATTGGACCTAAGAGTCTCATGTCCATTCCTGCCCCGGCTGACTTTGAAACAAACCTCAGCTCTCAATCTTCTGAGTAACTAGGATTTAGGCATAAGCCACCAGTGCCTGGCTGGCCTTGTGCTCTTAATTTACTTTTTTAAATCAAGGCTGGTGCTCTACTGCTAGGGCCACACCCCACTTCCAGCTTTTTGCTAGTTAATTAGAGCTCAAATTTGGGATTTTTCTTCTGCCCAGGCTGGCTTTGAACCTTGATCCTCAGCTCTCAGCCTCCTGAGTAGCTGGAATTACAGGTGTGAGTCACCAGGACCCAACCACTGGCAGATCGCTTTTTCAAGTGGTCAGTCCCTGTTCACTTAAGAGCATGAGACGAGGATCCCATGCTGTCTTCAACAGCACTTAAGCACTCACTCAATTTCCATCATTCTGGCTGGTATCCAACAGCATCTCCCTGTAGTTTCTGCTTGCATCTCTGGATGACCACAGGTCTACAGACATCTCTTTGGTGGAGTAGTTGTTGTCCTTTTCCCTTAACATAACTGTTCATTTTTTTTCCATGTGGACTCATGGTATTATAGTGTGGTTAGGTTGTGTTTCTGACAGTGACCCTCTGCTGTAGGTGGCATAGCTTTGTCCCAAACCTACAGACCCTCCTGGGTCTTGCTACAAGCTACCCAATACATCATGTCCTGTGTCCTACACAAATGTGTGTGCCTTCTTGGTAAGGGGACAGTTGGTGGCTGCATACATGGTAAATATAGTCTCCTCTGTGGCTTTGCCTTTTTGCACTCTCTTTTTTTTTTTTGGTCGGCCGTGGGGCTTGAACTCTGGGCCTGGGCGCTGTCCCTCAGCTCTTCAGCTCAAGGCGAGCGCTCTACCACTTGAGCTACAGCGTCACTTCCGGTTTTCTGATGGTTTATTGGAGATAGGAGTCTCACGGTCTCTCCTGCCCGGGCTGGCTTTGAACCGCGATCCTCAGATCTCAGCCTCCTGAGTAGCTAGGATTCCAGGCGTGAGCCACCGGCGCCCGGCCTTGCCTTTTTGCTCTCTTAATGAAGAGTTCTTTTGATAAACAGTAGTTCATTTTAATAAAGTCAAATTATTGTTAAAATTACCAGTCTTACACTAGGAGCCCGTGGCTCACACCTGTAATCCTAGCTACTTAAGAGGCTGAGAGCTGAAGATTGTGGTTCAAAATCAGTCTGGGCAGGAAAGTCTTTAAGACTCTTATCTCTAATAAACCACTCAGAAAAAACTGCAAGTGGAGCTGTGGTTCAAGTGGTAGAGTGCCAGCTCTAAGCAAAACAGACAGGGACAGCACCTAGACCCTGAGGTCAAGCCCCAAGACTGGCACCAAAAAAAAAAAAAAAAGCTAGAAGTGGAGGTATGGCTCAAGCGGTGGAGTGCCAGATTTGAGCCAAAAGCTAAGAGAGTTCACGTCCCAGTACCAGGTACAAAAACAATAAAATTAAGTCTGGCCTCTAATTTGGCCTTGTGAGTAGCTTAAAGGTACCTGTTGTTAAGCCAGTTCCCAAACAATGAGCATTTAACTTGTTACTAATTTTTCCCATTGTCTAGTGTTTAAGTTCTTTCTGTTGTACTCTGCGGTCACAAGGGCCAATGTGCTCAATGATCCATGTTCCACAGTGTCATGTTCTAGTCATGAAGTTAGGGCTTGCCTGCATTTGTGGCCAAATTACAAAGCTAACACGCACCCATTATGGCCCTGTGGTTCACTACTGTAAAACATACACTGAAAAATAAACTCAAGTGGTGGCAGTCAAATATTTACACTGGTCTGAGTAAAGCAGAGTGAGTTCACAGCATCAATGACAGCATCGCTGCGTCAGACCCCAGCTCTATCATCTCTAGCATAAATGAAACTTAAGCCAGTTTTCACTCACTTGAAAAGTAGGAATCATTGTGAAAACTTAAATGGTAACTAGGGGTTCATCATGTGAGAATATCCACTTAAAAAATACTGAGATGGGGGCTGGGAAGGTGGCTCAGTGGTAGAGCGCTTGCCTTGCATGCATGAGGCCCTGGGTTCGATTCCTCAGCTCCACATAAGCAAAAAGAAAAAAAAGCCGGAAGTGGCGCTGTGGCTCAAGTGGTAGAGGGCTAGCTTTGAGCTGAACAGCGCCCAGGCCCAGAGTTCAGGTCCCATGACTGGACCCCCCCAAAAAAAACAAAAAAATACTGAGATGTAGTTTTTCCCTTAATTTGTTAAAAATATTTCCATAGCTGTACTGGGGCTTGAACTCAGGGCCTGAGTGCTGTCCTTTACTTTTTTTGCTCAAGTCTGGTACTCTGCTACTTGAGCCACACCTCTATTTCTGGCTTTTTGTGTGTTAATTGGAAATAAGATTCTGATGGATTTTCCACCCTCGACGGGCCTACCATGATCCTCATGGTCTCAGCCCCCAGAGTAGCTAGTATTACAGGCATGATTCACCGGCACCCAGCTGAAGCCCCAGATTATTATTATTATTCTTTTTTACCAGTCCTGGGGCTTGAACTCAGGGTCCAGGCACTGTCCCTGAGCCTCTCTGTGCTCAAGGCTAGCACTCTACCACTTGAGCCACAGCATCACTTCAGCTTTTTTTTTTTTTTTTTTTCTGTGTATATGGTACTGAGGAATCAAACCCAGGGCTTCATGCATGCTAAGCAAGCATGCTACACTAAGCCACATTTCCAGCCCTGAAGTCCCAAAGGTAAGGTTTCTGAATCAGATTCCCAAATGGGAGCTTGCATGGTGGCATACACCTGTAATCCCAGCCCCTCAGCCCTAGGCCTCAATGACCAGGCACTGGCCTTTCACCAATGTTGGGTGGTTGCCTTACCACAGAAACCAAAAATTCCCTATAGAGCCCACTGTGGCCCTTAACTCCATCTCCCCTTCCCTCAACTTTCCCAGTGCAGGGCTTAAAGAAGGTGACTACCATGCCCAACACCACCCCATTTGTCTGAATTTAAATCCAGACAATTAGGTGAAGAGGGGATCCAGCAGGCAGATCCGTAGGATATCCCCTTGCAATAGGAAGATCAGTAAGGTAACAGATAACATTTCAAGGGTGCCCACCCCCCCCACCCCCACCCCATCACACAGGCCTCCCAAGGAACATGTTAACTTGACACACCTCCTTCAGTGACCCCTGTCACATTCTTTCTCAGCACAAGGTTACTATTTTATACCAGTTACTCAGCAGAGGATTTACACATGCAAATATAGACGCTCTGAGAATACCCCTGTAGCTCAGGACAAGAAGAAACCCATGGGCTGGGAATGGGGATTAGTGGTGGAGTGCTTGCCTAGCATGCATGGAGCCCTGGGTTCGGTTCCTTAGTACCACATAAATAGAAAAGGCCAGAAGTAGCACTGTGGCTCAAATGGTAGAGTCCTCAGGGACAGTGCCCAGGCCCTGAGTTCAAGCCCCAGGACTGGCAAAAAAAAAAAAAAAAAAGTAGAAGAAGAAGAAGCCCACACCATTGCTGGCTCAGAAGCTAATGCCTGCAATCCCAGCAACTCAAGAGATAGAGACAGGGAGGACTGCAATTCAAGGCTAGCTCAGACAAAAAGTGAGCCCTCCCTCCATCTCAACAAACAAGCCAGCATGGTGGTACTGTCTGCAACTCCAGTTACTGGAATTGCAAGAGGTAGGTAGATTATAGATCCCAGCTGACAGTAGGAGAGAAAAAAAAGAAAACATTAAAGACCTCCTTATCTAAAAAAATAACCCCCCAAAAAGGCTGAAAATGTGGTATATATGGTAGAGTACCTGTCTCCCAAGCATGAAGCCCTGAGTTCAAATCCTAGTATCATCAAAAAGAAAGAAATTTAATGGGAGACCTTACAGTAACGTAACAAAACAAAGGCCAACTACATAAAGATAAATAATGAAGTCTTCCTTCTTCAGCAGCTCTGAGTATGAAATCAAAACCATCCCAGTGAATGAAAAGAAAAAAATCCCTGTATACTAGTTTTCTTCTTTTTTTGTCAGTCCTGGGACTTGAACTCTGGGCCTGGGTGCTGTCCCTCAGCTCTTCAGCTCAAAGCTAGCGCTTTACCACTTGAGCCACAGCACCATTTCCTGTGTTTTGAGTGGTTCATTGGAGATGAGGCTCACGGACTTTTGTGCCCGGGCTGGCTTTGAACCTCGATCCTCAGATCTCAGCTTCCTGAGTAGCTAGGATTACAGGTGAGAGCCACCAGTGCCTGGCACCAGTTTTCTTTTATTGTAAAGAAGACCACTGGGTGCTGGTGACTCACACCTATAATCCTAGCTACTCAGGAGACTGAGGCCTGAGAATTGTGGTTCAAAGCCAGCCCTGGCAGGAAAGTCTGTGAGACTCTTATCTCCAATAAAGCACCAGAAAACCCAGAAGTGGCACTGTGGTTCAAGTGGTACAGAGCTCACCTTGAGCTTTTGAGCTGAGGGACAGCAGCCAGGCCCAGAGTTCCAGCCCCGCAACCAACAAAAAAAGAAAAGAAAACCATCTTAAAACTTACTGATGCTGAGTGTGTTATTACACACTTGTAATCCTAGCACTCAAAGGAGATTGGAGGAGGCAGATAATGAGTTTGCTCTTAATCTGAGCTATCTAGCAAGACCCTATCAACAACAAAGCACCCCTGCCTGGCAATTCACACCTGTAATCCCAGCTACTCAGGAGCAGAGATCAGAAGGATTGTGGTTCGGGCAAAAAGTTAATGATACCCTTTCTCAACCAACAAGCCAGGCATGGTGGTGCACACTTGTCATTCTAGCTATGTAGGAGGCTTAGGTAAGAGAACTGAAGACTGAAGCTTGCCTCAGGATAAAGTACCAGACCTTATTTGGAAAATTAAAAAAAGGGCTGGAGGAATGGTTCAAGTGGTACAGCATCTGTCTAGCAACCACAAGACCATGAACTTAAACCCCATTACCACCTCAAAAAAAAAAAAGGAAAGCACACACAAACAACTATAAGCCAAACATTTTTCATCATTTTGTGGGTTTGCTGGGGAGCTGTAGTGTCAGCTCAGTAGAAATTGGATATTCTAGAAGGGTCTGATTCATATCTGATGACTGACAGGTTAATTGGTCTAAAAAGATCATACTTGTAATGCCTGGCAATTAGCTAGATGTCAAATGGCATAATGACCAAGCTAAAAAAAAAAAAAAAAAAGAAAGAAAAAAGCAGCTTCAAACATTGGCAGGAAGCATGGCTCAAATAGTAGGTTAGGGCACCTACTTAGCAAATACAAGATCTTAAATTCAAGTGCCAGTATCAGCAAGAAAAAGGGAGCTTTTTTTTTTTTTTTTTTTGTCCCTTGTGGTGCCTGAACTCTGGGCCTGGGGGCTGTCCCTCAGCTCTTCAGCTCAATGCTAGCACTCTACAACTTGAGTCACAGCACCACTTCTGACTTTTTCTGCTTATGTGGTGCTGAGGAATCGAACCCAGGGCCTCATGTATACAAGGCAAGCATTCTACTACTGAGCCACCTTCCCGGCCCTGGAAGGGTGATTTTATACAGTAAGATAGCTAGCATTATAGCTGTCAGCCACCGGCACCCTGCTTCAAAGCTACTTTTTAAAAAAAATTTTGGTTGGCTGTGGGGCTTGAACTCTGGGCCTGGGTGCTGTCCCTGAGCTCTTCAGCTCAAGGCAAGAACTCTACCACTTGACCCACAGCGCCACTTCCAGTTTGCTGGAGATAAAGAATCTCAGGGAGGGCTGGGAAGGTGGCTCAGTGGTAGAGTGCTTGCCTTGCATGCCTGAGGCCCTGGGTTCGATTCCTCAGCACCACATAAACAAAAAGAAAAAAGCCGGAAGTGGCGCTGTGGCTCAAGTGGTAGAGTGCTTGCCTTGAGCTGAAGAGCTGAGGGACAGCGCCCAGGCCCAGAGTTCAGGCCCCACGACCAGACCCAAAAAAATAAAATTAGATTAAATAAAAATTAAAAAATAAGGGCTGGGAAGGTAGCTCAGTGGTAGAGCGCTTGCCTTGCATGCCTGAGGCCCTGGGTTCGATTCCTCAGCACCACATAAGCAAAAAAAGAAAAAAGCCGGAAGTGGCGCTGTGGCTCAAGTGGTAGAGTGCTAGCCTTGAGCTGAAGAGCTGAGGGACAGCGCCCAGGCCCAGAGTACAGGCCTCACGACCGGACCCAAAAAAAAAAAAAAAAAAATTAAAAAATAAGAATCTCAGGGACTTTCCTGCCTGGGCTGGCTTTGAATCATGATCCTCAGATCAGCCTACTGAGTGGCTAGGATACAGGCATGAGCCACAGGCACCCATCAAAGCTACTCTTCTCTAAAATAAATTCTCTATAGTAAACAGAGGTTTTGGTGGTGATTGGCATCGTTGTTTCCCCTAAGGTCCCACATGATTGGTGCCTTGGTACTGCTCTAATCTCATCTTCCAGCCCCTATCCCATATACAGTAGGGATCTCCTTTCTATTCCTGCCTTGGGGAATTTAAATTTGGTCTCCTCAACAGAGACACTTTATAGTATAAAGTCATTCCCAGCTTCTGTTTGAAAGCTCCTTCCTTATCAGAGTTCTCTAACATCTAAAAATATCTGCTACCCCATACCTCAGGTCAATCCCCTCAATCCCCACCCTCCTTTGTTCTTCATGGGTATCCCTTACACTCATTTGTTTTCCTGTACCCCAAACTAGTAAAGACCCTTGAGGGCACTGGGTGCTGTCCCTCAGCTTTTCCATTCAAGGCTGATGTGCTAACATATGACCCACACTTCCACTTCCACCCTTTTGCTGGTTAAGGGAGAAATCCTTTGCGCTTGCTTGCTTCAACTGCCTACAAACCTGTGATCATCAGATCTCAGCCTCCAGAATGGCTAAGATTACCGTCAGGAGTCCCCACACCCAGCCTGCCCCAGTGAGTGCTGAGATTGCAGGCAGGTACTGTCAGGCCTGACTACAGGACCATTTTCTATGACAAGGTGCAAGTATGGAGAGGTCTGTTGGTCCTTGTAGGGTTGTGGGGGCTTAGTTAGAGACATGGGGAGTGTTAGGGCATGAGTCCAAGTGGGATTATAATCAGAATTATGTATCCTTAAATGAGTGGGGGAGGTTAACAGAAAAAGTAGGGGCTCTGGCAGATTAGAGGTTCTGATAAGGTTGAAAGAGTTATGTACGGCTGCATGCCGGTGGCCCAGGAGGCTGAGACCTGAGGATCAAGGTTCAAAGCCAGCCCGGGCAGAAATGTTCCCGTGAGACTCTAATCTCCAACCTCAAAAATGGGGCAGTGGTGCTACCTAGAGCGTTAGCTCTGAGCACAAAGAGGATCAGGGACGGCGCCCAGGCTGAGTTCAAGCCTCGCAACCGATCAAAGCAAAGAGAAGACGGCAGCGAAGCCCGGAGGATCAGCAGGCTGTGCGTGGCCGTACGAACCGATTCACGACGAGCCCGAGGTTCAGGGGACCAGGCCCGGGGTTTAGTCAGAGACGAGGCCCGCCGTGGCATGGCTTCTCCACCCGAGCTCCGACACGGCCGGCACGGGCGGCAGGTGCACAGCCGCCAGCGGCCCTCACGTCTGCCAGGGGGCGCTGGGGACCCGATGGTCAGGACACAGATCCCGGGAGGTCCGGGGGGGGGGGCGCGGCACCCGAGGGGACGATCCGGGCTCCGCCCTAGACGCGCAGGCGTCCCGGGAAAAGCCGCCACGCCGGAGAAAGGCCGGCCTCGCGGCAGAAACCCGGGGAGGATCGCCAGCCCCGTCTGCGACCGCAAGTCCCCAGAACGCGCGACCGCGCGCGCGCACCCCGCCGAGCGCCTCCCGACTCCCCGCGGAGGAGCCTCCCCCCCCACCCCCGGAAGTCCTTTTTATTCCGCCTCCCTACTGGCTGAGCCTTCCGCCCGCCTCAAGCCACTTCCGCTCTCCACTGGGTGGGCGGGGCCGTCCCTGGGCGGAGCTTCCGTCTCGCCCCGCCCCCCGCTCCATTTTTAGCGTCTTCCGGTACCGAGCCACACCCCTTCCTGGAGCCCCGCCCCGGGCCGGCGGCCCCTCAGGCCCCGCGGCGCCGCTTCCGGTGAGGGCCCCGCCCCGGCTGTGGCTCCCGGCTGCTGAGGAGTCGGCGACGTCGCTGAGGCGCCGGGGCCTGAGCGGCCGCCTCCTCCCCGCTAGCTGACCGGGCCCGGGGCGCCCCGCGCAGGTAAGCCGCGCGGAAACACCTTCCGCGCCGCCGGCGGGCACCGAGACGCGGCAGGTGGCGGGGACCGGGGAGGGCGGAGGGGGCAGGTGTGTCCCGGAGGCGCCGGTACCGCTGAGGAAAAGTGAGGCTGGCGAGGGGCGGGGGGGGGGGGAGGGCCCGGGGCGCGGGGAGGGCCCGGGGGGGGCGGTGGGAAAGGTGAGGGCCGCCGGGACCGAGGAGTGGGGTGAGGAGAGGAGGGGGCGGGAGGCGTGAGGGACCCCCCCCGAAACCGAGGACCGGGGGGGGGAATGGGCCCTGGAGTAGGGGAGAGGGGGCTGGAGGACGGGAAGGGGGTCCTAGGGGATGGGAAGAGGGGACTGGGGGATACGAAAGGGTCCTGGGTGTTGGGAAGGGGGTCCTGGAGCATGAAAAGGGGGACTAGAGGATGAGAAGGGGGTCCTGGAGGGTGGGAAGGGGAGACCTGGAGCGGGGGGAGATATGGCGGGACCTGGGAACCGAGGCTGGGAGGGGCCCCGGGCCTGAAGATCTACCAAACTGCAAGCAGTAGAAAGCCCGGGGTTTATAGAGGTCCAGGAACTTGAGGAGGAATGAGGGGTGAAGTGGTTCAGATTTCTGAGAATTTCTGCAAATGTAGTCAGGTGGTATTCTTGGGGACCCCCCCCCCCTCCTGCCTGCTGCAGTACTTAGGCACTGAGTTGTAGGCTTGGGTCGTCCCGGCTTCACTGAAGAGGCCCTGGCCCATCTCCCCTCTGCTGGGGACAGCATGCTGAGCCGATGGTGTCACTGGAAAAGAAGCAGTTGTTCAGTGTGATTGGCAGGAATTCGTTGAAAAATTATTGCGATTGTGATTGATCAGCTGTAATAATTACAATTGACCACTGAATTGTTTCCATTATTCTAATTTTCTTAGCCCCATATCGTTTTTTTTTTTTTCCTCCCTTTAAATGACCACTTTCACCAACTAGATTTAATGTCAGTATGATTCTTTTTAGGCCTTGTTAAGCTCATACTTTCTAAACTGCGGGAACTGAAATTTGAATATTTAGCAGAATACAAAGGCACAACCAGGGCTGCTAAGATAAAACAGAAAATGAGAATATACTTCCTTTCTACTTTTTTCTCTTTTTTTGCCTAGTGCTAGAAATTGAACTTTTTTAACACAGAAAAAATTAATAAATCCAAGCTGTTTTTGTTGCTAGGGTAATGATTACTTCCCCCCCACCAAAGAAATTTTGAAAGGTGCTAAACACAGTCAAACACACACATGCACACACACACACACACATGCACACACTTCCAACCCATTCCTAAAACATTGGAATGATACAGTTATCAAGTCCGAACCTGTGAAATGCAGGTTCTTCTTTCATGTGATGACAAAAATTGCATACCAGGTTGCTAGCCTGTTCACCCTAAAATTTGCTTTGCATGGTAATCTATTCACTTGTGGAAAACTTGCAGAGAAAACAACCAAAGTTGGGGGGTGAGGGGGAGTGGCTGGAGAGGTGGTAGGAGGTGGAGAGGGTGTGAAAGGGGTAGGTGTTTGGAGACTGATGGGTAAGAATGCAGATAAACCTGCCCCCAGATTATTTTTGACCTGAAAAGCCGTTTTTGTATTCCTGGAAGAATATAAAGAAGTGAATCCTCAAGAAATGGGATGTGGGGAGATTTACGTAGTCATTTCTGTTTAAAAAGAAAAGAAGCATTAACTTGTTTAGACAGTGTTGATACCTGTTTCAAATTAATTAACTTTAAAATCTCTAGAGGAATTCCCCCCCTCCACCCCCATTTGTTTTTGAGCAAGGATTGCAATTTGAAACTCTGGCCTCCTTAAGTGTTTCTTTCATGTTGTTGAAATTGGATGCTTTTTTTTTTTTTTTTTTTTTGAGGCTATAATGTCCAGTTAGCCTGGTTCAGTCCACTCAGCAAACAGGCTGGCAATTTGATCTGGGAAATTTACAGAGTTTAAACCCAGGAGTCATTCACTCCATTTTGCTTTTCCTGTAAGAAGTCATTCTGGCCTCCGGTGGCTGTAGGTCTAGCTTGGGTGGTAAAATCTTTCTAATGGTCCTGGGAATAGAAACATTTTCCAGGCAGGCCCTTTTTTTCCTTTGTTAATGTGGTTTTCATAGGTACAATTCCTGTCGCAACACATAGTGCAGTCCCAGTTAACTTTTCAGTAACAAGCTTATGAATATTTGATAATGTAAAGGGAGAAAAAGAGATCAGCACATATGTCAGCAGACTATCTAGATTTGCTTCTTCAAAAGGCATCCATAGTCTAGGCATCCATAGTCTACCGCTACTGAGGATCTCCCTATTTTCCCCTCTTCAATCCTGTGCCTCTTCTTTGCATCTTTCCTTACTCACTTCCAACCCCTACCAGCTCAGGATTAGAAGAGGTGTTCAGAACCCATAATCTTTACTGGAGAAAAGAAAGCTTTTTGTAACTGTTTTACCTAGTTGTGTGTTTTCTTTTTAATTCCTCCTTCCTCCTTTGTAGTTGACTGATTGCTTCAATTAAGACCCAGTGTGCCTGCTAAGCTGTGCCCAGGTTCAGAGCCATGCCAGTCTGTGGGTGAAGCTTAAGGTAGTAATGGAGCCACTGCATCAGCAGCAGAAGCCACAGAAGCTGCCACACTCGGCTCCTTTGCAGATGGATGCCAGAGAGAAGCAGGGAACACAGATGAGAGAGGCCCCATTCCTGTATGCCCAAAAGCTAGCCACACAGCCACCTGTCCTTTCTGCCATGCCTGGAAGACCTCCTGGCAGTCCTGCCCTGGGTCCTTTAGCCAGAGTTCCACCAGTCACACCAGTGGCCCGAGGTTTTGAACAGAGCAGTGTGAACTCAGAGCCTGAGGAAGAAGAAGGTGGTTTGGAGGATGAGGATGGGGATGATGATGTGGCAGAGACGGCTGAAAAAGAGGCCCAGGCTGCTGCCAAGTATTTCCACGTGCAGAAAGCAACTCGCCAAGATCCCCGAGCACCCCCTGTGCTCAGTCTGCTTCCAGCTCCAGGGCTCCCAACACCGGTACCCCAAGCTAAAGAAGACCCTACCAAAGATGCGTCCACGGCACCACCTTCCGTCTCCACGGGTGGGCAGCCACGCTGGAGCCTGGATGAGCAGCTTAAGCAGGTCAGTCTGTGCGCTGTGGGAGGCTATCCTTTCTGAAGCATGTGCTATTCTGAGTCTTCCCACCCGACTTCACTCATCCACAGCCAAGATTTTCTCAATATTTGTTTGCTTGGGCTAGAGGTATGTATAGCTCAGTGGTGGTGATGCTCACTAGTAAGCATAGTATGCACAAGGCCTGGGTTCAGTCCTCAGCACCAAAAAGAATTTTTATCATTACAATCTTTTTTTTTTTTTGTGCCTGTATTAAGGAGTGAACTCAGGGCCTGGGCACTGTCCCTGAGCTTTTTTTGTTCAAGTCTAGTGCTCTGCCACTAGACTTTGTTTCTGGCTTTTTGCTGGTTCATTGGAGATAAGAGTCTCACACACTTTCCTGCCTGGGCTGGCTTCAAATCACAATCCTCAGATCTCAGCCTCCTTAGTAGCTAGGATTACAGGCATGAACCACAAGCTCTCAGCTCAAGATCATACTTTTTTTTTTTTTTAAATTTTATTTGTGAACATATTGTACAGAGGGGTTACAATTACATGGGAAGATCATACTTTTAATGACAATTTGTTGTTTTGTAGCTGAGCATAACTGATCAGAAATACTCTTATATTTCCTAAGAAAGTCTTGTAGACATGGGTCCATCTCACACTTACAGATACTGCTTAGAAAGAGGGAAGGACAGACCTAAAGATTCCCTTTTTAGCCAAGGAAAGCTGAGTGACTTTAAATATGGCATAGCGTTAGCATCAGCATTGGAGTTTTCTTTTGTCGTTTTGTGATGCTAAGGGTCCAACCTCTCATGTATTCTAGAAGGGAATGCTATGGGGGAGATACTGGGGCTTGAACTCAGGGCTTTCTTTGCTCAAGGTTAGCTCTCTATCACTTGAGCCACAGCTCTACTTCTGGCTTTTTGCTGGTTAATTGGAGATAAGAGTCTCAAGGAATTTCCTGCCTGGGCTGGCTTCAAGCCATCATCCTCAGATCTCAGCCTCCTGAATAGATAGAATTACAGGTGTGAGCTACCAGTGCCCAGCTATTAGAGAGCTTTAACTACTAGAGAGCTTTATTTATAAAGGCAGACTATAGCCAGTCATGGCAATACATATAATGGTACTCGGGAGGTAGAATCTAAAGGATTATTGAGTTGGAAGTCAGTCTGGACTACATAGTGAGATCCTGTCTCAGAACAAAAAGACAGGCTGGGATATAGTTCAGTGGCAAAGAACTTGCCTAGCAAGTGCAACATCTTAGAACTAGTCCCAGTACCAAAAAAGACAAGGAAAAAAAAAAGTTTAAAAGGAAAAAAAAGAGGGGCTGGGAAGGTGGCTCAGTGGTAGAATGGTTGCATTGCATGCATGAGGCCCTGGGTTCAATTCCTCAGCACCACATAAGCAGAAAAAGCCAGAAGTGGTGCTGTGGCTCAAGTGGTAGAGCACTATCCTTGAGCTGAAGAGCTCAGAAATAGCACCCAGGCCCAGAGTTCAGGCCCACGATCGACAAAAGAATAAAAAAGAGCCGGGCACCGGTGTCTCATGCCTGTAATCCTAGCTACTCAGGAGGCTGAGATCTGAGGATCTCGGTTCAAAGCCAGCCCAGGCAGGAAAGTCCGTGAGACTCTTATCTCCAATAAACCACTAGAAAACCGGAGCCACCGGCGGTGTGGCTCAAGCAGTAGAGTGCTGGTCTTGAGCTGAAGAGCTGAGGGACAGTGGCCAAGCCCAGAGTTCAAGCCCCACGACCAACAACAACAACAAAAAAGAATAAAAAAGAAAGCAGACTGCAGAGCTGAAGAGTCCTAATGAATTATTTGGAGGAGGGAAGCCTAGGAAGCTGTTCTCAGCCAAGCCTTTGGCTCTTTTCTTTTCTCTTTCTTTCTCTTTCCTTCCTTCCTTCCTTCCTTCCTTCCTTCCTTCCTTCCTTCCTTCCTTCCTTCCTTCTTTCTCCTTCCTTCCTTCCTTCCTTCCTTCCTTCCTTCCTTCCTTCCTTCCTTCCTTCCTTTCTTTCTTTCTTTCTTTCTTTCTTTCTTTCTTTCTTTCTTTCTTTCTTTCTTTCTTTCTTTCTTTCTTTCTTTCTTTCTTTCTTTCTTTGTCATGGGGCTTGAACCCAGGGTCTCAGTGCTGTTTCCTGAGCTTTTTCACTCACCACTAGCATGTTACCACTTTGAGCCACAGTACCACTTCTGGTTTTCTGGTGGTTCATTGGAAATAAGAGTCTTATGGTCTTTCCTGCCCTGGCTGGCTTTGAACTACAATCTTCAGATCTGTCTCCTGAATAGCTAGGATTACAGATGTGAGCCACCAGTGCCAGGCTTGACTTCTCTTTTCTTAGTGACCTACAGTGCAGTTTTTCCTTAGTGTGAGGACAGTAAGTTGACTTGTTATGGGTCAGTTGGTATTTCCAGCAGGGAATCCAAGGCAAGCCGTTCATGTGTGGGAACTCTGAATAACACACTCCGTGTGTGTGGTCCAATGATATGTAGAAACAAACCATTTGTGAAGAGCCATAGCCTTCACAGGCGACTGAGAAGCCATGAGATCTGAAGGTCGTGGTTTGAAGCTTGCTAGGGCAGGAGAGACCATCAGACTATTATATCCAATTAACTAGCGAAAAAACCTGAAGTAGAGCTGTGGCTGAAGTGGTAGAGCACTAGCCTTGAGCAGAAAAAGCTCAGTGACAGAGCCCAGGACTGGAGTTCAAGTTCCAGGTCCAACACCTTTTAGAACCTGAAAAGTGGAACATGTCTGCTGTTGGTTTAGTTTTCAACAGCAGAGTTTGTTGTAGGTGCTTCAGTGAGTGAACAATAGGGTTCAAACCCCACCCCTATGTGTCTTTCCTTTATGATCTTTTGGTAGCATTATGAATTGCCCTGAGCCCCTGCCTTCACTGCAGAACAAAATTTATGAAAGTTCCTCCCGGGACACGAGGGTTAAGAGCTAGTCTTGGGGCAGGAGCTGCCTGTGCCCACAGTATCATCCTTTGCTGCCTCTTCCTCTGAAGCAGGGCGAGTACTGAGATGGATGCTCAGAGGGTTCCCTGCCCTCGGTCACCCAGGGAGACTGTGGTGGAGGGAGGCCTGGAATAAGAATCTAGCTTCCAGGACCAGAGCTCCTTGGCTGTCAGCCTGAACCCCACCTCCTGGCTGATTTCTTTGGTTTAGCAAAACATCTGTGAGCTGCTGGCAGCCCCCACCACGGCTGTGCAGCTGGCACAGTGCCACGTTGGTGGCTGAGTCAGCTCATAGCGGGATCCCGCCCTGCCGCCACTGGGAAAGTTCAGGCCTGAGGCAGCTGGGCTGCCCCCGCCTTGGCAGCTAGCCAGCCTCTGTGTGTGCATGTGCACACATGCGGTTGTTCCTAGAAAGTACAGCAGCACGCCCCAGAGCCCGTCTGTCTTCCGGAAGTGCAGCAGGTGTTGAGGTCAAGCCTTTAGAGATTTGAAAAAAAGACTTTGCAGAACTGGCGTGTGCGCTGTGGCAGGGCGCCCAGCCCTGACTGGCCACTCTGCACTCTGTCCTCCGTGCTGTTGCTGGGCACTGTCTGTTGGCACCTGAAACCCTTTGAGTTCATTTAAGTTTTTGAGGCGTACTTGCTAATTATAGACTACGTGGCAGAGCACCTGCCAGAATGTGTTCATAAATGTTAGAGTAACTGAGGCCTAATTCCTCACCCTGAATGTACCTTCCCCCCTCAATTTGGTGATCAAGAACCAGGCCAGGGAGGCAGTGCAACAGACTTAAATCTTTCTCTGGGCATCCCCTGTTTCCTTGTGTATTTAAATTTTCAAAATAAATTTGATCTATGTTTTTTCTCTTGCTTTGAAGGAGTAAATAATGTGGGGATTAAAGCTATTTCATGTTTTTGTTTTTTGTGTTGGTCCTGGGGCTTGAACTCAGGGCCTGAGGGCTGTCCCTGAGTGTTTTCACTCAAGGCTGGTACTCTACCACTTGAGCCACAGCTCCATTTCTACCTTTCTGGTGGTTAGTTGGAGATAAGAATTTCACAGACTTTCCTGACTGGGCTGGATTTGAACCCCAATTCTCAGATCTCAGCCTCTTGGGTAGCTAGGATTTCAGGAATGATACAGCTGGTGCCTAATAAAATGGTTTTTAGTTATGCTAAAACGAATCTTCCAGGAGAGCCTAGAAACCATCTAAACCATGAGACTTACTATTCAGTCCTTTGTTTCTTTATGGAACTGCCAGTGGGGGGTAGAAAGAATAGCCCTTGCTTCAAAGACCTCTACAGTTGACACAGACCCTACTGTTAATGGGTTACTTTTTGTTTTAAACAATAAACTTGGCTGGAGTCCTCTTTGTGCCAGGATTGTACTCAGTAGACTGGCTTCTCTCCCTCAAGGAGTGCAGGGCTCTGCAGAGGTACTGTGGGAATCTCAAGGTGGGCTGGAGTTGGGGGTGTAATAACTAGGTTTGCTGAAGCCCAGGCCCCAGTCTGCACTGTGGTGGAGCTGTTTTAAAACTTGGTTTATACCTGTAAGATCGGCCTATAGACATTATTATTGTTGTTGTTGTTGTTATTATTATTTCCTGCAACATAGTATAGCTTGGCAAGCCAACAAGAAAGTTGTTTTCAAGATTTGGTGTGGGGGCAGGGAGTAGGCGAACATCCACAAACTAAAAAGCAAAAGTGGGACTGCCTAAGGGCACCACAGATTAGACTTACGTGTCTGAAATCCCTTTCCTAAAGCAAGTAATGTTGAAATTGTCTCATGGGTTTTCTCTGGAGAACTTCTTAGAAAATACTTGCTTCTCAAAGTGGAGACAATTGGAGTGTCATGTCACCTGCCTCTCTGGGGAAGAGAGTTAGTCCAGCACTGTAAAACCAATCCGTGTGCAGGGGCAGAGTAAACCATGATGAAGCAAGACAACAAAAGACCTGATGTCCTTTCTCTCAAAGGATATCACACAGCCAGCTTGGGCGGAGGGTTGCTGGCCTTTTAGGGTGGTCTTGGATAGAGGGTTGTTAAGCAATACAGGCTTTGTCTGTCTGGAGCCCATTAATGGAGCTAGGTCCCCCTGCATAGAAGAGGAAGATGAGTGATGGTGGATCGGCCCTTGGGGCCAGAGTGTGTGTGACTGGTCTTCTGCATACTTTACTGATCACTTTGGTTACTGTGTGTGGCTTTGCATAGCCAGCTCCCTGAAAAGCACTAGAGACATTGCTCAATAAATGTTGCTCCCCCCCTCCCTTCCCCTCTTTTTCAACCCCTCTTCCCAGCAAGCTCAACGATTGCCTTCCAGGGTGGAGGAGTCTTATTTCAGAAAACTTGTAATTAAAGAATTCCTAACATTTCCTAAAGCTAGCCAGCCACACGTGTTAATGAAGACAGGGTACTACCGATTGAGAACAGCTGGAAGCTGTTAGGCGCGCCCTCAGCTTCTGCCCACTGTGTGGCCTCTTTCTAAATTTGGGGTTCGGCACCTCTGCAGGATGAGAGCAGAGACTGCCTAGGCAGACAGGAAGAATCATCTAGTTAGATGTGCACTAAGAGTCAGGGAACAAGATTTAACAAGAGGAAATGCTTGTCCCCCTCCCCCCGCCAAATGATTGTAATTAGTGAAGTTCCTATTAGCTGCATACAGAATAAAAATCATTCTTATCTTACTATGCAAAAATAATTGGGCAATTAACTGGGTAATTATCTAACTAAGGCTTGAACTCAGGGCCTCATGCTCTTACTTTTCCATCAAGGCTGGTGCTCTACCACTTAAGCCACACCTTGCACTTCTGCCTTTTTTTCTGGTTAATTAAAGATAAGAGTCCCACAGATTTGTCTGCTTTGGTTTGTTTGGAACCTATATCTCAGCCTCCTGAGTAGCTGGGATTATAGGTGCTAGCCACCATCACCCTGTCCCCCCACTTTCTTTTTTATGTCTGTCTTCCTGCAATCACAGGGGAGCCTGCCTTGATAAGTGGTTCTCAGTTGGAGGCCACCCTCCTCTTCTCTCCTTAGGGGTACGGTTGCCAATCAGGGGGCATTTTGAGTTGTGCCTGGGGCAGATGTTTTCTCCCAGCCCTTCGTGCTTCCAGTGTCCTCCAGCATACAGCGACAGTCTCCTCCCCCAACAAGAAATCCTCCAAAGTACCAACGTGGAGAAACCCTACTCTAGATGGTGTTTGGAGAAAGAACATATGCTGTGCTTTGTGTAGATGTGCACGTGTTCTAGGCTAGACACTGCCCAAACCTGTCCTCTGCAACCCTGAATTCTCTTCACTTGTTTTGTGTTTTTGCTTTGTTTTACTTTGTTGTATTGAGACAAGGTTCTCTCTATAAAGCTGGTCTCAAACTTGAGATTCTTCTGCCTTAGCCTTCTAAGTACTGGAATTTCAGGCATGCACACCCAGGCCTGGCTTTCTGTTCTCTTTTCAGTGTCCATGTGGAGTTTGTAGCCTCCATTTGTAATGATCTCAGTGGACACTCACCTAGGAGATGACTGGGACCTAGAACTTCGAGGTCTCGTAAATGGTCCATTATACAGATAGCTATGTGTGACCGAAGGTGGCCGTCCTTCTGGACACTTAACTCCAAAAGATGAAAAGACAGATACTTGGCAGCCTTGTTACTTAGTAACAGACTTAATCTGAACCAGCCTTGGATTGGGAGCTACCAGTGGGATTAGGTCCCAGCTCTACTACTGTTTTTCTATAGTATTTTGCCGTGTCCTAACCTCCTCTCAACCCACACATATAGTAGTTCCAAGGCATGCAAATTCTCTTCCCCAACCTGAGGATAATGCAAAAGTGGAGGAAATATAGGAGGGTGGAAGGGGGAGATCATTGTAAAATGTGTACACTGTACAAATACTGTTTTTGAGCTGGGATCCTGGGGCTTGAACTCAGGGCCTGGGTGCTGTCCTTGAGCTTTTATGCTCAAGGCTCCACAGTGGCTCTTTGGTGGTTAATTGGAGATGAAAAGTCTCACAAACTTTTCTGCTGAGATTCTTAGATTTCAGCCTCCTGAGTAAGCTAGGATTACAGGTGTGAGCCACTGCCACCGAGTTCCCTAAATACTTCCTTTTTGTGTATGCTGATTCTGGGGCTTGGACTTGGGTCTGCATCGCTGTCCTTGAGCTTTTTTTTTTTTTTCCTTAGGGCTGGTGCTTTACCACTTGGACTACAGCCATACTTTTGGCTTTTTTGGTGTAGTTGGAGATACAAGTCACATGGACTTTTGTGCCTGGGCTGGCTTCATTCCTCGATCCTCAGGTCTTAGCCTCCTGAGTAGCTAGGATGATAGGCATGAACCACCAGCATTCCAGCTGCTACTTTTTTAAAACTCTGATTTTCCAATCTTCACTACTTTATAGGAAGATGCTCCAGAAATGCTAGACATGACTACAGAACTTCTCTTCAGTTTTCTAGAGCTGTGCTCCAGAGTTCTCAGAAACTTTTCAGGGTTTGTGGGAACAAAATCATGGCAATTTGGTAGCTTTCTGTGTTAGCATAGAGTTATAAGCATGTTTTCTGTTCAGGTAGAAGTGAGCTTTATCAGTATTCAGTCCTTATAGATGTGTGATCACTGACCTAGCTTGGTTTTATCTCTTTCACCAGACTAATCTCTCCACGAGATCCCACCCCCTCCTAGACCTTCAGGAACTTGCCCCACTCGTGAGTCTTTTCCTGATTCTTTGGTCTTACATTCTTCTAAAACCCTCTCTATATTCACTCATCTTCCAGCTCACACACACACACGCACACAAAACAAACAAACAAACACCTTTAGTCTTAAGATCTACCTTATTTGGTGGTTAATAAGAAGAGGAGCTGTAGCTGCGCACTGGTGGCTCACGCCTGTAATCCTAGCTGCTCCAGAGGCTGAGCTTTGAGGATTATGGTTCAAAGCCAGCCTGGGCAGGAAAGTCCCTGAGACTCTCATCTCCAATTAACCACCAGAAAACTGGAAGTAGTGCTGTGGCTCAAGTGGTAGAGCACTTGCCTTGATCTGAGTCCAGGCCCGGAGTTCAAGCCCATGACCGACCAAAAAAACAAACTACAACAACAACAAAACAGAAGAGGAGCTGGGTACCAGTGGATCACTCTTGTAATCCCAGCAATTTGGGAGCCTGAGATGAAAATCTTGATTTGAAGCCAGCCAGGCAGTAAAGTCCCATGAGACTCATATCTCCAATTTACCACTAAAAAGCCAGAAATGGAGATGTAGCTTAAGTGGTAGATCCTAGCCTTGAGCACAAAAGTTCAGGGACACATCCAGGCCCTAAGTTCAAACCCCAGGATAGGCACAAAAGCCAAAAAAAGAAGAAAAAGAGAAGTCATTTTAAATAATTTTTCCTGGGTTATGCATTCCTTCCAGCTTTTCTTGTATTTCTAGCTTCTCCCCTCCCCCTAACAAGGGTCTTAGAATTGCTTATACTCATTACGTCCATTCTGTCACCTCCTGGGCTATCCTCCACATGCTCCATCCTGAACCCTGATCCTTTATGTTCTTGGTTTCCTCCTCCCCCCCTCCCCTTCTCCCCCTTTTCCCTCTCCCTCTCCCTTTCCCTCTCTTGGGAGTAGTCTCATAGACTTCCTGCCCAGACTAGCTTTAAGCCTTGATCCTCAGATCTCAGGCTCCTGAGTAGCTAGGATGACAGGCATGAGCCACTGATGCTTGGCTTGGTAGGTTGTCTAATGACCACCATGTTGTTGAGCCCAGGCTGGCCTGACCATTCCCTGTTTGAAACTTGCTCTTCTTACTTTTTATTTACCTTAATCTCTGTAACACTCTCTGCCAGCAGCCCCAAACACTTCTACTTTAGGTGCAGTCCTGAGCCTAGCACTACTATCAATGCTTTCTTTGCATAATCTCTACCTTCATATTTCATTTTATGATTTATTTTATTTTATTGCCAGTCCTGTGGCTTGAACTCAGGGCCCAGGCACTGTCCCTGAGCTGCTTTTTGCTCAAGGCTAACACTCTACCACTTGAACTGCACTTGTGGCTTTTTCTGTTTATGTGGTATTGAGGAATCGAACCCAGGGCTTCATGATTGCTAGGCAAGCACTCTACCACTGAGCCACCTTCCCAGCCCCCTCGTATTTTAAATAAATAGTGTCTATAGGCCAGGGACTCATAGATACTATTTGAGCACATTTTTCTAGTGTGACCTCAGGGCTTTAATCCTCAACCACCTGCTGAGCATTTCCATTTAGACATCCCTCGTGACAAGTTTAATACATGCAAAACTGAACTTTTGATTTCTATCCAAGTCACATTTCCTCCTTCACTTTCCTTCTCAACTAATGGCATTTTCCTTCCCTTTAGAATCTTGGGGTTGACTCATTACTACCTGTGTCCTTCCTCTGTTCTTCTCTGTCCTCTTCTGCTGTTCCATGTCTAGCCCTCACTAGGTCTCATCAATCCTTTCCTTTTTAGCCTCTCCTCTTCGCCATTACCCCCATTACCCCAGCAGCTTTCCAGCTCTAACAGGTTTCTGTGCTCCTCCCCTTGTAATCCATTTCTGCACAGCAGCTAGAATGATCTAAACACAAATCAGATGATGTCACTCCTGTAATGCCCTCTAAGTGTGATGCCAGTTACTCTAATTATAAAATCCAAATCTGGGTGATCTGACACCCTGCCTGCTTCTCAAGCCTTACCCCTCTTCTAGGACCTGGACTCAGGGCTGCCCAGTCACTTGGTTTATTTGCTCCCATGTTGGCACTCTACTACTTGAGCCATGCCTCCGGTCTGCCTTTCTGATGGTTAATTGAGGATGAATTCTCCCAGATTTTTCTGCCCTGATTGGCTTCTAGCCATGATCCCTTAGATCTTACCCAAGTAGCTTGGGTTACAGGCCTGAGCCACTGCTGCATAGCTTAGCCTTATGTCTGACAGTTTCCTGGCCTTTGTATATTCTGGTCACTTAGTGCCCAACCATTATGTTTCCTGGTATCTGGAATACCGGCAAATGCCCATTCATGGATTCAGAAGTCTCACAACTTTTTATGCCTGGTTACCTTTGAACTCGAGCCACCATTCCTGGGTTGATCAGGCTGTGACCTTCAGTTCCTGTCTTACCTTAACCATCACTGCCTCAGAAACCTTGTCCTCATCCTCAGTGTGGATGAAGCTCTTGATTCTTTTTTTTTTTTTGAGGGACACCTGTCCCTCAGCTCTTCAGCTCAAGGCTAGCGCTCTACCACTTGAGCCACAGCGCCACTTCTGGCTTACTTCTTTTTGCTGAGGAATCGAACCCAGGGCCTCAGGCATGCAAGGCAAGCGCTCTACCACAGCCACCTTCCCAGCCCCAGCTCGTGATTCTTTTTTGTGTGTGTGTGCTAATCATGGGACTTGAACTCAGGGCTTGGGCACTGTCCCTGTACTTCATGTGCTCAAGGCTAATGCTCTACCACTTGAGTCACTGCTCCACTTCTGGATTTTTGGTAGTTAATTGGAGATGAATCTCATAGACTTTTCCTGCCTGGGTTGGCTTTAAACCCCAATCCTTAGACCTCAGCCTTCTGAGTAGCTAGGATGACACTTGTGAGCCAAGTTCTGATTTCTTATGTGCTACCAAGCATTGTAACTTTAACAGTGTGAAAACTGGGACCCCATTCTTTCTTGTCCTGTTCTCCAGCCAACAGTACAGTGTTGTATGGGAGGCACTCTGTATTCTGTTTCCCCCATTTTCTCATGTTGCCTGCCCCCTCTTTTTACGTGATAGCTCCATTTCTTTTATTGTTATTGTTCCTTACCTGGATGGTGGTAGTGTAAGGCTAAAAGCCCAATTCCCAGATTCTGGCAGGAAGGACAGAAAATTCACTCTGGCCCTTCCCCCTAGTTTTAACTGATTCCAGGAGGTGATGAGGCATCCACAAGGGGGGAATGGGTAGGATTACGGAGAATCCTAAAGGGAGCGGAGAGCCCCAGGAAGTAAAACAGAGACTGTTAGGAGCCACACAGTTGGAACTACAAAAAAAAAAAAAAAAAAAAAAGTTCTGATAAAATCAGGATTACGGCTTTTAATCACTCAGGCCTCGGATGGACACACTGGAGTTATAATTATCAGATGCACACCTTCCGCTGTGGGACCACTTTAGTAAGAACCAAAAAGAGTCTTCCTACCTCCCACCAGCCACAGAGATCAATTCAAACTCGCTGGCTTGGAAAAAGAGCTAAGGACACTTTTGTGAAGAAGCAGTAGAAAGGGGCCAGGCCAGGGAGGGAGAGAGGGAAGACCTTCCCACCTGGGTATAGGAAGACTCAGTGCAATCAAGAAGATGAGCCAGAAAAGGGGTGTTCCTACTGAAGGAGGTAAAGAGACTAAAATGCAGTGTGGTGGTGAGGATACACAGGACACCATGGGATGAAATAGCAAGCAGGGTCCAGTCAGAGCCAAGGGGGAAAGGCCCCAGGAGGAACCAGGATCTGGGCCTTGAACTCAGGGCCTGGGTGCTTTCCCTGAGCTTTTCCTCAAGGGAAAGCACTCTACCACTCTACCACTTGAGCCACACCACCACTTCTGGCTTTTACGGATAGTTTTTAGTGAAGAAAAGAGTCTCACAGACTTTTATGCCTGGGTTGGCTTCTAACTGTAATCTTTAGAACTCCGCTTTCTGAGTAGCTAGGATTATAGTTATGAGCTACCAGTGCCTGACTGATTTTATTTTTTATTTTTATTTTTAATTTTCTCGGTCATGAGGCTTAAACTCAGGGCTCTGTCCTTGAGCTCTTTTGCTGAAGACTAACACTCTACCACTTTGAGCCACAGTTCTATTTTCAATTTTCTGGTGGCTCATTGAAGATAAGAGTCTCACACACTTTCCTGCCCAGGCTGGCTCTGAACCACAATCCTTAGATCTCAGCCTCCTGAGTAACTAGGATTCCAGGCATGAGCCACTGGTATCCATATATATATATATATGTAGTTTAAGGATTCTGGGAATTGGGCCTTTAGCATTACACAACCACCATCCAGGTCCACTGTTGAGCAGTCAAGTAATTGTTACATATGAAAATAGGTGGAGAGTGGTGGATCTGGCCAAAGATAAGGTAGATTATATATTGTGTGGTTTTGGTTTTTGTTGGTTGTAGGGCCTGAACTCTGGGCCTGGGCGCTGTCCCTACCACTTGAGCCATAGCACCGCTTCCGGCTTTTTCTGTTTATGTGGTACTGAGGAATTAAACCCAGGGCCTCATGCATGCAAGGCAAGCTCTCTTACCACTGAGCTACCTTCCTAGCCTAGTGTTGTTGTTTTTGAGACAAGAAGTACTGAAAGGACTGGGAAGGTGGCTCAGTGGTAGAGCGCTTGCCTTGCATGCCTCAGGCCCTGGGTTGGATTCCTCAGCACCACATAAGCAAAAAGAAAAAAAGCCGGAAGTGGCACTGTGGCTCAGGTGGTAGAGCGCTAGCCTTGAGCTGAAGAGCTGAGGGATAGTGCCCAGGCCCAGAGTTCAGGCCCCACGACCGGACCCCCAAAAAAAAAAAAAAAAAAAAAAAAGAAGTACTGAGAACAAAAGCTGTACTCAGCCTAAATACTTTCGTTAGGCTCCATATTGCAGAGCAATAAATTGATATCCAGGAGCCTGGGGATCAGCCCCTTTGAAGCCTAGTGATTTGGCTAATGACTACTTTGAGGTTCAGGTCCTAGGAATTTGCCTAGATCCTTGCCCTTGGGGCTCATATCTGTTCGATTACAGAGAGCAAACACAGGAAGCACATTACCATCTGTGTCTTTGAAAATACTCCCTGTTTCCCTGAGAGCTTTCAGTTTCCTTAGTGGTATTTTAGGGCAGGACCATTTCTTGTAGGTGTCAGAATGTGAGGAACCCCAGTGAAGTTGGTAGCTTCACCCCTAGGAAAGGGTTAACTTGAGTGTGGCATGGGGGGGGGGTGAGAAATGGGAACTAAAATTGCTTTGGACATCTGAGCTGGGCTTTAATAAGATATTCCAGGTGGTCAAGAAGTAATCCTAAAATAGCCTAGATACTTAATTGCTTTTAAAGTCAGTCTCCTTCTCTGGGGAGGTACAGCCCTAAGGAATGCAGTGCTGGCTCCTAAGCTCTTAGAAGGGTGGTCTGGTCGGGTTGTTTCACCCCTCCCCACCACCCAGTAAACAGAAAGGCCCAAGTAGCCTTCTTGGGTCAGGTGACATTTGCTAAATTTTCCCCTTCACAATAGAAGATTGGCCCTAAGCCTTTGGCTCCTGCCAGCTGCCATAACCTGGCTGGCTTTCTTCGTGCTGCATTATTGGTCTTGTCACCCTGTCCCCTCAACGGTGGCTTATTTTCATTAGTGCTCCCAGATTTCCTGGTTGACCCCCTCCCAGCTTCTGTTTGCACAGGAGCAGATTTTTCTCACTGTAGGAATTCAAAGCCATCCTTCTTTCTCTCTTTTACCGCAGTCCTGGTCCAGCTGACTTCCAATTTGGCTGCCTCTTCCAACAGCCATTTCTCCCCAGTTCAGCTCCCCTCTCTCCCTAAACCTAGATTCTCTGCTACATAGTCAGCTACCCTGGCCAGGGCTGCCTTGCCCTATAAGACTTCAGAGCCTCTTACAAAAGCAGTAATGCAAATCTCCAGTGAGAGGTATCATGAAAGTATATTAAATAAAGAGGGTGACCAGTGTCTTATTTGAAAGATTAAATAAGCTGGACACATTTGGTTCATGCCTGTCATCTAATTACTTAAAAGACTGGGATCTGAGGATCGTAGTTCAAAGCCAACCCAGGCAGGAAAGTCTGAGACTGTCTCCAACGAACCACCAGAAAACAGAAGTGGAGCTGTGGCTCAAAGTGGTAGAGCCCTAGCCTTGAGCAAAAAAGCACAGGGACAGCATCCAGGTCCCTAGCTCAAACCCCACAACTGACCAAAAAAAAAAAAAAAAAGCTGAAAGTGGAGCTGTGAGTGGTAGAGCACCAGCCTTGAGCAAAAAAGCCAAGGGAGAGCATGATGAGGTCAAGCCCTAGTATTTGCACACACGTTAAAAAAAAAATTAATCTAGAAAAAAATCTCAGCAATTAAAAAAAATTTAATGGAATAAATACAATTGTATTGGTGTTGTTTGCTTTTCCCCTATGGTACTGGATTTGAGCCCAGATCCTTGAATATCCTCCACTGAGCTACAACCCCAGCCCCAGTAATTAGTTATGTGTATTCCATGAAGCTCTTCTCTGTCCTTTCCCCTTAGAACCTTCTGTAGTGTCTGATAGATCTCAGAATACATGCATTGTTATACATGCATGAACAAAAAAACATTGAAATAGGAAACCTTAGTTCCAACCCTGGTAGGCATCTACATACATTTACGTAAGTATATTTTTTCAACAAAAATGGGTTGTCAAAATCCAGAATGGTGCTGTAATCATTTGTTTTTCTGTTCATAAAACATCCACTCCTCCCCCCTGTTCACAGTTCAGAGTTTAACTTTCCTCCTGGCATTCAAGGCATTTCACAGCCCGTTTCCCTCCCTGCTAAACCTCCCTGCCAAAACATGTCTTGTTTATCCTCCACTCAGTGCTCATTTAAACTGTAAATCTCCCCTAGCCCAGCCTTTGCATCTACCTTGGGGCACTTTTAGCCTGGTACTGTTAAATGTGTATGTGTGTGCTCAGCTTACTTTCCAACTGGGAAGTGAGGCATTGTGGGAGAGCTGCTTGAACAGCGCCCTTTCTACCTGTGATGGCTTCTCTAGAAATCTATGCTTCTCAGGAGCGAAAGGGCCCCTCGAGTCCATGTGGTCCAGCCTTTTCTCATGTGGAATTCCGTATCCCTTACAGATGATCTTCCAAAGACAGAAAGCTGCCTAACCCCAGAGAAGGCTCACTTGATTATGTGTATTAAGACTGAACCCGAAGTCTTTCTCCTGATCAGTTTTTTCCAGTATCCTCAGTTTTTTGCCCACTTTAAAGAGAAGGGCTGCCCTGCTCCTCTTCCACAGGTAGCCTTTCAGGGTTTCCATCATAGTGAATCTCTTCATTTCCCTTCCGCCTTGTTGTTCTTCCAGGGCTGTTAGATGTTAGTTTCTTTAGAGGCCTTCTATGTACATGGCACAGTGCTAGATGCCAAATTCCTTTGATTCCTCAGAGATATAATCCTCTCTTTCTACCTCCATTTCCATCTCACTCTCCTGGTCCACTGTCCCCTGGGGGCTAAAGATAGGGGCTCATCTAGTGTGGATGGCCTTGGAGACAGGAATAAAGGTTGCCCCTTTCAGTACCGCCAGATGACTCTCCAGGGCAAGTGTTTTCTGAGGGCTAGTTTGTGTGTGGCTCAAGGACCTAAATGAAGTTCATGAGATGAATCAAGGAATAAAAGAATCTCCCTGCTGGCTCACACTTGTTATCCTAGCTATTCGAGAGGCTGAGAGCTGAGAATCAAAGTTCAAAGCCAACCAAGTTAGGAAGACTCTTACCTCCAGTTAGTCATCAAAAAGCTGGAAAGAGAGCTGTGGCTCAAGTGGTAGAGTTCTGGGTTTGAGTAAAAAGAAAGTTAAGGGACAGTGCACAGGCCCAGAGTTCAGTTCTAGTTCTGTCTCTCTCTCTCTCTCTCTCTCTCTCCTCTCTCTCTCTCTCCCTTCATAAACAAAGCATGCTGGACAGTCCTGGGCCTGAGCTCTGGTGCAAGTTGCTTGAGTTCCCTGAGCCATCATTTCCCCAACTCCAAAATAACCACTTCTGCATTGTAGAGTTAGTTGAGAGAGCTCTCTAAGGCTCCTGACATAAGGCAAACAGCAGCTTCCTTTCCTGCCCCCCTTTTTCCTCCCTACCCTCTCACTGCCATTTTGGAGGGATTTAAAGACAAAACACTTGAGCTTCCATGGTGAAAACTGGAGCTGGATGCGAGCATAGTTGCCAAAGCTCATCTTGGGTGGGTATTTGGGAACAAACTGTTGGTTTCCTGTGAGCTCCTGGTGAGATCAAAGGTTTAGAGAAGGCTGAGGAGGTGGTTAATGGCTATGTGAACCAGCTTTCCACACATCTCTGGGCTGTTTAATACTGTTGTCTTGTGCCTAGTAAGTGATCCTTTTGCATTAAAAGAAAAAAAAATGGGGCTGGAGGGCTGGGAATGTGGCTTAGTGGTAGAGTGCTTGCCTACTTGCATGAAACCAGGGTTTAATTCCTCAGTATCACATAAACAGAAAAAGCCAGAAGTAGCACTGTGGCTCAAATGGTAGAGCACTTGCCTTGAGCAAAAGAAGCTCAGGGACAGTGCTCAGGCCCTAAGTTCAAGCCCCAGGACTGCCTCCCCCACCAAAAAAAAAAAAAATGTTAAGAGAAAGGTATGCTGCTCATTGGGTTACAAAGCTGGTCCCAGTAGGGGACACTTTCCATACCACCACACTTTCCTCATGGACCCCTCTTGATCCTGAAAGGCTGTATGTGTTTTGCCCCTGTTTATAATCTCTACCACTGTAGCCTTTTATTTGTTAGTCATTCTCTCTCTCTCTCTCTCTCTCTCTCTCTCTCTCTCTCTCTCTCTCTCTCTCTCTCTCTCTCTGTGTGTGTGTGTGTGTGTGTGTGTGTGTGTGTGCGCGCGCGTGCGTGCGTGCGCGCACATATGCGCTGTTACTGGGGCTGAGACTCAGGGTCTGAGCACTGTCTTTTAGTGTTTTTGCTTAAGCCTGGGGCTCTACCACTTAGGCCACACCTTTACTTCTGTCTTTTTGCTGGTTTCCAATTAGATCTTTGGATCTCATCCTCCTGTGTAGCTAGGATTACAGGCCTGAGTCACCAGGACCCAACTGGGCCTGCTAAGTGTTGATAGGCAGAGACATCTGCTGAACTGCATAAGTGACCTATGTTTGATTTTATTTGATTAGAGTTGAGAACCAACTAAATAACTTCTTTTTTTTTTTTTTTTTTGGGTCCGATCGTGGGGCCTGAACTCTGGGCCTGGGCGCTGTCCCTCAGCTCTTCAGCTTAAGGCTAGTGCTCTACCACTTGAGCCACAGCACCACTTCCGGCTTTTTTCTTTTTGCTTATGTGGTGCTGAGAAATCGAACTCAGAGCCTCATGCATGCAAAGCAAGCGCTCTACCACTGAGCCACCTTCCCAGCCCCACTAAATAACTTCTTTTTTTTTTTTTTTTTTTTTTTTGTCGGTCGTGGGGCTTGAACTCTGGGCCTGGGCGTTGTCCCTCAGCTCTTCAGCTCAAGGTGAGCGCTCTACCACTTGAGCTACAGCGCCACTTCCAGTTTTCTGGTGGTTTATTGGAGATAGGAGTCTCACGGTCTTTCTTGCCCGGGCTGGCTTTGAACCGTGATCCTCAGATCTCAGCCTCCTGAGTAGCTAGGATTACAGGCGTGAGCCACCAGCGCCCGGCTCTAAATAACTTCTTAATCCTGTGAAAGAGAGAAGAGAGGCAGTGGATATAGAGGGTCCTGGGAGACATCCCTGTCTCTTGGCAGGTGTGTCTGAGCTGGGGTGTGTCAGTGCAGGAGCACAAATCATCAGAATATGACCAGGAGGCTTCATGAAGGAGATAGTATTACAGATTGGCTCGGAAGGACTGGTGGGTTCAGGAATTCTAGTTTAACTGCCTCAGGCAAAGTAATGAGTCTTAGACATTTGCCCATCATCCTCACTGAATATTTTAAGTTAAATAATGGACAAAAAGAGCCAGGTAAGCCGAGCACCTGTAATCTTAGCTCAGGCCTGTAATCCTAGCTACTCAGGAGACTGAGATCTGAGAATCAAGGTTCAAAGCCATCTTGGGCAGGAAATGTCCGTGAGACTCTCCAATAAACGACTAGATAACTGGAAGTGGCACTGTGGCTCAAGTGGTAGAGTACTCGCCTTGAGCTGAAGAGCGCAAGGACAGTGCCCAAGCCCAGAGTTCAAGCCCCACCACTGGCAAAAAGAAAAAAAAAAAAAAAGAGCTAGGCACTGTTGGCTCAAACCTATAATCCTAGCTATTCAAGGGGCTGAGATCTGAAGATTGTGATTCTAAGCCAGCCCAGGCAGATAAGTTTGTGACATTCTTATTTCCGTTTGTGACACTCTTATTTCCAATGAACATCTGAAAAGTTGAAAGTGGAACTGTGGATCAAGTTAGTGCCAGCCTTGAGCACAAAAGCTCAAGGACAATGCCCAGGCCCTGCGTTCAAGCTCCAGGACCAGCACAAAAAGAAAGAGAGAGAGAGAGAAAAGATAGATGCTGGGACAACTTATTTTCTCTACATTTTCTTTGTTCTTTTCAAATTTCTTGTATGCCAGTACTAGAGCTTGAACTCAGAGCCTGGGTGCTGTCCTTGAGCTTTTTCACTCAAGGCTGGTGCTCTACCACTTGAGCCACAGCCTCACTTCCGGGTTTTGGATGTTGAATTGGATATAAGAGTTTCATGGGGCTGGGAAGGTGGCTCAGTGGTAGAGCACTTGCCTTGCATGCTTGAGGCCCTGGGTTCGATTCCTCAGCACCACATAAGCAAAAAGAAAAAAGCCAGAAGTGGTGCTATGGCTCAGGTGGTAGAGCGCTAGTCTTGAGCTGAAGAGCTGAAGGACAGTGCTCAGGTCCAGAGTTCAGGCCCACTGCCGGACCCCAAAAAAAAAAGAGTTTCATGGACTTTTTTGCCTAGGCTGGCTTCAAACTGCAATCCTCAGAGCTCAGCCTCCTGAGTATCTAGGATTACAGGAATGAACTACTGGCACTCAGCTTCCAATTTTTTTTTTTTTTTTTAAAGCTGACAGTTCCTTTCTGTGGAATGGCTGAAATAGTGCAGTTTGTAGAACTCAGTGTTGTATTTCCATCATCTTCTAGCTGGCACCCTGACCTCTGTGGGAAACTGAGTCTGAGTTGTTAGTGATTAAAATCTTGTCCACAAGCAGATAGATTTCTAAGCAGAGTGCTTCTCAATTCCTGGCAACAACTGCTCTGAGCCTCCCCCAGCCCCCAGGCATTCTCTCCCTGGAGCCCAGCTCACACTTGGGTGTTTATTTTCACATACAGTCCCGTGGCTATACTGGCATTGGTGGCTTGTTCTCATCCCCTCCCCCTTGCTGGAAGAGCCCTGGCCTGGCTGATTGGAGCTTGTGGATTTGTTTTCTCCACCTGAGTGTTGCATAGTTTCCAAGTGAGATTTCAGAATGCCTGCAAACCACTGTAATTAGTAAAACACACACACACACACTTAAACACACACACACACCTTGTTTTCATCTCTGAATGACATAGAGAAAGGACCTTCTTGTGACCAGCATTGAGCTGCCACAGTAAAGAGCTGACAAAACAGAAGCCGTAGCACTGATCGCCCATTAAACAGGGCTCCAGGGTAATCGACTGTCCAGCAGGAATTACTGGCTCAAACAAAACCCCTGGGCATTAGGACCTACTGCAGTCTTTGTTGGGGGGAAGGGCAGGAGAATGGAACTCTGTCTGGTTTTGCTGACCCGACAGACATCATTCATCTTGATTATTCATTGTGCTACTTGCTGCCAGATGACACTAGATTTCTGGTGACTATAATTACATTGTAGGGTTGAACTGAACAAAACCCCACGCCCTTCCTCCTGCTTGGTTGTTTATTTCCCTGGGCTGATGGTTCCATAAGACAGGACATAAGGAGAGCCTGGTGTAGGCACTGTCAGATGGCATTTACAGAACAGAGTGCTTCCTTACACACTTGCTTCCTTACACACTCGCCTTGTACTAGATAAGCAGGGAAAACATTTGGTGTAGCTGTTTTATTTCAACTGACAGGGCATCACTTCTCCCTGAGCCCTGCCTCACTGTTGTGAATTGGTGCTGTGAGGAGGAGGGCCTGCTCTCAGAGCCCACTTTGAGTAATGGAAGCCAACTGTGGGTCCCCAATATAGCTGAATAATGTTGCAGTTGGGTGCTGGTGGCTCATGCCTATAATCCCAGCTACTGAGGAAGCTAAGATCTGAGAATTGTGGTTCAAAGCCAGAGTAGTCTGAGAAAGTCTGTGAGATTCTTACCTCAAATTAATCACCGGAATATCAGGAAATGGAGGTATAGCTCAAGTGGTAGAGCACTAGCCTTAAGTGAAAGAGCCAAGGAACAGCACCCAGGCCCTCACTGTAAGCTCTATGACTGGCACAAAATAAATAAAAAAGAACAGAAGTATAAGCATGTTTTTGCCCTCACCTTAGTCCATTGGACAGTTTTAATTAGACCTAACCAATTAAATAAAATCTAGGATTATTTTATGATGAAAATGAACTCTTGGCTTAGGGGCTCCTAGTCTGTACCCCAGAAACAGTCTCAGGCTGTGGCAGCTCTTATAGCACTGAAGTGTTCATCGTGAAGCTTAGGGCTTCTGGTTGAGGCTTGGCTGAGACAGACCATGGCTTTGGAATCCTTGTCCCCTCTGTCCTCACTCCGTGTCACATGGGGAACCAGGCTTGCATCTTCATACCTGTTGCACAGTGCTCTTATTTCATGATGGCTCTTGGAAAGTCAGCACCATGAGGGTCTTAGAACCCAGAACCCTGGGTTTTGTTGTCCTATGACCACAGAGTTATTAAGCAGGAGGGGTATCCTTATATTTCCTCAACAAAAGGACCCCCTGTTGTTTTGGAAACATTACTGACAGCAGCAATGTCTCTGGAATTAGAGGTAGTCATCTGATGCCCAGGTATAGCACAAATGCTGAGGTCATTGCCTCCCCCGACGTGGAGCCCTGGCCTTCTACTCATTCTCTTCCCCTGCCCCTCTCAGCATTGTGTTCTGTTCCCTTCAGAACGGTGGTTTGGCCTGGAGTGATGATGCTGACGGAGGCCGAGGAAGAGAGATCTCACGAGATTTTGCCAAGGTCTGTAACGAGCATCTTGTGGGGTAAAGATGGGGAGCATTTGTGCAGCGGGTTCTGTCTGGCACCCAGGGAGAGGACGTGAGTGGCCAGTGAGTCACATTCATAACTATTTGAATGGTTGTACAATCTCTGGTCTGAGCCTTTGTGCTGCAAGATGCAATGTTCACTGTGGTTTTGTTTTGTTTTGTTTTTATCCCTGCTTGGGGTCTTGATTGCAGCTATATGAACTGGACAGTGATCCTGAAAGGAAAGAGTTCCTGGATGACCTCTTCATCTTCATGCAGAAGAGGGGTGAGTGTGCACTTTCCTCATGGTTCAGTTCCCTGGGTGTTTGAGTGCCTACTGCATGAGCTCCCCACCCACCCTGGTCCACCATGGCATGACTGCTGATTATCCAAATACTCGAGCACCAGACTGAAGAGGGCAGAGAGAATCTAGGCAAAACATAGATTTGGTCTTGCCTTATTTTTGCCTCTCTTCAAATTAATTGGCCTGTGGAGCCACTTCAATTTGAATACACTTATTAAATCTTAGCCATACAACTGCTTTGTGAATGACAGGACACAGGCCCTCAGGTAGTTTTGGAAAGTCTGAAATCCATAGAAAAGAAGGGAGTACTGGTGCTTAAACTCAGGACCTGGGCACTATTCCTGAGGTTTTGTGCTCAAGGCTGGTACTCTGCCACTTAACTCACACTTAAGTCGTCTGCTTCTGACTTTTTGTTAGCTAATTGGAGATAAAGAGTCTCAAATCCCTGCCTAGGGATGGCTTCAAACCATGAACCTCAGTTCTCAGCCTCCTGAGTAGCTAGGATAACAGATGTGAGCCACCAGTGTCCAGCTCCAACTTTGTTTTCTTATCCACTAGCTCTTTGACTGTTGCATTCACTGACTTGTTTGGAACATTCTTGTAGTTTAAGTGTACGGTACTGGCCATCTGCTTTATCATGAACCTTCCCAGTTCTCTTCTTTTTTCCCCACTTGACCCCCAATAGCCATCTCCATCCTAGACCACAGCATGACCAAAGTGAGCCCAGCAGCTCAGCTCCGTGGCCTTGGATACCGCTTAGCAGTGGGTCAGCCCTCAGGAAGCTTGGCCAGGTCCCCAGACTCCCTACAAGGTCCAGTCCACATGACTTCACCTTCATCACCCCATGACACAGAGAGCTGTTCCCCCAGCTTTCTCCCCAATATGGGATTGAGTTTCAATAACTTGATTGAGAGACCTGGGAATGAAGTTCTCTTTCTTTTAGGCTCAGCTATATATGGCAGCTAAATATTTGGAGATCCCTCACTCTCCACACATTCTCACCCACCCCTTCCCCCCGCAGTGTCTTCTCCGCCCTCTCCCCCTTCCTTTCCTCCTACCCCTTACCCCTTCCGAAGCCTTCTTGGTGGTGGGGCTATTACTGCCAGCTTGTGTTCCCCCTTATATCCCTCCCAGCCTCCAAGCCTATCAAAGCAGTTTAACTGGCCCTAATTAGTTTACTCCAATGGCTATCTGGAGCTGCATGTGTTAGTATAAAAGAAAACAAGAATAGAATCCTGAAAGATAATGTGACTGGCAGCAGAGAAACTCCCTGGTTGTTGAGAGAGAGAAATCCACTTAATACCTTGGTCTCCCCTTCCAATTACCTTTTAATTATTTACAAGCTTCACCAGCCCAGCTGGTGCAAACTCAGGCGCTGATCCCTCTCAAAGGGACTTCCATAGCAATATAGATTTTAATCAGCAGTGGAGCTCCGTTGCTTTACTTTCTGCTTTATTGTTTTCTTCCCTTCCCAGAAGGAGTTTTAAAGGAAAGTAGAAGTTAGATCAGCCTGGCCAGCAGTGAAGATCAGTAATTGTTTTCTCCTCCTGGAGGAAAGCTGCTTGGTCCCCCACTGCTAGCACCTCCCCAGGCAGGGAGGTGCTCTGGTTGGTGTTCCTGACACTGTTTGCCAGGCAAGGAGGCCGAGCTGCTTTGAGCTTTGGGTACATCTGCCTCATTGCTCCAGTTCAAAGACAGGTGGCTCTGTTGAAAGACAGCCACCCTGGGCTTGGAAGTCAGCAGCAGAGAGCCTTCGTTGCATCCTGACCAGAATCCTGGAGCTTCCAGGTTGCCATCTAGTGTGTGCTCCCACACCCACACCAGTGCTGGGGCCTGAACTCAGTGTCTGGGCGCTACTTTATCTTTTTCTGCTCAAGGCTCATGCTCTACCACTTGAGCCACACCTCCACTTCCAGAGTTTTGCTGGTTAATTGGAGATAAGAGTCTCTTGGACTTTCCTGCAGGGACTGGCTTCTCACCATGATCCTCAGATCTCGTCTCCTTAGTAGCTAGGCTTATAGGTGTGAACACCAGCATCTGACTTTGTAGCATAGTTCTGAGTAAACCCAGAGCAGCAATAAGTGACTCCCTTGGGTTAAGTCAACTTACAGCACTCAAATCAGATATTTCACTGTTTGCTGGCATTGCCGAGGAGAGGAAGAGGTCATCTGCCACCTCCTCCACTGCAAAGCTTCCTGCTCTTAGCACTCTGCTCAGCCCTTCCCTACAAGGTTTCCTGCTGTCAGCAGTCTGCTAGATACTCTGCTGTGTCCTCCCCTACAAGGCTTCCAGGTCTCAGCACTGTCAACATTGGGACTGGATGATCCTTTGTTCTGGGTGCACTCCTGTGCAAGGATGTTAGTGGTATCTTTGGCTTTCTCCACCAATTGTCAATAGTGATGCTCAGAAATACATATTGTAAATGGCCCCCGAGAGCCAAAATGCTGTCTGGGGAGAGGGTTAGAAAGGGGAACAAGAAACAAACTTTTGTCCTGAGGGGAAAAGAAAAATGCAAATCATTCTACCTCAGTTTAGAGTGGGCTTGTATGGAGAGAGGCGGTGTCTTCTGGCTCCCTCACTGGGACATGGGACTAAGTGCTAGGGGATGGGGGCTGGGCCCTGTGTGTCCCAGGCCTGAGATCACCTTCCTGAACACTCTTATCTGCTAGTCTAAATTGGAGTGGTGGTTCAGGCCAACTGGGAGCAGATTATACTTTTAATTATGTGACTCTGCTCTCCTCACAGAATGATGAGGCCAGGGGCCCTCAGACAGGTGTGATTTGCCATTCCCAAAGTAGAGTGTCTGGACCCTTATTTTTGTGCCAGTACAGGGCATTGAACTCAGGGCCTAAGCACTGTCCCTTAGCCTTTTCACTCAAGGCTAGTACTCTGACTTCTGGCTTTTTGGCAGAGATAAGAATTTCCTGGACTTTCCTGCCCAGGCTGACTTGGGATTCACAAACCTCAGATCTCAGCCTCCTGGGTAGCCAGGATTACAGGTGTGAGTTTCAGCCAGCACATTGGTAAGATGGGCACCCAGCTTGTGGAAGATCTTGTTAGCAGAGACCAAGGAAAAGCCTCATAGACCTCAGAAGTAGATTGGGATTCTCAGTTCGAAAGGCCTGGTAATGCTGGCCTGGGCCGGGAGTGAGGCGAGGCAGGGCAGCTGTGACACTGAGATCAAGGAAGGCAGCACACAGCAGGCTGCCGGGATGACTGCAGCTGCAGGCGATAAAACAGCTGTGTGGTGGAGCCGGGCATAGGCAGTAACTGCTGCTTTGTGCATGCCTCTGGCTTGTTAACACATTTGGGTGAATTGAACAGATGGGCCTTTCAGCCTCTGCCCTGCTTTGCAGGCCTCCCGGGTGACCCTAGCCCAGCCCACAGTGCCGCCTACCCGCAGAGAAGCCTGAGAAGAATGGAGTGGGTGGAGGCAATGCCCGTTCTACCCCGTCTCCTGCTGCCCTGGGGCTCAGGCTGCCGTGGGCTGGGTGTAGAGGCTTGTGGTGTTAGACAGGGCTCTGAGCTGAAGGCAGACAGGCCCTTCTCCACAGTCTGTCTTTTTTTTTTTTTTTGCCAGTCCAGGGGCTTGAACTCAGAGCCTAGTCACTGTCCCTGACCTTCTTTTGCTCAAAGCTAGCACTCTATCACTTGAGCCACAGCATCACTTCCGGCTTTTTGTATTTATGTGGTACTGAGGAGTCTAACCCAGGGCTTCATGCATGCTAGGCAAACACGCTACCACTAAGCCACATTCCTAGCTCCCTCTCAACAATTTCAAGCATATCCTCCTATTCTGATGACTATACTCTCCTTGTCTATAAAAAGAGAAGGTAGCTGGGTACCAGTGGCTCAAGCCTGTATCTGTATCCTCACTACTCAGTATGCTTGAGATCTGAGGATCATGGTTCAAAGCCAGTCTGGGCAGGGAAGTCCTTGGGACTATTTATCTCCAATTAACTATCAAAAAGCTGGAAATGGAAAAAGCTAAGGGACAGTGCGCCCGGCCCCCAGTTCAAGCCCCAGTAGCAGGAGAGAGAGAAAGAGAAGGTTCCTCACTTAGAGCCAACTTGGAAGCTTTTGTGTTCTCTCTCACATGCTCCTGATTGCTCTGTTCACGTAAACCACCCTAGAGGAACAAGAAACAGAAGAAATGCTTCTTTACCAGTGCCCTATCAAAATAATCATGCGAAAATACCCCAAGACTCTAAAAGAAAATATTTCTTTTCTTACTTTGCCGAATAATGAATTTCCTCTTGTTGACTGAAGCCACATGGAGTCACATGGTGCCCCAGAGTCTCATTTCCCCCAGAGCCATGGGGGGCACTGGTAGATCCCAGTTTTCATTCTCTCTCTGCTTACCTTTTGATGCTGCACAATACTAAATCAAATTTTACCCTGATTTTTTAACTCACTGTGGGTGGCTCCTAAGACCTCATTCCTTCTTAAAATTTCCATTTAGTTTTCCAGGGCCCAAAGGGGAGGGACTGCTCTCTAAGTCTGATGAGCAAAGGCTATATATAAACAGTGGCATTTTTCCTTCCTGGGTGAGAAAACAAAGTGAATCTCCCTGATACAGAAGAGTGATGATGGTGACTTTGTAGCTGTTTTTCACTTGCCAGTACTGGGGCTTGAAACCTCATGCTCTCATTTGGCCTCTTTGCTCAAGGCTGCCACTCTATCCCTTGAGCCAAAGCTCCACTTCCAGCTTTTATGCTGGTTGGTTGGAGATAAAGAGTCTCCTGGACTTTGCTACCTAGCTAGCTTCGAAATGTGATTCTCTCTGTTCTCAGCTACCTGAGTAGTTGGGATGACAGGCAATGAGCCATCAGCTACTTGTAGTTATTTTTATCATTAACCCATACACTTTACAGGATAGAGCAAAGGTTATCACTGGCCATGAAGAGTCAGCCCTGAGGTTAAGGGACTTCCTAAAACCAGAGATTGGACTTAGCACAGGGGTCTCCTGACTCCCTCCCTGCTCTGTGCCTTGGAGAAGTCCCTGTGAAGCTCCCTTACTTCCTCTTGAGCAGTGTACAAGACCCTCCCGTCCTGTACCATTTCCTGCCCCTTCTGTACAATTGCCCCGCACCTCCTGCAGCTTCTTTTGACAGTTGTGGGGCCTGAATTCTGGGCCTGGGCACTGTCCCTCAGCTCTTCAACTTAAGGCTAGTGCTCTACCACTTGAGCCACAGCGCCACTTCTGGCTTTTTCTGCTTATGTGGTGCTGAGGAATCAAACCCAGGACCTCATGCATGCACAGCAAGCACTCTACCACTGAGCCACCTTCCCAGACTGCCTTCTGCAGCTTTTGAGCCATGATGGTCTGGTTAAACTGCATCTAACTGATCCACCCAGGGTAGATCTACCTTGTCTGCAAGAGGAGTCCTCCCCTCAGAATCAGGATTATTTCATGAGAAGGGAGTTGCGACAACTTATTGGGACAAGGAGATGGCCACCTGTCAAGGCAGGATGGCAAAGGGGACAAACTCAGAATTCCACAGCAAGGCTATTTTCCTGCCTTTACCCCCACCTGGGACTAAGGAACTGAGGACAAGTTTTGTCAAGATGTGGATGGTAGTTCTTCCCTCCCACCCCCACCCCCACCCCCCACAGTTCTGGTCAAGGCTACACATGACCTTGGATTTCCCCAGTGGATTGTTGGATCTGTTTTTGATGTGTATATACAAAGAATTTACTGTGGGAAAAGGGCTTGGTCTCCTCACAGTGCCTTTTGAGTGTTTTTCCTTCTGTTGTGTGCTTATCTGTCCATCTCGGGCAAGGAAGTGTTTGGGACGGTACTGCTTGCCTCTTGGAGTGGGGGAGCAGGTTTCTTCTATATTCTTTTAATCTTGCAGTAAATAGCCCAGGGCCCCGGAATCCCTTCCTGATCCAATAAAATATGTTGTATTTGCCAGGTAAAGTAGGTTTGGAGGCTTTATTTTCTAACTTTATCCATAAGTGAAAATCTAAAATGAAAAGTGTGTGTGTATTGGTCCTGGGGCTTGAACTGAGGGCCTGGGTACTGTTGTTCCTGATCTTTTTGCTCAAGGTAGCATTCTATCACTTGAGCCGGTTTTACTTCAAACTTTTTTGGTGCTTAATTGGAGATAGGAGTCTCACAGACTTCCCTGCCCAGGCTGGCTTCTTTGAACTAGATCTCAGCCTCCTGACTATCTAGGATTACAGGTGTGAGCCATCGGCACCTTTGCTTGCGTGCATGCGTGCATGCATGTGTGTATGTATGTGTGTGCATGTGTGTGTGTGTGCGTGTGTGCGTGTGTGTGTGTGTGTGTGTGTGTGTGTGTGTGTGTGCGTGTGTGTTAGTCCTGGGGCTTGAACTAAAGGCCTGGGTGGGTGCTAGAGCCCAAGACTAGGTCTCTACTATTTGAGCCACAGCTCCACTTTCTTACCTGGGCTGCCTTCAGACCTTGATCTTCAGATCTCAGCCTCCTGAGCAGCTAGGATTACAGGCTTAGGCCGCCAATACCAGGTTTAAAATTTAGATTTTTAAGATCAAGGATTAGCTCTTGGTCTGAAGCAGATCCTTTTCTCCAGGTCAGGTGACCCATCAGCTACTGCTAATGTTGTTCTTCCTTCCATCTTTGGTACTCATTTAATGCCCTGTATGTATCCAATTATCCACAGTTATCCATTGGGAAGGGAGATGGGTTTTTGAAAGATACAATTAATTTGAGAGGCCCACTTTCAGTTCAGCTTCTTCCCTTCAAAATATTGTGTTTGTTTCTCTAGCATGTGGGAAAATTGAGTGATTTAAGAGAGTTACCTCTCTTTTCTTTTCTTCCCTCCCTCCCTCCCTCCCTCCTTCCCTCCCTCCCTCCCTTCTTTCCTTCCCTCCTTCCTAGACTGGGACTCGAACTCTGTACCTTATGATTTCTCTCATCAGCTAGCATTCTACCAACTGAACCATGCCTCTGACCCCATATTTTGCCTCTTTATCCCAGTACGAGCCAGTATATAGTAAATTCCTTGAGGGCTAAGTAAGCTAAGGAAGAGTCAGAGAGGGTTTGGGACACTGGGCCCGAGTCCAGTGGCAGGGGTGACAAGCATGCATGCCCAGGCCACAGGTGCTCTCGGAGCCTCCTCACGGGGCTGCCCTCCCTCTTCTGCAAAGGGCAGCGGGTGTGGTCAGGCCACGATGACTACAGGAGGCCGGCCACCTGTGGGTTTGTGCCTGAAATCCTACTCAGGAGGCTGAAATCGGAGGATTGAAGTTCAAGGCCAACCAGTGCAGAAAAGTTTGTGAAACACTTAACTCCAGTTAACCACTGGGGGCGGGGAGGGGGGGGAGCCAGAAGGTGTGTAGCTCACGTGGTTGAGTTCTGGCCTTGAGCAAAAGGACAGCACCCAAGCCCTGAGCTCAAGACCTAATACCAGCACACAAAAAAGTAATTTAAAACTAGCCTTTCTGGGTAGTCATAAGGAGTGTGTATGGAATAATAAATTTGTGGCTCAGTGCTGTAGAGCAGTACAAGAACAGACTGCTGCTGGGCATACCTGGGACAAATTCAGGCAAAAGCTAGCAAAAAAAGAGTCGGGCGCTGGTGGTTCACACCTGTCATCCTAGCTACTCAGGAGGCTGAGATCTGGGGATCGAGATTCAAAGCCAGCCTGGGCAAGAAAGTCTGTGAGACTCTTAGCTCCAATAAACCACCAAAAAACTGGAAGTGGTGCTGTGGCTCAAGTGGTAGAATGCTCACCTTGAGCTGAAAAGCTAAGGGACAGCACCCAGGTCCAGAGTTCAAGCCCCATGACTGACCAAAAAAAAAAAAAAAGCTACAAACTTGAAGGAATATATGTCAGAATAAAGGTCACCTTCAGGACCGGTGGGCTAGGAGAATTGGTATGGACTGAGCAGGACCATGACCAAGCTGGGATGGTCTCTGAGATATGCCAGTGGCTCTGGTGTGCCCTGGTATCCACCCTGCCTGTGGACTAGGGCAGTTCAAACTGTGCTGTAGACCTCAGGACACTGACACCAAGCTTCCTAGTAGGAAGCATTTTCTACATAAACAGCTCAGGGGCCTCGCCAGTCACTTCTCTTCTTGTTCCTGGGTAGCAGGACCAGAGCAGGGTGAGAAATAATGTATAAGGAGTCAGCAAGCCTGTTCAACCTAGGCTTAATGCTTCCAAGTTCCTGGTTGGCTGTCTTGACAGTAGGCTATGGAAATGATTAATGACCTTTTTCAAAGCCAGAAAAAAAGCCGAAAGGGTCCCTGGCTGCCCTAGACTCTGGGTCCTCTCCCTTGACCAGTAGGCAGGATTACTGGCAGCTTTGGCCTGATTGCTGCTCATCTTCACTGCCATGGACTGTTCTCTGCCATGGGACGTAGCTTTCCCTTCAGCACTCTGGCATCTCTCGTCTCTTTCTTCTCTTGTCCTTGCCCCTACCCTAGCTGTGTCATCAGAGTGTAGTGATTTTAGTTTTGCCGTATCTGCTGTGGACCACTAGTGCCAGTGCCCTGTGGCATTCCCACCAACAAGGGTTAAAGCCCAGGAGTCTGCAGGCTTCATGGGGTTCCTCCCTGGTGCTCATAAAAGCTTTTTACATCCGTCCCTGGACTGCTGCAGGCTCCCTGGCTGGAATCTGATAAGGGGCCTCTTTGTTGCAACTGTCAGTCTCCTTTATTGAGGAGGGAACTGGAGACCAGTGGCATTTCTTGGGGTGCAGATAAGGCCCTGGATCCCTGTCAAAGAGCGTGATTAATTACCCTCAGTCCTCACTCAGGCTTTGATCGCAGTGACGGACAGTCTGCAGGCTTCCTCATTGGGGCTCCTGCACACACACCCTGGGGTGGAGATCCACGGCTTGTTGGCCAGCACCAGTGCCCCACTGAGAGCTGTCTTAGTGGGGCATTTGCTTCTGCTCTGCAGGTTGCTTTTGCACTGAGACACAGGGTTGTCCTTGTCAGGAGGAAACAGGAAGGCCTTGTTACAGCCTTTCTTCAAAAGGCTGGTAAGGAAGCCACTGTGGACTTGAACTTCATGCACTTCAGACCCTTCAGAGGTCTTGTGCAGCCCCCTTGGGAGAAAATCCAGCTCATCCAGCATTGCTTGGCAACAGTACTCCCTAATTCAGGCAGCTTTCTAAAACCAAGTCACCTTTTTATTTACTTATTTATTTATTTTGGTGCTGGTTCTGGGGCTTAAACTCAGGGCCTGCCTCCTCGGAGCTTCTTTTTTTTTTTTTTTTGTCGGTCGTGGGGCTTGAACTCTGGGCCTGGGCGTTGTCCCTCAGCTCTTCAGCTCAAGGCGAGCGCTCTACCACTTGAGCTACAGCGCCACTTCCGGTTTTCTGGTGGTTTATTGGAGATAGGAGTCTCACGGTCTTTCTTGCCCGGGCTGGCTTTGAACCGCGATCCTCAGATCTCAGCCTCCTGAGTAGCTAGGATTACAGGCGTGAGCAACCAGCGCCCGGCTCGGAGCTTCTTTTTGCTCAAGGAGGTAAGAGTCTCCTAGACATTCCTGGCCAGGCTAGTTTGAACCACAGTCCTCAGATCCCAACCTCCTGAGTAATTAGGATGACAGGCATGAGCTGCCAGCACCTGACTAGCTCCCTTTGGTAATAATGACAGTTATATGTATTCTTACTTTTTTTTTTTTTTGGGTCCGGTCGTGGGGCCTGAACTCTGGGCCTGGGCGTTGTCCCTCAGCTCTTCAGCTCAAAGCTAGTGCTCTACCACTTGAGCCACAGCACCGCTTCCGGCTTTTTTCTTTTTGCTTATGTGGTGCTGAGGAATCGAACCTAGGGCCTCAGGCATGCAAGGCAAGCGCTCTACCACTGAGCCATCTTCCCAGCCCCCATTTTTTTTTTTTTTAACGTACACGGTTTCATAGGTCACTTGAACTGAAAGTTGAGTCGTGCAAATTATGATTTCACAGATGGGGAAGCAGCGTCCCAGACCGCTTATCTCCCAGGTCCATCCCTACTCTAGGCAGCCCTGATCTATTATAGGTTAATTCTGTGTGGCTATCCAGAAATTCCTGCATCTGTGACAGTGTTGCCTCTGTGCGTGCGTGCATGCGTGCGTGTGCGCACGCACGCCTGTGTGCCTTTAATGGGGCTTGAATTCAAAGTTTAGGCACTGTCCCTTAGCTCTTTCACTCAAGGCTGGTATTCTATCAGCTCCACTTCTGGCATTCTGGTGGTTGATTGGAGATAGGAGTCTCATGGACTTTCTTGCCTGGGCTAGCTTCAAACTGAAATCCTCAGATGTCAGCCTCCTGAGTAGCTAAGATGACAGGAGTGAGCCACCAGCACCCAGCTTGACAGTGTAGCCTCTGACCTAAGCCACATGTCTGCGGGACGTGGGAAGTTCCCCTCTGGAGAACTGCATCCTCACTATTGGCTCAGTCATGGCTGTGCCCACACACCACCCTCAGTTAAGACAGTCCCTTCATCCTGTTCATCCAACTTGCCTCCAAACAGTGATCATTTCTCAATCCTAGCTACCCAAAAGGAAGGTTGCAGTTCAAAGCCAGCACGAGCAGGAAAGTCCACGAGACTTTTATCTCCAGTGAACCACCAAAAAGCCAGAATTAGAGCTGTGACTCAAGTGGTAGAGGGTAGAGTGCCAGCCTTGAGCAGGAAAGCTTAGGGACTGCAGTGTGAGCAGGTCACCTGTGTGGACAGAAGCTGCCATGGGTGTGTAATGGGGAGCTCGTGAGAGCCTGGTCCTGGGTGGTGGCTGCAAGCCCCAGAGGAAGATGCCTGTGAGAGGTGAGGCACCTCTGGGAGCCTCCTCAACTTTAAAGGGGAGAAGGAGGAGGGAGGAGCCAGGGCTGACTCTGAGCTTCCTGCCTCAGTCGGAAAAACGAGAGGGGAGCCATGCAGAGGGAGCCAGTTAGGGATGCAGTAAGGGCACATTCTGATCAGGTGACACGTTACGCTGCCCAGGGAAAGCATGAAGGGTGTCCCCCCCAACCCCCGCCCCGATTCTTCAGGTGGTGCCTGGCAGGTATGGCCTCACCATGCATGTTTGCACTGAGACAGACTAACATAATGTTACCGTGTCCTGCCAGGGAGCAAGGGCCGCTGTCCACAACACCACAGGAAGACATTGACCCAAATGTAAGCTCTGATAATTTACATAGGAATTTGGGGGGTTCATTTCCTTGAGCTCAAGGCCTTTCTGCCTGAGCTCCCCAGGTGCTAAGGTTACAGACATTCACCACAACCAACAGCTTATTTTAGGACTTCTTTCTTGGTACTGGGATTTGAACTCAGAGCTTCAGCCTTGCTTGGGACTTGATTGCTAGCTAGTACTCTTACTACTTGAGCTATTTTTCCAGCCCTGTTGATTGCTGGTAATTTTGGAAATGGAGGCTAGTGAATTTTTCTTCCTGAGCTGGCCTCTTAACTGCAGCCCATTGGATCTCAGCCTCTCCTGAGCAGCTAGGATTATAGGAGTAAGCCACCAGCACTCAGTTTACTTATGGATTTTTTTTTTTTTTGTCTGTCTCATGGCTTGAATTCTGTGCTTGGGCACTGTCCCTGGACTCTTCAGCTCAAGGCAAATGCTCTATCACTTGAGCCACAGTGCTACTTCCGGTTTTTTAGTGGTTTGTTGGAGAGAAGAGTCTCACAGACTTTCCTGCCTGGACTGGCTACTCAGCCTCCTGAGTAGCTAAGATGGATTTTTTTTTTTTTTTTTTTTTTTTTTTTTTTTTGTCGGCCGTGGGGCTTGAACTCTGGGCCTGGGCGCTGTCGCTCAGCTCTTCAGCTCAAGGCGAGCGCTCTACCACTTGAGCTATAGCGCCACTTCCGGTTTTCTGGTGGTTTATTGGAGATAGGAGTCTCACGGTCTCCCCTGCCCGGGCTGGCTTTGAACCACGATCCTCAGATCTCAGCCTCCTGAGTAGCTAGGATTACAGGCATGAGCCACCAGTGCCCAGCTCTAAGATGGATTTTTTAAGTCAAACTGGATGGCCTTTGTATCCTGACCCTCCAGACAGTAGCTGGTCAAGACAGGGGTAGGGGTCTTTGAAGTCCTCAGGACCCCTCTTAGAAGAGGCCTTGGCCTCACCGTGTCATATTGCTGCCTTCTTAGAAATGTGGGGAGCACTTTGCACCATTCTTTGACTTGAGTCACCCTGAAAAGTTGGTGAGCTCACCTGTGAGCCCATCATGGGAAGATGGGCAGAAGGGGTGCACATTTGAGGCCAGCCTGGGATACATAGCAAGACCCTGTCTCAAAAAAAAAGCCAACAACAAGCCGGGATCCGGTGGCTCACGCCTGTAATCCTAGGTACTCAGGAGGCTGAGATCTGAGGATCGTGCTTCAAAGCCAGCCCAGGCACAAAAGTCTGTGAGGCTCTTATTTCCAATAAAACCACTCAGAAAACTGGAAGTGGCACAGTGGCTCAAGTGGTAGAGCACTCGCCTTGGGCTGAAGAGCTGAGGGACAGCGCCCAGGCCCAGAGTCCAAGCCCCATGACCGACTCCCCCCCCCCCCCCAAAAAAAAAAAAAGCCAACAACAAAAATAGCCGACAAGGCTGATGTTGAGCTGAGAACACTGGCATCACTTTAGGAGAGAATCGGAAGCAAGAGCTCAAGCTGGCCTAAACCCATCAGGCAGCTTAGAGAGTCCTAGTGAGGTGGGGGCAGGGCAGGGAGGAGAGGATCAAATGGGCAGCCTGCGTACAGTAGGAGTTTCCATTAAAAGGCAACAAGTCTTCAGCCCTGCCCCGGACGGTGACCCTTCCCTGTGGAATTCTCCCCTCTGACCTCCAGATCATTAATCCCGAGGCTGCCAAATGACAGTCATCCATCACGCCTCCTGACGAGCCCTGCCCGCCCTCCCTGCCGTCCCCTGGTGCTCATTAGTAGCCCTTCCTGCCCGGTGCCAGGTTTCCTAATCAAGTCTCTGGCTCCTCTCACTTCCCCTGGGGCTGAGGGGCGGAAGCTGCTCTGACCCTCCCTCTTTTAGAGGCCAGTGCAGGGGGAGGGGCAAACGATTAGTGGGGAGAGAATTGTTGAGTGGCTTTTCATTCCCCTGGAGACCTGTGTGTCCAGCAGTGCCTTTGACATGGCAAGGCACAGGGGAGGGAGAACAAGAAGCCCTATCTCCATGCTGCAGAAAGCAGGCTGTAAGTGAAGGAGCACTCAGGTTGCCAGTTCATAGTGAAGTAATGTGGAATTGTACTGCTCGCAAAACCCAAATAACATCTGGGGCTGGTGGTTCACACCTGTCAACCTAGCTACTCAGGAGGCTGAGATCTAAGGATCATGGTTCAAAACTAGCCTGGGCAGGAAAGTCTGTGAGACTCCTATCTCCAGTTAACCATTAGAAAACCAGAAGTGGAGCTATGGCCCAAAGCAGTAGAGCCAAAGCTGGGCACTGGTGGCTCACACCTATAACTACTCATGAGGCTGAGATCTGAAGATCGTGGTTCAAAGCTAGCCCGTGCAGAAAAGTCTTGAGACTCTTCTCTCCAATGAACTACCAGAAAACCAGAAGTGGTGCTGTGGCTCAAGTGGTAGAGTGCTTGCCTTGAACTGAAGGACAGTGCCCAGGCCCAGAGTTCAAGCCCCACTACCGACCAAAAAAAAAAAAAAAAAAAAAGTGGTAGAGCCATAGGCTTGAACAAAAAAGCTCAAGGACAATGCCCAGGCCCTTATTTCAAGCCCTATGAACAACAGAAAAAGGAAGGAAAGATTACACACACCTTAAGTTGGTCTGGGCCAAGCCGTGCTTCTATTTGTGGATAGTAAGCAGATCCAGAGAGTTTCTAGAAATTGGGCCCTGGTCATCCCAAAGAAAAGAACTGGTAGCTGGATGCTATTGGCTCATGCTTATAATCCTAGCTACTCAGGAGGCTGAGATATGAGGATCGTTCAAAGACAGCCTGGGCAGGGAAGTCCATGCAACTCTGATCTCCAATAAACCATCAGAAAACTGGAAGTGGCACTATAGCTCAAGTGATAGAATACTTGCCTTGAGCTGAAGAGCTGAGGAGCAGCTCCCAGGCCCAGAGTTCAAGCCCCACAACTGACCAAAAAAAAAAAGAAAGAACTGGAAGACAGTCTGGTAGCATTCAGGTTTGAGGAGTTTGAGTCAAATAACACGAGGTAGATCCATGAGCACTATTCCTGACTTAACTAAAGGTAGCTGGGCACGAGTGGTTCAACTATAACCCCACTTACTTGTGAGACTGAGATCTGACAATCACGTTCAAAGCCAGTTTGGGAAGCTAAAGTCTTTTTTTTTTTTTGGTCGGTCGTGGGACCTGAACTCTGGGCCTGGGCGCTGTCCCTCAGCTCTTCAGCTCAAGGCTAGCGCTCTACCACTTGAGCCACAGAGCCACTTCCGGCTTTTTCTGTTTATGTGGTGCTGAGGAATGGAACCCAGGGCCTCATGCATGCAAGGCAAGCACTCTACCAATGAGCCACCTTCCCAGCCCTGGAAAGGAGAGTCTTATCTCCAGTTAACCACCAAAAAGCTGTGAGTATAACTGTAGCTCAAGTGGTAGAGCACCAGCCTTCAGTGAAAAAGCTCAGGGACAATGTACAACAAAAGTGAAAATTTTAAAAAGTGAGCATGTGTGATGCCTTCTCTCTCAGACTGTTGATGACACGGCCCTCTGTCTCTCGTTGGACTACCACAGGGACCCCCATCAACCGGATCCCCATCATGGCCAAGCAGATCCTGGACCTGTACACACTCTATAAGCTGGTAACAGAGAAGGGGGGCCTGGTGGAGGTCATCAACAAGAAGATCTGGAGGGAAATCACCAAGGGCCTGAGCCTGCCCACCTCCATCACCAGTGCCGCCTTTACCCTCAGGACCCAGTGAGTACGCTGGGTGTTGTACCAGGATGTGGAAACACAGGGCCCATGAAGAGGAGGCCTTCGGCTCCCCCGGGTGCTTGTTTCACTTAGGCCTCACTCAGTCCTGGCAGAGACACATCCTGCATCCCCATTTTCTAGTTTCTAGTCAGGCACTGGTAGCTCACACCTGTAATCCTGGCTACTCAGGAGGCTGAGATCTGAGAATCAAAGTTCAAAGCCAGCCTGAGCCAAAAAGTCTGTGAGTTTCCAGTTAACCAGCAAAAATCCAGAAGTGTAGCTGTGGCACAAGTGGCAGAGCACCAGGCAACTGACACCCAGCTCCATCAGATGGCTGCCTTGTCTTAACCACCATTTGACTCAGTCTGGAGGAAGGTATAGAAATAGTAAAGGCAAGTGTGGCACTAGAGCGCATAGGCCAGAGGGGCTTGTTCTTGTGGAATGTTCTAGGAAGTTGTTCGTGAAGAACAGGGGAGTGAGCAGCTGACATATCAGGTATCATGCTGTGTGGCCTTGTTGAAAAGATGAAGGTTTTTATCTGCTGGGGCTGCCCTGCAGAAGCCGGGGGCTGAGCTGAGATGGCAAGGTTCTTACAGGGGAGAAACTGTGTCCTGGAACAGGTGTCAGACTTGCACAGGGCAGGGGCTTCGCCTGGTGCCTGATGAGAAGCTTTCCTATCTGAGCAGCCTGGCCCAGCGACCAGATCAAGGAGTTACATGACATGGGTCCTCTTGTCTAAGGCCATGAAAACCGTTAGCTAAGATGTTACTTAGCTCCCTATGTGAGCCACACTGCCCTTTGGAGCAGTATGTAGAGGTGGCAGAGGGGCCTGGGGCCCTGAGGCCCCCAGTCGAGGGCACCAACCTCCCCTCCCCCCTCCAACCTCCCGACCACAGCTCCTTGGTGAGCCCCATCTTATGTCCATGTGGTGCTGTGTTGGAGATGTTTCTCCTGCCTTCTTCCCCTGCAGGTACATGAAGTACCTGTATGCCTACGAATGTGAGAAGAAAGCCCTGAGCTCCCCGGCCGAGCTCCAGGCAGCCATCGACGGCAACCGGCGGGAGGGCCGGCGGCCCAGCTATAGCTCCTCCCTCTTTGGCTACTCCACCACCGCCACTGCTGCCCCCAGCACCCCTGCCCTTCTCTCACCACCCAAGATCCGTTTCCCCCTCCTGGGGCTTGGCTCCAGCAGTGGCACCAGTGCCAGTAGCCCTCGGATGTCCCCAGCCACCACTCTCAGGAAAGGTGCGTGGGGGGCTGGGAGGGAGACCAGTTTGCCAGGGTCTGAGCTGAGATGGGGTTTCGGGTCGACTGTGTCTGGGGACTGGTCTAGCTCATCCTTCACAGGCGATGGAGTCCCAGTGACCACAGTACCCGTGCCAAATCGCCTGGCTGTGCCTGTGAGCATGGCAGGACAGCAGGCTGGCACCCGCACTGCCACGCTGGAGCAGCTGCGGGAGCGGCTCGAGTCGGGGGAGCCCGCTGAGAAGAAGGCATCCAGGCTGTCGGAAGAGGAGCAGCGGCTGGTCCAGCAGGCCTTCCAGCGCAACTTCCTAAGCATGGCCAGGCAGCTCCCCATGAAAGTCAGGATCAACGGCAGGGGTGAGCACCAGCTCGGGGCTCCACACTCCTCTCCTGGCCTAAAAGGGGTGGCCATGGCAGCATACCACCTGGAGGACTTCTAAGGGGCCAGGAGTTGCCTCAGGCGGAGCTTTGTTCCCTGGCTGAAAGGAAAAGCAGCTGTTAGAGAAGGGGCCCAGGGCAGCTTCAGTGACCCTCCCTCCACCCGCCTTTGATCTGTCCAAATTACAGGGCAGGGCTTGCTACACCCTTCCAGAGCTCCTGTTTGGGAGGAAGATGTGACATCCTTGTCATGCTGGAGGCTCGGCCAGGGCAGGGAAGTGGCAGGGCTGCCAGCTGCTCTCAGCAATAAGAAGTAGGAAATAGGCTAGATGCTGGGGGCTCACGCCTATCATCCTGACTACTCAGGAGGCTGAGATCTTGAGGGCCGAAGTCCAGTGCCAGTCTGGGCAAAAGTCTGTAAGACTTATCCCCAGATGGCCAGCAAAAAGCCAGAAATGGAGAGGCAGCTCAAGTGGTAGGGCACTATCCTTGAGTGAGAAAGATAAATGATAGTGCCCAGGCCCTGAGTTCAAGCCCCAGTACCAACACACACACACACACACACACACTAAAGTAGGAAATACAAGGTTGCCAGTGTAATTGCCAGTTTTTCCTTTTCCCTCATTTTCCATACCACACATTCCATTTCCCTCCTCTTCCTCCTCTCCTCTCCTTATACAGCTTTTCAGTGCCATTCTTTTTTCTTCTTCTTCCTCTTTTTTGGTACTGGGGATCCTGCCCTAGAAGGGGAGGCAGGTGTGAGGTGAGTGACAGATGCCCACACGACCCCTCCCTGCCCACTGTTTCCTGAAGGAGATAGAGGGAGAGCAGGAGCTTGCCCCGCTCGAGGCCAGGTGCCCCGGTGTGTCACCCAGGGCAGAATCTGGAGTGATTCAGGCCAGATTCTTTGTGCCATTTGCCCAGATGGCCCTGAGGAGCTGAGTGCTACAGACATAACCCCCTCTCCATGAAGGAGGAGGTCCTCAGAGCCACAGCTGAATTTCTTGGGCCTAATAGGCTCTCAGAAGGACAGGTGCCCAGCCTGGCCAGCCTGCTGTCCCTATGCTGAGAGCAGTTGGGGGAGAGAGTTGGCCCTCTAGAGAAAGCCAGCAACAGGAAGTTGGCAAGACAGGCCCTCCTGGCATGCCATGTGCCCAGGAGCTGGTGAGCAGATGCTTTCTACGTGAGGTCTCCATCCGAGGTGGCCACGGCAGCAGCCGGGAGAACAGCAGGAGGCCTGAGCAGCCTGCTTTCTGTCTGTCCCCTGCAGAAGACAGAGCTGAGGCCTCAGCTGCAGCACTCAACCTGACCACAAGCAGCATCGGGAGCATTAACATGTCCGTGGACATCGATGGTACCACCTATGCAGGTAGGGGGGGCCCTGAGCTCCTGGGAGGACAGGAGGGGAAGCAGCCATGCCAGATTGGCTTGCCCATGCTGCATTGGCAGGCCACAGTCCTTGAGCCTGGGGCCTTATGGGACTGTTGTGGCTTAAGATACTTGGAGGTGGGCCTGAGTCTGTCAAAGGGCTTGGTCTCTGTATCTTCTTGTCTTCTTGCCAGGAGAAGGGAGGGTGATGGAGAAGGTGAGGAGTTTAAGGCTCCCCACAACCCTGTAATCCTAGCTACAGGAGACAGATCTGAGGACATGGTAAAAAGCCAGGCCAGGGAGGCAAGTCCATAAAACTCTTATCTCCAATTAAGCGGGGTGTGGGGGGGGGAGGGGGGAGCTAAATATGGAGCTGTGGCTCACATGGTAGAGTACCAGCTTTGGGCAAAAAAGCTAAGGTACAGTACCCAGACTTTGAGTTCAAGTCCCAGGACTAGCACAGAAAGAAAAGAGTGTGCCAGAGAGAGCCAGTTACCTGCCCCCTGCCTTAATCCTGTCCAGCCCAGGAGGCTGGAGGACATTGTGGAGAGCTTGCTGCCCATCACACCCACCCAGAGCTCCTCTCCTACCCATCCTTGCTGTAGCTGATGCAGCTCCCCGCAGGCCCCTGTTCTCCTCTCTCTCTCCCCACTCCCCCCAGAGCATCCTGAGACCTATGAGCTCATGGTGTTCCTCCTAGGCTTCCAACTTCCAGGGCTTCACAGCCCCTACCGTCCATACGCAAGTATTCTACAAGATGCTCAGGGCCCCGCCTGGCACTGGAGTCAGTGTCAGGCACCCAGGCTTGTTGAAACGAACTGCACCTGTTCCCTCAGGTGTACTGTTTGCCCAGAAACCTGTGGTGCACCTCATCGCAGGCTCTGCTCCCCAGAGCCTGGGCAGCGGCGCCAGCAGCAGTAGCAGCTCCCACTGCTCTCCAAGTCCTACCTCATCCAGGGGCACCCCCAGCGCAGAGCCCTCCACCAGCTGGTCCCTCTGACGGGCAGCACCCAGCACCAACTCCTCTTCTGCCTAGAGTGGAGGAAGCTGATGCACAGAATTTACCTCATCTCATGGAGCCACGTGAGAGTCTGGATTTCTCCAGGCTCCATTCAGGTCCTGCTGTACTCTGGGGGCAGGGAGGGGTTGAAGGGGCGGGGCAGAGCAGCGTTGTCCAATCAGGGATCACTCTGGGGACTGGGCGGGGTCTGGGTGTCCAGCTTCCTGGAGGGTTCCCTGGCCACCTCCCACCCCAGGGCAGTGTATTGACAATCTGTAAGCTGACGCAGGGCTGGATGCCCTCTCATTTCCCTTCCTCCTTAATTTATTTCCCTCTTCCACCTCCTGCCCTGACCCCACGCCCATTGGTCTCTGCCTCCGCCCAGTCCCACAACTCAGAATACCACTTGGGGCTGCCAAGAGCCTTGGGGCTGCCAAGAGCCAGGCGCCTGCCTTCATGGCCTGTCTGCTGAGTGTGGGATGGTGCCCTCCCAGCCCTTCTCGCCTACTGTTTGATTTCTGGGGTGTGGGTCCCTCCTAGCCAAGTCTTGAATCAGCACTCGCGGGCAGGTTCCAGTTCAGGGTCCTGTTCTGACTCCCCCACACCTCAGGTCCCCCCTTCACCCTTGTTAGCCAGCTCCCCAGAAAGCTGCTTCTCCCTGGCCCCCCTCCCGGGGCTTTCCGCCCCAGCCCCGCCGAAGTCAGGCTCACTGAAATACCTCAGATTTGTAATTGCTGATGCATGATCCTTCAGGAAGTATTTGCATCTCTGAAAACCCTTTTTATAAGTGTTTTTGCTGACTTTTGTTTTTTTTTATTTTTTAAATTGTTATTATTGCTGTTGTAGCACCAAAGAATTAAGAGCAGCTCGCCCCCCTGGGTGGGGATGACAGCCAGCCTGCCACGCCCCGGCCAGCGGGCCGGGCCACTCAGGGATCGATGGGGGGGGGGGAGCCGGAGAGGCCCCAGCTTGCTGGTGGCTCCTGCCGCCCTAACCCCACTGCTAGGGTGGGCAGGTAGCTCCCCTCCCCGGCACTCCCACCTCAGGACACTGGAGGGCCTGCACCTGCCAGAGACCACACTGCCCAGGATGAAACGTTGGCCTAACTCGCCTGTGTGGCCAAGAAATGGTGATACTTAACCAGACTCAGCCTGCGCCATTCTGTAGACCACCCCGCACTGTGACTCCTGGTTGCAGTGGCCGAAACCCTGGCCCGCCCCATTTAGTTCCAGGTGGGACAAGAAAGGGAAAGGGAAAACTTGTGCACAGACATACCTCAGCTCTGGGAGCAGCCTATCTGCCAGCTGCCTCCTCCTTCCTCCCTGCTCCATCTCTGCCAGGGCAGCTGCTGGCTGCTGCCTCTGTCTCTGCCAGGGCATGAAAGTACTCACACACACGCGTGCGCACACACACACACACTCACACACACACACACTCACACACACACACATACACACACACACAGCCCATCTACCTTTTGGGGCCTGGAAGCCTTACGTACCAGGCATGGGCAGGCAAGGGCAGGGAAGTTGCAAGGAGCACAGGACACAGCCCCAGGCCTGCCCGAGTCTCAGCCATTCCCCCAGTGTCTTTCTCAGGAGATGTCAGGAAGGATGGTCTCTTCCCACCCGGAGGACACGGGATGGTATACTGAGTGCTCATCTAACCCGCCTCCTTTCCCTGGGCCGTTTGCCCACCTCTCCCTCTTGGTGCCCTTTGCTGCTCTCCAGGCCAGCAGGAGTTCATCCAACCCTGGCTTTCCCAAAGGTTCTCTCCTGGAGGCCAGGAGGTGGGTAGCCACGCAGGGCAGCGGGGTCCTTTCTCCCTTTCCATCTTGTTCGTATTCTAACCAGGAAAAATGTGATAGCACATGGTAGCCTAGGCCGAGAATAAATAAATACCTCAGACATCCCCTTGCAGCAAGTGTCTGTATATGTTGTGATTTTCTATCTTACATGTTCTCGAATGTTTATATTCCAATAAACCTCTACCTCTTCACATGAGCAGGCCTCTCGAGTGTTTTGAGTGACTTCCACTGGCCATGTCCTCCAGAACGGATGGGGACCTCGAGAGTGCCTCCTATCTTCTGTGTGGACAGGGTCCTCTGGCATTGCCTGGTCACCAAGCTGACTCTTCATGGGGTCACCGCCACATCGGGCAGGCCAGGGACCAAGAGAGTGCCCCCCTGGCTTAGCAAGCCCAGGCCTAGCTTCCACTGGGGCAGACAAGAGTGGAAAAGACATGGCTTCCAGATGCAGACCCAACATCTTAGATACGAGGTAGCTGGGACTCCACATAGCAGTTGACCTGTGGGCAGGTAGAAGCTGAGCAGCTCACTTGGGAGCCTGGAACCCTCCTCAGAGGTGATGACAAAGCTGAGAGAGCCAGCTGAAGCTGGGAAGGAAGAGCCTGGCCAGCAGCGGGACTGGTCCACATGGAGACACGTTGGCATCAAGGGCCTGCGGGGGGGGGGGGGGGCGGCTATGCCAGCCGTAAGGTGGGGTAGGGTTGCCACTGGGGCCAGGATGGACCCTAAGCCACGGGACTTGGGTGCCATCTGTGCATTAGAGAACATGTTTGAACCAGGTCAGTTTCCCACAAGGGCAGCTTGGAACCAGGGGCTGTGTTGGCTGTGGACCGCCAGATGTTACCAGTGGAGCCCAAACCAGGCCCAGGATGCTGCCCACTCCTGTGGCACAACCTGAAGACACGCGTGGGGCCGAGGCCTGTCTGCATGGGCTGCGGGTAAGCTACCAGAGACACCCCCCCCAATGAGGGACATTGGACCATCTTGAGCCCCTTCTCACTGATCTTTTTTTTCTTTTTTTTGTCGGTCGTGGGGCTTGAACTCTGAGCCTGGGCGCTGTCCCTCAGCTCTTCAGCTCAAGGCGAGCGCTCTACCACTTGAGCCACAGCGCCACTTACAGTTTTCTAGTGGTTAATTGGAGATGAGAGTTTCACGGACTTTCCTGCTCAGACTGGCTTTGAACTGAGATGCTCAGATCTCAGCCTCCTGAGTAGCTAGGATTACAGGTGTGAGCCACCAGTGCCTGGCTTCACCGATCTTTAAAACCTTTTGAAAAAGCCAGGTGCCATTGGCTTGTACCTGTAATCTTTCTAGGTACTCAAGAGGCTGAGATCTGAGGATGACAGTTCAAAGCCAACCTGGAGAGAACTCTTATTTCCAATTAAACACCAAAAAGCCAGAAGTAGAGGTACAGCTTATGGAACAGGGTGCCAGCCTTGAGCTTTTAGAAAACTAAGGTAGAAGACCCAGGCCCTGAGATCGAGCACAGTATGGACACAAACATACCTTTCAAAAGAAATGGAACAGTGAATGCTTTCGTACATCAGTCACTAGTCATGGATCCTGAGCTGCAGCTCTTGACTTCCTGTGCCACCGGAAGACACCTCGTGGGCCTGGGGGTGGGCTCAGAGCTGAGAAGCAGGAGGGGTCTGAGTCTGCGGGCTCAGAGCTGAGAAGCAGGAGGGGTCTGAGTCTGCGGACATTTAAGGTGCTGCTTGTAGTGATTGCAGGATGGGTTAGGACAGCAGAGAAAGGGTCCCTGTTGCCAGGGCAGAATCTGAGGAGCAGAACGGCCTTGAGCTGCAGGGCCGGGCAGCTCCCAGCTGTCCCCAGTGCTGCTCTCCGCTGGGCTCCAGGGCCCTGAACTGTCATCTTCAGATCTCCGCCTCCTGAGTAGCTAGGATGACAGGTATGAGCCACCCTGGCACCCAGCAACTGACTTCTTTGCACCTGACTCCCTAAGCAATTGTGAGTGACCATCCTTCAGTGTTCCCGGGAGCCCCCAAGGGCAGATGCAGTCTCCAAAAATGTCCTCTTATCTCCCCATCCTCCCTATTTCCCTGCATGGGTGCCTGGGCAGCAGGCTGGGCCCACACTGCCTTGGTCCCCCATGCATTTCTTTCGTGGGCAGAGTAGTCTGCAGCCTCTGATAAAGCAAATTCCCAGCTAGGGGCCCAGCTGACTATACACCAGGACTCCCAGCCTTGCTTGTCCACAGGGACTGGTGCCTGCAGTGGGGGAGGGGGAGGGGCCCTCTGCTGTTATCTATTATTGCAGGCTCCAGTTGGACCAATCTCCACCACCACCACCCCAGCTGACCTGAGACACCGCCTTGTACCAAAGATGCTTTGTGGGGTGCAGGGGGGTAGAAAGGCCCAAGGAGATGGTTGTCAACAGGGTCTTGAGGAGTTTCTCCAGGCTGGGCAGGGGGCGATGCATCCCAGAGAGCTGATTACAGGCTGAGGGACTGGGTCACTTGAACGTTGGCTGGGCACTAGTGGCTCACGCCTGTAATCCTAGCTACCCAGGAGGCTGAGATCTGAGGATCAGGATTCAAAGCCAGCCTGGGTAGGAGAAGTCTGTGAGACTTCTGTCCAGTGAACCACCAAAAAGCTGTAAGTAGAGCTGTGGTTCAAGCAGTAAAGCACTAGCCTTGAGCCAGAAAGATCAAGAACAGTGCCTAGGCTCTGAGTTCAAGTCCCACGTGAACTGTTGTGCACAGGCGCGTGTATATGCGCGCGCGTGCACACACACCACAGAGGAACTGAGGCTCTGGGGGTAAGTTAGATGGCCTGAGTCATGCCAGGAGTCCAGGGAGGCCCTGGGATCCCTGCCTAGCATTTCCCTGCACCAAAGCGCACCGTCCCCACCTTCTCCCCCTTTCCTCCCCCTCTCCCCACGCTCCCAATGTGGGACTCTGGAATTGGCAGAAGCCACTATAGTGAGCTACTGTGTGCAGCCAGAAGTCTCACATGCTGTCACCTCTGGGTCCTGTTCCTTCAATTGTGGGATGGGGCCCTCACCCCAAAGGCCACCAACTTTGGTGAAGGAACTCATGCGGTAGACAGAGGTGCCAACCACTCCTCTCCACTACCCAGCTCTGGATTCTGGTCCTACCACTGCCCCTCCTCCCCTCAATCCTGGGCTCCAACCCCTGCCCTGCCTGCTCCAGGAAGGCCCCAGAATCCTATATCCATCTAAGCAGGGGGGGGGGCATCTCCCCACACCCTTTACATGGCTAGATGGTCTCCCTCTATGAGCCGCTCTGTTCCCACACTGAAAACCAGAGCTCTGCCTGGAGTGCTTCGCAGAGGTCCAGGGGGTGGGCACGAGCAGGAAGGCAGGGCGTGGAGAAGTACCGAGGGGAGGGAGAATCCTAACTGGCCCAGGGAGGCTTTCAAGCGAGATCTAGGGTTTGAGGTTCAAAGGTAAACCGTTCCCGAGAAAACAAGGCTGGTAGCTGGGGCCTGTCATCCTAGCTACTCAGGAGGCTGAGATCTGAGGATTGTGGCTGGAAGCCAGCCCTAGGCAGGAAAGTCTTCTCTTTCACCTCCAGTCAACCACTCAGCAAAAGCTGGAAGCAGCGCTGCGGCTCAAGTGGCAGAGCGTTAGCCTTGAGCAAAAGAAGTCCAGGGACAGCGCCCAGGTCCTGAGTTCAAGCCCTAGGACTGGCAAAAAAAAAAAAAAAAAAAAAAAAAAAGCAAAGCTGGGCCAGGACTAGCCTGGGGCGGGGGAATCGGGAGGCCAGAAGGGGTAAAAGGAAGGTTGGGGAAGAGAGGCTTTGGGGGGTCTTTGGATGCAGGGCCGGCTTCTCCTGGAGGCTTCTGCATCCCCTGCGGACAGCTAAATGACTGGCAGGCAGCAGGGGTGGGGACCAAGGGCCTGGGGGTACAGTGGGCATGGAACAAGCTTCCTGGGGTGCTCCAGCGAGATCCCTTCAGCCCTGGAGGATTGAGGTGGGGGTGGGAAGAGAGTTACCCCAACTTCCCTTTCCCAAGGGCCTGACAGATGTTTTTCTAGAAAGACACCAGGGAGGTGAGATAGGGAGGTCCCCAAGCAGGGGTGGAAAGGGAGGGGCTGGCAGGGGGGGCCTCCACCTCGGGTGAGGGCTGCGTGTGCGTGCGCGTGTGCAAATCCTGGGTCTTGAACTGAGGGCCTGAGTGCTGTCCCTCAGCTTTTGGGCTCCACGTCCGGCTATTTTGGTGGTTCATTAGAGATTAAGAGTCCCGGACTTCGTTTTCACACTTGGATCCTCAGACCTCAGCCTCCTGAGTAGCTGGGGTTACAGGTGTGCGCGCCGGTGCCTAGCACCGAGCTGGAGACACCGCCTGCGCCAGGACCGGGTCCGAAGCTGCAGGTGCGTCTGGGTGGAAAGGCTGGGCCGGGCGCCTCACCTCCTCCCAGAGGCTGACGTCCCAACGCGGGGCCCCACGCGAGGCGAGGGGCGCCGGGCCCGCGTGTGGGGACAAGGAGCTCACCGCCCAGCTTCGGGGGGTGGACGTGGACGCGGCCACAGGCCTCCCCGGCCCTGGCGGGCACCCCGCGGCGCACCCCACCGAGCCGGTTCCCTGCCCAGCCCGCCACGCGGCGTGGGGTGATTAGAGGCTTCCCGACGCCCCGCCGCCCGCGGGGGAAGCAGCTGCCGGGGACCCCGCGTCGTGACCCCAATCCGGGGAGCGGAGCGCCCGTCCCCGGTCCTCCCCGGCCCCAGATCTCCCGCGGCGTCCGCCCCCTCCGCGCGGGCCGGGACGCGGGACCACAAACGCCGGGCCTCCGCGGGCCAGCGCCGCCGGGTGGAGGCGGCGGAGCGGGCACCATCCCGCGGCTCCCAGCGCCCGCGGCGGCTGGGGACGCGCCTCGGCCCGCTGCCGGGCCCCGGCGATGGCGGGCGGGGGCCGCGCACGTCCGCCCGGACCGCGGCGAGGCCTCCCGAGCGCCGCTTCGGGGCCGGTCCCCCAGAGCATTCGAGTCGCGGGCTAGAGCGGCAGGGCCTCGGGGCCCGGGCGAGCTGGGGCCACCGGCCGCTGCGTCACGCGAGGGGCGGGGCCGCCGCGGGCGGAGGCCGGAAGCGGAAGCGGCGCTCGGAGCGGGGAGCGGGGCCTAGCCGCAGCCGGAGCCTGGGCGACGGTGAGTGAGGCCGGGGCCCGCGGCGGCGGCGGCGGCGGCGGCGGCGCGGCGGCGGCGGCTGGGGTGAGTGGACGGGGCGGGCCGGCGGGCGCGGGAGCCCCGGCGTCCGGCCGGCTCTCGGGTTCCCCCGTTCCTTTCACTTCTTGGCCCAGGCCGCGGCCCCGACCTCTCACCCCTGACCCGCCGCTCGTCCGCCCGAGGGCGGCGGCTGCAGCCCCCGGCCCGGGTCCCGCCCGCGGGGTCGGAGGCGGAGCCGGGGCGGCGGCGGGGCCGGGGGCCGGCCGGAAAGGCGTCCCCGGGCCCGGCTTCCTCGGGCCCGGCCCGCGCCGGGGCCTCGCGGGCCACCTGGAGTTGGATTCCAGCCCGGGCCGGCCTCTGCCCGGCGGGTCCGGCCTGGGCGCCGCGGGCGGCGGTTACGGGGAGCGGGGGGCTCCGGGGCCCGCGGCGGCGGCGGCCGGGGGAGGCGGCGCCGGCGAGGCCCGCGGGCCCCCTCGGGGCGCTGTGTGCCGCGGATGGAGCCGCCCGGGCCGCGGACCCCGGCCAGGCCGCGCCCCCCGCGCCGGCGCCCGGGCGGCCCGGCGGGGTAGCGCCCGGCGAGGCGGCGGCGGCGGCGGCGGGCGGCCTGCGAGGCGGCAGGTCCGCGGGGTGGCGGTGGCTGCGGCTCGGCTCGCCAAAAATAACCGTGGGGCGCCGGGGCGGCAGGAACCCGGGAGGGCGGCCGCGGGCTCGGGTTGGCAGCCCAGTTCCGTCGCCGGAAACGGCCGAGGAGAAGCCGGTGCCCGCTGGAGAGCCCGAGTCCCCGGCTCGGCGGCGTTCCCTTCGCATTGCCTTTTCTTTCTCGCCCGTCTTTGGTGTGTGTGCGCATGTGCGCCCATACCGGGTCTTGAACTCAGCACCTTGGCGCCGGCCCCGAGCCTTTTTTTTTTCACCCTACCCCCTGAGCCAGAGCTCCACTTGCAGCTTTCTGTTGGTTGATGAGAGAGAAAGAGTCTCACAGACTTTTCTTCCCGGATCTTCGGATCTTATTAGCCTCCTCAGCTAGGATGACAGGCAGGCGGGAGCCGGCGGCGGCCGGGGCCTTTTTCTTCACTGTGCAGAAGAGAGCCTCCGGAAGCAATAGTTATGACTCTTAGCTTTAAACTATCTGTTGGGTACGGGTTCTAGGATAGTGATCCTAATTGCTGTGTGGGAGAGGAGGTTGGGAGGACACTTGATGGCTTGTATTCTTACCATCATCTGTCACCTTGCCTAGCTGGTTTTCCAGGCATGTAATCAGAACCTAGAGTGACTTGAATAAAAACCAGTGGCAGGGGGCTGGGAACGTGGCTTGGCAGTAGAGCGCTGGCCTGGCATGCATGAAGCCCTGGGTTAGATTCCTCAGTACCACATACACAGAAAAAACCAGAAGTGGTGCTATGGCTCAAGTGCTAGAGTGCTAGCCTTGACAAAAGCAGCTCAGGGACAGTGCCCAGGCCCTGAGTTCAAGCACCAGGACTGACAGAAAACAACAACAGTGGCAGGGTCTGAGAATGTGGCTTAGTGGTAGAGTGCTTGCCTAGCATGCATGAAGCCATGGGTTCGATTCCTCAGTACCACGTTCATAGAAAAAGTCGGAAGTGGCGCTGTGGCGCAAGTGGTAGAGCAAAAAGGAGCTCAGGGACAGTGTCCAGGCCCTGAGTTCAAATCCCAGGAATGGCAGCACTGGGATTGGGCTCAGAGTTTGCTACCTTTAATAACCCATGTGGGCCCAGCCGTGTGCTAAGCATGACTTAAGATGGCAGACATGTCTAATTCTCATAGAACCTTGAGATTCTCATTTCCTAATTGTAAGGGGTTAAAGGTCAGAATAGTTTAATAACCTGTTCAGAGACAAACAGCTGTAGGTGGCCTCTACTTACATTGAAACCTGACTCTGAACTGTGTCCACGCATGTGAACATGTGGACATGAGAATCTAGGTCCTAGAAAGGGGAGGGTCTTTGGCCTGGCATGAGCTACACAATGCCTTCCAGATCTGGTGCTTTGTTTACACGGGGAGGAGGGGCAGGGCCACACTTGGATTGTGGGAAGGTGTGTGCGCTGGCTAGGAGGATGTGTTCTGGGCCAGTTAGTATATGGTGAGTTACAGCTTTCAGGCCATAGCGTGGGCACCTGAGCCAGAGTAATTGCAGGAAAGCTGTGAAACATTAGTCAGCTGATCATCAAAACAAATGGAAGCTCCTGGGGAAGCTGTCACTGATTTTGCTTAGTGTTTATTTATCTCCAAGGATTGCTGGCAAGGAGGTGTCCCACGTCGGGGTCTGCTGGTGAGAGACGAGGGTACTTTTCCTGGGACCCTGAAGCTCCCAAGGCTGTGGGCAGCTCAGGCTTCCTAACCTGCTCTTCCTGGGGGCCATTTCTTCCTGCTGCACTGGACTGGACTGGACCCATCTGAGGGGACAGTCTCTTTGGGTTGTCTAAAATGTGCATGGTCAGGCAAGTCCAGGACTGTTCATAACTGAAGGTTGTCTCTGAACAAGGGAAGGCTTGGAGAGGCTAGGTGCCTGGCCTAGCCACCCATGGAGGTGCTGTCAGGGGTTCTGATGTGGGAGGAAGAGGGAACAGGCCCTGACTGATCTTTGTTGTTGCTTTTTGTTTTCCTTCGGCTCTGGGGCTTGAACTCAAAGCCTGGGCTCTATCCCTGAGCTTTTTCACTCAAAGTTAGCACTCTACCACTTGAGCCACAGCTCCACTTGTAGCATTTTAGTGGTTTGTTGGAGATAAGAGTCTCAAAGACTTTCCTGCCCAGGCTGGCTTCAAACCATAACCCTCAGATCTCAGCCTGCTGAGTAGCTAGGGTTACAGTTGTGAGCCATCAGCGCCTGGCTGGCCTTCACATCTCTTTCAGTGGATGGCTAATCCAGCCTGGCCGTCTCCTCTGGTGACCTCAGTACCTGCTGGACAGGGCTGGGGGGGGGGAGCCTTTAATGCTGCCTCCCCGTGCAGACAGCTCTGCAGTCACGGACCTGGCTGCCTGAGATGGGGCGCTGCAGAAGCTGGAGGCGGGCAGTGATGGTGCTTCTAGAGAAAGCACGGCCCTGACATGGCTCTTCAGACGGTCTGGGAGGTGCCAGAGGCAGGCACTTAGATACGCTGAGGATGCCGGCCTCCTCCTGGTGGGCCCAGGGGCCCACTTGACTGTATCCCCAGGGACACAGCCAGGGAGTGTGGGTCAGGCCCTTGCAGCTCTCTCCAGGGGCTGGCTGCCTCGTGTCCGCTGCCGCTCCACACGTGACTTCGTGGGCCTGGCTTCTTTTCTGAGAGGGCCCAGTTCAAGGCTCTGCCAGGCAACGCTCAGCCTCCGCCAGCCTCTCTCTCCTGTGGCTTGGCTCCAGGCCTCCCGGGGCTCCGAGGTCCTGGGACTCTGCAGACAGAGCCCTGTGACAGGGCTCACCCCACCCTGCATTTCCACCTTGACCCCTGAGCCTGACCCCCACTCCCAAGCGCCCACTCACGGCCGTGCCGGGGAGCTGCTTGTTCACTGGAGAAAGGGGGTTACCATTGTCTTCTGTGGGGCCAGTGTGACCTCAGAGTTCTTCTCCACTTCACAAACCCCTGGGAGGGGCCACCCCCAACCAGAACAATGGGCCTCTTCTCCGGGGGGCCTGGCTACCCCCCGCAGCCCTGTGGTGGAGGGCCGGCGGTGTTGAGCGGGGCTGTCTCTCGTGTTCCAGATGCATCACTGTAAGCGCTACCGGTCCCCTGAGCCAGACCCCTACCTGAGCTACCGCTGGAAGAGGCGGCGGTCCTACAGCCGGGAGCACGGGGGCCGCCTGCGGTACCCGTCCCGCCGGGAGCCTCCGCCTCGGAGGTCCAGGTCCAGAAGGTGAGTGGGTGCTACGGGGGGCGGAAGCACCTCCCCCCACCTTCTGCTTCTGCCTGGAGTGCCCCTCTCTTCCCCTTCTGAGGGGTTGCATTTTCTGGGCCGGGGAGAATTAGAAAGCGAGCCTCCACTTGCAAGATCCGTCAGTCCCTGGGCCTGTCTCAGGCCCCAGGCCAAAGTTCCAGTAGCAGCTGGCACCCTGCGAGGCCCTGCAGTGCTGAGGCTCACGGTCCCCGTCCCCCCCCCCCCCCCAGTGGCAGTGGAGGGGTGCTGTCACCAAACTGGGTTCTGGAGGACCGGTGTGCCTTTGCGTCTTCCTTCCTCTGACGCTGGGCTCTCCCCAGGGCCTCTTGCCCCTGGGACCAGGCTGGTCCCCCCTGACCATTGTCCCATCCTCCTCTTGGCAGCCATGACCGCCTGCCCTACCAGAGGAGATACCGGGAGCATCAGGACAGCGCCACGTACCGGTGTGAGGAGCGGAGCTCGTCCTTCGGGGACGACTGCTACGGGACTTCCCGGTCTCGGCATCGGCGGCGTTCGCGGGAGAGGGCCCCGTACCGGGCTCGCAAGCACGCGCATCACTGCCACAAGCGGCGCACCAGGTCTTGTAGCAGCGCCTCCTCGGTGAGTGGCAGCCAGAGTGCGCCGGCTGGGCCCACAGGCCCCGCCTCTTCCTGTGACCTCAGCTGGCTGGTCCCAGTGAGTGTGCCAGCCCTGTCCACACTGTGCATGCGCACTGGTGTGCGTGCGTGTGTGTGTGTGTGTGCGCGCGTGTGTGTGCGCGTGCCGTCCGTGCAGGGGGCTTGGCCCCCTGGCTTCTGGCCCTTTGCCTGTGGCAGGCACAGGGGCTTTGGCGCCGGCGCTGGCTGGTCCCCAGCCTGTCTATGTCTAATACTTGCTTGAGACACAGAGCGTGTGGTCCACACGGCCAGGAAGGCCCTTCCGTGTTCCTCAGGGGGTTGGCCGTGTGGCCGGGTCCCTCCATGTGAGATCACCGCACACGCAGGCTGAGAGCTTCCCACGTGGACTGGGATCATCTCCGCAGCCTCTCCCTAGAGACCATGGGTGCGTGCCATTTACCTACCAGTCAGCTTAGCTTCTTTTTCTTTTAAAAGTTGTTTGTTTGTTTTTTTTCCCTGCTGCATTGCCTGGGAATCCAACCCCGGGCCTCATGTACACTAGGCGTACCTCTGAACTGTGTCCCCAAGACAAGGTCTTATTATGCGATCCAGGCTGACCTTGAACTCATGATCCTGCTGCCTCAGCCTCCTAAGTGCCGGGTACCACCGCTGGATTTTCCAGCCCTCCCTTGTTTTTGGTACGGAGTTTTACTGTAGTGTCCAAAGTGGTCTTGAACTCCTGGGCTCATCCTTCCAAGTATCTGGGACTATAGCTGTGTGCCATCACGCCCAGTCAGTCAGCTCAGGTCGGAACTGCCTCTTGTGACGTCCTCAGCGTCGCTGCTTTGTAGAAGGGTCAGCTGCCTGTGTACCGGCTCACCAGAAGAAATGGCACAAGGGGCCTCGTCTTGTTGCGGGCCCTGTGCGAAGCGAGGCCTGGTGGAGAGCCCTGAGCCCATGCTGCACTCGGCCCCCAGGAGGAGAGCCAGGGGGTGTTTCTGAGGTTAGATGCTGTGTTCTTTTCTCCTGGCCCTTGTCCTGCCCAAAGCGGCGGAGGGTCCAGCTGGGTCTCTGCCCAGCTCTGTCTGTGACTTCTTGGGCCACGGGTAGCAGGTTGACTTGTGTGGGTGAGTGTACAGTACCACGCTTGGCCACAGGGTGGCAGTACAAGTCTGTGACTGCAGCTTCTTTATGGTGCCCTCTGTCGCCGTGGGATGGGCCTGGCCTGTGAGCAGCGTGGCCGGGAGCTGGCCCGGGGCCTGTGTGGGCCATCGTGGTAGGAGGCCTGGAAAGAGCCTGGCCAGGCTGGCGTCCTGCGAGACTGGTGGCAGGAGGGCCACTGCTGGTGGCCGTTCGTGGAAGTTAGTGGCAATCTGGCCAGGGGTGCCATCTGGGGCAGGTGGCAGTTTGGCAGCTGTCAGGCAAGTGCCGGGCCATGTGGGCGAGCGGAAGCGGGCAGGGACAGGCTGGATGGATGGGCTGCTGCCGAGCCGGGAGGAGCTGCGACCGCTCTGCGCCGCTGGCCGGGTGCGGGGCCCAGCGGAGCCAGCTGCCTTCTTGCGCCGTTCCCTCTCTCTCACTGTGTCTTCGGTGCTGGCCCTGGGCTCCAGGAGAGGCCTGCGGTGGGGACATACGGGAGAGAGCAGAGCAGAGCAGAGCAGAGCAGAGCAGAGGCAGGGCTGCAGCCGTTCTGAGGACCTGGCCCTCGGCTGCAGAGGCCAGACATCTTTCTGAGCACTTGCGACGTTCCTCTTATAGCTAATGTCCGAGTTTTCTTTACATACCTGTAGCTGTTTTTACTTTTCTGTTTTGAAGTCAGTTTGTGTCTTGACGTGTCCCTTGCAATATCCCTATCGTTATATATGCTGTGTGCCTTATGAAATGCTGGGATCTGGAAAATCCAACCAACCAACCCACCGGCTCCTCACCGTCTCCACCTCTGCCTTTGACTGACACCTCATTCTGTCAATCGGAACCGCCCACCATGCGATTGGTCGGATGGCGTTTCGGGGGGCGGTGCATGCAGAGAAGCCAACAGAGCAGTAAGCGCAGCAGCCGGAGTGTTGAAGATGACAAGGAGGGCCACCTGGTGTGCCGGATCGGCGATTGGCTCCAAGAGCGATGTACAGCCACCTTTCGTAAACTTTACCTCTACTTCCTACCCCCTTGTTAGACGAGACCGCTCCTGCGTGGAGGGGCCCTAGTGCGCGTGGTGCCCTAGCGGGGCCACCCGTAATTGCCTGAATGGCTCAGACGCTAGCAACTTCTGTTTAAGAGTGTAGCAGGGAGAGAGAAACCTTAATTTGTGTTTGAGAATTTGAATGCTGTGAACTTGCAGGAGCTGCCAGCCTCCCGCCCTCCGGACGCTCACGCCCAGCCTCTTCTCTCTTGTAGATGAGATCGTGGGGAACCTGGGCGAAGGCACCTTTGGCAAGGTGGTGGAGTGCCTGGACCACGCCAGGTGAGCGAGCCGGCCAGCGCGCCGGCTGCAGCGGGATCCTTCTGGGGAGCGCCAGCGGGAGGCCCGGGCTCGTGTGAGCTCCTGAAATATGGAGGAAACCAAGGGGTTCAGCAGGCCTGGGGCCTCCACCCTCCACGCCGGCCCACACCTCTGCCCAGCTCCCCTTCACCAGCCCAGGCCCTGGGCCCTCTGTGGCCAGGAGCCGATTGCTGGAGCTCCTCAGGGTCTTGGCTGGGCAGGGTTGGGTGCGCTGCTAGCCCCAGCCTGCCTGAGGCCGAGCAGGTCCCAGCCCGGAAGATTCGGCCATTTCACTGCCGCCTTCCAGTCCCAGGACTTGAACTCATGGTCTGGGCACTTGTCCCTGAGCTTTTTTGCTCCAGGCTGCTGTTGTGCCACTTGAGCCACAGCTCCACGTCCATCTTTGTGTGTGTGGTTCATTGGGGATAAAAGAGTCTCACAGACATTTCTGCCTTGGCATCTTGGAGCCGCCATCCTCAGATCTCAGCCTCCCCAGTAGCTAGGCTTACAGGCGTGAGCCGCTAATGCCTGGTTTTGTGCGATCCCTTCTAAGTGTGCAGAGCGACGCTGCGCACTGTGCCCAGGCCCTGCCCCTCCCGAGTCTGGCTCCCCGTTTATAGCCTCTCCTTGTGGTGGCTCTGCAGCTCTGTCGCTGGGCGTCGTGTGCGCCCCTGCTTGCCCTTGGCCCTTTCGAGCTTCCTGCCTGGCCTCAGTGGCAGAGCCGGCCCGCCAGTGCGGCTGGCACGGCGCGTTCATTGATAGACTTCCCGGACGGACACCTCCTCCAGGCTCCCGCCTGAGCCCCGCTCCTCAGGCCCCCAAGTGGCAGGGAGGGGTGGATCTGACAGCCGCCACAGAGCAGCCACACCATCCCGGCTGAACCCCCAGAGCCGCTCCCGGGCAGACACCGGGTCAGCAAGGTGGGGGACGTGCGCGGGAGGCCCTTGTCCGGAGGAGGTTAGAGTAGAGGCTCCCCAGAAGTCCGTGGCTGCCCTGAGAATGGGGCCGGGGAGGGTGCACGGTCCGTCCCGGCACCGGCGCCAAGGCAGTGCCGTCTCCCACGCCCTGCCGGCCTCTGGACGAGCGCTGCAGGAGGCCGGGCCTGCGGGCGAGCTTCAAGCGTGCCCTTTACGACTCTGGCGTGGGGTGCAGAGTTACTGGGCCCCGATCATCTTAACTGGAGGCTGTGGTGCGGGGGGGGGGGGGGGGAGCCTGGTCTCCGTGAGCACCCCCTGCTGAGGCCTTGCCCCAGGGGCCGCGGCTGCCGCAGCGGGTTTGTGCGGGGCGTGTGCTCGGTGCCAGCGCCACACTCCGCAGCGCTGGAAGTTGCAAGCAGCCCAGAACAAGAAGGCCAAGGCTCGCGTTGCAGGGCTTACGGGGGGACCGTGGTGCAGGCAGGAGTTTGGGGGGACCCATGCGGCTGCTAACGGGGGTTTCCTTCTGCCCCAGAGGGAAGTCCCAGGTCGCCCTGAAGATCATCCGCAATGTGGGCAAGTACCGCGAGGCCGCGCGCCTGGAGATCAACGTGCTCAAGAAGATCAAGGAGAAGGACAAGGAGAACAAGTTGTGAGTGTGGCCTCCGGCCGGGAGGCTGGCGGAGCAGCTCCGCGCCCCTGCGCCCCCGCGCCGCCCTGCCCTGGGCCTTGCGGCCCGCGCCCGGTCCGCGATGCTGGGTCGGCGGCCGGGTGTCTGCGTGGGAGCCCTCAGTGGCGCCCGGTTCTCTTCAGAGCCCACTCGGGGATGCAGCTGGGGAGCCCCGCACAGAGCCTGAGTCCCCCGTGCTCTCCTAGCCTGTGCGTCCTCATGTCGGACTGGTTCAACTTCCACGGGCACATGTGCATCGCCTTCGAGCTCCTGGGCAAGAACACCTTCGAGTTCCTGAAGGAGAACAACTTCCAGCCCTACCCGCTGCCCCACGTGCGCCACATGGCCTACCAGCTGTGCCACGCCCTGCGCTGTGAGTGCCGCCCGCAAGCTGGGGCTGGGGCCTTCAGGTCCTGCTGGGAACTGGCCGGCGGCCATCCCGCCTCCTTCCCCGAGGGAAGAGGTGGAAGGCGACTGCACAGTCCGCCTGCCATCTTGCGCCTGTCCGGATAGGGGGAGGTGTGGGGAGGTGTGGGGAGGTGGCAGATCGGGGCGGCGAGCAGGGCAGGTCAGCAACGGTCTGGTGGGCCTGGCTGAGTCCTGAGCTCTGTGCCACCTTTGCCAGGCCGAGGAGGGGGATTGGCGGTCGCAGCCATGGATGCCAAATGACCGCCACAGCCCCCCTGCCCGCGGGCCGCTCCGCTCCGTGCTTGGTGCCGGCCTTGCGGCTGTCCGTCAGCCTCTGGGCAGGCCACCGGGTCTCCATGCCATGGGCCTTGCAAAGGCGGTGCTGGGGGCCAGGACAGGAGTGGGCGGGAGACCCTGCGAAGAGGGGGCCCAGGTCTCAGTGCCCGCCCTCCGCACCCCCTGCAGTTCTGCACGAGAACCAGCTGACACACACCGACCTGAAGCCGGAGAACATCCTGTTTGTGAACTCAGAGTTTGAAACGCTCTACAACGAGCACAAGGTGCGGCGCAGGGGCAGGGGGGAGCGGAGGGGCGTGGTGCCGGTGGCAGGGGGCGTGGCGCCGGGTGGCTTCGGTGGCAGGGGGCGTGGTGCCGGTGGCAGGGGGCGTGGTGCCGGGTGGCGCCGGTGGCAGGGGGCGTGGCGCTGACTGGCTGTCACCGCAGAGCTGCGAGGAGAAGTCTGTGAAGAACACCAGCATCCGCGTGGCCGACTTTGGCAGTGCCACCTTTGACCACGAGCACCACACCACCATTGTAGCCACCCGCCACTACCGGCCACCCGAGGTGATCCTTGGTGAGTGACAGGATGGCGTGCCTGGGCGTCTGCAGCCCGCGCCGGGCAGCACCACGTCACCAGGCACAGGCGGCTGCCCTGCCCTTGCGGTCGGGTCCGCCTCGGCCAGAGCCCTGCCAGCCGCGCCGCACCCAGGCCCCGGGGCCCGCTAGCCACGCCCCGTGTCCACTTGCAGAGCTGGGGTGGTCGCAGCCCTGTGACGTGTGGAGCATCGGCTGCATCCTCTTTGAGTACTACCGCGGCTTCACGCTCTTCCAGGTGCGTCCCCCGGCGGGGCGGCGGGGGGGGGGGGGGGTGGGAGGGGGCCGGAGGCTGAAGTCTAGACGCTGGGGTTGGAGGACTGGGCAAGGCCCGGAGACGGGCGGGCAGACCCCTCACCCCTGCGCGCTGTCTCCACTGCAGACCCACGAGAACCGCGAGCACCTGGTGATGATGGAGAAGATCCTGGGGCCCATCCCCTCGCACATGATCCACCGCACCAGGTATCTGGGCTGCAGGGAGGGGGAGCCCTTGCCACACACCGTGGTGGCCTCAGGGCTCCTCCCCGGGCGCCCCCCTGACCCGTGCGGCCCTTGCTGGCAGGAAGCAGAAGTACTTCTACAAGGGCGGCCTGGTGTGGGACGAGGACAGCTCGGACGGGCGCTACGTGAAGGAGAACTGCAAGCCGCTCAAGGTGAGTGTGGGCCCTGCCCCCCCCCAGGGGCTGTAGACAGAGGGGCCGCCGGGAGACCCCCCGACCGGGCAGGGCTGAAGGGGGGACCGGGGCCCCTGCACTTGCGCCCAGACACAGGCTTCAGGGTTGCTCTGCTCAGCCGTGGGCCTGCATGGATGGAGAGGATCTGCTGCCCGTGTGCTGAGGCTCTGCCTTTGCCTGCAGAGCTACATGCTGCAGGACTCCCCGGAACACGTGCTGCTGTTCGACCTCATGCGGCGCATGCTCGAGTTCGACCCTGCCCAGCGCATCACCCTGGCCGAGGCCCTGCTGCACCCCTTCTTCGCCGGCCTGACCCCCGAGGAGCGATCCTTACACAGTAGCCGCAACCCCAGCAGATGACAGGCGCGGGCCGGTGCTGACACGGAGCGGGACTGCGGCCTTCCTCCAGCCTCCCCCTAGGTCTCGGCTGGTGCTGCAATGGGCAGCGGCCACCGCAGGACACCACGGCGGGACAGCGCGGCGCGGGCTGAGGGGGCCCGTGGGGGCGGGGCCAGCGGCCAGAAAGCACAGATTTGACCCCAGCTATTTATATGTTGTAAAGTTATAATAAAGTGTTTCTTACTGTTTGTAACTTTGGCACATGCATCCATCTCAAGGCTCGCCCCCGCCCCCCCCCCCCCCCGCCCCCAATAAAGACACATAGCAGCTCAGCCTGTGGAAACCCAAGCGAGCCTGTGGGCGGGGCAGCTTGGCGGAATCTACCTTACGCGCCCCGCCAGCCGCCGTCTATGGGGCGGGGCTTGGGCCGGGGAGTCTGGACACCGTGGCCTACTGAGCGCGCGCACACACACCGACAGAGGTCCTGATCACAGCTTTATTGGGGTGCTAGTTATGGTTCCCCAAGAGCTGCAGGGCTTCACCACCTGATCTGGACCCCAGGGGGCCGTCTCCAGGCAGGGCAAATGTGGGCACAAATCCCCGCAGCTATGCACTGACAGCAGGTTCCAGTTCTGGTTTTTTCCCTGGCCCAGTGTGGCAGGCAGTGCCCATGGGCATGTGCCCCGCTTCTTCCCCCCCTCCCCCCACGCTGGGGCCGTGAGGCGCTGATACTAAACAGGCCCTCCCTCGCTGACACCCTCGGGTGGAGACCAGCCCTTGCCCCACCAACTCCTCCAAGTCCACGGTGCCAGGGCCACCCCCGTGCCTGCACCCCTCAAGAAGCCGGCCTGTCCTTCGTGGGCACAGCACAAGGACACCTAATCCTGAATAAGGCTTTAAGCACAAGCCCCAGGTCCTTTGCAGGGCGGGGCCAGAACAGCTGGCGCTTCTGGCGCAGCTGGGTGGGCCAGGGCCCCTCGGTGGCCCCACAGGCAAGCTGGGTGGAGCCAGCCACCTTTTGGCATCTGCCTGATGACCGAAGTTCAGATCCTGGTGAGAGAAGTGGAACAGCGCGGGTGACAGGGCAGCGCGGGTGGGCGGGAGTGGGGTGGGACCACAGGGGCAGTGGGCAAAAGCACCAGGCTCCCCTGGCCTCCCCCCCCAAGACTGCTATATAAAAGCTGCACCCGAGCATCTGGGCCCAGCCCAGCGGAAGCTGCAGGCAAGCGCACACTGGCTCGACCACTGTCACCTGTCACCTGTGCTGCAGTCCTCTCCCCTGCCCCAACGCCAGCTGCCCGCGCGGCCTGTGATGGAATGCAAAGACGAGAACGCCCAGTCCTGCAGAGGCGAGGCCAAGCGCCAGTCCAGCGACGGAGGGGCTGGGAGGGCCGCGGGGGCCGGGGCGGTGCCCCTGGTGGCCAGTCAAGTGTCTGGTTCAAGGAGGGGGGGGAGGGGGACACAGAGTCACCACTGAGGTGTGGGCCATGTCACCAGACCCCAAAGGCGCGAGCTGGAGCCGGGGCTGTAAACCTGAAACAGTCTGAGAGCTGCCTGTTCTGTAAACAAAGGCCCACAAGTGTGGGCACAGAGCGCGGTGGGGCCTGGGGCCCTAGGCCGAGTGTAGCGGGATGACGAACTTGCAGCCGAAGGGCGAGTGGTAGCTGATGCCCGCCTCCTGGAACACCTGCTGCGGGATGCCGATGTCGCACAGGTAGACGCGGCCGGCGCGCTCCCCCAGGGGCAGCGGCAGCCCCAGCGCCAGGGACCACTTGGCGTCGATGCCCTGCTCCAGCTCGTGCACCGGCGGGTCAATGCTCAGCACCGGAGCCCGGTTCTGGTTGGCCCAGGCCACAGCCGCCTTGTACCAGGGCTGGTCCCGCAGGAAGGCGTTCTCGGGGCAGTCCAGGCAGTTGATGACCAGGTCCACGGGGCTGGTGGGCAGATCTGGGGGTGCAGAGAGAGCGTGGGGAAGGAGCTAGAACAGAGCTCCACCAGGGCGGGGCCAGTGGTCCGAGCGGGGGGGGGGGGGGAAGGGGGTCACTCCATGGCCCCTGACGCAGTGTCTCGGGGCCCTGTGCTCCCAGCACACGGAACATGAGATCAGCCTCTACTGACTCCCAAGGGCCTCTCCCCTTCTCAAGCCCAGACCTGTGACCCACAAACACCACGAACGCCCCATCTCCTGACCCCTCCCAGCGTAAGCACCACAGAAAGCCAAGCCACAAGTGAACCTAGCGCAGCAGCAGCTGTCCCAGAGGCGGGGAAAGGTGAGGCTCAGGGAGGAGGCGGCCAAGGGACTCGCAAGCACATTTGCTTTCCTGCCTGTCACCCCTGGGGGCGCTGCTGGACAGGAAACATGGTCTGCACCCAGGCCTCCCGAGGGGGCGCCAGCCCCCGCGCTCACCTTTGAGGCTGGACACCTGCTGGCCTTGGGTCTTGCTGAAGAGGGACAGCTCGTTGGTGATGGACTCCAGCATCTTGACGAAGTTGGGCAGGAAGAGGATGACCTGCACGTCGTGGTTGGCGAGGTGCCGCCCGCAGCTGATGCCCTGAGCGCCCTTCACGTGCGGCCCACACAGCACGGCCACCGCCGGCCTCTGGTGCACGTTCTTAGGGTTCAACCTGGAGTGGGGGACAGAGGCCATGACTGGCTGGGCACTGGTGGCTCAGATCTGAGGTCAAGGTTCAAAGCCAGCCTGGGCAGAAAAGTCCACGAGACTTTTTTTTTCCTGTGCCAGTCCTGAGCTTTTTTGCTCAAGACAAATGCTTGACCACTTGAGCCACAGCACCACTTCCAGCTTTTTTGAGTAGTTTACTAGACATAAGAGTCTCAGGCTGGGAAGGTGGTTCAGTGGTAGAGCGCTTTGCCTTGCATGCATGAAGCCCTGAGTTCAATTCCTCAGCACCACATCAGCAGAAAAAGCTGCAGGTGGCGCTGTGGCTCAAGTGGTAGAGTGCTAGCTTTGAGGTGAGCTGAGGGACAGCGCCCAGGCCCTGAGTTCAGGCCCCACGACCAGACAAAAAAAGTCTCAGGGACTTTCCTGCCCAGCTGGCTTCGAACCATGATCCTCAGATCTCAGCCTCCTGAGTAAACTAGATTATAGGCATGAGCCACTAGCGCCCAGCTGCATGAGACTATTATCTCCAATAAATCAGCAAAAAGCCAGAAGTAGAGCTATAGAAGTTGTAGAACACCAGCCCTTAGCAAAAAAATTCAGGGACAGTGCCCAGATACTGAGTTCAAGCTCCAGGATAGGTAGCAGAAAGAGAGAAAAGAAAATAAAGCAGGGGCTGGGAAGGTGGCTCAGTGGTAGAGCGCTTGCCTTGCATGCCTGAGGCCCTGGGTTTGATTCCTCAGCACCACATAAGCAAAAAGAAAAAAGCCGGAAGTGGCGCTGTGGCTCAAGTGGTAGAGCGCTAGCCTTGAGCTGAAGAGCTGAGGGACAGCGCCCAGGCCCAGAGTTCGGGCCCCACGACTGGACCCCCCCAAAAAAAGAAAAGCAAACAGAGGCGCCTGCGGTTCTCGCACTGGAACTGGGCTCTCGGAGGGCTCGGGCCGCACTCCCCATCCACTCAAGGCCGCTTCCGAGCCAGCGCTCCGGGACCGCAGCGGGACTGTGTGAAGGCCACGGGAAAAGCTGCCCGGCCTGCGGCACGCGCCAAGCCGCAAGATTCGCACTGGGTTCCATTCACGCGGTGAGGAGCCCGTGGCGAGGCCGCGGCACGCGCACGGGAGGGGCTCACCTGTTGGGGCCCCCAAGGAGGGTGAGCGCCATCTGGCTGGCGCACACGCCGGTCATCTCCAGCCTCCGCTCCAGCGTCAGCCCGTGCTTCTCAGCCACTGATAGCAGCTTCTTGTGCAGCTCGTACGAGACGCTGGGCACCACCAGGCCCGAGTCTGTGGTGAGAGAGCAGCAAGGCATGGGCGTGGCCATGTACACTGCACCCCACACCACCCGCGCCGCCGGCCATCATGAAGGCGCTGCCCCACCCGTCCCTCCAGACCCCAGCCTGAGTGGCTGGGATTGCAGGCGGAGCTGCTGGCGCCCGGCTGGCAGAATCACCATGTGAGCATGAGTGATCACAGCAGCCGCTGCGGCGGGTGGCGCCATGCTGGGCACCGGGTCTGTTTTGGGCAGTGGCCACACTTTCCAAACCACCAATCACGGCCGGCTGCAGACTGAGCTGCTGCTGCTGCACCTTGTGCGCCAGCAACTGGTATCGGCGGACCCTGCGACCTGCCCCAGCCACCGACGCCCCCAGACCGCACACATGCCCACATACACCCCCAGAACACGCCCAGAGTGCTTCCTAGATGTGCACATTCATCCCCAGATCCACCCGAACTCTCTCTCTCTCTCTCTCTCTCTCTCTCTCTCTCTCTCTCTCTCTCTGGGCCAGTATGGGGCTTGGATCAAGGGCTTTGCCGGGCTCAGCCTGCTTGCTCTGCCGGCGCTCTACCCCTGGAGCCACGCCGCCAGCCTAGCTTTTTTGTTGCTTCATTGGAAATGGAGTCTCACCTTCCTGCAGCGCTTAAGGTGGAGCCCACAGCTTGATGCACACTAGCCAAGCACGCCACCACGCCACGCTGCCGCACCACCATGCAGGCCACCACCCGCGCGACACGCCAGTCATGCATCACAGACGCAGCGGCGCCGCCCCGCCCCGCCCCGAGCTGTCCCTAAGCACTGCGTTTGGAATTTGAAGTCATGAGTGGAAATTCTTGGGAAGCCTCCCGCCCTCTTGTGTTCTCCGGGCCCCTCACTGAGTGCACAGCGCTCACACTGAGGACACACGCGTGTGCACACGCACATCTGTCTCCACAGAATTTCGAGGTCCAAGTCCGGATCCTGGGAGCCTGATCGGTAGGGGAGCGCGCAGGGGAAGCGGACACTGTCCGCAGGGGAGGCGCGCACAGGGCGGCCGCGGCCTGTGGCTGCGGACACAGCCGCCCCGTCCAAGGACCCAAGAGCGTTGCACAGATCCGCGTCTGCCTCCGGAGCGGCCTGCGCCGGCGGCCAGCAGCCCGCGCGCGCGCAGCAGCCTCCACGGGCCACTGCTGGAGGACGAGGTGCGATCAGAGTCACCCAGCTCCGCCTCGAGCCCAGCCCGCCCTGGACGTACTCGCAGCGGCCAGGGAAAGCCTTGGCCACCCCAGGCTTCACAGCCTCATCAGGAAAAATGAATGGAGAATGGCGCTTGAGCCACAGCGCCTCGCCTGGCTCTTTTGTGCTTGGTTAGAGATGAGTCCCACAGACTTTCCTATCAGGGCTGGCTCTGAACTGTGATCCTCAGCTCTCAGCTCCTGAGGAGCTGCGGTTTTATCTTCTATTGTAACCTGCCGAGGCTGGAGCCTGCAGCCGGGCAGCCACGCACGCCACGCACAGAAGGAATCCCTGGGAAAGACAGAAGTCGCTCCATCCACTCCAAGCAGTGCAGGAAGGGCCTTGGGCATCAGCCTCTCCACTGGTGACACAGGAAGCCACACTGCCCAGCGCTGCTGGGCTTCCATCCCCTGGCTGTTCCTACAGCGTGTCACAGGCCACACACAAGGGCCAAGGACAAGGACCACCGCATGTGCTCTGAGCTGTGTCAGCAGCCGTTACAGGACAGGAGTCCCATGAGAAGAGAACTTCCACTTCCATCATGAAAATCCGGCCAGGCAGGATGGCTCACGCCTGTAATCCTACTCAAGAGCCCAAGATCACAAGAAGCATGTTTGATGTGAACCTGGTCAAAAGTGCATGAGAGCCGGGCGCCGGTGGCTCACGCCTGTCATCCTAGCCACTCAGGAGGCTAGACCTGAAGATCGCAGTTCAAAGCCAGTCTGGGCAGGAAAGTCCATGAGACTCTTATCTCCAATAAAGCATTAGAAAACCAGAAGTGGCGCTGCGGCTCAAGTGGTAGAGCGCTCACCTTGAGCTGAAGAGCTGAGGGACAGCGCCCGGCCCAGAGTTCAAGCCCCATGACCAAAAAAAAAAAAGTGCATGAGACCCCGTGTCAACAGACAGTGGTATGTGCCTGTCAGGCCAGCTAAGAAAGCCAAGTATAAATAAGAGGACTGCAGTCCAGGCTGACCTGAGCACACAGCTAGATCCTAGCTCAAAAATAAGCAAAGGAAAAAGGGCTGGGGCTGGAAGCATGGCTCAACTGAAAGATGCCTATCCAGCAGAAGACGCTCTGGGTTCAAACCTAGTGCCACACTCACACTCAGAACAGCAGGGTGGCTCCCACCTGCCATCCCAGCTACTCAGGCAACTGAGACCCGAGGATGATGGTTTGAAGCCAGCCCAGGCAGCAAAGTCCATGGGGCTATCTCCAATTAACTAGCAAAAAGCCAGAAGTGGAGGTGTGGCTCCAGTGGCAGAGCACTGGCCTTTAACACAAAAGTTCAGGGACAGGGCCCAGGCCCTGAACTCTAGCCTAGGACTGACCCACAAACACACGAAGCACGGAGGAAACAGAAATCAACTGTCATTACATTCCCAGACCTCCGTGACTACCGACACACTACCGTGCCACCTCGTGACGCTAGCCAGCCAAACGCTCGGCCATCCTGCGCGGCCTCAAGGAGACCAGGACAACCGGGGAAACCGAGCCTCCGTCTCCATCATCCCTTCTGGGTAGCACGCAGAGGCGGCGGCAGGAAGGCGGCGTGAGCCCATCCAACGACCTGACCTGGGCATCCGTGCTCCCTACAGATCCGACCACCGGCTCGAGGCGTCAGCCATCCCTGCGGATCCCACACCTGATCTGGGAGTCTGTGTGTCTACTCCTCGTAACTGGGCAAATGCTAAGAACACGAAGGCCGGCGGGGCCAGCGCTCACCGGTGCAGAACTCCTTGCTGCCGTTGTGGGGCACAGTGATGCGGCGGTAGACGATGGGCTCGGCCTCCAGGATGTTCTCGTCGTGCCGGTACCGCGCGGGCCTCTCGCTCGGGACGCCCCGGGCGCGGGCGCCCCCCCGCCGCTCGTACGTGTCGATCTCCTCGAACACAGCCGCCTTGTCGAAGAGGGCCAGGTTGCCCTCGAAGTCGAAGTCCGTGTCAGGGATCTCGTCGATGTCGTCCCCGAAGCACTCATCGTCCTTGCTCTTCATCTGGCCATTCTTCAGGCCGCTTTTCTTTGGCGTGGCCTGGCTCGGGTGTCGGCTACTAGATGACCCTGGAGGAGGATCCCGTGGGTCAGTGCCAGGCACAAGTGGAAAATGGGGACAGTGCAGTAATAATCACAGAAAGGGAAGCGGTTCTGAAACCTGCAAGTAGCAAAACCCACCACAAACCCTGTAAGCTGGCAGATGTCAGACATCGTCCAATCACCGCCAAGGAACACAGAATGGACAGCCTGTGGCCCTGGCTGGGCACCATGGCTCATCCCTGGAATCCTCGCTGCTCAAGAGGATAAAACCTGGAGATCAGCTCAAAGCCAGCCTAGCCAGACAGGTCTGTGACTCTTCTCTCCAACCAACCAGCAAAATGCTGAATGGGAGGCACGGCTCAGATGGTAGAATGTCAGCCTCAACTGGCAGTGTCAGCCATGAGCAATCAACTAAGGGAGAGGGAATAAGAGGCCCTGAGTTCAAGCCTCAATGCCAGCACACAAGACAAAAAAACCGTACTGTTTCCTAGCAAGGGAGCATCTTCTCATCGTATGACGGAGCTCTCCAAATACCTCTCTCTCTATGGCTGCGCAGCCTCAGCCTCCTGATGCACGCTTCCGCCTCACACTGGCACAGCCGCCAGCACGTGCCTCTCACCACACTGCCCTGTTTAGGAAGCCAAGTTCTTGTTCTCACCCTAAGGAGCTTCTATACCCACAGATAGCAGAGTCCACGCCATTCACACCTCTCACCCACGTCTAGCCTGGTAGACCACAAGTCTCTGCTAAATTTGGAGATCCAAACAGATGCATCAAAAAACAAGATGAGGGGCTGGGAAGGTGGCTCCGTGGTAGAGTGCTTGCCTTGCATGCATGAGGCCCTGGGTTTGATTGCTCAGCACCACATAAGCTGAAAAAGCTGGAAGTGGCGCTGTGGCTCAAGTGGTAGAGCTCTAGCCTTGAGCTGAAGAGCTGAGGGACAGCGCCCAGACCCAGAGTTCAGGCCCCAGACCAACAACAACAACAACAAAATGCCAGCAAGTTGCAGAGCACTGGTGCTCACGCCTGTAATCCCAGCTGCTCAGGAAGCTAAGATCTGAAGATCATGGTCCAAAAGCCAGCCTGGGCAGAAAAACCCCCATGAAACTCTTATCTCCAATTAACCACTCAAAAACTGGAAGTGGTGCTGTGCTCAAAGTTGTAGAGCGCTAGCCTTGATCACAAAGAGGCTCAGGGACAGCGCCCAGCCCAAGTTCAAGCCCCACAACTGACAAAAACAAAAACAAAAAAGTGCTGGCAAATTTGTGTGCTAGAAAAGGGCAGCAAAGCCAGGTGCTGGTGGCTCACACCTGTCATCCCAGCTACTCAGGAGGCTGAGATCTGAGGATCACGGTTCAAACCCAGCCCAGGCAGAAAAGTCCGTGAGACTCTTACCTCCAATAAACCCCTCGAAAACCAGAAGTGGCACTGGGGCTCAAGCAGTAGAGCGCTTGCCTTGAGCTGAAAATCAGTGCCCAAGCCCAGAGTTCTAGCCCCACAACCATCAAAAAAAAAAAAAAATAGGGCAGCAGGAAAAGGTGGACAACAACAATGCAGGTGGACACTGGGTGCCAATGGCTCACGCCTGTCATCCTAGCTACTCAGGAGGCTGAGATCTGAGTATCGTGGTTCAAAGCCAGTCCAGGCAGGAAAGTCCATGAGATACTCATCTAATTATCTACCAGAAAACCAGAAGTGGTGCTGTGGCTCAGGTGGTAGAGTGCTCACCTTGAGCAGAAGAGCTCAGGGACAATGCCTAAGGCCCAGGGTTCAAGCCCCACAACCGACAAAAAAAGAATGCAGGTGAGCATTGGGGGCTAGGGTTTCAAGGCAGGTGGACATGCGCAACACCAACACACATGAAGTAACCACAACTACATGGGGAGACGAAACACATAATCACTGCACACCACCACACACAGAAGAAAGGGCCGGGGGGGGGGGAGGGGGGAAGCGATCCCGCTCACAGGAAACCCAGCTCCACAGGCCAGGAGACAGATCCACAAGGACGCTCACGTCTGTCAGTGCAGCGACTTGGCGGGGCTGAGATCTGAGGGTGATGGTTCAAAGCCAGCCTGGGCAAGAAAGTCCATGAGACTCTTACCTCCAATAAGCTAGCAAAAACAAAAAGCCAAAAATGGAGCTGTGGCTCAAGTGGTAGAGCACTAGCCTTGAGCAAGAGCAGCTCAGAACCAGCACACAGGCCCTGAGTTCAAATGCTATTCCCCCCTCAAAAAATACAAATAAGGAAAGATCCCAGAATAAAGAGCCGAGCACCGCAGGCCCTGAGTTCCAGCTCTCCCCGGTCTCCTGACATCCGCCCTGCCAAGCCGCCACCCGCTCTGGCAAGCTCACAGCTGTCAGCACCAGGCCGATGGCAATGTGCAGCACTGATTGCTGCAGAGAATGTGAATGCACGGTGCACAATCTCTGAAGGTGGAAGAAGAAAAGCGGGTAGCTGGTGACACCTTTGCGCCACGCCATACAAATGAACGGCTATTGGGGGGAGAGAGGAAAAAATAAAACACTCCTTGGGAATTTCAAGTGCAGAGAAAAGCAGAGGAGACATGTACAAGGGCAGGGAAAGATGGAGGACAGCAGGCTAGACGCTCGGCTGTGCTGATCCACTTGCACACACACACAGACACACTAGAGCCGAGTGAGCAAGCTGGCCGTGGCGGTTGGAGGGCGAAGGCTCTGGGGATGATGGAGCCAGCATGCCGCCACGGGTGGGGGCTGGGCGCTTCCTGTGCCACTTTCCTGCCAGCTCTGGCAGAGGCTTTGGAGCAGGGCGTCTGGTACTAGCCCATCGTTGTGCAACCCTCATGTGCTTATTCATGGATTTGCCACATGTGTTGTAACGGAGACCTCTGTCCTGCACTCTGCATGCGACAGGGCGCACTGCACACGTGTCCCACACAGTCTAGCGACCCCAGGCCTCCAGAGGGCACCTGTGCACACAACACTCACCGATGACCTCCCACGTTCCAGGAAGCACACCCAGAGAAACAAAGTCAGGAGGGCCACATGACATTAGATGGGGGATCCCCAAAGCCAGGTACGCTCGCTCTGCCCCTTCCGCCATGAAGGCGGAACTGCACCCCTTTCCATCTCCTGGAGGGGCAGCCGAAAGGGAAATCTGTGGACAGAACCCTGCCTACATCCAAATGTGTTCCACGCCAGCCTCCACCTTCCATGTTCTTCAGGGCAGTTCACGGCAACCCCAGTCACGCATCTTAGTCGCGTGATCCCACAAGGGTCGCCTCTCAGCTGCCCCGGCGCCAGGTTTAGCTCCGACACAGGATTTAAGCCTGCTTTGCCCTCACACAGGGATCTACGCTCTTTTCTGACTTTTTGGTGGCACTGAGAGGGTTTGACCACGCCTCCAGTCCTCTTCTGCACTTGGCATTTAAAACGGGGTCTTGCTTTCTGCACAGGTCTTTGCCTGGATTACGATCCTCCTATTTTATACTTCTAGCTGCAGCTGGGATGGCAAAGCATGTGCCACCATGCCCAGCTTCTTCCATTGAGATGGGAGTCTCAAAAACATTTTTGCCTAGACCTAAAATTGCAACCCTTTTGATCTCAGCCTCCTGTATAGCAGTGGGATTATCTGTGTGAGCCACCGTGCCCAAGCCACAAACCCATAGTCTTTCTTCTTTTTGTTAGTCCTGGGTCTTGAACACAAGGCACCGTTCTTTCACTCTACCACTTGAGCCACCACACCACTTGCAGCTTTTTCTGTTTATGTGGTATTGACAAACCCATGGTTTCATGCATGCTAAGCAAGCACTCCACCACTAAGCCCCAGCCCCAGCCCCAATAGTCTTTTTGTTGGGCTAGCACTCTACCACTTGAGCCACAGCTGAACTTCCAGCTTTTGGGTAGTTAACTGGAGATAAGAGTCTCAGATTTGCCGGGCGCTGGTGGCTCACGCCTGTAATCCTAGCTACTCAGGAGGCTGAGATCTGAGGATCGCGGTTCAAAGCCAGCCCGGGCAGGAGAGACCGTGAGACTCCTATCTCCAATAAACCATCAGAAAACCGGAAGTGGCGCTGTAGCTCAAGTGGTAGAGCGCTCGCCTTGAGCTGAAGAGCAGAGGGACAGCGCCCAGGCCCAGAGTTCAAGCCCTACGACCGACAAAAAAAAAAAAAAAAAGAGTCTCAGATTTTCCTACCTGGGCTGGCTTTGAACCGTGATCCTCAGATCTCAAGTCTCCTGCGCAGCTAAGATTATAACTGAGAGCTACCAGTGTCTGGTAGGTGGTACTGGGTTTTGAACTTGGAGCCTTGTACTTATTGGCAGGTGCTCTACCATCTGAGCCATGCCGAGCTAGCAATAACTTTTTCCTTTCCCACTGGTTGTTCATTAGCTGCTATCAGTTCTGGAAGGGGCAGATTTCACAGTTACCTTTCCATATATTTACAATGTATTTTAAGGAATGTCACCTCCTCTATCACTCTCCCCACTCCCTTCAACTAAGAATTTTTTCAAAGTACAATCCTATTCATTTAAGGAGCACAACAGCAAGTCTGTCCTGCTTCACAACGAGCACACAACCAAACACGTCACAAAGATCACAAAGCCTAGCCAGTCCTGGCAGACCCCTGATGACTCCACGTGGGCACACAGCAATCAGCAAGCCGTGACGCTTGCGTGGGGACAGCAGTGCACACCACCTCGCGGCCTAGTGAAGAAGGAAACACAGGACACTGGAACGAAAGCAAATTCCTCCCCAGGCACTTGCTCTCTGAAAGGATGGGGTCAGGTAACAGGCAAAAGACACTCAAGAGTTCCCTGAAGAACTCCAGGGCGCACTCAGCCACACATCACTGCCATCACTGGTTAGACTTAAACAACACTACAGTGGGTGATGAGTCAATGAACATTAGATGGCTGACATTTCCTGAAGAAGGGAGGGGAGGTCCGGGCATGCTCATGTAACCTCTAACAGCCCAGCATCCCGAGGATGCCCTGGAGTGACTGAACCATGCTATCTTTGTACCCTTTTACTTTCTTTTTTTCTTTGGCAGTCCTGGGGCTTGAACTCTGGGCCTAGGCACTGTCCCTGAGCTGCTTCTGCTCAAGTCTAGTGCTCTATCACTTAAGTCACAGCACCACTTCCGGCCTTTTCTGAGTTTACTGGAGATCATAGTTTCCCGGACTTTCCTGCCCGGGCTGGCTTCAAACTGCAAACTTCAGTCCTTAAATCTTAGCCTCCTGAATCGCTAGGATGACAGACATGAGCCACCGGAGCCGGGCTCCTTGTCCCCTTTTTATAACTCGAGCGCTAGTGGTAAAGGATGTGCAGCCTGAGAGGTGAGATGAAGCAAGGAGTGGCTCACACGAGTTGTGCCGGCGGCGGAAGCTCTTGGCCTGGCTCAGGGACTCCACGTGCCGGTCCACGTAGCTCCTGGAGCACTGCTGCTGAGGGGAGACGGCCACGTCCTGGCTCCTGGCGTCTGTCCTCTTTGGGATGTTCTGGGGCGCACTGCAGGAAGAGGCTGGCTTCTTGACCAACTTGCCTGGGCCATTCTGGCTGATACCCATTTGGTATCCAACACCAGAGAGGCCTGATTCTGTCTGATGAAGGTCCCCAAAATGGTGGTTGTCTCCAGGACCCGGTATCTCCAAGATTTTTAATTCTGTAATGTCACCTGCCCTAAAATACACAAAAGAGTCCAAGTCTCCAAACAGTGATAAAAAGAAAGCCACTGGGGCCAGTGACACACGGCCGTCCCTTAGCAGAACAGCATTCCAGTGATACCACAAGCAGAACTCAGGAAAAGTGGCAGAGCTCGTAGAGACACCCATGTTCAATTCGTACAGCATGGACTTGTTTTCAAGAGTCTGCTGTTCATTATGATCACATTATCCCCTCAGACTTCCATAATGTGTACTGGCTTCTGCTTTTTGTTGTAGTTGCTGCACCAGTCCTGGGGCTTGAATTCAACGCCTGGGCACTGTCCCTGAGTTTCTTTTGTTCAAGGCTAGCGCTCTACCACTTGAGCCACAGCGCCACACCTGGCTTTTTTGTTTATGTGGTACTGACGAGTGGAACCCAGGGGCTCATGCATGCTAGGCGATCACATCACTGAGCCACACTCCCATCCTGGCTTCTGCTTTATCCATTGAGTCTCTCAGTCGCTCAGTCAACAAACTGTGAGCATACTATGTCTGCCTATGGCAGGACAGCCATGCAAAGAGACAAAAGGCTGCCGGTGCCCGCAGACCCATAAACACGAATACACAATCTGTGCAATGGCAGAAGGATGCGCAGGTAAAAGGATGCACTAGAAAACCTAAAAGCAGCCGGGCACCGGTAGCTCACACCTGTCATCCTAGCTACTCAGGAGGCTGAGATCTGAGGATCACAATTCAAAGCCAGCCCATTCAGGAAAGGCCATGAGACTCTGATCTCCAATAAACCACTAGAAAATCGGAAGTGGTGCTGTGGCTCAAGTGGTAGAGTGCTTGCCTTGAGCTGAAGAGCTGAGGGACAGCCCAGGCCCAGAGTTCAAGCCTCATGACCGACAAAAAAATAAAACAAGAAAAGAAAACTTAAAAGCAGTGGGGCATGGGTAGCTCAGGAAGCTGTGACCTAAAGACTGTGGTTTGAAGCCAACCCCCAGGCAGAAATAGTCTATGAGTTGTTGTTGTTGTTGTTGTTTTTTGGGGGGAGGTCATGGGGCTCAAACTCAGGGCCTGGGTGCTAGCTAGGATTACCGGCATGAGCCATCAGAACCCAACAATCCCTGAGTTTTTTTTGCTGGAGGCTAGCACTCTACCACTTTGAGCCTCAGTTCCATTTCTAATTTCTGGTGGTTAATTGGAGATAAGAGTCCCATGGCCTTTCCTGCCTGGGCTGGCTTTGAACCGTGATCCTCAAATTGCAGCCTTCTGAGTAGCCAGGATGACAGGCATGAGGCACCACGAGACTCTTATCTCTCAATTAGCCACCAAAAATGCTGCAAGCAGAGCTGTGCCTCAAGTGATAAGAGCACTAGCCTTCAGCAAAAAAATTCAGGGATTGCTGGGTGCAGGTGGCTGATGTCCATAATCCTAGCTACTCAGGAGGCTGAGGCTGAGGACCTAAGGATCACAGTTCAAAGCCAACTAGGGTAGGAAAGTTTATGAGATTTATCTTCAATAAATTACCAAAAAAGCCAGACTGTGACTCAAGTGGTGGAGCACTACTCTTAAGCCTAGGCCCTGAGTTCAAACTCCAGGACCAGCAAAAAGAAAAAAAAAAGCTTACGGACAGCGACCAAGTCATGATTTTAAATCCAGTACTGGCGTGCAAGCATGCTTATGTATACACACCACACACACACACACACACACACACACACACACACACACACACACACACACACACACACACACAGGCACACATAAACTATTATACCATTCTACAAAGAGATACTTTTATGCTGGGGAAGAAAATTGATAAGGATGTTTGATGTGAGAAAAATAATGCAAAATTTAGACTAAAAAACAAAAACTCTGAAAGCATAAAACCAAGGTTATGCTGAATTTAAATAACATCAGGTTGGGCTGGGAAGGTGGCTCAGTGGTAGAGCGCTTGCCTTGCATGCCTGAGGCCCTGGGTTCGATTCCTCAGCACCACATAAGCAAAAAGAAAAAAGCCGGAAGTGGCACTGTGGCTCAAGTGGTAGAGCGCTAGCCTTGAGCTGAAGAGCTGAGGGACAGCGCCCAGGCCCAGAGTTCAGGCCCCACGACTGGACCCCCCCCCCAAAAAAATAAATAAATAAATAAAAAATAACATAAGGTTGCGTGCCAGTCAGAGATGAGAGTGAGGAAATAAAAACAAGGGTGAGGAACTCCTGGCTGCTCAGCCGAGCTGGTGGTCAGCCGGTGTCTGTGCCAGGTGTGCGTGGGAGACAGCGGCCGAGCTCACACCCGTGCCTCCGGAGCTCACTGTCAACTACTCCTGCCACACCAGCCCCACCACACAGCCCGGGAGCGGAGCAGGCTGCCCCGCCCCATGCAGGGGCTCCATGGGGACTCACCTGAAGGTGACCTCTGGCACCAGACACTTTACTCCATTGTGGAAAGGCCTGGTGAGGGAAATGGTCTGGCTGACCTGGTCCACCGCTGACACTCTGCCCTGATAGACGCCCAAGCTGTCCCCGCAGTTGATGGACACGATACTGCCCAGCCAGTCTGTAGCCATGGTTCCCATGAGACCGTGGAGAGGACAAGGAACCACTCCTGACACCTGGGGGAACAGACACAGCCCTGGTTAAATGAACAAATATTACATCAGGCTCTGGACCATCAGCTCCTGCACATCATTAGGTTATGAAGCATAAAAACCACAAAATTTTTTGGCAAGAATATGTACATTAATATTGCTAAACATAGCTGGGCGCCGGTGGCTCAATCCTAGCTACTGAGGAGGCTAAGATCTGAGGATCGAGGTTCAAAGCCAGCCCGGGCAGGAAAGTCCGTGAAACTCTTATCTCCAATACACCACTAGAAAACCGGAAGTGGCACTGTGGCTCAAGTGGTAGAGAGCTCGCCTTGAGCTGAAGAGCGCAAGGACAGCGCCCAAGCCCAGAGTTCAAGCCGCACAACCAACAAAAACAACAACAACAACAAAAATATATATGTATATATTACTAAACGTGTTCAAAGATGCAGTAATTGCTTTAAAGTGCATGCACTAAAGATAATATTGACCAGACAGCATTTCACTGAGACTATACTGAGGCTATAACCCACTTGTATTTCAAAAAAACCTATTATCAAAATACTTTGGGGCTGGGAAGGTGGCTCAGTGGTAGAGAGCTTGCCTTGCATGCCTGAGGCCCTGGGTTTGATTCCTCAGCACCACATTAGCAAAAAGAAAAAAGCCAGAAGTGGCGCTGTGGCTCAAGTGGTAGAGCGCTAGCCTTGAGCTGAAGAGCTGAGGGGCAGCGCCCAGGCCCAGAGTTCAGGCCCCACGACCGGACCCCCCCCAAAAAAAAAATACTTTCAAAGAGCCAGTGGCTATATATCTTAGCTACTCAAAAGGCTGAAATCTGAGAATCATAGTTCGAAGCCAGCTGGACAGATAAAACTACAAGACTCAGCTGCTGGTTGCTAGTAACTCACATCTGTCATCCTAGCTACTTAGAAGGCTGAGATCTGAGGACAACGGTTTGAAGCTAGCCCAGGAAAGTCTATAAGGCTTCTTACCTCCACATCAAAAACCTTGGCAGAGGAGCTGTGGCTCAAGTGGTAGAGCACCAGCATTGAGCAACAAAACTTAATGACAGCCCTCTGGCCATGACTTCAATCCCCAAGACCAGCACCAAAAATAAATAAATGCTAAAGAATCACAACCATACACAGTATATTTTCTGTCTACAACAGAAACTTAGCTGAGAGTAAGATATTTATAAAATATTCTCAAATATTTGGATAAAATTAAGCAAGATATTGCTGTTAACCATGCCACTCTGGTGGTTGGGATTCAAATACAGGGTGTTGTGCAAGCTAGACATGTACTCTACCAGTAAGCTAAAACCCATATGCAGCAAGACATATGTAGTGGGGCTTGAACTCTGGGCCTGGACGCTGTCCCTCAGCTCTTCAGCTCAAGGCTAGCACACTACTACTCGAGCAACAGAGCCACTTCTGGTTTTCTGGTGGTTAACTGGAGATAAAAGAGTCTCAAGGACATTCCTGCCCAGTCTGGCTTTGAACTGCGATCCTCAGATCTCAACCTCCTGAGTAACTAGGATTACAGACATGAGCCACTGGCACCGGGCTCCTTTAGCTTTTTTACTCAAGGCTGGAACTCTGCCAGTTGAAGCACAACTCCACGTAAGGCTCTTCAGTGGTAAACTGGAGATAAGTCTCATAGACATTTCATGCCCACGATGACTTCATACTGTAATCCTCAGATCTCAGCATTCTGAGTAGTTGGGACTACAGGCATGAGCACCAGCACCTGGTAACAGCCACTCAAACAAACTGGCATATACATGCCATGGGAGAAAAAAAGTACAAAGACCTTCCAATGATCAGACTGTATGTATATAATGACATTTGTGTAATTTTCTTGTAATTTCTTAAAACAGTATGTGAGGGGGCTGAGAATGTGGCTTACTGGCAGAGTGCTTGCCTAGCATGCATGAACCCTGGGTTCGATTCCTCAGTACCACATAAACAGAAAAAGGCAGAAGTGGTACTGTAGCTGAAGTAGTAGAGTGCTGGCCTTGAGCAAAAGAAGCTCAGAGACAGGGACTGGGAAGGTAGCTCAGTGGTAGAGCGCTTGCCTTGCATGCATGAAACCCTGGGTTCGATTCCTCAGTACCACATAAGCAAAAGGAAAAAAGCCGGAAGTGGCGCTGTGGCTCAAGTGATAGAGTGCTAGCCTTGAGCTGAAGAGCTGAGGGACAGCGCCCAGGCCCAGAGTTCGGCCCCATGACCGGACCTCCCCCCCCCCAAAAAAAAAAAAAAACACACAAAAAAAAGAAGCTCAGAGACAGTGCCCAGACCCTGAATTCAAGCCCTAGGACTGGAGGGAAAAAAACAAAACAAAAACTGCATATGATCTACAACTAACCTGAAATAAAAGTTTAAAACAAGTATGCCAAACAGGATGTTGGTGGCTAACACTTGTAATCCTACCAACTCAAGAGACTGAGATCTGAGGATTGTGCTTCAAAGCCAGCCTGGACAAGAAACCACCAAAAAAAAAAAAAAAAAAAAAAAAAAAAAAAGCTGGGAGTTCAGCTGCGGCTCAAGTGGTAACATTAGCATTGAGGAAAAAAAAAAAAAAAGTTGGGGGATAGGGCCAGGCCCGAAGTGAAGTCCCAGGTTCATTACCAATAAAGAAAGAAAAGTGGAAGATATGAGAGGGTTTCATTAGTAGACACTACTGTCTACAAACCATGGTGAGAAGCCACCAGTGCCTGGTTGTGTCTGTGTGCGTGCGCGCGCACACACACACACACGCACAGGCCAGTCCTAGAACTGGTGCTCTACCACTTGGGCCACAGCTCTACTTCCTCCATTTCTAATAAGTAGCCAATCATCAATACCTCACAAAAGGTTCTGACGATGAGAACTAGCAGACTTGCAAGGGCGCCGAGATGATTCCACAGCTGTGCCCGGGCAGGTGATTTCTCAGCCACCTCCCCGTCTCCCCCTCACCGCCCCCCCCAGCTCACCCCGCCCCCTCCTCCAGCTTCCAGCCGCGCCAAGGGGCGGTCCGCGCTCTTCCCAGACACTGTGCATCATTCAAAAGGGAAAGGCGAACGGAGAGCCGGGCGCCGGTGCTCACACCTGTAATCCTAGCTCCTCAGGAGCCTGAGATCTGAGGACTGAGACTCGATGACAGCCGGGGCGGGAAAACCCGCCAGACTCTCCTTTCCAATTAGCCAAAAGGGGTGGGGGTGGGGGAAAGAGCTGGAAATGGAGCTGCGGCCCAAGTGGTGCGGTAGCAGCTCCGAACGCTCAGCCAGAGAGCCACGCCCGGAGCCCAAGTCCCAGCACAGGCACCAAAACCAGGGGAAACTGAGGCAGGGAACGACGTCAGTCCCCCCCCCCCGACCACGGGTGTGCGAGGACCCGGGGGCCGCCTCCGCTCCCAGGACCCCGGTACCAGGCCCGGGACCCGCGCGCTCCGAGGCCCCCGGCTCCCGTCAGGGCCCACCAGGCCCGGCCTCCCCAGACGGCTGAACGCGAGCCCGCGGGAGCCCGGAAGCCCGCAGGGCCGCCGCCGCCGCGCTGGGCGTCCCGCTCGGCGCCGCCCGGCCGGGGGCTCCCCCGCGCACCTCACCGAGCCGACCTTGACGCGCGAAAACACCCACGGAGGGGCTCTTCGCACCCAGCCCACGGACGACGCCGCCGGAAACGCCCCCGCGCCCCACGCCGGCGCGCTCGCCGTCTGAGGTCACTTCCGCTGCGATTCGAGGGGCGGGGCGCGTGAGCGGAGGCAGGAGGGGGCGTGGCTATTGGGAGGGGGCGAGGCTCAAAGACACGCTCTAGTGGGCGGGGCTGGGACAGGGCGGAGCGCGTTGTGGGGGCGGAGCTTTCCCGGGGGCGGGGCGCGAGATGGGGCCGAGGTGGGCGGGGCGCGCGGGAAATTTGAGCAGCCGGAAGCAGGCGGCGGCGAGGGCGGAGCGCCGGAAGCCCACCAAGTCCGCTGGGGTCGCTAGGTCCTGAGCCTGCTCCACGGAGTCTGCGCAGTAGGTCGCGTCCCATCTCGCATCCTTTCCTGCAAATCCGGGGCAAAGCTGCTTTCTGAGTCTGAGGACGCGACTCACGCCTGTCATCCCAGCTACTCGGGAGGCTGAGGTCTGAGGATCGCAGTTCAAAGCCAACTCGGGCAGGAAAGTCCCTGAGATGCTTAGTTCCAAGGAACCAGCAAAAAGCCAGCAGTGGAGCTTGTGGTTCAAGTGGTAGAGCACCAAGCCTTGAGCAAAAAGAGCTCAGGGACAGCCCCAGGTCCTGAGAGCCACCCACCAGTCATTTTCCTTTGCGTCTTTATATGCCTTCATAGTTAAAGTACTTGTTTGCTTGTTGGTGGTTGGTGCCACTACTGGGGTTTGAACTCAGGGCCTGGTTTAGTCTATCCTGAACCCTAAGAGCTACTGCGCAGCAGACACTGGTGGAATCAGACTTGCAGTGCAACTAAAGAAGAAGAGGTTCATTCTGGTTCAGGGGATGCTACCTCAGTCAGCCCCAGGTTGGCATCTGTGAAAGCTGGAATAAAATGGATGCCTGTCCTCAGCCCTAACCTGATCCTTGCTCAGAAAGTGAACCGAGGAAGATCTGTGATCACAGCGAATCAGACCATGTATGTTCAGATCCGAGACTGTGATTCCCTTCCTCTCTGCCGACAGCAGTGTGGGAGGAAGGGCAGCAGTGAAATGACATTACCTCTCCTCCAGACTCACTGCCAGGCAGCAAGGACCTCACCCCTTGATTGACAGCTCTCTTCTCCCCACCAGGAAGCCCCTCCCAAAACTGGACACCCCTCCCCCAGGTACACATACAGATGAGCGATGAGTTCATTTAAGATTCAAAAACTCCAGTTTTTGCAGTTTCCAGATAATGTTTTTATTTAGCTTATGTAAAAGTTTCCTGCACATTTCTGTTTTTCTTTTTCTTTTCAGTGTGTGTGTGTGTGTGTGTGTGTGTGTGTGTGTGTGTGTGTGTGTGTGTGTGCCAGTCCTGGGGCTTGAACTCAGAACCTAGATGCTGTCCCTGACCTTTCCTACAAGTGCCTTCATGATTGGGTTAGAGTTCACTATTGCACTAAGGAAGTGGTTTCAAAGCACTTAGGCAGGATATATGAAAGCATGCAAACACACTACAGGTCAGAATTCTAAAAACCAGCCCTGTGTACAAACATTTTGTTTAAGTATAGACATTTTAGCTGGATGCCAATGGCTCACACTTATAATCCTAGTTACTTAAGAGGCTGAGAACTGAGAATCACAATTCAAAGCCAGCCCAAGCAAGAAAGCCCACCAGACTCTTATCTCCAATGAACCACCGGAAAACTGGAAGTGGTGCTGTGGCACAAAGTGATAGAGCTCTAGTCTTGAGTGAAAAAGCACCCAGAAGAGACAGTACCCAGGCCCTGAGTTCAAGCTCCCATGACTGACAAAATTTGTTTTTAAAAATGCTATCCTTGAGTGGAAAAGTTAAGGGGGAACACCCAGGCCCAGTGTTCAAGGTCCAAGACAGGTGCACAAAATAAAATGAAGACATTTTATATAGATCACTTCATTCTAGCCTTGGACCTAGTACCTCTGTCCTCACCTCTTCCTGAGCAAGAACCGGGGGCCTTACAAAAGTCAGGACATAGCCCTGTTGGGTCTGTCTGGAATTAGGGAAGATAGAGGTGGTACCCCATACCCAAACATGGCATCCCAGACCTGTGTGGTCAGGGACTCAGCCTTCTAGAAGTGACATGGTAAGGTCTCCTCAGTGCCAGTATCCTGGGCTGTCTCCTCCTTCGGGGCCTGCCAGCTCATGCACTACTCCAGAAGTTTCTGTCCGTTTCAGGGAGCAGGGAGGAATGTCTCCGCTCTGTTCACTATCTGTGCTCAGCTTGCAGAGGGTTTAGTCAGAAGAGAAGCCAGATCTAGGCTCTCCCTGTGTGTCAGTTTCAGGCTGAAGTTAAACCAGTCTGAACCAGTCTCTTGGGCTGCCCAGACTGGCCAGGTGGACAAGAGTCTAGGCATCAGGGCTCCCGGACCCAGAAGAGCGCAGCTGTATTTGGAAATGCTCGCAGCGACGATGTTTCATGGTCAGCCCATAGATGGGGGTCATGTCTACCTTCTTCCCAGGTGACACGCTGAATTCCACCTGCTGGACCAGAATGGCCAGAAAGAGGAAGACCTCCCAGCGGCCGATGACCTCCCCAAGGCATTTCCGTTTGCCGAGGCCAAAGAGGATGACCTTGTCACTCAGGACCTTGTCCACAGTGCCATCAGGGGAAAGGAACCGCTCAGGCCTGAACTCAGATGGGTCACCCCACAGCTTCCTGTCACCAGAGGGAGAAGGCAGGTGAATAATAACAGCATTGGGAGTTCAAGAGGATCGAGTAAACCAACTAGATGCTGGTGGCTCACGCCTGTCATCCCAGCTACTCAGGAGCCTGAGATCTGACGATCAAGGTTCAAAGCCAGTCCAGGGAGAAGAGTTTATGAAACCCTTATCTCCATTAACCAGCAAAACAAACAAGCAAACAATGCTGGAAGTAGAGAGTTGTGATTCAAGTGACAGAGTGCTAGCATTGAGCAAAAAATCTCAAGGACAGTGCCCAGACCCTGGGTTCAAGCCCTACAACCTACTAAAAGAATTTTTTTTTAATTTATAGGGGCTAGGAAGGTGGCTTAGTGGTAGAGTGCTTGCCTAGCATGCATGAAGCCCTGGGTTCAATTCTTCAGTACCACATAAGCAGAAAAAGCTGGAAATTGCGCTGTGGCTCAAGTGGGAAAGTGCTAGCCTTGAGCAAAAGAAACTCAAGGACAGTGCTCAAACTCTGAGTTCAAGTCCCAGGACTGGCAAAAAAAAAAAATTCATGCCAGGTACTAGTGGCTCATGTCTATCATCTTAGTAACTCAGGAGGCTGAGATCTGAGTTCAAACCCAGCCAGCCTGGGCAGAAAGTACATGAAGTGGAACTATAGCTCAAGTAGTAACATATTAGCCTTGAGCAGAAAATCTTAGGGACAGCACCCAGGCTCTGAGTTCAAGTCTCAGGACCAGCACCAAGAAAAAGGAAAAAAAAATAGGTTAATCTCCCTTCCCCTCGAGGACAGAAAGTTCTGAAACCCAAGGAAGGTAGGCCCAGCTCCAGAAGTTTCCATTACCCCTTTCAACTTACTGGTCGTGGTTGATCTGCCATTGATTCACAAAGATGCATCGCCCCTTGGGGATATAAAAGCCATTCAGACTTGTGTGTTTTGTGGTGCTAAGAAGAAAGGAAGTTTTCAGTCAGGCTGCTGGTCACAGAGGAATCTCCTTGCTCCCTTCCGCCAGCCCTGGTGGCATGTGTGTGGGTTAGAGTGAGGTGCCACCCACCCACTCATGCTGAGACTAAAGGAGGTCTCACCTGTGGGGGATGGTGAAGGGGACGAAGGAGCTGTGTCTGAACATCTCCAGGATGAAGGCCTCCAGGTAGGGCAGCTGGGGTCGGTCAGAGAGCCGGGGCCGCCGCTCCCGGCCCACCACTGCGTCTGCAAATCACAAAGCCCCAAATGGACTCAACAGGGCTGCCCTGACTTCCCGAAGACCCCTGCCTAGGGCACTGAATACGGCCACCACCTACCCAGCTCCTTCTGGATCTTTCTCTGGATCCCTGGGTTCTTCACCAAGTACATGAGGCACCAGGAGATGGCAGTTGTAACAGTGTCAAATCCTAGGCCAGAAGAAAAGTAAATAAATAATAAAGGAGAAGTCGCACAGGTGCCAAAGGGCAGAAGGTTGGGGCGCCGGAGGGGCACAGGGAGCAAGCACAGACCTGCTCCAAAGAGGTCCACCACAATGGCGATTATTTCCTCGTCTGACAGTTGAATATTGGCATTCTCATCCAGCTTCTTATCCTGACAGTGCTCGATGAGGCTGTCTGTGATGTCCCGGATATGGCCCTGGAAAAAGTGGGGCGAGGGACATAGCGCTGAGCCAGACCCCAAAGCCACGCAGCCACCTCTTCTCCCCTGCCCAAGCCTGCCCCTCACTATTTGTTTAAGAAGTGAGCACCTATGGGTGCCTGTCATCCCAGCTACTCAGGGGGCTGAGAGCTAAGGATCACAGTTCAAAGCCAGCCCAGGGAGGATAGTCCCCGCAAGACTCTGATCATCAATGAACCACCAGAAAATGGGGAGTGGCATTGTGGCTCAAGTGGTAGAGCACCAACCTTGAGCAAAAAGAGCTCAGGGACAGCGCCCCAGCCCTGAGTTCAAGTCCCACGACTGACCAAAACCAAATATGAGGCTCTCCCTCCACTACTGATTTCAAGCTTGTTTCTGGGACTCTGGCTCTCCTGCATGCTGCCAGTCTCTACCTTCTGGAATGTTCTATAGTGTTCCTGGACCAGGGTTTGCATGAAGACATAGAACTTCTTATTCTGCTCCTTGAAGACCCTGAGGGCGCGGCTGGGCAGGTAGCGGAGGATGGGGATGAAGTCCACAGGGTGTCCTGAGGCTAACACCTCTCCAAATTCATTATTCAGGTTCACCAGACTCAGCAGCAGCTCATCATCGTGATCGTAGCGCCGGCCAAAGCATATGGCGCAGATGACATTGGCCACGGATATTACCACATACCTATAGGCATCGAAGTGCCCAACTTCCGCCATGAGCTCCTGGAACTTGTGGATGAGGTACTCGGCCTCTTTGCTCACATGTTCTTCCAGATAACAGGAAGAGGCGGAGGTGGGGTCAGTGGCCACGGAGAAATTCTTCAGGGCATTCTGAGCCAGGCGCCGGCGGGCAGCCCACGTGGGGCCAGAGTCTGAGTTGAAGGTCATGCTTTGACCATTATTGATGAATGCAAAGCTGTGGAAATCTGGCCGGCCCTTGAAATCATCGCCTTGTTTCACCAGGGCCTGGCGGATGGTGTCCAGGCCGCTCAGCACCACCACGGGGGTGGACCCCAGGCGGATCTGCAGGACATCCCCGTACTGCTGGCTCAGCCTGGTCAGCGCCAGGTGGGGGTTCTTCCCCAGGGTCAGCACGTGGCCGATCAGGGGCCACCCCCAGGGCCCTGGTGGACTCTTCAGGCCTTTAGGGACCTGGGATTTTGATATCTTGACCAGCCAGAAGACCACGCAGAAGATAGTGGCCACTAGAAGCAGCCCAGAGGCTGAGATGGGGACCAGGGAGCCACACACAGAAAGCATGGTCAGTGTGGAGATCACTGATACCAGCTGCTGAGAAACAGCAAGAAGAAAAAGTCAATAAATGAGATAGACTGGCAGGGGCGGGGGGGGGAGTAGGAGAGGGTAGAGGGGGGTGGTGGGGGTGGGCAGGGAGTGAGGGGGAGCCAAAGTGTCACCCTGCTACTCAAAATTTCCAGCCCTTTCTTTTTTTCTTTTGGGTCCAGTTGTGGGGCCTAAACTCTGGGCCTGGGCACTGTCCCTCAGCTCTTCAGCTCAAGGCTAGCGCTCTACCACTTGAGCCACAGAGCCACTTCTGGCTTTTTCTTTTTGCTTATGTGGTGCTGAGGAATCGAACCCAGGGCCTCAGGCATGCAAGGCAAGCGCTCAACCACTGAGCCACCTTCCCAGCCCCAAATTTCCAGCCCTGTACCAGTAGCTCACACCTGTAATCCCTACTAGCTACTCAGGAGGCTGAGATCTGAGGATAACAGTTTGAAGCCAACCTAGGCAGGAAAGCCCATGGGACGCTTATCTCCCATTAACTACCTCCCAAAAAAGTTGGAAGTGGAGCTGCAGTTCGTGATAGAGCGCTAGCCTTGAGCAAAGGAAGCTCAAGGACAGTGCCCAGGTCCTGAGTTCAGGTCCCAGAACTTCCTCCCCACCCCACCCCACCCCACCCCCAAAAAAGGAAAAGAACCCAAATCAGGCTTTTCATTGAGCTCAATTTTTGTTTTCGTCAGTCCAGGGGCACTGTCCCTGAGTTTCTTTTTGCTCAAGGCTAGCAGTCTACAACTTGAGCCTACAGCACCACTTCTGGCTTTTTCTGTGTATGTGGTGCTGAGGAATTGAACCCAGGGCTTCATGCATGCTAGGCAAGCACTCTACCACTAATCACTTTCACAGCCCTGAGCTTAATTCTTAATGAATGAACTCCTTTCCCTTCCACGGATCTGCAGAAAGCAGAGAATAAATGAAATATTACACACACACACCATGATTGTAAGAAAATTCCAGTCTGGAATCAGGGAAATTAGGAATGGATCTGAATTGAACAGCGGCTGAGCAAAGACTTTCTAGGGTTGGTCAAAAAAAAAATCAAATAATCAGATTATCATGAGCTCTGTCAGGAGCATCTCCTGAATGCACTAGAAATCAAGACAACCTGTTTCTGGTCCAAGTGGCCTTGGATTGCTTATTTTAGACTTCTGGGTTCCAGTGACATAATCTAAGAAGGAGTGGGAAACAGTCACCCAGTACTTCTCTCAGAAGAACCACACAAGACAAGATGCATGGTTCACGGTGGCTTAGAGTGCTTGCCTACCATGCATGAAGCCCTGGGTTCCATTCCTCAGCACCACATACACAGAAAAGGCCAGAAGTGGCTCAAGTGGTAGTGTGCTAGCCTGGAGCAAAAGAAGCTCAGGAACAGTGCCCAGGCACTGAATTCAAGCCCCAGACCTGGCAGGAAAACAAAAAAGGAAGAAAGCTTCTTGGAAGAGCTGAATCCCAAAACATACTAGATCCAGTAGTATCCTGGGTCAGCCTCAGTGTCCCTTTCCACACAATGGGTGCCACTCCCTGCAGGAGCACTACTCTGTGTAAGATGGTAGGAGGTCCAGGGAAAGGTGCTTGGAGAATTTCCAGCTGTCAGTGCTAGCTCTGTGCAGCTAGCAATCTGTCATACCAACTTATCCCAGTGAAGGATGAAGAAGTCTGCGGTAGAAATGTCTCTGGGGGTGCTGGGTGCAGATGGCTCACACCTGTCATCCTAGCTACTCAAGAGGCTGAGATCTGAGGATCATGGTTCCAAGCCAGTCCTGACAAAAAATGTCCCTGAGAGATTCTTATTTCCAATGAACCACTCAAAAACCGGAAGTGGTAGAGGGCAAACCTTGAGCACAAAGAACTTTGGGTGGGCACCCAGGCTCTGAGTTCAAGCCTCACAATCAAGAAAAAGAAAAGAAAAGTCTGGGGAGTGTTGAAGCTCCTGCCCACATTAGCGTGTGTGTGTGTGTGTGTGTGTGTGTGTGTGTGTGTCTGAGACCAGAACTTGAGCTCCATACATGATGCGTTCACTCATTGGTGCCCTGCCAACTGAACCACACCGCTAGCCTCCCAGATACACTCCTTTTATTCCAGCCAAGACCTTGAAACTCCAACAAGCTATCCTTTGGGAAGGCAGAGGTCATAAGAAACAGTTTTGATTTGATTTTTCTGTGTGTGTGCCAGTACTGGGGCTTGAACTCAGGGTCTGAGCACACTCCCCTTTAGCTTTTTTACTCAAGGCTAGCCACTCTACCACTTGAGCCATAGCTCCATGTTCATCTTTTTGTTGACTAATTGGAGAGAAGAGTCTCATGGCCAGGTACCGGTGCCTCACACCTGTCATCCTAGCTACTCAGGAGGCTGAGATCTCAGGATCTCAGTTTGAAGCCAGCCCAGGCAGAAAAGTCCCCCTGAGACTCTCCAATGAGCCACTCAAAAGATGGAAATGGTACTATGGCTCAAGTGGTAGAATTCTAGCCTTGAGCACAAAGAGTCTCAGGGATAGCACTCAGGCCCTGAGTTCAAGCCCCTGGAAGAAAAAGTAAAAAGAAAAAAGAGTCTCGTGGATTTTTCCTGTCCCACGCTGCCTTCAAATCTCAATCTTCAGATCTCAGCCTCCTGAGTAGCTAAAATGTCAGATGTGAGCCACCAGTGCCTGGCTCAGGAGCAGCTTTTAGATAGGAAAGAACACAGCTAATAAGAATCTGGCCCATCCCCCATCCACCTTGCCCACCAGGGTTAGTCCCCACCCATCAGCCAGAGGGAGAGGCTGTGCCCCCTCCCCAGGTGGCTCTGAGAGGGAACCCCAAGTGTCTGGGGGTTGGAGGTGGAGCCTGGGCCCCAAAAGAGTGGCTGTGGGGCTTCTATATGTAGAGCTATGAGCAATGTCGGGCAAATTCTGCTCTTCCTCTGGCCTCAGTTTCCCCCCTGTGCTGACTAGTCATTAAAGATGCTCCCAGGCTTTTTCTCTTTTCTTTTTCCTTCTTTCTTCTTCTTTTTTCTTTTTGCTTATGTGGTGCTGAGGAATCGAACCCAGGACCTGGAGCATGCAAGGCAAGCACTCTACCACTGAGCCACCTTCCCAGCCCTTTCTTCTTTTCTTTTAAGAGTTGCTAGACCAATGAGTGGCTGCCCTAAGGAAACCTAGAGGCACCCCAGAATTCCAGACCGGAAGGGGAGGAGCACTAGGAAGCCCCCAGCACTCACCTGGGTCTGTGAGAAGCCGCTGAGCTGTGGACAATGGTCTCTGGGGCCAGGGACGTCCCCCAAGGATGGCCAGGGAAGGTCCTGAGGAATTGTCACCTTCAGATGGAGGAGGGCAAAGCCACCTTTATACTGGCCATGTGTGGGGCCACGCCCCCTTCCCTGGAGCTGGGGAGGAGAGGGAAGGGGGGGCGGCCTGGCTGAGGGCTGGGGGGGGGGCTTCTGCTCTTCCAGGAAGGAGAAGGGGCATTTGGTAAGAACCCACCATAGGGTCACCTTACTTAGGTGCTAGTGGGTAAAAGGGTGGGGGCAGGGACACTGGGACTCCCTTACTTCAGAGAGAAGTCCCCAGACAGCCAGGAGACAGGGTATGGGGTTCCTCACCCTAGAGCACAGGGACCCCCATTTTTGTGCCCACCAGAACTTAACAGGTACCTGCACCATCTCCCCCCCTCCCCCGGCCCCACTACAAGGCAGTGGGTCCAGTCTCAAGCAAGCTTGCCGACAGTGACCTCCTGACTCCTGACCCTCCCCCACCTTGCGTGCAAAGCCCAGCAACCCTGGGACCAGGGTCACAGCCTGTCCGGAAGGTGCCGCCTGGTCCCATGTCCCAGGGCAGGAACAGGGTGGGGGAGGGGCAGGCAGAGGAGGGGGGAGAGGGTGTTGGTGCTGCTCCTGGGGTTTCTTGGACTGGCTGCTGCCTGGGAGAAACTCCAGACACCCCCCCACCAGTTCCCTTGGGGGGGCTGCCAGCATTCTAAGGGGTGGGAGACATGCAGCCTGGCTGGGCGCCTGTGCTCACACCTGTAATCTCAGCCACCCAGGAAGCTGAGATCTGAGGCTTGAGGTTCAAAACCAGCCTGGGCAGGAAAATGTGAGACTCAACTCCAATGAACCACCAAAAAGCCTCACGTGGAGCTGTGGCTCAAGCAGGAGAGCTCCATCCTTGAGTACAAAAGCCCAGGTTCAAAAGCACTGAGTTTGACCCCCAGGACCTGGACACCCCCTCCAAACAAATCAGGCCTGGGACTGGAGTGTGGGTAGCTGTGGGGGTGGGGAGAGGGAATGAGGTCCTGGGAGGGGGGAGGTCGAGGCAGGGGGGGGGAAGGTAAGGGGGATGGGGAGGCCTTAGGGGGGAGGTTGAAAAGGGAGGGGGGAGGTTCAGGACCAGCTTGCGTGTGGCCAATCTCCATTCTGGCAGGGGCAGAGGTCAGTGCCCATCCCCGCCCTGCATGGCCAGGGCGCGGTGCCCAAGGTTGCGTGAGAATGAGCCAAGAGGCCCATGCCAACCCAGCTACCCAGCACAGCCCAGGGCGGTGGGTCAGGTTCAGTCAGGCAAAGGGGGGCGGGGAGGGAAGAGAGAGGAGGGTGGGGAGAGAAGGGGAGGAGGAGGATCAGGCACTTAAAAGAGCCAGGTTCCAATATACAAGGACACGTGCACCTCCATGTTTATTGCAGCACTGTTCGCAATAGCTAGGATATGGAAACAACCTAGATGCCCCACCACAGATGAATGGATCCAAAAATTATGATATCTATACACAATGGAATATTATGCAGCCATTAGAAATGACAAAATAATGGCATTTGCAGGGAAATGGATGGAGCTAGAAGGAATCATGTTGAGCGAGGTAAGCCAAGAACGAAGAGACAAACAGTACATGGTCTCCCTGATAAGTGGATGATAAATCCAAAATGTTAGGTGATAAAACAAAACTAACAGGACTTAAGAAACAAAGAACTCCCACTCATCTGGTTGAACCACTACTAAATATCCCCATGCTGCTGATCACATATATGGTATATAACATGTGAGCACCGTTATATATTACAGACTGTGATAGACAATTTGCTCCAGGAAAGTTAGAATGAACTTGTGACTTTAAATGAGCATCATTATTCCACAATACTGTGAATTTCCGGAAATTAAGTAATCACTTAATCACAATCAAAAAAAAAAAAAAAAAAAGAACCTTGGGGAAGGGAGGGAGGGAGAGGATGGTAGGGGGAAAACAATGGAGGGGGTAACAATGTTCAAGAGGAAGTGTACTCATTACCTCACTCATGTAACTGTAACCCTCTGTATAGTATCTTTACAATAAAAAAATTAAAAAAAAAAAAAGAGCCAGGTTCCCCTGGCCTGGGGTGAGGGTCGAGACAGGATGGTGGTCCCCCCCTCCCCGTTTGGTTTGCGTGCCAGGACATTTCCGGTGCCCATGGTTTTGACCCCCGCCTGTCCCGCCTGTCCGGCTGCCCCCAAGCTGTCTCTTCCCTGGACTTGGCAAGGTCCAGAGAGAAAAGATGAATTTGCTTGTCTAGTTCAACCCAGTTCCCCTCATCATCCACCCCCTGCTCTCCTCCCAGCTCCTGAACTCAGCACACAGCACCTGGCAAGGCACAGCCCCAGCAGAAAACAACTCTGCCCCTACTCAGAACCCGGCAAGCCGGGGCATTGTGCTGCTCAAGGGCATCTTGACCCCAGAGACATATATCAGCTAATTAAACCAAGTCTGCTTTTCAGAAAGGAAATGCAACCCCCACCCCATGATAGGTAATCAATGAAAGCAGAGCCTGGCATCCTAGCTACTCAGGGGGCAGAGCTCCGAAGATCATGGCTCATAGCCAAACTGGGCAGATAAATCCAAGAGACTCTTCTCTCCAACTAACCAGGAAAAAACTAGAACTGGAGGTGTGATTCAAATGGTAGAGCATCAGCCTTGAACAACGACAAAAAAACTAAGCAAGAATACAAGATCAAGCTGGGTGCCAATGGTTCACACCTATCATCCTAGCTAAAAAAAAAAAAAGCCCAAGGACAGCACCCAGGCCCTGAGTTCAAGCCCCAGCACTGACAGAGAAAAAAAATGAGATCTAAGGACTTCAGTTTAAAGCCAGCCCAAGCAGGAAAATCTGTGAAACTTTTTTTTTTCAGTCATGAAACTTGAACTCAGGGCCTGGGCACTGTCCCTGAGCTTTTGCTCAAGGCTAGCACTCTACCACTTGAGCAACAGTGTCACTTGGGATTTTGAGTGGTTAACTGGAGACAAGAGCCTCATGAAGATTTTTCTGTCTGTCTGGCTTCAAACTACAATCCTCAGATCTCAGCCTCCTGAGTAGTTGGAATTACAGGCATAAGCAACTGGCACCTAATTTGTGAAACTCTTTTCTTTCTTTCTTTTTTTTTTTTTTGCCAGTTCCAGGGCTTGAACTCAGGGCCTGGGCACTGTCCCTGAGCTTCTTTTGCTCAAGGCTAGCACTTTACCACTAAGCCACAATGTCATTTCTGGCTTTTTCTGTTTATGTGGCACTGAGGAATTGAACCCAAGGCTACATATATGCTAGGCAAGCACTCTACCACTAAGCCACATTCCCAGCCTGTAAGACTATTTTTTTTTTTTTTTGGCCAGTCGTGGGGCCTGAACTCTGGGCCTGGGCGCTGTCCCTCAGCTCTTCAGCTCAAGGCTAGTGCTCTACCACTTGAGCCACAGCGCCACTTCCAGCTTTTTCCGCTTATGTGGTGCTGAGGAATCAAACCCAGGGCCTCATGCATGCAAGGCAAGCATTCTACGACTGAGCCACCGTCCCAGCCCCTCCTATGAGACTTTTATCTCCAATAAACTAGTCCAAAAACCCACCAGACACGGAAGTACAATTCAAATGGTAGGCCACCAGCCTGGAACAGCGCCCAGACCCTTAGTTTAAGCTCCAAGATCTATACACACACACACACGCACGCACGCACGCACGCACGCACGCACGCGTGCGCACTTGGTTTGCTGTCCATACCAGAAAGAAGGTACCAGAGGACAGACAACAGCTTGAGCCACTGGGATTACTCATCACCAACTATGCTGGGCTGATGGCCACACAACTGGAAGGGTCGAGGGGCTCACTGATCTCAGGGCAGAGAAGGAGGCTGACAGGCTCAGGAGGTTTGAGGACCTTGGCCTGGAGATGAACACTCAATCCTGGGTCAAAGTTTGCATGCCTTTGCGTGAGAAACTCTTTGGCTAGGATTCCTTTAGTGATCCTGATCAATACCAGGAGCTCAAGGACAGGGGACACAGAGCAGAGGGGAGGGGAGAGGGCTCAGGGGCCAGGGGCAGAGGGGAGGGGCTTCTTACTTGGAAGATGATGGCTCACACCTGTCATCCTAGCTACTCCGGAGGCTAAAATCTGAGGATCAGAGTTCAGAGCCAGCCCAGGTAGGAAAGTCTGTGAGACTACTATCTCCACAACAAAGCAAGAACAAAAGCCCCCAGAACTGGCACAAAACAAAAAGAAAAGAAAGCCAGAGGTGGAGCTATAGACCAAGTGGTAGAGTGCCAGCTTTGAGTGAAAAAGCAAAGAGACAGATCCCAGGTGCTGAGTTCAAGTCCCAGGACCTCGCGCGCGCGCGCGCGCGCGCGCACACACACACACACACACACACACACACACACACATTTTTTTTGGCCTGTCTGGAGCCTGAACTCTGGGCCTGGGCCCTGTCCCTCAGTTCTTCAGCTCAAGGCTAGCACTCTACCATTTGAACCACAGCGCCACTTCTGGCTTTTTCTGCTTATGTGGTGCTGAGGAATCTAACCCATGGCCTCCTGCATGAAGGCAATCACTGAGCCACTTTCCCAGCCCAACACACAATTTTTTTTTCTTCTGCCAAATTCCCAGCCCACGCTATATTTTTCTTCTTTTGTTGGTCATGGGGCTTGAACCCTGGGCCTGGGCGCTGTCCCTCAGCTCTTCAGCTCAAGGCCAGCGTTCTACCACTTGAGCTACAGCACCACTTCCTGTTTTCTGGTGGTTTCCTGGAGATAAGAGTTTCACGGACTTTCTTGCCCAGGCTGGCTTTGAACCGAGATCCTCAGATCTCAGCCTCCTGAGTAGCTAGGATTATAGGCGTGAGCCACAGGCGCCGGCTTTTTTTTTTTTAACCTGGATTTTCCTCCGACCACAATCCCCTGATCTCCACCAATCAAAGAGCTAGGGTTGTGGGCTTCAGATGACAAGCCCAGCTTGCACTGCACTTAATTTTTTATTTTATTTTACTGTCAAGGTGATGTGAAGACAGGTCATAGTTACATAAGTAGTGATTACATTTCTTGTCTAACTTCTCACCCCCTCTCATTTTTCTCCCTCTTTCCCTCCTTCCCCAATCCCAACCTCCAAGTTGTACAGATAATTTCCAACATATTTTCTCGTGAGTATCACTGTTTACACTGCACTTTTATTTTTTAATAGAACCCCATGGAAGGAGGTCACAGGCCTTTTAAATGAAACCTCATACCAAAATAACAGCACTAATCCTCTAAGAACAAAAATCCATGCCCACATATACATAATGATAGGTAATACTGTTCACACGTCAAGAATGTAACTTAATCTCCAGTCACATTCAAATCTTCTACTTACCTACCCAGACATCTCTTCTACATTAAAAACATTTGTTGTTGTTAAATCCAGGATCCAATCAAATTCACATATTGCATATCCCTTTTTGGGGGGAAGGGGAGGGTTAATGTGAGGTTTCTAAGGCTTGAACTCAGGGTCCTGGGCTCTTGCTTAAATTTTCTTATTCTGGGCTGGCACTCTATCACTTGAACCACAACTGTGTTTCCAGCTTTTTGGTGGTTCATTGAAGCTAAGCGTCTCACAGACCTGCTGGGAAGGTGGCTCAGTGGTAGAGTGCTTGCCTTGCATACATGAGGCCCTAGGTTCGATTCCTCAGCACCATATAAGCAGAAAAAGCTAGAAATGGCCTTGAGGTTGAAGCCGTAGCGTGCTAGCCTTGACCTGAAAACCTATGGAACAGCACCAGACCCAGAGTTCAGGCCTCATGACCGACAAAAACAAAAACAAAAAATTCAATCTCACAGGCTTTCCTGCCCAGGCTGTCTTTGAACTGCAATCCTCAGATCTCAGCCTCCTGAGTAGCTAGGGTAACAGGCATGAGCCACTAGCCCATGGCTATGGCACCAGTCTTTTTCTTTTTTTTTCTTTTGTCGGTTGTGTGGCCTGAACTCTGAGCCTGGGCACTGTCCCTCAGCTCTTCAGCTCAAGGCTAGCACTCTACCACTTGAGCTACAGCAACACTTCCAGCTTTTTCAGTTTATGTGGTGCTGAGGAATCAAACCCAGGGCCTCATGCATGCAAGGCAAGCACTCTGCCATTGAGCCACCTTCCCAGCCCCAGAGAGCAACAATCTTGAATGAAAAAAATCCAAGAGAGGGCAAGGTGCTGAGTACCATCACACATGTGTAAGTGTGCACACACAGGCATACACACACATATCTGGATCCGACCAGCCTAACTTACACCCTCAGCACCTTGTCCTGACAACTAGCCTGGTCCCTGAGAAACCGGACATTCATCCCCAGGGACCCACAGTGCCCTGTGGACCTCTTTTCAAGGAGCTGAAGGTAGCTGCGGTACAGCTGAGAGAGGATGGCCCAAAGCCAAGGATTGACCCTTGCAACGTTGATGTCAGCTGACCACAGAGCTGGGCCAAACCAAGAGGGGGCGGGATCTATAAAAGGCTTCTGCATCCAAGAGCCAGAAGAGCCAGACCAACCCGCAGCCCTGCTGATCTCGGTGCACCTGTTTTCCACAGGTACCTTTCTAGGCCTGCTCTTCTGTCCCTGGGATTTCCTGTTTATATCCTAAGAACTAAGAAGAATGGAAGGATTAGGGGAGGAAAGGGAGGGAGAGGTGCTGATTTCTCATTCTTTGTCAGCATCTCTAGCTTTAGTTAAACAGTTTCAATTAGGTAGGTTTCCCCCACCCCACCTCTCGCTTCTTTTTGGGGGGGGGGCAGACCAGGGGCTTGAACTCATGGCCATGGCCCAACCCCTCAGCATATATACTGAAGGCATGCACTCTACCACCAGAGTCACAGGTCCACTTCTGGCTTCTGGGTAGTTCACTGAAAATAAGAATCACTTGGATCAGCTGGCTTTGAACCCCAATCCTTAGATCTCAGCCTCTTGAGTAGCTGGGATGTTAGGCATGAGCCACCAGCACCTGGCTCAAGCAGGTGTGTTTCTAAGACCCGGAGTGGAGAGAGGGGGAGAAAGGCCTACCTGGAACTAGAAAAATCCATAACCGGGCTGGGAATGTGGCTTAGTGGCAGAGTGCTTGAAAACTCCCTGGCCCTGGGCACATCCTACTTCAGCTTCCAAGACGCAGAGAACCAGGCACTGGTGGTGGCTCCCGCCTGTCACCTCAGCTACTCAGGAGGCTGAGATCTGAGGATCATGGTTTGAAGCCAGCTGGAGCAAGAAAGTCCATGTGGCAACAACAACCACAAAAATCATTTATTTCCACTCCAGCTTCAGAGTTAGAAACTGAGGAGGAGTTCTGAACGGGTGTCCGTGTCTAGTGAATGAATGAATGCACAAATGAATGATGACCCCCCTCCTTCTCTGCCTCTCTCCTTGCCCCCTGCACTCAGCACCCATGGCGCAGGCGCTGGGCATCTCCTTTGCAGCCACTGAGCTGTTGCTGGTGACCGCCATCTTCGGCCTGGTCTTCTGGGCCATCAGAACCTCCACATCTCGGGTGCCCAAAGGCCTGAAGAGTCCTCCAGGGCCCTGGGGGTGGCCAGTGCTGGGGCACATTTTGACCCTGGGGAAGAACCCGCACCTGGCGCTGACCAGGCTGAGCCAGCAGTACGGGGATGTCCTGCAGATCCGCCTGGGGTCCACCCCCGTGGTGGTGCTGAGCGGCCTGGACACCATCCGCCAGGCCCTGGTGAAGCAAGGCGATGATTTCAAAGGCCGGCCAGACCTGTACAGCTTCTCTCTAGTGACCAATGGCAAGAGCATGTCCTTTAACCCTGACTCTGGGCCTGTGTGGGCTGCCCGCCGGCGCCTGGCCCAAGATGCCCTGAAGAGCTTTTCCATAGCCTCAGACCCAGCCTCCACATCTTGCTATCTGGAGGACCATGCAAGCAGACAGGCCAAGAGCCTTGCAGACACTTTCCAGAAGCTCACGGAAGAGTCCGGGTGCTTCGATCCCTATGAGCATCTGGTGCTGTCGGTGGCCCGCGTCATCGGTGGCATGTGCTTCGGGGGGAACTTCCCGCAGAACAGTGAGATGGTCACCGTGGTGACCAGCAGCCAGGACTTCGTGGAGGGAGCCTCTTCTGGGAATGCCGTGGATTTCTTCCCCATCCTCCGCTACCTGCCCAACCCCTCCCTGCAGAGGTTTAAAGACTTCAACCAGAAGTTCATCACGTTTCTGCAGAAAACAGTCCAAGAGCATTACCAGGACTTTGACAAGGTGAGCCAGGGATGCAGGTGATAAAGGAAGCAGCCACAGAGCCCGATGTGTGTGGGGAGGATGGTGGGGGGCTGGGGCGGGGAAGCCCCGAGGCCTGTCTCCAAGACAGTGCACACAATTCATGTTCTATACAGATCTAGAAAGAGCTGGGTGCCTGTGGCTCAGAACTGGCATCCTAGCTACTCAGGAGGCTGATTCTGAGTACTGGAGTTCAAAGCCAGCCTGGGCAGAAAAGTCTGTGAGACTCTTCTCTCCAATGAACCAACAAAAAGCCAGTTGTGGAGCTATGGTTCAAGTGGCAGAATGCCAGCCTTGAGCACTAACGCTCAAAGACAGCACCTAGGTCCTGAGTTCAAGTCCCAGGACCAGCTAACACATACACACAAAGCTTAGGAAGACTCTAGGATGCTCGGAGAAGCTGTATATTACCCTCCCCCGCAGTTTCCTGGGGCCTCAGTTTCCTCATCCTTACAGCCTTTCTCTCTCAAGTTTACTCAAAATCTGCAAAAGGAAAGGCCTATCAGCTTCGCACTGGGGACTCACACCTGTCATTCTGAGATCTGAACATCACAGTTCAAAGCCAGCCCAAGCAGGAAAGTCTGTGAGACTCATATGTAATTAAGCACACAGAAGAGGCGCTGTGGCTCAAGTTGTAGAGCACTTGCCCTGAGCTGAAGAGCTGAGGGACAGTGCCCAGGCCAAGAGTTCAAGTCCCACGACCTCCAAGAAAAAAAAAAAAGAAAAAAAGAAAAAGATGTAATTAAGCATGCAAAAACCAGAAATGGTACTATGGCTCAAAGTGGTAGAGCACTAGCCTTGAACAAAAGAGCTCAAGGACAGAGAGAGCCCAGGCCCCGAGTTCAAGCCTCATGACTGACAGAAAAAAAGAAAGGAAGGAAGGAAGGAAGGAAGGAAGGAAGGAAGGAAGGAAGGAAGGAAGAAAAAAAGAAAGAAAGAAAGAAAGGGAAAAGGGAAAAGAAAGGCCTATAAGTGCCTATAGAAGACGGCATATTTCTGCCATGGAGGGGGGTGTTTCATTGTGAATGAAAAGGCCTTTATCCTGCCAGAACCTGAGCCCAGCATGGGGCTAATCCCCGGGTCACCTTTCCTTCCTGGATCCAGGCAGGAACTCTTCCTCCTAGGGAAACTGGACTTCTGGGGTCTGGGCTGGGGGGAGAGGTCAATGGGATAAGACATGAAAGGCGATGCCCTCCTTACCTGAGGCTATGGTACCAGCCAGGCTTGCCAGACTCTGCAGGCTGGGGTGGGCGGTGGGTACTGAAGGTGCCAAGCCGGGTGGGCTGGGGCAAGGACCTGGCATGGGTGCCCTGAAGCTCATCCTTCTCAGAACAACGTGCGGGACATCACGAGCGCACTGTTCATGCACGCGGAGAAGGAGTCCACGGCCAAGGGTGTCCCGATCCCCCGGGAGAAGATCATCAACATCATCAACGACATCTTTGGAGCCGGTAGGACTCAATTCCCCCCCCACACAAACATCACACACACCCCTCCAACCACAGCAGTCACCCCTTCCCCCGTACCCCCCTTCCCAGTCCCTGATCCCCAAGGAACCTGCTGATTGCATGCAAGGTACAACCAAAGGGGACTCAGAGGCCCTCTCTTCTGGGCCTCAACTTCCCCATCCAAACCCTGGCAAGCTCTCAGACCTGTAAATCCAGGTGCTATATCATACCAGCAGCTAAGGAAGAAACAGGCGTCTCAGTGGCTCACGCCTGTCATCGTAGCAACTTAGGAGGTCCAGATCTGAGGATCACTGTTCAAAGCCAGCCCAGGCAGGAAAAGTCCATCAGACTCCTATCTCCAATGAACTGCCCAAAGTGCCACAAGTGGCCCTGTGGCTCAAAGTGGCTGAATACTAGCCTTGAGGAGAAAAAAGGCTCAGGGACAGGGCCCAGGTCCTGAGCTCAATCCCCAGGATCCCCAAGAGAAAAAAGAAACAGACATATTGCCCAGCCTCCATGGCTCACATCTGTGATCCTAACCCACTCAGGAGGCTGAGAGATCTGAGAATCATGGTTCAAAGCCAGCACCAGCAGCCAAAGTTGAGAGATTCTTCTCTCCAATTAGCCGGCAAAAAGCTGGAAGGAGAGCAGTGGCTTAAGGGGGAGAGCGCCAGCCTTGAGTAGAAAATGCTAAGAAGAGTATGAGGCTCTGAGTTCAAGCTCCAGTATTGACACCTCCCAGAGAGAGACACAGAGAGACACAGAGAGAGAGAAAGAGAGAGACAGACAGACAGACAGAGACAGAGAGACAGAGGGAGAAAGAATTTGCTCCATTCATGGCTGTGCTCTGGTCAATGATGGCATCTTGGCTGCTGTCTCTCTTTTTCCTCCTCCCCATCCACACCAACCAGGGTTTGACACCATCACCACAGCCATTTCCTGGGCCCTCATGTACCTGGTGACCAGGCCTGACGTCCAGAGGAAGATCCACAAGGAGCTGGGTATGTGGCGGCTCGGGTTCTCCAACCAGGAAAGGGGAGACTGCAGCCCTGGTTCATGGATCAATCCACGAACACCTGTTATGTGTTTCTGGGACCCACCACCCTTGGATGCTTGGTATTCCCTCTCACCTAGAAGATGGAAGGGAAAGGCTGTTATTGTTGTGGTTTTGGTGTTGATCCTGGGGTTTGAACGCAGGGCCTGGGTGCTGTCCCTGAGCTCTTTCACTCAAGGCTAGCACTCTACCACTTTGCACCATAGCACCACTTCCGGTTTTCTGAAGGTTCATTGGAGAGAAGTCTCATGAAGCCAGGTGCCGGTGGCTTACCACTGTCATCCTAGCTACTCAGGACACTGAGATCTGAGGATCATGATCTGAAGGAAGCCCAGGCAGAAAAGCCCCCATGAGACTTTTATCTCCAATGAACTACTCAAAAACTGGAAGTGGGACTGTTGTAGAACACTAGCCTTGAGTAAAAAGAGATCAGAGACATCACCCAGGTCCTGAGTTCAAGCCCCACAACCAACAAAAACAAAAACAAAAAAAATAGAGTCTCATGGACTTTTCCTGCATGGGTTGGCTTTGAACCGTGATGCTCAGATCTCAGCCTCCTGAGTAGCTAGGATGACAGGCGTGAGCCACATTGCTCAGCCTGGCTTTTTGTTTTGAAGGAGCGGGTTGGTATATGTGAGGACATGGTCCCACAGAGAGTCAGGTGAGGAGACACAGGGGTGGGGAGCATAGAGACACCCGCAAAACTGTCCTGTGTGCTTGCAGACGCAGTGGTGGGCCGGGAGCGGCGGCCCCGGCTCTCTGACCGACCCCAGCTGCCCTACCTGGAGGCCTTCATCCTGGAGACGTTCAGACACAGCTCCTTCGTGCCCTTCACCATCCCCCACAGGTGCCTCCTCTGCCCTCTTTGTGTTCTTTTGTGTGTGTGTGTGTGTGTGTTGGGTGTGTGTGTGTACGCACGCTCACGCGCGCATTGGTGCTTATGCATACCCATGTCTGGGGCTTGAACTCAGGGCCTGGGCGCTGTCCCTGAGCTTTTTTACTCAAGGCTAGCGCTCTACCACTTGAGTCCCAGGTTCACTTCCGGCTTTTTGTAGATTCATTGAAATTAAGAGTCTCAGAGGAATTTTCTGCCCAAGCTGGCCTCCAAAAGATGATCCTCAGATCCTAGCCTCCTGAGTAGAAAAGATTATAAGAATGAGCACTGGTGCCCAGCGTTGCTGTTGAATCTTCTACCTAGAATTTGTAGGCCCTCAGAATCGAACCCTTGTCCAAATAAATCCTGGCACACTCCATTCCCTCGGAAGTTTTTTGTTTTTGTTTATCCACCTGGCAGAACTTACCCTTCAATATTTTCTAGAATTTGAAGCCCTGAGACCTTGATTTTGAGTTAGGCAACATTTACTTAATCCTGCATGTTGATATAGTAATTCCTAGAATAAAAAGCTTCCAATTCCCAGTGGCTCCAAGTATCAGCACAAAACAAAAACAAGCCAGGTCCCATGATACTAGTGGCTCACACCTGTAATCCCTGCTGCTCAGGAAGCTGAAATCTGAGCACTGTGCCTCTGAGGCAGTCCTGGCAAGAAAGTCCACGTGACTCTTATCTCCAGTGAACCACCACAAAAGCTGGAAGTGGAGTTGTAGTTCACGTAGTAGAGTGCTGGCCTTGAACACAAAAGCCCAGGAGCAGTCGGGAGCAGGTGGATCACGCCTGTCATCCTAACAACTCAGGAGGCTGAGCTCTGAGGATCATGGCTCAAAGCCAGCCAGGCAGGAAAGTCTCCGTGAGATTTTTATCACCAGTGGACCACTCAAAAACCAGAAGTGGTGCTGTGGTTCCATTGGTAGAGCACCAGCCTTGAGCACAAAGAGGCGCAGGAACAGCACCCTGAGTTCAAGCCCCAGGACCAGCACAAAAAATAAATAAATAAATAAGTAAGTAAGTAAGTAAGTAACTGCAAGGCTGGTCTGGCCCTGGCCACCCACCTGCTCCTTGCCTGCACAGCAGGGCCCAGTGCCCAGCTGGGCACCCAGCAGAGTGGGCACATGCTGACACTGAGGACCAGGGGCTGAGGAAAGGGCTCCCCTGTGCCCCTCCTCCCAGCTCCCATCTCTCCCCCCTCCCCACTCAGGTGGTGGGAAGGTACTGGGGTGTGGTGGTGAGCGGAGCAGGTGCACCCAGCTCTTCCAGCCCCCGAGGCTGACAGATCCTCCTTCCTTCCCCAGCACAACGAAGGACACCACGCTGAACGGATTCTACATTCCCAAAGAGCGGTGTGTCTTCATCAACCAGTGGCAGGTCAACCATGACCCGTGAGTACGCAGCGCGCATGCACTGTCAGGGCTGCGCTGTGGCTCACACCGGTGGCTCACACCTGTCATCTCTGCTGCTCAGGGGGCTGAGGTCTGAGGATCCGGGTTTGAAGCCAGCGCAGGCAGGAAAGTCTGTGGGACTCTCATCTCCAATTAAATCACAGAAAAAGCTGGAAGTGGTGCTGTGGCTCAAGTGGTAGAGCAGTAGCCTTGAACAAAAGCAGCTCGGGGACAGTGCCCAGGCCGTGAGGGAACACTGCAGAATTGGGGAGCAAAAAAAAAAGAGGTGAAGGTTGAGCTGTGAATCAAATGGTAACTCACTAGTCTTAAGTAAAAAAAGCAAATGTGAGGCCCTGAGTTCAAGCCCTAGTGCCAACACAGAATATAGAACTTAAAATATACAATATGAGATATTATATATGATTATGACACAGAACAATAAAATAGATTACATATGATTATGATATAGAATACATGGTAAAGTACCAGCCTTGAGCAAAAGAAGCTCAGGGAGTGTCCAGAACACACAAAATATTGTGCCTGAGCACTGGTTGCTCACACCTGTCATCCTAACTATCAGGAAACTGAGATCTGGGGATCATAGTTCAAAGCCAGCCCAGGCAGGAAAGTCCATAAGACTCTTATCTCCAATAAATCATCAAAGAGCCAGAAGTGGCGCTGTGGCTCAAGTGGTAGAGTGCCAGCCTTCAGTGAAAAGCTCTGGGACAGTGCACAGGCCCTGAGTTCAAGCTCCAGGATTGGCATTCATGCACACACACACACACAGAGGCACATGTACACACATACACACACTGTATAGGACATCTGTATATAATATGTACATATATCTGACGATATAGGACATCGATAATATAATGTATATACATACGTGTTCTAACCCTTGGGTTCTCAGCAGAAATCCATGTCAGCATCTTCCCTCAGCTGGGATTCTCCATCTCCTCTTCCCTTCCATGTCAGCATCTTCCCTCAGCTGGGATTCTCCATCTCCTCTTCCCTTGCAGGGAGACATGGGGGGACCCCTTTGAGTTTCGCCCAGAGCGCTTCCTCACCGATGGGGAGACCACCTTGAACAAGCCCCTGAGCGAGAAGGTCTTGCTGTTTGGCCTGGGCAAGCGCCGGTGCATTGGGGAGATTCCTGCCAAATGGGAGCTGTTCCTCTTCCTGTCCACGCTCCTGCACCAGCTGGAGTTCAGCCTGACGCCCGGCGTGGAGCCCGACCTCACCCCCACCTATGGGCTCACCATGAAATATGCCCGCTGCCCGCATTTCCGGGCGCATTCCCGCTCGGCCAAATGAACAAGGCCCTGCGGTGCCAGGGAAAAGGGGGCACCTGTGGGGCTTGGGTTTGATTGCTTTCCATTGTTGATTTTATGCAGATATAATGCTTTTCCCATAGGTCACATCGCCTGTAGGATATTCATAAAGTAGTGTAAGCATCTCCCTGTAAGCCCAGCACCCCCAGATTCGTGTGCATGTCATGACTGTCCCCACTGAACTTGCCACCCCATGCCCTCCACTCCCAGCTACGAATCTACTTCCTGTCCCTACTGCCTTGTGTTGCCTGGGGTAAAGAATTCATGTCCACGGAATGGGACAACACATAGTCTGCACCTGGCTAGTTTCCCTCAGCATACTTCTTTCAAAGTTTTTTTCCATTGGTAGCTGCTGTCACAATGTCCTGGTCTTTGATTTTAGTTGTGTTTCTTTTTTTTTGGGGGGGGGCAGGATTTGAACTCAGGGCCTACTCATAGCCAGGTGCTGGTAGTCACACCTGTCATCCAGATACACAAGAAGATAAAATTTGAGGATCACAGTTCAAAGCAGGCCTGGGCAGGAAAGTTCATGAGACTCTTATCTCCAATGAACCACCAGAAAACCAGAAGTGTTCTATGGCTCAAAGTGGTAGAGTGCTAGCCTTGAGCAAAAGAGCTCAGGGACAGTGCGCAGGCCCTGAGTTCAAGCCTCAGGCAGGTCTGGTATCTCTCTCTCTCTCTCTCTCTCTCTCTCTCTCTCTCTCTCTCTCTCTCACACACACACACACACACACACACACACACATATTAAACTTGTAGCTCACACCTGTAATCCTAGTTACTCAGGAAGCTGAGATCCAGAGAATCATCACACTTCAAGGCCAGATCAGCCAGCAAAGTTCACCAAACTCCATCTCTAAAACTAGCTACTCAGCAGGCTGAGATTTGAGGATCACGTTTCAAAGCCAGCATAGCATGAAAATCTAGGAGAATCTTATCTCCAATGAACTACCGATAAGCTAGAAGTAGAGCTGTGGCTCAAGTGGTGGAGTGCCAGCCTTGAGGAAAATAAAAAAGGCAAAGGAGAGTTCAAGGCTCTCAGTTTAAGCTCCAGTACACACACACACACACACACACACACACACACACACACACACGCATACACACACACACGCATACACACACACACACGCATACACACACACACGCACACACACACACACGCACACACACACACACACACACACACACTCACTTCTGGGAAAGGTGTTCCCAGGTTCTCAAGGCCTGGACAAAGCTACGGTGCGTGCAACTGTTTGCAAACATACCAGGCCGAGCCTGCGCCCACTTCCTCTCATTCCTTCCCCCACCCAAAGCTGGGTAGGGTGTGGGGGTGCTAGCGTGCCAGGGAACAATGAGAAGCTCTCAGAAGGAAATTCTCCTGGTGGACAGGCCACTGTTACCCCCCCCCCCCTTCCACCAACACCAGGCCTGGACAGCTAGTGTTCAGGCCTCTGTCTGTCTGTCTCTCTCTCTCTCTGTCCTTCAGCAACTACATTGTCATACTGGTGGCTCATAACTGTAATCCTAGCTACTCAGGAGGCTGAGATCTGAGGATCACAGTTTAAAGCCAGCCTGGGCAGGAAAGTCTTAGAGACTCTTTGGGGTTTGTTTATTTTTTTTGCCACTCGTGGGGCTTGAACTCTGGGCCTGGGCGCTGTCCCTCAGCTCTTCAGCTCAAGGCTAGCACCCTACTACTTGAGCCACAGTGCCACTTGCGGCTTTTCTGCTTATGTGGTGCAGGGCCTCATGCACGGGAAGCAAGCACTCTACCAAAAGCCTTCTGGCTTTTTGGCTGGTTTATTGGAGAAATACATCTCACAGACTTTCCTGCCCCAGGATGGCTTCAAATCTTGTCCTCAGATCTCAGCCTCCTGAGAAGCTAGGATTACAGGCAGGAGCCACCAGTGCCCTGCCAGTTTAACTTGTAAAACCTTGTCAAATTTACTGTGATTTTAATGCATCTATGTCCTGCTAGATGGATCCTTGAATGGTACAGGGAAAACTCATTAATTTCCTCAATATGCAAAGAGTTCCCACTAATACACACACACACACACACACACACACACACACACACACACACACACACACACAATGTAAACGTGCAAATAAATATGCAGGGCTAAGGATGTGTCTCAGTGGTAGAATTCTTATCTGGTATGCACAATCCCCAGCCTTGCAAAAATAAATAATAATTAGATATGTCTATCTAGGATAGTCCTAGAAGAGGATCACAATAGCTCAATAGCTATGTACATATGACCATATAAGATGATGCTAAGCAAAATAAACGCTAAGATATGGAAATTTAAAACAAACTGGATATGTCATTACAAATAGCAGTAACTGCCACTGAGAAGGAGCAAGGCTGGTGTGAGACAGGTCTGGGCTGGGCACCAGCTGGGCAGAGTCTGGCACCTGTTATCAAGCCACATGGGAGGTGGAGACTTGATAGGATGGCAGCTGGATACCAGACCATGGCAAAAAAAAAAAGTAAGAGATTCTATCCAAAACATAACTAAAGGAGGTTGGGTGCCGGTGGCTCATGCCTGTCATCCTAGCTACTCAGGAGGCTGAGGTTTAAGGGCTGGGAATGCGGCTTAGTGGTAGAGTGCTTGCCTAGAATGCATGAAGCCTTGGATTCAATTCCTCAGTACCACATACACAGAAAAAGACAGAAGAGGTACTATGGCTCAAGTGTAGAGCACTAGCCTTGAGCAAAAAAAGTTCAGGGGACAGTGCACAGGCCACGTTCGAATCCCAAAAGTGCCTCCCCCCCAAAAAAGTCTCAGAGACATACATTCCTGCTGGGCTGGCTTCAAATCATGACCTCAGGAGTAGCTAGGATTACAAAGTGAGCCACCAGTGCCTGGCTTGAATTTTGTTTTGTTTTCTTTTTTGGAGGGTGGGGGAGAAGGGTGCAGAAAGGAGGAAGAATGAACAAATGCAACCATGCTATTTAGTAGTCACTATGTGGAAAGTGAACCATGTAACTTATGAGTAAGGACAAGAGAGGAAAACTGGGGGAAAACAAAGAGAGGGGTGGCATTGTCCCTGCAAAAAGAAATGTCTTCATGGGGTTGGGAAGGTGGCTCAGTGGTAGAGCGCTTGCCTTGCATGCCTGAGGCCCTGGGTTCGATTCCTCAGCACCACATAAAGAAAAAAGCCCGAAGTGGCGCTGTGGCTCAAGTGGTAGAGCATTGGCCTTGAGCTGAAGAGCTGAGGGACAGCGCCCAGGCTCAGAGTTCAGGCCCCACGACCAGACCCAAAAGAAAGAAAGAAAGAAAGAAAGAAAGAAAGAAATGTATTCATTACCTGACTTAATGAAATGGTAACCCTCTCTGTACAACACTTTAATAACAACAATAAAATGACATAAAAAAATAGGTAATTTGCAGCATCCTGAAGGTGCCCAGACTCCAGCTACTTATTGGATTCCACTTGAAAATGAGCTACAGTTCCTTGAGCGGGTGCTCAGGGTTTCTTGGTGTTTGGCCCAGCTTGGTCCACACAGGCCTGGCTTGTGCTTCCTGGGTGGTCGGGCTGCTTACAGGGTGACAGACATCCCCTGTTATTTGAAGATTGGGATCTGACCTCAGGCCTGCTAGCAGTGTGTGTGTGTGTGTGTGTGTGTGTGTGTGTGTGTTGTGTGTGTTGTGTGTGTGTGTGTGTACACATGCCAGTTTGGGGGCTTGATCTCAAGATTGGGTGTTGCCTCTTAGCTTTTTCCATTCCAGGCTATGCTCTAGCATCTGAGCTATACCTCCACTTCTGGCTTTGTCTTTGGTTGTTTCCCTTTTTTTCTGGTTAAATGAAGATTAGACTCTCAGATTTATTGGCCTGGACTGGCTTTGAGCCACAATCCTCCCATCTCAGCCTCCAGAGTAGCTAGGATGACAAGCATGAGCCACCAACATCTGGCTGAGGCAGAAGTTTTGAGTTCCCTCCTAGCCTTCCTTCCTGGCCCTGCCTCCCCTCCATCCCCTCCCCATCCAACCAGACCCTGCTGCCTTGATCCAGCCGAATGCCCTGCACCTGTGGTTCCCAAATGCCAGATGGAGGGTGGACAGGCAGAGGGCAAATCTCCCTTGCTCCAAACTTCACAGCCCTTTTCTGCCCAGCAAACCCAGCACCTGGGACCCTGGCTGCCACTCAGGTACCAGCACAAGAGAGACAACTCTTTTGGGGGGGATGTTTCTGCAAATCAGCCTTAATGAACAGATAAGACCTAGAAGCTTCTGTCTTCTTTGCAGGGTAATGATCAAAAGAGAGCTCCTGTAGACACACCCCCACATGCTCAGGATAGCCCTGGGCCCCACAAAAGCGTCCTTCCTGCCCTCCTCGTCCATCCAGTGCCAGCATGGTGGTGGCCTTCGAATCAGAACAGCTTGGCAGCCACGTGCCCAGCAGCTGCCTGCAGCTCCTCGGGGCAGGAAAACCCGTCAGACTCTCCTTTCCAACTAGCCAAAAGGGAAAAAGAAAAAAAAGGCTGGAAACGGAGCTGTGGCCCAAGTGGTGCGGTAGCAGCTTCGAACGAAAACGCCCAGCCAGAGAGCCACGCCCGGAGCCCAAGTCCCAGCACAGGCACCAAAAAAGGGGGAAACTGAGGCAGGGAACGACGTCAGTCCCTCCCCTCCCCCAACCACTGGTGTGCGAGGACCCGGAGGCCGCCTCCACTTCCAGGGCCCCAGTACCAGGACCCCAGCTCAGTACCCCACACTAGGCCCCAGCAGCAGGAGGGACCCCGGCTCAGTACCCCACACTAGGCCCCAGCAGCAGGAGGGACCCCGGCTCCGTACCCCACACTAGGCCCCAGCAGCAGGAGGGACCCCGGCTCAGTACCCCACACTAGGCCCCAGCAGCACCAGGGACCCCGGCTCCGTACCCCACACTAGGCCCCAGCAGCAGGAGGGACCCCGGCTCCGTACCCCACACTAGGCCCCACCCCGCGCGCTCCGAGCCCCACCAGGCCCGGAATCTCCAGGCAGCCGAACGCGAGCCCGCAGGCTGCTCCCGCGAGGCCCACACAGCCGCCTGCTCGGCGCCGCCCGGCCGGGGGCTCCTCCGCGTACCAAGCCGAGCCGACCCCGACGTGCGAAAACCCTCAGCGAGGAGCTCTTCGCGCCCAGCCCACGGACGACGCCTGCGCGCTCGCCCTCCGAGGTCACTTCCGCTGTGATTCAAGGGGCGGGGCTATGTCGGAGGAGGCGAGGCTCAAGCACGATCGGGGCGGGGCCAGCTATGATGGGTGGGGCTCTCTGCTGGGGGGTGGGGCTCTCCTTCGGGAGGCGGGGCGCGACGTGAGGGGCGGAGCTTTCCCGGGGGCGGGGCGCGAGATGGGGCCGAGGTGGGCGGGGCACGCGGGAAATTTGAGCAGCCGGAAGCAGGCGGCGAGGGCGGAGCGCCGGAAGCCCACCAAGTCCGCTGGGGTCGCTAGGTCCTGAGCCTGCTCCACGGAGTCTGCGCAGTAGCTCGCGTCCCATCTTGCATCCTCTCCTGCAAATCAGGTGAAAAGCTGCTTTCTGAGCATGAGGACGCGACTCACGCCTGTCATCCCAGCTACTCGGGAGGCTGATGTCTGAGGATCGCAGGAAAGTCCCTGAGATGCTTAGTTCCAAGGAACCAGCAAAAAGCCAGCAGTGGAGCTTGTGGTTCAAGTGGTAGAGCACCAAGCCTTGAGCAAAAAGAGCTCAGGGACAGCCCCAAGTCCTGAGAGTCACCCCGCCAGGCATTTTCCTTTGCGTCTTTATATGCTTTCATATTTTTTTAAGAATTCTTTTATTGTGATTAAGTGAGTACATAATTTCCCAAATTTCACAGTATTATGGAATAATGATGCTCATTTAAAGTCACAAGCTCATTCTAACTTTCCTGGAGGGAATTGTCTATCACAGGCTACAACATATAATGGTGTAAACATATACACCGTACATGTGATCAGCAGCATGGGGATGTTCAACCAGATGAGTGGAAGTTCTTTGTTTCTTAAGTCCTATTAATTTTTGGTATCACCTAACATTTTAGATTTAACATCCACTTAACAGGGAGACCATGTACCGATATGCCTTCATAGTTAAAGTACTTGTTTGCTTGTTGGTGGTTGGTGCCACTACTGGGGTTTGAACTCAGGGCCTGGTTTAGTCTATCCTGAACCCTAAGAGCTACTGCGCAGCAGACACTGGTGGAATCAGACTCGCAGTTCAACTGAAGAAGAAGAGGTTCATTCTGGTTCAGGGGATGCTACCTCAATCAGCCCCATGTTGGCATCTGTGAAAGCTGGAATAAAATGGATGCATGTCCTCAGCCCTAACCTGATCCTTGCTCAGAAAGTGAATGGAGGAAGATCTGTGATCACAGCGAATCAGACCATGTATGCTCAGATCCGAGGCTGTGATTCCCTTCCTCTCTGCAGACAGCAGTGTGGGAGGAAGGGCAGCAGTGAAGTGACATTACCTGTCCTCCAGACTCACTGCCAGGCAGCAAGGACTTCACCCCTTGATTGACACCTCTCTTCTCACCACCAGGAAGCCCCGCCCAAAACTGGACACCCCTCCCCCAGGTACACACAGATGAGCGATGAGTTCGTTTAAGATTCAAAAACTCCAGTTTTTGCACAGTTTCCAGATAATGTTTTTATTTAATTTATGTAAAAGTTTTCTGCACATTTTTGTTTTCTTTTTCTTTTCTTTTTTTTTTTTTTGCATACAAGGCAAATGCTCTACCACTGAGCACCTTCCCAGCCCCTCTTTTTCGTGTGTGTGTGTGTGTGTGTGTGTGTGTGTGTGTGTGTGTGTATGTCTTGGGGCTTGAAATCAGGACCTGGATACTGTCTCTGAGCTTTCCTGCAAATGTCTTGATGATTGAGTCAGAGTTTTCTCTACTGCACTAAGGAAGTGATCTCAAAGTACTTAGGCAGGATATATGAAAGCATGCAAACACACTACAGACCAAAATTTTTAAACGGTTATGTGTACAAATTTTTTTTAACATAGACATTTTAGCTGGGTGCCAATGGCTCACAATTATAACCTAGCTCCTTAAGAGGTTGAGACCTGAGAACCACAGTTCAAAGCCAGCCCAGTGTTTTATCTCCATTGAACCACCAGAAAACTGGAAGTGGTGTTGTGGCTTAAAATGGTAGAGCACTAGCCTTGAGTGAAAAAGCTCAGAGAAAGGGCCTAAGCCCCGAGTTCAAGCCATATGTCTGACAAAAAAAAGAAAGAAAGAAAGCAAAGAAAAAAGAAAGAGAGATTTCCATCCTTGAGTGGAAAGGGGGAAACAAAGCCCAGGATATGTGGGCAAAATAAAATATTATTATAATATGATATATTATTATTATATATTTTATAATCATATTTTGTTTTTGTTTATCTGTTTATTATTTTGCCAGTCCTGGGCACTGTCCTTGAGTCTCTCTGCGCTTAAGTATAGCACTCTACCACTTGAGCCACAGCACCACATCCAGCTTTCACTGTGTATATGGTGCTGAAGAATCAAACCAGGGCTTCTTGCATGCTAGGCAAGCACTCTACCACTAAGCCATATTCCCAGATCTGAGTGCAATTGTTTCTTTTTTTGTTGATATTGTTTTTTGCCAGTTGTGGGGCCTGAACTCTGGGCCTGGGCACTGTCCCTCAGCTCTTCAGCTCAAGGCTTGCGCCCTACCACTTGAGCCACAGTGCCACTTCCAGCTTTTTCTGCTAATGTGGTGCTGAGGAATGGAACCTAGGCCTCAGGCATGCAAGACAAGCACTCTACCACGGAGTCCCAGCCTCCCCCCACTTTTTTTTAAGAGTTGCTAGAGTAGTGAGTGACTACCCTAAGGAAACCTAGAGGCACCCCACAATTCCAGAGACTGGAAAGGGAGGAGCACTAGGAAGCCCCCAGCACTCACCTCTGTCTGTGAGGAGCGGCTGAGCTGTGGACACAGGTCTCTGGGGCCTGGGATGCCCCCCCCAAGGATGGCCAGGGAAGGTCCTGAGGAATTGTCACCTTCAGATGGAGGAGGGCAAAGCCACCTTTATACAGGCCATGTGGGGGCCACGCCCCCTTCCCTGGAGCTGGGGAGGGCAGAGGAGGGGAAGGGGGGGCGGCCTGGCTGGAAGGAGAAGGGGCTTTTGGTAAGAACCCACCATGGAGTCGCCTTACTTATGTGCTGGTGGGTAAAAGGGTTGGGACAGGGACACTGGGACCCCCCTCCACCCCACTTCAGAGAGAATTCCCCAGGACAGCCAGGAGACAGAGTATGGGAGCCCCAATCCAGGGCAGGAGACCCCCATTTTTATGCCAGGAGAGAGCGTATCGGGGCCCAGCCCAGAGCCCAGGGGCCATTTTTGTGCCCACCAGAACTCAACAGGTACCTGTCCCCACCCCCACCCCACTACAAGGCAATGAGTCCAGGATGGAGCAAGTTTGCTGGCTGTGAACTTCTGAACACCCCTTCACCCCACTCCTACCTATCTAGGCTTGTGTGTGAAGCCCAGTCACCCTAGGACCAGGGTCACAGCCTGTCCAGAAGCTTCTGCCTGGCCCCATGTCCCAGGGCAGGAACGGGAATAGGGTGCGGGGGGATTTGGGGGAACAGTGTTGGTGCTGCTCCTGGGTTCTTTTAGACTGGCTACAACCCAGGGGACCCTCCAGGGACCCCCCACCCCATTCCCTTGTGGAGCTGCCAGCAATCTGGCTGGCTGGGTGCCTGTGCTCACACCTGTAACAACAGCCAACCAGGAAGCTGAGATCTGAGGATCGAGGTTCAAAACCAGCCAGGGCAGGAAAATGTGAGACGCATCTCCAATGAACCACCAAAGAGCCTCACATAGAGCTATGGCTCAAGCAGGAGAGCTCCATCCTTGAGTATAAAAGCCCAAGAACAGCACTGAATTTGAAGCCCAGGACCTGGACACCCTCTCCAAACAAATCAGGCCTGGGACTGGGCTGGGCAAGTAGCTGTGGGGGAGGGTGATAAGCTCCTGGGAGCAGGGAGGTTGAGGCAGGGGGGAGAAAGGGGCAGGGGAAAGCTTAAGGAGGGAAGTTGTGTGTGTGTATGGGGGTGTTGTTCAGGACCAGCTTGCATGTGGCCAGTCTCCATCCTGGCAGGGGCAGAGGTCAGTGGCCATCCTTGCCCTGCCTGGCCGCGGTGCCCATGGTTGCGTGCGAACAGGCCCAGAGGCTCATGCCAACCCAGATGCCCAGCATGGCCCAGGGCGGTGGATCAGGTTCAGTAAACACAAGGGGTGGAGGTGCGAGGAGAGGAAAGGGAGGGGAGGGAGGGCAGAACAGGGGGAGCAGAGAAGGGGAGGGGGAGGGTCAGGCTCTCAAAAGACAGGCTCCCCTGGCCTTGGGTCTGGGGTAGAAGGGGGATGGAGGGCCCTACCGCGCCCCCTTTGGTTTGCATGCCAGAACATTTCCTGTGCCCACAGTTTGACCCATACCTGCAGCTGGACACCCATGAGCCACACCTGACCCGCCTGGCCACCTGCCCTTCCAAGCTGGGTCCAGAGAGAAAGGTGAATTTGCATGTCTAGTTCAACCCAGTTCTCCTCCCCATCCGCCCTCTCCTCTCCTCCTGGCTCCTGAACTCAGCACACAGCACTCCACAAGGCCATGGCTCCCAGGGTCCCAGCCAGAAAACATCTCTGCCCCAACTCAGAGCCAGGCAATTCCTGGCATTGTGCTGTTCAAGGGCCTCTTGACTCCGGGAGAAATATACTAGCTAATTAAACCAATTCTGCTCCTCAGCTAGAAAGAGTGAGGATAGTAAAGAAATGCCACACACACCCCCAACCCCCACCCCAGGACAGGTAACAAATGAAAGCAGAGCCTGGCTGTAGAGGTAGCTCAAGCCTGTCATCCTAGCTACTCAGGAGGCAGAGATCTGAGGATCATGGTTCAAAGCCAAGCTGGGCAGACAGATCCAAGAGGGCTAGAAATAGAGGTGTGACTCAAGTAGTAGAGCATCAACCTTGAACAACAACAACAACAAAAAAAAAACTAAGCAAGAATGCAAGGCCAGGCATGGTGCCAGTGGTTCACAACTGTCATCCTAGCTAAAAAAAAAAAAGCCGAAGAACAAAGCCCAGGCCCTGAGTTCAAGCCCCAGGAATGACAGAAAAAAAAAGTAGCTGAGATCTAAGGATCATAGTTCAAAGCCAGCCCAAGCAGGAAAATCTAGAAGCTTTTTTTTTCCAGTCATGGGGCTTGAACTCGGGGCTTAGGCGCTGACCCTGAGCTCTTTTGCTCAAGAGTAGCACTCTACCACTTTGAGCCACAGTGACACTTTGGGATTTTGAGGGAGTAACTGGAGAGAAGAGTCTCAGAAGCCTAGTGCTGGTGGCTCACGCCTGCAATCCTAGCTACTCAGGAGGCTGAGATCTGAGGATCACGGTTCAAAGCCAGCCCGGGAAGGAAAGGCCATGAGACCCAGTTCTGGGGCTTAAACTCAGGGCTGGGTGAAGAACTTGCCTCTCCTCTCTTGGCCCAATCAGTTTATGTATCTAAAGATGGAATAGGAAGGATTGACCCCAGCCTCATCCAGAAGCCAGGCAAAATCCCAGGGCTGTGTGAACTTGTCTGAGATGCAGGTTGGGAAATCCACCTAAGCCCAGCTGTAAACATCCCATTGTGGGCCCTACTGAACGTCCCCACCTTCCTTGACCTAGTGGCTTTTTCATGAACCTCCTTGCTTGGACCTCCTATAAAAACCCAGCTCCTGTCCCAACTCTTGGGCACAACCTCCAAACCCGTGGGAAGGTCTGCGCCCCTGCTGCTCCTCAGTGAACAGCCCTGGCAAGTCCAGCCTCTTCCTTCTCCGTTCTCCTCCATTTTCCTAAGACTGGGCGCTGTCCCTGAGCTTCTTTTGCTCAAGGCAAGCATTCTACCACTTGAGCCACAGTGTCACTTCTGTTTACGTAGCACTGAGGAATCGAACCCAGGGCTTCATGCATGCTAGCAAGCACCCTACCACTAAGCCACCTTCCCAGCCTATGAGACTCATCTCTAAAAACCGGCCAGACATGGAAGTACAATTCAAATGGTAGGCTACCAGCCTGGGACAGCACCCAGACCCTCAGTTTAAGCTTCAAGATCTGCACACACACACACACACACACACACACACACACACACACACACACACACACACACACACACACACACACACACACACACACACACACACAGCAGAAGAAGAAATCAAGTATGTTGCTTGGTTTGCTGTCCACAATGGAAGGAAGGTACCAGAGGACAGACAACAGCTTAGGCCTCTGTCTCCAGCCTCTAGGACAGAAGGCAGGAACACTGGGATTACTCATCACCAACTATGCTGGGCTGATGGCCACACAACTTCAAGGGTCCAGGGGCTCACTAATCTCAGGGCAGAGAAGGAACTGACAGGCTCACGAGGTTTGAGGACCTTGGCCTGGAGTTGAACACTCAATCCTGGGTCAAAGTTTGCATGTCTTTGCGTGAGAAACTCTTTGGCTAGGATTCCTTTAGTGATCCTGATCAATACCAGGAGCTCAAGGACAGGGACACAGAGCAGAGGGGAGGAGAAGAGGGCTCAGGGGCCAGGGGCAGAGGAGAGGGGCTTCTTAGTTGAGAGCTGGTGGTTCACACCTGTCATCCTAGCTACTCCGGAGGCTAAGATCTGAGGATCAGAGTTCAGAGCCAGCCCAGGTAGGAAAGTCTCCACAAAGCAAGTGTGTCTCAAGTTGTAAACTGCTAGCCTTGAGCACAAGAGCTCAGAGACAGCACTCAGGCCCTGAGTTCAAGGACACACACAGACATACACACACAGAGAGACACACACACACACAGACACACACACACATACACACACACCCTGAGCCACCTTCCCAGCCCTCTGTATTTTTTTTTTAACCAGGATTTTCCCCTAAACACAATCCCCCCCCCCATCTCCACCAATCAAAGAGCTAGGGTTGTGGGCTTCAGATGACAAGCCCAGCTTGCATTGCACTTATTTATTCTATTGTCAAGGTTATGTGCAGAGGGGTCACAGTTACATTAGTAATGTAGTGATTTCATTTCTTGTCTAACTTGTTACCCCCTTCCGCCCTCATTTTTCTCTCCCTTTCCCACCTTCCCCAATCGCCCTTCCCCCTAGTTGTACAGATCATTTCCACTTGTGATTATCCATGTCTGCATTGCACTTTTTTTTTTGATCACTCGTGGGGCTTGAACTCTGGGCCTGGGCACTGTCCTTCAGCTTTTCAGCTCAAGGCTAGCACTCTACCATTTGAGCCACAGCACCACTTCCAGCTTTTTCTGCTTATATGGTGCTGAGCAATGGAACCCAGGGCCTCAAGCATGCAAGGTAAGCACTTTACCATTGAGCCACCTTCCCAGACCTGCATTTCCTTTTTCCTTGAGGGACAGGGAGTGTGGGGGGGTAGAAGGCTTGAACTCAGGGTCCTGGGCTCTTGCTTAACTTGTCCATTTCAGGGCTAGCACTCTACCCTTCAGCCACACCTGTACTTCTGCCTTTTGGTGGCTTATTGAATAAGAGTCTTACAGGGTTGGGAAGGTGGCTCAGTGGTAGAGTGCTAGCCTTGAGCTGAAGAGCTGAAGGACAGCGCCCAGGCCCAGAGTTCAGACCCCACAATCAACAACAACAAAAAAACAGTCTCACAGGCTTTCGTGCTCCGGCTGTCTTTGAACTACAATCCTCAGATCTCAGCCTCCTAAGTAGCTAGGATGACAGGCATGAGCCACCAGCTTCCGGCCACAGCACAAATCTTTGTTTATTTTTATTTTTTGTGGTTCGTGGGGCCTGAACTCTGGGCCTGGGCGCTGTCCCTCAGCTCTTCAGCTCAAGGCTAGCGCTCTACCACTTGAGCCACAGCGCCACTTCTGGCCTTTTCTGTGTATGTGGTGCTGAGGAATCGAACCCAGGGCCTCATGCATGCAAGGCAAGCGCTCTAGCACTGAGCCACCTTCCCAGCCCCAGAGAGCAACAATCTTGAATGAAAAAGTCCAAGAGAGGGCAAGGTGCTGAGTACCATCACACATGTGTAAGTGTGCACACGCAGGCATACACACACATATCTGGATCAGCCCACAGGCCTAACTTACACACCCTCAGCACCCTGTCCTGATACCTAGCCTGGTCCCTGAGAAACTGGACATTCATCCCCAGGGACCCACAGTGCCCTCTGGACCTCTTGCCGAGGAGCTGAGAGTAGCTGAGGTTCAGCTGAGAGAGGATGGCCCAAAGCCAAGGACTGACCTTGCCAGGTTGACATCAGCTGACCACAGAGCTGGGCCAAACCAAGAGGGGGCAAGATCTATAAAAGGCTTCTGCATCCAAGAGCCAGAAGAGCCAGACCAACCCGCAGCCCTGCTGATCTCGGTGCACCTGTTTTCCACAGGTACCTTTCTAGGCCTGCTCTTCTGTCCCTGGGATTTTCTGTTTATATCCTAAGAACTAAGGAAGATGGAAGGCTTGGGGAGTGAGGTGACTGGGGGGGAGGTGGGACGCTGACTTCTCATTCCTGGTCAGCATCTCTAGCTTTAGTTGAGCAGTTTCAAATAGGTAGGTTTTAGTTTTAGCCTCCCTCTGTCTCTCTCTCTGTCAATCGTGGGGCCTGAACTCTGGGCCTGGGCGCTGTCCCTCAGCTCTTCAGCTCAAGGCTAGGGCTCTACCACTCAAGCCACAGTGCCATGTCCTGCATTTTCTGCTTATGTGGTGTTGAGGAATCCAACTCAGGGTTTCATTCATGTGAGGCAAGCATCTACCACTAAGCCACCTTCCCAGCCTTTTTTTTTGCCTGTCCTGGGGCTTGAACTCAGAGCCAGAGGTTTGTCCCTGAGCCTTACTGCTCAAGGTTAGCACTCTTCCACATTGAGCACAACTCTACTTTTGGTTCATTGGAGCCCAGACGTTCTTGACTGGGCTGTCTGTGAACCTCGATCCTCAGTTCTCAGCTCCTGAGTAGCTGGGCCACCAGCACCTGGCTCAAGCAGGTGTGTTTCTAGGACCTAGAGTGGAGAGATGGGGAGAAAGGCCTACCTGGAACTAGAAAAATCCATAACCGGGCTGGGAATGTGGCTTAGTGGCAGAGTGCTTGAAAACTCCCTGGCCCTGGGCACATCCTACTTCAGCTTCCAAGACGCAGAGAACCAGGCACTGGTGGTGGCTCCTGCCTGTCACCCCAGCCACTCAGGAGGCTGAGATCTGAGGATCATGGTTTGAAGCCAGCTGGAGCAAGAAAGTCCATGTGGCAACAACAACCACAAAAATCATTTATTTCCACTCCAGCTTCAGAGTTAGAAACTGAGGTGGAGTTCTGAACGGGTGTCCGTGTCTAGTGAATGAATGAATGCACAAATGAATGATGACCCCCCTCCTTCTCTGCCTCTCTCCTTGCCCCCTGCACTCAGCACCCATGGCGCAGGCGCTGGACATCTCCTTTGCAGCCACTGAGCTGTTGCTGGTGACCGCCATCTTCGGCCTGGTCTTCTGGGCCATCAGAACCTCCACATCTCGGGTGCCCAAAGGCCTGAAGAGTCCGCCAGGGCCCTGGGGGTGGCCAGTGCTGGGGCACATTTTGACCCTGGGGAAGAACCCGCACCTGGCGCTGACCAGGCTGAGCCAGCAGTACGGGGATGTCCTGCAGATCCGCCTGGGGTCCACCCCCGTGGTGGTGCTGAGCGGCCTGGACACCATCCGCCAGGCCCTGGTGAAGCAAGGCGATGATTTCAAAGGCCGGCCAGACCTCTACAGCTTCTCTCTAGTGACCAATGGCCAGAGCATGTCCTTTACCCCTGACTCTGGGCCTGTGTGGGCTGCCCGCCGGCGCCTGGCCCAAGATGCCCTGAAGAGCTTTTCCATAGCCTCAGACCCAGCCTCCACATCTTGCTATCTGGAGGACCATGCAAGCAGACAGGCCAAGAGCCTTGCAGACACTTTCCAGAAGCTCACGGAAGAGTCCGGGTGCTTCGATCCCTATGAGCATCTGGTGCTGTCGGTGGCCCGCGTCATTGGTGGCATGTGCTTCGGGGGGAACTTTCCTCAGAACAGCGAGATGGTCACCGTGGTGACCAGCAGCCAGGACTTCGTGGAGGGAGCCTCTTCTGGGAATGCCGTGGATTTCTTCCCCATCCTCCGCTACCTGCCCAACCCCTCCCTGCAGAGGTTTAAAGACTTCAACCAGAAGTTCATCACGTTTCTGGAGAAAACAGTCCAAGAGCATTACCAGGACTTTGACAAGGTGAGCCAGGGATGCAGGTGATAAAGGAAGCAGCCACAGAGCCCGATGTGTGTGGGGAGGATGGTGGGGGGCTGGGGCGGGGAAGCCCTGAGGCCTTTCTCCAAGATGTACACACAGGGCTGGGAAGGTGGCTCAGTGGTAGAGCGCTTGCCTTGCATGCATGAGGCCCTGGGATCGATTCCTCAGCACCACATAAGCAAAAAGAAAAAAGCCGGAAGTGGTGCTTTGGCTCAAGTGGTAGAGCGCTAGCCTTGAACTTCAGAGCTGAGGGACAGCGCCCAGGCCCAGAGTTCAGGCCCCACGACCAAAGGAAAAAAAAACAATCTGAGAAAGGAAGTACCTATCAGCTGGGCAAGGGGACTCCCAGCTGTCATTCTAGCTACTCCGGTGGCTGAGATCTGAAGATCACAGTTCAAAGCCAGCCCAAGCAGGAAAGTCTGTGAGACTATTTATTATGTGTAATTAAGCACACAGAAGAGGCGCTGTGGCTCAAGTTGTAGAGAGCTTGCCCTGAGCTGAAGAGCTGAGGGACAGTGCCCAGGCCCAGAGTTCAAGTCCCACAACCTCCAAGAAAAAAAAGAAAAAAGAAAAAAAGAAAATGATGTTGTAATTAAGCATGCAAAAACCAGAAATGCTACTGTGGCTCAAAGTGGTAGAGCGCTAGCCTTGAGCAAAAGAGCTCAAGGACACAGAGAACCCAGACCCCAAGTTCAAGCCTCATGACTGAGAGAAAAAAGAAAAAAAGAAAGAAAGAAGAAAAGGAAAAGAAAGGCCTATAAAGGAGAGGATGGCATATTTCTGCCATGGGGGGGGGGGCTTCATTGTGAATGAAAAGGTCTTTATCCTGCCAGAACCTGAGCCCAGCATGGGGCTAATCCCCAGGTTACCTTTCCTTCCTGGATCCAGGCAGGAACTCTTCCTCCTAGGGAAACTGGACTTCTGGGGTCTGGGCTGGGGGGAGAGGTCAATGGGATACGGCATGAAAGGCGATGCCCTCCTTACCTGAGGCTATGGTACCAGCCAGGCTTGCCAGACTCTGCAGGCTGGGGTGGGCGGTGGGTACTGAAGGTGCCAAGCCGGGTGGGATGGGGCAAGGACCTGGCATGGGTGCCCTGAAGCTCGTCCTTCTCAGAACAACGTGCGGGACATCACAAGCGCACTGTTCATGCACGCGGAGAAGGAGTCCACGGCCAAGGGCGTCCCGATCCCCCGGGAGAAGATCATCAACATCATCAACGACATCTTTGGCGCCGGTAGGACTCAATTCCCCCCCACACACACACATCACACACACCCCTCAAAGGCTGAATGCTAGTCTTGAGGGGAAAAAAAGCTCAGGAACAGAGTCTAGGCCCTGAGTTCAAGCCCCTGGGTCTCCAAAAGAAAAAAGAAACAGACATATTGCCCAGCCTCCATGGCTCACATCTGTGATCCTAACCCACTCAGGAGGCTGAGAGATCTGAGGATCATGGTTCAAAGCCAGCACCAGCAGCCAAAGTTGAGAGATTCTTCTCTCCAATTAGCCGGCAAAAAGCTGGAAGGAGAGCAGTGGCTTAAGGGGGAGAGCGCCAGCCTTGAGTAGAAAATGCTAAGAAGAGTATGAGGCTCTGAGTTCAAGCTCCAGTATTGACACCCCACAGAGAGAGACACAGAGAGAGAGAGAGACAGAGAGTGACAGAGACAGAGAGCCAGAGGGAGAAAGAATTTGCTCCATTCATGGCTGTGCTCTGGTCAATGATGGCATCTTGGCTGCTGTCTCTCTTTCTCCTCCTTCCCCTCATCCACACCAACCAGGGTTTGACACCATCACCACGGCCATTTCCTGGGCCCTCATGTACCTGGTGGCCAGGCCTGACGTCCAGAGGAAGATCCACAAGGAGCTGGGTATGTGGCGTCTCCGGTTCTCCAACCAGGAAAGGGGAGACCTGGAGCCCCGGGTCATGGTTCAATCCATGAACACCTGTCATGTGTGTTTCCGATGCACCACCCTTGGATGCTTGGTGTTCCCTCTCACCTAGAAGATGGAAGGGAAAGTCTGTTATTGTTTTGGTTTTGATCCTGGGGTTTGAACGCAGGGCCTGGGTGCTGTCCCTGAGCTCTTTCACTCAAGGCTAGCGCTCTACCACTTTGCACCATAGCACCACTTCCGGTTTTCTGACGGTTCATTGGAGAGAAGAGTCTCATGAAGCCAGGTGCCGGTGGCTCATGCCTGTAATCCTAGCTACTCAGGAGGCTGAGATCTGAGAATCATGATTTGAAGGAAGCCCAGGCAGAAAAGCCCCCATGAGACTTTTATCTCCAATGAACCACTCAAAAACTGGAAGTGGGGCTGTTGTAGAACACTAGCCTTGAGTAAAAAGAGATCAGAGACATCACCCAGGTCCTGAGTTCAAGACCCACCACTGACAAAAAAAAAATAGAGTCTCATGGACTTTTCCTGCATGGGTTGGCTTTGAACCATGATGCTCAGATCTCAGCCTCCTGAGTAGCTAGGAGGACAGGCGTGAGCCACATTGCTCAGCCTGGCTTTTTGTTTTGAAGGAACGGGTTGGTACATGTGAGGACATGGGCCCACAGAGAGTCAGGTGAGGAGACACGGGTGTGGGGAGCATAGAGACACCCCCAAAACTGTCCTGTGTGCTTGCAGACGCAGTGGTGGGCAGGGAGCGGCAGCCCCGGCTCTCTGACCGACCCCAGCTGCCCTACCTGGAGGCCTTCATCCTGGAGACGTTCAGACACAGCTCCTTTGTCCCCTTCACCATTCCCCACAGGTGCCTCCTCTGCCCTTTTTGTGTTCTTTTGTGTGCGTGTGTGTGTGTGCACGAACGCGTGCATTAGTGCGTGTGCATGCATGCATTTGTGCATGCACATGCCCATGTCTGGGGCTTGAACTCAGGGCCTGGGAGCTGTCCCTGAGCTTTTTTACTCAAGGCTAGTGCTCTACCACTTGAGTCCCAGCTCCACTTGTAGATTCATTGAAATTAAGAGTCTCAGAGGACTTTCTTGCCCAAGCTGGCCTCCAAAGGATGATCCTCAGATCCTAGTCTCCTGAGTAGAAAAGATTACAAGAGTGAGTATTAGTGCCTGGCTATGCTGTTGAATCTTCTACCTAGAATTTGTAGGCCCTCAGAATCGAACCCTTGTCCAAATAAATCCTGGCACACTCTATTCCCTCAGAAATATTTTGTTTTTCTTGTATCCACCTGGCACAGCTTCAGCCTTGAATATGTTCTAGAATTTGAAGCCCTCAGACCTTGATTTTGAGAGTTAGTCAACATTTACTTCCTCCCAAATGTTGATCTAGTAATTCCTAGAATAAGCTTCAAACTCCCAGTGGCTCACACCTGTCATCCCAGCTACTCAGGAGGCTGAGATCTGAGGGTTCTAGTTTGAAGTCAGCCTGGGCAGACAAATCCCAGAGACTCTTACCTCCAGTTAACTAGCAAAAAGCTGGAAGTGGAGCTGTGGTTCAAGTGACAGAGCACCAATCTGGAGTGGAAAAGTGAAAGGCCTGGAGTCCAAGCCCGAGTATCAGCACAAAACCAAAAACAAGCCAGGTCCCATGATACTGGTGGCTCACACCTGTAATCCCTGCTGCTCAGGAAGCTGAAATCTGAGCACTGTAGCTCTGTGGCAGTCCTGGCAAGAAAGTCCATGAGACTCTTATCACCAGTGGACCACTCAAAGACCAGAAGTGGTGCTGTGGCTCCACTGGCAGAGCGCTAGCCTTGAGCACAAAGAGGCTCAGGGATAGCTCCCTGAGTTCAAGCCCCAGGACCAGCACAAAAATAAATAAATAAATAAGTAACTGCAAGGCTGGTCTGGCCCTGGCCACCCACCTGCTCCTTGCCTGCACAGCAGGGCCCAGTGCCCAGCTGGGCACCCAGCAGAGTGGGCACATGCTGACGCTGAGGACAAGGGGCTGAGGAAAGGGCTCCCTGTTGCCCCTCCTCCCAGCTCCCATCTCTCCCCCCTCCCCACTCAGGTGGTGGGAAGGTACTGGGGTGTGGTGGTGAGCGGAGCAGGTGCACCCAGCTCTTCCAGCCCCCGAGGCTGACAGATCCTCCTTCCTTCCCCAGCACAACGAAGGACACCACGCTGAACGGATTCTACATTCCCAAAGAGCGGTGCGTCTTCATCAACCAGTGGCAGGTCAACCATGACCCGTGAGTACGCAGCGCGCATGTGCTGTCAGGGCTGCCCTGTGGCTCACACGGGTGGCTCACACCTGTCATCTCTGCTGCTCAGGGGGCTGAGGTCTGAGGATCCGGGTTTGAAGCCAGCGCAGGCAGGAAAGTCTGTGGGACTCTTATCCCCAATTAAATCACAGAAAAAGCCAGAAGTGGCTCTGTGACTCAAGGCAATAGCTTTGAACAAAAGCAGCTCAGGGACAGTGCCCAGGCCATGAGTTATAGCTTCAGGACCGGGAAAACAAACAAACAGAACACTTGATAGTGGAGCTGTGACTCAAGTGATAACACACTAGTCTTAAGTAAAAAAAAAGCAAAAATGTAGCCGGGTGCCTGGGGTTCAGGCCTGTCAGCTACTCAGGAGGCTGAGATCTGAGGATTATGGTTCAAAGCCAGCCCAGGCAGGAATGTCTGTGAGATTTATCTACAATAAAATACATCAGAAAACCAGAAATGGATCCATGGCTCAAGTGGTAGAGCACTCACCTTGAGCTGAAGAGCTGAGGGCCAGCGCCCAGGCCCAGAGGTGAAGCCCCACATGTGACAAAAAAATAAATAAATAAAAGTGTGAGGCCCTGAATTCAAGCCCTAGTGCCAACACAAAATGTATAACTTAAAATATACAATATAAATTACACAATATATGATTATGACACGTAATATAATATTTATGATATATAATACATAGTAAAGTGCTAGCCTTGAGCAAAAGAAGCTCAGGGACAGTGTCTAGATCCTGAGCTCAAGCCCCAGGACTGGCACACACATACACAAAATATTGTGCCTGGGCACTGGTGCTCACACCTGTCATCCTAGCTATCAGGAAACTGAGCTTGAAGGATCACAGTTCAAAGCTAGCCTGGGCAGGAAAGTCCATAAGACTCTCATCTCCAATAAACCACCAAAGAGCTAAAAGTGGAGTTGTGGCTCAAGTGGTAGAGCACCAGCCTTCAGTGAAAAAGCTCTGGGACAGTGCACAGGCCCTATGTTCACACACACAAACACAAACATACAAATATACTGTGTATTATATAACATTTATATTTAATATGTACATATGCTGTTTGATATAGGACATTGATAATATAATGCATATACATACGTGTTCTAACCCTTGGGTTCTCAGCAGAAATCCATGTCAGCATCTTCCCTCAGCTGGGACTCTCCATCTCCTCTTCCCTTGCAGGGAGACATGGGGGGACCCCTTTGAGTTCCGCCCAGAGCGCTTCCTCACCGATGGGGAGACCACCTTGAACAAGCCCCTGAGCGAGAAGGTCTTGCTGTTTGGCCTGGGCAAGCGCCGGTGCATTGGGGAGATTCCTGCCAAATGGGAGGTGTTCCTCTTCCTGTCCACGCTCCTGCACCAGCTGGAGTTCAGCCTGACGCCCGGTGTGGAGCCCGACCTCACCCCTATCTATGGGCTCACCATGAACTATGCCCGCTGCTCGCATTTCCGGGCACATCCCCGCTCGGCCAAATGAACAAGGCCCTGCGGTGCCAGGGAAAAGGGGTCACCTGTGGGGCTTGGGTTTGATTGCTTTCCACTTGTTGATTTTATGCAGATATAATGCTTTTCCCATAGGTCACATTGCCTGTAGGATATTCATAAAGTAGTGTAAGCATCTCCCTGTAAGCCCAGCACCCCCAGGACCATTTGCATGTCATGACTGTCCCCACTGATCTGCCATCCCCCGCCCCCCACCCCCAGCTACGAATCTTCTTCCTGTCCCTATTGCCAAGCTTTTGAAGCAGGGAAGAAATTATCTAGACCAAACCCAGACGCCTCAATAAACAACAAGCAGACACTGCCGTGTTTGTCAATCTACATTGCACCAAGGCTAGCTCCTTGGGGACTGGAACTCAGGGCCCGGGCACTGTCTCTGAACTTCTTTTGCTCAAGGCTAGCACTCTACCACTTGAGCCACAGCACATCTTCCGGCTTTTTCTGTGTATGTGGTGACTTGGTACATGCTAGGCAAGCACTTTACCACTAAGCCACCTTCCCAGCCCACTTTGTTGTTGTTGTTCAGGACCTGGGACTTGAACTCAGGGCCTGGGCACTGTCCCTGAGCTTTTTCTTTTTTTTTTTCTCAGCATCAGTGCTCTACCATTTGAGCCACAGCCATATTCCTGGCTTTTTGCTAGTTCTTTGGAGATAAGAGTCTCCCAGGGCTGGGAAGGTGGCTCAGTGGTAGAGTGCTTGCCTTGTATGCATGAGGTCCTGGGTTCGATTCCTCAGCACCACATAAGCAGAACAAGCCAGAAGTGGCACTGTGGCTCAAGTGGTAGAGCACCAGCCTTGAGCTGAAGAGCTGAGGGACAGCGCCCAGGCCCAGAGTTCAGGCCCCACGACCAACAAAACAAAACAAAACAAAACAAAAGTCTCCCAAACTATTCTGCCGGGCCTGCCTTTGAACCATGTCCCTCAACTCTCTGCCTCCTGGGTAGCTAGGATTTCAGGCCTGAGCCACTGCCTCCTACCTCCCTAGAAGGGCAGGATAGTCCTGAGGGGGTTCCCCAAACTGACCTTGCAGGAACCAGAGGCGGCCATTGGTTCTCGCGCATGCCCAGGTGGCTCAGGGTTGCTAGAATTGGACACATACCTTGTTCTTCTGCACACCCATTCTGTTCCCTACAGCAAACTGTAGGTAGACCAGGCCAGTTCTGCCCTTCCCAATCACCCGGAATGTTCTCCCAGTTCTAGGAGACAGTCACCATTGTATTCACTTGAGCCGGGTGCTGGTAGCTCTCTCCTGTTGTCCTAAAGACTCAGGAGGCTGAGCTCCTTGGATCCTCCGTCAAAACCAGCCCCGGCAGGAAAGTCTGTGAGACTCTGATCTCCAATGAACCACCAGAAAACCGGAAGTGGCGCTGTGACTCAAGTGGTAGAGCGCTAGCCTTGAGCAAAAGAGCTCAGGGACAGTGTCCAGGCCCTGAGTTCAAGCCTCAGGTCTGGTATCACACACACACACACACACACACACACACACACATCAAACTTGTACTCACACCTGTAATCCTAGTTACTTAGGAAGCTGAGATCCAGAGAAACTGAATCTCAGTTCAAGGCCAAATCAGCCAGCGAAGTCCACCAATCTCCATCTCCAAAACTAGCTACTCAGGAGATTGAGATCTGAGGATCACGTTCCAAAGTCAGCCTGGGCAGGAAATTCCAGAAGAGCCTTTTGTTGTTGTTGTTGTTGTTTTGTCCATTGTGGGGCCTGAACTCTGGGCCTGGGCACAGTTCCTCAGCTCTTCAGCTCAAGGCTAGGACTCTACCACTTGACCACAGCCCCATTTCAGGCTTTTTCTGTGTATGTGGTACTGAGGAATCGAACCCAGGGCATGCATGCAAGGCAAGCGCTCTACCACTGAGCCACCTTCCCAGCCCCAGGAGAGTTTTATCTCCAATGAACTACTGATAAGCTAGAAGTGGAGCTGTGGCTCAAGTGGTAGAGTACCAGACTTGGGGGGGGGCGGGAAGCCAAAGGAGCGTTCAAGGCTCTGAGTTTAAGCTCCAGTACACACACACACACACACACACACACACACACACACACACACACAATTCTGGGAAAGGTGTTCCCAGGTTCTCAAGGCCTGGACAAAGCTACCGTGCGTGCAACTGTTTGCAAACATACCAGGCTGAGCCTGCGCCCACTTCCTCTCATTCCTTCCCCCACCCAAAGCTGGGTAGGGTGTGGGGGTGCTAGCGTGCCAGGAAACAATGAGAAGCTCTCAGAAGGAAATTCTCCTGGTGGACTGGCCACTGCTACCCACCCCCCTTCCACCAACACCAGGCCTGGACAGCTAGTGTTCAGGCCTCTGTCTCTCTCTCTCTCTCTCTCTCTCTCTCTCTCTCTCTCTCTCTCTCTCTCTCTCTCTCTCTCTCTCTCTCTCTCTCTCTCTGTCTCTTTCTCTCCTCCAGCAACTCCACTGTCAGACTAGTGGCTCACGCCTGTCATCCTAGCTGTTCAGGAGGCTGAGATATAAGGATCACGGTTCAAAGCCAGCCTGGGCAGGAAAGTCCTGAGACTCTAATCTCCAACGACTCACTCAAAAAGCAGAAGTGGAGCTGCGGCTCCACATGGTAGAGGAGTAGCCTTGAGTGGAAAGAGCTCAGGGACAGCACCCAGGTCCTGAGTTCAAGCGCTAGGACCGCCGCCTCCACCCCCAATGTTTGTGAATTGAGCTGCTCATTTTCCTTCCTATGTACCCCAAAACCTCTGGGCCCAGGCTCAGCCCTCTCCATCCATGGGAGAGGCAGCTCCAGATCCGATCTCCTGCCTTTCCTTGTGACCAGGAAGCTGGAACAGCAGAGGGCACCCCCCAACATGGCCACTCACCAGCCTGCTGCGTCCCCATGCCAACCCCACCTGGCAGGAATGCTGTCCTGACACATGAGAGACACGCCAGCAGACACGTACCTGGCTGGTGAGCTCATCCACCCCAGCTCAGACCCGGGGCCCACCCACGCAGGCGCACACCTGACCACACCTGGCATCTCCTGTAGCTGTGCACACATGTTGGGGACCAGCACGCCCCGTGCATGCCCTCCCTGTACCCTTGGTACTCTTGTTTTGTGTGTGCTAGTCCTGGGACTTGAACTCAGGGCCTGGGTGCTGTCTCTTGGCTTTTCCCATCCAAGGCTAGAGCTCTACTATGTGAGCCTCAGCTCCTCTTCTGGCTTTTTGGGTTTTTCTGTTTCTTTGTTTGTTTTTTTTTGTTAGTTGTGGGGCCTGAACTCTGGGCCTGGGCGCTGTCCCTCAGCTCTTCAGCTCAAGGCTAGCGCTCTACCACTTGAGCCACAGTGCCACTTGTGGCTTTTCTGCTTATGTGGTGCAGGGCCTCATGCACTCTACCACTGAACCACCTTCTCAGCCTTCTGGATTTTTTGGCTGGTTTATTGGAGAAATATGTCTTACAGACTTTCCTGCCCCTGGATAGCTTCAAATCATGATCCTCAGATCTCAGACTCCTGAGAAGCTAGGATTACAGGCAGGAGCCACCAGTGCCCTGCCAGTTTAACTATGTTAAACCTTGTCAAATTTACTGTGATTTTAGTGCACCATCTCTGTCCTGCTAGATGGATCCTTGAATGGTATACAGATAAATCGTTAATTTCCTCAATATACAAAGAGTTCCTACTAATATATACACACATATATATGTGTGTATATATGTATATATACACATATATGGATATATGTGTATATATGTATATATACATGTATATATGTATGTGTGTATATGTGTGTATGTATGTGTATATAAGTATATATACATGTATAAATATATACATATATATACAAGCCCAGTGCTGGTGGCTCACTCCTGTAATCCTATTAGAAGTCTGTTATCTGGGGATGGAGGTTCAAAGCCAACCTCAGGAGACCAATCAGAGAAACTCCTATCTCCAATTAACCAACAAGAAGCTGGAGGTGGAGCTGTAGCTCAAGTGGTACAAGCATCAGCCTTGAGTGAAAAAGCTAAGGGATCAGCAACCAGGCCCTGAATTCAATTCCCAGTACACACACACACACACACACACACACACACACACACACACACACACACACACACACACACACACACACACACAAATAAATATGCAGGGCCAAAGATGTGTCTCAGTGATAGAGTTCTTATCTAGTATGCACAAGGCCCAAGGTTCAATCTCCAGCCCTGAAAAAATAAATAAAAAATAGATATGTCATTCCAAGTGGCACTAAATGCTATTGAGAAGGAGCAAGGCTGGTATACGAGACAGCCTGGGCTGGGCACCTGTCATCCAGCCGCATGGGAGGCGGAGACTTGACAGAATGGCAGCTGGATGCCGGACCATGGCAAAAAAAAGTACAAGACTCTATCCAAAAGATCACTGAAGCAGGGCTGGGAAGGTGGCTCAGTGGTAGAGCGCTTGCCTTGCATGCCTGAGGCCCTGAGTTCGACTCCTCAGCACCACATAAGCAAAAAGAAAAAAGCCAAAAGTGGCGCTGTGGCTCAAGTGGTAGAGCGCTAGCCTTGAGTTGAAGAGCTGAGGGACAGCGCCCAGGCCCAGAGTTCAGGCCCCAAGACTGACTAACTAAAGCAGGTTAGGTGCAGGTGGCTCACACCTGTCATCCTAGCTACTTGGGAGGCTGATATCTAAGGATCATGGTTCAAAGCCAGCCCCAGCAGGAAACTGGGAAGTGGCGCTGCGGCTCAAAGTGGTAAAGTGCTAGCCTTGAGCAAAAAAGCTCAGGGACAGTGCCCAGACCTTGCATTCAAGCCCCATGACTGACACCCCCATGACTGACTGGGTGCTGTAGGTGTCCCCCAACCCCAGTTGCCAGTTTTACCCCCTTTCTCCTGTCCAGATCTGCCCTCACCCTTTGTGCTGGGGACGAACCCTACACTGCCCCCGTGTGGTCATTTGGACAAATTCAGGCTCCAGCAACAAATATAAGGAAAGTAAATATATTTGTTTTATTAAATGGCAGCTCCAAGACAAATTTCATATCTTTCCTTGGCCTGTTTTTTTTCTTTTTTCTTTTTGTTTTGTTGGTCATGGGGCTTGAATTCTGGGCCTGGATGTTGTGCCTGAGCTTTATCGCTCAAGGCTAGTGCCCTACCACTTTGAACCACAGGACCTTTTCTAGTTTTCTCAGGGTTCATAGGAGATAAGAGACTCATGGGGGCTGAGAATGTGGATTCATGGTAGAGTGTTGGCCTAGCATGCACGAAGCCCTGGGTTTGATTCTTCAGTGCCACATATACAGGAAAAGCTGGAAGTGGTGCTGTGGTAGAGTGCTATCCTTGAGCCAAAGAAGCTCAGGGACAGTGCCCAGGCCCTGAGTTCAAGCCCCAAGAGTGGCCACACACACACAAAAGAGTCCCATGGACTTACTTTCCTGCTCAGGCTGGCTTCAAATTATGATCCTCAGATCTCAGCCTCCTGAATAGCTAGGATGACAGGCGTGAGCCACCAGCACCTGGCTTGAATTTTGTTTTGTTTTGTTTTGAGAGGGAGGAACAAAAAAGGAGGCGCAGAAAGGGAGGGAGGAAGAGTGAACAAATGCAGTCATGCTATTCAGTAGACACTATGTGGTAAATGAACTATATAACTAACGGGTAAGGATGAGAGAGGAAAACTGGGGGAAAGCCAAGGGAGGGTGACATTGTCCCTGCAAAAAGAAATGAATCCATTACCTGACTTATGAAATGGTAACCCTCTCTGTACAACACCTTCATAACAATAAAATGACATTAAAACATAAAATAGGTAATTTGCAGCATCCTGAAGGTGCCCAGACTCCAGTTACTTATTGGATTCCACTGGAAAATGAGCTACAGTTCCTTGCGCGGGTGCTCAGGGTTTCTTGGTGTTTGGCCCAGCTTGGTCCACACAGGCCTGGCTTGTGCTTCCTGGGTGGGCGGGGGTCGGGGTGGAGTGGGCGGGGCCGGGTGGGTGGGCGGGGCCGGGGTGGGTGGGCGGGGCCGGGTGGGTGGGCGGGGCCGGGTGAAGTGGGCGGGACCCCTTGCAGGGTGACATATTTCCTGTTATTTGAAGATTGGGTTTGGACCTCAGGCCTGCTAAGAGAGAGAGAGAGAGAGTGTGTGTGTGTGTGTGTGTGTGTGTGTGTGTGTGTGTGTGTGTGTGTGTGTGTGTGTGTCTGTGTGTATGTGTGTGTCTGTGTGTGTCTGTGTCTGTGTCTGTGTGTGTGCGTACATGCCAGTTTTGGGGCTTGATCTCAAGATTGGGTGTTGCCTCTTAAATTTTTTCCATTCCAGGCTATGCTCTAGCATCTGAGCTATACCTCCACTTCTGGTTTTGGTTTTGGTTGTTTCCTTTTTTTTCTGGTTAAATGAAGATTAGACTCTCAGATTTATTGGCCTGGATTGGCTTTGAGCCACAATCCTCCCATCTCAGCCTCCAGAGTAGCTAGGATGACAAGCACGAGCCACCAACATCTGGCTGAAGGCAGAAGTTTTGGGTTCCTTCTTTGCCTACCTTCCTGGCCCTGCCTCCCCTCCGTCCTCTCCCCATCCAACCAGACCCTGCTGCCTTGATCCAGCCGAATGCCCTGCACCTGTGGTTCCCAAATGCCAGATGGAGGGTGGACAGGCAGAGGGCAAATCTCCCTTGCCCCAAACTTCACAGCCCTTCTCTGCCCAGCAATCCCAGCGCCTGGAACCCTGGCTGCCACCCAGGTACCAGCCCAAGAGAGACAGCTCAGGTTTGGGGGATGTTTCTGCAAATCAGCCTTAACGAACAGATAAGATCTAGAAGCTTCTGTCTTCTTTGAAGGGTAATGATCAAAAGAGAGCTCCTGTAGACACACCCTCCACACGCTCTCGGCAGCCCTGGGCCCCACAAGGGCGGCCTTCCTGCCCTCCTCGCCCATCCAGTGCCAGCATGGTGGTGGCCTGTGAATCAGAAAAGCTTGGCAGCCACATGCCCAGCTGCCTGCTGATCCCCTTTGCCACATCTCTTGCCCAGGACCCTTCCAGAGAAGTCCTTCCCAAAGCAGACAGGGATCCTGGGGTGATTTCCAGAAGGCTGGTTCCTGCAACTCGGTGAACAGATGATCAATCATGCTTTTTCTGGAAGTGGACTTACCCCAGCGCATACCAGGCCATCCCTGGCCAGCAGTAGCCCTGGGTGCTCTCAGATGGGAACTGGCCCCGCTGACCCTCGAACAGGGTCTTCTCCAGGCTCTATCACAGTCAGGCCTGGGGTCTGTATGTGTCCACTGGGTCTGGGGCTTGGGGATTTTGCTCAGATTCAGGTGATCTGGGATGTGCCCACTAGGGGGCACCACTCCCCCTCAGATCTGCCCAAACAGGCAATGACAAGACCAAACCAACACTGTGTGTGTGTGTGTGTGTGTGTGTGTGTGTGTGTGTGTGTGTGTGTGTGTGTGTGTGTGTGGTACGTCCACCACCAGTCCTGGGACTTGAACTCAGGGTCTGGGCACTGTCCCTTAGCTTTTCCACTCAAGGATGGTTCTCTACCACTTGAACCACAGTTCCACTTCCAGCTTTTTGCTGGTTAATGAGAGATAAAGAGTCTCACGGACTTCCCTGCCAGAGCCGACTTTGAAACACAATCCTCAGATCCCAGCTTCCTGAGGAGTTAGGATGTCAGGTGGGGGCCACCAGCACCAGGCAAGAACAAACCCAGTTTTCATGAGTGGCTGGGAGCTGGTACCCTTTCTCCAAGTTCTTCTTCTCCCCCAGCCTTGCTTCCATGGATGGGGCCAGGGTGCCCACTTAGGGACTCTGTATCCCATCCAGGCTGGCATCAGCTAGAGATCAATGGAGTTGTAAGAAGCCGGCACCGGTGATCACGCCTGTCATCCTAACTACTCAGGAGGCTGAGATGTGAGGATCACGATTCAAAGCCAGCTGGGGGAAGAAAAGTCTGTGAGACTCTTGTCTCCAAGGAACCACCAAAAACTTACCAGTGTAGCTGTTGCTCACGTGGTAGAGTGCCACCCTTGAGCAAAAAAAAACAAACAAACAAAAACAAAAACAAACCAAAAACACAGGGACAAACACCCAGGCCCTGAGTTCAAGTCCCAGGACTGGCACAAAAACAAAAAAACCAAAACCCAGAAAAGAGAAAACCACCGTGGGGCGATGGCAGTTGGCTGAGGAAGTGGAGGCCTTTCCCGTGCGGTTTGAACCGGATGCAGCCCCCGTGTGCATGCCACCTTCTTCTCCCCTATCCGCTGCCTCCTGCCACCCTGTGCCCTGGTACCCCCGGCCCAGTGCAGCCAGCACCCAATGTCAATCCTTCACCCCAGAGGCTGACAGCTGGGGATCGGAGGTTCAAAGCCAGCCCAGGCAGGAAAGTCTGTGAGACTCTGGTCTCCAATGAACCACCAGAAAACCGGAAGTGGCGCTATAGCTCAAGTGGTAGAGCACCAGCCTTAAGTGGAAAAGCTATAGGGTAGTGATCAGGCCTTGAGTTTGAGCCCCACCACCAGACTCTCCTAAAAAAAAAAAAAAAAGAAAAGGGCTGGGCTGGGAAGGTGGCTCAGTGGTAGAGTGCTTGCCTAGCATGCATGAAGCCCTGGGTTCAAGTCCTTAGTACCACATACACAGAAAAAGCCAGAAGTGATGCTGTGGCTCAAGTGGTAGAGTGCTAGCCTTGAGCAAAAGGAGCTCAGGGACAGTGTCTAGGCCCCGAGTTCAAGCCCCAGGACTGACAAAAAGAAAGAAAAGAAAGGAGAAATGCTGAGTCCCTAGCATCAACCTGGCCTTTTCTTCCACGAGTGACCCCCTTTCTACCACCCCCATGGCTCCGTGAGATCCCATAACAGGGAGATGATCCAAATCCATGCCCTTTCCTCTTGATCCTGCCAGACCCCCGGAGAACGCGAACGCGCAACTCAGCCAAAGCAGGCGGATTGAGGTGCTGGGGTGGGGGGGGGGGAAGAGGGCGGCCGCTGTGGTCTGTCCCCTCCCCAGTGTGGCCCAGGCACCTGTCCCCAGGGAAATACACGGGGACTTTGCTGGAAATCAGCCTCTAATCTTGGGCTTCCTGTTTTCTGCCCTGGGGGCCTGCCCAGAGCAGTGTCAAACTACAGTTTCTCTAAATTGTCATCTTGTACCCAAGACAGGGAGGGGGAAGGGAGGAGGGAGGAGGCCAAGGAGGGAGGCTGAGGGCAGGAGGCCAGGGAGGAGGCCCAGAGGGACCCCCCCTCCCCCATACTGCTAGGGAACCCAGGGAGGGGGGGTCCACAGTTCTCCCAGAGTTGCTTTAGACTCTTGGACCCCACCAGACTCCAGGTCTAGCCTGAAGGCCTGGCTCCCCACCGGGCTCTCCACACCCCACTTCCTCTTCCCCCACATTGGGGGACCAGCAGCCCAGCCTGGGGAAGTCCAGGCTCCCTGGGACTTGAACTCAGGGTGCTGTCCCTGTGCTTTCCCCTTCCCTCAAGGCTGATGCTCTACCACTGGAGCCACAGCGCCATTTCTGGCTCTTTCTGTGTATGGGGTATTGAGGAATCGAACCCAGGGCTTCACGCATGCTAGGCAAACACTCTACCACTGAGCCACACTCCCAGCCTCCAATGAGACTCTTATCTCCAATGAACCACCAAAAAATAAAGCCAGAAGTGGAGCTCTGGCTCAAGGGATCGAGTGCTACTTGAGCCACACAAGGCCCTGAGTTCAAGCCCCAGTACGGACACCAACACCAAACCAAACCAAGATGATGTTAGTTTCCATCGGAGAAGAGGTGGAGCCTGGATGCAAATTCAGCTTTATTTGACTCCAAAGTTCACACTTGGGGGTGGAGGGGGAGAGCACACCCAGGGAAAAAGAGGTGAAGGTTGAAGGTAACATTGACAACAGAGATGGTTTGCACCAAACCCCCACTCGGCCCAGCTCAGACAGCCAGAGCAAGAAGGAGAGTGTCAGTTCCTCCCTTCCAGAAGCATCTGCTGGGGTTGCTGAGACAAGGCAGCCCCGCCCCCCATGCAGGGAGGGGGGGGGCTGTTTTATCATTTCATCTTGACGTCAGAGGAGGGAGAAGAGCGAACATGGCCAGACAGTTCCCCCACCCCCCTCCAGGCCTTGATCTGTCTGGATGGCGAAATGTGTGTTCACTGTTCCCAAACTCATCTCTCAAAGAAGAAATTGCCCTCAGAGACCTTAGGTCATTAGCCCAAAGCCACACAGCTTGTTCGCCAGCCAGCCCAGATCTGAACCTGAGATTGGAACCCAAATCCCACTCCCTCCCCCTACTTTTATTTTTATTTTTTCATCATGCCACATCTATTGCTGAGATCTTCTAGAAGCTTCTTCAAGGGACATCTTTTTTTTGGGGGGGGGTCCAGTCGTGGGGCCCGAACTCTGGGCCTGGGCGCTGTCCCTCAGCTCTTCAGCTCAAGGCTAGCACTCTACCTCTTGAGCCACAGTGCCACTTCCAGCTTTTTTCTTTTTGCTTATGTGGTGCTGAGGAATCGAACCCAGGGCCTCAGGCATGCAAGGCAAACGCTTTACCACTGAGCCACCTTCCCAGGCCCTCAAAGGACATCTTAGTTCTCCATATACCCCCTCCTCTCCCCCCCTCATTGTACCAAGGTTGGCTCCTTGCTAGAACACTGTTCCCAAGATTTTCTGGGTCAGAGGGCCAGCCCCTGCCCATCTCCTGGTACTCAAGAAGGTATGTGTGCGTGCGTGTGCCTGTGTGTGCCTGTGTGTGTTGTGTACATGCACACACCTGTACATGCTGTAGTTTAGACTAAGGGCTTCGTTTATATTTTGGTTGGTTGTGGGGCTTGAACTCTGGGCCTGGCCGCTGTCTGTGAGCTCTTCAGCTAGTGCTGAATCTCATGGCCTTTCCTGCCCAGGCTGGCTTTGAACCACGATCCTCAGATCTCAGCCCCCTGAGTAGCTGGGATGAGCCACCAGCCCCCGGCTAACTCAGGGCTTCTTGATGGCTAGGCAAGCAGGCAATGTTTGCTTTTGTTATGTTTTGGCTAACGTCTCCAGTTTTTGCCTGAGCCCAGCCTCAGATCAAGATCTTCCTGTCTGTGGCTCCTGGACAGCTGGATGGCAGGTGCACACTTCCTTGTTCATCGGTTGACATGGGTCTCAATAACTTTTTTCCTGGACTTCCTGCTATCCTGACAATGTCCAACTTCCAAGAAGCTGGGATTACAGGCATGTACCACAGCACTAGCCCCCCCCTTTTGTTTTTGGTGCCAGTACTGGGGTTTGAACTGAAGTTTGTTCAAGGTGAGCACTCTACCACTTTGAGCCACAACTCCACTTCTGGATGTTTGGGGGTGATTCATTGGAGATAAGAGTCTCACTGACTTTTTCCTGCCCAGGCTGACTTCAAACCACAATCATCAGATCTCAGCCTCCTGAGCAACTGGGATGACAGGCGTGAGCCACCGGTACAGGGCCATGGTGCTGTTTTTATAACTGAGAGCTGATGACCCAGGCAGGAAGCGGAATCCTCATTAACAATGAGATATAATAACAGCCCGTGTTTAATTGAAGACTTCAACGCGTGGCAGCCACTGCACGGTTAGCACTTGGAACCTCTTGACTCATTTCCTCTAAGCAAAATGCAGTGATAAGTCGGTGTTATCCTTTTCCTCCATTTGAGCAAGTGGAAAAACCAGGGAGCCCAGAAAAGTCAGGTAACCAGCCCAAGGTGACACAGCAACTAAGTTCCTCCAGGATGAAAAAGAAAGGAAGGAAAAAGGAATGTCCTTGTGAGTTCCCAGTGCTACTCACCACCTGGCCACAGTGAAGGTCCAGCAATAATGAAAGCCTTCCCTGGGGGGGGCCCTGGGCAGGAAGGCCTGGAAGTTGTGCTGAATGAATGAATGAGTGAATGAATGAATGCTTACTGCAGAATGGAGTTCCACAGGCCTGAGGGCGGGCTGCAGGGAGGCCCAGGGCTGGGCCCCAGGCGGGGCCGGGACCCCAGGCCGTGCAGGGACCCCCAGGCCCCGCCCCGCCCCCGGCCCCCTCGCGGGCGGCCCGGCCACGCCCCCTGCAGTTCCGCGAGCGCCCGGCAGGCGGCGCCGCCCCGCCCCCTCCCCGCGCAGGCGCAGTGCGGCGGGCGGAGGATCCGGGCCGCGCTTCCTCCCCGCCGGGCCTGCGAGTTTCCTCCCCGCCGAGCCCGGGGCGAGCGGCGCGGACGCCGGGGAGGTGCGGCCGCCGAGCCCCGCGCCGCCGAGCGGAGCCGAGCCGCCCTCCGCCCGGCCGATCGCCGCCGGGGCGGGGTCGCAGCGCGGCGCCGCCGTCGGGCCGTGCGCGCCCGCGGGGCGGGGACCTCGGGGACCCCCGGAGCCGGGGCCCCGCCAGGCCCGGCCCGCCGCCCGGGCTCGGATCGGAGCCCTCCGCGCCGCGCGCAGACATTGTTCCCGCCGCCCGCCCCGTGCCCGCGGCCGGGCCGGGCAGGCCGCGCCACGGGGCGCGTCCTCGGTGCTCCGCGCCCGGCGCTCGGCGCCCCCCCCCGGCCGCATGGGCCGCCCCGCAGGCCGCTGATGCCGCCCGGACCGCGGTGCCCCGACCGAGGTGAGCGCGGGGGGGGGGGGGCGGGGCGGGGGGGGTCCCCGCCGGGGAGGGAGGACCGGGCGTGGAGGCCGGCCTCCGCCCCCTCCCCGCCCCCACCCCGCCGCCGCCGCGGGTTCGAATTCTCCCGGGACTCCCGGCAGGACCCGGGCCCGGAGGGGGAGGGGCAGGGGGAGGGGGGGAGGAAGAGGGGGGGCACTGACCCCGAGTGTCCCCAGGAGCCCCCGGGGTCAGCACACAGACACACACACACACACACAGAGGCGTGCACACATGTACACACGCACACGCATGCACACGCAGCTGGACCCAGACACATGCAACCCGCCTGCAGACACACACACACACTTGCATGCACACATACGGATACACTCACTTGCACACACATACGGACATGCACAACACACGCACACCTGGTGTGGAGCTCGCTCGCCGTGGAGGACCCCCCGGAGTTCTGCCCTTTCCAGCCCCAGCATCCCTGCTGGCCCGGCCAGTCCCTTGTCCTGAGTCTGAACCTGTGCTCAGAGCGCCAGGCCCGAGCCAAGGGAACTCTGACCCCTGGGTGGGGACAGGGGGCAGGGCTGTGGGCTTGGGTGGAAGTGACCCTGGGCATTATTTAGAACTGCTTAGCGCCTGAGCAGTCCATTCTGCCCAGGCTTCTTAGCGTCCAAGACCAAGGGTTAGGTACGGAAGTGCCCAGCCACTGGATCAGTGGAGTTAAAGTAGGAGTTCCCTGCCCTGCCCAGGTTGTACACTGAGAAGCTGAAGGGTGGGTCTGGGGTGATTTCAATCCCAGCTCTGCACAGCTGGACAGCTCTGAGTCAAGGAGAACCAGGGACTAGCTCCCCCAGCCTGGCCCAGCAGGGAGCTTGTGGGGAGCACGTGGGCCCCCTGCACAGGGTTGGAGAGGAGGAAGAGGACTTCCGGCCTCACTCTGCATCGGGGAGTCTGCCTAGGGGAGGTTTGATGCTTGTGGCTGGGGATCCTGGGGAGGGAGGCTCCTGAGATCCTGACCGTGGCCCCCTCGACCACATGTTACCACAGCTGGCTCAGGAGCAAACCAGCCAAGTGCAGAGCACCAACGAGATGAGGACAGGCAAGGTAGGACCCTGGGTGTATTGGCAGCTTCCTCCAGCCTTGGCAGACAAGCACGGGCCTACATGCCTGTCATGGTTGGGTGCTTCTTTACCAGCTCTGAGCTTCCAGGGTGCAGTGCTGAGTCCCAGTGCTGAGTCTCAGGCCGCCATGCAAATGGAGGGTGTTTTTTATTTGGTGAACTGAGTGCTTTCCTCTCTCTCTCTCTCTCTCCCAGAAGTGGCTGTTCTTTCTGTCTCGTGTTGAGTCTGGGGTACGGGAAGCCCAGAATATGATTGTTGTCCCCGCATTGTCAGAGCCTCAAAAGGCTGAGCCCACAAATGTTGGAGAGGAAATAGAGTTCAGCCACCCCTGAATGGTACAGATAGAGGCAGAGGCCCAGAATGCACAGCGTGACCCAGGATATCTCCGCATGGGCAGATGGGTCAGGCCGTGCACCCACTGGGCTTCGTTTTTTTTTTTTTTCTTTTCGTGCTGGTACTAGAACTTGAACTCAGGGCTTGGGTGCTGTCCCTTCACTTTCTTCGCTCAAGGTTGGCACTCTACTGCTTGAACCACACCTCCACTCCCAGATTTTTTTGGGGGGGAGAGTAGTTAATTGGAGATAAAAGTCTCACAGACTTTTCTTGCCCTAGGTGGCTTTGAATGTCAATCCTCAGATCTCAGCCTCCTGAGTAGCTGGGATGACAGGTGTGAGTCACTGGTGTCTGGCCATTGGTTTTATCTTTTGAGGAGCAGAGGTGCTGAGTCACAGGAAGAAGACAGTGTAGAGAGAGCCATGCCCACCAGCAAGAAGGCCTGTCCCCTACAGAAATATGGATCTGAAAGCTATGGGGCCATGTTCTCTGGGGCTGGGCACTCACCTACCCTTTCCAAAGCCCTGAGTTTAATTCCCCATGCCACAAAAGGAAAGGAAAAGAGAAAATGTTGTTTCTTTAGTGCCGGTACAGGGGCTTGAACTCAGGCCCTTAAGCTGTTTTGTGTTTTGGTTTTGGTTTTGCATAAGGCTGATGCTCTATTACTGGAACCACAGCTCTCCTTCTGAGAAAATGTCACTCAGAAAAGTAATGCCAACCAGTCACAGTGGTATTCCCAGAATCCTGCCAGTCTAGAGACTAACAGGAGGATCTGGAAGTTTCCTCCCTCCCCCAGGCTCTATAGTAAAACCTATCTCCAAAAAAAAAAAAAAAAAGACAAGAAAAAGAAAGCCAGATAACTTAGAAGACAAAACTAAAGTAGCCCATCTGTCTCTCGGGCAGCTGGCACTTGGTTAGCGCTGCCTGCCTCTTCCCAATCACATCCTTTCTTGGTCACCGTGGCCACCGTAGTGCTGTGTGCTGGTGGTGTCATTCTGAGCGAATGCAGCCACACCTTCCTGGGGCATCAGGCATCTCTTCTTCCCCTGCTGCTCTTCCCAGGAGCCTCCACTACTTACTGAGCAAGCACATCCTTCCCATCTGTCGCTGTTGTGGGGGCTGTTACTACGAACCCCTAAAACAACCCGAAGCACGCAGGCAGTTTGGCATCCAGCCCTCCAGAGTACCATAGCACTGAGCTGGGGTGTGGGTAGGTGTGTGTGTGGTGTGGCGGGGGGAAGGACGGACTCTGAGCCCAAGGGTACCCCAAGCCACCCTCGGGTGGCTTCAAGGGACAGTGTGATCCAACCAAGAAGGAGCTGGAAAGTACCTGATGTTGGCTCACGCCTCTCATCCCAGCTACTCAGGAGGCTGAGTGCTGAGGATCCCTGTGACTTTGTATCTCCAATGAACCACCAGAAAACCGGAAGTGGAGCTGTAGCTCAAAGTGCTACAACATTCATCTTGAACATCAATAAGTAGCCAAGCAGAGCAAAAGGCCCTGAGTTCAAGTCCCACCACTGACACACACACAAAGAAAGTGCCAGGCTCTGACCCTCCCCACTCCTCCCCCAGGACCAGTGCTTGTACCACACGGGGTAGTCCTTGTCCCAACCCCTCCAAAACCTTCCCCTCCTGAAGCTCTGGGCTGCCCCTCTTCCTCTTCAAGGACTCCCTGCCCCTTCCTTCCTCCTTCTACCCTCTCTCTCCATCACCATGTGGGTGACTGGCAGGGGCCTTGGTGTCCAGGGCCTGATTCTACCCATTTTCCCTTTCAGAAGAGAGAGAGAGAGAGAGAGAGAGAGAGAGAGAGAGAGAGAGAGAGAGAGAGAGAGAGAGTGTTGCATGTGTCTTTGCAGTTCCTGGGGCTTTCACTGAGGGCCTGAGTGCTGAACCTGAGCTGGTGCTTCACCACTTGAGCCACAGCACCACTTCAGCCTTTTTATTCCCCCTGGTTAATTGGGCATAAGAGTCTCACAGACTTTCCAGTTCTGGCTTTGAAACTGTGATCCTCAGATCTCAGCCTCCTGAGTAGCTAGGATGACAGGCGTGAGCCACCGGCGCCTAGTTACTTTTTTGTTCTTTTGAGACGGGGTCTCTGTGTGTAGCCCGCGCTGGTGTCATAACTCAGCCTTCTGTAGGCTGGGATTCTAGGTGTAGGCTATACACACCAGGCTTGAGAAGCCCCTTCCAAGAGTGTCGCCACGCTGCCCCTCCCACTTCGGGAAAGCTGGCCCCGCCCCATTCGTCCCAGTGGGAATTGAAGTCTCAGGAGCCAGCCTCAAATTCCCATCCTTCCCTGTAGCCTAGGAAGGGAGAGAAGGCTGGAGGTGGAGAGGGGGTGGGAGGACTCTAGGGCCTCCCACCTGTGAGCTGGATGGAACCCAGATGGGTGGCAAGGCCCCCCGAGGAGTGGGGTGTGTTAGCATCCTCCTCCCGCAGGTCTAACCTGAGTGTCTGCTGCTGCGCCTCTCCCTGCTTCCCTCTCGCCTTCTCGCACACTTGAGTAACCGGGAGTGCCACCCCGAGGGCAGTGGGAAGGAGCCCGTCTCTGCCCGCCACTCCCTGTTTCTCCGAGAGGCCTGAGCCCCGGGTGACCCTGGATGAGTTGGGACTAACTAGGCACGGGGCTGTGTGACCTGAGACCCTAGCCGCCAGCCGCTGGTCTCTGTTGCTGCGGTCTGGGGAGATGGGCACTCATTACAGCCGCCCTCCTGCCCCGAAGCTCTGGCCAGGATGAGGTCACAGGGCGGGGCCATCCCCCAAGGTTCTGGCCCCATGGCCTGGCTGGGGCGAGCCCTTGGCTGGGGACAGGATGGGTGGAGGAGGAGGGGGGAGCACGGTTTCCCTCCTCCCCTGCTAGGCTCCTTCATCCAAGGACTGGAAATAGAATCCACTAAGTAACGATTAAAGTCAAATTCAGACCTAAAAATAAAGAAGCTCTGCGGGTCCCCTGCTGGCTGAGCCCCTGCCCCCCACTCCCCCCCCTCGTGATCGGGTGGGGGGCAGCTCTGGGAGTCCTCGGGGTGCCCACGGCATCCGTTCAGTACAGAACAGCACAGAAGGCCCCGAGGATCTCCCTTTGCATGGGGAAACTGAGGCCCAGAGCGTGGCGTGGCCCGCCCAGCCCCCTCTGCAGGCCCCCAGCACCCCCACCCACCCTTTCTCAGGCTCAGTTTCTCTTCCTGGTTCTGGGGCGCCGTGCTGAGGCCGCCGCTCAGCGCCGCCCACACCGGCCGCCCCGCCCTCCAACCGCAGCTTGCCTCCGCCTCCCCTCCCCTTCTGTGGTCTAGAACCAGCGGAGGAGGGCTGTGCCCGCCCCCCCCCCCCACGGCCCAGTGATCCCAGCGCTGAGTGCTGGGGAGGTCTGTGGTTCATCTGACCCTCTACAACCTGCCTGCTGCTCGCCAGCCTGGCTCTGGGCTCCACCCAGCCAGTCCACAGCCAGTATTCTGTGCATGCTGGGAGGGCAGGGGAGGGGCGGAGAGGGGAGGAGCGGGCTGGCCACTGGGCTGGCCAGGGTGGGATCAGACCATCATTGGTCTCAGGAGGGCCTATGAGTCCCTCTTCTCCATGAGATGCTCAGGTTTGCATGGGCTGGCAGAGTCTTAGAGGACTTCCTGGAAGAGGCGGAAGGACAGAAACCTTAAGGAAGAGGCCTAGTGGGGCAGAGACCCTTGTTTGAAGCTTCTGTGGTGAAACCCTGTAGGAGCTCTGTGTGTGTGTGTGTGTGTGTGTGTGTGTGCGTGCGTGCGTGCGCGCGCGCTAATCCTGGGGCTTGAACTTGGGGACCACAGTTATCCTGAGCTTTTTTTTTTTTTTTGCTCAGGTTTGGGGCTCTACCACTCTTCTGGCTTTTCTGGTAGTTTAGTGGAGCTAAGAGACCTCATAGACCGTTACGCCCAGGCTGGCCTTGAGCCATGATCCTCAGCTCTCAGCCTCCTGAGTAGCTGGGATGACAGGTGTGAGCTCTTAACATCTCTGTGCTGGCCCACCCGGAGAGTGGTGTGGGGGGGGGGGGAGGCAGAGCGGAGCCTAAGTCCTTCTTGTAGCCTTGAAAGCCAGGTGGTTCCAGGCCAGTCCCCCTAATTAGCCTCCTTCCTCCTATCCAGTAGCCATGACCGTATTTGGTGTTTCTGGAGGTTTTCCAGGCCCAAACCAGAGTCTGTTGGAATACGTCTGGCTTTTGAACTGCGATCCTCAGCTCTCAGCCTCAGTAGCTAGGATGACAGGCCCGAGCCCCAGGTGCCAGCCCTGGGCTGTTCTTCACCATTGGCCCTGTAGGGGGCAGCACTGGCCGCCTCCAGTAGCCCAGTCTGCGTCCTCTGTGTCGCCCTCAGCGCCTGACCTCTGTCTGGGGCTGGTGTGTCCTTCCATCCCACTTCTGAAATGAAACTTCTGTACGTCTGCCCCATGGGCCTCAGTCTCCCTTCCGGTCACAGGGCTGGGTGACTTACAGGAGCGGTTAGAGGCTGTGTGCAAATGCATGCAAATGAGATGCAAATACAGTGGCCTGGGGCAGGGGACTCTGGGGAGGCCATGTCCCTGGGCCCTGTGGCCGGTGCCAGTGTGTGTCGGTAATTAGGCCCGTGAGCGGTAATTAGAAACCTTTCTGGGCCAGGAGCGGCTGCTGCAGCCGCAGTGCACCCCGGGGAGGGGGGGGGGCTCCCTGCCCAGCCCCCACCTCCCCAACCGCCAGACAGGATTTCCGGTCCCCTGCAGGGGGGGGGGCGGGCAGAGTGACAGGACAGGGAGTCGCTGTCATTCTGTCACTTCTGCTCATCACCCCCCTCCCGTCCCTTAGTGCGGCGTGGGGGTGGGGTAGGGCAGAATGCTGTGGAGCCCAAGCCTGGATCTTTCCGCTGTAAGCATCTCTAAGCACCCCGCTTGGGGGGCTGGGGTCAGCCCGGGTGCCTGGCCAGGGTGGCACGGTGCCCTAAGCCTGGCACCCTCTGCAGAGCCAGCATGGGGCGGGTATTTCTGCTGCCAAACCAGCCCAACTGCTGCAGCCTCGCCCTCCTCAGGTGTTGGGGCGGGGGGTTCCCGGATCTGAAACCCAATTCTGCCTCTGCACCATGGGAACGGCTTCCGTCTTCATGAACTCTGTTCCCATCTGGGGGAGTCGCAACCTGAGTCTCCTGAGTCTTCCCCGCCCCCCGTCCAGGGCCAGCCCTCCCCCACCCCCATCCCTACTCCCATAGGACCACTGTCTTCACTGCTTGCTTGCTTTCAGCTCTGGGGAGGGAAACTTGGGGTGTGGAGCCTGCTAAGCAGGTGCTGTACACACTAAACTACACCAGGCCGTGACCAAACAGACTGCAGTCAGGAGGGTAGGAGCCCGGCCTGCATTGGGTGTGGGGGTCCTCACCACCCCAGGCTGGACACAGAAAGAGTTGGGGAGTTCTTGGGACCCTCCTGCTGGCCTAGCATGGCCTGGCTCTGGACATGGGAATGCTCCCAGAGGCTGCCTCAAAGAATAAGGCAGCCAGATGCCCGTGCCTCACGCCTGGAATCCCAGCTTCTCAGGAAGCTGGGATCTGAGGAACAAGGTTTGAAGCCAAGCATCCTGGGTAAAAAAGTTAATCAGACTCTTTTTATCCTCAAAATAGCCCGCAAAAAGCAAGGGCTGAAGGTATAGCTCAAGTGATAGAGTGCCAGCTCAGTGAGCCCAGCACAAAGCCCTGAATTCAAACCCCGGTACCAAGCACAAAACAGGAACGAGAAGCAGCCAGGTGCCAGTGGCTCCTGCCTATAATCCCGGCTACTCAGGGGGCTTGAGATCTGAGGACAGAGGTGTGAAGCGAGCCTGGGCAGGAAAAGTCCGTGAGGCTCTTCTCTCCAATGAACCACCCAAAACGCTGGAAGCCGAGCTGTGGGACAACACACACCCAGGCCCTGAGTTCAAGGCCCAGGATCTGCACAAAACAAAACCAAAAGGATAAGAAAGCCAAGGGACAGCCCTGTTCCCTAATTGTCCCTCCCCCTGGGACCCAGCTTAGTCCCTGCAGGACCTGAGTCTCTGGGGGCCCGGCTTTTGCCCCCAGCCTCTGCCCCACTTCCCCTTTTAGGGGGTATTTTTAGCTGGGTGTAAACAGCTCCCATGCCACGCCCGCCAGTAAGTAAGCAGGGCAGTTTCGGCAAGGGGGGGAGGGCTGCTGGCCTTTGACCTTCCCTGCCCCCCCCCGCCCACAAGCCTGCCTTTGGGGGTTCCAGCTGCCTCCAGGGCCAGCCTCTGGACCCCCAGTCCCTCCTCAGCCCACCTCCCCGACCGCCTGGACTCCGAGAAAGGCCAGCCTGCCGCCACGGCCACTGACCTCAGCGCCTGGGCACCGTGCCCAGCCGTGCCCCGGACCCCAGCGCAAGGGCTGCTGGGAGCATGGTTAGGGCAGGAAGTCAGGGACTGTGGGTCCCGTGGGGATGGGTGACAGTTGATGTCCCTGGGGAGGAGGGGGTCGTGAAACCTAGCCCTGCCCCCTGTGGATGCATTGCAGCCTGCCTTCCCCGCCTCTTCTGGTTTCACTCATTCGTTCACTCATTCATTCGCTCACTCAGCAGCTGGCATTATGGGCCCGTGGGGGGGGGCTGGGCTGGACTTTAGATACCCCCACCCTCCGCCAGAGGCCAGGCCAGCGGGGTCCTGGGAGCACTTTGCTGAGCATACCCTGAGGCCGGGCAGCCGGGTGCACAGCTCGGGGACCAAGGAGGAAATGAGCCAAAACTGTGCCTGGTGTTCAGTTTTATTTTCAGGGGGAAGGTAATAAATAGAAGCATGTGGCTTTTAAAAAGGAATAAAAAAAAGTGGGGAGGGGCTGGGGCTGCTGAAGACTCTTTTCTCCAACTGACCAGCAAAAGCTGAAAGTGGAGCTGTGGCTCAAGTGGTAGAGCTCCAGCCTTGAGTTCGAGTCCTAGTACTGACACCACAAAGGGGTGGGAATAGGGTCAAAGAAGGACCAATTAGCAGATATGAGGTAAAAAATACATGCTCCTTGAACTCGATTCCTCTCTTCCTCAGCCGAGCACACTCTGCCAGCCTCTTGCTGTGTCTTTCCAGAGATAATCGGGCATACTGGTGGAATTGGGGTTGTGTTACATGTTGTATTGCTTGCTGAGGGCTGTCGCTCTACCACTTGAGCCACACCTCCACTTCTGGTTTTTGGTAGATTAGAGATAAAAGCCTCACAAACTTTCCTGCCTGAGCTGGCTTTGAACAGCGATCCTCAGATCTCAGCCTCCTGGGTAGCTGGGATGACAGGGGTGAGGCGCGGTGCCCTGGGCATCCTTCGTTGTTGCTTAAAGTGTTGATGTTTGGCGTTCTGGCCAGTTGTTTTGGACGCTGTTGTGTTTCCTGGTGGGAGAGGGGCGGAGCGGCTCCTGGGAGCCCTCCCCGCCTGAGCCACGCCCCCTGCTCTGGTTCTAATGGGGTCTTGACTGCCTTTTGCTTCAGGCCTCTCCAGCAGAATTATAGAATTATAGGCGTGTGTGTAAAGCCTCTGCTAACCTAGCTCCAGGTACCCCACCCCAGCTGTTCTTCAGTTTTTGGGCTTCTGTGATCCGCCTCTTAGGCCGTCGGTCATGGCTGGGACCATCGTCACACACTGTGGTGTCCGGTGGCCGGCTGCACTGTGGAGATGAGTTCGCCAGGCTAGCCTGGCTGGGTGATCCTCTGAGCTCAGCCTCCAGCAGAGCGACAGGTTCGTGCCCTGGCGCCCAGCTGTGGATTGGGAAGAGGACCCCCGCTGATCTCAGACTCTGAGTCCCATTCTCTGTTGCCCAAGTAGCTGGGATTCCAGGCATGAGTCACCATGCATGCCCAGGCCTTGGATTGATTCACTGATTGACTGACTGATTAACAAGATATCACTATATAGTCTAAGCTGGGCTGAAACTCATGATCTTCCTGCCTTGACCTCCCAAGTCCTGGGATCACAGGGGTCTCCGGCCCTGCTCCACCAGCAGCCATCTTCCAGTGACTTGGCTGGGGTTTTGCTGCTTTATTTACTGTGTGGTGGGAGTTCCCTGCAATCTGTTCAGGCCCTGTCTAAGCTGGGGGCTGGGCTGTTCTCTTTTGGGGGTGGGCGAGCAGGTATCTGGTGATAGGTGTGTCCGTCCCCCCTCGAATGGACCAGGAGTCTGTCCCCCATCTCTTGTTACTGAAAACAGTCCTGCAGGGACTTGAAAGAGCCCCAGCTACACCCACAGATCGCCGAGTGGGAATTACTGGGCTGGGGAGGGAAGGAATGACAAGGCGGGGCGGGGGGGGGGGGGGGGGCGGGGCTGGGCCAGAGAAAAGCAAGAGGTACCAAAAGCCAGCAGATGGTGACAGTCAGGGCCAGGGCCAGATCCCGGTGAAGGGCCCAGACTGGTGTATGGAGGCCAGCTCTCAGTATGTGTGTGTGTGTGTACATGTGTACGTGTGCGTGTGCATGGTGCATGCGTATGGGTATGTGTGCATGCAGGCACTAGTACTGGGGCTTGAACTCAGGGTTTCATGTTATTACTTCAAGCACACCTCCATTTCCCACATTTTGGTTGTTAAGAGTCAGGACTGGCTTTGAGTCTCGATCCTCAGCTCTCAGCCTCCCGACTAGCCGGGATTACAGGTGTGAGCCACCAGCAGCACTGGAAGAAGTGGACACTTGTGGTGTTGCTGGGCAGCGCAAGCAGAGGACTCAAGGTTCCCTGGAAAGCGGAACAGCTCAGTGGCTCAGACCTGTCATCCCGGCTACTCGGGACGCCAAGATCTCAGGATCACAGATCAAAGCCAGCCTGGGTGGCAAGGTCCATGAGGGTTTTTGGTTGTTGTTTTTGTTGTGTTGGTTTTTTGTTTTGTTTTGTTTTTTGGCTTGAACTCAGGGCCTGGGCACTATCCCTAAGCTTCTTTTGCTCAAGGCTAGCACTCTACCACTTGAGCCACAGCCCCACTTTGGGCTTGTTCTGTGTATGTGGTACTGAAGAATCCAACCCAGGATTCATGCATGCTGCACAAACACTCTACCACTAAACCACATTCCCAGCCCCAGACCATGGGACTATCTCCAGTTAACCACCAAAAAACCAGCAGTGGAACTGTGTTAGAGCACTAGCCTTGAATGAAGAAAGCTCAAGGACAGTCCCCAGGCCCTAACCTCAAGCCCCAGGGCACACACACACACACACACACACACACACACAGCCTCCTTGCCGTGTAGCCGGGGGTTTGGCCCCCAGGTCTCCGCCAGCAGCACGGGATAATAGTACCCTGTCCCCCATCGGTGTGATGCGCCAAGGACAGGGCCTGGCACCGAGTGCGTGCTCAGAAACCCGGCCTGTGATTATTTTCATTATTGCCATCACGGCGGTGGGAGGCGGCGGCGGCAGCTGCAGGCCGAGGAGTGTTTGCAAACTGACAGCTGGAAGGATGATTCACAGTAGGTCTGCCTCCGCGCCTCCCGAGGAGCTTCGAGTGTGGAAGGGGCCGGGGAGGCAGGGGGGGATGGAGAGCGGAGAGCGGGCAGAGCCCCCGGGCTGCAAGGGCGTGGAAGACGGGCCCCGCCAAACACAGAGGACCCCTCAACTCAAGCCCAGGCTGTGTGACCAAAGTGTTCAGGTCTATAAAAGTGGGGTAGAGGGCTGGGAAGGTGGCTCAGTGGTAGAGAGCTTGCCTTGCATGCATGAGGCCCTGGGTTCGATTCCTCCGCATGAGGCCCTGGGTTCGATTCCTCCGCACCACATAAGTGGTGCTGTGGCTCAAGTGGTAGAGCGCTAGCCTTGAGCTGAAGGGCTGAGGGACAGCGCCCAGGCCCAGAGTTCAGGCCCCACCACCAACCAAAACTAAAACAAAATCGGGGTAGAGCTAGGCACCAGTGGCTCACGCCTAAAATCCTAGCTACTCAGGAGACTGAGATCTGAAGGTCATGGTTCAAAGCCAGCCCAGGCAAGAAAGTCAGTGAGACTCTTATCTCCAGTGAACCACCAGAAAACTGGAAAGTGGCACTGTGGTTCAAGTGGTAGAGCGCTAGCCTTGAGCTGAAGAGCTGAGGGACAGTGCCAAGGCCAAGTTCAAGCCCCATGACCAACCAAAATAAAACGGGGGTGGGGGGGTGGGGAGGGGTAGTCCTGGTGGCTCACGCCTGTCATCGTAGCTACTCTGGAGGCTGAGATCTGAGGATTGCTATTTGAAGCCAGCCTTGGCAGGAAAGGCCATGACACTCTGGAGGTGTGGTTCAAGTGGTAGAGCACCACCCTTGAGTGGAAAAGCTCAAGGATGGTGCCTAGGCATTGAGTTCAAATCCCAGGACTGGCACACACACAAAAGGAGCGGGTAGGGAGAGCTCCGGAGCCCCGCCGTGGGCTGCTCGGTGGGCTGGCTTCTGGAATCACGCTCCTGGGCTGGTCCAGTACCAGGCAGCTCTAGAGTTGGGGTCTCCGTCTCCCCCACAGCCTGGCCTCAGGGCTCTCTCTGCCCCTGTCAGGACGGGTGGCGTGAGGCTCCAAAGCTTCAGTCGGTGACGCAGGGCTTTGAAGCCCAGGTCTGCCGGTCGGCTAGAAGTGTGTGTCAGAGGTGGTGGCCCTGGCCACGCTCCCAGCCGAGCCCCCCAGGCCACTCTGACTCAGAGTCCAGTCCTGGGCCGTTGCAGGGGCAGTGGGATCCACAGTGCGCATGTCCTGTGTACACAGTGTCCGCCAGGCTCAGCGCTCCTCCTCCCCCCCCACCCCCCGGGCTTGGCACTGCCCGCCGGGCGCTGGTCCTCCAGTCACCATACAGTATGGACCCTGGAAGGCCTCGGCCCTCCAGCTCGGCCCTGACCTGGGACGGGGTACACAACCCCGATCCCAAGGCCCCCCTGGACAGCACGGCCTGGTGTGTGGGAGCTCTCCCCTCACCCTTCCTTCTCCCCACAGCTCTGATGGTACCAAGTGGCCGGTGGGCCTTCCTCTGAGCCGGGGACCCCAGATCTCCTACGAGGATGTCAGCAATACAGGTACCACAGGGAGGGAGAACGGGGGGCCTGCTCCCCCTCTCCCAGACCTCTGGCCCAGCCCAGGTTTTCTTTTTCTATTTTTTGTTCTCTTGTGCCAGTCTGGGGGCTCGAACTCCCAGCCTGGATGCCATCCTTAAGCTTTTTACCCTCAAGGCCGGCGCTCTACCGCTTGAGCCACACCTCCACTTCTGGCTTTTTGCTGGTTCATTAGAGATAAGAATCGCAAACTTTCCTGCCTGGGCTTTGAACCTCGATCCCCAGTCTCAGCCTCCTGAGCAGCTGGGGTGACAGTTGTATGAATCCAGTGGGATTCCTGCACTCGGGGCTGGGAGGGCGGGTGGGTGGGTGGAGCCTTCTCAAAGGCCACGCCCACCCTCCTGCCCCCTGTCCCCCCGCAGGCCGTCTGGCCGTCTGGTACGGAGTGTATAGCGAAGTACAACTTCCACGGCACCGCGGAGCAGGACCTGCCTTTCTGCAAGGGAGATGTGCTCACCATCGTGGCCGTCACTAAGGTACAGGCATCGGGACTCGACCTCCCCACCCCACCCCAGATGCCCTGGGTGTGGCTCCCTGCAGGGGGGCCAGAGCCTGACAGTGACCCCGGCTGCCCGCTCCCCAGGACCCCAACTGGTACAAAGCCAAGAACAAAGTGGGCCGTGAGGGCATCATACCAGCCAACTACGTCCAGAAGCGGGAGGGCGTGAAGGCGGGCACCAAACTCAGCCTCATGCCGTAAGTACCCGGAAGAGGGCGGAGTCTCCCAGCACACGGGGAGAAAAGAGAAAGCGGTCTGCCTAGAAGAGCATCAGGAAAGCCAGGTTCAGAAGGAGCGCCTGGCCCGTAGGCGTGGGCTTTTCAGGGCCCGGGATGCGCAGGCTGCAGCTCAGAGCAGGCGCCGGGCAGCAGCCTCATGGAGCAAGGGGGCCCCATGGGAAGGACTGAACCGAGGGCCCCTGGGGAGGCTGGCGCAGGGCCGAGCCTTCCAGCCACGGTGGAACCCGGCCCTGCCCTGCTGCAGCTGGTTCCACGGCAAGATCACGCGAGAGCAGGCGGAGCGGCTTCTGTACCCGCCGGAGACAGGCCTGTTCCTGGTGCGGGAGAGCACCAACTACCCAGGGGACTACACGCTGTGCGTGAGCTGCGAGGGCAAGGTGGAGCACTACCGCATCATGTACCACGCCAGCAAGCTCAGCATCGACGAGGAGGTGTACTTCGAGAACCTCATGCAGCTGGTGGAGGTGAGTGGGGGCAGCCCAGTGGCCACACCCCTGCATCCCCAGAACTGGACCTCCCCCCCCCGCCCCCCTCCCTCCGGGACGCTGGCATCTGATCCTGGATTCCAGCTCTGGTCACCCCAGGCAGAGCACAGGCTTCATGCCAGGGCTAACCCCACAGGGAGCGTGGCCTTGTCCCTGGCCCCAAGTGGAATCTGAGCCAACTCCTCCCCAAACTCACCTCCAGTCACAGAACTTGAGTTACAGCCAGGCGCTGGCAGCTCACGCCTGTAATCCCAGCTACTCAGGAGGCTGAGATGTGAGATCACAGTTCCAAGCCAGCCTGGATAGAAAAGTCTGTGAGACTCCTATCTCTAATAAACTACTTAGAAAAAGCTGCCAGAGCAGGGCTGGAAAGGGGGCTTATGGTGGAGCGCTTGCCTTGCACGCATGAGGCCCTGGGTTCGATTCCTCAGCACCACATAAGCAGGAAAAGCTGGAAGTGGCGCTGTGGCTCAAGTGATAGAGCACAAGCCTTGAGCTGAAGAGCTGAGGGACAGCGCCCAGGCCCAGAGTTCAGGCCCCACGACCAACAAAAAAAGAAAAGAAAAACCAGAAACGATGCTGTGGCTAAAGTGATAGAGCACTAGCCTTGAGTAACAGACGCAAGGACAGCCCGCTGGTCCTGAGTTCAAGCCCCAGGACTGCCCCCCACCAAAAATAAATAAAATGAGTTGTGGCCTGGAGCTGATGGCTCATACCCATAATCCCAAATACTTGGGAGGCTGAGATCTGAGAACCATGGTTCGAAGCCAGCCTGGGCAGGAAGGTCTTATGAGACTTTCATCTCCAATGAACCACCAAAAAAAGCCAAAAGTGGAGCTGTGGGTCAGGGGGGAGCGTGCTAGCCCTGAGTTCAGGGTCTAGTACACACGTGCACACACGTGCACACACATGCACTTACCTGCCTCAGTGCCCAGGTCACCCCAGGCCCCTTTGCCCACGTGGGCGTGGCCAGCCCTGGCCAGGCCGCAGCTGACACCTACAACTCCCCTGCCTCCTTCCCTGGGCGGCGCGGCCTGTGGCCCAGGCATCAGCATCAGGCCCTTCCCGGAGGGTGCCATGGGAGGGGGGGGGGGCGGGCCGGGCCGCTCTCCCAGCTGAGCAGCTCTGGGCTGGGCGGCCCGGCCTCTGCCGCCCTCTGGTGGTGAGGCCTGTAAGGTGCATGGGAGTCGCGGGGGGCGGGGCCCTGATCTCCCTCCGCTCTGCCCCCAGCACTATACCACGGATGCCGACGGCCTCTGCACGCGCCTCATCAAGCCAAAGGTCATGGAGGGCACTGTGGCAGCTCAGGACGAGTTCTACCGCAGTGAGTGTTCATCACCCCAAACCTGCGGCTCCCTGCCTCCCAGGCCTCCCCCCCGCATCCCCCCGTCCCCCTCCCTGCCTGCCTGTCCCTGTCCCTCCTCCCTTGGCTGCTCACCTTCCCCCCCCCCCCCCCCCCCCGCAGGCGGCTGGGCCTTGAACATGAAGGAGCTCAAGCTGCTGCAGACCATCGGGAAGGGGGAGTTCGGAGGTGAGTGCGGGGCCAGGGGACCCCTGGGGCAGATGGGGCGGGCAGGGTCCAGAGAACACAGCCTGCTGTTCCTGCAGACGTGATGCTGGGCGACTACCGGGGGAACAAGGTCGCCGTCAAGTGCATCAAGAACGACGCCACTGCGCAGGCCTTCCTGGCTGAGGCTTCCGTCATGACGTGAGCTGGGGCCGGGCCGGGGGGGGACAGGCTGGGGGATGGGCCGGGGGCCGGGGGGTGGCCGGCCGGCTCTGACCCCCGTGCCCTGCCCCAGGCAACTTCGGCACAGCAATCTGGTGCAGCTCCTGGGCGTGATCGTGGAGGAGAAGGGCGGGCTCTACATCGTCACGGAGTACATGGCCAAGGTGGGCGCCCGTCCCCCTGTACCCCACTTCCCCACACAGCCCCCCCTCCCCCACTGCTGTCACCAGCCCTGCCTGCCTTACTGAATGACTGGACAAGTCAGCCCACCTCTCCGAGTCTGTTTCTCTGAATGTCACTGAGAGACTGAGCACGGGGGCCCTGGCGCCCCCGTGGGCTGGGGGGGGTGGCTGGAGGGGGGGGTCTGACGGGGCGGTCATGTGCCCTTCCCCAGGGGAGCCTCGTGGACTACCTGCGATCGCGGGGCCGCTCGGTGCTGGGCGGGGACTGTCTCCTCAAGTTCTCGCTGTGAGTCATGGGGCCTGGGGGGGCACTCCACAGGGTCACCCCAAAATCTGAGGGCCCCTGCAGCTAACCCCCCCCTTTCCCCCCAGAGACGTGTGCGAGGCCATGGAGTACCTGGAGGGTAACAACTTCGTGCACCGGGACCTGGCGGCCCGCAACGTGCTGGTGTCGGAGGACAACGTGGCCAAGGTCAGCGACTTTGGGCTCACCAAGGAGGCGTCCAGCACCCAGGACACCGGGAAGCTGCCCGTCAAGTGGACAGCCCCTGAGGCCCTCCGAGAGAAGGTGGGACCCTTCCCTGGAGCCCCCACAACCCTCCGATTCCCCTCCCTTCCCCCCCACCAGCGATCTGACACCCTTTCTCCCTCCACACGGCAGAAATTCTCCACCAAATCCGACGTGTGGAGCTTCGGGATCCTTCTCTGGGAAATCTATTCCTTCGGGCGAGTGCCTTACCCACGGATCGTGAGTCCTGGCGAGGGCTGGGGGGGGGTGGGAGGGGTGGCGGCCCCCTCCTGCGTCAAGGCCCTAACTCCTCTCCCCCCCACACCTGTGCCCAGCCCCTGAAGGACGTCATCCCTCGGGTGGAAAAGGGCTACAAGATGGACGCCCCCGACGGCTGCCCGGCCGCCGTCTACGACGTCATGAAGAACTGTTGGCATTTGGACGCGGCCGCCAGGCCCTCCTTCCTGCAGCTTCGAGAACAACTGGAGCACATCAAGACCCACGAGCTGCATCTGTGACTGACACCCGGGCCCACAGGCAGGGGCCGATCGGGGCCCCGGGACCCCACACTGGGCCTGGACGTGAGCTGAGCCCCTGGCGGGCTGGTCGGCCCCTTGCCCCGACCCGGTCTGTTCACTTGGCCCCCAGGGGCCCCCCTGCCTAGGTCTGGCACCTTTTCTCATGGACCCACTTCTATAGGGCTTGGGGTCAGGGGGGGCTGAGGAGCGGGAGGCAGCGCCCCCACTGCGGCCGGCCTCCTTCCTCGGGCCTCCTTCCTCTGGCCTCCGATCGCTCGCCTTCCATTGAGGTTTTAATTCCTTTTCCTTTTTTTGAGACTTTTTTTTTTTTTTTTGGTGTGTTCATTTTTTATTATTTTTTCAAGAGAAGGAGAAAGAAAGCACCCAGCCAAATGGGCGTTTTACAAGAAGTACGAATCTTATTTTTTTTTCTTTTCCTGCCCCTCCGGGGTCGGGGGGGGGGAGGGATGGGGGGACGGCCGATGGCCCCAGCCTCGTGTCCCCGCCCCGTGTCCCGTGTCGCCTCGGTCGCCCCGCGTTTGCGCTTCACCGTGTCGCAGCCTGCATGCGCCCGAGGCAGGCGTCTGTCCTGTGCTGTCGCCCCACCCGCCATCCCCCCCATCCCCCCCCGCCATCCCCCCCCCGCCATCCCCCCCCATCCCTGCCTTGTGAGATGGATCTCAATAAACCACTCCACGCGGCTCCAGCGCCCGCCTCGGTGCCCCGCCGAGCTCCGTTCCCCACGTGCCATCTTGTCCGTCCCTGTCTCTCGTGAGTGGGGCTGGGGCAGCATGGCCGCTTTGTGTCAGCTGCACGAGCGAGTGTCCTGTGTCTGACTGCCCACCCCTCTCCCCTCCAGCTGCCTTCTGGGCCTGGCACCAGGGTCCCTCAGGCCCTTGGGGGTGAGGGTGGGGAGCATCCGGGGCCCTCCCAATTCATAGGCTGCTGTCTGGAGTTGTGCCCGCCCCTCCTGCTGTCACTCAGGACCACGGCACAAGGCGGGATGCCACAGCCGCTGGGCTGGGGACAAGATTTGGGTCTCAGAAGATGGCCTGGGAAAGACAGGCGCTGGTGGCTCACGCCTGTCATCCCAGCTACTGAGGAGGCTGAGATCTGAGGATGGAGGTTCAAAGGCAGCCCAGGCAGGAAAGTCCATGGGACTCTTGTGTCCAGTGAACCACCAGAAAAGTAGAAGTGGTGCTGTGACTCAAAGTGATAAAGCGCTCGCCTTGAGCTCTGGAAAAGCTCAGGGACAGCACGCAGGCTCTCAATTCAAGCCCCGCGAATAAAGATGGCATGGGAGGCTCTGTGGGGGCCTTGGTCCCCTCGGCGGGGTGGTCCTGCTGGACCGGGAGCAGAGGGGACCCAGGCAGCGCTCCACACCTCCCCTCAGCCTTCCCGGGGCTCCAAGAAGACTGAAGAAGACATGCCATGGGCCGCCAGTGACTGGGTGTGGTAGCTCACGTCTGTAATCCCAGCTACTCAGATCTGAGGATCACAGTTTGAAGTCCGTGAGGCAGGAGAGTCCACAAAACTCTATCTCCCATTAACCAGCAAAAGAAAACAAACCCAAGTGGAGTTGTGGCAAAAGTGGTAGGACACCAGCCTTGAGGAAAAAAAGCTGAGGGGCAGTGTCCAGGCCCCAAGTTCAATCCCCGGGACTGGCGTGCACACATTGTGCAGGGAGTGGGGGCCCCCTCCTGAGTCTCTAGGACCCCCATCCTTAACCCCCTCGTGGCCCGGTCCCCTCTCATTCCATCTCCTGCTCCCAGGCTCAGCCCTCTCCCCTGCAGCCCTCCCCAACACACTGCTAAGCAGGACTGAGAAGTAGATCTCAGTCAATCATCCAGCTCAAGGATTGCATTCTTGCTGTATGCTGGTGGTTGCCTGGAGACCAGTGCTACCTGTGCAGTCCACTTAGGACAGTCAGGTGATCGCAAGACAGACCGGGACAGCTGGAGTAGCCTGCACTAGGAGGAAAGCTCAGTGTGCTGTGTCAGGATGGAGGGCTTCCTGGAGGAAGCGGTATTTGCACCTAGGGATGGGCACACTTCCTGAGAGCCTTCCAGGACCTGGGAGGAAGTGGGGGGGGGGAGGTTACAGCAGCCTGGGTCTGAGTTGCCCGGCAGGGACGGAGAGGGGGAGCAACAGGACAAGAGCCAGATTCGGAGCAAGAGAGCGGCAGTATTTCGAAGCAACCGCAGAGCCAACAGTCCGGCTCACCCCAAAGCCTGGGTTCTGGGGGTTCCAGGCCGTAGGGCTCCTCTGAGTGAGGTAACTGGGGGGGGGGTGGATTTGGGCTCTATGATGGACTTGCTGGGTTCCAGGGATGGCTTTGAACCCACAGAGTGGTGCAGAGTTACACGTTGGTGCTCAGGAGGCTGAGCTCCAAGGCTCACAGTTTGAAGGCAGCCTGAGCAGGAAAGTCTGTGAGACTTTTAGCGCCAATTAACTAGCAAACAAAAGCTAGAAATGGAGCTGGGGCTCAAGTGGTAGAGTGCCAGCCTTGATCAGAAAAGCTCAGGAAGCCGGGCACCGGTGGCTCACGCCTGTCATCCTAGCTAATCAGGAGGCTGAGATCTGAGGATCGAGGTTCAAAGTCAGCCCGGGCAGGAAAGTCCATGAGATTCTTATCTCCAATAAACCACTAGAAAACTGGAAGTGGCGCTGTGGCTCAAGCGTTACGGCGCTCGCCTTGAGCTGAAGAGCGCAGGGACAGCATCCAGGCCCTGAGTTCAAGCCTCAGGACCGGCACCAAAAAAATACCTCCTTTTTGCATGTCCTCAAATTACCCATTTAGAACCTTTCCAAGTCACTCCGTGGAAAGTCAGTGACAATCTTACCAAAGCTCAGAAAACACAGCTCTGGTTATGCATCTTGCCAAATGAGTGACAGGAAAATCAACCTTTATTTGGTTGAAAGATTGGAATTAGAAGCCGGATGCCAGTGGCTCACGCCTGTCATCCTAGCTACTGAGGAGGATGGAATCTGAGGATCACAGTTCAAAGCCAGCCCCAGACAGCAAACTCTGTGAGACTCTCATCTCCAATAAACTACCAGAATACTGGAAGTGGCGCTGTGGCTCAAGTGATAGAGCACTAGCTGAGGGACAGCGCCCAGGCCCAGAGTTTAAACCCAACAACCAACAAATAAAAACCATGTTTGAAGGTACATAGTATTTGCACTTGTAATCCCAGCTATAAGGGAGGAGGAGATAGGAGGATCTCCATTTGAGTGAAAACATAAGAACTTATCTGAAAAAAATAAAGGAACAGGACCAGAGGTGTGATTCAAATAGTAGATCACCAGCCTTGAGTGGAAAAGCTCAGGGACAGCACCCAGACACTGCGTTCAATCCCCAGTACCAGCGCGCGCACGCGCGCACACACACACACACACACACACACACACACACACACACACACACACACACACTGCCAAACACAATGGAAGCCTGCTTTGTTAAGTGAAGAGTCAAACACTGTAGGAAGCTGGGGACTGGTGGCTCATGGCGCATGCCCATCCATCCCAGCTACTCAGGAGGCTGAGATCTAAGGATCGCAGTCCTGGGTCAGTCCATGAGACTCTTACCTCCCCCAGGAATGAATCACCAGAAAACTGGAAGTCGTGCTGTGACTCCAAGTGGTAGAGTGCTAGCTTTGAGTGAAAAAAGCTTAGGGACAGTGCCTAGGCCCTGAGTTCAAGCCCCACAACAGACAAAACCAACAAAAACACCAATCCCGGACTTTCTATGAATTTATTCATAAAGTTTAGCATATTTCTCAAAAATAACCATAATTACAGTATTATATTTTTAAAAATTCTTTTATTATTATAAAGGGGATGTACAGAGAGGTTACAGTTTCATAAGTCAGGTTAAAAGTACATTTCTTTTTGGATAGTGTCTCCCCTCCCCTTGCTTTCTCTCCTTCTTTCTGTTTTTCCCTCTACTCCTAAGGAAGCAGTACTGGGGCTTGAACTCAGAACCTCACACTTTTGCTGTGTGTGTGTGTGTGTGTGTGTGTGTGTGTGTGTGTGTGTGTGTTTCCAGCTGGTGCTCTACCACTTGAGCCACACCTCCCCCTTGGGCTTTTTGCTGGTTAATTGGATATCACAGTCTCTCGAGTTTGTCTTCCCAGGCTGGCTTCCAGCACAGATCCTCAGATCTCAGCCTCCTGAGCAGCTAGGATGACACGTGAGCCACCAGTGCCTGGCTACTTCTAGCAATATTAATGATGATTCTCAAACCGAATCAAATATCCATTGTTCAAATTTCCCCGATTGTCCCATTTTCTCCACTGGTTGGCGGGTTAACTTTGGATTGCAAACGAGATCTATGCATTGCATTTATTTGCCCTTTATGTCACTTATTTGTTAAGAATACAAACGTGCTGAGGGGACAGGAAAGCTGAATAACGGCCAGGGACAGGAGGAAGCCGCTGGGGCCCGTGGCTCACGTCTGTAATCCCAGCTACTCCAAAAGCTGAGATCTGAGGCTCCAAGTTCAGAGCCAACTGGGGCAGAGTAGTCTCTTGAGACTTCATCTCCAATTAACCAGCAAAATACAGGCCTAGAGGGGTGGCTCAAATGGTAGAGTGCCAGCTGTGAGCAAGAAAACTCAGTAGAGCTGGGCACTAGTGGCTCATCTCTGTCATTCTAGCTACTCAGGAGGTTGAGATCTGAGGATCGTGATTCAAAGCCAGCCCAGGCAGGAAGTCTAGTGAAGCTCTTTATTTCTATTAAACTACTCAGAAAAAGCTAGAAGTGGAGTCCTGGCTCAAGTAGTAGAGCGCTAGCCTGTAGCTAAAGAAACTCAGGGACAGCACCCAGACTGTGAGTTCATGCACTTGCACGTGCATGTGCGTGCACACACACACACACACACACACACACAACCAAGAGACCTTCCCACAACTGGGTACTACAAGGTGTCTGTGCCTCCCTGGACACTTGCCTCTGTCATCAGCTTCTAGAACCCAGGGAAGATGGCCAGGCCCAGGGACAGAGCTGAGGGTGAGCCGGGGCCAGCTGCCCATCCCTGCTGGAGGTGGAGGAGGTGGGGCCTGAGATCAGATCTGCAAGGAACAGGATCCTGGCGGTGAGGAAGAGCCAGGGCCTGGCTGGTGCCCAGCACCTCCCTACCTGGCCTGCCCGCCGCCCAGCCTGGCAGCCGGACCTCAGCCCCTCACCATGCCTGGCCTCTGTACGTCCGCCCCGCTGCTCTGCCTGCTCCTCCTGTGCCCTGCCCCCCACGGCACGGAAGGGCTCCCTCCTCTAAGACGCAGGTTCGAATACAAGCTCAGCTTCAAGGGGCCGTGGCCTGGGGCAGGAATTCCCTTCTGGAGCTGCCATGGAGGTGAGGAGAGGGTCTCAGCCATGCCCAGGACCCAAGAGGGTCCAGGAGCCATGGCCAGGGAGGGAGGGAGTGGCCAGGGTGAGGCCAGGCTGGGGTGATGGGACCAGGGGTCCAGAACCTTCCAGGCTGCCCTTGTGTTCCAGTCATCAAAAAAAATTCATTCCCAGATACCAGCTTCAGTTTTAACTTTCTGCCCCCCCTTGTGTATATGTGCATGTGTGTGTGTGTGTGTGTGTGTGTGTGTGTGTGTGTGTGTGTTCGCGTGCACGTGCGCATGCGTGTGCACGCACCAATCCTGGGGCTTGAACTCTGGGCCTGGGTGTTATCTCTCAGCTCTTCAGCTCAAGGCTAGCGCTCTACCACTTGGGCCACAGCACCCACTTCCAGCTTTTTCTGTTTATATGGTGCTGAGGAATTGAACCCAGGGCCTCATGCATGCAAGGCAAGCGCTCTACCACTGAGCCACCTTCCCAGCCCCCTCCCTGAGCTTTTTCAGCCTCAAAGCTGCTGGTCTACCATTTGAGTCACAGCTCCACTTCCAGCTTTTTGCTGGTTAGTTGGAGATAAGAGTTTCTCAGATAGCCAGGGGGCTGATGGCTCATGCCTGTCATCCTAGCTACTCAGGAGGCTGAGATTTCAGGATCACGACAGTTCAAAGCCAGCCCAGGCAGGAAAGTCTGTGACTCATCTCCAGTGAACCACCAGAAAACCAGAAGTGGTGCTGTGGCTCAAGTGGTAGAGTGCTAGCCTTGAGCTGAAGAGCTGAGGGACAGCGCCCAGGCCCAGAGTTCAAGCCCCACAATCAACCAAAAACAAACAACAGTTTCACAGACTCAAACCACAATCCTCAGATATCAGCCTCCTGAGTAGCTAGGCTGACAGGCCTGAGCCACTAGCACTCAATTCTCACCGTTCTTCTATGCCCAGCCCCAGAACCAGAGGCTGAGGCTACACAAAAAGACACTGCCTCAAAAAGAAACACACAGACACAGACACAGACACAGACACAGACACACAGACACACAGACACAGACACACACACACACACACACACACACACACACACACACACACACACACACACACACACACAGGAAGCAGAGTCAGCTTCCAGGGCCCCGGTCACCTCTGACTTTTAGCTTCTGTCCCTCCATACCCCATCCTGGGTCTTCTGCAGAGCAAACAGCTTGGATTAGCAGCCTCCGGAAAGTTCTGGCAAGGTCTAGGCCCTGGGCCAGGTTCCAGATTGGCAGAATGGAGGATGGAGGATGAAGAGCAAGCTGGGCGGGGCCTCGGATTTCCTTTCCCCCACTTCCTGCCAGGTCTGCCTCAGTTTCTCTCCCTTTCCCCCTCCCCACCCTTCTCGGTCATAAAGGGCTCCCTCCACGCCACCCTCTAGCATCAGGGAAAACTCTTAACACTCCATAGCTGGGCACCAGTGGCTCACATCTGTCATCCCAACTACTCCAGAGGTTGAGATCTGAGGATCGTGGTTTGAAGCCAGCCAAGGCAGTAAAGCCTGTGAGACTCTTTCTTTTTAGGCAGGCATGGGGTTTGAACTCAGGGCCTGGGTGCTGTCCCTGAGCTCTTTTGTCTCAAGGCTAGTGCTCTACCACTTGAGCCACAGCTCCACTTGGGGTTTTTTAGTGGTTCATTAGAGATTTGAACCATAATCCTCCGATCTCAGCTTCCTGAGGAGCTAGGATGACAGGCGTGAGCCACCAGCGCTCAGCACCATGAGACTCCTATCTCCATTAGCTATGACTCAGGTGGTGAGTGCTAGCTTTGAGCAAAAAAGAAAAATGCTTCGGGAAAGAACCCAGGCCCTGAGTTCAAATCCTAGGACCAGCACAAAACAAAATAAAACAACAGTAACACCAGACACCACAAGCAAGACACAGACAAAGTCCAGCCTGTATTGCCCTGACTCTACTTCAGAGCCCTCTTGCTTCTGAGCAGAGTGCTTTGTGTGTGCGTGTGTATGCACATGTGTGTGTCTGTCTGTCTGTCTGTGTGCCACCAATCCTGGGGCTTGCACTTAGGGCCTGGGTGCCGTCCCTGAGCTTTTCTACTCAAGGCTGGCGCTCTCCCGCGTGAGCCACAGCTCCACCCCTGACTTTTGGGATGGTTTATTGGAGATAAGTAGTTCCCATACTTTTCCTGCTCAGGCTGGTTTCAAACCGTGATCCTCGAATCTCAATGTCCTGAGTAGCTGGGATTACAGGCATGAGCTACTGGCCTGGGTTTTTACTTAGCAAATGGCAGGTGCTGGTGGGTCGGACCTCCACCTGTGGCTGGTGGAGTGTGGGGGTGAGGGTCTGTGTGTGTGTGTGTGTGTGTGTGTGTGTGTGTGTGTGTGTGTATGTAGCATGGCTCTGTACTGTCTTGCTCTCTAGATGCCATCGTGGGCCTAGAGGAGGTGCGGCTGGCGCCGTCTATGAGACACCGCAGCGGGGCTGTGTGGAGCAGCACCTCTGTCCCCTTCTCTTCCTGGGAGGTAGAAGTGCGGATGAGGGTGACAGGCCCCGGGGCCCGGGGAGCCCAGGGCGTGGTGAGTGACCCCGCCCGGTGTGCAGGGGGGAGGCAGGGCGGGTGCTCTGTCAGGATCTCCCCAAGCTGAGGGCCTGGGCCTTGCAGGGCGTGTGGTATGCTCAGGACAGGGGCCAGGCCAGCGCTGTCCCGGGTGAGCCGGCCCTGGGGGATAGCCTTGGAATTGTCTTGGACTCCACCATCATGGATGCCCAGGTGGGTGGCATTGGGCCAGGTGAGTGTGCCCTCTGCGCCCGCTCCGGACCTCCTCCCTGAGTGTTGCCTTCTACGTTCAGAACAGGCCAGCTGTCCGCGTGCTGGGCCGCAGCGCGCCCTCCCCAGCAGGGCAGTTTGGGTAAGAGTCTGGGGGCAGGGCTTGAACCCCCCCTTTCCTTCCTTCCTTCCTTCCTTCCTTCCTGGGTCACTACCCTGCAGTGCCAACCTCTCCCAATGCTATGTGCGTGTGTGTGTGTGTGCATGTGTGCATGCATGTGCCTTTGTGTGTGTGGGGGGGTGTACTGGTCCTGGGTTCGAATTCAGGCCCTCACACACGCACATGGCTTTTTCTTTCTTTCTTTTCTTTTTCCTTTTTCTTTTGTTGGTTGTGGGGCTTGAACTCTGGGTCTGGGCGCTGTCCCTGAGCTCTTCAGCACAAGGCTAGAGCTCTACCACTTGAGCCACAGCACCACTTTTGGTTTTCTGGTGGATTATTGGAGATAAGAGTCTCACAGACTTTCCTTGCCCAGGCTGGCTTTGAACCATGATCCTCAGATCTCAGCCTCCTGAGTAGCTGGGATTACAGGCATGGGGCACGGTGCCTGGCTAGAGCTACTGCTCTTGCTACTCTGTCTTTGTCTCTCTCTCTCTCTCTCTCCTACCTCCCCCATGGATCTCAGCTGTGCCTCTGGGTCCCCAAGACCAGAGTTTCTTGCTCTTCCAGGCTGAGTCGTCAAGTCTTTGGCCAACACCAACTCAAGATAAACAGAGAGGTGGGGTGACGTGGAAAGCTCACCCAGCAAGCACAGCACTGAGTGCTGAGCTGCAGCCCCCGGGGTGGATCCACACCCTTCCCGCCAGGGCCGCACACCCATCCCTTTCTCCCAGATGACGTGGCCTCCTGCCCTCCCTGCCGGGCCAGTTTGTCCGTCTCTCAGCAAACATCCCTGACCTCACATCAATTAGAATAATTGCTTTTATGGGGGGGAGTGTACTGTCAGCAGGCCCCATGCCAGGCATGATGCTCATTGAAGGAACTAAACCTCATAACCGCCTTAGGAGGTATTTGCAATTATTAGCCTTTTTTTTTTTTTTTTGGTCAGTCGTGGGGCTTGAACTCTGGGTCTGGGTGCTGTCCCTCAGCTCCTCAGCTCAAGGCAAGTGCTCTACCACTTGAGCCACAGCACCACTTTGTTTTGTGAGTGGTTTATTGGAGATAAGAGTTGCATAGACTTTCCTGCCCGAGCTGACTTTGAACCATGAACCTCAGATCTCAGCCTCCCGAGTAGCTAGGATTACAGGTGTGAGCCACTGGTACCTGACTTTCTTGCTTTTTTTTTTTTTTTTGGCTCAAGATTGATGCTCTACCACTTGAGCCACAGCTCCACTTACAGCTTTTTGAAGGGTATTTAGAGATAAAGCATCTCAAGGGTTTGTCTTCTCTAGACAGGCTTCCAATCATGATCCTCAGATCTTAACCTCCTGGGTAGCTGGGATTACAGGCATGAGCCACAGCACCCAGTTTTATCAACTTCCTTTTTTTTCTTTTGGTCAATGATGGGCCTGAACTCAGGGCCTGGGCGCTGTCCCTCAGCTCTTCAGTTCAAAGCTAGCGCTCTATCACTTGAGCCTCAGCGCCACTTTTGGTTTTCTGGTGGTTTATGGAGATAAGAGTCTCATGGACTTTCCTGCTTGGGCTGACTTTGAACCACAACCCTCAGATCTCAGCTTCCCAAGGAGCTCTAGGATGACAAGCGTGAGTCACTGGAGCCTGGTGACTTTGCAAGGGAGACTCAAGCCAGACAATGGGAACTTGTCCCATGCTAAGTCTCCGAAGGAGGAAAGGAGTGGCACTGCAGGCCTGGGCTTTGAGACCCATCCCCATTGGCCAAGGCCTTGAGTTCTGCGTGACAACGCTGAGTTCCGGGTCTCACAGGTACGAAGATGACGCTGTGCTTGGTTCCTGTCACCGAGACTTCAGGAACCGGCCCCACCCCTTCAAAGTCCGCATCACCTACTGGGGGCAGAGGCTTCGTGTGAGTTTCCTTCCTGCTTTTGGGGGACAAACCCCCGCCCCTCGCCTCCCATTGAGCTTCAACATGTAGAGCTGATGCAGAGATCATGTGACACCTAGCGGCCATTGGAATGCTGGGGCCACGAGCCAAGGCAACCCGCCACACACACTGGGAAGGGCAAGGGAGCAAGCATTTCCCACAGGACATGGAGAGGAAGCAGGGCCCTGTGCACGCTGCCACTGGGGATTTCAAGCCTCTAGAACTTGAGGCAACTACATTTCTCTTGTTGGCCAGATGCTGGTGACTCACGCCTGTCACCCTAGCTACTCAGGAGGCTGAGATCTGAGGATCATGATGCAAAGCCAGCCTGAACAGGAAAGTCCATGAGACTCTTATCTCCAAGGAACCATCAGAAAACCACAAGTGGCGCTGTGGCTCAAAGTGGTAGAGCGCTCGCCCTGAGCAAAAAGAGCTCAGGGACAGTGCCTGGGCCTTGAGTTCAAGACCCAAGACCAACAACAACAACAAAATGTGAAGCCACAAAGGAGATATAGAGCTGCTGTGCATCCCCCCACAGAGTTGCGTGTTAGCATAGGGGTCTCTGTGGGAAACCCCTGAGTCCTCACACCCATGAGGGGACCCAGGTACCTTCCCCCAGCTGTGTGCAGAACTTGAACATGAGTAGTGCCCAGCTCACCCCCTCCATGACCCTCAGGTATCCTTGAGTAGTGGCCTCACACCCAGAGACTCGGATGAGGTCTGTGTTGACGTCGGGCCCCTGGTTTTGGCCCCTGAAGGTTTCTTTGGGGTCTCTGCAGCCACCAGCACTCTGGCAGGTAAGGGCCCCTCTGGGTGGGGAAGGAGCTGAGGGGCGGTGTTTGGTGAAGGACCGTTCACCTGGGCACAGAGTCCACGGTCTTCTCACCCCGTGATCCGGGCAGATGCCAGCTCCCTCCCAGGAGAACGCCACATCTGCTTTGCAAGGGATTATTGAAAGTTTCAAACGGTCCCAGGCCAGTGGTTCATGACTATAATCCCAGCTACTCAGGAGGCTGAGATCTGAGGATCACAGTTCAAAGCCAGCCCAGGCAGGAAATTCCGTGAGACGCTTATCTCCAACGAACCACCAAAATAATCAAAAAGCTGGAAGTGGAACTATGGCTCAAGCGGTAGAGCACTAGCCCTGAGCCAAAACAGCTCAGAGACAGCGCCAAGCCCTGAGTTCAAGCCTCAGGACCTGCACCAAGGGGGAAAAAAAGTCTCATGGACGTTTGCTGCTAAATGTGACTTGGAATCGCAATCTTCAGATCTCCAGTTCCTGAGTGACTAGGATTGCAGGCGTGAGCCACCAGCGCCTATCTGGCTGGGAGTTCTTTTTACTTTTACTTTCTTTCATTATTTCTTTGCTCTGGTCCTGGGACTTGAACTCAGGGCCTTGCACTCTCGCTTGGCTTTTTTTGTTCAGGCCTGGCACACTACCACTTGAGCCACGCTGCCACTTCAAGCTTTTGGCTTGGTTCATTGGAGGTGAAGGAGTCTCACAGATTTTCCTGCCCGGGGTTGGCTTTGAACCGTGATCCTCAAATCTCAGCCTCCTGAGTAGCTGGGATGACACCCCCCCCTCCCCTCCGCCCTGTGAGCTACCAGGGCACTGGGCTCATCCAGTCTCTTGACTTTCTCAGGGGGCAGTGTGTGCTGGGGGCGTGGCCTGGGTGGGTGGGCGTGGCCTGGGTGGGTGGGCGTGGCCTGGGTGGGTGGGCGGGGCATGGAAGGGCTTCACCTCCCTCTGTGAACTCCTCCTCCAGATGACCACGACATCTTATCCTTCCTTACCTTCAGTCTGCACGAGCCGGGCCTGGAGGTGAGGCCCTGTGGGGGGCCCTGGGCTCCCCGGATGCTTCTGCTCTGTGTCCCCCCACCACAGATGCTGCCATTCCAGCCCTTCCTCCTCTTCACCCCCACCATCCTGCGTGTTCTGGATCTTACGCTGGGCAGTGCTGGGGAGTGGGGGGGCAGAGGAGGGGTCCGAACCACCAGAGGCCTCACCCCTGGTCTTCCTCCTCCAGGCTGGCCTCCAGGCCTTCCTAGACACGGAGCAGCTCCACTTGGCCAGGCAGCTGGAAGAGTTAACAGCACAGCTGGCCTTGGGCACCCGGGACAGCATTGCCCAGCCTGACTTCAAAGCCCAGGAAGAGGGTAGGAGAGCAGGAAGGCCTGGCGGCCCATCTGACCGCCACAGACCTGGGGTCCCTGGGAGGAGGGAGGAGGAGGCCATCTGTAAGGAGGACCTGGGCCTCTCCTATCCCCGCCTGCCCCAGACACACTCCCTAGGGAGGGTCTCAGGTCTTGGAAGCAGAAGGCACACTTTTTCTGTGTGTCTGAGTGTGCAAGTGCAGGGACTTGAACTCTGAGCCAGTCATTCTCAGTTGACTTTTTCAGCTCCAAGCTGGCGCTTTACCACTCCAACCGTACCTCCCCTTCCAACTTTTTTTTTTGCCGGTCATGGGCCTGAACTCTGGGCCTGGGTGCTGTCCCTCAGCTCTTCAGCTCAAGGCTAGCGCTCTACCACTTGAGCCACAGCACCACTTCTGGCTTTTTCTGCTTATGTGGTGCTGAGGAATCGAACCCAGGGCCTCATGCATGCGAGGCAAGCACTCTACCGCTGAGCCACCTTCCCAGTCCCCAACTTTTTTTTGCTGGTTAATGAGAGCTAAGAGTCTCAAACGTTTTCTACTCCCACACACACACTTGGCTTCAAATTGGGGGATCCTTAGATCTCAGGCTCCTGAGTAGTTAGGATGTCAAGCGGGAGCCCCCAGCGCCCGACTAAGTTCTCCTGGCTATGCCTGAGCTAGCTTGGACCGTGATCCTCCTGTTTATACTTCCTGGGTGACAGGTGTCACACCCCCAGCTTTTACTGGTTGAGATGGGCTCTCTCCTGAACTTTTTTTCCCCAGTCTGGCCTTGAACTATCAGTGTAAGTAGCTCTGTCCCATTATAGTCGTTAAGACCACAGGCTCAGGGTCCGGCCCTATGCCTTCTCAAGCCTCTCTCCAGATATTGCCTCCAAGAGAGGAGATGCTATCTGGCTTTGGCCACACACCCCCATCTCTGCTCCACCCAACCTAGGGGAAAAACTCTTTGACCTGGAGGAGACACTGGACAAACAGACAAGGATCCTGCAGTCACTCCGGGCTCTCTCGGAGCAGATGGCCCAGGCCGAGAAGCAATGGAGGGAGCAGATGAGGCTCCCAGGCCAGGCAGGGCCTGTGGAAGGCTGGGTAAGTAGCCCAGCAGGCAGACACCCCAGGCTTCTCCTGGGGGTCCACAAGAGGAAAATTGCTAGTCCAGTGCCAGGGGCTCCCGCCTGTCATCCCAGCTACTCAGGAGGCTGAGATCTGAGGATCGCAGTTGGAAGCCAGGCTTGGCAGGAAAGTCCGTGAGACGCTTATCTCCAATTAATCACCAAAAGCCGGAAGTGGAGCTGTGGCTCCAGTGGTAGGATACCAGTTTTGAGTGAAATAGCTCAGAGACTGCACCCAGGCCCTGAGTTCAAGCCCCAAGACTGGCACGCAGACAAAACACACATGCGAAATTAATTAATAAAAATAAAATTAAAAAGAGGAAAAGTGCTGCAGCCAAAAGCTAGCCACCCCTAAAAACTGCAGGGAAATGTGGACAAGGTTGAAAGACTACAAGTCATTGAATGAAACAGGGCTATGTGCTAGATCTTACATCTGTGTGTGGAAGCGGGGAGGGGGGAGAAGAGGTCCTGGGCCTTGAACTCAGGGCCTGCACGCTGTCCCAGAGCTTGTCACTCAAGGCTAACACTGTCACTTGGGCTAGAGCTTCACTTTGGCTTTTTGGTGATTAACTAGAGGTAAGAGTCTCATGGATTTTCCTGCCTGGGCTGGCTTTGAACCACAGTCCCGAGATCACAGCCTTCTAAGTAGCTAGGATTACAGGCGTGAGCCACCGGCTGCAAAAAGAACATCATCCCACAAGTAAATGCCTGCCAGAGCCACATGGCTGGGGCTGGGGAGAGAAGATGCCATGTTTTTTAAACTCAGATCTATAGACCTATGACAGAAATAGATTAGGTGCGGATTTGCATGGGATTTGCATGCGATTTGCATACTGTTTGCTTAATGCTCACTTTTCATCCAAATTTTCATTTCTGCAACCATCCTGGCTCCCCGCCCCCCAGGGAACTAGACCCCAGGGCTCTCCATGGAAGGCAGGCTGGGAGGGAGCAGGGGGACTGGGCCCCACACCCAAGCTAGCCAAGAGCCTGGCCTTCCCGCAGGACCTCACCTTGCTGTCCGGACAGCGGACTCTGCTCAGTGCCCTGCAGGAGGTGAGGTAAGGACCAAGGGGCCCAGGAACTGAGAATGACAGACACAGCCTTTTACCAGCTTGAGTCTCTGTGGAAGTGCCTCCATGATCCTGCATCGATTCCCCCCAATTCCTCCCATCATCCCCTGGACACCCAGCTCAGAGGGTGGCAATGCGAGAGGTTGGGGGAATGTGGAATCAAATTCAAAGTGGTAGGTTTTTCGTTGTTATTGTTGTTTGTTGGTGCTGATCCTGGGGCTTGAATTCAAAGCCCGCTGCACAGTCCCTGAACTTTTTCCGCTCAGGCTGGCTCTGCACCACTTGAGCCACAGATCCACTTCTGGTTTTTTGCTGGCTAGTTGGAGATAAAAAAAAAATCATCTCGGGGCTGGGAAGGTGGCTCAGTGGTAGAGCGCTTGCCTTGCATGACTGAGGCCCTGGGTTCGATTCCTCAGCACCACATAAAGCAAAATGAAAAAAGCCGGAAGTGGCACTGTGGCTCGAGTGGTAGAGCGCTAGCCTTGAGCTGAAGAGCTGAGGGACAGCGCCCAGGCCCAGAGTTCAGGCCCCTGACTGGACCCCAAAAAAAAAATCATCTCGCAGATTTGTCTGTCTAGGCTGGTGAACCTCAGTCCTCAGATCTTAGCCTCTTGAATAGCTGGGATTACAGGCATGAGCACCAGTACTCAGCTAAAACAAATGTGTTTGTGTTTTTTGTTTTGTTTTGTTTTGTTTTTTGGTTGGTCATGGGGCCTGAACTCTGGGCCTGGGCGCTGTCCCTCAGCTCTTCAGCTCAAGGCTAGCGCTCTACCACTTAAGCCATAGCACCACTTCCAGCTTTTTCTGCTTATGTGGTACTGAGGAATCGAACCCAGGGCCTCATGCTTGCAAGGCAAGCACTCTACCACTGAGCCACCTTCCCAGCCCCTGTTTTGTTTTTTTGTCTTGGGGCCTGAACTCTGGGCCTGGGCACTGTCCCTCAGCATTTCAGCTCAAGCCTAGTGCTCTACCACTTCAGCCACAGCGCCACTTCTGGTTTTCTGGTGGTTTATTGGAGATAAGCGTCTCACGGCCTTTCCTTCCCTGAGCTGGCTTTGAACCACGATTCTCAGATCTCAGCCTCCTGAGTAGCCAGGATTACAGGCATGAGCCACTGGTGCCCAGCAGAACAAAGGCCCTGGGGATGGGGAGAGAACCCTCAGAGCTGTGAATGCCCCCGCCCCTGCCCACACCTGCCCCATCTCCATGCCTGGGAAAGGTAGAGGAGGAAGAGGGTGACAGAGCTCTGGGGGCTGGGAGTTGTGCCAACTTTCGGAAGATTCGTGTGTGGGTTCGAGCCATGTTGGGGTATAAGGAGACTCAGGGCAGAGCTTCGGTGGATGGTAACTGTTGGCGGAGCAAAGATGGGAGTGGTTAGATGACTTGGACAGCGATTTACCTCCCTCTGTTTCCTCCCCCACCCCGCCCCATCAGGGATGCAGCTGTCCGCATGGCCTCGGATGCCCGAGGCCTCTACCTCCCTGTGGGCACCAAGCATCATTTCCTGGAGCTGGACCAGATCATGAGCGTCCTGCAGAAGGACCTCCGGGGCCTGGTGGTAAGGGGAGGGAGTCGGGGGGGCACAGGGGCCGGGCCCCGAGGCCGGGGCTCCGCCACCTTCCTTCCAACACTTCTGCAGCCCCCAGTGAGCCTCCTCCACCATCCTTCTAGGGAGTCCTCAGGCACCTGCATCTGCGCGTGCGCATGCATGCACACAGCCCTGCAGAGACGCACAATCTCAGCTTCTCTGTCTGTCTGCTCCAGGGGTCCTGGAGACCCCTTGGCCCAACCCCTCGATCCCAAAAGGAGATACAACTTAGAGTTCACTCTATGGTGCTGTCCTTCCTTCCTTCCTTCCTTCTTTCCTTTCTTTCCTCCTTCCTTCCTTCCTTCCTTCCTTCCTTCCTTCCCTCCCTTCTTCCTTCCTTCCTTCCTCTTTCCTTCCTTCTTTCTCTTTCTTCCTTTCCTCCTTTTTCTTCTGCCTTTCTCTTTCTTCCTCTACTTTTTTCTCTCTTTGGGTGTGTGTGTGTGTGTGTGTGTGTGTGTGTGTGTGTGTGTGTGTGTGTGTGTGTGTGTGTGTGTGTGTGTGTGTGTGTGTGAATTATCGGAGCTTAAACCCAGAGCTTTATGCTCTCACTTGGCTTTTTCACTCAAGGCCGGTGCGCTACCATTTGAACTCCCCTTCTGGCATTTTGGTGGTTTGTTGGAGATAAGAGTCTCACAGCCTTTCCCGCCCAGGCTACTGGCTTTTAGTACCAGATCCTCAGATCTCAGCCTCCTGAGTAGTGGGATGGCATGTGTGATCCCCTGACCTCGGAATGTCTTCCTGGAGGTTCCCATGGAGGGAGGGTGGGGGGCGGCCATTGTGGCCTCGGTGACAGCCAGGGCGAGCACCAGGGGCCATGCGAGCTGGAGGCCGAAGGTCTACTCCCGCCTGAGAAGCCGAGCCAGGACCTCAGACTTCCCTTCCATCTTGCAGAAGATGGCAGCCAAGGCGCCCCGCCCTGCTGGCTGGCACCCCGGGGCACCCGCATGCCTGCAGCCCGGATTCTTCTTCTTCTTCCTCCTCCTCCAGACCATTGGCTTCTTCTGCTACGTGAACTTCAGGTGAGCCTTCCCTGGGTGGGCAGAGTTTCCCAGACTGCCCAGCGTGGCTTGGTTCTGGGCTGTAACTGCTCAGTTTGAGGCCTGGAGGGAGGCTGCATGGTCTGCCCCACAGCCAGAGCGGAGCGCACCAGGACCCTTCTTCCCCTCACCAAGGCCACCTCGGTCCCCGAGAGGGAGAAAGCGACAGCTGACAAGCAAATGGACGATGCTTGATGGCACATGATAGGTGTGCGAGAGAAAGAACTTTATTTTTTACTCTTTTGTTTTTTGTCGGTTGTGGGGCTTGAACTCAGGGCCTGGGTGCTGTCCCTGAGCCTCTTTGTGCTCAAGGGCAGCGCTCTACCACTCAAATCACAGTGCCACTTCCAGTTTTTGAGTGGGTAATGGGAGATGTGAATCTCATGGGGACTTTTCTGCCTGGGCTGGCTTCCAACTGCGATCCTCAGATCTCAGCCTCCTGAGTAGCTAGGTTGACATGCGTGAGCCACTAGCACCCAACTGCAAAAAAGCATATTTTGGGGAGAAATGTCACAGTTTAACAGTGGAAGTAAATGGAAGAGCCAATGAAGTGGAATAGGGCAAAGAAGCCAGCTGTGGCAGTGTGTGCCTGGAAGCTCAGCACTTGTGAGGCAATGGCTGATCTGGGAGGATCTAGAATTTGAGGACAGCCTGAATCACATAGAGAAACCCACCTTTCTTTCTTTCTTTCTTTCTTTCTTTCTTTCTTTCTTTCTTTCTTTCTTTCTTTCTTTCTTTCCTTTCCTTTCTTTCTTTCTTTCTTTCTTTCTTTCTTTCTTTCTTTCTTTCTTTCTTTCTTCCATCTTTCCTTCCTTCCTTCCTTCCTTCCTTCCTTCCTTCCTTCCTTCCTTCCACCAGACCTAGGGCTTGAACTCAGGACCTGGGTACTGTCCCTGAGCTTCTTTTGCTCAAATTAGCACTCTACCTGTTGAGCCACAGCTTTTTCTGTGTATATGGCACTGAGGAATCGATCGGACCCAGGGCTTCATGCATGCTAGGCAAGACTCAACCACTAAGCCACATTCTCAGCCCAGAGAGACCCATCTTAAAATTAAAAAGAAAAAAAAAAAAAGAAAAGATCTGGGCACTGGTGGCTCATGCCTGTCATCCTAGCTACTCAGGAGGCTGAAATCAAAGGATCACAGTTCAAAGTCAGCCCAGGCAGGAAAGTCCATGAGACTCTTATCTCTAACCAGCAAAAAGCCAGAAGTAGAGCTATGGCTCAAGTGGTTGAGCACCAACCTTAGGCTTTAACAAAGCTTAGGGAGAGAGCATCCAGGCCCTGAATTTGCTTGCACACACACACACACACACACACGCGCGTGCGCGCGCACACACACACACACACACACACACACACAGGCCCAAGCAATCTCCTTGTCTCTGACAGCAGCAGGCAGGAGCTGGAGGAGAGCCTTCGGGAATGTCTGTCCACAGTTCCCTTTCCTCTGGACCCTGCACCCGGCACCCCTGCACCCCGCACCCCTGCACCCCGCATCCCTGGGGTGCTGGGGCTTCTCAGAAGGCAGCCGGTCTCCTCCAGCATGAATGCCTGAGCCCCCTCCAAGCTTCGTGTCTTGGGGCCCTGGTCGGTCTGTATCTGCCTCTTCTAAGCCCCCTGCTCCTGCCCACAGCCTGGCTTTGGAAGAACTTCTCCAAATTAAAGCGGCTTTCCCCCTGCTGAGCTTCCGCGTGCCCTCACAGCCTCCCCAATGGATCCTGCCATCCTCTGGGGGAGGTCTCTGGGAGGGAGTCCCAAGGACAGGGAAACGTGGGGGGCTTTGTTCCCACTGCACCCCGCTTCCCCGCACCCCTTTCCTCTGAACTGCTGATGGAAGGAGGTCCACGTCTGGGTGGAATTCCATCACAGAGCCCCCCCAACCCCCCACTGGGTGCGAGGTGTCTGGCTGTGTCCCCCCTGCCCTTGCTCCTCCAGCATCACCAGGCTCTGGCCCTCGGCACCCCAGGGCCGGCAGGGTGGCACGTGACCTCAACTCTGCCAGGCGAATCCGGGGATCCATCCCTGGGAATCCCGCACCTTGCTCTCCTTTGGGGGGAGGTAGCGTTGGGGGGGGACCAGCATTGTGGGGGGGGAACCCAATGTGTGGGGAGGGGGGGTCCACTCTGAGTGTCTGTCTGCTTTCTCGCAGCGACCTGGGTCTCTCCGCTGAAATCCTGGAGAGAAAGTTGAAATTGGGGAGGGAGCAGGGGTCCGGGCTGTGTGTATGGAGGCGACCCCCCTTCTTTCTCTAGGAAGCAGCCCCCCCTGGGCGGGCGGGCTGTCAGCCGTGGCCAGCCGGGCTGGGCGTTGAAGGAGGCGGGGGTGAGGCTGGGCACGTGGTCCGGCCTCGCCAGCCCCGTGCGGGCCCCCCGCCCCCCGTGGGGGGAGCGTGGGGAAGGAGGTGCAGCGCAGAGCCCGGGCTGGCTGCCGGAGCTGTCCAGGGGCCCCGGTGCTGAAGCCGATTGCCAGGGTGGTGACAGAGACGCCGGCCGCAGAGGCTGCCCGGGACCATGGCGTTCATGGTGAAGACGATGGTGGGCGGCCAGCTGAAGAATCTCACCGGGAGCCTGGGGGGCGGTGAGGAGAAGGGAGACGGGGAGAAGTCGGCGGCCGAAGCACAGGGCATGAGCCGGGAGGAATACGAGGAGTATCAGAAGCAACTAGTGGAAGAAAAGTAAGTGGGGGGTCCCCCTGGCTCCAGAGACACCCCCCACCTCCCAGCACCCCAAGCCACCTAAACCTCTGGAGGGCTAAACCTCCATCCAAGCCCCTCTCCCCTTTCTTCCTAAACTTGACAAGAGGCTGGGACGGGGGTCCAAGCCTCTATGATGTTCCCAGGTACCCCATCTCACACCCCCAGGACCCCCCCCCCCGCTTTGATTCTCAGAGGGGGTGGGGGGGAGGGGCGCACTCGCTTCCCTGGGTAATCTTTTAATCCGATCGAGTCTCCACTGCCTGCCCCTGGCTTCCAGCAAGGAAGCCTGTGTTTCCAGACAAACAAACAAATAAATAAACAAGAGGGGGGGCTCAGATCCTGAGTTGGGGGCGCACAGGCACTGAGCCCCACTTGTAGGCATTGGTTCTGGCCCTAGGTAGCTGGAGCGGAGACTCTGGACTCCGGCCAGGCTGCCTGGGTTCCCAAAGATCTTGGCTTTGCTTTCTCTACCCGCGGAATAACTTAGAAGTTCCTTCTCTTTCCTCCTTGCCTCCTTTCCTCTTCTGGAAAATGGGGGGTGTCATAATTAGCATAGGAATGAAGGCTAAGTGACTTGGGGTGCATAAAATCATCGAGTCACAGCAGCCAGCCCATAACACATCCTGAAACATTACCAACTGCTCTTCCACTTTTCTCTTTCTTGTGCCAGTACTGGGGCTTGAACTCGGGGCTCGGGTGCTCTCCTTTAGCTTTGTTTGTTTGTTTGTTCAAGACTGGTGCTCTCCCACTTGAGCCACACCTCCACTTTGGACTTTTTACTAGTTCATTGGAGATCAATAAGAGTCTCACAGACTTTTCCTTCCCCCAGGTTGGTTTCATACCGTGATCCTCAGATCTCAGCCTCCTGGGTAGCTGGGATGACAGGCGTGAGCCACTGGTGCTGTTTATTTCAGCCTAATTTTACAAGAGAGAAAGAGGGACTTGCTCAAGGTTGTGCTTGGAGCACCAGTCGGCCCTCAACATCTTCCTCCACCCAAGGGGTGTGGAGGGAAAGATCTGAATGGAAGTCCACAGGGAGTGCACATTAGGGTCTGCAGAGACTCAGTGGCACCCCTTCCTGGTTGGCTCTGTCCAGTGTAGGGATGAGGAGAGACAGCAAATGGTTGGAGTGCCCAACTTTCCCAGGCTGGTGGGAATCCCGCTGCGCCCCCCTCACCTCACCCTGGCTCCCCGCATTGAAGACTCCGCTCCTCTCCCCCCTCCCCCTGCAGGATGGAGCGGGATGCACAGTTCACCCAGAGGAAGGCCGAGAGGGCCACGCTGCGGAGTCACTTTCGTGACAAGTACCGGCTACCTAAGGTAGGGCCTGGCCGGAGGATCAGCATCCTGAGCTGGACTCTGGCCCTGACCGGGCAGGGGGCAGACACTGCAGTCCTCAGCCCTGAGATAATCCTTCCTACCTCCACTTCCGTGTGTGTGTGTGTGTGTGTGTGTGTGTGTGTGTGTGTGTGTGTGTGTGTGTGTGTGTGTGTGTGAATGCCGGTCGTGGGGCTTGAACTCAAGGCCTGGGCACTGTCCCTCAGCTCTTCAGCTCAAGGTGCATGCTCTACCACTTGAGCCACAGCACCATTTCCAATTTTCTGGTGGTTAATTGAAAGCAAGAGTCTCACGGACTTTCCTGCCTGGGCTGGCTTTGAATGGAGATCCTTAGATCCCAGCCTCCTGAGTAGCTAGGGTTACAGGCGTGAGCCACTGACACCCGGCTGAAGATGGGTTTTGATAGCTTGTTTTTGCCTGAGCAGGCCTCAAGCCTCAACTTCGTGATCTCCACTTGGAGATGTGAACCTTTGTGTCAGGAAGGGGACATGAGTTCAAATCTAGATCCTGTTTCCTAGTTGTAGTCACCATGTCTTCTTTGCAGGAAATGTAACAAACGGTGCTGGGAAAGTGGCTTAGTGGTAGAGTGCTAGCCTTGAGCAAAAGAAGCTCAAGGACAGTGCCCAAGCCCTAGCACTAGGGGGAAAAAATGTAGCAAATGATAGGGAGTCTGGGAGCTCATGGTGCACGCCTGTTATCCCAGCTACTCGGGAGGCTGAGATCTGAGGATGGAGATTTGAAACCAGCCCAGTCCAGACAGGAAAGTCCAGGCCCTGAGTTCAAATCCCAGGATTGGAGAAAGAAGAGAAAGAGAGAAAGAGAGAGGAAGGGAAGGAAAGAAAGAGGGAAGGAAAGAAGGAAGGAAGGAAGGAAGGAAGGAAGGAAGGAAGGAAGGAAGGAAGGAAGGAAGGAAGGGAGGGAGGGAGGGAGGGAGGGAAGGAAGGAAGGAAGGAAGGAAGGAAGGAAGGGAGAGAGGGAAGGAGGGAGGGAAGGAGGGAGGGAGGGAGGAAGGGAGGGAGGGTTGGGCACTAATGATTCACACCTGGGATCTTTGCAAAAAGCTCAAAGTAGAGCTGTGGCTCAAGTGGTAGAGCACCAGCCTTGAGTGAAAAAGCTCTGGGATAGCGCCCGGGCCCTGAGTTCAAGCCCACAACTGTCACACAAAGCAGGGTGTCTAGAACCCCAGTCCTGGCTTTTTTCTTTGCCCCTCCCCCAGCCCTGGGCTCCTCACAGCATTCCACCTCCCCCCCCACCTTTCTTCCTACAGAACGAGACAGATGAGAATCAGATCCAGATGGCCGGTGGGGACGTGGAGCTGCCCCGGGAACTGGCCAAGATGATCGAGGAGGACACGGAGGAGGAGGAGGAGAAGGCCTCGGTGCTTGGGCAGCTGGCCAGCCTCCCGGGCCTGGACCTGGGCTCACTCAAGGACAAGGCTCAGAGCACGCTGGGGGACCTGAAGCAGTCCGCTGAGAGATGCCGCGTCATGTGACCGCGTCCTGCGGTCACCTGTGGCGTGTGCAGACGGCCAAGCCCACCCAAGGGCTGTGGGCTCACAGCTGTCCAAGGGCCCAAGACCCCCACTGGGGCTTTGCTTCCCTTTCCTCTAACCTCAAACCCCTTTCATCCATGCTCCAAGTAAACCTGCCTTCTGCCTTTCCCCTCTCCACTGGGAAAAGTTGGTAGTGCTCCTTCGGCCCCCCAGAACCCCAATTTTTACTCAGCCTGAGGAGAGGGGGGCTCACCAAGGGCCATGCACACACACACACATCCTGACGCACACAGCTGTGTCCTCAGGGTGCCTGCGTCCCTCCAGACCCCAATGCCCAGACACCCCAACACCCCGGCATCCCAACATGAGGCTTTAGGAAGACAAGAGGTCTGAGTTCCTGTCTCTTGAGAGCCCCAGCTCTTGGGCTGTGTGTGTGGCTCAGTGGTAGAGTGCTTGCCTAGCATGCATGAAGCCCTGGGTTCCATTCCTCAGTACCACATACACAGAAAAAGCCAGAAATGGGGCTGTGGCTCAAGTGATAGAGTGCTAGCCTTGAGCAAAAGCAGCTCAGGGACAGAGCCCAGACTCCGAGTTCAAGCCCCAGGACTGGCAAGAAAAGGAAAAGAAAAAGAAAGAAAAAGCAAAAGAAAAGAAAGCCATAGCTCTTTCTAGGCTTTATTTTATTTATTTATATATTTATTTATTTATTTATTGCCAGTCCTGGGGCTTGAACTCAGGGCCTGGGCACTGTCCCTGACCTTCTTCTGCTCTAGGCTAGCACTCTACCACCCGAGCCACAGCGCCACTTCTGGCTTTTTCTGTGTATGTGGTACTGAGGAATTGAACCTAGGGCTTCAAGCATGCCAGGCAAGCACTCTACCACTGAGCCACACACCCAGCCCCTGGTCTTCATTTTACCATCTGTAAAAGGGGACCAAACTAGCTGGGTGCCGGTGGTTCACGCCTGTCATCCTAGTTACTCAAGAGGCTGAGATCTGAGGATTGAGGTTCAAAGCCAGCTCAGGCAGAGAAATCCAAGGGATTCTTATGTCTGTTTAAACACCAAAATGTCAGAAAGGGAGCTGTGGATAAAGCTAAAAGCTAAGTGACAGTACCCAGGTCCTGAGTTCAAGCCCTAGTATGTACACACACACACACACACACACACACACACACAGAGTGTGTACGCAGGCACGCACGGGAATAAATTGATTTCTAAAGTTCTATCCCTCTGGGCATCTTGGAGCCAAGCCCATGCCCTTCCAGGCAGGGTAGCAGCTGCCGCGGTGGGCTCTGGGATTTGAGCAGAAGGCCAGCGAGGAAGCTGGCACTGCAGAGCAGCCAGGAGGCTCCCGGCCTTCTCTGGGCCCAGGGCCTCGTCAGTTTCTGTTCTGTTCCTGTAGAACTCTCTCTCTCTCTCTCTCTGGATTCCATAGCACGAATCTCCTCTCCTAACAAATAAAGATTCCAGATGACATGGATGGCTTCCTATTTGTCATCATTGATCTTTTCTTTCTTTTTTTTCTTTTTCTTTTTTTTTTTTGTCCATCATGGGGCTTGAACTCTGGGCCTGGGCAATGCCCCTCAGCTCTTCAGCTCCAGGCTAGCGCTCTACCACTTGAGCCACAGCTCCACTTCCAGTCTTCTGGTGGTTTATTGGAGATAAGAGTTTCACAGCTTTTTTTGCTCAGGCTGGCTTTGAACCACGATCCTCAGATCTCAGCCTCCTGAGTAGCTAGGATTACAGGCGTGAGCCACCAGCGCCCAGCTCATCATTGATCTTGAGTCTTGGAGTTCACCAGCCCCCATTCCAAACCTACCCTTGTGAGAGAGTCCTCTAACTCCTCGCTTCTAGCTTCATAGTGGAAGGAAACATCCATCCCTGAGAGAGGAAGGGTCCTTTGCAAAGCTCAGCCCTTATAAGATGTGTGACTTCAAGCTGGGCGCTAGTGGCTCACGCCTGTCATCCCAGCTACTCAGGAGGCTGAGATCTGAGGATTGTGATTTGACACCAACTTGGGCAGGAAATTCCAAGTCTTTCCTCTCCAATTAATCAGCAAAAAGCTGGTAGTGATGTGGCTCAAGTGGGAGAGCACCAGCCTTGGATGATAAAGTTAAGTGACAGTGCCCAGGCCTTGAGTTCAAGCCCAAGGACTGGCCAAAAAAAAAAAGTTTCTGAGCGCCAGAATGATAATCAATAGCAACAGCACAAGTTTCAAAGGGTGTTCATGTTTGTTGTTGTTTTCCCCTCTCTTCTTTCTTTCTGGCAGTATCCACAGTCTGGTGCATGCTGGGCAAGTGCTGTGCCATTGAGCTACCTGTACATGGAAGGCCATAGGGTCCATCCATAACTGGTACCCATCCTGTAAATAAGCAAGGAAGGGCGGGGTGAGCACCCCCTGCTGGGCTGCCTTGGAAAGGAGTTGCCTAGTACCGGGGCTGAGGTAGGAAGTTCGTCCTGGTCTTCAGATGAGTTTGTGCCTCAGTAGAATTTTTGTTTTCCATTTGTGGGGCTTGAACTCAGGGCCTGGGCGCTGTCCCTCAGCTCTTCAGCTCAAGGTGTGTGCTCTACCACTTGAGCCACTAACTCAAGCCTGGCCCCTTTTTATTTATATTTTTTAAAAGCTCTTTAGGGCTGGGAAGGTGGCTCAGTGGTAGAGCGCTTGCCTCGCATGCATGAGGCCCTGGGTTCAATCCCTCAGCACCACATAAGCAGAAAAAGCCAGAAGTGGAGCTGTGGTTCAAATGGTAGAGCGCTAGCCTTGAGTTGAAGAGCTGGGGAACAGCGCCCAGGCCCAGAGTTCAGGCTCCACAACCAACAACAACAAAGCTCTTTAGTAAAGCCAGGCACCAATGATTCACATCCGTAATCTTAGCTACTGAGGAGGCTGAGATCTGAGGATTGCGGTTCAAAGCTAGCCTGGGCAGGAAAGTCCATGAGACTCTTATTTCTAATGAACCACCAGAAAATCAGAAATGGCATTATGGCTCAAGTGGTGGAGAACTAGTAGCTGAAGAGCTCAGGGACAGTGTTCAGGCCCCACAACCAACACCCCTCCCCCCCAAAAAAAAGGGAGCCAGTGGCTCACACCTGTAATTCTAGCAACTCAGAAAGCTGAGATTTGAGGATCGTCATTTGAAGTCAGTCAGGTCAATAAATCTGAGAGACTCATCTTCAATTAAAAAAAAAAAAAAAAGCTGGTGTAATCCTAACTTTTCAGGAGACTGAGATCTGAAGATCACAGTCCAAAGCCAGCCCAGGCAGGAAAGTACATAAGACTCTTATCTCCAAAAAAACCACCAGAAAACCATAAGTGGCACTGTGGCTCCAGTGGTAGAGCACTTGCCTTGAGCTGAAGAGCTGAGGGACAGTGTCCAGGCCCAGAGTTCAAGCCCCATGACCGACCAAAAAAAAAAAAAAGAAAAAAGGAAGAAAAAAGCTGGAAATGGAGGGGTGGTTCAAGTGGTAGAGTCTTGAATAAAAAAGCTGAGATAGCACCCAGGCCCTGAGTTCATGCCTCTGTACACACACACACACACACACACACACACACACACACACACACACACACACACACACACACACACACACACAGAGGAATGCAGTGGGTGTCCTGGGGGCAGGTCACAGACAGCGAGCACAGGGCTGAGGCTGCTGGTGGGCAGGGACTCAGACTCCGGGTTGGGGGGCTGTCACCTCTCTCCTGGGTTCCAAGCTGCTCCTGGTGGGTCTGTGGGGACGGCCTGGCAGGGCCACTGCCCCAGGCCTGTCCTGACCTTCCCAGAGCTGGAGCTGGGGGTAGGGGCAGCGGGGCGCCGGTGGCGGGGCCGCATCAGCCTCTGCCCTCCAGCGGCCTTCTGCCTAATGGAACTGGACAGCACCTTCCCCCTCAGTGCTTCCGAGGGGGAGGAGGGCAGGCTGGGCACTCACTGAACCCTGTCAACGCCGGGCTGCTTGGCACCTGGGGTCAGGAAGGGGGAGGGGACTGAGCCTCCACACTGGGGAACCCCAAGAGGCTCTGGCTGGCTACAGGATCCAGAAATGGGGTGTAAACAGCCCTAAGGAAGGAGTCCATTGTTTTGGTTATTTTGTGTGTGTGATTTGATTTTACTTTTTGTGTCTGTCCTGGGGTGTGAATTCAAGGCCTGGGCATTTCCTCTGAGCTTTTTTTTTTTTTTTTTTGTCTGTCGTGGGGCTTGAACTCTGGGCCTGGGCGCTGATGCTGAGCTCTTCAGCTCAAGGCAAGCGCTCTACCACCTGAGCCACAGCACCACTTCCGGTTTTTGGGTGGTTCATTGGAGATAAAGAGTCTCAAGGACTTTCCTACCCGGGCTGGCTTTGAACTATGATTGTCAGATCTCAGCCTCCTGAGTAGCTATGATGACAAGTTGACTCACAGGTGCTCAGCAAGAAGGAGCCGGTTTGGGGGCTTAGGTAGAGAAGGGGGAAGAGGGCAGACTGCGGTGGCCTTTTCTCCATCAGCCTGCCATGTGGGGTCCTCCATCCACCATGTCCTGTGTCCTCACCCCCACCCCTCTGCCTCATCCTACACCTGCCCTGCATTCCCCTGGGGGCCAAGCTGGCCAATCAGGAGCCCTCTGCTGCGCTGGCCCCACCTCCTAGGCCCTGAGGCCTGATACCCATTGGCTCTCTTCCCATCTTGTGTCCACTGTAATTCTAGATAACTCTAAGCTGTGTGACAGGTCCACCTGTGGGGAGAAGGCCATAAAGAAAGCCACTCTTGCCAGGCAGCTGGTGGCTCACGCCTGTCATCCTAGCTACTCAGGAGACTGAGATCTGAGGATCATGGTTCAAAGCCAGCCACGGCAGTAAGTCCGTGAGACTCTCATCCCCAATGAACCAGCAAAAAGCCCATTAGTGAAATCTGTGGTTCAAGTGACAGAATGCTAGCCTTAAACACACAGAGCGCGCACACACACACGCACACACACACACGCACGCACGCATACACACACACATGCACGCACGCGCACGCGCACACACACACACACAGAGGGAAGTGAGAATTCCATCTTCCACAGGGGAGACCACGATGGCTGGCCTGTTTCCATCAAGTGCTCTGGCTCCACCGTTCCCAGTTCAGAGTTCAGCACCCGCGGGCCCCATCCGAGGAGTCCCCAGGCCCTTCTTCTGTGTCCCCCCGCCCACAGAGCTCAGGCCTGAGCCCCACTGGGAAGGGGTACCGAGAGCAAGTGACTTCCCAGTGGCCATCTGGTGTCCGGGGAGGCGCTGGGGCGGGTGGCTTTGGGTTTGGCGTCACAGCTTCTGCCTTTGCTACAGCCAGATGGTGTCTCCTCAGACACTGGAGGGCCTGGGACATCTGGGCATGTTCATTTGCCCAGCCAAGCTGCTGGCAGGGCCTCCCGACGCAGCTGATGCTCAGCCCAGGCCGTCCTCCATCCCGCTGACCTGAGGCTGCCCTGCCTCCAGCCTGGCCAGTGTACAGCTTAGCTGGGCATCTGTCAGTACCCGGGAGCTTGCGTATGGCTTTCCGTCTCTCTGTGTGTGTATCCCAAGAGTTCAAAGCTGTGTACATGGCCATGGGGGAAAAGGATGGTGGGCGTCACCTCCGGAGACAAAAGCATTTGAGCTGATCTCCTGTATAAATCAAGCTTGTTTTCTATGCTGGTCCTGAGGCTCGAACTCAGGGTCTGTGAGTGAGTAGTCCCTGTGCTTTCTTGATCGAGGCTAGCGCACTAGCCACAGCTCTACTTTTGGATTTTTCAGTGGTTAGTTGGAGGTAAGGATCTCAGATTTTCCTGCTCTGACTGGCTTTGAACTACGATCCTCAGTCTCAGCCTCCTGAGCAGCTAGGATGACAGGCATGTCTTTTCCCCAATCCAAGCACAATGGAGGGAAGGGAAGGGGGCTGAGGCACCTGGCTGGGGAGCAGAGGGAAGGGGCCCTGCTGGGCTCCCATGGCTTCCTGACCCCCTAGGCTTGGCTGGACACTGCTAGACCTCTGGGGGCTGAGGGCAAGAGGTTGCTTGCCATCCTCTCGATGCTACCTTCCTGGGTTCCACCTGCATTTTCTTTCTCTTTTTTTGTCAGTCCTGGGGCTTGAACTCAGGGCTTAGGCACTGTCCCTGAGCTTCTTTGGCTCAAGGCAAGCATTCTTACCACTTGAGCCACAGCTCTACTTCTGGCTTTTTCTGTGTCTGAGGTACTGAGGAATGGAACCCAGGGCTTCATGCATGCTAGGCAAACACTCTACCACTGAGCCACCTTCCCAGCCCCTCCAGCTGGATTTCTATGCTTTAGCCCTCTCTCTATCTCACCCAACCGGCAAGCAGGGCCAGGTCTGTTTTTCCAAGGGCAAGAAAGAGATATACAAGTACCAAAAAATAATTTAATAGAGACGATGAGGGGCTGCATTGTCTAGCGCAGCCTCCCGCAGAGGAGCCGCTGCCAAAACCGGCAGCGGGGGCAGCTAGGGATCACCAACACTGTGGTGGGTTTTTGTTGTTGTTGTTTTTGGCCAGTCCTGGGGCTTGAACTCAGGGCCTAGGTGCTGTCCCTGAGCTTTCCTGCTCAAGGTTAGCGCTCTACCACTTGAACCACACCTTTTTGAGCCATGGTTTTTGTTGGTTGACTGGAGATACAGTCTCTTCTGCACAGGCTGGCTTCAAATTGCAATCCCTAGATCTCAGCCTCCTGAGTAACTGGGATTACAGGCGTGAGCCACCAATGCCAGCCAACACTGTGATTTTTTTTTTTTGGGGGGGGGGGTCGGTTGTGGGGCCTGGGCCTGAGCACTGTCCCTTGGCTCTTCAGCTCAAGGTTAGTGCTCTCCCACTTGAGCCATAGCACCATTTTCCAGCTTTTTCTGCTTATGTGGTGCTAAGGAATCAAACCCAGGGCCTCATATATGCAAGGCAAACGCTCTACCACTGAGCCACCTTCCCAGCCCCAACACTGTGATTGTTAAAAAAGAAACCATCAACACCGGTATCTGTCATCCTGGCTACTCAGGAGGCTGAGATCTGAGGATCACAGTTCAAAGCCAATCCAAGCAGATATATCTGAGAGATTCTTATCTCCAATTAACCAGAAAAAAAAAACAAACACCCAAAAACCCAACTGGAAGTGGAGATGTGGCTCACACGGTAGAGCACAGGTATAAGGCTTTGAGTTCAAGTCCTCCAGAAAGGCCAAAACAATACCATCGAATTAACTAAAGATGGGTCCAATCTCCTCTGGGTAAAACTCGTCTGTGCGTGGTGTGGACCCCACTCAGAGGTGGGAGAACCAGGCCTCGACAGGCCCGAAGCCCAGCACGGGGCTCATTCTGCGGCCAGTCCCTGCAGAGGGCTAGAGAAGGAGGATGAAGATCAAAGACCTCTACCCTGTACGGGGACAGAGGCTCACAAAGGCGATGGCGCTCATACTTGAAGGATTGTCCTGAAGCGCCACGTGGCAGCAGGCGGTGACCCCAAAGCCCAGAGCGCTCTGTGGGGCTGAGCGCGCACGGTGGAGTGGACAGTCCTGAAGGGTCTCGGGCGCCCCCTCCAGTGAGCTGGAAGAGGGGCTCAGGGTGCAGAAGTGTCCTGTTCAGACCCCCAACTTCTTAAATCCACAGGGAACTTGATGCCTTGAGACGGCTCAGACTTCCTCACGTCTCAGCAAAGAAACGCCCCTTTATCCAGGCACGGTGGTGCACACCTGTAATCCCAGCTACTCCAAACTGAGGATGGAGTTGTAAAGCCAGATTGGGCAGAAAAGTCCATGAGACCCTTCTCTCTCTAACCACGAAAAAGCAGCAGAGGTGTGGCTCAAGTGGTAGAGCACCAGTCCTAAAAACTACTAGGCAGTGCCAAGTCCAGTTCAAGCCCCAGGACCAACACACACATATACACACACATATACACAAAAAAGGGAGGGGGGAAGGAAAAAGAAACTCCTCCCCGAGTGTGGGCCGTAGTGCTCCCACTGCACAGACCCATGGGGCGGGCGGGGTTCGGGGAGGCGTAGCTCCTGACGGAGGGGTCTGCCAGTGTCCATCCGGGAAGCTCCCCAGGGACGCGTGCCACTCTGGCATCGGCCTGGCTCAGTGTGTCCCTTTGCTCTGTCCAATGCCCCTCTGGGGTCACTGTAGGGTGCACGCTGTAGGAAGGGGGACATGGGACACTCAGGACTTTGGCAAGAGTGGCCAAAGCCACCCCCCCCCCCGTCATGGCGGCCGGGGCCAAACTCACAGCTGCGAACTGATTCCGACAGGCCCTCTCGGTCCAGGCTGTCCGTTCCCCATGGAGAGTCCTTCATCTGCAGGATGGGTTGAGACGGTCGAGGCCAGGCCCGGGACCCAGCATGCACCACGCAGATGAAGAGGACCCCCTGCCCCCCCCCCCCCGGGCCGTTCCCACCACGCCCACCTTAACCCGCTCCTTCAGGTACTCCGCTCGAGCCATGAGGCTCTGGACCTGCAGGGAAGACAGGCCCGTGAGACCCGCGTGCCCATCCCAATGGCTCCCTCCTCCACGAAGCCTTCCAAGGCCGCAGCACCCCTAGGCCCCCCATTCCCAGCCCTGGGCACCTCAGCGTGCAGCAGCTCCCGCCTCCGGCCCGCGGGCTCCCCTGGAAAGAGAGAGCAGGCGGTGAGGGCAGGGCGGCCAGCAGCCTGGGGGCACGAGGGTATTGGGGGGCGGGGGTGCTGGGGCCTCACCCGCCAGCAGTAGCAGCAGCTCCCCGAGGCTCTGCTGGTACAGATCCAGGGCGTCCTGCTCCCCGCCAGCTTCCTCCTCCTGCAGCCACGTAGTCACGGGTCACGCCAGTCCTGGGGGGGGGGGGGCTCCCTGCCCTCCGCCCCACCCACCAGGACACACCTTGGCCATGGCCGCTGAGGCGACGTCCAGGGCGGCTAGGAGGCGTGGCTTGTCCCGGGCCATCTCTGGGGTGAGGGGCAGAGGTGCGGGGTGAGGGAGATCCCCTTGGACTGGGGGGGGGGGGCGGATGGTCAGCCAGGGGCCGCGGGGGGTACTTACCTCTGAGCAGGTCTCGGCCCGAGGCCCCCTGGCCCAGCAGGGCCTGGTTGGAGGAGGTGACCACAGCTTTGAGCTCCTCGGCGCGTGACACGTACTGTCCCACCTGTGGAGGGGCAGAGGGAAGCCCCAGCCGCCCGGCGGCACCCCCCCCACCCTCCCCCCCACCCCCCTCCCCACCCCACTCCCCCCCCACCCCCACCCCCACCTCCACCTCCACATCAGCAGTGATGTCCCTTGGCGGTCATCACCCCCCGAGGCTTGGGACCCCTGGGCCCTCTCCCCCCACCCCAACGACCTCACCCACCTTTGCCTTAATCATTTCCTTCCGCTGGGCATCCACTTCATCTGCAGGAAAGGGGTTCAGTCTGGGGGGGGGGAGAGCCTCTGCCTTACACAAAACCCTCCAGAATCCTCCCCGCAAAAACACCCCAGCTCCACGTGGATCCTCTACCTTGTCCCCTGTAAGGTTTGCTTTTGTTTTTGGTGCCAGGCCTGGGGCTTGCACTCAGGGGCTGGGCACTGTCCCTGGGTCTTTAGCTCAAGGATGGCGCTCTATCACTGGAGCTTCAGCTCTACTTCCGGCTTTCTGGTGTTAACTGGACATGAGAATCTCTTGAATTTGTCTGCTCAGGCTGGTTAAGAATGGCGGGCCTTGGGGCTGGGAAGGTGGCTCAGTGGTAGAGCGCCTGCCTTGCATGCATGAGGCCCTGGGTTCGATTCCTCAGCACCACATAAGCAGAAAAAGCCGGAAGTGGCGCTGTGGCTCAAGTGGGAGAGTGCTTGCTTTGAAGCTGAAGAGCCGAGGGACAGCGCCCCGGCCCAGAGTTCAGGATGACAGGCGTGAGCCACAGCTGCCAGGCTCTCTTGTAAGACTCTAGATGGGGAACTGTGGGGCCCATCACTGAAGCTAGAGCTGACACCCCCACTCTGAACCCAGGGCTGCGGGGCCTGGGGCGGGGCGGGGCACTCACAGTGCAGGGCAGGCACAAAGAAGTCCAGAGCCTTGCAGTAGAGGGAGAGGGCAGCCGCAGCGTCCCCCTCCTGGTCCTTCTTCACGGCCTGGACCACCAGCGCTGTCTGGGGCAGTCAGGACCACCGCCATCAGCCCCTCGGCCCACCCCGGGCCTCGGTGGCCCAGGCCCTGTTCCCCACCGGAAGGGGTGGAGGGGACCCCACACCCTCCATGCCGGCTCACCGCCCGGGCCAGGCTCTCCCCGCTGGGCATGTGCTCCAGGTCCACCCACGGGTGGGCGAAGAAGTCCTGGAAGGAGATGCGGTGGCTGGGGTCCCGCACCAGGAGTCTCGTCAGTAGGTCTCGGCATTCTGGGGAGAGCGGGGGCCGCAGGGGGAGCTGCAGGAGGGGTGAGGCGGGGCAGGTCACCCGGGGCTCCTGCGCCCCAAGCCAGGGGCCTGTTGGGACCCACAGGGACATATCTGACAGGCAGAGACTCGGACCACGGGGGAAGAACGCGTGGTCAAGGGGCTGACCGCGAGGCCTCCTTCCCCGGAGAAAATGGCCCGATTCTGCTGTGGCCTTCTTGTCTGTGTGTGTGCTGGTTCTGGGATTTGAACTCAGGATCTGGGCGCTGTCCCAGAAATCTTGTGCTCAAGGCTAGCGCCCTACCACTTGAACCACAGCTCCACTTCTGGCTTTTGTGGTGGTTCACTGGAGATAAGAGTCTCACTGACTTTCCTGCCTGGGCTGGCTTTGAACTGTGATCCTCAGATCTCAGACTCCTGAGTAGCCGGGATGACAGGCGTGAGCTGTTGTGGTCTGCTGTGGTCTCCTAGACCAAGGCCGACACAGCAGTCTGCAAAGCAGGCCCTTTGCTGCCTGCCATGGCTAACTTGAGAGTCCCTGGAATGAGCCAGAACCTTCCAGATGTAGGTAGGCTCTGGAGCAGGGCCCACTGACAGGAAGGCAGCGTGGGGTGCACAGGAATCTGTGCAGACAGGGGTCCCCACCAGCTGTCAGCAAGGCCCTGAGGGGCTCACCTCGATAACCCGGTTACTACGGATCTTCTCCTCCAGCTCTGAGAAGGACCTGGAGGCAAACGGGGGCTGCCCGAAGAGGGCTTCTGCGGAGGGAGGCAGAGGCGAGGCTGGGGGTGTGGGCAGAGCCTGGCCCACCCCTCAGGAGGCCCTAGGCCCTAGGGCCCCCCAGAGCAGGGATCCTGGCGCTCAGGCCTGGCCCGAGGGTCCACGGTGGTGGGGAGCAGGGGACCGAGGTCTCACCATACAGGATGACCCCCACAGACCAGAGGTCCACGCGGGCGTCGTAGTGCCGCCGACACACCATCTCGGGAGCCATGTAGAGGGGGGAGCCCCGGAGCACGTGCTTCTCATCCCACGGGGACATGTGCTGTGCAAAGCCGAAGTCTGCGGACGGAAGACCGGGAGGCAGGGCTCAGATCCCAGCGGCTCCCGCTCCTCATCTGCTCCAGCCGCAGGGTGGTTCCAACCCAACTCACACTGACCATCGTGTTCCCCAGCACACGCTCACCTGCCTGCAGCACTCTGTGTGTGTGTGTGTGTCTGTGTGTCTGTGTGTAGACTTGAACTCAAGGCCTGGGTGCTAGCCCTTAGCTAGCTCAAGGCTGGTGTTCTACCACCTGAGCCACAGCTCCACTTTTGGCTTTTTGCTAAGTTAACTGGAGAGAAGTGTCAGTACAGAGTTTCCAGCCTGGGATGGCGGCAAAGTGTGATCCTCAGAACTCAGCCTCCTGAGAAGCTGGGATTACAGGTGTGAGCCATAACACTCTCCTGTATCTCCCTTCTGCAAAGCCCCTCGGGCACCTTTGTACAGGGAGGGCTATCTGGAGGCTGTACCAGCCCTTTCTGTTCTCCCCTACATCAAACTTAGGTCATGCAATGTTTGTTGGCCTCCAGCCTCAAATCCATTCTTTTTTTTTTTTCCCCCTGGTGCTGGGGCTTGAACTCAGGGTTCTAATTCTTGCTTGGCTTTTTCGCTCAAGCTGGCGCTCTACCACTTGAGCCACCCCACCACTTTAGCATTTTGCTGGTTCATTGGAGATGATAGTCTCACAGACTTTTCTGGCAGAGCTGGCTTCAAACCACCATCCTCAGATCTCAGCCTCCTGAACCCCAGCTCTGCGTACACCACTGCCGGGGTGGGCAGCCTGAGAAAAGTGCAGGCTTCTGGAGATGGGCCTGGCCCTGGATGTCTGCTGGTCGCTTTCTGATGTTTTACTCAGAGGTGGCCTTCCTGAGAACCAAGCAGAGGACAAATGTTGCTCTGCTACCCTAAACCCTTGCCCGGGCTGCTCCAGACTCAAACCTGCCAGTTTCAGGTGGGGCTTTTCCAGAGAACTCAGCAGAATGTTCTGTGGCTTCAGATCCAGGTGAGAGATGTTCCTCTCATGCAGAAACTGCAGGGCACTGGCTGGAGAAGAAGACAGACAGACAGACAGGTCAGAGGAGCGCTTTCCACCTGCCTCTCCCAGACAATCCGCCCCACAAAGCCTTACAACCCCCTGCAGGGCCTGGCTGATCTGCATAGAAGCATCAAACTCTTGCCAGTTCTTTTTTAGGTGGGGAGGCCGGGGGGAGGAAGTGTTGGTACTGGGCTGGAACTTAGGGCTCTGAACTCTCATTTGGCTTTTTTTTTTTTTTTGCTCAAGGACGGCACTCTTATCTCTTGAACCATAGCTCTAGCTCCATTCCCAAATTTTTGCTGGTGAATCAGAGAGAAGAGTCTCACAAACTTTCCTGCACAAGCTGGCTCTGAACCTCGATCCTCAGATCTTAGCCTCCCGAGTAGGTAGAATGACAGTTGTGAGCCACCAGCACCTGGCTCTTTACACTTCTAAGAGTTTGCTGCCTCCAAAAACGCTCTCTGGGCTGGCTCCGAGCGCTTCACAAGTCCCTCCTCCCCCAGAAGCCTGAACAGCTAGAGCCTTTTGGAACCATATGCTTTTCCTTGCTAACACACTTGGGTTCCACCCTGCCCTGGAATGTTCAACCCTGAAGATGGAGGCTTGTCCATCTTTCACAGTATCCTACACCTAGGAAGATGGGAAACAAAGGAGAGGCTTTCAGAATTAAGCCTGGCAGTGGACAACTGCAAAGCCTAGCATGGGTAAAGACCAGGGAATACAGTAAGGATCTCAAGTTTGGATCTGAGGCTTTTTACCCAACTGCTGCATGAAGACTCGGGCCACCTTCTCAGGCAGAATCCTGCGAGTATGGATGAAGCGAGACAGGTCACCTCCAGCACAGAACTCCATGATGAGGTAGATGTTGTCACTGTCCCACTGTGGTTAGAGGTAGAGATCAGAAGACAGTTTCTTTTCTTTCTCCAGCCCCCCATCCCCGGTTTTTTTTTCCCCTATCATGGGCTTGAACTCTGGGCCTGGGCGCTGTCCCTCAGCTCTTCAGCTCAAGGCAAGCGCTCTACCACTTGGACCACAGCGCCACTTCCGGTTTTCTGGTGGTTAAGTGGAGGTAAAAATCTCACAGCCTTTCTTGCCCAGGCTGGCTTTGAACCGTCATGCTCTGATCTCAGCCTCCCGCTAGCTAGAATTACAGGTGTGAGCACCAGCACCTGGCCTCTGCTTCCTTTCTGTGCCAGTACTGAAGCCTGAACTCAGGGCCCAGGTGCTGTCCCTAAGCTTTTTCATTCAAGGCTAGTGCTCTAAGAGCGCTTGAGCCACAGCTCCACGTTCAGCTTTTCAATGGCTAATTGGAGATAAGAACTTTCTCAAGCACTGACTTCAAACTGTGATCCTCGGATCTCAGCCTCCTGGGTAGCCAGGATGACAGGCGTGGGTCCCTGCGCCCTGCCGTCTGCCCCCTTCCGGAGAGTCCCAGCCCAGGTTGTACCTGGAAGTCTTTCAGCTGCACGATGTGGGGGTGTCGGATGTCCTTAAGGATCTGGATCTCGGTTAGGAGGTTTTCCACTGAGGCCTTGTTTAGACTTTTCTTCGCCACACACTTAATGGCAACCACTTCGCGAGTGTCCTTCTAGGGGACAGGAGATTCGGGGCTCTGCAGTTGAGGGCGGCCAGGGCCGCAGCTGGCTGCAGGGGCTCCGGCCCCTCTGCTCCCGCCCCTCAACCTGGGCCTAACCACGCTCAGCTCTCCACCCTCCAGGTCAGCCTCACTCAGTCCGGGCCAGGGAAGTATCTGGAACCTGGATCTGGATTCCGGACCCATTGCGGCTGCCTAGCCCGACCCGGTGCTCTCCGACCCCCAGCGACGCAGCCGTGACCCTGCGCTGCAGAGCGGGCCCAGCCGTGGCCGGTCACTGCCACTGATGTAGAGTCCACCACTCCCGCTTCGCGGCCCGGCCTGCGGACTCCGGCCCGCCCGCGGCGCGTGCCTGTGTGCGCGCGTGCCTGTGTGCGCGCGTGCCTGTGTGCGCGCGTGCCTGTGTGCGCGCATGCGCAGCCCCGGCCCGCCCGCGGCGCGTGCCTGTGTGCGCGCGTGCCTGTGTGCGCGCGTGCCTGTGTGCGCGCGTGCCTGTGTGCGCGCGTGCCTGTGTGCGCGCGTGCCTGTGTGCGCGCGTGCCTGTGTGCGCGCGTGCCTGTGTGCGCGCGTGCCTGTGTGCGCGCGTGCCTGTGTGTGCGCATGCGCAGCCCCGGCCCGCCCGCGGCGCTTGCCTGTGTGCGCGTGCCTGTGTGCGCGCTGTGTCCCGGCCCGCCCGTGGCGCGTGCCTGTGTGCGCGCGTGCCTGTGTGCGCGCGCGCGGTGTCCCGGCCCGCCCGCGGCGCGTGCCTGTGTGCGCGCGTGCCTGTGTGCGCGCATGCGCAGTCCCGGCCCGCCCGCGGCGCGTGCCTGTGTGCGCGCGTGCCTGTGTGCGCGCGTGCCTGTGTGCGCGCGCGCGGTGTCCCGGCCCGCCCGCGGCGCGTGCCTACGTGCGCGCGTGCCTGTGTGCGCGGGCGCGCAGTCCCGGCCCGCCCGCGGCGCGTGCCTGTGTGCGCGTGCGCGCGCAGTCCCGCCCGCCCGCCCTTGGCGTCGCGCCCCACGGGGGCTCGGGGCCGCTGTCCCGCGTCCCTCCGGGACGGCCCGCCCACGCTCACCTTGGCGTAGGCTTTGTACACCGTGGCGTACGTGCCACTGCCCAGGCGCTCGGTGAGGATGAAGCCGTCCAGCCGCGGGGGACCCCAACCGGGACCCGCCATCACTCGCCCGCCCGCCCGCGGCCTTCCGGGTTTCCAGCGCCGGTTCCGGCCCGGGCGCGACGATCCCTGCGTGCGTCTAGGGGGCTGGGCTCCACGCGGCCGGCCCCGCCCGCCGGAAGCGCAGCAGGGCCCCGCCCCTAGTCCACTAAGCCCCGCCCCGGGCCCCTCCTCATACCGAAGCCCCGCCCCCGAGCCCCTCCTCGTGCCGCGAAGCCCCGCCCCTAGATCTAGGTCTGGCGTCTGGGCCCTTACTCCTGCCGCGAAGCCCCGCCCCCGGCCGCTAGGCCCCCCCCCCCAGGACGGCTTGGGAACCCCGCGGGGTCGATGCCTGGAGGTCCCCCACATGCCATCAGGGTGCTGGGGCCGGGGGCTCAGCGGTGCCCGGAGTGCGGGGATGGGGAACACCCTTCGGTAAGGGCCAGGCTGCGTCCCCAGTCCGCTCATCTTCACCAAGGCAGCAGGACCGGGGCTCTCTGAAAATGTCTTTATTTAAGCACAAAAATGGAGACATACATATACATTTGTACATGGAGGAAAAAAAATACCAGAAAGTTTACAAAACCCTGGTGGCTGTCGTCCGGGCGTGTAGACCTGTGCGGTCTGACGGCCCCGGCTGGGCCCACAGTCCGACGCTGGCAGCTGGGGGCAAGTTCCACGCCCACACCAGCTGCCCCAGCTCTGCAGGGCAGGGCGCGGGCGCTGCCGAGACACACCCGGAGACCACTAGAGTGGAGGGGACCTAGCCTCTACTGTGGTGTGGGAGACAGCCAGGAAAGGTGCGGCAGTCCCGCCTGCAGGACCCGGTTTCTGGGGTGACCCCCGCCCTCCCTGGGAGCCATCCAAGCTGGGTACTGCGGAGGGTGAGGTTGGGAGTGTGGCTAAGGCACAGGGCAGGGCAGCGGGCCTCTGGGAGGACAGGAAGTCAAACCAACCAGAGCCAAGCAGATCATATCGGGAAGCCAGACTTCCCAAAACACTGCCAGAGACTGGGCAGCACAGCCCTGTGAACAACCTTGTCCATCTCTCCCCATCCTCCAAGGCCAACCGACCCATTATACATTCAGAAAGTCTGAAGGGCTCAGGGAGGGCTCCCAGGGGCACCAGGGGTGGGCGCATGGGACCATGCAGGGGCCTAAAGGTGGCTTGGATCTGTCCATGAGGAATATGGGCAGCCAGCCTGGAGGTCCTGGAGACCACTGCACAGTGATCTGGGGAGAAGAGCGACGGGCTAGCCTGCTCCTCCACACTGCAGCCCCCAAAAGCGGAGAGCTATCCAGCCTGAGCAGGCGGGGCAGGCGTGGAGTCTAGGCTGCCAGCTAACTATTCCTGGTGGAGTGGGGCCTGGCTCGGCAATGATCTCGTGTGTATGTGCACGCGTGTGCGTCTTCCTGCGTGTTTCAGGAAGAAAGACAGCTTTCACTCAAAAGGACTTTTTGCTTCCAGACAAAACCCCTACCAAACCATTACCAGAGAAGGAAAGACAGTTATGTTATTTTTGCTTTTCTCGCATGTAAAAAAAAAAAAAAAAAATCCCTGTCCCTGCCCCCGCCCTTCCCTGGGGTCCTGGGGTCCTTGGGGAGGCGCTGATTGCTGAGGAAGGACCCCGCAGGTCTGTGCTGGGCAGAGCCACTGCATAAAGCACCCATGGCAAGTGCAGCTCAGAAGGCAGGCGAGAGGGGAGGCCGGGGCAGGAGGGCAGTCAGCAGGTTTAGTTGCCCTGGAAGGCTCCCTGGGCGGCAGAGGTGGCGGCACTGCGGAAGGTCCTGTTGCTGAAGATGCCCTGGGAGAACTCCTCCTGGGCCTGCTGGAAGCTGGCTCCCGTGCGCCGGTAGAAGGAGTGCACCTGGGTGGAGGCTGGGGTGAGGACCCTGCCCCGGGGTGCCCAGGCCTGGCCACCCAAGCCACACTCTAACAGGGGCTGCCTACAGCCCAACCCTGCCTGGCTGCCCGCCCCACAGCCTCACACCAAGGCCCTGGACTTCTGGGGGCCCAACTGTGGAGGGGGGGGGCAGGAGTTTGCTGGGTTGCTGTGGCACCCCCCCCCCCAGTCCACTTACCCGCTGGAGGAGGAAGAGTGAGAGGCCAGCACAGAGGGTGAAAAAGCCGGCGACCACCATCATGATGATCGACACAGCCAAGGGTCCTTGATGAATGGAAGACAGGGCTGCCAGCCAACCACTAGAGGGAAGCCAGGTCGGTGGGAGGAGTCAGCACTGGCCCCGCCCACCACCTGGGCACCTACCAGTCTGTGGGCCTCCGTCCCCCCCCATGGGGGTTGGCACTGACAAGGGGGCTGGGCACTGCGCAGATGCCCGAATGTAGCCTCCCACAGGGAATCTAGACTGTGAAAGTCTGGAGCGAGGTGTCAGGTGCAGCAGTGGGCAGGGCCTCATCCCATGCGTGGGGGGGGGCGGGCACAGGCCGCCTCCATCCTCACTCCTGAGGCATCTCTCTGGGCATCATCCGGTCACCTCAGCTTCTCTCGCCAGGACCCAGGGACTCTGTCTGTCTTTAATGGATCATGTCACTTGCTGAGCCCCAGTATCCTCAACCTCTCAACCTATAAAGGGACATTCTCATGCTTTTTTTTTTTTTTTTTTTTTGCCAGCCCTGGAGCTTGAACTCAGGATCTGGGCACTGTCCTAGAGCTTCTTTTGCTCAAGGCTAGTGCTCTCCACTTGCGCCTCAGAGCACCACTTCTGGCTTTTCCTGTGTATGTGGTACTAAGGAATCGAACCCAGGGCTTCATGCATGCTAGGAAAGCACTCTACCACTGAGCCACACAGCCCTCCTCTTACTTTTTGATTTCAAAAGCTTACTACAAAGCCACAGAAATCAAAAGAACACGTGGGCCTGGAGAAAGAAACCCCAGATCTATGGCCCGAGAGATAATGGAGAGGATCCAGGAATCTACAAACAAACCCAAATTCCTACCAACTAAGTAATAAGAGTACAAGAGTATTAAAACCAAAGAAGAAAAAATAGTTTCTTCAACCAGGAAGGTGCCAGTGGGGCAAGGCCTGTAATCCCAGCCATTCAGGAAGCTGAAATCTGAGAATCAAGGTTTAGGGCCAGCCCAGGCAGAAAAGCCCCAAGACTTTATATACAATTAACCGGCAAAAATGCCAAACTAACTGGGTAGTCATTCTAGCTTCTCTGGAGACTGAGATCTGAGAGTCACAGTTCAAAGCCAGCCTGGGCAAGAGTCTCTGAAACTTTTTTTTTTTGTCGGTTGTGGGGCTTGAACTCTGGGTCTGGGTACTTTCCCTCAGCTCTTCAGCTCAAGGCTACCACTTGAGCCACAGTGCCACTTCTGGTTCTCTGAGTGGTTTATTGGAAATAAGAGTCTCACGGACTTTCCTGCCCAGGCTGGCTTTGAACCTTGATCCTCAGATCTCAGCCTCCTGAGTAGCTAGGATTACAGGTGTGAGCTACTGGCACCCGGCTGTGAAACTCATCTCCAATGAACCACCAGAAAACCAGAAGTGGAGCTGTGGCTCAAAGTGGTAGAGGGCTAGTCTTGAGCAAAAGAGCTCAGAGACAGTGCCCAGGTCCTGAGTTCAACCCCCACAACCAACAACAACAACAAAAAAAAACCAGGCAACTTAGAGGTATGGCTCAAGTGCTAGAGTACCAGTCTTAAGCAAACAAGCCAGTAAGAGTGGGAAGCCATGAGTTCAAGCCCCAGAATAGGCAGAAGAAAAAAAAAAGCCCCTAACAGATGGTACTGGACAACTTCACCAGATATGATACAGAACTGACCCTACCTCTCCATATGTGAAAATTAGTTCAAAACAGGACAAAATTCTAAATATAAGGAGCTAAAACTATGCAATTCTTAGAAGAACACAGAAGTAACTTTTGTTTTGGGGACATAGGATCACTATGTAGCCCAAGATGACTTTTTTTTTTTTTTGGTGCCAGTACTAGAACTTGAATTCAGGGCCTGGATACTGTCCCTGAGCTTTTTCACTCAAGAGTGGTATTCAACCATTTGAGCCACCTCACCCTGTGGATTTTTTCCACTTGTGGCAATTAGATAAAAATCTCATGGAGACTTTATTGGCCAGGCTGGCTTCAAATCTTGATCCTCAGATCTCGGCCTCCTGAGTATGAGATACAGGCATGAGCACCAAGGCCCGTTTAATGGCAGCCAGGGGCTTGGGAATGAGAGCTTGAAGGGGATAGGATCTCCATCTAGAGTGGCAGCAATGTTCTGCAGGGGGGTAGAGAGGAGGCTGAGCTCGTCTTGGTGAACCCAGGTAGGGCAGTGAGGGCTGGGACCAGAACTGAGGCTTCTGAATCCAGGTCCACACAGTTAATTGATCACAGCTTTGCTACCAGGATCTTGCTTGGGGCCATCAACCACAAGAGGCCAGACTAGAATCAGCAGGGAGACTGGCAGCAGGGACCAAAATAAAAGTCTCCAGGTTCACATGCTCAGGCAAAGGGCAGCCTGACCTTTCAGCAGTGCTCCCTGTGCACTGGGGTAGGAAGGAAGATGGGGGACTCAAGGAGGACGGCAGGATGCAGCCAGCCAGGGAAGGTGGGGCCATCTCTGCAGGCCCTAGGCCTCTGGAGAAAGGTGTGCAGCTCTGGGGTTGTGAAAGCCTGAGCCTCCGTCGGCCTGCAGGCAAGTGTGACAAGAGAAAAGCCGCAGTTCTAACAGTTCAAGCCAAGTCCACGCATACCCCACAGCAGAGAGCACGGGCAGACGGGAAAGGCTACTGATAAGGAACTGGAAAGGGGCCAGAGCCCGTGGCTCACGCCTGTAATCCTAGCTACTCAGGAGGCAGAGATCTGAAGATGACAGTCTGTGATGAAAGTCTGTGAGATTCTCCTCTCTTATTACCTACCCTAGTCTGTATAAAGGCCCTGGGTTCCATCCCCAGCAGGATAGAAATAAAAAGAAAAAACACTAGGGAAAGGAGTCCAAGATGGATCTAAGCAGGCCCAGGAGTTCCTCCTTTCATGGCAAAAGTGGGGCTCTTCTACATCACCCAAAACGAATTCCCTCTGTAATGCCCCAAGTCTCACCTGGTGCCCAGGTTAGGCAAGCCAATCAACTGGATGAAGTAGATCCCTATTTGACAAAAAAACACGAAGAAGAACACGAAGAAGCTGAAAGAGTTGTCAGACCTGTGGGGAGATAGGGAAACGGGCAGTCATGAGGGTTGGACCATGTTTCTCCACTCCTTAGTGGGGGTGACGCCTCTCCTCACGGAGCCAGGGGACAAGGAGACAGAGCCCCATGGACTAGCCACATGTCCCTAAGGACGTGCACACGCAATGCCGCCACAGTGGAAATGCACTGCCTCCTGCTGCGTACAGTTCTGATCAAGATGGTCCCTCAAGGCATAATATAGCTGGGCACTGGTGACTCCCACCTGTCATCCCAGCTACTCAGGAGGCTGAGATCTGAGGATCACAGTTCAAAGCCAGCCTGGGTTAGGAAAAATTTCTGGACTCTTATCTCCAATAAAGCACCAAAATTGTGGCTCAAGTGGTAGAGTGCTAGCCTTGAGCAAAAAAGCTCAGGGACAGTACCCAGGCCCTGAATTTAAGCCTCAGGACTGGGGGCCAGATAAGTGCACAATATAAAGAGCCTAGCAACCATCTCGTGCAGTGCTTGCTGCAGTACCACCAGGAAAGAAAGTCAAGGCCAAAGGCACAATCATAAAAACACTGCAGACCAAGGGCTGAGGATGTATGCGAGGCTCTGAGTTTGATCTCCAAAACTCCCCTGGGTGCAAGTTTTTGGTTTTTTTTTTGGTCAATCGTGGGGCCTAAACTCTGGGCCTGGGCGCAGTCCCACAGCTCTTCAGCTCAAGGCTAGCACTTTATCACTTGAGCCATAGCACCACTTCTGGCTTTTTTCTGCTTATATGGTGCTGAGGAATTGAACCCAGGGCCTCATGCATGAGAGGCAAGCACTCTACCACTGAGCCTCCTTCCCAGCTTCTGCAACAAGTTATTTGAGAAGTCAGTGGCTCACATCTGTAATCCTAGTTACTCAGGAGGCTGAGATCTGAGGACAGGTTCAAAAAGCCATGTGGGGCAGTAAAGTATTAGACTTTCATTGCCAATCAACCAGCAAAAACCCAGAAGTGGAGGTGTTGTTCAAGTGGCAGAACACCAGCCTTGAGTGAAAAAGCTAAACAAAGCACAAGAGTCTGAGTTCGAGCCCCAGGACCACCACCAAAAACAACAAAAAAAGAAGTAGGATCTGGTAATACCAACATTGAATAAACTCCCCAAGTGCTTGAGTGGTGCGGTGTACCTGTATGTCCTTGAGTACTGGAATGCAGTGGGGGTTCAGGCAAGGGGGTCCTGGACAAGGGGGTCCTGCTGGGACCCCAGATCTCAAGGCATCAAGTGTGACCCCAGGGACCTGGGGGAGGGGGCCCGTGCAAACTCAGGCTCACAGGACTGGCCGCTGAGTGTGCCCACCTAGCACTCTACAGAGACTGATTCAGAACCTTTGAGAGGAAGCCCTGGGGCTTGAACTTAGGGCCTGGGCACTGTCCTTGAGCTTCTTTTCCTCAAGGCTAGCACTCTACCACTTGAGAGCCACAACGCCACTTCCCATTTTTATGTGGTACTGAGGAATCGAACCCAGGGCTTCATGCATGCTAAGCACTAAGCCACACTCCCTGCCCAATTTCAGCTTTTTGGTGAGTCACTGGAATTAATAGTCTCAGGGACTTTCCTTCCCAGGCTGGCTTTGAACCTCAACCCTCGCAGCTCAGCCTCCTGAATAGCTGGGATTACAGGCGTGAGCTACTGGTGCTTGGAGAAGAGCTACCTATTTTCAGCACCTGCCCACAAGCCAAGTTCCCTCCCAATAAGGACGGGGCCTGGGCAGGCCTGAGGTACAACTGAGGAAAGGGGCTCGTGATCCTGGCTCTGTCAGGCGGGCACAGGAAAGCTGAGCCCCAGACAGGGGCCTGGGGCCTGGGACCCAGCCATACCCTCGCCCCTTGCGCCCACTCCACTCACCTAAAAGCCTTGTAGATGGGTCGGTACCAACAAAGGAAGGCACAGGGGGTGAAGATCACAAACCACAGGATGGAGAGACCGAAGGCCGTTCCTCCGCCACCGGCCATGTCGCTGGTGAACCAGGCCAGGCACGCAAGCAGGTTCAGAAACAGAGTCAGTGAGTGCACTGGGGGAGGGCAGGGAGAGACGGGGCTTGAGCCAAGATGGGTGAAGGGCTTCCCCACGGGGCGCCCACCCTAGGACAGGAGATGAGGACCATGCTGGGAGGACTGGGTCTGGCCGAGGCAGGGTGAGCTTCCAGTCCCGGCTTCCTAGGCCCTCACACGAGGAGCAACAAGCCCCCCTGTCTCCCGGAGGCAGGTGGGGGGGGGTGCACTCAGGGCTGGGCCTTAGGAAGTGACCTAGCGCCCCCTTCCTCATCCAGGGGGCCTAGAGGCTTTTCACTACTGTGCACCACTTGTTTTTGGTGCCAGCCCTGGGACTTGAACTCAGATCCTAGGGCACCATCCCTGAGCTTTTTGGCTCAAGACTAGTGCTGCACAGCTTTGAGCCATAGCTCCCCTTCCAGCCTTTTTGGTAGCTAATCAGACATAGTCTCCTGGGCTTTCCTGCCTGGGCTGGCTTTTAGCTGTGATCCTCAGATCTCAGCCAGTGAGACATGAGTGCCTGGCTACAGGCCGCTTACTACAGGAATTGTCCAGGGACTTGAAGTCTCCTTGCTTAGCTGGCCCTCTTGAGACGGTTCCCGAACAGGGAGCGGCCTGTGGGTGCAAGGACCGTGCACTCGGCCCCAGCCCTGGGAGGGCAACATCTGCAGAAACCCCACACAGCAGGGAAAGACACGCATGGCAGAGACGCCGGCAGGAGTGGGACTCACACATCCAGAGATAGTAGAGCATCTTGCAGATGCGCTGGTAGTCGGCGGGGATCTCGGTGGAGAAGTCCTGGTAGAAGCAGGGCTTGACAGGGCACCAAGAGGGCAGTGGGGGCCAGTTGTTCTCCCGCACTGCAGGAGACAGGAAGTGAGGGAGGGATCAGCTTCTGGAGCAGCAACAAGCTGGGCCCTGGTAGCCTACGCCTGTAATCCCAGCCACTCAGGAGGCTGACATCTGAGGATCGTGATCTGGAGTGAACTTGGGGGAACAGACAACTTCCAAAGACACTTCTCTCCCTCCAAGTAACCAGCAAAAAGCTGGAAGTAGAGGTGTGGGTCAAGTGGTAGAGTGCCAGCCCTCTGTGGAAAAACTATGCAAGAACATGAGCACCAGTACTGGCATGTACACACACAGGGCAAAGAATTTCAGAGCTGGGATGAAGTGTATCTTCAACTTTTTTTTTTTTTTTTTTCTGTCAGTCTGCTGTCCCTCAGTTCTTCAGTTCAAGGCTAGCGCTCTACCATTTGAGCCACAGCACCACTTCCAGCTTTTTCTGCTTATATGGTGCTGAGGAATCGAACCCAGGGCCTCATGCATGCAAGGCCAGCACTCTACCATTGAGCCACTTTCCTAGCCCGATTTTTGTGTGTCTTTTTTTTTTTTTTTTTGGTCGGTCGTGGGGCTTGAACTCTGGGCCTGGGCGCTGTCCCTCAGCTCTTCAGCTCAAGGCTAGCACTCTACCACTTGAGCCACAGCGCCACTTCCCTAGCCCTATTTTTTTTACTGGAGCTGAGTCTCACGGAGTTTGCTGCCCTGGCTGGCTCTGAACCTCAATCCTCAGATCTCAGCCTCCTGAGTAGCACCCAGCCTGTCTTCACTTTCCTCCCCAGTTCTCCCAGGACTGACAACCTCTGAGAACATCAGAAGCGCTGGCAGCTCTGCAGATGCCCAGGAGAAAGGCGGCTCAGGTGGGTGTGGGGAGGGCTCCTTGCATGGCCAGTCTCTGGCCAGGGCCTTGGCAGCCTTCCCTTACCATGCAAGTTAGCTGCGGTGTTTTGTAGCTCGCGCTCCTTGCGCTCGAGCTCAGCAGCTTTCCTGTCCAGTTCTTCCTGTTGCCTGAGCAGGCCTGCCTGGGCTGCAGCCACCACAGCCTGGAGAGAATGGGGACCGGAGGCAGCCAGACACAAAGACAGAAGGACAGTGTCAACCTAGGCAGATGGGCAGAGCCCGAGACAGTACCCCCCCCCACAGCATGTCTGAGGGACCAGGAGCTCCACAGTGATGGGCCAAGGGGACCCGTCTCCCTGCACCCCCACACCACCTCTGACTCTGCCCACTCCAGGGCTCTCCTGTCCTTCAGCCCTGAAATGTCCCCTTGACCACTTCTTATAGACACTTTTGAAGGAGAGGGGGAAAAGACCTCACAAGAGCCCTGGCTGAAGTCAGAACCCAGAGATCCAGGTTGTGTGCAGAGTTGGGGGCGGGGAGGAGTAGAGTGGGGACCAGGAAAAGCTGGCAGCAGGGGACACGTGCAGGGCAGATTGTGCATGCAGGGCAGGCTGTGCGCAGGGGGCCATGGGGAGACTGGGGACAGTGAAGAGCTGGCAGCAGGGGACACGTGCAGGGCAGGCTGTGTGTACTGGAGCCCAGGGGTTTGCACTCTCTTGGCCCACCCTACACCCCTCGTGATTGGCCAACCACCTAAGGACCGCCTTGCTCTGCCTGGCTTCCATGCATGCCGAGGCCAAGCTCTTCCTCCTGGGCAGGCAGAACTCGGCCTGGGGCTCTGCTGCTGCTACTGGCCACCCCGGTTCCGGCTGGCTTCCTTGCGGGGAGCAGATGGCACGTGGGTCCTCTGACAGACCAGAGGGGTCACACTGAGGCGGTGCGGTCAGGAGAACCAAGCACACAGTACCTCACTGAGGGTCTCAAGCCCCAACTCCCCAAGTCAGTGCCTCCAGGAGAGCAGGGCTGGGTCCCTGCAGACCACCCTGGGCTTGAGCCCCGCCGTGCTCGGGGGCTGCCTGGCCCCCCTCGTGCTCCCCTAGGCTGGGCCTACCTTGGGCAGCTTTCGCAGGTAGCTGTCTCTGAGGATATTATCTCCTCCTAGCAGCATCTGCCTCTCTGAGAGCTCGCCCGCCGCCAGCAGCCGGGCGGGAAGGAACTTGCTGGCCTGCCTAAGCTGGAACACACAACTCCACTGTGGGACGCGCTCGGGGGGCAGCCAGGGGCCCAGAGGAGGGCGGGAAGGGGATGGCGGGGAGGGGGGTAAGCACAAAGCAGACCAGGGTCACCGGACTTGGGGATGGGACAACAAGAAGTGGGAAGACAGGGGCAGGAATAAGGGGATTGGGGGAGCAGCGGGGAGGAGACAGGCAGGGAATGGAGCTCAGCAGTAGAGCCTGGGCTTCACATGCACTGCGTGAGCCCCAGCTGTGCGCGCATGTGCACATGCGCACACAGAGCCAGGGCCCAGGAAAGAGAAGAGAAGGCCGCATGCGCCCTGGGTGGCGGGGCAAATGCTCTCTGTCAGCAGAGGGTATGGTGGGGTGGCGGTGGGTGGTGGGTGGCAGTACCGACTGGCAAGGCGGTCTCTCCACTTGCAAGTGACCATAGATCTACAGGGACTGGCAAGGGGGTCCTCTCCCCACCAGCAGCCTGGGGTCCCGCTCCGGGTCTGGGTGGCCTCCCTCCGGGGAGGAGAGCCCCGGCAGCCACCGTACCTGGGGGTGCGGCTCCGTGGGCTCCACGGAGGGCTGCAGAACCGCTGGCTGCGAGGGCCCGGGGCGCTGTGTGGCAGGAACCGTGGTGGCCGCATGTGTCTGTGTGGGTCGGAGCACAGAGGGAGATGAGGGGCCTGGCTGTGGCACCCCCAGGGAAGGGCCACGCCCTGGGCCTTCCTCAGCAGTTTCTTGGCCCACAGACCCCCAATGGCCGACCCCGAGGTCACAGCCAGGGCCGCGTCACCCACCTCTGAGAAAGGGTTGAATTCAGCCAGGCCACCCTGGGGGGCGTTGGTCAGCTGGGTCACAGAGGGATCCTGAGAAGGGGAGAAAGCAGCATTAGAAACTGGGGAAGCTGGGGCACGGTGGCTCATGCCTATATACCCAGCTACTCAGGAGGCTGAGATCTAAGGATCCCGGTTCAAAGCCAGCTCAGGCAGGAAAGTCCAGGCGACGCTTATCTCCAATGAACCACCAAAAAAACTGGAGTGGAGCTGTGGCTCAAAGTGGCAGAGTGCCAGCCTTGAGCAAAAGAGCTCAGCGACAGTGCCCAAACCCTGAGTTCAAGCCCCAGCATCAAAATAAATAAATAAATAAGAAATCAGGGAGAGGGTGAACCCTGGGCAGCAGTCAGCAGGACCCCTGTGATGCAGAGCAGCACTGAGGCTGCTGATCACCTGCCCAGCCAGGGCGGCCTCAATCAGAGGCTGCACACACTCTGTTCCTACATAGCTGGAATCCCTTCTCCCCTGGAAATGGGAGGCAGGCAGCCATCTAAGGGCCCTGAGCACCCTGCACTCACAGGACTGTGCTTATATTGAATTTGCTACAGGAACCAGGGTCTGTGGAGAGGTGGTAGCGAGTGACCGAGATGGAGATGTACGTACTTGCACTCTTTTAGTTATTGTTCTATAGAAAGCATTTATTGGGGCTGGGAATGTGGTTTAGTCGGTAGCGTGCTTGCCTAGCATGCACGAAACCTGGCATTCAATTCCTCAGTATCACGTACACAGAAAAAAAACCCAGAAGTGGTAGAGCACTCGCCTTAAGCAAAAGAAGCTCAGGGACAGTGTCCAGGACCTGAGTTCGAGCCCCAGGACTGGCCCAAAACAAAAAAACAGTTATAATTCTTTTTCCTCCCTCTCTCCCTCCACCTCCTTCCTGCCCTAGGGCTTGAACTCAGGGCCTGGGAGCTGTCCCTGAGCTTTTGTGGTCAAGGCTAATTGTCTACCGTTTCAGCCACAGTTCCACTTCTGGCTTTTTGCTGGTGATTTGGAGATTAGGAGTCTCATGGACTTTCCTGCCTGGGTTGGCTTTGAACCCCGATCTTCAGCTCTCAGCCTCCTAAGAAGTTAGGATACAGGCATGAACCACTAGCAACCTTGCTCTTTTTCTCTTTTTTGTGGTCCTAGAGGTTGAAGCCTCATACTTGCTAGTCAAGCACTTTATCTCGAGCCACATCCTCAGCCCTCTTTGCTTCAGTTTTTTCTTTTTTGTCGGTCATGGGGCTTGAACTCAGGGCCTGAGTGCTGTCCCTGAGCTCTTTTGCTCAAGGCTAGTGCTCTACCACTTTGAGCCCCACAGTTCCTGCTTTATTTTTCAGATAGAATCTCTAACTTTTTTTCTGGCCTCAAACCACTACCCTCTCATTTCTACCTTCCTAGTAGCTGGCTTGAGTCACCTAGTACAGGCTTGAGTCACGGCACCCAGCCTCAACTAGTAGTCTTCTCCCAGAATCACCTGGCTCCCTGCAAGGAAGACTGGGACTCAGTATCTAGTGTTCTCCTTTCCTAGTCAGCGGATACCCACCCTGAGCCGAGCGAGGCTGCTCAGGTCACTGAAATCAGACCCAGCAGCCCAGGAACGGGTTACTGGAGTCTGAGTCACAACAGGACAGGGGACTGGAGGGACAACTGAGGAGCAGTTTCAGGTGCAGGCACACACATGCCCAAGGTGCACGTTTGCGAGGAAGCCCAAGGCCCACACAAGACGCCCTTTCCCTTTCCAATGCAGAGGTGGGATGGAGTTGGGGGAGAAAGCACCCCAGACCCACAGATGGTCTTTCCAGCAAAGGCTACACTTACGGCCTGCAGACTAAAGCTTTACTCCAAGGGGCAAACAGATGCTGGCAGCACCAACCTCCTCTTCCTCTCACCAAATGACGTCAACTGCTCTAAGTGGGTCAAGGAGTTAAGACAGGATGGTGGAGACTAAAATTTCACCCAGTAAGAGTAACCTGAGCCCCTAGCTGCCCAGCCTGGTTCACGCCCGTTACTGAATTAATAACCTGGAATAAACTCCTGAACACAGTTGCTTTCATTCAGATGCAACAGTTAATGTGTGCCAGGTCATCCTGCTCATGCAGGCCAAGCCCTAGCCATTTTGCAAGCCACAGTCAGATGACTTTCTCCAGTCTTTTCCTGCTATGGCTGCCCCCAGCAAGCTCCCAGTGTAAGAGTGACTTCTGTTCCCTCTAAACACACTCAAGAAATATCCCATAGGTGACCATGTCCAAAAAGAAATGTACTCTTTACCTGACTTATATAACTGCAATTATACATAACTGTATAATACCAATGGAGAAAGAAAGAAAGAAAGACCTCATAAGAGACATGTCCAGTGGCTCATGCCTGTAATTCTATAGCCACTCAGGAGGCTGAGAGCTGAGGATCCACATTCTAAGCAAACTTGGGAGACTAGGAATGTGGCTTAGTGGTAGAGTGCTTGCCTAGCATGCATGAAGCCCTGGGTTCGATTCCTCAGTACCAGAAAAAAGCTGGGAGTGGTGCTGTGGCTCAAGTGGTAGAGCACTAGCCTTGAGCACAGAGAAGCTCAGGGACACACAGCCCAGGCCCCGAATTCAAGCCCCAGGATGGGCAAAAACAAATACCCAAACAAAAAAAGCAAGCTTGGGCAGAAAAGTCTGTGAGACTCCTATTGCCAGCTAACCATCAAAAAGGCAGAAGTGGAGCTGTGGCTCAAGTGGCAGAGTGCCAGCCTTGGATGACAAAGCTCAGGGGCAGCACCCAGACCCCTGTGTTCAAGCCCCAGTAGCAGCACAAAAACAAACAAATACCCCACAAGCTAAAAATCCCAGGCGTTTCTCTCTGGGAGGCAAGAGTCACCAATGGCCTGAAGCTCTGAGCCGTGGTGAAGTCCCATTTGCTGGGAACCAGGCTGAGTGTCACAGGCCGAGAAAAGCTATCCCCAGAGGGCTGTCAGGGCCCTGGCACACAAGCCACAAGTGACCTTGAAGCTCCCTGACCCAGAACGCGAGAATCCTTCCGCAGGAAATATGACAAACCATGTACGACTGTCCCTGGGGGGCAGTCAGGGGCACTGGAGAGCAAAGGTAGGTTTCTGCGCATGTCCCCTGGAAGGGCACAGCGTCATGCCGGGCACAGCTGCAAGGTGGCAGGCAGACAGAACGGGCTTTGTTATGTAAGTGCCACATTAGTTTTGTCAAAAGTAATCACAGGAAAAAATTCAGGCAGGAATACACATCGAAACAATGGCTAGCACAGGCAGTGTGGATGCCTTCTGCCCTAGCTGCCACGTTTTCTATCAGTGGATTGTTAGTTTTACTTTTTTTGTTGTTGTTTTGGCAGTAATGGGGTTTGCGCTTAGGGCCTGTGCTGGCTAGATAGGCATCCTGTAGGCCCCCAAAGCTCCTTTTACCTTAAAAACACAATCACCTGCTGGAGTGCCAGTGGCTAATGCCTGTGATACTAGCTACTCAGGAGGCTGAGATCTGAGGATCGAGGTTCGAAGCCAGACCTGGCAGGAAAGTCCATGAGACTCCTTTTTTTTTTTTCTTCTTTCTTTTCTCAGTTGTGGGGCCTGAACTCTGGGCCTAGGCGCTGTCCCTCAGCTCTTCAGCTCAAGGCTAGCACTCTACCACTTGAGCCACAGAGCCACTTCTGGGTTTTTCTGCTTATGTGGTGCTGAGGAATCGAACCCAGGGCCTCATGCCTGCAAGGCAAGCACTCTAACACTGAGTCACCTTCCCAGCCCTCCATGAGACTCATCTCCAATGATCCACCAGAAAACTGGAAGTAGTGCCTTGGCTCAAGTGGTGGCGCACTAGCCTTGGGCTGAAGAGCTGAAAGACAGCGCCCAGGCCCAGACTTCAAGCCCCACGACGAAGAAAAAAGAGGGGCGGGGTACTCAGAATGGGGAACAATTGGGGCTGAGTGAGCTGGGTGTGCACAATGACCATCCAGGCATCCAGGCTGCAATGAGAACCAGAGATGGATGGTGGTAAGAACTGCTGGGACAGGAGGAGGGGGGAGAGGAAGGAGGAGAAAGAGGAAGAGGAGGAGGTGGCGGCACTGGCTCAGCACTGTGGGGTGATCAGGAGTGGAAAGACTACAGTGCAGGAATGGAGGGGAAGGAAGGAGGAGAGAGTGGGGGGGGAGGGGTGCCAGCCTGGATGGCTGGTTAAAGTGCCACCTTCGGCCGGGCTGGTGACTGTGGGAAAGGAGAAACAGGTTTTGCAGGCTGGGCGTGGAGGGAGGTGGAGGATAAGGATGTGGGCAGGGTAGGCCTGAGATATCGCTTAGAAGCTGTGGAGGGGCTGAGACCAGGGATCTAGACTCCCACATGCAGATGTAATTCAGGGGCCCTGATGTCCTCACTGTTGGACAGTGAGGATGGGGTCTCTTGAAAAACAGGCTGAGCAGGCCGAGGGAGCAGCCAGGGAATAAACAAGCATGTACCTCAGCAATGGGGTCTCCAGGCTCCCCACTCATGGAGACCACAGGACCTTAGAGCGAGGAGCAGCCCAGGCTACACACAGGAGCAGAGGGGTGAGCACATACAACCAAGTATGGGTTTAGGTTTTTTGTTGTTGTCAGTCCTGGGGCTTGAACTCAGGGCCTGGGCACTGTCCCTGAGCTTCTTTTGCTCAAGACTAGCACTCTATCACTTGAGCCATAGCGCCACTTCTGTGTATGTGGTACTGAGGAATCAAATGCAGGGCTTCATGCGTGCTAGGCAAGCACTCTACCACTGAGCCACCTACCCAGTCCTGGGTTTGTTTTTTGTGTGAGTGTGTTGATACTAGGTTTCATGGGCTTTCCTACTCACGATGGCTTTGAACTGTGAGGTTCAGATCTCTGCCTCCTGAGTAGCTGGGATTATTGAGCCCACAGCTTTTCACCATGCCTGGTGTGCGGTCACTATGGGTGGCCAGCGCTCAGCTGTGCTGTGGGACAGGGTCGGCCGTCACCATTCAGCCGGGGCCCATGGGCATCCTGAAGGGGCCCCGCCCGCTGAGTCACAAAGGCCGTGCACAGAGCTCTCTCCTCTGGATGGGCAGCAAGCGTTTGCCTCGGTTAAACATTACCATTCTCTGAACCCAGGATTACCTTACCCATGGAGACAATATAACGTTCTCTTGTTCTCTGGCCAAGTTCTGACACCTTGCCTGTCTTCAGTTACTAAGCATAAGGGTAGGGGCACTGCCATCCGATTGTGTATAGCTATTAGAAACTTGCCATTTTCAAATTTCTTTTCTCTCTTATTTTTGGCTTTTTTGTTTTGTTTTGTCGGGTCTGGGCGCTGTCCCTCAGCTCTTCAGCTCAAGGCGAACGCTCTACTACTTGAGCCACAGCGCCACTTCTGGTTTTCTGAGTGCTTCATTGGAGACAAGAGTCTCACGGACTTTCCTGCCCGAGCTAGCTTTGAACCTCAATCCTTAGATCTCAGCTGAGGGACAGCGCCCAGGCCCAGAGTTCAAGCCCCATGACCAACAAAAAAAAGGGGGTGCAGTACTAAGTACTACATTTAGGGGTTTCAAGCTTGCTAGGCAGGTGCTCTAGCACCTGAGTCACACCTCCAGCCCTTTTGCTTTGGTTACAGAATCTCACTTTTTGCCCAGGCCAGCTTAGACCTATGATGCTATTTATACTTTCCACCTTAGGGGGAAACAGGCATGCATCATCACACCCTGCCTTTTCTGTGAAGATGGGGTCTTAACAAGTTATTGCCCAGACTGGTCTCAAATGACAATCCTCCTATCTCTACTCTTTTTTTTTTTTTTTTTTTGGGTCCGGTTGTGGGGCCTGAACTCTGGGTCTGGGCGCTGTCCCTCAGCTCTTCAGCTCAAGGCTAGCGCTCTACCACTTCAGCCACAGCACCACTTCCGGCTTTTTGCTTATGTGGTGCTGAGGAATCGAGCCCAGGGCCTCATGCATGCAAGGCAAGCACTCTACCACTGGGCCACCTTCCCAGCCCCTCTACTCTTTTTTTTTTTGTGCTGTCCCTCAGCTCAAGGCTAGTGCTCTACCACTTGAGCCACAGCACCACTTCTGGTTTTCTGGTTGTTTATTGGAGGTAAGAGTCTCATGGACTTTCCTGCCCAAGCTGGCTTTGAACTGCAATCCTCAGATCTCAGCCTTCTGAGTAGCTAGGATTACAGGCACTGGTACCGGCTCTGATCTCTACTCTTGAGTATCTAGAATTACAGGCACGAGCCACCAGCAGCTGACAAAATCTCTCTTTTTTTCTTCCCCCTCTCCCCCTGCCCAGTTCTGGGGTTTGAACTCAGGGGCCCACATCTGCTAGGCAGCACTGACCTCATGTTCTTTTATTCTTTATTTTTCAGACAAGGTTTCTGCTATTTGGAGGGCTGGCCCTGGCCCTTGATCATCCTCGAACCTTGATCCTCACGCTCTCTGCCTATGGGATCCCAGGCATGTGCCCTGCCCCCAATTACGATAATTTCAAATTTCTTAAGACAATTGGTCCTGTCTTGGGGGGTTCCCAAAGCTGATGGGGGGCACTGATACCCTCAGGAGGAGCAGGAAACTTCATGTATTTGTGTCCACACCCACACCGCACATCTGCTGCCCCCCTGGCCCTCTTCCCTTTGCAGAGGAAATGTTTGAGCTACAGCGCCAAGACTCTCAAATGTAAGGAGGCAATGTGTGAACAGGAGACTGCCGCTGAAAGGGTTCCTCTGTTTGGCACCCCAACCTCCTTCACACCCCCTCTCCTGAGCTGGCGATCACTTGGCAGGAGTATGCATAGGAAAAGCAGCCCTGGCGTTCGCCTGGGTGGTCTGATTTCTAGTGGACTGCCAAAACATAAAACCGTACAATGCCTCCCTTTAGCTTTCTGTGCCATCACCTGACAAGACTCATGAGAAACTTTTGGAAGCAGACACCCTGGATCTGGTCCCAAGTAAAGAGGGCCCCGAGGAGCCAGAGCACAGAGTGCATGGGCTATAATTAGCAGAGGCACAGGGGTGCTGGTGCGGGCGAGAAAACCATGCTTGCCCTGCAGGTCCCAGCTTCCTCCTCGGAGCGACTTAACTTTCTACTCACAGCTTGTCCTCTGAAGGAAGTAGTCTTTTCTTTTTTTCTTTTGGTCAGTTGTGAGGCTTGAACTGTGGGCCTGGGCGCTGTCCCTGAGCTCTTGAGCTCAAGGTGAGCACTCTACCACTTGAGCCACAGCATCACTTCTGGTTTTCTGGTGGTTCATTGGAGATAAGAGTCTCACAGACTTTCCTGCCTGGGCTGGCTTTGAACCATGATCCTCAGATCTCAGCCTCCTAAATAGCTAGGATGACAGGTGTGAGCCACCAGCACATGGCTGAAGTTTTCTAATAATACAGGGTAGGCAGAGCCTGGTTGCCTTTCTTTCTCCCTCTCTCCCTCCCTCTCCCTCCTTCCCCCTCTTTCTGTTAGTTGTGGGGCTTGAACTCTGGGCCTGGGCGCTGTCCCTCAGTTCTTCAGCTCAACACTAGCGCTCTACCACTTGAGTCATAGTACCAATTCCGGTTTTCTGGTACTTTATTGGAGATAAGAGTCTCATGGAGGGCTGGGAAGTTGGCTCAGTGGTAGAGCGCTTGCCTTGCATGCCTGAGGCCCTGGGTTCGATTCCTCAGCACCACATAAGCAAAAAGAAAAAAAAGGTGGAAGTGGTGCTGTGGCTCAAGTGGTAGAGCGCTAGCCTTGAGCTGAAGAGCTGAGGGACAGCGCTCAGGCCCAGAGTTCAGGCCCCATGACTGGACCAAAAAAAAAAAAAAAAGAGTCTCATGGACTTTCCTGCCCGGGCTGGCTTTGAACTTCAATCCTCAGATCTCAGCCTCCTGAGTAGTAGCTAGGATTATAGGCCTGAGCCACTTGGTGCCTAGCTCACACACATTTTTAAAACAGCAGGGTCTGGGGCCTGTGACCCAGGCTTGGTCCCCTTTCTGCTGCTAATGCTGGCAATGCCGGTGACTAGGATGTGTCCCACCCCCTGAAGAGGTCAGAATAGATTTCTAAGAAACTTCTCAGTTCCTACCCTCAAACCACAGACTCTGAATGCCAAATTTATTTTTGCAATCCAGCATTATATGGTGTGACAAAAAAAAAAAAAAAAAAACACCGACTGGTCTGGAATCTGACTAGGTGTGACAGTTTGCGTCTGCCACCTCTCCACCTGCTCCTTCCTGATCTCTGTGCCAACACCCTGAGTCAAGAAAGCTGGGCTCAAACCCAGTCAACTGAGGAAGCCACGTCCCACAGCTCTGCTCAAGAGGAACTGGGGGGCGAGGGGGGAGATGTTAAGAGTGTTGAACCCATATCCAAAGCTGCGCCTCCCATTAGTGCCCGGGGCCAACGGTGAAAAGTTAATTCAAGCAGGGCTCAGGCAGCTCATGCTGATAATCCTAGCTATTCAGGAGGCTGAGACTTGAGGATCGAAGTGTGAAGCCAGCCTGAGCAGGGAAAGTCCATGAGGACTGTTATCTTCAATTAACCAACAAAAAGCTGCAAGTGAAGATGTGGCTCAAGTGGTAGAACATTAGCCTTGAGCGAAAAAACTAAGAGACAGCCCTTAAGTTAAACAACAAGCTTAACTTTTTTAACAACAACAAAGGGAAACTGAGCCCAGCCCAGGATGAGGGGGTGCAGCCAGGATGCGGGGTGCAGTGTTGCAGCCAGCAGCCCTCTCTGTGCTCACACAGGCTCCTCACCAGATGTTGCCGGTTTGCAGGCCAACAGCTGTTTCCTGTCCTGCCATATCCTGGGGCTGTCTGCGGGCTGACTTGTGGCCATACAGAAGTTGCTTCTCTCTGTTTGCATAATCACTTCTGAGACCACAGATGTGGGTGAAGACATTGAAGGAACTATTAATACAAGGCAGAACAATTCTACCCACTGACCAAAAAAGCTCTCTAGCAGTTTTGGACAGCTGACTGCTGCTGCAGTCAGCAAAAAATTTATTTGATTCTGATGGAAAAAAAAAGGGGGGGGGGAGCAGGACATGGGTAGCTTATGCCTGTAATCCCACCTATTCAGGAGACTGAGATCTGAAGACTCAGGTTTGAAGCCAGCCAGGGTAAGAGTCCTTGACACTTTGTGGAGCTGTGGCTCAAGTGGCAGGGAGCTAGCCTTGAGCCAAAAAAAGCTTAGGGACAGCACCCAGGCCCCGAGATCAAGCCCCAGGATCACTATACACACAACAACAACAACAACAACAACAACAACTACAAAAGGATCATAATTAAACAGTAAAACCCAAATCCCAGTAATACACAGCATTTTATAAATAAAGTGAGAAACAGCAGAAGACAATAACGAAACAAATGCAAATGTTCTCTCCCTACTCAATGGAGATGGCTGCTCATTTGTGTTATGTAAGACACGAGGGCCTTGCAATCACTCTGCCAGGGAGCATCAAGCCCAAAAGGAATGCTCAGGATTCTCCAGTGTAGCGAGGAATGAGCAACCACACTTCACCTTCAGGGCTCCTATTGGCTAAGTCACCTTGTTGGCCAAGCAGCTTGAAATTTCCACTCTTATGACTGGAAATGTTTTTGTGTGTGCGCTGGTCCAAGGGCTTGCCTTGAACCCTTGCTTAGCTTTTTCTGCTCAAAGCTGGTGCTCTATTAGTTGAGCCACACCTCCACTTCAGATTTTTTGCTGATTAACTGGAGATAAGAGTCTCCTAGATTTGTCTGCCCAAGTTGCTGGCTTCAAATCTCAATCCTCAGATCGCAGCCTCCTGAGCAGCCTGGATGACATGTGAAAGCCACTGGTGCCTGGCTGACTGTGGAATTTTTCCGTTGAAGTCTCCTTTCCTTTGCTCTGACCCTTGAAAGGATTCAAGGTCCGAGTCAGAGAAAGGGCTCCCCTAACACCTGCAGGAAATTTGGAAATTACCCATGATCGACCTAAAGTGCAAGTCAGATGAGTTCATGTGCCTGCTGACATCCTGACTGAGCAGAAACATCAGGGCGCATCAGTCAGCAGTCAGCCAAACACGCTTCCCCAAGAACTGGTTCTGAGCAGTCATGAAGAGAGTCCCAGCCCCTTCACCTTAGAAAATGAACACCTCTGTGCTCTCTGCTCACGGGCAGGAAGCTTTGGCACTAAGTCAGAAGATCATTTCTTGCTCGATTGTTCCAAAGGTCAGTCCAGCTCATAGGTCAGTGCACTTTAAACCACTCATGGGTGTTTCCCGTGTTCCAAGACGCACTCGGTGCCCCTTCACCGCTCCTCCATACCAAACTGGGGGATTTTCCTATCAGTCCCCAAAAACCACTCCCAAGGGGAACCATGGCCAAGGTGCTTTTTGTTCTTAAGGACGGCCCTCTACCACTTGAACCACAGCTCCACTTCCAGCTTTTTTGGTGGGTTATTGGGGATGAAACTGTCACACAACAGACTTTCTTGCCGCAGTGGGGGGGCTGGCTCCGAACGTCCATCCTCACACCTCAGCTTCCTGAGCAGCTGGGATTATAGACGTGAGCCACCAGCACCAGGCAAGGTGTGGAATTCTCATCCAGTCTTTCAACTTGGGCTCTCCTGTTCTGTTCTCCCAGCCTTGAGGGGACTCTCCTAGACTTTTTCTCTGCCAGTTTCGTAGCAGCTGCTGCTGCTGCTGGTGACGGGGGTGGTGGAGGTGGTGGTGGTGGCGGCATGTCTTGGGCTTTCCACACTTCTCCATCCCATCAGACGACTTCCTCATTATGGTTCCCGTCACCCCCCTCTCCTAAGGTGACTCGAAACAGGTGTGTGCTCACAACTTCAGGAACGCGATCGCCACACTAAGGCTTCCTTCTCGTGCTAGAAGGGGGCCCCGAGAGGGTCCTATCGCGCCGGCTCCAGGCCCTTTCCCGGCAGCCCCCAGACGCAAGGGTACCGAGTCCCCCCCCCCCCCCCCCGGTGCGAGAAAACCCCACTTCTCCCAACACGGTGGCGCCCCGCCCCCTTCGCGGAGCCACCTGCTGCTAGTCCCGCCCCCCGCACGCTCCAATAGGCCAGCTCTTCAGAGCCCGCTCTCCCATTGGACAGAGGCCCCGTCCCTCCAACGCCACGTCTCCGGGCTCCGGCGAAAGAGGCCCGGGCGTCGGCCCTTGCCCTAGAAAGAATTACTGTGAGTTGAGGGGAGTCCTACCTGGAAGGGGTTCACATCCACTGGGTCCGCAAAAGGGTTGTTGTCGAAGGCCGACATGGCGGTCGGAGGCCGCAGCCAGCGAACTTCGAGAGCGCTGCCGCCTCCGGGCACCCAGACCCAGCGGCGATCTGTGTAGACCCTCCACTTCCGGGAGCCAGGAAGCCGTTCTGGCGCATGCGTAGTGCCCTCCCAGGGAGCGTGGTCTGTTTGCGTCACAGAGGCCAGCCCCGCCCCCCGCCCCGCCCTCTGCACAGTGAAGGATGGACATTTGCTTTCCTTCTACTTCCTCCCCCCGGCACTCCCACCCCGGGGTCCCAGGGGCGCAGGGGGAACCCAGGGGCCGCAGGCCTTCCCAGATGCCTCTCAGCCTGCAGTAAACTCCCCAAAGTGGGACCGGGGTGACAAGGACCAGCAGAGAGGGCCATGCAAAAGTACCCCACCCTGGCTGAGCCCCCTCTTCTTTTGGGGTCTGGCAGAAAAGCTTTCTGGTCCCCAGTTGTGTGTCAAGCTTGAGGATCCCTTGGCTCCTGCGAGTGGGGATTTGAACCTGGACATCAGCATTTATGGATGGAGTCATTTCTTTGTGGAGTCAGTCATGGAGTCGTCCATCAGTCGTGGGAACCTGGCTATCTCCTCCCTACAAACTCATACCTTCCTGGTTTTGTTTCCCTTGACATTATAATTCTTTTATTATACAGGATCTCAGCTTCTAGCTCCAAGCCAGCCTCAGATTCATTATGTAGCCCAGGTTGTCATCAAACTCTATTTGATCCTCCTGTCTCAGCTATACTTACGTTGAGATTACAGGTGTGCACCACTGTGCCCAATTCAGAATTGAGATTACAGGTGTGCACCACCGTGCCCAATTCAGAATTTGACATATCTGCTATGGAATTCAGCCGCCATCATTTTTTTACCCAGGACTAGATGACAGTTGCTATTGATATCTTATTCTTCGTGTCGTAACTACAGATATGTTATTTTTCTACCACTGGGGCCGTAGCCCCACTTCCGGTTTTCTGGTGGTGGTTAATTGAAGATAAGAATCTCTCTGACTTTCCTGCCCTGGCTGGCTTTGAACCATGATCCTCAGATATCAGCCTCCTGAATAGCTAGGATTACTGGTGTGAGCCACTGGCAACCAGGTAGGGTGTTGGTTTTGTGAGTCTTGCTATGTAGAGTGAGGCTCCTGTCTTGGTCTCCTTAATGCTGATATTACAGGAATAAACCATCATTATTGTGTGTGTGTGTGTGCACGCGCACACGCACACACACATGTATGCCAGAACTGAGACTCAATGCCAGAGCGCTGTTCCTGAGCTTTTTCAAACTCTACAACTTGAGCCACAGCTCAACTTCTGGCCTCTTAGTGGTTAACTGGAGAGAGAAATATCACCAACTTAGACTGGGAATGTAGCTTAGTGCTAGAGTTCTTGCTTAGCATGCATGATACCCTGGGTTCAATTCCTCAGTACCACATAAACAGAAAAAGCCAGAAGTGGTACTGTGGTAGAACACTAGCCTTGAGCAAAAGAAGCTCAAGGACAGTGCCCAGGGCCTGAATTCAAGCCCCAGAACTGGCACACACACACACACACACACACACACACACACACACACACACACACACACACACACACACACACACACACACACACACACACACACACATCACAGACTTTTCTGCCCAGGCTGGCTTCAAACTGCAATCCTCAAGATCTCAGCCTCCTGAGTAGCTAGGATTACAGATGTGCACCACTGGCAACAAACATCATTTTTGTTTGCTTGTTTGTTTGTTGTTTGTTTTGAGATCAGAGTCTTATTATGTTTTCCAGACTGGTCTTGAACTTAATGACCCTCTTGCCTTAGCCTCCCAAGTAGGGGCTATAGGCCTGTGTTACCATGCTTAGCTCCAGAGATCTGTTAGGAGGGAATAAAACAGTCATGAAACTTGCTATTTAACGTCTATTAACGTCTATTGAGGCCTAACTTCTTAAGTTAGCCTCAAGTTTCTTCAGGATCTGCCTTCATCTATCCATCTTTCCCCCTCACTTGCCTACCCTGCTATATTTTAGCCTTTTTAGTAACACAAGAATTCCTTACTTGGGGGCTGGGAAGGTGGCTCAGTGGTAGAGCGCTTACCTTGCATGAGGCCCTGGGATCCATTCTTCAGTACCACATAAGCAGAAAAAGCCGGAAGTAGCACTGTGGCTCAAGTAGTAGAGTGCTAGCCTTGAGCTGAAGAGCTGAGGGACAGCGCCCAGGCCTAGGCCAAGAGTTCAGGCCCCACGACCAACAACAAAAAAATTCCTTACACTTCCCTTGTTCCCTCCTACCTTGGTATCCTTGCACATGCTTTCCTTTATCACTGGTATTTCCCCATTCCTTATGCCCCATCTTCAACTTACTCTTGAAGTCCATGTTTAGAAAGACTCTCCAAGCTAGGTGCCAGTGGCTCATGCCTGTAATGCTAGCTACTCAGGAGGCTGAGATCTGAGGATCCTGGTTCAAAGCCAGCCCAGGCAGGAAAGTCAGTAAGACACTTATCTCCAATAAGCCACTTAGAAAACCAGAAGTGGCACTGTGGCTCAAGTAGTAGAGAGCTCCCCTTGAGCTGAAGAGCTGAGGGACAGCGCCCAGGCCCAGAGTTCAAGCCCTACAAGCAAAAAAAAAAAAAAAAGGGCTTTCCTTTGCTAGTTCAGCCCATGCTCCCATCATAAAATTTCATATCACCCTGTAATTTTCCTTCATAAAGCTCATTAACAGATTGTAATTGTAGACCTGTATAGGTAGTTATTTGTTTATGTCTGTCTCTTCCACTAGACAGGAAACGCCACAAGAGTGTTTTTGCCTCACTCTGTGAGAATGTATCAATATTGGGGCTTGAACTCAGGCTTGAGTGCCATCCCAGAGCTTTTGTGCTCAAGGCTAACAGTTCACCACTGGTTTACAGTCTTTTGGTAGTTAGAGATGAGTATCATGCACTGGCCATGGGTGGCTCACAACTATATTTTTAGCTACTCAGTTGGCTGAGATCTGAGGATCATAGTTCAAAACCAGCCTGGGCAGGAAAGTCTGTGAGACTCTTATCTCCATTTAACCCCCAGAAAACTGGAAGTGGTGCTGTGACTCAAAATGGTAGAGCACTAGCCTTGAGCAAAAGAGCTCGGGAAGAGGGGCCAGGCCCTGAGTTCAAGCCACAAGACTGACAAAAAAAAAAAAAGATTCAACTTTATTGTTTCCAGGCACTATCCTCAGGATATGGAGTGAGGATAGGGGTGGAGGATGAGTACCAAACCCCCATCTCCCAGCCCCTAAGGTCATCCTCCAAGGGCAGGGATCTTGGCTGTCTGCATCCTGGGAGAAGTCCCTGGCATAAGAACCAAGCCATTGGGCTGGGAATGTGGCTTAGTGATTGAGTGCTTGTCTAGTATTCATGAAGCCCTGGATTTGAGTCCTCCCAACCACATACACAGAAAAAGCCAGAAATGGTGCTGTGGCTCAGGTGGTAGAGTGCTAGCCTTGAGCAAAAGCAGCTCACGGACAGTACCCAGACCCTGAATTCAAGCAAAACAAAACTGGCAAAACAAAACTAAACTACCAGGCCATCTACCCCTCCTTGTGCTGTAGCAGCTATGATGCTGGACCAGTGAAGCAACAAACATTTTGATCACTGTGGAGGCTGCCCTCCCATCAATCTCTGAACATTTCTAGGATGTGCCCTCTACCCTGGGAGAGACACCATTTTGCTCATTCATTCATTCATTCATTCATTCAGTGAGGAAAGGGTAGCTGCATGCCCCACCTTCCACAGACTCAGTTTTCATCTCTACATTTTAGAGGGCTGAGGACTGGGGACTATAGCTTGGTGGTAGAGCACTTACCTAAAATGTGCAAGAGCCTGCATTTGATTCCCAACACCAAAAGAAGAAATGGTAAGTTAAGTGGGAAAGCTGGGAGCCGGTGGCTCACACCAGGGCCCAGGCCCAGATCACAAGCTCCAGATCTGACACAAAAGAGAGAGAAAAGAAAAAAATCAAGTGGCAGACACTGGTGGTTCATGCCTGTAATTTTATTTATTTTTATTTTTATTTTTATTTTGTTGTTGTTGGTCATGGGGCCTGAACTCTGGGCCTGGGTACTGTCCCTCAGCTCTTCAGCTCAAGACTAGTGCTCTGCCATTTGAGCCAAAGCACCACTTCTGGCCTTTTCTGCTTATGTGGTGCTGAGGAATCAAACCCAAGGCCTCATGCATGCAAAGCAAGCGCTCTACCACTGAGCCACCTTCCCAGCCCCTGCCTATAATCTTAGCTACACAAGAGGCTTAGATCTGAGGATTTTGGTTCAAAGCCATCCCAGTCAGGAAAGCAGGTGAGCCTCATCTCCAATCAACCACCAGAAAACCAGTAGTTGGGATCCCAGGCAGGAGCCATGCCCGGCTCTTCAGTGCCTTTTGCCATACTCTATGATTCACGCATTACACTGGTAGACCTGTCTTCCTAGGCCAGAGGAGAAGTTCTGCAAAGGCAAAATGGTGCTGTTTTCTCGGAGTCTGACATCTCTTCCCAGCCCATCGCACACCGTCCAGGGAACTTGAGAGAAGGGAGGAAGGAAGGCTGAGACCCAGACTCTTGGGGGGGTGGGGGGGTGGGGGGGAGGGAGGAACTACATTTCCCGTGGAGCTCTGCGCGCAGGACCGCGGAGGCAGCAGCCAGGAACTCCATTTCCCATGAAGCTCCGCGCGCGGAGCCGCGGGGGCTGCCGGGAAGGCATACGTGCCGGTAGCCGGGTCCACGGCCGCCGGGATGGCGACTCCGAGAGGTGATTTGTCGGTTGACCCGCGAGCGAGGCGGGGGCGCCGGGGGTGCGGGGGGAGGATCGCGGCCCGGGGTCGAGCCTCACAGCTGAGGCTGGAGGGGAGACGGGGGGGGGGGGTGGCGGGCGCCGGGAGGGCCTGAGGGGGGTCCCCGCCCCCCGCGGGAGCGCGGCCTGGGCTGCAACCGCCCGCAGACGGGACACAGGCTTGCAGAAGAGAGGGGTCCCTCCCCACAGCCTACACACAGACCCCTGTTCCACTCAGTCCCCAGTCAGAACCCGCCCCTTGGTCCTGGTTCCTCTGGAGCCTCGGCCCGCGCTGCCCCCAGGCCAGGTCTGATCACAAGCCCGAGCTGCCCCCAGGCCAGGGCTGACCCCAGGCCAGGGCTGACCCTCCGCCTGTCCCCGCAGTGTTCCCCCTCTCCTGCGTCGCCCAGCAGTACGCCTGGGGCAAGAAGGGCTCCACCAGCGAAGTGGCCTGTCTGCTGGCCAGCAATGACCCACTGGCCCAGATCGCCGAGGACAAGCCCTACGCCGAGGTGAGACCAGAGAGACCTGACCGGCTGGGAAGCGAGGGAGCAGGAGACGCCCTTCTGGCTCCTGGTCAGTGAGCCAGGGGATGGCAACAAAAAGAAGGGAGAGATTGTCCTAGAAAAAGCAATCTCAGATCTCTGGTGCTCTCCATCTTTCCAGCAACTCAGCACTTACTGGTGCATGTGTGTGTGTGTGTGTGTGTGTGTGCCAATCTGAGAGCTTGAACTCAGGGCCTGGGCACTGTCTCTGAGTGACTTGCTTAAAGCTAATGCTTTGTCAGTTGAGCAACACCTCCACTTCTGGCTTTTTGCTGGTTAACTGGAGATAAGACTCTCACAGACTTTCCTCCTCCACATGGCTTTGAACTGAGATCCTCAGATCCCACCCTCCTAGTAGTAAGGTGACAGGTGACTGGATGATAGGCATGAGCCACCAGCAGTCCAGCTTTATCCTCTTTTGCTACTAGAATGTAGTCAACATCTACTGAGGTGTTTTGAGACACTCCCTTTCCCAGTGACCTTGACAGTGCAGTGGTCATTCTCACTGACAGATAAGGAAACTGACACTTGGGGTTGGAGGCGTGGCTCAGTTGGTATAGCAGTAACCTGTGAGTGAACGAGGCCACGGTACCTAGTTCAAGTCCTGTTCTCAAACCTAGGAAAAAAATAAAAGAATTCCGGGTGCCAGTGGCTCATACCTATAGACTTAGCTACTCAGGAGACTGGGATGTGAGGATCGTGGTTCAAAGCCAGCCCAGCCAATAAAGGCCTCTGATGAGCCACAAAAAGCCAGATGGGGTGCTGTGGCTCAAGTGGTAGAGAAGTAGCCCTGAGCAAAACAGCCCAGAGAGCGCCCAGGCCCTGATTTCAAGCCCCCAACTGACCAAAGGAAAACTAGGAGAAGGGTGAAACTTGCTCAAGGCTCTCCAGCTGCTTCAAGGCAGGGCCTGCTGTTCTAGGGTCTGCTGCCTCTCTTGTCTAGGGCATGATCCTTCATGCCCAGGCCTGGAGCATGTTTTAGGGGACCACCCCCCCGACTCTACCCTTCAGACCACAACTGTTGGTACCAGGTTTTTCCTGTCTTTGTAGCTGTGGATGGGGACGCACCCCCGGGGTGATGCCAAGATCCTTGACAATCGCATCGCCCAGGAGACCCTCGGCCAGTGGATTGCCGAGAACCAGGACTGCTTGGGCTCCAAGGTCAAAGACACCTTTCAGGGCAAGCTTCCCTTCCTCTTCAAAGTGCTCTCAGTGGAAACAGCCCTGTCCATCCAGGCGCACCCCAACAAGGTAAAGCCAGAGGGGAGCAGAGGTCACGACAGAGAAGGCCCTGACACCTAGGCCGAGGTCCAGCCCAGAGCTAAATGCAGGCCTGATGGCTCCTGATTTAGCTGCAGAAGGCCGGAAGCTGGTGACATGTCTGAAGTCCTGAGTGAACAGCTGGCCAGCCTGTGCCAGGGGAGCTTCTCCAAGCCCGAGTTGTTTCTGGCTGCCCCTCACCCACCCTGCTGTGTTCCAGTTGGCTCTGTGGGAGCGGGCAGCACCCAGGCAGCCAGTCTTCCCGAGGCTCCACACCCCAGCCATGCCCAAATAGGTCAACAAGAGGGAAGGAAGGAGTCGCCAAAGTCACACATGGCGTGGCTTGCTGTTTGGCTTTCCTGCCTCATGGGCCAAGCTTCTTAAAAGGTTGTCCAAGTCTCCTCCCCTCCTCCCAAATTTGGCACTGTTTTCCTGGGTTGGCTGAACCCCCTAATTTCTGCATCATGCCTTGACCAGATACAAGAAGCAAGCCACTGATGTCTGAAACTGGTAAAGAGTGGAGAGCAAGCCTCAGCGTGACTGGCTTGAACTCAGAGCCTGGGCGCTGCCCCTGAGCTTTTGTGCTCAAGGCTGATGCTCTACCACTTGAGCCACATCTCCACTTGTGGCTTTTTTGGTGGTTCATTGGAGAGAACTCTGCCAAGGCTTGGCTTTGAACTGTGATCCTCGGATCTCAGCCTCCTGAATGGCTAGGATTACAGGCGTGAGCCACTAGTGCACAGCTGGGATTAGGTTTTTTTGGTTTTTGGTTTGTGGGGCTTGAACTTGGGGCCTGGGCACTGCCCCTCAGCTCTTCAGCTCAAGGCAAGCGCTCTACCACTGGAGCCACAGCACCACTTCGGGTTTTCTGGTGATTTATTGAAGATCAGAGTCTTATAGGCTTTCCTGCCCGGGCTGGTTTTGAACCACAACCCTCAGATCTCAGGCTCTTGAATAACTAGGATTACAGGCATGAGCCACCAGCGCCCAGCTGGGACGAGGTTCTTGCTGAGTAAACCCTGTTCCCTGACCATCCTCTCCCTTGCCACCCACAGGACCTAGCAGAGAAGCTGCATCTCCAGGCTCCACAGCACTACCCCGATGCCAACCACAAGCCCGAGATGGCCATTGCCCTCACCCCTTTCCAGGGCTTGTGTGGCTTCCGACCAGTTGAGGAGATTGTGACCTTTCTGAAGAGTACGGTGGGGCTGAGCGCTGAGGGCATGTGCACTCAACATGGGATATGTGGGGGGACCTCGGCCAGAGCAGGAACAGAGATGAGGCACAGGGCTGGATGTCAGGAACTAGAGGACTGCTTGGGGCCAGATTACTGAGATCAGGCTTGGGTGGGCTTGTCAAGGGCTGGTACCGAGCAGCCGTTTTGTAGTGCCGAGTTTGCTCAGTGTTGCCTGGCTCTGTGGTTAGATATGGGACGGGAACCCCAAGGGTTCTATCTTACAGTTCTTGATACGGGCCCATGTGTGGCTTCCTGCAGAGGTGCCTGAGTTCCAGTTCCTGATAGGAGATGAGGCAGCCACGCAACTGAGGCAAAGCACGAGTAGCGACACCCAGGCTGCAGCCTCAGCTCTGCGCAGCTGCTTCTCCAATCTCATGAGGAGTGAAAAGAAGGTGGTGGTGGAGCAGCTTAACCTGTTGGTGAAGAGGATTTCCCAGCAAGGTGAGCGTGGCGGCTGGGTGGAGCAGGTGCCCAGGTGACAGGTACAAGATGCTTTTTTTTTTTTTTGTCGGTCGTGGGGCTTGAACTCTGGGCCTGGCACTGTCCCTCAGCTCTTCAGCTCAAGGCTAGCGCTCTAACACATGAGCCACAGCGCCACTTCTGGGTTTTTCTGCTTATGTGGTGCTGAGGAATCAGATCCAGGGCCTCATGCATGCAAGGCAAGCACTCTACCACTGAGCCACTTTCCCAGCCAAGAACAGGGCTCTTAACCACTTAGCCCAGCTGCAATCTACGGCTGGCCACCTCCGTTTGTGGAGTGCTACTTCCTGGCCTTTCTAGGTGGTTGAGGGCAGGCTAGCCTAGAAGCTTCTGGTATCTTCCCACACACATTCAGAGCTGCTTCCCAGCCTTGCGGTTGTTTCCTGTGTGTAGACAGACCTAGTGTCTGGTGGCTGGAGAGCAGGAAGGGGACAGGAGACCCCTCTCCTATAGGACCAAGTCTAGTGCTCTCTGTAGGTAGCTCTTCCTCAGATGCATTCCAGGGGGCAGGCAGGCCTGGGGAGAGTACCAGACATGGCTGATGGGTGTGTCACTCACCTTTGGACAAGCAGTTAAACCTAGACAAAGACTTGCCAGGAACCAGTGGGCATGCCTGTGATCCTAGCTTCTCAGGAGGCTAAGGTCTAAGGACCGAGGTTCAAAGCCAGCCCAGGGAAGAACCTCTGTGAGACTTTTCTCCTATAACCACCAAAAAAGCTAGAAGCAGAGCTGTGGCTCAAGTGGTAGAGTGCCAGCCTTGAGTGAAAAGGCTCAGGCCCTGAGTTCAAGTTCCAGTATGGATGCAAACATAAAGAGGCCAGGCTGCAGGCAGTTGAAGAGATGGGCTGGTGGTCGCCGCCCAGCACAGCACAGCCCTGAGCAGGCAGGGACTCGACGCTGAGTCTCCTCGGCCAGGGCATGGCTGTGGACACAGCCGTGGGCGCTTGTAACCCTTAGTGTCTGCTGGGAACAGCGTGGAGGACATTTGCGGGGAGCTCCTGCTGCAGCTGCACCGGCAGTACCCGGGAGACATCGGGTGCTTTGCCATCTACTTCCTGAACCTGCTTACCCTCCAGCCTGGAGAGGCCATGTTTCTGGAGGCCAACGTACCCCACGCCTACCTGAAGGGAGGTGAGCTCCGGGTGATCAGCGAGGTCCTGGGGGCGCAGGGAGAGGAGAGGCGTCCAGCTCTGGCCTGGCCAGTCAGCAGGGGTGGTGAAGGTCAGCTTGACAGTAGGCCCTACGTGTGCTGTGCCTGTCCGAGGGGCGGGTGAGGGACCCAGCTTGAACACGGGCCGGCTGCCTGCCGTCCTCTCCTCCAGCCTCCGCCTCTGCAGTCCCCACCCAGATTCCCACACTAAAACACCATGTTCCAAGCTGGGCACTGGTGGCTCACGCCTGTCATCTCAGCTACGCACAAGGCTGAGATCTGAGGATCGCAGTTCAAAGCCAGCCCAGGCAGGAAAGTCCGTGAGACTCTTTAACGCTAATGAACCACCAAAAGGCTGCTGTGGTTCAAGTGGTAAAGGGCCCGCCTTGAGGGAAAAGAGCTCCGGGGCGCTGAGTTCAGGCCCCCTCTGCACAGGCCACTGCAGGGTAGTGGCGCCCCCTTGTGGCTGATGCGACCCCCCCCATGCCCAGCCTGAGCTCAGCTTGCTGGGATTTGAAGGCTGTGTGTGTTGGGGGAGGGCAGTGGGCCCAGGGGAGTCCTGACGGCTGCCGGTCCCTAGACTGTGTGGAGTGTATGGCGTGCTCCGACAACACGGTGCGCGCTGGCCTGACACCCAAGTTCATCGACGTGCCAACCCTGTGTGAGATGCTCAACTACACGCCAAGCCCCAGCCAGGACCGGCTCTTCCCCCCAACACAGAGTCCGGGGGACCCCTACCTCTTCATTTACGACCCCCCTGTGCCAGATTTCACTGTCATGAAAATGGAGGTGAGTGGGGGTCAGCCACACCCCACCAGGCAGCCGGGGCCTGGGGTGGGCTGTGCTCAGGGAGGCCCAGCCATGTTGCCCCCCTCTGCTTCCCGACCAGGTCCCTGGCTCCGTCTCCGAGTACAAGGTTCTGGCGGTGGACTCGGCCAGCATCCTCCTGGTGGTGCGGGGCTTGGTGACGGCCAGCACCCCCGCGGCCCAGGCCCCCATCCCCCTGCAGCGGGGCGCTGTGCTGTTCATCGGGGCCAATGAGAATGTCTCACTGGAGCTCACCGCACCCCAAGACCTGCTGCTCTTCCGGGCCTGCTGTCTGCTGTAGAGGCCACAGCCTCCCTGCCCTCATGGCCAGTCACCCCAACTCTGTGCTAGCTCAGCCTTCTCAGGCCCCTCCCTGCTGGGGGCGGAGCCAGAGGAGCTGTTGGAGGAGTCCAGGTCCAGGCTGCCCTGGCCCTGCCCTAGTCAAGCACTCCAGGACCTCATGCACTGAGCCAGGCCCGCGTTCCCCGGGCCGCAGCTCCAGCCTTGCCATAAGGCTGTGGTGACTCCTAGGCTCTAGACCCACTCCTGCAGCGGCCTCGGCTCCAGCGAGGCAGAGAGAATCCCAGATCATCTTGTCTGTGCAATTAAAGATAGCGTGCAGAGGCTGTGGGGCAGTGTGCACGCAGCCTCTGGTATTCCTCTCCCCCAAAGTGGGCGGGAATTTCTCCCTGGAAGTGACTGCTTTTGCTCTATTCAGTGTTCTGGGGTGGGTGGGCTGGATTCCAGAAGCCTCTTCGTGGAAAGTGTGGGAGGGAGGCTGCCTTGGCCTCCGCTGCGCAGCTTGCAGGCAGGCCTTCTGCTCCTTTCCTGAAGGTTTGCAGACCCGAATTGAAGGTCATGATTGCTGAGCAGCCTCCAGTAGTCACCACACCCACATCTAGCTTCTCAACTTCTTTTTGTCAGTCATGGGACTTGAACTCAGGGCCTCAGCACTGTCCCTGAGCAGCTTTGGCTCAAGACTAGCACTTTACCACTTGAGCCACAGTATCTCTTCAAGCTTTTTCTGTGTATGTGGCACTGAGGAATCGAACTCAGGGCTTCATGCATGCTAGGCAAGCACTCTACCACTAAGCTACATTCGCAACCCAGCTTCTCAACTTCTTAGGGCTGTTTTGGAGTTTGAACTTAGGGCCCTGCTAGGCAAGGCTCTGTCACTTGAGCCATGCCTCTAGCTCCTTTTTAGATTATTTTTCACAAAGGGCCTCAATGTTGGCCACACACGTAGCATGCTGCATAGCTGTGGTTACATGTGTACCTCCCAATGGGGTTCCACTAACATTGTTGCCTGGGCTGGCCTCAAACACATCTCAATTTCCATTTACTGAGGAGCTGGGATTATGGGTGTGAGCTGCTGAACCCAGCTGCTTTGGTTTGTTTTAAACAGGGTGTGGCCAGGGGCTCAAGTTTGTAATCTTAGCTACTCAGGAGGCCAAGATCTGGAGGATTGTGGTGAGATCAATGCAGGAAGCCCATGATACTCCAAGTCCAGCATAGCCAGCAAAAAGCCAGGTTGGAGGTGTGGCTCAAATGGTAGAGCACCCCAGTGGAGGGAGTGGGTGGTGTCAGGCTGTGTGGCTCTGGCTGGCCTGGAACTCATGCCTCAGTAGGGGTTAGCACATCGGCCACCAGGCAAGTTCTGGCTCTGCTCACACACTGAGGCTACCCCACCAATTGGCCTGCAAAGCTGAAACTTTTTTTTGGGGGGGGGGGGTCCGGTCGTGGGGCCTGAACTCTGGGCCTGGGCGCTGTCCCTCAGCTCTTCAGCTCAAGGCTAGTGCTCTACCACTTGAGCCACAAAGCTGCAACTTTTTTGGCACGGCTGGGATCAAACCCAGGACCTGGTGCTTTCGAGGTGTGTGCTTGTGGAGCTGCACCTCCAGCCCTAGCCCAGTGGGCTACATGTGGCCCAGGGAACTGCCAGGTCTTTTTCCCCAATGTAGCGCTGTGAGCCCAAGCTAGTGCCTCTTCCAAACTGGCAAGGATTAGAGACCCAGTGCCTCTCCTAAGCTGGTAGGGAATACTGAGGCCCAGCACCTTTCCCAAGGAGGCAGGGAGTACTGAGGGCCAAAGCCTCTTCCAAGCTGGCAGGAAGTACTGAGGCTCAGTCCCTCCTCCAAGGAGGCAGGGAATACTGAAGCCTAGCACCTCTCCCAAGCTGGCAGGGAGAGGAGAGCACGTCCCCTTCATGCCTGTGCAGTGGTGCTCAGAAATGCTGTCACTCCACAGTAAGCAGAGACAGGTCCACTGGTTTCCTCCAATGGGCTATGGCTCAGAGAAATTATCTCAGGGGCTGGCATGGGAAGGCTGGGACAGGAGGACCCCAAGTTCCATGCCAGCTTGGGCTACACAGACCCTGTCTGCAAAACAAACCAAAAAGACAAAAAAGCTGGGCTTCTGCTCACACCGCAGTTTCATCAGGAAACCACCTTCAAAATGGTTTGCAGCTGGTATGGTGGCACCACTGCAAGCTAGAACAGACTGAGGCAGGAGGGTTGTAAGTTCAAGATCAGCCTGGGCTATACAAACGTGGTCCTGAAAGATCATGCAAAATTGGGTTTTGAGGGCTAGGAAGGTGGCTCAGTGGTAGAGCACTTGCCTTGCATGCATGAGGCCCTGGGTTCAATTCCTCAGCACCACATAAGCAAAAAGAAAAAAGCCAGAAGTGGCGCTGTGGCTCAAGTGGTAGAGCACTAGCCTTGAGCTGAAGAGCTGAGGGACAGTGCCCAGGCCCAGAGTTCAGGCCCCATGACCAGACCGGACCCCCCCACCAAAAAAAATTGTGTTTTGAGCTTCAAACTTTTTACTAAAGGGCAGCCCACTATAAAGAAAGTCGATTTATAAGAACTCATTTCACCGGGCACCGGTGGCTCACACTTGTAATCCTAGCTACTACTCAGGACACTGAGATCTGAGGATCACGGTTCAAAGCCAGCCCAGGCAGGAAAAGTCCATGAGACTCATCTCCAACAAACAACCAGAAAACTGGAAATGGCACTGTGGCTCAAGTGGAGAGCACTAGCCTTATGCTGAAGAGCTGAGGGACAGCGCCCAGACCCTGAGTTCAAGACACGACTACCAAAAAAACCTTACTCATTTCACTCATGGCCTATAATGAGACAAACCCCCAAAACCAGCCTGGCACCAGTAGCTCACAATCCTAGCTATTTGGGAGGCTGAGATCAGAGGATGGTGGTTTGAAGCCAGCCTGGGCAGCAAAGTCCATGAGACTCATCTCCAATTAGCCACCAAAAAGCTGGAAGTAGAGGTTTGGCTCAAGAGGTAGCACGTTAGCCTTGAGCAAAAGAAGCTCAAGGGATCATGGTTCAAAGCCAGCCCAGGCAGGAAAGTCCATGAGACTCTAATCTCCAATAAAACCACTAGAAAGCCGGAAGTGGCTGCTGTGGCTCAAGCGGTAGAGTGCTCGCCTTGAGCTGAAGAGCGCAGGGACAGTGCCCAGGCCCAGAGTTCAAACCGCATGACCGACCTCCCCCCCCAAAAAAAAAAAAAAGAAAAGAAAAGAAGCTTAAGGACAGTGCCAAGGCTTTGAGTTCAGATCCCACAACCAGAAAAGGAAAAAAGGCTCAGGGGGAAGCACAGAGGGGGAGGGACACCAGGGAGGCCTGGCCACAGACACGAGCACGCTCTGCTGTCCTCACCTCAGGACACCCAGGCCTTTCTTAAACCTGTTTCAACAGACACAGCACAGCTGGAATGATTGCATTTATTTTTACAAAGGTCAAGTGCAAGACCTCTGGAAAGCATCCAGACCCAGGTGAGCGCTCCACCATCACCTTCTCCATAGCCCATCTCAGAATTAAGGCAGGTTGGCTCTTGGCACCCTTTATGGGTTGTATTTGGGTCTGTGGTAAACACCCAGCCATCTCCACCTTGCTTGGTCCTGCAGCCTCCCCCATGGGTCACTGGCTCTGAGGCCCTCCCCCCAGACGGCCATGTTTCTCTGTGCATTACAGCAATGGCCACGAAGAGGATGTGGTTTTTGGGTTCTGCCACTTTCTCCAGTAGCCCAGGTCCCTCACGGAAATGTGGCTGCCCACCCCAGCTGTCCTCTTCAGGCCTGGCTCTGCACACAGGGCCTGAGCACAGCACTTCCGCATGCCAAGCAAGTGCTCTGGCAGGGGCACACTTCCAGCTTCTGAGTAAGAGGGAGCTGGGCAGAGGAAAAGGCCCCGGGATGGCCCTTGCCCATGCTTCTGAGCTGCAGACTGACCTCAGGCAGGGCCTGGGAGTTCTCAGGGCTTTCCTCCCTGTCCCGTGGCCAAAGCCACACAGTCACACCCTCTCACCCACTGCTACTCAAGTTGGACAAGGCCAACTAGGAAGGCACTGACTGGCCTTGCGCTGCCCCCTGCTGGTAGCTACGAGAACAGCAGCAGTAACTTTAACCTTTGAAGAAACATCCCAGGCAAGGAAATACAAATAAATACACAAGTATGAGACATTTTATCCTACCTGGGAAGGGCTGGCCAGTCACAAGCCCCACCCTGACGGCTAGACCAGCAGAACACACCCCAGGTCACAGCCTAGCTGCACACAAGACCAGCTTCAAGACTTCCTGCCCTAGCACTGTGCATCCCTACAGGTGAAGCTGCTGCTAGTCCACCTGAGAGCTAGAACGAGGAGCACGCATGGACCCAGAGTCATTAGACTCCAGCGGCAAGCTGGAGTGCTGTTTTCTACCCTGATATGCTGCTGCCTGGCGCAGACTGGGTGCAGCTCTTCCCCTTCCCTTAAACACCCTACTATCAAGCTCCAGTCAAGATGTCTGCAGGGTTCTGAGCCACCTCTGCCAGCCACCATCACAGACAGCGCCCTGACTCTAACGAACCGCACAATTCCACCTAACTCCTGAATCATGGGGGGGCAGCAGCCTGCAAGTCCCCAACTGTGCCTCCAGCAGTTCCGGGCTGACAGCAGGGCCCGTGCTGGGAGGCTGTGCCTACTGAAGGGTGCAGGACGAGTCCCCAAGACAGCAGGAGCAGGAGCATGAGGACGCCATGGGCTTGGGAGGGATGAGGTCAAGGGCCTCATCATCTGGGATCTCATCCAGGTGGTAGCCATCTTCTAGCAGCTGCCGGCTCACGTCCTGGTTCACCTGCTAAGAGGTGGAGACAGGGAACTATGAGCAAAGATGCAAAAGGCAGGCGGGGCTTCCACACCAGTGCTTCCTGGCCACACCCTGCCCCCAAGACCCAATCCTGTGACTAGAGGAGCAGGCAACATCTGTGTCATGGTGCAGCAGGGTGGATGGGCACCAGCAGCCTTGGCCAGTACTGTCCAGGCTTATTGGACTCCACCCCTGGGGGAGCCGATCTCATGAGAAGTCCTGAGACATTGGATACAAATGTCATATTTTAGAAGGTTTCTAAGTTATTCTATGGCCCCTCCCCACTGGGAAGCAAGGCTGAATACAGGTGTGACAGCAGGGCAGGATGGAGGGAGTGGTCCAGGAGGATGGGTCTGGGTGGGAGGGGGTAGTCTTGTCTGCACTTGTCAGATCAGCCACCCTCAGGCTCACCACCCTCCCACTGGCAGAACTCTGGGGCTCCATAAAGTGGGGCAGTCAACAGGCTTTCACCATTCAACTGAGTAGATGAAATATGCAAAGCTGGGGAAAGTTTTCTGGGCTAACTTTCCTTTTTCCTAGGTTTTGTGTGTGCTGGTCCTAGGGCCTTGAACTCAGGACCTATGCAATGACCCTTACCTTTTTCACTCAAGGCTGGCGCTCTACCAATTGAGCCACAGCTCTATTTCCGGCTTTTTGGTGGATAGCTGGAGAAGAGAGTCTCTCAGATTGTCTGTTCTGGCTGGCTTCTAACCAGACTCCCCAGATCTCAGCCTCCTCAGTAGCTATGATTAGAGGATTGAGCTACCAGTGCCCAGTAATCCTTCTGTTTATGCTTCTTGTATGGCTGGGATGGCCGGAGTACACCACCACACCCAGCTTCTTCTATTGAGTAGAGGTCCTATGAACTGTTTTGCCCAGGCTGACATGGAACCATAATCCTGATTTCAGCCCTCTGAACAGGAGTACCGCTGTGTGCCACCAGCATTTATCCAGCTAAAACTTAAAGATGATTGAGGTCATTTACAGCCCTGGATTTTCCTAAGATACCTATACCTCTGCTAGAGGAAGAGGGTAGAATGGAAAGTCGGAGAGCAGCCCAGAAGCCCGATAAAGTGCCCTGCATACAACAGACACCGTACACCACTGCCAGTGGTGGAGGTGCAGCCTGCAGCCTGGCCCTGCGCAGACGCTCTGGACTTGCCTCTGCAGAGGAGTAGCCGGAGGATCTGGATCCCAGCTCCCCGTCGCTGGAAGAGGAACATGGTCAGTTGCAGGAGGCCTGCTGGGCACAGTGGCTGACAGAGAGCAGAGCATGCAGCAGGGTCTGCAGGACTTGTGAAGCAAAGACCACACACCACAGGATGCAAGCCCAGCACCTGCGGGGAGTACAAACGGCTCCCTCACCTGGCTCCAGCAGGACTAGGATCACTACACTAACAGTGCGGGGACCAGAGGTCAGGACAATCTCCCAATCACCAATGAATCTTAGAACCCAGCCATGCCAGGGAAAGAACAGCCCTGAAATGCACACGGAGGGCTTGCAGGAGTCAGGAAACAAGCAGAGGCACTAAGCGTTGCGGTGTTTCCCAGCCACTCCCCCAAGGGGTACTTGCAGAAGGAGCACTCACCTGTCAGAGTCGAGGGACACCAGGTTCTCATCTGGACTCTGGCTAAGAGGAGTGTAGCCCTTGTTAAACTTCACTGACCTGAGGGGAGAGGGGATGAGACACCGGGAAGTTCAGAGAAAGCCAGAGGCCTCGCCCTTGTTGAGGGAGAGCTGCCATCCTCTGGACTTGCCTTCTACTTGGTTGCTCGGCTCTCATGACTGTAGCTCCAAATACCACCACACCAATCCCCCTTTCATAAACCAAGGAAAGCAACCACCCTGCTTCCCTTATTTAAATGGAGGATTTAAAAAAATAAAAAGCAATGCTGGGAGTAGTGGCTCACGCCCATAGTCCTAACTAGTCAGGAGGCTGAGATCTAAGGATCATAGTTCCAAGCCAGCCTGGGCAGAAAAGTCCTTGAGATTCATCTCCAATAAACCACCAGAAAACCGGAAGTGGTGCTGTGGCTCCAAGTGGTAGAGTGCTTGCTTTGAGCTGAAAGTTTAGGGACAGCACCCAGGCCCAGAGTTCAAGCTCCATGACTGACCAAAAAAAAAAAAAAAAAAAAAGAAGCACAGAGCCAGGAGTGGGTGGCTCATGCCTGTAGTCCCAGCTACTCTGAAGGCAGAAATCAGAGGATCTGCCAACCTGGGCAGAAAACTCGATGAGACTCTTATCTGCAATTAATCAGCAAAAAGCCGGACGTGGGGGTCTGGTTCAAGTGGTAGACCCTCCAGCCTTGAACGGAAACTCTAAGGAACACTGCACAGGCCCCGAGTTCAAGCCCCAGTACAGGCACACAAAAACAAAACCCACAAAAGATTTAAACACCACCACCACCACCACCACTCAGCATGGCCGTCCCCGCAGACCCCCTCCACCCCAACCCCGAGATCCTGGGATGGATCCTATCGGCTGACACAAATCCCTATTCTCATGCCCTTCGCTCCACACTGTCAAGGCCTTAGAGGGAGGAAGGAGGGGGTCCCTCCTCCCATGTTTGGCCGGGTCGCCGGCTGGGCATCACTAGCTCGGCCTCCCCGCAGGCGCAGACCCGGGCCCGCCTGGGGAAGCCGCCGGCGAGGAGGCGGCGCCCGCGGAGACCTTTTCCCTGAAGCGTCGGGGCGGCTCGGCAAGGCCCCCAGCATGCCTTTCCTCCGCAGAACGGCTTTGGCCAGGTCCCGGTGCTTCTCTGCAAGCCAAAGGGCCCGGGTCAGCCGGCCTGCCCCGCGCGGGCGTCCCCGCGCCCCCGCACCCGGCCCGCACCCCGGCCCCCTCCGGCCCCACTCACGCAGCTTGGCCTGAAGGGACGGCGCGCGCGTCACCATGTAGGGCCCCCGCTTCTCCACGGCCCCGGGGGCGCGCTCCGCCGGCCGCGGGGTCCCTCCGGGCCGCGGCCCCGGGGCGGAACCCCGCACCGCGTGCCCGCAGAGCTCCGCGGTCGCCATGGCCAGGCCCCGCCCCGCCCCGCAGCCCCGCCTCGCGACGACCGCGCCGCCGCCGCCGCCGCCGGCTTCCCCTCAGCGTGCAGGCGGTGCGCAGGCGCAGACGCGGGCCGCCGTGCCTGCCCGCGCCTTCCGGCCCGCCGGCTGGGGGGGGTCGGCACAAAGGTTCCGCCCCGCCCCGCCCCGCCCTTTTCAGTGGTTTTAACTGCACCTTGGGAAACACGGTGGGGCGGAGGCCGGCTGGAGCTCCCCAGGTCAGCCGCCACGGTCGGGGCGCGGACGGGGAGGCCCTGGGCTCGCCTGAGGCTTGGCTAAGGCTGACCCTCAGCCAAGCCCCAGCTTCTTAAAATGGAACGTTGGAGCGGGGAGGGCTGCGCGGGGGCCAGGGCGCTAGGCTGGCCGGGCCGGGCCCAGCACGGCCGGGGAAAGGCGGGCCCGTCAGTACCTGTTCCCCAGACCCAAATGAACAGGGGCGAGGCGCACCCTTGAGTGTGTGTGTGGCAGGGCAGGGGCCGTGTCGAGGCTCTTGACTTCCCCAGCCCCTCAGGGATGTTTCTGCTCGTTTGTGGCTGGCTGGAAATAAGCTCCAGATGGTTGCTGGAACTGCCGAATCTCAGGAGACTAGTTCCGAGGCTAATAAATTGGCCTCCGAAGGGTAGGTCAACACTGCAGCTCCAAGCCCCTAGAGCCAACCAAGTAAGAGTGCTGATTACAAGTAGGTCCTAACCAGATAGGAGGGAAGTTTTTGAAAAATCAGTAATATAAAACTTCATTATTTTGATGTCTAAATGGGCCAAGAAAGTTCAGCATAATTATCACCAGATTACAATTTATTAATTTATTTAAACTATTCTGTAAATCCTTCTGTCTTCAAAGTTTTATGGGTCTAAGTTAACTAAAAATGAAGACAAAAATGACATTTTCTTTCCTTTTTTTTGCCAGTCCTGGGGTTTGAACTCAGGGCCTGGACACTGTCCCTGAGCTTCTTTTTGCTCAAGGATAGCACGTTACCACTTGAGCCACAGCACCACTTCCCAGGGCTTCATGCATGCTAGGCAAGCACTGTACCACTGAGCCACATTCCCAACCCCAATAACATACATTTCTTTTAGCTTGGCCTCTCAATTGGCCTTTTCACTTATGGCTGGAACTCTACGTGAGCCACAGCTCTGCTTAAGCTTTTTGCTGGTTAATTGCTGAAGGTAGGAGTCTCAGATTTAGCCAGCACGCTTATGCCTGTAATTCTTCCTACTCAGGAGGCTGAGATCTGAGGATCTTGATTCAAAACCAGCCCAGATAGGAAAATCCATGACATTCATCTACAATGAACCACATGACAACTGGAAATGGAGCTGTGGCACAAAGTGGTAGAGCTCTAGCTTGGAGCAAAAGAGCTGAGGGACACAAGCAAGGCCCTGAATTCAAGCCTGACAACCGTAAAAAAGGAAAAGAAAAGCTGGATACTGGTGGTGCATGCCTGTAATCCTAGCTTGGGAGGCTGAGATCTGAGGGTCATGGTTTGAAGCCAGCCTAGGCAGGATAAGTCCTTGAGACTCTTATCTCCCATTAACCACCAGAAAACCAGAAGCAGAGCTGTGGCTCCAGTGATAGAGCACTAAGCTTAAGAGAAAAAGCTAAGGGACAGTGCCTAAATCCTGAGTTCAAGCCCAAGTAACGGCAGGCACATAATAAAAAAGCAGGGCTAGGGCTCGGAAGGTGGCTCAGTGGTAGAGCACTTGCCTTACATGCATGAGTCCCTGGGTTCGATTCCTCAGCACACATAAGCAGGGGAAAAAAAAGCCAGAAGTGGCGCTGTGGCTCAAGTGGTAGAGTGCTAGCTAGCCTTGAGCAGAAGAGCTGAAAGACAGAGACCAGGCTCAGAGTTCAGGCCCCACAACCGGACCCCCCCCCAAAAAAAAACAAAAGAGCAGGACTGGGAATATGGCTTAGTGGTAGAATGCTTGCCAAGCATGCATGAAGCCCTGGGTTCAATTCCTTAGTACCACATACATAGAAAAGGCCAGAAGTGTTGCTGTGGCTCAAGTGGTAGAGTGCTAGCCTTGAGCAAAAGAAGCTCAGGGACAGTACCCAGGCCCTGAGTTCAAGCCCCAGGAATGGCCAAGGGAAAAAAAAAAAAAAAAGCAGGCAGGGAAGAACACAACACAGGTATGACAGGCGTGAGCATTCTCCAGACTATTTCAGTGATCACTTCTCTTTTTTTTTTTTTTTGGGGGGGGGGGTGGTGAGAGGGAGAATAATATTAAATTTAAGACCTTATGCTTATTAGACCTGTGCTCTACCACTTGAGCCACATCCCAACGCAAAAGAGCATCATTTTTCTCTCCAGTACTGACTGGGACTTAAATGCATGACTTCCCGTTTACTGAACAGGTGCTCTACTACTGGAACCATTTCTCAGTGACCACTTTGAAACTTACTTTGCCTGCTTCGGGAATTATATAATCTGTTCCTAACACAGGTGCTTGATGGCCCTGCCACTTAAAGCAATAGGATCGCTGCAGTGACATGTTAGCCTTCAGCTAGTTTATCAGGCAGAGCACTAACTATGCTGGGGCAACAGCCTTCACGTCCGAAGCTCTCCAGCGTTGCAGCCAGTGTGTTATAGGAAGACAACGAAACCGAAAGCAGTGCCCCAGCACACTGCATCTTCTACTTCTCAATGCAGACAGCCGACAGCTTGTTTCAGTTCAAACTCATTTTCCTTTTATTAAAGTCCAAGTTACCATTACATGGTTTGATACTCAATAAAGGAAAATTTGTTCAAATAAGGTAATATGTCATCATCAGCATTTCCAGGTGACTGTTGACAATCAAGTAGCAGTTCCAATAAGTCTGTGGGAAGCCCATCTGTAAAACATGAAGAATCATTAAAGAAAGGATTAATAATAGGTAGCAATTCTATTTAAGAAATAAGCCAGGTGCCAGTGGCTCACCTGTAATCCTAGCTACTCAGGAGGTTGAGATCTGAGGATCATGGTTCAAAGCCAGCCCCAGCAGTAATGTCCACGAGATGCTGATAACCAGTTAATCACCAGAAAACTAGAAATGGAGCTGTGTCTCTAAGTGGTAGAGTACTAGCTTTCAGTGAAAAAGCTCAGGGACAGTGGCCAAGCTCATGACCAGCACACACACAAAAAAAAGGTGTTTGGTAAAAAGTGTTTAAAAAAGTAAGCCAGGAACCAGTGGTACACACCTGTAATCCTAGATATTCAGGATTGAGGCTGAAATCTGAGGATTGTCGTTCAAAGCCAGCCCTGGCAGGAAAGTCCAGGAGACTCTTAGCTCCAATTAACAAGCAAAAAGCCAAAAGTGGAGCTGTGGCTCATGTAACAGGCCACCAGCTTTGAGGAAAAAAGCCAAGTGAGAGCAAGAGAGCCTGAGGTGCAGCACCAAAAATTAAAAAAAATTAGCGGGGCCCTGGTGGCTCACACCTACAATCCTAGCTACTCAGGAGGATTTGATTTGAGGACTGTGGTTCAAACCCAGCCTGGGCAGGAAGTCTGTGATACTCATCTCCTATTACTCATGGAAAAGGCTGGAGGTGGCACTGTGGCTCAAGTGGTAGAGCACTAGCCTTAAGTAAAAAGGAGCTAAGAGACAGTACCGAAGCCCAGAGTTTAAGCCCTAGGACTGGCAAAAAAAAAAAAAAAAAAAAAAAGCTGAGGGACAGCATCCAAGCCCTGAATTCAAGCCCCACAACTGACAAAACTAAAAAAAAAATTAAAATACATAAAAATAAAAGCTTTTAAAGTTGTTTTATTTGCATTATTTCTGATGGAAGGATCAGAACTCGGGGCCTCATATACTGGAGATAATCTCTCAGATTTCTCTGCCCAGGCTGACTTTGAACAATATTTTTCAGATCTCAGCCTTTTTTTCTTTCTTTTTCTTTTCTTTTTCTTTTTCTTTTTTGCAGTTCTGGGACTTGAACTCAGGACCTGGGCACTGCCCCTGAACTTCTTTTGTTCAAGGTTAGCACTCTACCACTTGAGCCACAGTGCCACTTTTGACCTTTCCTGTTTATGTGGTACTAAGGAATCAAACCCAGGGATTCATGAATGCTAGGCAAGCACTCTCTACCACTGAGCCATATTCCCAGCAACCTCAGCTTTTCTGAACAGCTAGAATTATGGATGTGAGCCAGTTGCACCTAGCCTAGTTTTTGTTTTTTTGTCAGTTGTGGGGCTTGAACTCTGGGCCTGGGCACCCCTCAGCATTTCAGCTGTTAAGGCAAGCACTTGAGCCACTGCACCACTTCCAGTTTTCTAGTCGTTTACTGGAGATAAATCTCCTGCCCGGGCTGGCTTTGAACAGTGGTCCTCAGATCTCAGCCTCCTGAGTAGCTAGGATTACAGGCATAAGCCCCCGCCATCTGGTGGTTTTTTGAGAAAGAACTGCTCTGTACCCTATCCTGTGGTTGTATTGGTCTGGTCTTTCCATAGAGAACAAGTTAACCACAAAGCTTTATCACTGAATGATGGGTATGGACCTATTATTTAGTTCTAATAAAACAGTCAGTGCTATCACACAAACTCTACTACAAATAAGGGCACACAGAGGCTTCTAATGTAACTATGTAGAGTACTGTTTTCTTGGGGAAAAAACAACCAACCCACAAATGAACTATGGCAAAATGACCTCATTTGGAAATGCAAGTGCAGATACATGAACACACTGTGCTGTCTGTCATCTATGCTACTTTATGCCTGAAGGAGTTCACATGGACACTTTTCAGTTATGGCATCCTCATGGCATCTTTACATCATGGAAAGAGGTACAAATGCTAACAGCTAGAAACCTTCATCTCACTTGTCACTGGGCCACAACCTCTGGCCAGACCAGCCTCTGTGGGTGCTGAGCATCAACCTCCAATCTCCTCTCTCAGGAAGTGGCATGCTCCTTACCTGTGGAGGTTTACACCTTGTCAAGGCCCAGTTCCTCAGGCGTGGAGATTCCCAGTTCATCTAAAGTTGGTCTAAGTTCCTGGATAACATAGGGGTAGATTTCCTTATGAGGTCCTGCTTTGTCCTGTTGGCAAAGAGAATAGTCACAGTTAACTTTCTTGAAAAGCTGTCTGTTAACAAAAGGAATTTGAAAAAGCTTTTAATCATATATAGAAGCTGGTAGCAAACTCAACACAGGTTCTGTGCTCATAGTTTTAAAGATAATTTGAGCCTTGAAGTTAATGAGACCCTGTCTCAAAAACTCATATAAATATCTGGGCACCAGTGGCTCATGCCTATAATCCTAGATACTCAGGAGGCTGAGATCTGAGGATCATGGTTCAAAGGCAGCTCAGGGAAGGAAAGGCAGTGAGACTCTTATCTCCAATTCACCACCAGAAAATCGGAAGTGGCACAGTGGCTCAGATGGTAGAGTGCTCGCCTTGAGCTGAAGAGTGAAGGGACAGTGCCCAGGCCCAGAATTCAAGCCCCACAACTGACCAAAAAAAAAACCCAAACCAAAAAACCAATAGAACAATGAGTCGGGGTTCATGGCCCATATGTGAAAACACTTGCCTAGCATGCTCTAGGCCTTGAGTTCAACCTCCAATACTACAAAAAATAAAAATAAATAAAAATAACAAAAGACAGGTGGGAAAGTGGCTCAGTGGTAGAGTGCTTGTCTTACATGCATGAGGCCTCGACTCGATTTCTCAGCACCACAGAAGCAGAAAAAGCTGGAAGTGGTGCTGTAGCTCAAGTGGTAGAGTACTTGCCTTGAGCTGAAGAGCTCAGGGACAGCACCCAGGTCCAGAGTTCAGGCCCCATGACCAACAAAAAAATAAAAAAATAAATGACAAATCTGGAATGATTGGAAAAGAAGATGGTGATGACAGAATTTTGTAAAGATAATTAAATATGCCCAGCAGGCAACAAGAAAAATTAAATTAACACAGGGAAAGTTTTTTAATTTGCTTCCAATTTGAGACCCTAACTGAATTAACTACCAGTGCTGAATGGATTGATCGCCTACAGAGCCGTTTAATTATCTTACCCGTTATAAAGAATGTCACTTCCATTTCAAAAAAAAAAAAAAGAATGTCACTTCCCCCTTGAACTTCTCTGTTACAGACAGAGAACATGCATGTCCAGGACAGGAGACTTCTGACAAATACTTAGTTTAACAGTCATTTCTACAGTACTGAGTTGGATATAACCTGTTCTGAAACCACTAACATTCATTTCATATCACAAAGAGCAACAAGATAAAAACCCTTTGCAGGGCTGGGAAGGTGGCTCAGTGGCAGAGCACTTGCCTTGCATGCATGAGGCCCTGGGTTCGATTCCTCAGCACCACATAAGCAGAAAAAAAAAAGCCAGAAGTGGCTCTGTGGCTCAAGTGGTAGAGCGCTCGCCTTGAGCTGAAGAGCTGAGGGGCAGTGCCCAGGCCCAGAGTTCAGGCCCACAAATGGAACCTCCCCTCCCCCAAAAGCAAAAGAAAAAAAACTTTGCAGTTAAGCTTGCTCATGTCCGTTATCTCCTTCAGATAAATTCTCAAATAGAATTGTAAACAACTGAATAAAAAGATATCTTGTACATTTTTTTCTTTTTTTTGGTTGGTCGTGGGGCTTGAACTCTGGGCCTGAGCGCTGTCCCTCAGCTCTTCAGCTCAAGGCTAGCGCTCTACCGCTTGAGCTATAGCACCACTTCTGGTTTTCTGGTGGTTTATTGGAGATAAGAGTTTTAAAGACTTTCTTGCCCAGGCTGGCTTTGAACCGATCCTCAGACCTCAGCCTCCTGAGTAGCTAGGATTACAGGCATGAGCCACCAGCGCCCAGCTTTGTGCATTTTTTTTTTAAATGTCAGTACTGGAGCTTGATCACCAAACCTCTACCACTTAAGCTATGCCTCCTTTTCCAGCTTTTTGCTGGAGGTAAAAGTCATGAGGGCTGGGCGCTGGTGGCTCACGCCTGTAATCCTAGCTACTCAGGAGGTTGAGACTGAGGATCGCGGTTCAAAGCCAGCCCAGACAGGAAAAGCTGTGAGACTCTTATTTCCAATTTACTACCAGAAAACCGGAAGTGGCGCTGTGGCACAAGTAGTAGAGCGCTTGCCTTGAGCTGAAGAGCTGAGGGACAGCACAAAGGCCCAGAATTCAAGCCCCACGACCACCACTCCCAACAACAACAAACCCAAATTTTAGATTATTTTAACAAATTCAAATATACAATACACTGATACCTTATCAACAGGGTTCCCAGTTCCATTCACTGTTGTTTCACTGACCTTAACCACCTCTAGGATGCGAACAGCACTAGCAAAATCATTTAACCGTCTGCATGCCCGCAAAGCAGCATCAATGATTTTGGGTTCTGGAACCAGATCATAGCCAACAAGTGTGTTCATCCCTGTCAATTTAAAAGAAGACAAGCAACTTTATCTGTTTGAGCCTCTATTTTCTATGAAACCCATGAGAAACTAGCATTAACACATTCTAGATGGTAAGATCAGAGGGGATCTTCCACAGTGTATTAGTTGAATTATATGATAAATAACTCACACAGGGGAAAACATACAACAGCAGGACCCCTTAGCTGCACTGGTCATTGATCAAAATGAACTAAGCAACTCAATGGCAGCGATGGGAGGGAGGAAATGAGCAGGAAAGAGGGAACAACTGACACAAAGCGAAAGGATAGAAATGTACATATTACCCGATGTGGAAGAAATAACTGTATCATCAAAGCTCATAGAATTCATAAACTTTATAGACCATGATAAAAAACAACTTGCCCCAGGAAGGTTAGAATGTGTTTGTGACTTTAAATATCATTATCTCACAATACTGTGAATTTTGTGAAATTTATGTAATCACTTAATCACAATTAAAAAAAAAATAATAGTAAGCTGGCTCATGCCTATAATCCCAGCTACTCAGGAGACTGAGATCTGAGAGTTACAGTCCAAAGCCAGCCCACGCAGGAAAATCTCAGACTTATCTCCAATTAACCAAAACGCTGAAAGTGAAGCTGTGGCTCAAATGGTAGAGCACTAACTAGCCTTGAGTACAAAAGCTCAGGGACAGGCCCTGAGTTTAAGCCTCAAGACTGGAACCAAAAAGCAAACAAAAAAAACCCAGCTAATAATAAAATTGATGATTGAATTTTTTGATTCAAAAATAAATCGCTCACAGGCTAAAGGAAAAACTCTTTATCAACTAAAGTTCTATTTTATTTTGTTTTTCAGTTGATCATGGGGTCTGAACTCTGGGTCTGGGCACTGTCCCTCAGCTCTTCAGCCCAAGTCTAGTGCTCTACCACTTGAGCCACAGCACTACTTTCCGCTTTTTCTGCTTATGTGGTGCTGAGGAATCAAAGCCAGGGCCTCATGCATGTGAGGCAAGCACTCTACCACTGAGCCACCTTCCCAGACCAATTAAAGTTCTATTTTCATAATAATATCTTTTCAAATAAGGAAGTAAACTGAGCACCGGTGGCTCATGCCTGTAATCCTAGCTACTCAGGAGGCTGAGATCTGAGGATCGCGATTCAAAGCCAGCCCGGGTAGAAAAGTCCATGAGACTCTGATCTCCATAAACCACTAGAAAACCTGAAGTGGCGCTGTGGCTCAAGAGGCAGAACACTCGCCTTGAGCGCAGGGACAGCGCCCAGGCCCAGAGTTCAAGCCCCATGACCGACAAAAAAAGAAAAAAAGAAAGTAACTTGCAATTCACCTCTTCAACTCTTAACATGTACATATTTTGAATGCTTTAAAATAGATCCCCTGGGAAAGCAATTGAAAGCAGAGAAATGCTTAAGGAGAGAGAGCTAATGAAGCCCAAATGAGTGTATTAAGGAGACATTATAGAGAAATGCTAGTGGGCAGACTCATAAACATTCAACCATAAAATGACTGGGCATGATTACTTTTGTGTCTGCACAAATGACAGATCCACTAGACTCTCTTAATGGGAATGCAGAATTGCTGTTATTTCATTACTTCTTCTAAAGATTATTCAGTAACAAGTTCCTTGGCTACAGCACAATGAAGTCATTACATTCCAGCAGAGAAGCCTTAAAGCACTTAGGTTTATTGCTGTCATTATTGTAAGATATTTAAACAAAGGATACAAGTGAACATAGTCATGTGTAAGCCATACAACCAGATATGGAATTTCTGGTTTGAGATAATAATTAATGCCACTTGTTCATGTTAAAAGAAACATGCAAGTCCAGAACAAAGCAACTCATGATTGAGAATAAAAATGAAAACCCTCAGCCCATTACCCAGACTAGAGGAGAATCAAGTGACAGCTTGTATAAAGTATGTGAAAGGGATAGAACTCTCACCTCTCTCTACTCAGCTATCCCTATTTCTATTGCAATGGTTTTCAATTAGGGAATTTGCCACCCAAGGAACACTGAGCAACTATTTCTACAACTATAGTTTTTGTGTGTGCATGTGTATGTGTGCATTTATGTGTGTATCTAGTGGGCGAGGATACTGCTTAAGTACTCTATAGTGCAAAGGACACCCTCCTCCTCCAATGACAAAGAACTGTCTGGCTCAAAATGTTAAGTAGTTTAAAAATCCTGGTTTAAAACCCCAGACTTAGCTGGGTGCTGGTGGCTCACGCCTGTAATCCTAGCTACCCAGGAGGCTGAGATCTAAGGATCCCGGTTCAAAGCCAGCCCGGGCAGGAAAGTCCGCGAAACTCTTATCTCCAATAAACCACCAGAAAACCAGAAGTGGCGCTATGGCTCAAGTGGTAGAGTGCTAGCCTTGAGCTGAAGAGCTGAGGGACAGAACTCAGGCCAAGTTCAAGCCCCACGACCGACAAAAAAACAAAACAAAACAAAACACAAACCCAGGCTTGGGGTTGGGAAGGTGGCTCAGTGGTAGAGTGCTTGCCTTACATGCATAAGGCCCTAGATTCCTCAGCACCACATAACTAGAAAAAGCTGGAAGTGGGTGCTGTGGCTCAAGTGGTAGAGTGCTAGCCTTGAGCTGAACAGCTCAGGGACAGCACCCAGGCCCAGAGTTCAGGCCCCATGACCAACAAAAAAAAAAAAAATTCCAGGCTTAAAAATTCTACTTTACGGAAACACTTTAGAAACTTGTTTACACTATGTATGTTTTCAAAATAACTGCTTTCAACCAAGTAGTGAATTCAGTTCATTCTTACATACCAAAACAGACATTGTGCCCATATTCCACTTACCTTTACGCAGTTCCCAGGCATCTATGTCTGGCTTGTTGAAGTATGTCACCCAGCGAGCATCGAACTCCTCATCTGTCTCATGTGACCCATGGGAATAGCAGCGAGCTGACTGGATAGCTACAAGGAAAGTGAATAATGATTTCAATGCATGATATAGTCCTTGGGGGCTGGTGGAGTGGCTCAAGTGGTAAGAACACCTATGAAGAAGCCCAAGGCTGGCTTCAAACCTCAGTAACGAGAAGAAAAGTAATAAAGCCAGTCCTTGACATATATTGCCTAGTGTATTTAGTTATTTTTTTTGACACAAGGTTTGTGTAGCACAAGCTGGCCCCAAATGTACAATCCTCCAGCCATATGGGATTACAGCAGCTCTGTTTTTTGGGGTTTTTTGGTCAGTTGTGGGGCTTGAACTCAGGGCCCTTTTACTCAAGGCTAGCACTCTACCAATGTGAAACAGTCCTACTTTTGGTTTTTGAGTGGTTAATTGGAGATGAGTCTCACAGGGACTTCTCTGCCTGGCGTGGCTTCAAACTGAGATTCTCAGATCTTAGCCTCCAGAGTAGTTAGGATTACAGGCATGAGCCAAGAGTGCTAGCAGCTCTATTTTTTAAGGTTGGGCTCTTGCATGCTACACACACACACACACACACACACACACACACACACACACACACACACACACACACACACACACCCTACCTTACCAACACACACACACACACACACACACACACACACACACACACACACACACACACACACACACACACACACACACACACACACACACACACACACACACACACACACACACACACACACACACACACACACACACACACACACACACACACACCCTACCTTACCAAAAACCTCTCGATAAATACTATAGTGCTAAGGACACACAGAAACCTAAATGCTAAGAGGATCTTCTGTATCTCTAATGTAAGAGTGGGCAAGAGGAAGAATAGAGGAAAATCAGAGAAGAGGAGCCAATTCAGGAGATGGATGTCACTATTAGATTGTAATTCTCACCTAAATTGTTGTTTAAGCTTATAGCAAAATATCTGCCTCAATTTTCCCAGAGATATAACTTATCTTCACAACAGAGGGCAAGAATGAAGTAAAATGTGTGCATAAACATGCTGAAGTTGCCGGGCGCTGGTGGCTCACGCCGGGCGCTGGTGGCTCACGCCTATAATCCTAGCTACTCAGGAGGCTGAGATCTGAGGATCTCGGTTCAAAGCCAGCCCGGGCAGGAAAGACCGTGAGACTCCTATCTCCAATAAACCACCAGAAAACCGGAAGTGGCACTGTAGCTCAAGTGGCAGAGCGCTCGCCTTGAGCTGAAGAGCTGAGGGACAGCGCCCAGGCCCAGAGTTCAAGCCCCACGACCGACAAAAAAAAAAAACAAAAAAAACCATGCTGAAGTGGCTCACACTTGTAATCTGCTCAGGAGGCTGAGATCTGAGGATCAAGGTTGGAAACCATCTTGGGCAGGAAAGTCAATGAAACTCTCATCCCCAAACCACTCAGAAAAAGCTGTAAGTAGCACTGTGGCTCAAGTGGTAGAGAGCTAGTCTTGAGCAAAAGAAGCTCAGGGATAGTGCTCAGGCCCTGAGTTCAAGCCCCAGGACTAGCAAAAATTTTAAAAAGGGAGGGGGGAGGCATGTTTCCACTTCAATATACCCAAATAATTGAGACTATGTAGACATTTAATGAGCTTACAAGACTAATACATTGATGTATCAGAAAACATAGGTTGTCATAACCCTCTTCTCCACTGATAATCTGTTGCCAGGCTGTTGGCTCCACACCTGTAATCCTAGCTACTCAGGAGGCTAAGATCTGAGGATCATGGTTCAAAGCCAGTCCAGGCAGGAAAGTACATGAGACTCTTTATCTCCAATGAATCACCAGAAAACCGGAAGTGGCACTGTGGCTCAAGTGGCAGAGCACTAGCCTTGAGCTGAAGAGCTCAAGGTTAGGTCCACAGAGTTCAAGCCCCAGAACCGACCAAAAAAAAAAAAAAGCTTCATCTCCAATCTTTATCCTAGCCCTAGTAAGTTTACCCTCTTCTACTCAGTTTGCTCACTGCTGGGCCCATATGGGACTTCATGCATTGGGAATACACATACATCTCTTCCATGAATAAAATTATATTCCTAAACCAGGCAACAGTGACACACCTATAAACCTAGCTACTCAGGAGGCTGAGATCTAAGGATCACTTTGAAGACAGCCAGGGCAAAAAAGTCCATGAGACTTTTTTTTGTCAGTTGTGGGTCTTGAACTCTGGGCCTGGGCACTCTCAGCTCTTCAGCTCAAGGCTAGCAGTCTACCACTTGAGCCACAGCGCCACTTCCAGTTTTCTGAGTGGTTTATTGGAAATAAGAGTCTCACAGACTTTTCCTGCCCAGGCTGGCTTTGAACCATGTTCCCCAGATGTCAGCCTCCAAAGTAGCTAGGATTACAGGCATGAGCCACCGGCGCCCAGCTTCCATGAGACTCTTATCTCTACTAAATTACAAAAAAAAGCCAAAAGTAGAATTGTTGCTCAAGTGGTAGAGCACTAGCCTTGAGCAAAAGCAGCTCAGAAACACTGCCAAGGCCTTCAGTTCAAACCCCAGGACTGGCACAAAAAAAAAGTCCTTAACTGCAGTGTTACAGCAGATGTATTCTTAATACTTTTCTCCCATACACTTAATGTTTTTATTAGTATATATTAACACTATAAGGGATAGATAATTCCACATGTATACTGTGTACTTTATACAAATTCATGCCCTCATCATTGTTTTTTAGAGGAAATGATACAGGTATCTCTACCACCACCTAGTAGTTACACTCAAAAGGCAAATTATGGTGAATTCCTTTGCTTTGATACAACCTGAAGATACCAGAGGAGAAAAAGAGAGAGGTTGATAAGCTGCCTGTGCTGCTCAGAGGGAGAGAAGCCCTACCCACTCCCAGGTGAGGCTGCCGGCCTGGACTTCACAGGTTCTAAAGGCCCGACTGGAGAACTTAACCATTAGTTGGAATAATCTATCAACTCAGCATGTAACTGGGAAACTATTATATTATGTTTCAAACTGGAGACTTAAATTTTTTTTTTTTTTGTCTGTCGTGGGGCTTGAACTCTGGGTCTGGGTGCTGTCCCTCAGCTCTTCAGCTCAAGGTGAGCGCTCTACCACTTGAGCTACAGCACCACTTCCGGTTTTCTGGTGGTTTATTGGTTTATTGGAGACAGGAGTCTCACGGTCTCTCCTGCTCGGGCTGGCTTTGAACCGCGATCCTCAGATCTCAGCCTCCTGAGTAGCTAGGATTACAGGCGTGAGCCACCAGCGCCCGGCTTAACTTTTTTATTGTTAGACTCCTCTCTAAATCCTCTAGATTCACTTGACCTTATCCTCATTCAAGAAATGAAATTTGGGCTGGGAATGTGGCTTACTGGTAGTGCTTGTCTAAGCATGCATGAAACTCTGGGTTCGATTCCTCAGTACCACATAAAAAGAGAACAGAAAAGGCTGGGAAGTGAGGCTGTGGCTCAATGGTAGAGCACTAGCCTTGAGCATGAAGTCTCTGGGACAGTACCCAACCCCTGAGTTCAAGCCCCAGAACAGAGAGGAAAAAGAAAAAGAAATTCATGCTGAATGCTAAGTGGCTCAAACCTATAATCCTAACTACTCGTGAGGCTGAGATTTGAGGACCTCTGTTCAAAGCCAGGAAGGAAAATTAAGTCCATGAGACTCTTCTAATTAACCACCAGAAAACTGAAAGTGGAGCCTGTGGCTCTGGGTGATGAGTGCCACCCTTGAGAGAAAAAGCTCAGGGACAGTGCCCAGACCCCAGGCCGAGTACAAGCGCCTGGACCAAAAAAAGAAATAAAATTAATTTTCATGTTTGTTTTTTGAGACAGGGTTTTTTAAGTAACAGCCTCCCTAGTGCTGAGATGATATATATGCAGGCTACTATGCCTAGCTTTTCTGGCTTTTGTGGTGCTGAGAACCGAACCCAATCTTTTGTTCTCTACTCTGTTTTTGAGATAGGGTCGCGGCTCACTTTCCCTATCTTGGCTGCCTCCACCTCGCCCAAATAGCTGGTATTACAGATGCGTAGCACCATAATGGCTCTCTTCTCTGACTTTCAATAGAGTAAACCTCTAGTCTCATACTGGTCCTTATGAGGCACAAATCTTCACTAGTGTTACCCAAAAATGAATGGGCTAGGGACATGGTTCAGTGGTACAGTGCTTGCCTATAGGGCCCTAGATTCCATCCATAGCATTGAAAAATCCAAAACTGAAATGCATAGTAATACAGCAAATCCATGCAGTTTAGACACTACGCTACATAGAGGATGGAATATGTTATGTAGCCTTGAAGCTATGTCTTTGTTATGTTCTGGCCACAAAATCCCCTAACCCTTAGGAGGCACTAATCAGACTCAATTTCATCCTTTACCAAGGCACAGTTGTATTAAGTACTTCTGCTAGACAAGATGATAAGTTACACTATCTCATTTAGCTTCACAACTACCCCAAATTACTTTGACTTTACACAAAAGGCAGCTGAGACTTAAGGTAAAGTAACATGCCAAGAATCACACATATAAAAAGCAGCTGACATTGCTTATGACCAACACTGCCTCCTAGTGGCAATGACATGGGACAAACATCTAAAATAAAGCCATTAGTTTATTGGCTTGGGAGGGTGAACAGAATACCTGAGAGATAAATCAACAAGGAAATAATTTACTTACTGTATGGTTTGCCAAAAATTTCTGCCATTTCCCAAACCTGCTTTAAAAATGTAGAAGAGGGGCTGGGAAGGTGGCTCAGTGGTAGAGTGCTTGCCTTGCATGCATGAGCTCCTGGGTTCGATTCCTCAGCACCACATAAGCAAAAAGAAAAAAAGCCAGAAGTGGCGCTGTGGCTCAAGTGGTAGAGCACTAGCCTTGAGCTAAAGAGCTGAGGGACAGCGCTCAGGCCCAGAGTTCAAGGCCCACGACTGACCAAAAAAAAAAAAAAAAATCCAAAATGTCATCTGAAAAAAAGTTTAAGAAAGTATTTGCTACTTTTGCAGTAAGGAAAAAAAAAATGACTCCACAAAGTCCGAACAGCAGAGTGAGTCAAGGCTAACAACCAAAGCTAAGAAACAGAAGACATTTCCCCTGCTAATTGAAGAGCTAGTTCTCAAGGTGGGCCTCATTTTCTTCTAAAACAAGAATTTCTATGGTGTCTAAGCTTACTCCAGCCCTATTGTTCTAGGACACTTAAGCCCAAACTGAATGAGGTGAAAAGTATCCTTTAGGTTCAAAGAGTCAGATAATGTCAGTTTTTCAATGTGTGAGTTAATGTTTCAATGGGCCTAAATGTAGGCCTTAAAACCTACATTTCATATTTTACACCATAATCATGGACTAGCATTCAAGGGCAACGACTGTTAACTAAAAGGCAAGGTGCTAGGTAGGTAGGTGCCTGTGGCTCAAGACTGTAATCCTAGCTACAGAGGAGGTTGAGATCTGAGATCGTGGGTCCAGGGCAGGACAAGTTCGGAGACTCTAATCTCCAATTAACCCCGGAAAAGACGAAAGTGGAGGTGTGGCCCGAGTGGTAAAGCTGGTAAAGCACTACCCTTGAGGCGAGGAAAAAACAAAGGGACAGCGCCCGGACTGAGTTAAAGTCTAAGACCAGAAAAAGGGAAGGCGGGGGAAGGAGGAAGCTGCAAGCTCAAGTGGTAGAGCAGCAGCAGCCTGTGGGGGGGTGGGAGGGGGGGGAGAGAAGGGTGAATCTACCAACGCCCAGAAGCTGAGTTCACACAGAAAGAAAAGAGAAAAGAAAAGAAGGAAGAAAGGAAGAGTACAGCACTAACGGGTTCCCAGGCGAGACCCTCTCTCCTGGCGTCAGACAAATAAAATATGGCTGGGATGTAAATAAGCCGTGGCTGCGACGTAGGTAGTTTTGTGGCAAAGCTTTGCAGGTGCAGCGTCCTGGGTACCAGGCCCAGAACCAGAAGAAAAATCAACGACATCGTTTGGGACACGGAATCTCCCAGCACATATGCAGAGAGGCCGCGAAAGAGGAGCCATGGTTCGCACTCCAGCAACCCAGAGTCTTCCTCCGAGCTGGGGGGGGGGGGGGGGTGCCGATGACCTTCGGAGCGAGGGGAACCCGGGAAGCCGCCGGGCTCTGGGTCAGGGCAGCCAGCGCCGCGTATCCCAGCACCTCGCCGCCGTCGGTTCCGAGCGCCGAGAGGTCGGAACGCGGCACGACCGTTTCCCCGGCGCCCGGATCCGGCCGCTCACCGGACGTCGGGGTCTCGGGGCGGGAAGGGCGGGCCGCGCCCCGGGCTCAATGTCACCTTCGCCGGGCGCCGCGGGCCAGCCGGCGGCGGGGTCGGCCCGGGTCACGGCCGGGCCCCCGGGGACGCCAAGGGGTCCGCCGCACCCCGCTTCCGACCCGCCGCGGGGCCGGCCGAGCCGCGGGCCGACCCCCCGGGGAGCAGCCGGGGCGGCCGCGGGGGCCGGGCTCGGCCGCCGGCGCGCGGGGCCCGGCCTAGGCCGCGGGGGGAGCCTGCCCTCGAGTGGCGGCGGGGGCCCAGGTCACCGCAAGGACACGCGGGCGCGGGCGGCGGCAGCCGTTGGGCTTACCGGCGGCGGGGCTGAGGGCCGGGGCTGAGTGCCGCAGGCCTCGGGGACCCGCCCGGACGGCGGCGGCGACGATGCAACGGCGGAGAGCGGCGCCCAGCATCGCGGCGATGGCGGCGCGGTGGCGGAGGCTGCGGAGAAGCCGGTGCGAGCTCGCGGGCCGCTCCGGATCCGGCGCGCGGGGGGCCGGACTCACGCACGGACGTCAGGGGCGGAGCCTCCGGAAGGACGAAACACGCGCTTGTGGGCGGAGCCTGGGGAAAGGACGCACCAAACGCCGGTGGGCGGAGCCTCCGGGAGGACGCACCTTGCGCCCCTGGGCGGACGAAGGCGGCGCGTGGAGGACAAACTTAGCTAGCTCCGCGTATTGTTTTTTTTTTTTTTCTCCCGCTAGTCCCGCGACCTGGAGGGTCGGAGTGAGTTGAGGGTGGGAGGAAAGTAAGGGACAGACAATAGACAATATCAAGGTTCGAGTCCCGTAGTGGAGCAGACCTTACCACTTCTTTATGGGAAGGATGACAATAACAAGGACAGGATTATAATAGCAATTACTGTGAGCCAGGCGCCCCAGGCGCACGCCTGTCATCCAGCGGCTCTGGAGGCTGAGATCTCAGAATCCCATGCGTAAAGTCCATGAGTCTGACTTCTGTTTTGTCTTTTTCTTTATTTGGTGCCAGTCGTGAGGCTTGAACTCGGGGCTTGGGCACTGTCCCAGGGCTGCTTTCTGCTCAAAGCTAGCGCCTTACCACTTGAGCCACAGCCCCGCTTCTGGCTTTTTGCTGGCTCACTGGAGAGAAGAGTCTCACAGACTTTCCTGCCTGCGCTGGCTTTACACCTCGATCCTCAGATCTCAGCCTCCTGAGTAGCTGGGATTACAGGCGTGAGCCATCAGCATCGGACTATGAGTACATTTCTTTTTGGACAGTGTCTCCCCTTCCTTGACTCTCTCCCAGTTTTTCCCTCCTGTCTCCACCCACAAGCTGTATAGTTCATTTTCAATATAGTATCTAGAGAGTTCCACTGCTGCAGTTGTTCATGCTTTATCCTTCCATTTCTGTATAACTAAGGTATATTATATTTAAAAATAAAAGAGGAAGCTAGGCACTAGTGGCTCAGTCCGAGCTACTCAGCAGGCCAAGATCTAAGGATCATGGTTCCAAACCAGTCCAGGCAGAAAAAAAAAAAGTCTGTAAGGGGCTGGGAAGGTGGCTAAGTGGTAGAGCGCTTGCCTTGCATGCATGAGGCCCTGGGTTCAATTCCTCAGCACCACATAAGCAAAAAGAAAAAAGCCAGAAGTGGTGCTGTGGCTCAAGTGGTAGAGCGCTAGCCTTGAGCTGAAGAGCTGAGGGACAGCGCCCAGGCCCAGAGTTCAGGCCCCACGACCAGAACCCCCCCCCAAAAAAAGTCTGTAAGACTCTAATCTCCAATTAAGTGGCAAAAAGCTCCCATGGCTCAAGTATGTAGAGCATCAGCTTTGAGCAAAAAAAAAAAAAAGCCAAGGGAGAGTACAAGTTCCTTAGTTTGAGCCCTAAAACCAACACAAAGAATAAAAGAAAAGAAAAAGCTAAGGGACAGAGCCCAAGTTTTGAGTTCAAACCCCAGAATGAACAAAGGAGAAAGAAACACTGGAGTCCTCTTGCTGGGTATAAACACCCAATCACCGTGGTAACCCTGGCATCTTCGCAGGGCAGGAGACTCCAAGAGTGCAGATGAATGAGATTGCAGTGAGGACAGACAACTTTGGACATTGTCTCTGGGGCTGGACAGTTGCAGACTTTCATGTGGCATCAGGTCTTTCTTTTCTTTCTTTCTTTTTTTCTTTTCTTTGGGGGTCCGGTTGTGGGGCCTGAACTCTGGGCCTGGGCACTGTACTTCAGCTCTTCAGCTCAAGGCTAGCGCTCTACCACTTGAGCCACAGCACCACTTCCAGCTTTTTTCTTTATGCTTATGTGGTGCTGAGGAATCGAACCCAGGGCCTTATGCATGCAAGGCAAGCACTCTACCTCTGAGCCACCTTCCCAGCCCCGGTCTTTCTTTTCTTTTTCCTTTTGTCTAATACTGAGAGTTGGACTCAATACCTGACACGTTCATTCATCGGCTAGTGCTCTACCAATTTAGTCACCTCCAATCCCACCAGCATCATCATAGTTGAGAAATGTGGCTCTATGAGTCCATTCAGAAACTCTCCAATGGCTTCTCATGTGTCAGGAGCTGGGCAGGGAGCAGGGCAGGCTGGCAGGATTCATTCAATTATGGGCTTAAGCTTCAGCAGGTGCCCATAAGGCTTGCCAAAGGATTATACTGGTGAGGGCACAATTTCACACAAGTATCTGTGAGAATCTTGAGGCTGAATTTTTCTTTTCTTTCTTCTCTACCCCTTCCTTCAGCCATCTAGGAGTCTACACCATCTGTGAGCCCTTATAGACAGGATGATGACAAAAACTACCCACCTAAGCTGGTCTCTGGCTGCTCACACCTGTAATCCTAGCTGCTCTGGAGGCTGAGATCTGAGAATCACAGTTCAAAGCCAGCCTGGGCAGGAAAGCTCATGAGACTTTGTCTCTAGTGAACTATCAAAAAAGCCAAAAGTGTGCCAGATGCCAGTGGCTCACGCTTGTAATCCTAGTTACTCAGGAGGCTGAGATCTGAGGATCACGGTTCAAAGCCAGCCCAGGCAAGAAAGTCCATGAGACTCTTATCTCCAATAAACCACTCAGAAAACTGGAAGTGGCCCAGTGGCTCAAGTGGTAGAACGCTAGCCTTTAGCTGAAGGGCTGAGGAACAGGGTTCAAGCCCAGAGTTCAAGCCCCATGACTGACAAAGAAAAAAAAGTCAAAAGTGGAGCTGTGGCTCAATTGGTCAAGTGCTAGCCCTGAGGGGAGGGGAGGAAACTCAGAGATAGCACCCAGACTCTGAGTTCAAATTCCAGGACTGGGATCAAAAAGAAAATAAAAAGCAACAACATAAACTACTCAATTAATGGGGTTGGAAGGTAAAGAGCCAGGGTTGAGAGGACAATGTGTATGTCACCCCACAAAGGACATATCTCCCTCCACAACTGGGCAGTGTATGAAGTTGATTGGAAGTTGGAATGATTGCCATGGCAGATTCGTGGCTAACAGAGGACAGGCAGCTTCTGAAGCTTTTGTGTGTGTTTGTCGGTCTTGGGGCCTGAACTCTGGGCCTGGGCGCTGTCTCTCAGCTCTTCAGCTCCAGGCAAGTGCTCTATCACTTGAGCCGCAGCACCACTTCCAGTTTTCTGGTGGTTCATTAGAGATAAGAGTCTCTGGGACTTTCCTGCCCAAGCTGGCTTTGAACCTTGATCCTCAGATCTCAGCCTCCTGAGTAGCTAGGATTCCAGGCGTGAGTCACTGGCACTGGGCTTCTGAAGCTTTTACTGTGCTGAATCTGGAAGCCTCCCCTTTCCTCCTCTACAAACCCCTAATTCACTGTTTGGTCCTCGCATAGCCGGTCTCCTGGATGTCAGAAGACCTAATGCTGTAAGAGAAGCCCTATAGTTCCAGGCTGCCTGGCCTCGCTAGCTTTCCAGTCTGCCCCATTTCCATCCCCATGACTACAGTGTGTGTGTGTGTGTGTGTGTGTGTGTGTGTGTGTGTGTGTGTGTGTGTGTGTGTGTGTGTGTGTGTGTGTGTGTGTGTGTGTGTTGCAACTGAGCTTGAACTAGGGCCTCATGCTCTTGGTTGCCTTTTTCAATCAAGGCACTCTACCACTTGAGCCACACCTTCACTTGCAGCTTGTTGGTGGTTAATCAGAAATAAGACCCTCATGTACTTTTCCTGACCAAGCTAGCTTCAAACCTAGATCCTCAGATTTCAGCCTCCTAAATGGACTAGAATTACAGGCATGAACTACTTGTGCCTGGCCTTTTCCATGCTTCTTGGGTTGCCTATGAGAGGGTCAGCCAAGAACACCTAAACCTATTGACTCTCCTTAGGGACTCATCAAGAAGAGCAAATCAAGCTAGAGAAGGTTAATGGCAGTAATCCTAGCACCCTGAGGCTGAGGCAAGAGGATCTAGAGTTCAAGAGCAGATCAGGCTGTACTACCTCTTGTCTCAAAAAAAAAAAAAAAAAAAGAAAGAAAGAAAGAAAGAAAGAAAGAAAGGAAAGAAAAACACACAAGAGCCCCTGGCTCAGGCCTATAATCTTGGCTACTCAGGAGGTTGAGATCTGAGAATCACAGTTGGATGCCAGCCCAGGCAGAAAGTCTGTGAGACTCATCTCCAATTATCCACCAAAAAGCCAGATGTGGAGTTTGTGGCTCAACCGGTAGAACACTAGCCTTGAACACAAAAGCTCAGGAACATCTAGGCCCTGTTCAAGCACCAGGGATGATACAAGGGGGAAAAAACAACAACAAAGGAAATCAGAAGGGGCAATCAGGGAGTCTGGACAAGGCTCAAAGTATAAGCAGAGATTTTTTTTGGGGGGGATGTCCACCCTCCCTGGAGACCCCCCCCACAATTACTGAAGCCTACCTCTTGTCATTAGCACAGGATTTCTTTTTTTTTTTTTTTAATTTATTTATTTATTTATTTATTTTTTGGTCCGGTCATGGGGCCTGAACTCTGGGCCTGGGTGCTGTCCCTCAGCTCTTCAGCTCAAGGCTAGCGCTCTACCACTTGAGCCACAGCACCACTTCCGGCTTTTTTTCTTTTTGCTTATATGGTGCTGAGGAATCGAACCCAGGGCCTCAGGCTTGCAAGGCAAGCGCTCTACCACTGAGCCACCTTCCCAGCCCAGCACAGGATTTCTTTTAGGGGGTCTGCCAGCAAAATAACTCACACAGGCTTTGTTTCCCATCTCTCCCTTTTCAGGGGTTCTGCTGAGTTGCAGTGGGGGGAGTCTGCTCCTGAGACCATGGGGTTACACTCACCCCTCCCACTCTTTGCACACAGTACCCCCCCCCACCCCCCATCTCAGCCTACTTCAGAGCTGGGCGAGGAGACAGGCAGGGCTCCAAGGCTGTTATCTGACAGCACAGCTGTTCGGTAGCTGGAAGCGGCAGCTTATCAGGGAGCCTGCAGTGATTCAGAGCCCAAGTCCCAGCTTCTGTGCTGAATAGTAATTTCTGGCCGTGAATCTGTGCTCAGCTTCTCTCCTCCCCCCTCTTCCCAAGGGTGTGCTGTCCTTTTGCAGAGAAAGGGCAGTCAAGGGGAGATCCTGCTTCGGGCACTTCGTGCCAGGCTTCTGGGCAAGGCTGTGGATGGCAAAGAAGACTGCAAGCTTAGGAACCTTCGTGCCCTTCACGGTGACCCTCACAAGAGCTCCACCATGTTCTTCTCCCTCCCCTACCCCCAAAGGAGGAGCTGCCCCTTTCCCCCTCTGTAGGGACATAAAAGGGGGAGGGGGCACAGATTTTCTTCCAGCCATGCAGTTGCTGATTCCCAGAGCCCAGCCAAGCAGGGCAGGAGAGCCGGGCCTTGGGCAGTGTGTCCCCTTGCAACCATTTTGAAGTTCTGCTTAACCCTGAAGATGCCAAGGCTAAGATGGAGACAGAAGGGGGAGGGGGAGTAGGCAGGTGAGTAGGAAAAGACCTGGGGACAGAGCTATTATTGTATTTGTTTTATTGGGAGCAAAACTCCTCCAGCTGTAGGGCTCAAGGGGGGAAAGCTTGGGATATTCTGTCCAGGCTTCTCGCTCTGGGCCAAGCCACCAGGTTGTTACAGGGGGGCGAGGGACACGATGACACAGACTAGGACTCCCCCACATCTCAGACTCCCCTATAGTTCCTTAGCTTGTGCCCTCCAGTCAATTGCGGGGCTGATTCCAAGGGCTCTCCCTAGCTACCAGAGTCCCCGCTCCCCACTCATCCATACTGAGGGTCCTGTCCCACCACCCACCCCTGCCTTCCTGAAGCATGTCCCAGTTAGTTACAGCCCCAGAAAAAAAGTGAAGTTTTTGCCTCTTCGGCCAACACATCCCTCGAAGCTACTCCGGGTTCTCCTCCTGCCACTCCTGGGCCCCCTCTCTTGTGGCCTTGCGGGGGAGAGGGGTCCATGACACCAGTCTGAGAAGTTTGTGTCCAGGCTGTGGGCACCCGGGGGGTACCCAGATACAGAAGACTGAAGGTGTTGGGGGGAAAAGATCCAGTGGCTCTAAGTGGCCCAAGCCAGGGAGTTGTCACCTCAGGCAGTCCGGCCCGCGCCCCCCTCCCCGGGTCCAGGATGAGACCGCTTCGCGGCGCCTTCTCCGGCCGCGGGGTCGCCCAGGCTCCTTTTAGACGTGGGCGCGGTGGACGCCGCAGAAGGACCGGGATCGGGGTTCGGGGGCTGGTAGCCGGGTTGTCGCGGGTCCAGCGCGTCCTTGGAAAGTAGGATGGCGAGGCTGGGCACGTTCTTCAGAACGCTGAGGCTGGCGGCGGGCTCTCCGGGAGCGGGGGCCGGGGAGGGCGCGGGCCCGGGCGGGAGGCTCTGCCACACCTCGCGCACGCTCCGGTAGCGCAGCCGCGTGACCTGGTGTAAGCCGGCCTGGCGGCGCTTGAGGATCTCGGCGCACGTGACAGTCTTGGTGGTCGCCCGGCCGCAGCCGCTGAAGACGATGGCGCGCGTGGCCGGCTGCGCCATGCTGGCGGTGGCGAAGGCCAGCAGGTTGCGGATCTTGCTCCCCTCTTTGACCCGCATGTGCACGGCGCCCGGCGCCAGGTCGGCGAAGGGCCCCGGGGCTGCGCCGCCCCCCTCCGCCCCGCTCCCCGCCGGCGCCTCCTCCGAGCGCACCTTACGGAAGTTCTCCATGCGCCCTGGTCGTCGCGACCGCTGGCTCGACCATGGGGACGCCTCAACCCCACCGGGGCTGCATGGCCGCGGCGGTGTTGGGAGGGGCGCCCGGAAAGGGGACCAAGGATGCAGGAAAGGCGTGGACGCTGGCGGGACCCCGCGATCGCCGGCTTCCCACGCCTCTCGCTCCGGTGGGCGCAGCTCTAACCCGCGCGCGCTCCGAGCCTTGTGCTCCGCGCCTTTGGCCGAGGCCACGCCCGGAGCGCGAGACCCCGCCCCTTTCTATAGACCACGCCCCCAACTCGGCCTCCCTGGAACCTAAGAGGCTACGTCCCCGCTCTCCAAGCCCCGCCCCTCCTCGACCGTCAAACACCATAAGAAGCCACGCCCCTTGTCCGGCCACGCCCCGTCCCGCCTCTGGTGTCCAGTCCGCGTCCTCAGTTGCCCGGCGCCGGGGTGGCTCAGTCCGCGGCGCGCGGTAGCAGCGCCCTGGGGTAACTTGGGAGGCGAGGTCTCCCCGGTAATCGACATCAAGTCCCTTCCGAATCCCCCTCGACCTCCCTAAAGGAACGACCTGAATTAAAACGGCTCTCCGTACCCCAGGTTCCGAGCCCTGCCCGGTTCATTCCCTGGTCCCCCGCTCCCCGGCTTCCCGGCGGCTTACGGGGGACCTCGGCCCGGGACCCTCGGGGACCCTTCCCTCCTGCCCCAAGGGCCGCCCTGCGCTCGGCGGGATGACTTCCCCGAGGGCGGGGGGCGGAGCCGAGGTTCGGGCCCGGACGTGGCCCGCCGGGCCGCGTGCTGTGGGGTGCGCCCCGCACTGCTCCCCGAGTGGGTGGGACCCCTGGTCGGCCTGGGCCTCTCAGGCCCTTTGAGTTCCTCTATTTTTATTTTTGGTCGGTCGTGGGGCTTGAACTCTGGGCCTGGACGCCGTCCCCTGCTCCTCAGCTCAAGGCGGGCGCTCTACCACTTGAGCCACCGCGCCACTTCCGGTTTTTGAGTGGTTTATGGGAGATGAGAGTCTCATGGGTTTTCCTGCTCAGGTTGGCTTTGAACCGTGGCCCTCAGATCTCAGCCTCCAACGCCCCACCGAGGCTCAAAGTGGTGAATCGCTGGCCTGGAGCAAAAGAGCTCAAGCCCCACTACCGACCAGCCCTCCCACCTCCAAAGCTAGAAGTAGAGGTGTGGCCCAAGGGAGTGCGCGAGGCCTTGAGTTCAGAACCCAGAAAAGGCCCAAAAGAAACGGGGTGTGGGGTGGGGGATGGACTCGGAGCCGCCCAGGGCCCCCCCCCTCCCCGACAGAACCGAGGAGGGAGCAGGGCAGATCTGATCGGGCGCGCGCTGGTAACTACCAGGCGTGGTGAGGGTCGCACCCAGGGTGGGGCTTGTGTAGGTGACCCCGAAAGATGCGGGGGCGCTAAGTGCCTGGGGTCGCGCGCCTTCCTCTCCCGCTCGCCATTATTGTCTTCCCGCCAGTGACAGCTGTCCGCTCCAGCGGTCGGGGCGCGCCCTTCTCCACACCCTCCCCGCCCCCCGGGGGTGCTGGAGCCCCGGGCCCTCCCCCCCCCGGCTCTCCGATCTCCTGCGCATGCACCGAGCCCTGGGGTCCGGGGGAGGGTGCTGTCACCCTCGCGCCCCAGGTCCTGCGGGCTCGCGGAGCCTGCGCGAGGAGGGCGGCGGGGACTGGGAAAGGAGGCCGTCCATCCGATCACACAAAGTAATGCTTATGGAAATGAACTCCAGGAAACGCGAACGAGAGGTTTGTCCCGGGCTGGGAACGTGGCTCGGTGGTAGAGTGCTTGCCTAGCCTGCAAGAAGCCCCGGGGTTCGATTCCTCAGTACCACCTACACAGAAAAAGCTGGACGTGGAGCTGTGGCTCAAGCTGTGGCACACACACGCACACGCATACACACACACACGCACACGCATGCACGCCGGGGTCGGTCTGCCATTTGGAGACAGAGGCCTGGAGCGGCGGTTTCCCCGGAGTGGAGATGGGGACCCCCGGCTGGCCGCCCAGGGCCCAGCGGCGGACGACCCTCCTCTCCTCCCCCCGTGCGCCCCCGCTCCTGACTCGGGGAGAGATCGGCGAGGAGCCCCCCCCCCCTTACCGCAGCACTTAAAATGGAAATGCGCGTCCTGATTAGCCGCGGGGTCGCTAATTACCGCCGAAGCCATTCATTAGGCTGTCAGCGCGGGCGCTGCGGGGTGCGCAGCCTCGGCTGGAGAGGGGGGGGGGGACAGGGGAAGGGGAGTGGGGGGAGGCCGCAGAGACGAGTGAGCTGGGGAGGCCAGAAAGAGCCCAGAGTACCTGGGACAAGGGAGAAACTCACCAGGCTGGGAAGGGAGGGTGGAGAGGAAAGGATGGCAGGAAAGCGGGGTGGGGACCCCCGCCAAAACGCGGGAGCCTTGGGGAAGGAGACAAACGCCTAAGGATGGAGAGAGGAGGCTCATCTGAGAAAGCGGGTCATCCCAGCAACGCAGGATGCTGAGATGTGAGGATCAAGGTTTGAGGCCAAACAGGAAAGTCCGTGAGTACAGGTATGGCTCAAGTGGTGGAGCGCCAGCCTGGAGTGAAACCTTAGGGACAGCAGCGAGGTCATGAGTTCAAGCCACAGGACCGGCAAAAAGAAAAGAAAAGGAAAAGGAAAGAAAAAAAGGAACAAAAGGACATTATTCTGAAAGATTAAGGTGACAGTCAAAGACTGCAGGGTCCTAACTTTAAGATTAGAGGGTTTTTTTTTCCCCCTTTGTATGTTTAAGTGTAAATGTATTTTGTCAGCTAGATCTCTGGTCCTGGAGCTGTCCCTGAACTTTGTTGCTCTAGGCTAGGGCTCTTCCATTTGAGCCACAGCTCCATTTCTGGCTTTTTTGGTGGTTAACTGGAGATGACAGTCCCCCAGATTTTCCTGCCTGGACTGGCTTCAAACCTTGATCTTCAGATCTCAGGCTCTTGAGTAGCTAGGATTACAGGTGTGAGCCACCAGTACCTGGCTCTGTAATTTTTTTTTAATAACCTGTAAGAAGTCAGTACACTGGTTTGTCACATCTCTACCACACTTATTTTTTGTTGCTCTACTTGCAAAAGAAAGAACTACTAAGATGCTAGTGGCTCATGCCTGCAATCCTAGCTATTCAGTAGGCAGACAAATCCAAGAAATTCTCGTCTGCAGTTAAGCAGCCAAAAGCCAGAAGTGGAGACATGGTTCAAGTGGTACAGTGCCAGCCAGAGAAGAAGAAGAAGAAGAAGAAGAAGAAGAAGAAGAAGAAGAAGAAGAAGAAGAAGAAGAAGAAGAAGAAGAAGAAGAAGAAGAAGAAAAGGAAGAGGAGGAGGAGGAGCACAAAGCAAGAGCAATGAGCCATTCAGTTCAAGCCTCAGTACCAGCACCACAAACAAAGAGTCTGGATAAATGAGATATAGACCCTGGAGTTAAGGCCTCATTAGCTTCTTCCTGCCCCTTTGTGACCTTGCAAGATTTTCTTCCTCTTTGGGCCCGGGCTTTGCTTGTCATCTGCAAAAGGGGGCACATTGTAGTAAACTGCTACAAAGAATGGCTGGAGAAAGGCGACACTCTTTGAGCCTTGGGTACCAAGGCTGTTGGCTGTTTATCACTTTTCACAAGTATTCGTGCTTAATATAAATTTTAAAAATTGTACAAGGGAGATGAAAAGAGCTGGGGTAAAGGAGCAAAAGTAGAGAAAGACTTGGAAAAAAGCACTACTTTCCATATATATATATATATATATATATATATGTATGTATGTATGTATATATAATTTTTTGCTGGCCCTAGGGCTTGAACTCAGGGCCTGGGTGCTGTCCCCTCTTTATGCTCAAGGCTAGCACTGTACCATTTGAGCCACAGTGCCACTTCCAGCTTTTTCTGAGTAGTTTATTGGAATTGAGTCTCTCAGACTTTTCTGCCTGGTTGGCTTCAAACTGTGATCCTCAGATCTCAGCCTCCTGAGATTATAGACATTGTAGGCATTATAGGATTGTAAGCCTGAGCCGCTGGCACCTGCCTGATGCTCTACCACTTGAGCCTTTTTTGGGAGTTAATTGGAGATAAGCATCTTAATGGACTTTCCAGCCTGACCTGGCTTCAAACTTCCATCCTCAGATCTCAGCCTCCTGAGTAGCTGGGATTACAGGTGTGAGCCACTGCTGGGGGGCCTGGCTTACTTTCCCTAATGTGTTTCAAACTCATAGTGGCAAATGAAATTCTTCTCACTGTGGGTGGAGGGGCGTGGCCTGGCCTGCCAGAGTCCTTGCCTCTGGGGTTCTTTCTGTGGCTCACTCATCCTGGTGGCCAAATCTCTCAGCGCATGCTGAGCTCAGCCTCCTCTTCCTCCTCTGTTCCCAGTTGCAGGAAAGTCAGAAGGGGGACTCCGTGTGAGTCACCAGCCCCCCCCCCCTTCTCCCGGTTCTGGCTGGGTTTATTCAGACTGTTGATCAGAGGTTTCTGGTTCCTTCACTGCTCAACCCATGTCAGAGCAGCTGGCTCCCCCCCCAACTCCTCCCCCACAGTGAGCTATGATGAGAGAGTGTGCAGGCAGGCCAGGGGCTCCGTGCCTTTGGCAGCCCAGCCCCCTCTGAATTTGCCCACCCTCATTTCCACATCATTTCTGCTTCATTTTATCTGTTGGAAGAGAGCCCAGCTCACATTCAGAGCAGAGAAATTAGCTTCCAGTTTTTTTGTTTTAAAGACAACGTCTCCCACAGAAATGGAGGGATAAAGGGTGAACAGATGCAGCAGTGGTACTAGACACTATATGGAAAATTATACAAGTTGTGGGTGGGGATGAGAGGGAAAAAGTGGGAGAGAGTGAGCGAAGGGGGAGACATTGTCCAAAAAGAAATGCAGTCATTACTTATGTAACTGAAACCCCTCTGTATATCACTGTTATAATAACAATAAAAAAATTAAAGCCAGGCACTGGTAGCTCACACCTGTAATCCTAGCTACCCAAGAGGCTGAGATCCGAGGATCATGGTTCAAAGCCAGCCCAGGCAGGAAAGTCTCCATGAGACTCTTAACCATTCAAAAAACCAGAAGTGGCACTATGGCTCAAAGTGGCAGAGTTTAAGCCTTGAGCAAAACAGCTCAGGGACAGCAGGCCCCAAGTTCAAGCCCCACAACCGACAAAAACAAAATAAAATAAAATAAAAATAATAAAAAGACAAGGTCTCTGGCTGGGTGCTGGTGGCTCACGACTATAATCCTAGCTACTCAGGAGGCTGAACTCTAAGGATCATGGTTTGAGACCAGCTGGGGTAGACACATCTGTGAGACTTATCTCCAATTAACCAGCAAAAAGCTGGACATGGAGCTGTGCAACCCTTGAGTGAAAAAGCTAAGGGACAGTACTCAAGCCCTGAGTTCAAGTCCTGGTACACACGCACACACATACACACAGATGTAGAGAGAATACTTGGCCGTCAAATGTGAGGCCCTGAGTTCAAACCCTAGTATTGCCAAAAGACCAGACTCAGAATAACCAGAAGAGCCACTCAGTTGTGCAAAGTTCATGTCTCCTGAGAGACTTATCAAAAGCCAGCTATTATCCCTGAAGTCCCTTGTTACTGTTGAAATCCTGTTAGTTGGTTACTTATTTTATTGGTTGTGCTTGGGTTTGAACTCAGGGCCTTGTGCTAACTGGACCTGCTTGCTTAGCTGGCAGTCTACCATATATTTAGTGGAAGGGAGGGATTTAAATCCCAACTCTGACCCTGGCAAACTCTGCCCTTGGTCAAGCTAAGCATGGACTTCTCTGTGCCTCAGTTTCCTTCTCTGCAAAATGGAAACGAAAGCCATGTGCCAATGACTCGAACCTGAACTCCTAGCTACTCGGGAAGCTGAGATCTGAGGATTGAAGTTCAAAGCTAGCCCCAGCAGGAAACGCTATGAGATTCTTACCTGCAACTAACCAGCAAAAAGATAGAAATGGACTGGGAATGTGGCTTAGTGGTGGAGTGCTGGCCTAGCGTACATGAAGCCCTGGGTTTGATTCTCAGTACCACATACACAGAAAAAAACAGAAGTGGAGCTGTGGCTCAAGTGTTAGAGTGCTTTGAGCAAAAGATGCTCAGGGACAGTGCCCAGGTCCTGAGTTCAAGCCCAGGACTGGAAATCAAATATATATGTACACACACACACACACACACACACACACACACACACACACACACACACACACACACACACACACGAAGCTGTGGTTCCAGTGATCAATGCTAGCTAAAGGGTAGCCCTCAGGCCTTGAGTTCAAGCCCTAATACTGGCACCAAAATAAAATAAAATGGAAATGATGGTAGCAGGACTTACTTCTTGGAGTTGTGTCTTGTTGTCCTTCACGGCACCTACAGGACATCGTCACCCCAATTTTCATAGATAGACTGGACCCTGGCCTGGTCCACTCAGCTACAGAGCAGTAAAGCTTAGAAGCCAGCCTGGAGGGAAAGACAAACGGATGTTAGCTTCTAGCTTCCGGAGCAGCCAAGGCCGCCTGCCCGGCCCCAGCTGCTTGTGTTGACAGGCAAGAATTCAGGCCCAGTGGTTTTATTGTGATTGTGTGTGATTGAACATTTTCTGCTTCATTTCAGTGGGGGAGTGGCTGAATCAGCTTGTCTGAAAGCTCTCTACATAGAGCCTGCAGCCTTCACTTCACATGCTGCAGACTCAGCTCTTTGAGAAACACAGTCATTTTGTTGCTGTTCCCAACACCTTGGATCTGGAGTACTAGGAATACCACTGGAGATGGGACCCTCTTTCCTGGGTCACCTCTCTTCCTGCCCATTTCCCCTTCCCCCTCTCTCCACATTGGTAAGAATAAGCCAGGCACTGGTAGCCTATACCTGTATTATCATCCTAGCAACCCAGGAGGCTGAGATTTGAGGATGGTGGTGTGAAGTTAGCCTGGGGAGGAATGTCTAAGCAAATCTTTTTTTTTTTTTTCTTTTTTTTTTTTTTTTGGTGGTTGTGGGGCTTGAACTCTGGGCCTGGGCGCTTGTCCCTCAGCTCTTCAGCTCAAGGCGAGCGCTCTACCACTTGAGCTACAGCGCCACTTCCGGTTTTCTAGTGGTTTATTGGAGATAGGAGTCTCACGGTCTCTCCTGCCCGGGCTGGCTTTGAACCTCGATCCTCAGATCTCAGCCTCCTGAGTAGCTAGGATTACAGGCGTGAGCCACCGGCGCCCGGCTCTAAGCAAATCTTATTACCAATTAGCCAGCAAAAAGCTGGAAATAGAGCTATGGCTCAAGTGGTAGAGCACTAGCATTGAATGAAAAGGCTCAGGGACAGTGACCAGTCCCTGAGTTCAAGCTGCACAACAGAAAATAAAAAAGAACTGTTTCTGTTGTCACCATTTTGTGTGTGTGTGTGTGTGTGTGTGTGTGTGTGTGTGTGTGTTCATGCACACATGCAGGCATGCCACTACTGGGGCTTGAACTCAAGCCCTGAGTGCTGTCCCTGAACTCTTTTGGTCAAAGCTAACAATGCTTTACCACTTTAAGTCACAGCACCATTTCCAGTTTTCTGGTGGTTAATTGGAGATAAGAGTCTCACAAACTTTCCTGCCCAGACTGGGTTTGAACTGCGATTCTTAGATCTCAGCCTCCTGAGTAGCTGGGATGACAGGTGTGAGTCACTAGTGCCTGGCCTCCTCCTCCTCCTCTTCCTCCTCCTCCTCCTCCTCCTCCTCCTTCTTTTTCTTCTTTTTTTTGGGGGGTCTGGTCGTGGGGCCTGAACTCTGGGCCTGGGCACTGTCCCTCAGCTCTTCAGCTCAAGGCTAGCACTCTACCACTTGAGCCACAGCACCACTTCCGGCTTTTTTCTTTTTTTCTTATGTGGTGAGAATCGAACCCAGGGCCTCATGCATGCAAGGCAAGCGCTCTACCACTGAGCTACCTTCCCAGCCCCCATGGCCTTTTGTTGTTGTTGTTGTTGGTTGTGGGGCTTGAACTCTGGGCCTGGGCACTGACCCTCAGCTCTTCAGCTCAAGGCTAGTGCTCTACCACTTGAGCCACAGCACTACTTCTGGCTTTTTCTGCTTATGTGGTGCTGAGGAATTGAACCGAGGCCTCATGCATGCAAAGCAAGTGCTCTACCACTAAGGCACATTCCCAGCCCTTCCTAGGCTTCTCATATGAGAAAAAGTTTTACCCAGGTGTCAGTGGCTCATGCCTATAATCCCAGCTATTCAGGAAGCTGAGATCTGAATCAGATCAAAATTCAATGCCAACCTGGGCAGTGAAGTCTATCTCCAATTAGCTACCCCAAAACCAGAAGTAAAGCTGTGGCCCAAGTGGTAGAGCCACAGATAGCTTTGAGCAAAAAACTTTCAGGGAGGGCTGGGAAGTTGGCTCAGTGGTAGAGCGTTTGCCTTGCATGCATGAGGCTCTGGGTTCGATTCCTCAGCACCACATAAGCAAAAAGCAAAAAACCGGAAGTAGCGCTGTGGCTCAAGTGGTAGAGCACTAGCCTTGAGCTGAAGAGCTGAGGGACAACACTCAGGCCCAAAGTTCAGACCCCACGACCAGATCCCCCCCAAAAAAATAATAAAATAAAAAAAAAACTCTCAGGGACAGTGCCCAGCCTGAGTTCACCCCCAGGATGGCAACACACACACACACACACACACACACACACACACACACACACACACACACACACACACACACACACTTGTCTTGTGCAAGCCACCTTTAGCTGGGTTTTGTGTTCTAGGCAGCAAGGCTAAATGCACATCACATATACTATGGATGTGTTTGCTGCCTGTGGTGCACAGGAGAATGGCTCTTCCAAATTTGTCTGCAGGGAGTGTAATTAACCAAGGGCAACCCAGATTCATCACTGCCTTTGTGCCAAGGCTGAATTTCCTAGGACTGTTCCAGATAATGACAGCACAGCGTGTCACTCCTGAGGAGCAAAGACGGTGGACTTTAGCTAGCAGACGCCCCAAGGGACTTGTAAACTTCCCTCAGAACTGCACGGCAGCCAGGCACTGGTGGCTTCCTCACGCCTATTATCCCAGCTACTCAGGAGGCTGAGATCTGAGGATCAAGGTTTGAAGCCAACCCAGACAGGAAAGTCCTTGAGACTCTGATCTCCAATTAATCACAGAAAAAGCCACTAATAGCTCTGTGGCTCAAATATTAGAGTGTTAGCCTTGAGTAAAAGGAGCACAGGGTCAATGCCCAGGCTCTGAGTTCAAGCCCCAGTACAGGCACACACACAAAAAGCAAGAACCTGTCTCAAAATAGCCAGCATAAAAGGTGCTGGAGGTAGCTGTGCACCAGTGGCTCATGCCTGTAATCCTAGCTACTCAAGAGGCTGAGAAAGTCCTTGAGACTGTTATCTCCAATAAACTACCAGAAAACTAGAAGTGGTACTGTGGCTCAAGTGGTAGAGTGCTAGCCTTGAGTTGAAGAGCTCAGGGATAGTGCCCAGGCCCAGAGTTCAAATCTCTCAATCGAGAAAAAACAAAGTGCTGGAGGAGGCTGGGAATGTGGCTTAGTGGTAGAGTGCTTGCCTAGCATGCATGAAGCCCTGGGTTCCATTCCTCAGTACCACATACACAGAAAAAAACCAGAAGTGGTGCTGTGGCTCAAGTGGTAGAGTGCCAGCCTTGAGCACAGACTAAGAGACAGTGCCCAGACCCTGAGTTCAAGCCCAGGACTGGGGAAAAAAAAATCAGTGTCTAAAATTGAAACTTTAACAATTGGCAGAGACAGCAAAAGTGGTTGCTGGTAGGTTCCAGCTTTTTCTTTCTTTCTTTTTTTTTTCCTGTAGTCACAGGACTTGAACTCTGGGCCTGGACACTGCCCCTCAGCTTTTCAGCTGTTTAATTGGAGATAAGAGTCTCATGGACTTTCCTGCCTGAGCTGGCTTTGAACTGCAATCCTCCTGAGTAACTAGGATTGCAAGCCTGAGCCCACACCTGGCTACTGTCCCTGTTGTACACGAACAAGTGAGCAGTGCAGAGTTCTTCATTCCACGTTCAGAGCTGCTGGCGAGGCTGGCAGAGGTGATCATTAGGCTGGGTTGTACCTAGGCCTGTGTGCTACTCAGCATCCCGCACCACTTAGAGCTGTGGGGGAAACTGGCCAGAGTGGAGAATTGGCTGGCACGTGTTGGTCCATGCAGACAAGGGTGCCCCCATGTGGTCTTTTGGAGTCACTGCGGCCATTGAAAGGCAAGACAGGAGGTCAGGCTGTGTTTTTGCCCTGGAGACTCAAGCTGCCTCAGAAGTATCTTCTTTTTATGATAACACACTGAAATATGGTTTATGTATCAGAAGATGTATATTTTTTGAGTGTTTGTGCCAGTCCTGGGCTTCAACTCAGGACCTGGGTGCTGTCCCTGAACTCTTCTGCTCAAGGCTAGAGCTCTACCACTTGATCCATAGCTCTACTTCTTTTTTTTGGTGGTTAACTGGATGAGAGTCTCAAGGACTTTCCTGCTCTGGCTGGCTTTGAACTGCCATCCTCAGATCTAACTGTCTGAGAAGCTAGGATTACAGGTATGAGCCACCTGCCCCTGGCTTAGCCACTATCAATGACATTACAATAAATATTCTTGATCTTTTTATGAACATCTTTCATTTCTCTTCGAGTAGAATTTCTTTTTTTTTTTTTTTTTGGGGGGGGGGTCCAGTCGTGGGGCCTGAACTCTGGGCCTGGGCGCTGTCCCTCAGCTCTTCAGCTCAAGACTAGCGCTCTACCACTTTCGGCTTTTTTCTTTTTGCTTATGTGGTGCTGAGGAATCGAACCCAGGGCTTCATGCATGCAAGACAAGCACTCTACCACTGAGCCACCTTCCCAGCCCCTCGAGTAGAATTTCTAGGCCCAGTGAAACTCTGTATTTACATTTCTGAACTGGGCTGGGGAGGATGACTCAGAGGTTCATGAATTCTGTGCTTTGTGTGCCAGGCCCTGGATTTGATTCCCAGCATTGCAAAAAAAAAGAGAAAAAAATCCTGAGCTCCAGTGGCTCATTCCTATAACCCTAGCTGCTCAGGAGGTTGAGATCTAAGGATCACGCTTTGAAACCAGCCAGGACAGAAAAGTTCCTGTGTGTTAGCAAAATGAGCTGCCTTCCCATAGCCTAGCACACTCCTTCGCTCTCCACAGCTGAGCATGCTCCCTTCCTAGGCAACACTAGGCTCACTTAGTAAAGGCAGTAAATCATCAGCCGCCAGCCCCCTTTACCTTGGGATGGCACTTCTCTGGGGCAGCTACCACCATATAAGGCAACAGGAGCCCCTTAGAGTGACCTTCAGCTCTGGGCAGCTGCAGGACCCTTATCTACTACTTGGGCAGCAGCCATCAGTCCTAGTCGGCCATGATGAAGCCCCTGGCCCACACGTCCACACCATGGTCTTGTTTCCTAGCCCCTTCTAGCCCCTCCTAGACCTCCTAGGTTATATAGATCATCCTAGACAATAGACGGTGCTTCTTCAAACTTCTCCCTTGTGAGAAGGGGTCTTGTCAGCAATCAACCTTTTTTTGTTCTCTGTACCTGTATGTCTGCGTGGTTCTCTGGCAAAGTCTAATTTAATCTATCACTGTGAGACTCTTACCTCTGATTAACTACTCAAAAACCAGAAGTGGTACTGTGGCTCAAGTGGTAGAGTGCTAGCCTTGAGCACAAAGAGGCTCATGGATAGTGCCCAGGCCCGAGTTCAAGCCCCACATCTGACAACAGAAAATAAATAACTAAATAGAAGGACTGGGAAAGTGGTTTAGAGGTAGAGTGCTTACCTAGCATGCATGAAGCCCTGGGTTCAATTCCTCAGTAATACATAACAGAAAAAACCTGAAGTGGTGCTGTGGCTCAAATGGCAAAGTGTTATCCTTGAGCAAAAGAAGTTCAGGGACAGGGGCTAGGAAAGAAGGCTCAGTGGTAGAGCGCTTGTCTAGCATGCATGAGGCCCTGGGTTCGATTCCTCAGCACCACATAAACAGAAAAATCCGGAATTGGCGCTGTGGCTCAAGTGGTAGAGTGCTAGCCTTGAGCTGAAGAGCTGAGGGACAGCACCGAGGCCCAGAGTTCAGGCCCCATGACCAGCAAAAAAAAAAAAAAAGAAGAAGAAGTTCAGGGACAGTGCCCAGGCTCTGAGTTCAAGCCCTAGGACTGACTGGCAGAAGAAAAAAATAGAATAAATAAATAAATAAATAAATCGAATAAATAGGGCTGGGAAGGTGGCTCAGTGGTAGAGTGCTTGCCTTGCATACATGAGGCCCTGGGTTTGATTCCTCAGCACCACATAAGCAAAAAAAAGCCAGAAGTAGTGCTGTGGCTCAAGTGGTAGAGTGCTAGCCTTGAGCTGAAGAGCCGATGGACAACACCCAGGCCCAGAGTTCAGCCCCCACCACTGACAAAAAAAAAAAAAAAAAGAAAAGAAAAGAAAAAATAGAAATCAGAGAAACTGCAAACTGTTTTCTTTTCCTTTTGTATACCTGTCCTGGGGTTTGAACTTGGGGGAAAGGAAGGAGGGCTAGACACCTTTCCTAAGGTGCTTTTGCTCAGGGCTATGGCTCTGCCACTTGCATTATAGCTCTATTCTTTCTTTCTTTCTTTCTTTCTTTCTTTCTTTCTTTCTTTCTTTCTTTCTTTCTTTATCTTCCTTACTCCCTTTCTTCCCTCCTCCTCCTCTTCCTCCTCCTTCTCCTTCTTCTTCTCCTTCTTCTCCTTCTCTTCCTTCTTCTTTTTTTGGTGGTTCATTGGAGATAAGAATCTTACACGGCCTTTCTTGTGCTTGCTGGCTTTGAACTGGGATCCTCAGATTTTAGCCTCCTGAGGAGCTGGGATTACAGGTGTGAGTCACCAGTACCTGGCTGCAAACTGTTTCTGCAAGTAGCTCTTTACATTTTTAATTCCCCTATGGGTGGATGGTTTGAGAGGCCCCATTTCCCCGCTCAGTGCTACTGCTTGTCTGTCTCCTTGATTATAGCCATTCCAGGGGATGTGAAGTGGTTTCTCATTGCGGTTTAGATTTGCATTTTGCTGATAGCTAGTTATGTTAAGCCTGTATTCATGTGTCTATGGCTATTTGTGAGTATTCTTTGAAGACTTTTTTTCCCCTTTCTTTCCAGTAGTGGGGCTTGAACTTGGGGCCTTTCACATACACATTTGACTTGTTCACTCAAGGCCAATGCTTTACTACTTGAGCCACAGCTCCACTTCCTGCTTTTTGGTGGTTCACTGGAGATAAGAGTTTCACAGACTTTCCTGCCAGGGCTGGTTTCAATCTCCTTTGGATTACAGGCATGAGCCACCTGTACCTAGCTTATGGTCCATATTCACTCATGCATTCAGTCAGTCAGTCAGTCAGTCCTGGGGCTTGAATTCAGGGCCTGGGCGCTGTCCCTTGGAAACTTATTCACCCTTATTTTGGATTGACAGCTTTCACCCTGGGTCATGCACAAGCCAGGCCCGGGCACAGTTGTCTATTCTCACCAGCCCTAGCTGTGTCAGTAACAGTCTGGATGCCCAGTCTGAGTCACATGTGGGTTCTAGTATATAGTCACAAGATGCCAGCTACAGAATGTATTGTCTCTACTATAGGATGTTTCCCCTGGCTACATGACAATTATAAGATGTATTGTCTCTGCTCCGTGCCAGATATAGGATAGTTTCCCTGGCTATAGGATGTCCTGCTCTGGCTGTCTGATATCTCCAGTGTCCAGCTGTGACTACAAAGATTTCCTGCCCCAAACCAGGCTCACACCTGTAATCCTAGCTACTCAGGAGGCTGAGATCTGAGGATCATGGTTCAAAGCCGGCCCAGGCAGGAAAGTCCGTGAGACTCTTATCTCCAGTAAACCACTAGAAAACTGGAAGTGGTGCTCATGTGGCTTAAATGGTAGGGAGCTCACTGTGAGCTGAAGAACTGAGGGACAGTGCCCAGGCCCAGACCAACAAACCAACACACAAAACCCCCCCAGAGATTTCCTGCTCCAGGCCCTTCTGCCTTCAGACTCCAGACACTATATCTACCTCTATGGCTTCAAGAGCAATTTGCTACTCTCTGTCCCACGAGAAATAGCCTGTCAGCTTCCAGCTGACATTAAATGCTTCTTTCTTCCAAATGGTTTTCTAGGTCGGCACTTAACATCCCTGAGCTCTTTTGTTCAAGGCTAGTGCTCTACCACTTTGAGCCACAGTGCTACTTCCAGTTTTCTTGTAGTTAATAGGAGATAAGTGTCTCAAGGACTTTCCTGCCTGGGCTGGCTTCAAATCTCAATGTTCATATCTTAGCTTCCTGAGTAGCAAGGATTACAGGTATGAGCTACTGGCACCTGGCTTTCTTTCTTTCTTTCTTTTTGGTAGGTCATGGGGCTTGAACTCTGGGCTTGGGCACTGTCCCTCAGCTCTTCAGCTCAGGGCAAGCGCTCTACCACTTGAGCCATATTGCCACTTCCAGTTTTCTGGTGGTTCATTGGAGATAAGAGTCTCATGGGCTTTCCTGCCCAGGCTTGCTTTGAACCATGATCCTCAGATCTCAGCCTCCTGAGTAGCTAGGATTATAGGTGGAAGCCACTAGCGCCTGTCTTAAGAGTACATTTCTTTTTGGACAGTGTCCCCCCCTTCCCTCTCCATCTCCCATGGTCCATATTCCTAACCATTGCTGTATACTATTTCTCATACATACCTCCACACATACCTGTGAAATAAAAGTTGTTTAATGGTTGTTAAATGGTTGTCACTGCATTGCTCCTTCTATTGTGTATTATTATTTTATAATCATTTTATTATAATTATTTTCTGATTTTGGACCTGGTCACTTTTTTTTTTCTTCCCCCTTCCCTCTCTCTCCCTCTCTCCCTGCCAGAACCATGGTTTGAGCTCAGAGCCTTGTGCTCATTCTGCTTGCTTGGTGCTCTAGCGCTTAAGCTCCGCTTCCAGATCAGCTTTGTGCTTGTAATTTTAGGGATAGTGTCTTCCAAACTTTCCTGCCTGGGCTAACTTCAAATTTTGATCCTCCAAGTCTCAGCCTCCTAAGTAGCTGGGATTTTAGATATGAGCCACTGGAGCCTGGCTTGGATCCTCACATCTCAGCCTCCTGAGTAGCTAGGATGACAGATGTGAGCCATGGTGCCTGGCTAAGACCCTGTCATTCTTCCAATCTTCTTTCTACCTCAATTCTTATCCACCTCCTCCTCCTCCTCCTCCTCCTCCTCCTCCTCTTCTTCCTCCTCCTCCTCCTCCTCCTCCTCTTCTTCCTCCTCCTCCTCCTCCTCCTCCTCTTCTTCCTCCTCCTCCTCCTTCTCCTCCTCCTCCTCCTCCGTCTTTGTCCTCTGTCCTCTCTCCCTCTCCTTCTCTTTCTCCCTTTCAGATGGGAACCCCAGCATTTCCCCTGTAAGAACCACATAACCCACATTATACCTTTTGTCAAATTCCACGTGGATTCTTCTCCCTTTGGACTTTATGAGGAACCCAGACCCCTCTCCTTCAGACCCATGCAAAGTCCTCCATCTTCTTCAACATCTCTCCTATAGGAGCCGTGCCTTATGATCTCTGCTGGTTCCGCTTTGTGCTCTCATTGGCTCCTCCCTACAGTTCTGCTCTGAACATCAGCCTGTACTTGCCATTGCTACAGGGGCAGAGAACAGTGACCAGGCCAATGAGTCTGGGACAAGAATCACTAAGGGACAGCCCCAGTTGTCCTGCCTATAATCCAGGATTCTTTTTTCTTCTTCTTTATTTGAGCCAATCCTGGGGCTTGAAGAACTCAGGGCCTGGGTGGCTTTTCCTTTTATTATAAAATATATATATTTATTTTATTTGTTTGTCGGTCGTGGGGCCTGAACTCTGGCCTGGGTGCTGTCCCTTAGTGATTCAGCTCAAGGCTAGCGCTCTACCACTTGAGCCACAGCATCACCTCTGGCTTTTTCTACTTATGTGATGCTGAGAAATCGAACCCAGGGCCACATGCATGCAAGGCAAGCACTTTATCACTGAGCCACCTTCCTAGCCCAAATATATATATTTTTTATTGTAAAGATACTGTACAGAGGGGTTACAGTTAAATGAGTAAGGCAATGAGTATATTTCCTATGGAGCATTGTTAACCCCTCCTTTGTTTTTCCCTTTCCTGAGTTTTTTTTTCTCAAGGTGGGTACTCTACCACTTAAGTCACAACTCCACTCTTCCCCCCTCCCCCCTTTTTTTTCAGTCTTGGGGCTTGAACTCTGGGCCTGGGCGCTGTCCCTGCACTCTTCAGCTCAAGGTTAGAGTTCTACCACTTGAGCCACAGCTCTACTTCCGGTTTTCTGGTGGTTCACTGGAGATAAGAGTCTCATAGACTTTCCTACCCTGGCTGGCTTTGGACCTCGATCCTCAGATCTCAGCCTCTTGAGTAGCTAGGATGACAGGTGTGAGCCACTGGTGCCCAGCTATAACCCAGGATTCTTTACCTCCTGGTGAGTCAGTTGGTAAATGTTCCTTCCTGCTCAGCCCTGGCCAACCTGGACTCCTTCTTCTTTCCTGCATTAGTTCTTGCTAGCCTGTTCTTCGCCTCTCCCCTTCCCACCCCAGCTGTGGGAGTGAGGCCTTACTCCTGGCAGGCTGGAGTCAAGACAATGGGCCTTTATTCTACCCATGAATCTCTACAGTGTCTCTCGGCCAGAGGCACCCTTCCAGGCCTGGGATGGTGGGGGTGTGGGGTGGGACGTGGCAGGGCACTGTCGGGAAAGGACAGAGAATGGTGCTGGCTATGTATGGAGATCCCACAGGAGGCTCACTGTGTAAACAGCACTCACAATAAAAGCTTGTTTCCCATCCCAGCCCTGTATCTCTAAATGGTCACTTCTCACCAACTCTCCAAGGTGATAAGTTGGAGAAGATTTATCCGGGTTTCTTTTCTGAATATCATCCCCTCTCCTGCTTTCCTTCCCCTCCCCTCCCCTTTCCTTTCTGACAGGGTCAATGTCATGTTATGCAGTACTGGATGGTCTCGAACTCATGATGCTTCTGCCTCAGCCTCCTGTCTGCTGGAACTACAGGTGTGCACTACTATACCTGGCTCCTTCAATCTTTTTCCTCCTGTATTTTTTTCTAATCCTGTCCCTCTCTATGTATTGCTTTAGATAGCTTTCTGTCCCTTTTTCTTGTCACTTCTTTTCATCATTTTCCACTTGGCTTTTTTTTTTTTTTTGTCAGTTGTGGGGCCTGAACTCTGTGCCTGGGTGCTGTCCCTCAGCAATGAGCACTCTATCACTTGAGCCACAGCACCACTTTCAGCTTTTTTTTTTCTTTTTTCTGCATATGTGGTGCTGAGGAATCGAACTAAGCCACCTTCCCAGCCCTGCTCCTTTTCTTTTCATGTCTTTATTTTTCCTGAGACAAGATTACATCACCTAGTCCAGACTGGTTTTGAACTCTTCATCCTCACCCTGTTTCAGGAGGAAGAATTACAGAGGAGCATAACCACACCCTGGCCTAAGTCTTGATCTTTCCATAGGTCAGCAGTATCTATTTTTCTGGGTTTCTGTGTGTGTGTGTGTGTGTGTGTGTGTGTGTGTGTGTGCTAGAATTCGAACTCAGGGCCTGGGCACTGTCTCCTAGCTTTTGTGCTCAAGGCTGGTTGGTGCTCTACCACTTGACTCACGGCTCCACTTCCAGCTTTTCGTTGGCTCATTGGGGATAAGAGGCTCACAGACTTTCCTGCCCAGGCTGGCTTCGAACCTCGGTCCTCAGAGCTCAGCCTCCAGAGTAGCTGGGACGACAGGCGGGACACCGACCCTCCGGTCCACGTCTTTCCGATGTCCGTGTCTGTCTCACCTCCGTCACTCGGCCTGGGGTCTGAGGGCCTTGGCGCTCGCCCCAGATGCTCTGGAAGGTTCTTTCTCCGCAGCGTGGATTGCGGGTGACAGGCTTCCCTTCTCCCTCGCGCTGCTCCGGCCTGCCAGGTGCCTTCTGACCCCTAGGTGCCCTCTCACCTCGTGACCCGGGCAGGCCCGAGAACTAGCACCGCGGACAGCTCCCGCAAGGTGAGGCGCGGTGGGCGAAGCCCGAGGCGTGGGGCGGAAGTCTCGCGAGAGCGGGGGCAGCAGGCGGCGGCGGCGGCGGCTCGGGGGCGCGGAGGCGCGTGCGTGCGTGCGTGCACGCGCCGAGCTCTGGGTCGGCCGGGCCCCGGCGCGCGCGCTCCCGCTCCCTGTGCCCGGCGCGCGCGCGCTCCCGCTCCCAGCCCCCGGGGCGGCTCGCGGCGGGCTCCGCGCCGCAGCGCTCGGTGCGTCTCCGCGCAGCATCGCCGCGCGCGGCCCTTCCGCAGCCCGGCGGCCCCGACGGTGAGTGCTGGGGCCCCGGGGCCGGGCGCGGGGCGCGGGGAGGCGGGGCCGCTCACCTCTGCATTCCCGGGGGCGGCCGGGGAGGGACGGGGACGGCGTGGGGGGGGGGTGACCTTCGCGGTCCCGGGCCCCCGCCCGCGCCGCCTGCCCGCACTGCGAGCCCGAGATTTGGTGACGTCAGGCCCCGGGCCGCCACCGGCCTCTCCCGGGCCCCGCGGAGGAGCGGCCCGCGCCGGGGAGGGCGCCGGGGGCCGCGATCGCCTGGGGCCGGCCGCGGGCCGCGATCCTCCCCGCCCCGGCCTCCCCCGGACCCCTTCCCACCTCCCCCGCCCCGTCCCTCTCCCTCCCCCCCCGCTTCCCCCCTTCCCTTCCAGCGGCCTCCTCTCCTCCCTCCCTCCCCCTCCCTCCCTCCCTCCCTCTCCTTCCCTTCCCCTCCCCCTCCCTCTCTCCCTCTCTCCCCCCCCCTTCCCCGGGCGATCGACCTTTGCCCCGGGGATCCGGAGGGGAGGGCGGGGTGCCCCGGCTGTGGCCTGCCTCCCCCAGGGCTGGGTGTTTTGGGGTGTGTGTGTGTCTGTGATTTGGAGGCGCCAGATGCCGCTCATCCCAGCCGGAGTCACGAGGACGGGGGGGGGCGCGTCGGGGACCCGCACATCCCCTCCCTGCACGGGGGGCTCGGGGTGCACGGAGCCGGGCTAGAGAAGCGGCCGCCCGCAGGCCGGGGAAGCCCGGCGCGCCGGACCCGCTGCCCGGGGACGGCGGGCCCCGGGGAGGCCGCGGGTCCCGGGGATCGGAGGCTCCCTCCCGCGCGGGGACCCCGCGGAGGCCCGGGATCCGGGGATCGGAGGCTCCCTCCCCGCGCGGGGACCCCGGAGAGGCCCGGGATCCGGGGATCGGAGGCTCCCTCCCGCGCGGGGACCCCGCGGAGGCCCGGGATCCGGGGATCGGAGGCTCCCTCCCCGCGCCTGGGACCCCGGAGAGGCCAAGGCCGCCTGGCCCGCACTGCCCTGCGTGAATGGGCTGCGGAAAGGGGGGGGGGCTCAGGTCCAGCAAGACCAGTATCGGGGTTTGAACTCAGGGCCTGGATTCTGCCCCTTAGGGTGATTTTATTGGGGGGATGAATAATTAGAGATGAGTCTCACAGACTTTTCCTTCCCCTCCCAGGTTGGCTTTGAACCTCTCACCTTCAGCTCTCAGCCTGCAGAGTTAGAGGCATGAGCCACTGGTGCCCAGCTCAGGGGCTGGTGTGCGTGTGTGTGTTCGTCCTTCCTCTGGCTGGGGTGTGTGTGTGTGTGTGTGTGTGTGTGTGTGTGTGTGTGTGTGTGTGTGTGTGTGTGTGTGTGTGTGTGTGTTCGTCCTTCCTCTGGCTGGTGACCTCTGAGCACGTTGCTTTCCCTCTCTGGCATCTTTCTACTAGTCCAGCACCTTTCTCTGTGGGTGAAATAATAGGACTCCTGAGACCTCCCTGGGAGAAAGGGGGTAGATAGAGGCTTGTTCTCCTTTCTAGCTGCCTTCGGGGTTCTTCGTCCTCTTCCTTTCCCTTGTCCCCCCCATTCGTTTCCTCTGCAGGCTTCACTTCCTGTCTTCCTGACAGCTTGGGGTTTTTGAAGGTTTTCTGGAGGAAGTGTGAATTATCAGTGGATAGAAGCTATTTTTATTTGTTTTTTTATGTTTTGTTTTGTTTTTGCGCCGGGACTGGGGTTTGAACTCAGGGCTTGGGTGCTGTTCCTGAGCTTTTACAAGGCTAGAGCTTTATCACTTGAGTCACAGTTCCATTTCTGGCTTTTTGATGGTTAATCAGAGATAAGAGTCTCATAGATTTTCCTATACAGATTGGCTTTGACCCAAGATCCTCAGATCTCAGCTTCCTGAGTAGCTAGGATGACAGATGTGAGCCACTAGCGCCCAGCTGTGGTCTCAGTTTTGGGGTTTTTTTTTGGAGGGGGGGAGGAGGATTGGTGTCAGATTTTCTACCCCTTTAGGGTGATATTTAAATGATAAGCCAGTACTGGATGTGAACCGACTATCCTCTGGATGTATGCAAACTCCATCTAAGAAGGACCAAGGGGCTGGGCCTGACTGACATTGGTAGCTCACATCTGTAATCCTGGCTACTCAGGAAGCTGAGATCTGAAGACTGAAGTTCAAAACCAGTCTGGGCAGAAAAGTTTGGGAGACTTTGTGTGTGTGTGCTGGTTCTGGGACTTGAATTCAGGGCTTGGGTGCTGTCCCTGAGCTTTTGTGCTCAAGGCTAGTGCTCTACCACTTGAGCCACACCTCCACTTTCAGCTTTTTGGTCATTAATGGGAGTCTCACAAAAAAGTCTTATAGGGGCTGGGAAGGTGGATCAGTGGTAGAGCACTTGCCTTGCATGCCTGAGGCCCTGGGTTCGGTTCCTCAGCACCACATAAGCAAAAAGAAAAAAGCTGGAAGTGGCGCTGTGGCTCAAGTGGTAGAACACTAGCCTTGAGCTGAAGAGTTGAGGGACAGCGCCCAGGCCCAGAGTTCAAGCCCTATGACTGGACCAAAAAAAAAAAAAAAAGTCTTACAAACTTTGCTGCCCCAGTCTGGCTTTGAATGGAGATACTCAGATCTCAGCCTCCTAAGTAGCTGGGATTACAGGCATGAGTTACCACTGCCCAGCTGGTACTGTCATTTTATTTTATTTTTGTCTGTTGTGGGGCTTGAACTTGGGACCTGGTCATTGTCCCTGAGCTCTTTTTTTTTTTTTTTTTTTTTGTCTTTCATGGGGCCTGAACTCTGGGCTTGGGCACTATCCCTCAGCTCTTCAGTTTAAGGCCAGAGCTCTATCACTTAAGCCACAGCACCACTTCCGGTTTTCTAGTAGTTTATTGGAGATAAGTCTCACAGACTTTCATGCCCAGGCTGGCTTTGAACTGTGGTCCTCAGATCTCAGCCTCCCCAGTAGCTAGGATTATAGGCGTGAGCCACCGGTGCCAGGCTTTTTTTTTTTCCAGTTAAAAATAAAAAAATGACATCCCTTAGTTATAGAACTGTGTTAAGTGCTGAAGTACATCCACCATCATCTCAGGTTCTCTATCAGTGTCCCATTATTTTTTCTTTAAAATGAAGGGTTCTTTCATAGTGATCATTGGTTTTTATGATCCTAATGTCCAGACCAGTCTAGGTGTCTTCTTTTTTTTTTTTTTTTTTTTTTTTTTGTCGGTCGTGGGGCTTGAACTCTGGGCCTGGGTGCTGTCCCTCAGCTCTTCAGCTCAAGGCAAGCGCTCTACTACTTGAGCTACACCGCCACTTCCGGTTTTCTGGTGGTTTATTGGAGATAGGAGTCTCACCGTCTCTCCTGCCCGGGCTGGCTTTGAACCGCGATCCTCAGATCTCAGCCTCCTGAGTAGCTAGGATTACAGACGTGAGCCACCAGCGCCCGGCTTCCTCTTTTTCTCTTACATGTCAAGTGGATATTAATAATAAGAGATTTCATCAGCCCATTTTCAAGATGACATCAAAAGTTAAACCCTAGGAAAGCATTTCAAGGAAATGACATGCCATTACATTTTTGGAGAATTTAAATATTACTGTTGGTACTAAGAACCAGTACTCAACTTCAGAGGTATATTCTTACATTGGACGTTATTTGTAACGAATGATCTAGGTCATTGTAAACAGTGCTGATTTCAGATGTGCAGTGTTCTGTTTTTCCCATAGTCCCATGAGACTGCTTCCTGTTGAATTCTTCTTCTTCTTTTTTTGTCAGTCATGGATCTGGAACTCTGGGCCTGGGCGCTGTGTCTCAGCTTGTCAGCTAAAGGCTTGAGCTCTACCTCTTGAGCCACAGCACCACTTCCGGCCTTTTCTATTTATGTGGTGCTGAGGACTGGAACCCAGGGCCTCATGCATGCGAGGCAAGCACTCTACCACTCTACCCAGCCCCCTGTTGAATTCTTCAATGGCAATGACATAATGATAACATTGATCAAAAATGAAGGGTAGACTTGAAAACAGATTTGCAGCAGGAGAGGAAGTCCTTGACCTACCTTCCTTCCTTCCTCTCTCTCTCTCTCTCTCTCTCTTTCTTTCTTGCCAGTCCTGAGGCTGAACTCAGGCCCTGGGCACTCTACCTGAGCTCTTTTTACTCGAGGATAGCACTCTACCACTTGACCTATAGTGCCACTTACAGCTTTTTCTGTGTATGTGGTACTGAGGAGTCGAACTTAGGACTTCATGCATGCTAGGCAAGCTCTCTACCACTAAGCCACATCCTCAGCCCAGTCCTTGACTTTCTAAAGGAGATACATATATACAGTACAGAACACAAGTAAGTCAAAGTATACAACTCTGTACATATTAGAAACATCCACTATACCACCAAGACAAGAATTTCCCTAAGCAAGTCTTAGGGTTCAGTCTTATCAACCACACATTTCTTTCAGGACCTGCTACTGCTAGGGGAATTCTGACCATAGTTTTTTGGGAATATGCTTTGCTCCCAATAAAACAAATGCTAGAAAAGCATTATCCTTAATGTCTGACAGTTGAATTGGGCCAAGTCTTTCTGAAACATGTAATCTTAAAAAAAAAAAAAATCTTTCCTTCATGAACCATCAGTGCTTTGTTCTCAAATCACAGTCAGGTCTTTTTTTTGTTGTTGTTGGTCATGGGGCTTGAACTCTGGGCTTGGGTGTTGTCCCTCAGCTATTCAGCTCAAGGCAAGCGTTCTACCGTTTGAGCCACAGCGCCACCACTGGAAGTGGTTTATTGGAGATAAGAGTCTCAGGGGCTTTCCTGCCCAGGCTGGCTTTGAACTGTGATCCTCAGATCTCAGCCTCCTGAGTAGCTAGGATTACAGTCATGGGCCACTGGCGCCCGGCACAGTCAGGTCTTAATTCACATGCTCATAGGTTCTCTTTGTCCAAAAGTTCATACGAAATTTTTTGTTCTGTTTTGTTTTTGTTCATCATGGGGCTTGAACTCTGGGCCTAGTTGCTGTCCCTGAGCTCTTCAGCTCAAGGTTAGTGCTCTACCACTTGAGCCACAGCGCCACTTCTGGTTTTCTGGTGGCTCATTGGAGTTAAGAGTCTCAAGGACTTTCCTGCCTGGGTTGGTTTTGAATCGTGATCCTCAGATCTCAGCCTCCTGAGTAGGTAGGATCTATACAAAGTTTTTGTAAGTGAGGTTTAAGTTTTCCAAAGGCAGCCAGGAAAAATCACTGAAAAATGATCAAAAACGTGATTAGCTGGTCCATGTGACTTGGCGGTTGAGGTAGTTGAACGATGTGGTGTAGCGGTTCCTGGCATGCATCCAAGAGCTGGGACTACACCTTGCGGTCAAAGGTGTCATCTACCTGGTGGAAACTGACCATGCATGGTCACGGCAAGCTGATGAAACTTTCTTCTTAAATTTCTCCATCAGTGCCAGCTTTCTGCCTCCTTCTAGTTCTGGTTGTGTTCCTTGGTCACTCTGTAGAACTCTTCCAACACCTCACTGCTTGTATCATTGATCAAGATAGTAGCAAAAGACTTGGATACTGTTCTCACCCCCCCTCCCCCCCCAGTTCGAGGGCTTAAACTCAGAGCCTGGGCACTGTCCTTGAGCTGTTTTTGCTCAAGGCTAGCACTCTGCCACTTGAGCCACATCTCCACTTCCAGTTTTTGGTGGTTCATTGAAGATAAGGGTCTCATAGATTTTTCTGCCCAGGCTGGCTTTGAACTGTGATCCTTAGATCTCAGCCTCCTGAGTAGCTAGGATGACAGGCGTGAGCCTTCAGAGATGGATTTTTACCTTGATTGCCAGGGAAGGGTTTTCCTACAGCATCTGTTTTTAGCAGACTTGTCAACCTACAGTAGGCCCTCAGTTCCCAGACTATCTCTTACAGCCTTAGAGTGTGTTTGAGTTGGAGGCTCAGGGCAGGGAGATAATTCAGCGGGGTCTGCAGCCTGGGCAGTCCTAAGGCCAGTGTTTGTAGTTTTTGTTTTTGTTTGTCAGTTTTGGGGCTTGAACTCTGGGTCTAAGTGCTGTCCCTCAGCTCTTCAGCTTAAGGCTAGTGCTCTACCACTTGAGCTACAGTGCCACTTCTAGTTTTCTGGTGGTTTGAGATGAGTTTCATGGACTTTCTTGCCTGGGCTGGCTTTGAACCATGATCCTCAGATCTTAGCCTCCTGAGTAGCTAAGATTAATTCATTTTTCCATCCATTGTCATGTTTTGGTGCGGGTTGTTTCAGTGTCATTTCTGATGGTGTGTGGGGATTCAAGTTTTAGCGAAGCTTTTTAGAAAGCTAGGTAGGACCTGTAGTGTTTTGTGTCTTATTTCTCCTTGTCCACCACTTCCCTGAAGTCATTCTGTTCTGACCACAGCTCTAGCCACACCTGCCCTCTCCCTGGCCTCTACCATTGTTGACCTAGCTGAGCCGTCATTGAAAAGATTGAGAGAGATCTGTATTCATTGACAGGAAAATTTCCATAAGATCTGGAGTGGAGGGTTAGAGGTGTGACTCAAGTGGCTGAGGTCCTGCCTAGCAAGCCCTGAGTTCAAACCCAGTGCCACCCCTCCCACCCCCTTCCCTGCAAAAAAAAAAAAAAAAAAAAGATGTGTGGAGTGGAAAAAAACAGATCATGAGTGGGCATGGTGATGCATTCTATAATCCCAGCCCTTGGGAGATGAAGGAAGAGTATCAAAAGTTCCAGGCCATAGCTGAGCACCAGTGGCTCACACCTAAAATCCTGGCTACTCAGGAGGCTGAGATCTGAGGATCCTGTTTCAATGCCAGCCCAAGTAGGAAAAGCTAGAAGACTCTGGGCTCCAGTGAACCTGCCAAAAGCTGCACGTGGAGGTATGGCTCAAGTGGTAGAGCATCAACTTTGAGAGAACAATGTGAGGGACAAAGGCCAGGCCCTGAGTTCAAGCCTCAGTACTGGTGCGCGCGTGCGCATACACGCACACGCGCGCGCGCACACACACACACGGAAACACTTTAATGTCTATCTTAATGTCTATTTCTGGTAACAAGTTGGCAGTGATTTTTTTTCTTTTAATTCATAGAATAAAATCAGTGGTATCTTAGATTGAATAAATATGCTATAAAGGACATTAAAAGTTGTTTTTCTCCCTTATTCCACATCCATTCAGTTCTTGTACACACACACACACACACACACACACACACACACACACACACATTTTGTGTCTTTTGGACAAAGTCTCCTGATTTCTGCCTAGGCTGGACTCAGATTGTTATCTTCCTCCCAGGTAGCTGGGATTCCAGGTTCCTCTCTTGTTGGTTAAGATCGGGTCTCACTAACTTTTTGCCCAAGCTGTGATCTTTAAAAAAAAAAACGGCGTTTTTTAAAATCCCAAACTGAGCGCTGCCGAGCCAGTGCATGTAGAAAATGCCACCTCTGATCTTGTGGGCTGAGTCATAGTCAGAGTGTAGGTAAACACTAGAAATGGGTAAAATTCCCCTCGGGCTCTGGGTGTAAGATAGATGTGAGCCAGATGAATTTTATGTTTCACTTGAGTTCTACCCGCAAGACAGCTGAGGAGGTGATGTATTCAAGAATTCCAAAACCAGAAAAAAAGAATCTGAAACCTGTAACCATTTCTACTCCCAAGCATTTTAAATAGTGGGTACTCAACTTGCCTGTATATGTGTGTGTGTATGTGTACACAGCAGTACTGGGACTTGAACTCAAGGCCTGGGCACTGTCTGGGCACTGTCCCTAAGTTTTCTTCCTTTCCTTTCCTTTCTTTTCCTTTCCCTTTCCTTTTTTTTTTTTTTTTTTTTGTCAGTCATGTAGCTTGAACTCTGGGCCTGGGTGCTGTCCCTCAGCTCTTCAGCTCAAGGCTAGCACTCTACCACTTGAGCCACAGCGCCACTTGCAGCTTTTTCTGCTTATGTGGTGCTGAGGAATCGAACCCAGGGCCTCATGCATGCAAGGCAAGTGCGCTACCACTGAGCTACCTTCTCAGCCCCTTCCTTTCTCCTGGGGCTTGAGCTCAGGGCCTTGGCACTGTCCCTGACCTTCTTTTGCTAAAGGTTAGCACTCTATCACTTGAGCCACAGCGCCACTTCTGGCTTTTTCTAAGAAATTTATTGTAGATAAGAGTTTCAGAGACTTTGCCCAGGCTGGTGGAACCATGATCCTCATATCTCAGCCTCCTGAGCAGCTAGGATTATAGGTGTGAGCCACCAGTGCTGTCCTCTGATGCTCATCTTAATCGGCTTTTCTTCCTTCCCAGTTTAAGACAAAGAGGCCTGGGCAGCCTGTAGGCCGCTGGAATCATCATGGCAGGTAAGGAAAGGGGCAGGCTAGGTGCTCTACCACTTGAGCCACACTCCAGTTCTTTGTGCTTTCTGTTTTTGTTGTTATTGGTCATGGGGCTTGAACTCAGAGCCTGAATGCTGGCCCTGAGTTTGTTTGCTCAATGCCTACCACTTTGAGCCACAGTTCCACTTCCAGTTTTCTGGTGGTTGACTGGAAATGAGAGTCTCACAGACTTTCCTACCCTGGCTGGCTTTGAACCCCAGTCATTCCTCAGATTTCAGCCTCCTGATTAACTAGGATTACAGGCATGAGCCAACAGTGCCTGGCTATATTTTTTTTTTCCATACAGTCTTATATTTATGACAGTGATGCTCCTATTTATGTTTCCTGTGTAGTTAGGATGACAGGTGCATGCCTCAGTGCTGGCTTTTTGTCAGTTGAAATGAAGGGAGGTGAGGTGGTGGAATCTCATGAACTTTTTGCCTGGGCTGTCTTCGAACCACGAACCTCCTGATCACAACCTCTTAAGTAGCCAAGATTACAGGTGTGAGCCACTGTGCCTGGCTTTTTGTTCTATTGAGGGATACTGCCTCAGGATTTCTTGTTACTTGGAGATTATTATTTTGGTGGACCTAGGGGAGGAGGAAGAGAGGGAGGGATGGTCTGGTGAGGATCAGCCAGAGAGGGGAGGGGTGTATTGGGCCACGGGGAAGAGGAACATTCTAGATGATGCAGTGTCCATTGCTTTGCTTCCCAGAGAAAGCAAACAACTTCCCACCATTGCCCAAGTTCATTCCGCTGAAGCCATGTTTCTACCAAGACTTCGAGGCTGACATTCCACCTCAGCATCTCAACATGACCAAACGCCTGTACTACCTCTGGATGCGTGAGTGCTGGGGGCGGGGCCGGCGAGGGGGCGGGGCCGGCGAGGGGCGGGGCCGGCGAGGGGCGGGGCCGGCGAGGGGGCCCTGGCGCTGGCATCGGCCGCCTGCCGGCCCAGCCTTATGTTGCATCTGAATAAACTGAGATGTCTTTCCTCCAAGTCGATCCCAGCAGGCTCCTCTCATAGGTCAGCTTCTCCGCCGGGCCTCAGCCTCAGTACCCCCATCAAGCCTCGTCCCTTCCGGTCCAGTTTCTTCCATCTCTCAGAGATTTCATTTTTTTGGGGGGTGGGTGCCAGTACAGAGGCTTGAAGTCAGAGCCTTACACTTTTTGCTTGGCTTTTTTTTCCCACTCAAGGCTGGCGCTCTACCAGTTGAGCCACAGCTCCACTTCCAACATTTTTTGCTGGCTCTTTGGAGATAAGAATCTCACTGACTTTCCTTACCCGTGCATGCTTTGAACCAGGATCCTTCGATTTCAGCCTCCTGAGTAGCTGGGATTACAGGCATGAGCCACAGCGCCCCTTCATGAAGGGAGTTTGTAGGACTTGACCAGGGTGTTTTTGAGGTTGTGGTCAAAGTTGATAGTTCTGCTGGACTTCCTTCCGGTCTGTTTTTGCGTAGGGACATTTGGTTTAGGTATGGATGGGCATTGTGCTCATTGGAGGTAGATGTAACCAGAAGACAGAGCAGCAGAGGGAATAAGAAGATGAGTGTAACGAAAAAGTGTGAACTCTAGACTGGACAAGGAAGATGGCCGAGTCAATGGCCGCCCTTCCCAGTGAAGCAGAGGATGGCTGTCAGAGCAAGTGAACTGGCGGAGGGTGGGGCTGGGAGGAGAGATGTTCAGCAATATGGTAATGAGTTAGTGTCTCTTCTATGTAAAGAGTAAGTGAAATCAAGGGCTGGGAAGGTGGCTCAGCGGTAGAGCACTTGCCTTGCAAGCATGAGGCCCTGGGTTCGATTCCTCAGCACCACATAAACAGAAAAAGCCGGAAGTGGTGCTGTGGCTCCAGTGGTAGAGCGCTAGCCTTGAGCTGAAGAGCTGAGGGACAGTGCCCAGGCCCAGAGTTCAGGCCCCATGACCGGCCAAAAAAAAAAAAAAAGAGTAAAATCAACAAGAATACCAGGGCTCCAAGAAACTTTGGAGGGAATTCTTTTGTTTTTTTGTTGATCATGGGGCCTGAACTCTGGGCCTGGGTGCTGTCCTTCAGCTCTTCAGCTCATGGCTAGCACGCTACCACTTCAGCCACAGTGTCACTTCCGGTTTTTTCCGCTTATGTGGTGCTGAGGAATCGAACCCAGGGCCTCATGCATGCAAGGTAAGCGCTCTACCACTGAGCCCCCTTCCCAGTCCCTTTGGAGGGAATTGAACAGGGATAGAGAAATTCCACTAAAACACACAGGAAGGAGTGTCCATGATATGTCTGAAGTCGCCACAGCTGTACAGGTGCTAGAGCTCTCTGACCTCAGTCCCCAGGGAGATCACATCTAGAAGCTGGATTTAAAGTCTATAAATATTTACCTAAGCCCTTACTAGGCGCCAGCCAAGTGCTTTGGTCTCTAGGAAATAGGTCTAAGCCTGGAGAGAGGACCGAAGATGCCTGGATCACACAGCTCAAGGTGGAGGTTGACTGCCTTTGATTAGTCAGAGGGTCTCAGGGCCTGGGTGCTTATCCGTGACATTTTATGCTCATGCCTGGTGCTCTACCAGTTGAGCCACAGCACCACTTCTAGTTTTCTGGTGGTTTATTGGAGATAAGACGCTCATGGACTTTCCTGCCCCGGCTGGCTTTGAACCACTATCCTCAGATCTCAGCCTCCTGAGTAACTAAGATTATAGGTGTGAGTTACCGATACCCTGCCAAGAAGAATATTTCTCTACTTGGAGGCTTTGGACCTTTTTTTGGTCGGTCATAGGGCCTGAACTCTGGGCCTGGGCACTGTCCCTCAGCCCTTCAGGTCAAGGTTAGTAGCGCTCTACTACCTGAGCCACAGTGCCACTTCCAGCTTTTTCTGCTTATGTGGTGCTAAGGAATTGAACCTAGGGCCTCATGTATGCAAGGCAAGCACTCTACCACTGAGCCACCTTCCCAGCCAGTCCTCCCCTTTTTTTGTTTCTTTTTTTTTTGTCGGCCGTGGGGCTTGAACTCTGGGCCTGGGCGCTGTCCCTCAGCTCTTCAGCTCAAGGCAAGCGCTCTACCACTTGAGTTACAGCGCCACTTCCGGTTTTCTGGTGATTTATTGGAGATAGGAGTCTCATGGTCTGTCCTGCCCGGGCTGGCTTTGAACCGCGATCCTCAGATCTCAGCCTCCTGAGTAGCTAGGATGACAGGTGTGAGCCACCAGGTGCCTGGCTGTTTGGGACCCTAGAGAGGAGCTTGCTGGGTTCCCGCTGCAGAGACTCTTGTCCTCCAGCTTTCTCAGATCCCCAGGAGCGGGCGGGGAGCTGGTATGAGCTGCCAGGTTGCATTCTTACAGTATGTACTCCCTCTGTGTGTGTTTGTGTGTCTTGTGTGTCTGTGCATGTAAATGTGGCTTGCATTTGTATCCGTGTGTGTGCATCTCTGCTTGTACGTGTGGTTGGATTGTATATGGATCGTGATGTGTGTGTGCTGGTGCATCGCTGCCTGTGTGTGTGTGTCTGTCTCTCTGTGTACATGTGCTCCTGGGCCTGCAGTGAACAGCGTCACGCTGGCCGTGAACCTGGTGGGCTGTCTCGCGTGGCTGATTGGAGGAGGGGGAGCCACCAACTTTGGCCTCGCCTTTCTCTGGCTCATTCTCTTCACGCCTTGCTCCTACGTCTGCTGGTTTCGGCCCATTTACAAGGCCTTCAAGTAAGTGACGGCCTGGAGCCCAGCTCCTAGCCCTCTCCTCTCTCCCTCTCTCTCCCTCTCTCCCTCTGTCTCTCTGTCTCTCTCTCAATGCTGCTGCTGGGGCTTGAACTCAGCCTGGGTGAGGTCATGAGCTGTTTTGTTCAAGGCTGGTACTCTACCACTTGATCAACAGCTCCACTTCTGGCTTTTTGCTGATTCATTGGGTGATAAGAGCCCATAGATGTTCCTGCCTGGGCTGGCTTCAAGTTGTGATCCTCAGATCTCAGCCTCCTGAGTAGCTGGGATTACAGGCATGGCCCCTGGTGCCCGGCTTCTGTTTCTCCTTCCCTCTTTCTCTCATCTTCACACTCCTAGTCCCTTGTTTACTTTTGGCTCAGACCACCAGGTGGGGTTTGGGTATCCTGAGAGGAGGGGGTGTAGCTAGGCCAAGGGCTCCTCCCCGTTTTCTCTTTACCATTGGATTGGGGGTACAGCAGAGAAACCTTGTTGTTTCCCCTCCCCCCCTTTTTTTTTTTTGCTAGTTCTGGGGCTTGAACTCAGGGCCTGGGCACCGTTCCAAGGCTTGCGATCTACCACTTGAGCCACAGTGCCACTTCCAGCTTTTTCTTTTCTTTTCTTTTTTGTCGGTCATGGGGCTTGGACACTAGGCCTGGGTGCTGTCCCTGAGCTCTTCAGCTCAAGGCTAATGCTCTACCACTTGAGCTACAGTGCCACTTCTGGCCTTTTCTGTTTATGTGGTGCTGAGGAATCAAACCCAGGACCTCATGCATGTGAGGCAAGCACTCTACCACTGAGCCACCTTCCCAGCCCTCCAGCTTTTTCTGTTTACATGGTACTGAGGAATGAAACCCAGGGCTTCATGCATGCTAGGCAAACACTCTACCACTAAGCCACCTTCCCAGCCCATGCTTGGGATTCTTTTGTTGTTGTTGTTGTTGGTCATGGGGCTTGAACTCTGGGCCTGGGCACTGTCCCTCAGCTCTTCAGCTCAAGGTGAGCGCTCTACCACTTGAGCCACAGCACCACTTCCAGTTTTCTGGTGGTTTTTTTTGGAGATGAGAGTCTCACAGACTTTTTTCAGGCTGGTTTCGAATGGCAATCCTCAGATCTCAGCCTCCTGAGTGACTAGGATGACAGGTGTGAGCCACCAGTGCCCGGCTATGCTTAGGATTCTTGAGGGCAGTAAAAGCTCAGTCCTCTAGGGGTGACTTCTGGGTAACAGCCATCTTCTCCACTGCAGGACCGACAGCTCCTTCAGCTTCATGGCGTTCTTCTTCACTTTCATGGCTCAGCTGGTCATAAGCATCATCCAGGCTGTGGGCATCCCAGGCTGGGGTGTTTGGTAAGGGGCAGGGAGGGGACCAGGGCTGGGGGGTGCTAGGGGTGGCCCTTGGGTGTACCCTTTGCATGCCTCCCCAGTGCAGATACCAAGAGGCTGGCTGGTAGGGAAGATTGGGTTCAGTACAGTATAGTAGCATCTGCCTGTAGCACCGTGGAGGAGGGGGGCTCTGGGCAGTGTTTTGTTGTGCTAAATTTTTTTATTAAGATTAAAGTGATTACACATTTCACAAATTTCACAGAATTGTGGGATAGTGATACTTAGTTAAAGTCACCAATACATTTTAACTTTTTTTTTTGTCAGTCGTGGGGCTTGAACTCCGGGTTGGGTGCTATCCCTGCGCTCTTCAGCTCAAGGCGAGTGCTCTACCGCTTGAGCCACAGCGCCAATTCCGGTTTTCTAGTGGTTACTTGGAGATTAGAGTCTCACGGACTTTCTGCCCGGGCTGGCTTTGAACCGTGATCCTCAGATCTCAGCCTCCTGAGTAGCTAGGATTACAGGTCTGAGCCACCAGTGCCCAGCTACATTTTAATCTTCACAAGGCAAATGGTCATTATCATGGTCTGTAACCTTTGTGAATTCTCGGAGCTTTGACAATACAGCTATTGCTTCCACATCGGGTGATATGTACATTTCTTTCCTTTTGCTTAGTGTCAGCTGTTCCCTCTTTCCCTCTCCTTCCCTCCCTCCCATCGCTGCCTTTGAGTTGCTTCGTTCGTTTTCATCCATGTCCAGTGCAGCTGATGGGCCCCTCTGTTGTATGTTTCCCCTTTTCCCTCTGATTCTGTGTCCTCCTCCTCAGATGTGCGCATATATATACCATATGTGTGGTCAAGAACTTGGAGTCATTTAGCAATGATACCACAAAATGAGTGGAAGTCCTTTGTTTCTCGATTCCTTTGTCATATCTCCTTGCATTTTGGCCTCAGCATCCACATATCAGGGAGACCAGGTGCCATTTGTCTCTTTGCTCTTGGCTTACCACATTCAAAATGATTTGCCTAGTTCCATCCATTTCCCTGCACATGCCATTATTTTGTCCTTCGTAATGGCTGCATAATATTCCATTGTATATAGGTACCACAACTTTTGGGTCCATTCATCTGTAGGGGGCATCTGGGTTGTTTCCATATCTTCCCACCAGCAACGCAGTAGGGTTCCTCTTTCTCTGCACCCCTCCAGCATTTGTCGTTGGGTGAATTTAGGATGTGGGCCATTCTGATGGGGTAAGGTGGTCTATCAGGGTTATTTTTATTTGCATTTCCTGTATAGCCAGGGATGATGAACATTTCCTCATGTGTTTCTTTGCCATTTTTATCTCTTCTGAGAAGTCTCTCTTTAGCTCCCTTGCCCATTTCATGATTGGTTTGTTAGATTTGTGAGATGTTAGTTTCTTGAGTTCCCTATATATAATGGATATCAGGCCCTTTTCTGATATGTTGCTGGTAGATTTTTTCCCAACTAGTTGGCTGTCTTTCTAGTTTGGTTGTGATAGCTTTATCTGTGCAGAAACTTTTTCTTTTAAGGTAGTCTCATTTGTCAAGTCTCTCTCCAATTTGTTGTGACTGAGGGACTCTGTTCAGGAAGTTCCTTCCTGTGCCTATAAGTTCAAGTGTCTCTCCTACTCTGTCCTGCAGTAGTTTCAGAGTATCAGGTTTTTTTTTTTTTTTTTTTGTCGGTCATGGGGCTTGAACTCCAGGCCTGGGCGCTGTCCCTCAGCTCTTCAGCTCAAGGCGAGCACTCTACCACTTGAGCTACAGCGCCACTTCCGGTTTTCTGGTGGTTTATTGGAGATAGGAGTCTCATGGTCTCTCCTGCCCGGGCTGGCTTTGAACCGTGATCCTCAGATCTCAGCCTCCTGAGTAGCTAGGATTACAGGCGTGAGCCACCAGCGCCCGGCAGAGTATCAGGTTTGATGTTAAGGTCTTTGATCCATTTTGAGTTGATGTTAGTACATGGTGATAGGCTGGGGTCCACCTTTAGTTTTCTGCATGTGGCCGCCCAGTTTTCCCAGCACCAATAGTTGAAGAGGTTATGCTTCTTCCATTGTATGTCTTTGGTTCCTTTGTCAAATATCAGCTGACCATCGGTTTGTGATTTTATTTCTGGATCTTCTCATCTGTTCCTTTGGTCTTCGGGTCTGTTTTTGTTGGGCAACGTTTTCTGGGAGGCCCAGGAGTGTCAAGCTTGGTAGGCAAATGAAGGGCAAGGCCTTGTGTCTGGAAGTATTCCCACTCCTGAGCCCTGAGGAAGAGATCTTCTTCTTTTTTTTTTTTTTGTCAGCCCTGGGGCTTGAACTCAGGGCCTGGGTGCTGTTCCTGAGCTCTTTTGCTCAAGGCTAACATTCTACTACTTTCAGCCACAGCACCACTTCCAGTTTTCTGGTGGCTCATTGGCCATAAAAGTCTCATGGAATTTCCTGCCCAGGCTGGCTTCCAGCCACAATCCTCAGATCTCAGCCTCCCGAGTAGTTAGGATGGCAGGTGTGAGCCACTGGTACCTGGCGAAGTCTTTAAGATTTTTGTGCCAATGTTGGGATTTGAAGTCAGGCCTTGAAGCGGAGTTCAAATTTGAGGCTGGTGCTCTACTACTTTGAGCCACACTTCCTCCACTTCCTGCTTTTTGCTAGAGATAAGACTCTTACAGATTTGTTGGCCCGGGCTGGCTTTGAACTTCAATCCTCAGATGTCAGCTGGGATTACAGGCATGAGCCGCCATACCTGGCCAGGGGATGGTCCCTTTGCATCTCTTCATCGGGCTCCTCTCTGTGTCATGGCGGGCTCCTGGCACCCCGCTCCCTCCAGCGTGCACTGCTCCACATATGTCTTATTTCTACAGCGGCTGGATTGCAACCATCTCCTTCTTCGGGACGAACGTGGGCTCCGCGGTGGTGATGCTCATCCCAACCATCATGTTCACGGTCGTAGCGGTGTTCTCCTTCATCGCGCTCAGCATGGTACGTGGCCTGCAAAGGCACCAGAGGGGCCTTGGGGAAGACACTGCCATATTCCACGTGGGGCTTCAACTCACAGCCTGGGCTGACTTTGAACTGCGATCCTCAGTTCTCACCCTCCTGAGTAGCTAGGATGACAGATATGAGCCCCCAGTGTCTGGTGATCTTAGCTTTTTCACTCAAAGGCTAACACTCTACCACTTGAGTCACAACTCTCCTTCTGGCTTTTTTCTGCTTGATTGGAGATAAAAGTCTCCCGGACTTTCCTGCCCAGGCTGGCTTTGAACCATGACCCTCAGATCTCAGCCTCCTGAGTAGATAGGATTAAAAGCCTGAGCTTCCTGCACCTGGTGCTTTTTATTTTTTTGAGATAGAGTCTAGGCTGGCCCTGAGCTTACAGTTCCCCTGTCCTGCGGATGTTACAGGCAGGTACCACTGTATCCACTCTGCCTTTTCCCTTTGATTAACGCTTCCTTTTGCTTCTCTTCCCACAGGTTCATAAATTCTACCGGGGGAGCGGAGGGAGTTTCAGTAAAGCCCAGGAGGAGTGGACCACGGGGGCCTGGAAGAATCCACACGTGCAGCAGGCCGCCCAGAACGCCGCCATGGGGGCGGCTCAGGGCGCCATGAACCAGCCACAGACTCAGTATTCCGCCACCCCTAATTACACATACTCCAACGACATGTAAACCAGCCCCGCCCGCTGGGAGGCAGTGTGGAGGGTGGGGGTGGGGGGGGGTGCGGGTGGCCAGTGGGGACAAAGGGGCTCGAGCCACATCGCCGATCGTGGCCACCATGCAGGGTTCCCCCCTTTCCCCTTTTTCTCCTTCTCTTCCACTTTGTACAAAGAATGAGAGCTCTCTTGATCTATCTATCTGTGTGTGCATATGTACATGTTTAGCCCCTGTCACCCCCCCTCCCCCTGCTACCTTTTGGGTCTCATCCCGTAGCACCCCTGAGGGCTTGTGGGCTGCACATGGCATTGTCTGTGCGCTGTGTCTGTGTCCCCTTGTGAAGCTGTGTGCAGTGGAGGTCTCTCGTCCTGGTGCTAAATGTATGTTTAGAACTCAACCAGCCTCCTCCCTGTCCCCCGCCCTTCCCCCCTTGCTCTCCCCCCCACACCCCAACCAAGCTGCCCCCTCTAACTCGTACAGGGCAGGGGGAGGCACAGCAGAGCGCCTGGTGCTCTCTGCACAGTTACTGAAGCTGTTTCTGCCCTTGGGCCCACGGGAGGGGACTTGTGTCACCCAGGTCTCCTCCCTGCTGTCAGATGCCCTGAGCTCTCTTCCCTGGGCCAGGATCTCTTTCTTTCCCCCCCCAATGTGGCTTTCCTTGGTCTTCCCCGAAGCATGAGAGTCCTGCTTATCTCTGCTTCCCAAATCTGATCTGATCCTCAATTCAAGGAAGCCAGTGAAGAGACCTGAGCCAGCCTCCCTGTGGGAAGGATGCACTGTGGGAGAGGCAGAGTCCCCCCCCCCCCCAAACTCCCAGAGATTGGGAAGGCAGGGCTGGTCTTCTTGGCTCTGAGAATTTGGCCTACAGAGATTTGTTTTTCTTTTCTGTGTGTGTGTGTACATGTGTGTACATGTGTGTATGTGCGTGCACAAGTGTGCTGATCCAGGGGCTTGAACTTAGGGCCTAGACACTGCCCCTGAGCTTTTATGCTCCAGACTAGCATTCTACCATTCTAAGCCACCACTCCATTTCTGGCTTTTTAATGGTTACTTGGAGCTAAGAGTCTCACGGGACTTTTCCCTGCATGGGCTGGCTTTCAACCACGATCCTCAGATCTCAGCCTCCCGATTAGCTAGGATGACAGGTATGAGCCACCTAGCACCCAGCAAGACAAGTTTCTCTTTTCCTTTCCCCTTCTTCTTCTCCCCAAACCTGCTTGGACCCCTCTAGCTCTTTCTATGACCTAGCTATGGCTTCATCCTGCTATTTCCACTCCCACTGACTTCCCTGGCAAGCTGGGCAGTGCTAGGCAGTCGCCAAGGGCATGGAAATACTCATGTCTGGTGGTTTGATCAGCCCCAGCCCACTGGGGCTTCTGGGCATCTCTGACTGACACTGGACTCCTGCAGCAGGTATTCTGTATGAGTCTGGCAGAAGGGAAGAGACTGCTACATTAGAGCATTTCTAGAGAGAAGCACCCAGGCCTACTCTGAGCTTGGAGCACAAAGGCTTGAAAGGAATTTCTGGTTAGACAGGAAGAGGACTCTGCTTTTAGTTTTCAGTGCTTTTCGTGGTTGCTGTTGTTGATCCGCTTCAGATAACTTGCTCCTGTTTGACTCTAGGACTTCATTCTTACCCTGTTGGTTCAGGAAGCCGTTAGTTCCCTGCTCAGGAAAACCACCTCAGGTCTGGCAGGGAGCTATTCTGTTCTAAGCAGGGAGTTAAACTTACTGACTGGTGGGGCTGGGCACCCAGTGACTCACGCCTGCCATCCTAACTACTCAGGAGGCTGAGATCTAAGGATCGTGGTTCAGAGCCAGCCCCAGTGGGAAAGTCCATGAGACTTTTCATCTCCAATTAACCAGCAAAAAATAAATAAACAAAACTAGAACTGGAAAAACAAAAAGCTGGAAGTGGACCTGTGTCTCACGTGGTAGAGCACCAGCCTTGATCAAAAAAGCTGAGGACAGCACCCAGGCCCTGAGTGCAAGTCCCAGTACGGCCCCCGAAATAAAACTTTACTGGTAGGGGCTCCATCTTTGGGTGAGGCTTGGAGAGGGTGTGTTTGCCTGTTTTCTACCCTCCTTCCAACAGAAGTCTACCTGCTTAGGTGGGCTGCTAAACCAAACCTGAGTCGGCTACTTCAGGCTGGCAAAAATCTTAGAAACTTAACACCAGGGTTTTCAGGCCACCGTTAGTGTTCAACCTCTCCCTGCTCCCCCAGCCCAGACCTCTGCTTTCTTTTCCCTCAGTCCCTCTGATAGTTCCAACAGGGCTGTGACCTAGCTGCCAGCCTAGCATCTGTGACTTACTTGTGACCACCTTGAATCAACTTCCTGTCCAGCCTGCCTTTTCTCCTTGATCCTCATCTGTAACGGCTGTGCCTGGCCCTGCCTGGGCAGGAACCATTTATCTGTGTCTGGCCCAGCTTGTTCAGGCTGAGAGGCTTCATCTCCAGGCACCTATGCACTTTCCTGGGAAGCAGGATGGGTGGTTGCGGGGTAGGGGAAGGGGCTGGACACAGATTCATCTCTGCTGGATGATTTGGCTTGGGATTGGGCAAGAAGACCCGGTCTGTTTGGGGGAATCTTGGGGACTGTGGCCAGTCAGTGACCTGCTTTTGCATTCTCTTGGTGCCCACTGCCCTTCCTTATTTCTGGGAGACACAAACCATCCCCTAGCTGGCAGTTGACCTGCCTGAGCCAATGTGTCTGTCTGTGGTAATTAAGTGAACTGTAATAAAGGGGGAAATTTCACCCTGTCCCGTGTTACGTGTCTTCGTGGAGCCTCCCTGAGGGCTGTGGGGCAGAGGGGGTGGGCCTGTGACCTGACACTCATCTGGCATTAGTAACCATGCACTTCTTGCCAGGTTGCTGGTAGCTCATACCCATCATCTTGGCAACTCAGACTTGAGCTCTGAGGATCAAGGTTTGAAGCCAGTCCAGATAGGAAAGTCTGTGAGGCTTGTCTTCAGTGAGCCACCAAAAAGTGCCAAAAGTGGAGGTGTAGCTCAAGAGGTAGAGTGCCAGCCTTGAGTGAAAAGGACAGTACCCAGGCCCCGAGTTCAAGCCCCAGCATGGATACAAACAAGATTCATCTTCAATGAGAAGAGTTTTCCTGCCCAGAACGGCCTAAGCCCCTGGCTTGCTCATGGAGGCCTACCTCTGACATAGCTCCATCCTGCGGTGAATTCTTGGCATGCAGTGCCTGAGTTCTGATCAGTTGGGGGTGGGAGAAAGGAGGCCATAGGGGTGGGGTAAGGTAGGAGAAAGGAGGTCAGAGGAGCTTAGGCCCTGGTGAGAAAACCTGGGCTTTGGGTGGCAAGGTTTCCCCGCCAATGACTACAACTCCCAGAAGGCTGCGCGACCGCATGGCGCAAGAGCCTCTACACTGATTGGGCGGGGGGGTGAGGGGGGTGGGGAAAGCGGCCGAGCTATCGCGATATGTGAGGGTTGTCCCGAGATGCGCCTGGCGCGGGTGAGCGGCGGACGGACCGGGGACGCCGGGTTCCGTCGGGGGGGGGAGGTGGGGGAACGGGAGGGCCCGGGGCGCGCGCGTGCGAGCGCGTGCAGGCCGGGAGGCCTCAGTGTCCCTGCCTGCACCGGCGGGGCCATCGGGCAGGCAGGCGAGGGGCGTGCGCCTGTGCCGCCCTCGGCTGCCCCGTGCTGTCGGGTCTAGTGTAATGGGTTATGTTATTTTTGAAAAATAGCCGATAGATCTTTACATCCCGTGCTTATTTTAAGGTATTTGTGTGTGCGTGCGTGTGCGTGCGTGCGTGCGTGCGTGCGTGCGTGTGCGCTGGCCCCCCGCCCGCAGTCAGTGCTTACACTGTCCCTGGTCTGGTGCTCTACCACTTGAGCCACAGCTCCACTTTTGGCTTTTGGGTGGTTCATTGAAAGGAAGAGTCTCACGAACTTTCCTGCCCCGGCTGGTTTCAAACCTTGATCCTCAGATCTCAGCCTCCTGAGTAGCCAGGATGACAGGCGCGAGCCACCAGCACCTTACTATTATGTAGAAGTTGTGGCTCATGGGGCTGGGAAGGTGGCTCAGTGGTAGAGTGCTTGCCTTGCATGCCTGAGGCCCTGGGTTCGATTCCTCAGCACCATATAAGCAAAAAGAAAAAAGCCAGAGGTGGCGCTGTGGCTCAAGTGGTAGAGCGCTAGCCTTGAGCTGAAGAGCTGAGGGACAGCGCTCAGGCCCAGAGTTCAGGCCCCACGACCAGACCCAAAAAAAAGAAGTTGTGGCTCAGTGGTAGTAGAGTGCTTGCCTAGCATGCATGAAGCCCTGGGTTCCATTCCTCAGTACCACATACACAGACAAAGCCATTAGTGGCACTGTGGCTCAAGTGGTAGAGCCATAGAGGGATAGAGCAAAAGAAGCTCAGGGACAGTGTCCAGGCCCTGAGTTCAAGCCCTAGGACTGCAAAAAAAAAAAAAAAAATTGTGTTTATTATGTAAACAAAGAATCTGGCCCTAGCTGTGGCTTAACTGCCTGGCTAGTGATCTGGAACACTGAGGCTCAGTCATCTCGGCCCTCATTCTTACAGCCCGCCCGCCTGCCAGTTCTTTTTGCTGTGAAAGAGTTCCTAGATGTCAAGTGCCACTGACGCCACTCTAATTAATACTAGCTACTTGGGAGAGTGAAATCTGAAGGATCACAGTTCCAGGTCACAAAAGTGTTTGTGAGACTCCATCTCAGTGGTAGAGACTGGATGTGGTGTGTATCTTCCCTATTATGACAGGAAACAAAATAGGAGGATCACTGTCAGGCCAGAAAAATGAGACCCTCTCAGAAAATAACCAGTCCAAGAAAAGGGTTGGAGATGCGACTGGGCGGTAGATCACTTGACTAACAAGTTCAAGACCCTGAATTCAAATCCCAGCACTGCCAAAAAGACAAAAAAGTTCTCACAAGTATATCAGAGGCCAGCAACATGAGGAACTGCCTACGGATAAACTCAATGTGCAATAAAAGATGGCTTCATTGGTTCATTGGTTTGGAGTTTGATCTTCCAGGGCAAACAAAACTCGTGCCTCACAGTCATACTTCTTTGGACTCAGGTTCAACTGATTTGACCCTGGCTACAGATGCTGGTTAAATGACCTGATTTCTGGTCTCCAAGCTCCCCCTCCCCTCTGGTTTCCAAGCCCCCCCCCCACACCCTTTTTATTAGAAAGGTAGGTGGGCTTGAGTTTTAGTAAAGCCTGCTCAGTACTAAGGAGTGCATTTTTGTTGTTGTTTTATTTTTTGTACCAGCACTGATGGTTGAACTCAGATTCTTGGGTACTTTCCTTTAGCTTTTTTCCACTTAAGGCTCTGCTCTACCACTTGAGCCCTAGCTCCACTTCCAAGCTTGTGGTGACTAATTGAAGAATCTTGACATTCCTACCTAGGCTGTCTTGGAATCATGATCCTCAGATCTCAGCCTCCTGAGTAGGTAGAATGACCGACGTGGCGCCTGGTGCATTTTGAGTCTTATTCTCTGCTGTGGTGGACCACATCAAGGCCCCCACCCCAAGTCTAAGTGATTGTGCTTAGTAATATGAACCCTGGGAATTGAATCAGCTTGACATGGAGAAATTTCAGGGACTAAACAGAGATGCAATTGAGCCTCTGGTTTTGGCAACAATCTCCCTATCTTAGCACCAGATGGCAGGGTGTTGGCAGAGGGGACTCTGGGGGACCAAAAACGTGTCTTGATGTCATACTCTCATGCTCTGGGGAGAAGATGGATGATAGGGTCCAGGAGAGAGAGAGAGAGAGAGAGAGAGAGAGAGAGAGAGAGAGAGAGAGAGAGAGAGAGAGAGAGAGAGAGAGAGAGAGAGTGAGAGAGAGAGTGAGAGAGAGTGTGTAGGTACTGGAGCTTGAACTCAGGCCCTCCCACTTTTGTTTGACTTTTTCACTCAAGTTGGTGATCTACCACTTGCACACTTGTGGCTTTTTTTTTTGTTGGTCGTGGGACTTGAACTCTGGGCTTGGGCACTGTCCCTGTGCTCTTTGGTTCAAGGCGAGCGCTCTACCTCTTGAGCCACAGCGCCACGTCCAGTTTTCTAGTGGTTTTTATTGGAGATCAGAGTCTCACGGACTTTTCTGCCTAAGCTGGCTTTGAACCGCGATCCTCAGATCTTAGCCTCCCGAGTAGCTAAGATTACAGGTGTGAGCCACTGGCGCCCAGCCACTTCTGGCTTTTTGCTAGATAATTGGAGATGAGAATCATGGACTTTTCCCCACCCAGGTGGGCTTCAAAATGCGATCCTCAGATCTCAGGCTCCTGAGTAGCTAGGATGACAGGCGTGAGCCACTGGCCTCTGAGCACATTCCTTTCAAACTCTCACCCTTCTCTCTTTCTCTCTCTCTCTCTCTCTCTCTCTCTCTTTTTCTCTCTCTCTCTCTCTCTCTCTCTCTCTCTCTCTCTCTCTCTCTCTCTCGTGTGTGTGTGTGTGTGTGTGTGTGTGTGTGTGTGGTGGGGCTTGAACTCTGGGTCTGGGTGCTGTTCCTGAGCTTTTCAGTTCAAGGTGAGCATTCTACCACTTGAGCCACAGCACCACTTCTGGTTTTCTGGTGGTTAATTGGAGGTAAGAGTTTCATGGACTTTCCTGCCTAGGCTGGATCCTCAGATCTCAGCCTCCTGAGTAGCTAGGATTGTAGGCATGAGCCACTGGTGCCTGGTCCCTCCTCTTGACTGGAGAAAGTGCTCCAGATCCAGCCTGAATGTCTTCCTGCCCATGAGGTGATCTGGGGGCAGTCACAGTACTTGGCTGTCATTGCTCTGTAACCTGCTGTGGGGTGGCGGGGCAGGGAGGGGACCCCAGCACGGGCGCGCCTAGCATCACCCCCCACTGCCACCCCTGGGATGCTCTCTCTCTGTTGGATGTCTGAATGATGTGTTGCCTCTTTATTCTGCTTTTGATCCCAAATCCTGACTAGACCTAATGGATCCCCCACTTTGCAAACTCCCCGAACTTGAAGCTGCCAAACCCCAACTGCAACCACAGGCCTCCTGTCTGGCTGCCACACCCGGAGCAGAAAGAAAGTTCCATGTTCTTGTGGGTGTCACCGGGAGCGTGGCTGCCCTGAAGTTGCCTCTTCTGGTGTCAAAGCTTTTGGAAATCCCCGGGGTGAGTGTTGTCGCCTGTCACAAGCACGTGCGTGTATGTGTGGTGGCCTCTAAGCAGAGACTCTGCCCCTCCCGTCTGTCCATTTCTGTAATGTGCCTGGCAGCCTTATATGTGGGTGTGTTCACGTTGGGATGGGGAGGAGACAGGCCAAGCACAGTGTAAGCAGAATCTAGGTTAGGTTACAAAGGGGAAAGCAAAGCCAGGTGCTATGAATCAATGCCTGACATCCTAGCTCCTTAGGAGGCTGAGATGTGAGGATTGAGGTTCAAAGCCAGCCAGGGCAAGAAAGTCCCTGAGACTCTTTTTTTGGGGGGGTGGGGGCAGTCGTGGGGCCTGAACTCTGGGCCTGGGCGCTGTCCCTCAGCTCTTCAGCTCAAGGCTAGCACTCTACCACTTGAGCCACAGCGCCACTTCTGGCTTTTTTTTTCTTTTTGCTTATGTGGTGCTGAGGAATCGAACCCAGGGCCTCATGCATGCAAGGCAAGCGCTCTACCACTGAGCCACCTTCCCAGCCCATCCGTGAGACTCTTAAGCTCCAGTGAACCACTGAAAAGTCAGAAGTGGAGGTGTGGATCAAGTGGTAGAGTGCCAGCCTTGAATGAGAAAACACACACCCCTTGCCACTGGATTCTGAACTTTTCTGTTGCTCATGGCTCCCTTTGCTAACATCCCTGCCCTCTTTCCCCCTTCCTTCCCCAGTTCAAAACCAGCCTGGCCAGGAAAGTCTGTGAGACTCTTTTATCTCCAGTTAACCAGCAAAAAAGCTGGAAGTGGAGGTGTGGCCCAAGTGATAGAGCACCAACAGCCTTGAGTGGAAAAGCTAAGGGACAGTGCCCAGGCACTGAGTTCAAGCTTTATTATCAACAGGCACATATATATACAATTCACTTGACAAAGAACCAGAGTGTTCCCTGGGTACTGCTTGTGTTATCCAGCACTAGCTTGGATGGGAGTTGGAGTACATTGTGCAACTGTTGCAGTCCAGGCTTTGCCTGTGTCTGTCCCCCACACCTAACCTGGCGTGGCCAGGAGGCTGTACCTGCTATGGCCAGCAGGGGTCAGTATTCTCTCACAGAGGACCCGTGGGGAGCCCTCACAGGGGCTGGAAAGGTTTATTTAATTTTTCACTTTCTACCAACTTCAGGTTGGGAAAAGCAATAAAGCCGCCAGCTGGGGATGCCAGCCAGGCCAGAGGGGGAAGGGAAGAGGGTCCTTTGGCTTCTCGGAGACGAGGCGCTGTTTTTGGTGAAGGGCCTAACTGCTTGGGCCCAGAACCATTAGTCACAGCTGGCCAGCTAGAGCCTGGGAGGGGGGGGTTGGGGTGTAGCTTTGATACCCCCCCCCCCGCCCCGCACCCCGCCATGCGTTTCCTTTTCCCATAGCCCCCGAGTTTCCGGATGAGTGGATGGGGGCGGGGAGTCCCATCTCAGGAAACAGATGGGCAGCCTCAGAGCTCAGGAGAATGGTGACCCTGCCATTTCCTCCCGGCCCACGCAGTCTGTGTGTGTGTGTGTGCATGCGTGTGCATGCATGTGTATACGTGTGCATACGTGCATGCCTGTGAGGGTCAGGCTGCCTGGACCTGGAGATTCTCCATCTCTTCCCCCTACCCCCAACACACATACACAGGCTTTGGGCCGGGCCGCTGGGAGGATGTCTGTGTATCTGGCCATCTCCCCACTTTCTCCCTCTCCCCTTGAGAGGCCTCCCCTGACTTTGCCTGCCTTTCTCATTTATTATTTACTTATTACTTATTATTATTGCCAATCCTGGGGCTTGAACTCAGGGCCTGGGTACTGTCCCCGAGCCTCTTTGTGCTCCAGGCTAGCACTGTACCACTTGAGCCACAGCGCCACTTGAGAGTTTTTCTGAGTAGTTTATTGGAGATAAGAGTCTCCCAGAGGGCTGGGAAGGTAGCTCAGTGGTAGAGTGCTTGCCTTGCATGCATGAGGCCCTAGGTTCGATTCCTCAGCACCACATAAGCAGAAAAAAGCCGGAAGTGGTGCTGTAGTTCAAGTTCAAGTAGTAGAGTGTTAGCCTTGAGCTGAAGAGCTGAGGGATAGCGCCCAGGCCCAGAGTTCAGGCCCCACGACCGACAAAAAAAAAAAAAAAAAGAGTCTCCCAGACTTTTCTGCCCAGGCTAACTTCAAAGAACTATGATTGATAGATCTCAGCCTTCTGAGTAGCTAGGATTACAGGTATGAGGGTATGAGCCTCTGATGCCTAGCTTTCATTTATTTATTTGGTAGTTGTGCTTTTGTTTGTTTTCGTACTGGAGTTTGAGGGGCCTGGGGCTGCCCCTTAGCTTTTTGGTTGTTGTGTTGGTGTTGGGACTTGAACTCTGGGCCTGGGCCCTGTCTTTGAGCTCTTCAGCTCCAGGCTACTCTACCACTTGAGCCACAGCGCCACTTCCGATTTTCTGGGGGTTCATTGGAGATAAGAGTCTCATGGACTTCCCTCCCAGGCTGGCTTTGAACGGCAATCCTCAGATCTCAGCCTCCTGAGTAGCTAGTATGACCGATGCCCCTTAGCTTTTAAATTTTTTTTCTTTCTCAAGTCTAGGACTCTCCACTTGAGCCATAGCTCTACTTCCAGATCTTTTCAAAATACTTTATAAAATTGTTATTATAAAGGTAATGTACAGAAGGGTTACAGTTACATAAGCCAGGTAAAGAGTACTTCCAGGAGCTGGGAAGGTGGCTCAGTGGTAGAGTACTTGCCTTGCATGCTTGAGGCCCTGGGTTTGATTCCTCAGCACCACATAAACAAAAAGAAAAAGGCCAGAAGTGGCGCTTGTGGCTCAAGTGGTAGAGCGCTCGTCTTGAGCTGAAGAGCTGAGGGACAGCGCCCAGGCCCAGAGTTCAAGCCAATGACCACCACCACCAACAACAAAATCTGTTTAGCGAAGGGAAGCAAACACTCAAACAACCCATTCCAGAGCTTCTTCTCACATTGGTCTTTGAAGATTCTGGATCCCAAAGGTAACCCTCCTAAGCCCTGCGGCTTAGGAGCTGCAGAGGTCTTATGATTGCATGCTAGTCAGGCACGTGGGGAGTGGTAGCTTGTGGGTTAGCTCAGTTTCTGCTTTTTGGCTGGCAGTCTGGCCTTACCGGCAGGTGAGAAAGAAGACTGACACTGTCACCTTTTGGGCAGGTGTCAGCAGGGCCCAGAGCCAGGAGATTTCAAAATGTAAGGAAATCTTTCACTACAGGAGTTGCTGGCTTTGGGCTTAGAGAAGGGTAAATTTCTACACTATTCCTCCAAGCCCACTAAGAGTGAGAAAGGACCTCAGTCATACACAGTGTGTGAAGTAAATGCTGCTTTTCTGAGGACTGTTTATTTATTTAGTGCCAGGAATGGGGCTTGAACTCAGGGCCTAGGCCTTGTACCTTAGCTTTTTCCCTCCAAGTGGCTAGTGTGCTCTACCGCTTGAACGACAGCTCTACTTCTAGCTTTTTACTGGTTTTAATTGGAAGTAAGCGTCTCAGAGAGTTTTCTGGCTGGGTTGGCTTTGAACCGTGATCCTCAGATCTCAGCCCCCTGAGTAGGCTTTCAAGTGTGAGTCACTATGCCTGACTTCTAGTTTATCAGTGTATAGAGAAATTATGAGTGTCCATAGCCCCTAATTCACTCATGAAACTCAACCCTGTGGTTACAGGAGGTTACCACTGCCAGTGTGTGTGTATGACCATGTACGCACGCACGCACGCACGCATGCAGGTTAGTATTTGCGTCCTGGCTGGCCAACAGGCTCTGTTCCCAGATCCGGTGCGTGGCAGTGTCAGCACTGTCACTCACTGCAGGGCCTGACGTCAGAGCTGGGTGCCCTGCGTCACTGGGGCGTGATCGTAGCAGTCACTTCCGCTCCAGAGCCTTCACCAGCCTATGGAGGCCTGGTCCTAGGCCTTGTGCCTAGAAACGCCCGGTGCCCTGTGGCCAGCCAGCATGGGGCCTCCCAAGGGAGCTTTTCCTTGACTGGTGCCCGCCAGGGCTCTGTGCCCAGCATCTGTGCCCAGTGTGGTAACCACCAACCACAGACAAATGTAAGGTTGGTCTGTTCTTTCTTGTGTCTGTCCTGAGGCTTGAACTTAGGGCGTAGGTGCTGTCCCTGAGCTTTTTCACTCAAGGTTGGCATTATGCCACTTGAGCCACATCTTTACTTCCAGCTTTTTGGTGGCTCATTGGAGATAAGAGTCTCGAGGACTTTCCTGTCCGGGCTGGCTTCAAACCATGATCCTCACCACCTACAGAGTCCATAGGATTATAGGCAAGAGCCATAGCACTCGGCCACATCAGGTGTTGGTTTTTTATTGGTGGTGGGGCTTGAACTCTGGGCCTGGACACTGTCCCTCAACTCTTCAGCTCACGGCTAGTGCTCTACCACTTGAGCCACAGTGCCACTTCTGACCTTTTCTGTTTATGTGGAGCTGAGGAATTGAACCCAGGACCTCATGCATATGGGGCAAGCACTCTACCACTGAGCCACCTTCCCAGCCCAGGTTTGGTTTTTGTTTTGTTTTGTTTTGTCTCTGCCAGTCCTGGGGCTTGAACTCAGGACCTGCGTGCTGTCCCTGATCCTCTCTGTGCTCAAAGCTAGTGCTCTACCACTTGAACCACAGCTCCACTCCTGGCTTTTTCTGTTTATGTGGTACTGAGGAATCGAACCCAGGCAAGCAACACTATACCATTAAGCCACATTCTAAGCCCCTGACGTCATGCTTTTTTAATGTGGCAGACCCAAGACCCAGCCCATGGCTCCTCTGAGCTTCTGGCTAAGTGAATGGAGAGAGGACAAAGCCACAGGGCTGATGACTCACACCTAGTGACTTCCCAGGAACTCCAGAAGATGAAGGCTGGGCCTGCCTGCGCCTTGCCTGGGTCTGTGGGGGTGGGGACTGTCAGGGAGGGGCATGGGGAGGATCCAACCATTCCCTGAACTGCAGGTGAGCCGTGTAATTACTGTACAGCCTGTGGGTTAGCCACAGGGTGGTCCGGCTGAACAGCTGGTCTGTGAACCTGAGAGGAAAGCCCTGGAGCAATGGTAACACTCAGGAGAGGAGACCAGACAGAGCCTGGTGGGCGGGGGACCCTGCTGGGGGACAGGAGAGTCAGGGTAGTGCTAAGAGTCCCCCCCCCCCCCCCGCCTTGTACAAAGGCAATATCAGTTTGCCAGTATTTCTGAGCTGGCAATTTTGGAGACGAGAAAGCTGGGAGTAGAGGGCTGGGAACAGAGCTTAGTGGTAGAGTGCTTGGAACCCTGGGTTCCATTCCCCAGTACCATATACACAGAAGAAGCCACAAGTGGCCCTGTGGTTCAAGTGGTAGAGTGCTAGCCTTGAGCAAAAGAAGCTCAGTAATAGTGCCCAGGTCCTAAGTTCAAGCCCCAAGAATGGCCAAAAAAAAAAGGAGTAGATAAAGATGAACCCAGCCAGGTGCTGGTGGCTCCCACCTGTAATCCCAGCTACTCAGGAGGCCGAGATCTGAGGATTTCGGTTCAAAGCCAGCTCAGGAAGAAAAGTCCATGAGACTCTTATCTCCAAGAAACCACCAGAAAACTGGAAGTGGCACTGTGGCTCAAGTGGTAGAGCACTTGCCTTGAGCTGAAGAGCTGAGGGACAGCACCCAGGCCCAGAGTTCAAGCCCCATGTCCAACAGAAAGAAAAGAAAAGAAAAAGATAAACCCACAGTGAGTGTTCTTTTCTGTTTGTTTAATTGTGTTTTTGGCAGGGAAGTCAAATCATACTGTTGAGAGGATTAGAGGTGAGGAGGGACCAAAAAAGCACCAGAGTGAAATCAGCCATGAGTAAGCAAGCTACGATCTCCTGCCCTCCTCATTGTTGCTGGAAAAAAAAAAGCACAGAATGTACCAAGTGCTTGCCATCTGAGCTACTCAGGAAAGTGGAGATGTGGAAGATCCAAGTTCAAAGCCAGCCCTCAGCAGGAAAAATCCCTAAGAGTCTCACCTTTTGATTAGCCAGCCAAAAGCCAAAAATGGAGCCATGGCTCAAGTGGTAGAGCACCAGCCTTGAATAACAACAACAACAAAATGCTATGAGACAATGCACAGACCTCGAGTTCAAGCCCCAGTACTGACACAGAAGAAAAGTAGGATGAAGGATGTGATCTGTGCTGAGGTCACAGATTTGTAGTTGGTGGCCTTGGGGATATACAGGAAACAACATCCGAGGGCCAGGGCCCGGGGGGGGGGGGGGGGGGGAGGGGGAGAGGGGGGCGCTGCTGTCTGTTTATCAAAGAGGTGAGGGAGGGCAGGGCCACACATTTCTACAGACAGGGTGCCAGTAAAAGACCCATCAAAGCAAGTTTAGGTCTTGGAGCTGAGACAAAACTTTTTTTTTTTTTTTTCCGGTTGCTTGTAGAGCTTTAACTCAGGGCCTGGGTCCTGTCCCTGAGCTTTTTTTTTGTTGTTGTTCAAAACCAGCGCTCTACCATTTTGAGCCACAGCTCTACTTCCAGGTTTTTGGTGGTTCAGTGGAGATCAGAGTCTCCCAGACTTTCCCCGCCTGGGCTGGCTTTGAACCTTGATCCTCAGATCTCAGTCTCCTGAGTGTCTGGGATTACAGGGGCGCTGGTGCTAGGCTCTTATTTATTTATTTTTTTGTAAGCTAGCATTAGCATTGTTTTTTCCTGGGAGTCTTCAGTCACCTCTAAGTGTCTATTTGTTTATTTAATCTTGTTCTTTTGCTTACAAATATCTGCTACTCTGGCTGTGCCTATTTGGGTGTGAAAGCTTCTTGGAAACACTTATCTTCCTTGCTGGGAATGAGATGTTCGGTTGGGAGCTCTGGGAATTAGATTTCCTTCCCTGCCCACCATACTTCCAGAGTCATTTGGGCTTTCCAGAAAAGACTTCACCCAACTCCCACTGAGAAGACCCAGTGTTGTTAGGTCCAAGGAAAGGGAAGAGAACTTGGATCTCTGTAGATCTGGGCAGCTATTCTAGAACTGGTGTCTGCCACAACTTGCAAAGTTGAACAACTCAGCCTCGTGCAGAGTGGAAGATGCAGGTGCCCTCTGGCTGTTAGGCTGGAGGCTGCGGCCGCACTGTGGAGTCGAGCCTGCCCTTGGCCTCTGTTTCCACCTGCACTCCTAGGCCCTCTTTGAATCATCCAACACACACCCTGAGCCTTTCCTGCCTCTTTGACCCCCATGGGTTCCTTTCTTCTCTCTTTCTCTCTTTTTTTTCTTTTATTGCCACTTGTGGGGCCTGAACTCTGGGCCTGGGTGCTGTCCCTCAGCTCTTCAGCTCAAGCCTAGCGCTCTACCACTTGAGCCACAGTGCCACTTCCGGCTTTTTCTGCTTATGTGGTGCTGAGGAATCGAACCCAGGGCCTCAGGCATGCAAGGCAAGCGCTCTACCACTGAGCCACTTCTCAGCCCCATGGGTCCCTTTCTTAGTCTATAATCATCTAATCTGACCTCATCTCCCCTCACTGGCTAATGCTTTTTTATTTACTTATTTATTTTGTGCCAGTCCTGAGGCTTGAACTCAGGGCCCAGGCACTGTCCCTGAGCTTTTTCACTCAAGGCTAGTGCTCTCCCACATTGAGCCACAGCTCCACTTAGGGTTTTCTGGTGGTTTGTTAGAGATAAGAGTCTCATGGACTTTCCTGCCCAGGTTGGCTTTGAACCCTGATCCTCAGATCTCAGCCTCCTGAGCAGCTGGGATGATAGGCAGGAGCCGCCAGCGACTGCCTTGTGGTTCTTTTAGCTCATAGCGCATCCCTCTCTGCCTCCCTTTTATTTTTATTTTTTTCTCTTGGTGACAGCTGGAAGTCACAGTGGTGACAACAGAGAGAGCCAAACATTTCTACAGCCCCCAGGATGTCCCGGTCGCCCTCTTCAGTGACGCTGATGAATGGGAGGTCAGTACGGGCCACCCCCTGTCCCCCAGAGTGGCTGAGTCCCATCAAATTCCTCGTCCGCCCTTCCCCAGCCCAATAGGACACAATGTGTGCAGCCCAGGGGCCTGGTGGCTGGAGCAAGCAGACACGCTGGCCTGGACTCCGTGGTCAGGGGCCATCTGGGCCGAGGCGATGAGGAAAACATCTGTCTCACTTCTGGCCCGAGGGAGCACCCCACCCCCCGTCCCTCGGTCCACACCCCCACTGCACAGCCCAGCTCTGGCCCCGTGCCCTGAGGCTCAGTGTCCTTGGCTTTATCTAGGCTGGTGAGACCACAGGCCAGCGGCGTTCCCACCCGCCTGGCCCACGTGGGGCCCAAGAATCTCCCTTCCCACGGCTGGCTGCCGGGCTCGGCCAGGCCTGCAGCAGCCGCAGCCGCAGCCGCCGCAGCCTGCGAGGCCTTTTCTATAAAAAATAAACCAGTCTCAGCCTTGAACACTGCTGGCCTGGCCTCCCGTCCCCACCCCCTCCGTTTCTCACTGTCCCAGAGTCCTTCCCCCCCAGCCTGGACGACACCAGCATCCGCCCCAAGCAGACAGGCCAGGAACTCCCTGCCAGATGGCAGCTCTCAAGAAAAAAAAAAAAAAAAAACCCAACCCTAAAGGGAGAGAGACAAGAGGCGCTTGTTCCCCTCCGGCCTGGCTTATGTCAGGCTGCTGGCTCAAGCGCTATGGCTCGCTGGCGTAAGCCATAGAGAAGGTGGGCATGGCAGAGGGCGGGGGACGGGGGGGGGATGCTCCCACAGGTCCCCCACCCCCCTTCCCTTTCTCTGCCAGATGTGGAAAGGCCGCTCCGACCCCGTGCTCCACATCGACCTGCGCAGGTGGGCAGACCTCATGCTGGTGGCGCCCCTGGATGCCAACACGCTGGGCAAGGTGGCTGGTGGCCTCTGTGACAACCTGCTGGTGAGCCACGCTGGGGCCCTCCCCCTCCCCCGGGCTCCCACGGGGACAGCTGGGCCCCCCACCCCCCACCAGCACACCTGCTCTTGTGTTACCTGTGCCAGCAAGGGGCAGGAGTAGAGCCCGGGTCCCATGCCCGCCTTGGTGCCCACCCTTTACCCCTGCCTGCCTTCCTCCCTAGTCCTTTCAGCCACTCTGTTTCCCTCCTGCCCTTCCCTTCGGCTTGCCCTTTTCCCACCAGGATGGATCTCACACACACATCTGTCTCTTGTAGCCTTAGCCCCAGGGCCCAGCCTCAGGGTCTCTGTGTTAGGAAGGAATGAGGGTTGGTTGCTGATCCCTGGGTGGCAGAAGAGTCCAGTTGCACTAACTAGGGATTTGGTGTAGGCCTGAGAGGCTGCCTTAAAGAGGTTCCTTTTTGGAGGCTGGGAAGGTGGCTTAGTGGTAGAGGGCTTACCTAGCATGCATGAAGACTCTGGGTTCGATTCCTCAGCACCACAGACACAGAAAAAGCCGCAAGTGGCGCTGTGGCTCCAGTGGTCCAGTGCCAGCCTTGAGCAAAAGAAGCTCAGTGCCCAGGCCCTGAGTTCCAGCCCCAGGCCTGGCAAAAAAAAAAGAAAAAAAGGTCCTTTTAAAAATTTTTTTATAATTTGCTGTCAGTACTAGGGCTTGAACTCCTTTCTTAGCTTTTTCTACTCAAGGGTGGCGCTCTACCCCTTGAGCCACACCTCTACTTCTTTTTGCTGGTTCATTGGAGATAAGCATCTGAGAAGACTTCCCTGCCTGGTCTGGTTTTGTTGAATAGCGATCCTCAGAACTCAGCCTCCTGAGCCACCGCACCAAGCCTGAGGGGTGGCTAGAAGCTGGGCCTGCTTCCTCCCATCAGGTTGGCTCTTGCTCGGGCCTCTGCCCTTGGCCGCCCAGGCCCTGGCCCCTTGTGTTTGTGCTACACAAGCAATCAAATCCAGAAGAAAAGGCCAATTCCTGGGGTGGCTGGCCTGACTTAAGGCCCTGACTCCCTCCAGACTGAGATCGGCTATCTGCACCACAGGGCAGGAACTTCCCCCCCCCCCCAGGTGTCGGACACAGTGGCCCCACAGTACCTGTGGGTCGAGGGAAGCGATTTCCTCCCCCCCATCCCACTGCCAGCCAGTCTTCAGTCTGTGCAGGAAGTGGGGAGCTCTTGAGACAGAGAAGTGGGGGTGGGGGAGGGGAATATGTGGGGAGGCAGACACCCCAGGAGGCAGAGGTCTAGGGCTCTGCTGTGGGCCATTTGCTGTGTTCTGAGAATCCCCAACCCATGCCGGGTGCCAGTGGTGCACACCTGTCATCCCAGCTACGCAGGAAACTGAGATCTGAGGATCCTGGTTCAAAGCCAGCCCGGGCAGGAAAGTCCATGAGGCTCTTATCTCCAATAAACCACCAAAAAGTTGGAAGTGGAACTGTGGCTCAAGGGGTAGAGCGCTAGCCTTGAGCAAAACAGTTCAGGAACGGTGCTTAGCCCTGAGTTCAAGCCCCAAGACCAGCATACACATACACACACACACACACACCCCACATTAAAAAACTAGCTCACCCCTGGACTCTGTCTCTGTCTCTGTCTCTGTCTCTCTCTGTCTCTCTCTCTCTCTCTCTCACACACACACACACACACACACTCTCTCTCTCTCTCTTTCTCTCTCTCTCTCTCCCCGGGCTCTTCTAAATATGTTCCTGGCTTCTGCAAAAGGGGCAGGTGGCCCCGAGCCAAGAGGAAGTGTGACTAAAACCGTCCCGCTCATAGCCCGGTTGCTACATTGAGAGGCCTTGGTGGGAAACCAGCACTGGTGTCTGGGATGACGCAGGCAGCCAGGTCCCGGGGCTGTGCGCGTGCACACGCAGGCGGGCGCCGAGGGACGGCCGCGGCCCAGGCCTGAACATGGCATGGTTGTTCACCCTGCCCTTTCCTTTTCCCAGCTGGTCTCCATTCTGAGGAAGTGGGGGTTCCGGCTCTCTTCTTTCCAGGGGCTCCTGCCTAGAAGGACGTGCCAGATGCCATTAGACTATTAGACCACATGGGAGCTAATTCCTTCCTTCCTTCCTTCCTTCCTTCCTTCCTTCCTTCCTTCCTTCCTTCCTTCTTCCTTCCCTCCCTCCCTCCCTCCCTCCCTCTCTGCTTCCCTGAAGCTGTGGCCCTGGCATTAAAAAATTCATCAGAGGAGTTGGAGGCGTGGCCCAGGTGGTAGAGCACCAGGCAGTGAGTGAACGCATCATGTTGGGTGTGAGCCCCGGGCTTCGTGGGACTGTCCCGTGGAGAATGGCGCCGGGGTGGGCTCTGAGCCCGCAGGACCGGCTGGGCACTCGCGCTGCTGGTGCCATCTGTGAGGACAGGGACACCAGCTGCCTTATAGAATCCCCCTGAGGGTGGGAGAGAATGCATTTGTCCTGTATCTGACCTTTGTGCCACTCCTGGGGCTTGAACTCAGGGTCTGGACGTTGTCTCTTGAGTTTTTGCACTCAAGGCTGGCGCTCTACATACTTGAGCCACAGCTCCACTTCCAGCTTTTGGCTGGCTCCTTGGAGATAAAGAATCTCACGGACTCTTCCCTGCATGGGCTGCCTTTGAACCGTGATCCTCTGATCTCAGCCTCCTGAGTAGCTAGGATGACAGGCCTGAGCCTCGCTGTTCACGTTGAGCATTTGTGCTCTAACTCGCCTGCCAACTACACAGCTTGCCAGACGCTCCGAGGCCAGGCTGCTCCTACCCGGAAATGTCAGGTGGAGAAGGCTCAGGCTGTGCGGGAGGATGGATGGCCAGGTGGTGGGGGGACTTGGAGGGCCAGGGAGGGGTTGCAGGCAGGCCAACAGTGCCCGTCAGCACCCACTGCCCCCCCCTTCTTTGCAGACCTGTGTCATCCGTGCCTGGGACCGCAGCAAGCCGCTCCTCTTCTGCCCCGCCATGAACACGGCCATGTGGGAACACCCCATCACCGCCCAGCAGGTCGGCCAGCTCAAGGCCTTTGGCTACCAGGAGATTCCCTGTATAGCCAAGAAGCTGGTGTGTGGAGATCAAGGTGGGCATCGTGCCAGGCTCCTGGTGCCAGGCCTGGAAAGGGCTGTGCTTTGTGGTCGCCTCTGACATTTATTTTGTTTTAGTGCCAGTACTGGGACTTGAACTCAGGGCCTCATGTGCTCCCTTAGTTTTTGTTTTTTTTTTGCCAGACCTGGGACTTGAATTCTGGGCTTGGACGCTGTCCCTGAGCTCCTTTCACTCAAGGCTAGTGTTCTACCACTTGAGCCACGGCACCACTTCCAGCTTTTTCTGTGATTAATTGGAGATAAGAGTCTCACAGACTTTCTTGCCCTGGCTGGCTTTGGACCCTGAGCCTCAGATCTCAGCCTCCTGAGTAGCTAGGATTACAGGTGTGAGTCACCAGTGCTCAGCCTGTGTGTGTGTGTGTGTGTGTGTGTGTGTGTGTGTGTGTGTGTGTGTGTGTGTGTGTGTGTGTGTGTGAATGTGAATTCTAGGGCTTGAACTCAGGGCATAGGTGCTATCCCTACACTTTTGTGCTCAAGGCGAGCACTCTACCACTTTGGGCCACAGCTCTATTTCTGATTTTCTGGTGGATCATTGAAGATAAGAATTTCCTGTATGGGCTGGGAAGGTGGCTCAGTTGTAGAGTGCTTGCCTTGCAATGCATGACCGGACCAAAAAAAAAAAGAATTTCATGTACTTTCCTGCCCAACCTGGCTTTGAACCGCAATCCTTAGATTTCAGCCTCCTGAGTAGCCAGGATTACAGGTGTTAATCACCAGTGCCCAGCATAGTTTTGTGTGTGTGTGTGTGTGTGTGTGTGTGTGTGTGTGTGTGTGTGTGTGTGTGTGTGTGTGTATGTGTGTGTGTACCCATATTGGGGCTTAAACTCTGGGTCTTGTATTTTTTAGTGAAAGCTCATGCATAGTTTACTGCTTTAGCCACAGCTCTACTTCCAGTTTTCTTTCTTTTTTCTTTTTCTTTTTTTTTTTTTTTGTCAGTTTTTGGGCTGAACTCAGGGCCTAAGCACTGTCCTTGAACCTCTTTGTGTTCAAGGTTAATGCTGAGGTACAGCACCACTTCCATTTGTGTGTATGTGTGTGTGTGTGTGTGTGTGTGTGTGTGTGTGTGTGTGTGTGTGTTTTGTGACTGGTTAATTGGAGATAAGAGTCTCATGGAGACTCTTCTACCTGGGCTGGCTTCCAACCGAGATCCTCAGATTTCATCCTCCTGAGTAGGACTACAGGCATGAGCCACCTGTACCCAGCTGGGATTTTGTGTGTGTGTGTGTGTGTGTGTGTGTGTGTGTGTGTGTGTGTGCGCGTGCGCGTGTGCGCGTGCATGTGTGTGTGCATGCGCACGTGTGCACATGCATGTGTGTACTGAATTTGAACACTGGGCCTGTGTTCTTGCTTAGCTTTCTTTGCTCAAGGCTAATGCTTTACCATTCAAAACTCTCACAGGGGGCTGGGAAGGTGGCTCAGTGGTAGAGCGCTTGCCTTGCATGCATGAAGCCCTGGGTTCAATTCCTCAGCACCACAAAAGAAAAAAGAAAAAAGCCAGAAGTGGCGCTGTGGCTCAAGTGGTAGAGCGCTAGCCTTGAGCTGAAGAGCTGAGGGACAGTGCCCAGGCCCAGAGTTCAAGCCCCATGACCGACAAAAAAAGAAAAAAGACTCTCAGAGCCTTTCCTGCCCTGACTGGCTTCAAACCACGATCCTCAGCTCTTAGCCTCCTGAGTAGCTGGGTTTACAGGTGTGCGCCACTGGCACCTGACACATTGTGGTATTTTGTAATATTGGCCAAAGCAATTATTATTATTATTTTTTTTTTGTTGGTCGTGGGGCTTGAACTCTGGGCCTGGGCGCTGTCCCTCAGCTCTTCAGCTCAAGGCGAGCGCTCTACCACTTGAGCCACAGCACCACTTCCGGTTTTCTGGTGGTTTATTGGAGATAAGAATCTCACAGACTTTCCTGCCCGGGCTGGCTTTGAACTGTGATCCTCAGATCTCAGCCTCCTGAGTAGCTAGGATGACAGGCGTGAGCCACCGGTGCCCGGCTTGGCCAAAGCAATTCTGTGAGCTCCACTCTGCTGCCTGGATCATGGGAATTACTTCCTGCCTCTCAGGCGGTTAGGGTAAAAGGAGACCCCGAGTGGTGTGCTGGGCGGAGCCGGGTGGAGCCTGGCCTGCATCATCACTGGTGATGAGACTCGACTTCCCAGGCCTGTCCTGGGGTATCTTGGGAGGGGTGTCGTGGGTCTGGCTGGGGCAGGGCTGGACCTGACCTCCCTCGTCCTTGGGCCCTGACTCAGGGCCTGGGGGGTGACTTGGAGAGCTCTGGGAGGGGGCTGGGGGCGGCGGTGGGTGGTGTTGGTCCCCCCTGGTCGGCTAGTCCTTAGCCACAGCAGAATTTCCCCTCCAGGTCTGGGGGCCATGGCTGAGGTGGACACCATCGTGGCTCAGGTGAAGGAGGTCCTCTCGCAGCAGGGTTGATTTGGGACGTCCGTCTGAGCACAGCAACGGATGTCAAGACAAACGTGCCTTGGGTCTTGGGTTCGCCGCAGAGCAAGTGTCTGGGGCCCGGGCTGGAGCTTCTCCAGAGCCTGACCTCTCCCTGCTTCCGCTGGACCCCATGCCCAGGCCCCGCTAAGCCTTTCACTAGGCCATGCCCACTTCCAGATGCTCCCCCATCTCTTACCAGGTCAGCCCTAGGGCTTAGCACAGGGGAACAGGCTGCCGGGTGCTCCTGGGAATTGCTTTCAGAAATACCCTCGCTAACCAGGCGCTAGTAGCTCACACCTGTAATCCCAGCTACTCAGGAAATTGAGATCTGAGGATCACAGTTCAAAGCCAGCCTGAACAGGAAAGTCTGTGAGACTCTTATCTCCAATGAACGACTAAAAAGGATGGGAGTGGCGCTGTGGCCCAAGTGGTAGAGCACTGACTTTGCACAGAGGAAGCTCAGGGACAGTGCTCAGGCCCTGGGTTCAAGCCCCAAGACTGGCACAAAAACAAAAATAAAATGAAGGGACAATGCCCAGGCCCTGAGTTCAAGCCCCAGGACTGGGCCCCCCAAAACACCATTCTTGGAGACCCCTTGTGAGGCAGACCCTGACCGGATCTTGGAGCCTCTGCCCTTTAACAGGATGCCCAGGTGAGCATGCCCGCAGGAAGTCTGGGATACTGCAGGATTCTCACCTCTCCTAAACCACGCTGTGAAATGGAGTGTCCAGAAATAAAGAAAAGTGACATTTCAGAGGAGTCTGACCCTCCTTCATAACCCGTGCGTGGTCTTCCTTCAGAGAGCACTGCCAGGCGAGGCTGGGGACGGGTCTGAGCTGACATATGAACACACATAACGTGGATCGTAAGGACAAAGAGCTCTGATGACAGAGCTCCCGGTTCAAATCCCAGCTCTGTTACATCCCAGCAGTGGGCCTTGGCTAAAACTCCTGCCCTTTCTGACCTTCACGGTCCACAGCTGTGGGCAGTACTGTGGTCCTTAACCCCACCCCACCCCCGACACACACACACAGCTGTTGAGATGTCTGAGTGAGGAAATGCGTGCAAAATGCAGTTCTCTCCTGGGTAGATCCATTCCAGTGGGGAGGGCTGCTATCCTCATGGCAGCCAGGAAACAGAGGACTGGAAGGGGCAGGGCCAAGACACTACCAAAGGCCCGCCTCTCAAGGATCACTTCCTGCCCAGCTCTACCTTCTACTGTGTGTGTCTGTGTGTGAGTGCGCGCGCATGTTCATAAACGCGCCTGCCCACATACATGCAAACACACACACATGCCAGTAGTAGGACTTGAACTCAGGACCTTGCAATATCACTTTGCTCTTTCCTTCAAGGCTGACTACCATTTGAGCCAAATCTCCACTTTCTGGCTTGTTGCTGGTTCATTGGAGATAAGTTTCACAGACTTTCCTGCCCAGACTGGCTTCAAACCCCAATCCTCTGATCTCAGCCTCTAGAGTAGCTCGGATTGTGAACGTAAGCCACCAGTGCCTGGCTTACTAGTGATGATTTTCAAAAATACATGGGGATGGGAAGGTGGCTCAGTAGTAGAGTGCTTGCCCTGCATGCATGAAGACCTGGGTTCGATTCCTCAGCACCACATAAGCAGAAAAAGCCAGAAGTGGTGCTGTGGCTTAAGTGGTAGAGTGCTAGCCTTGAGTTGAAGAGCTGAGGGACAGCGCCCAGGCCCTGAGTTCAGGTCCCACAACCAACCAAAAAAAAAAACAAAGCAAAAGAAACCGGAAGTAGTGCTATGGCTCAAGTGGTAGAGCGCTCCCCTTGAGCTGAAGAGCTGAGGGACAGCACCCAGGCCCAGAGTTCAAGCCCCATGACCGGAAAAAAAGAACCCCCCCCAAAAAAATTTTATTCCATCTTCATAAAAATTTCTATATGACTAGGACATAAAATATACAGGACTCTAGGTGTTCACACACAGTGAGACCAAAGGAGGACACATTTAGGAATACAAATGCGCCATGTCTATGTGTCTCTCACCATATAAAATAATATTTATGGAAATGGAAGCTTTTTCTTTTTTGCTGTTTTTGCTTTCTGTCTTGTCCATTTATCTGTTGTTGGAAGGGTAATGGGGGACACAGAAATGGAGGGGCAGGGGCTGGGAAGGTGGCTCAGTGGTAGAGCGCTTGCCTTGCATGCATGAGGCCCTGGGTTCGATTCCCCAGCACCACATAAGCAAAAAAGGAAAAAAAAGCCGGAAGTGGGAAAAAAAAAGAAATGGAGGGGCAACGGGCGAATACAGTAGGGGTGCTCACTGGACACTGGAAAATGAACCACTCAACTTGTGGGTGGGGACAAGAGGGGAAAATGGAGAGAGAGAGGGAAGGGGGGGACACTGTCCAAAAATAAACACACTTTTGTCGGTCTTGGCGCTTGAACTCTGGGTCTGGACACTCCCTCAGCTCTTCAGCTCAAGGCAAGTGCTCTACCACTTGAGCCACAGCACCACTTCTGGTTTTCTGGTGGTTCATTGGACATAAGAGTCTCATGGACTTTCCTACCTGGGCTGGAATTGAACTGCAATCCTCAGATCTCAGCCTCCTAAGTAGCTAGGATTACAGGCATGAGCCACCAGCGCCTGGCAAGAAATGTGCTGTTTACCTGACATACCTAACTGTAATCCTTGTGTACATCACCTTTATAGGAAGAATTTTTTAAAATGTTTTTAAATTCTATGTGAACAGTACCAAGAACCAACCAGCACTAGTGGCTCACACCTATAATCCTAACTACTCCAGAGGCTCATATCTAACAATTGAGGTTCAAAGCCAGCATTGGCAGGAAAGAAGGCCGTGAGACTCATCTCCAGTGAGCCACCAGAAAACCAGAAGTGGTGCTGTGGCTCAGTTGTAGCGTGCTACCTTTGAGCAAAAGATCTCAGGGACAGCATGTGGGCCCCCAGTTCAAGCCCCACGACCAGCAAAAATAAATAAAAAGCATTTGTGTCTGAAATGCACACTCGTACTGCTTTTCAGCCTGGAGCTCTTCGAGGCTGCTGTGGCTACCCCTGGGAGAGAGGCCTAGGCCTCCAAGCCCGGCCCCAGCCTCCTCCCTGGGCAGACTCCACACACCCCCCCCTGTACTGGGACTTGAACCCAGGACCTCTTGTTTGCCTTTTGCTGCTCACGATGGATATTCAGAGTCACTTGCCGCCAGACCTATACCCTCAGCTCTCTGCTGGTTCATTGGTGAGAAGATGTCTCATAGACTTCTTGCCTGGGATGGCTTCACACCTCGATCCTCAGGTCTCAGCCTCTTGAGGAGCTGGGATTCCAGGCGTGAGGTACCAGTGTCTGGCCTAACTCACCTGGCTGAGTCCTTGGGGTGCCTTTAGAGGGTCCCCGGTGCCATCTCTGGAAAGCCTTCCTTGGCCAACTCAGGCTGGATGAGGACATCCTCACCTTCTTCATCTTCCTGTCCTGGCTTATTTGGTGTTCTTTCATTGAGATCTCTTGGCGAGCAGCTACTGCCAGTACAGGACCCAACAAGCCTTTCCACTCGACATTTATTGCACTGACCAAAAGAGAAAGGGAGGGAGGGATCCGAGGGATTGGGGGATGGGAGGGTTACCTTCCAGTCCTTTCTGAGCAAGCAAAACACCTGGGGATTGTAAAAGCAAAGACGGACTAAGTTTGACTGCAGAACAATAGCCCCAAGGCAAGGCTAAAAGGCTGGGTTGTAAAGTGGCTCATGTGGTGTAATGCCTGTCCAGCAACTGATAAGGCCGTGAGTTCAAGCCCCAGTGCCACCACAAAAACCAACAACAAAAAGTCACATTTTCCCAACAACTAGGATAATTAACTGTAGTTCTTTTTTTTTCCCCCCTCCAGTCCCAGGGCTTAAATTCCAGCCCTGAACACTGTCTCTGAGCTGCTTTTTTGCTGAAGGCTACTCTACCACTTGAGCCACAGTGCCACTTCCAGCTTTTTCTGTGTATGTGGTACTGAGGAATCGAACCCAGGGGTCTCATGCATGCTAGGCAAGTACGCTACCACTGAGCCACCTTCCCAGCCCCCCCCCTTTTTTTTTCTTTCAGTTGTGAGGCTTGCACTCTGGGCCTGGGCGCTGTCCCTCAGCTCTTCAGCTCAAGGCGAGCGCTGTACCGCTTGGGCCACAGCACCACTTCCGATTTTCTGATGATTAATTGGAGATAAGAGTCTCTTGGATTTTCCTGCCCAGGCTGGCTTTGAACTGTGATCCTCAGACCTCAGCCTCCTTAGCTCTAACTGTAGTTCTTAAAGGACTGATTCCATTAATGCTTTGGGATCTTTTATCTATTGGAGTGTTTGAGACCAAGTTTTGGTGTGTGGCCCAGGCTGCCTATGAACCCACAATCCCCTGCTTCAGCCTTCCACATATGCTGGGACTACAAGTACATGCTACTGAAGCAGGAGAGACTAGGGAAAACGAGGCAGAGGCTCCAGGAATTGAAAAATGTTCCCTTAAGCTTAAAGCTTAAAGATTAAGGGAACATTTTAGGGGAAATGAAGCAGGATAGACTAAGAAAATGAAGTATGGTCAGTTGATAGCCAATACAGGAGATATGCATTCATGTCCTTCCCTGAAGATTAAGGGAACAGGGCTGGGAATGTGGTTTAGTGGCAGAGTGCTTGCCTGGTTCCATTCCTCAGTACCACATACACAGAAAAAAATCAGAAGTAGTGCTTTGGCTCAAGTGGTAGAGTGCTAGCCTTGAGCAAAAGGAGCTCAGGGGCAGTGCCCAGGCCCCAAGTTCAAGCTCTAAACCTGGGTAAGAATAATAAAAAAAAAAAGATTAAGGGAACAAATCATTTAGGGGAGAATGATGCAGGATAAATGGAGGAAAATAAGGCCTGCAGAAGGTAACTCAGAACCATAGTATTTAGAAACATAGAAGGACCAGCTATGTTCCAAAGGAAAACAATAGACGGCATTCCTCAGCCCCCACAAAGTGAACATTTGTGTGGCAGGGTGTGTGCTTTTCTGAGAAAAATGCTTCCCCCAAACAGTAAGCAACCTCCAACCCAAAATGCAGACAACATGAGCCTTCCTTATCTCAATGGTAAGTGTTTAGTTCTGTGGCAGGATGCATTCTTACCAGGAGAGAATGCCAAGGCGTCTCGAAACTCAGAAAGTAATACCAGGAGTGATCTGAGCAAAAACAAAGCACCTGTCTGCACAACTTTATTTTTTTTTATTTTTTGGGTCCAGTTGTGGGGCCTGAACTCTGGGCCTGGGCGCTGTCCCTCAGCTCTTCAGCTCAAGGCTAGCGCTCTACCACTTGAGCCACAGTGCCACTTCCGGCTTTTTTCTTTTTGCTTATGTGGTGCTGAGGAATCGAACCCAGGGTCTCGAGCATGCAAGGCAAGCGCTCTACCACTGAGCCACCTTCCCAGTCCCATGTCTACACAACTTTAAAGCCAGACCCCCTGCCTTTACCATTTAAACACCCCTGACAGCCAAGGGGCTGTGTGTATGTCTCTCCTGGAGAGCACCCACACTTTGTTAGAGCACACCCCAGCCTTTCTGCTTGTCTGCTTGCTTGCTCAGTTGATAAGTTCCGCCAAGTTTTCTTTTCTTTTTGTCAGTAGTGGGGCTTGAACTCTGGGCCTGGGTGCTGTCCTTCAGCTCTTCAGCTCAAGGTGAATGCTCTACCACTTGAACCACAGTGCCACTTTCAGTTTTTTGGTGGTTTATTGGAGATAAGAGTCTCATGGCTTTCCTGCCCCGGCTGACTTTGAACCACAATCCTCAGATCTCAGCCTCCTGAGTAGCTCAGATTACAGGTGTGAGCTATCGGCCTCCAGCTTCACCAAGTTTTCTTACCATTGTGACTTGTTCAGAAATTCTTATTCCATGATTAAAGGGAAACTTCACTAAACTTCACCTGTGTCTGGTGAATCTACTACACTTGGTTCTCCCCCCGCCCCCCCTGACCTTTTGATGGTGCTGGGGATCAACTCAAGACCTTTTTTTTTTTTTTTTTTTTTTTGCCAGTCCTGGGGCTTGAACTCAGGGCCTGAGCACTGTCTCTGAGCTGTTTTTGCTCAAGGATAGCACTCTACCACTTGAGCCACAGCGCCACTTCCAGCTTTTTCTATGTATGTGGTACTGAGGAATTGAACCCAGAGCTTCATGCGTGCAAGGCAAGCACTCTACCACTGAGCCACCTTTCCAGCCCCCAGGACCATTTTTGTGCCCGACAAGTGCTCTGTCACTGAGCTACATCCCCAGCCCAGTCCCTAACACGGGGTGAGCTGCACTGATTAGAAAAAGGCCAGGAGTACAAAAGGGGAGTAAAAAGAGTTCACGTTAAAAACAAAAGCAGGCTGGGAAGGTAGCTTAGTGGTAGAGTGCTTGCCTAGCATGCATGAAGCCCTGGGTTTGATTCCTCAATACCACATACACAGGAAAAGCTGGAAGTGGTGCTGTGGCTCAAGTGATAGAGTGCTAGCCTTGAGTAAAAGAAGCTCCAGGACAGTGCCTAGGCCCTGAGTTCAAGCCCCAGGACTGGAAAAAAGAACTAATAAAAATAAAACAAAGCAAAATCAAACAGGCTCACACCTGTTATCCTAGCTACTCCAGAGGTTGAGATCTGAGGATCAAAGTCTAGCGCCAGCCCCAGCAGGAAAACCCAGGTAGACTCTATGTCCAACGAAGCAGGAATAAAAAGCTGGAAGTGGAAGTGTGGCTCAAGTGGTAGAGCACCAGCCTTGAGGGGAAAAAAAAAGCTAAGGGAAAGCATCCAGGCTCTGAGTTCAAGTCACACACACACACACACATACACACACACACACACACACACACACACACACACTCAGGCTATTTTGTAGAGATGGGAAACTGAGAAATGCAAAGCCAAAGCCAGGTGCAGGGGTTTCTCTTCCGGCCTTCCGTCACCCCTACACCGGTTCTTTTGCAGGGGTGCAGAGCCCCACCCTTATGAGCAGTCACCCCCACCCCCATCCCGGAGCTCTGCACACCTTGAGATGAATGCCCGTGGCGTCGAGTCCCTGTTTAATAGCTGCTTCATTACCTGGCCTGCCATGGCTTCCTTTATTAATAGCTCCTGGTTTCCATGGCGACGCAAACATCCACTGTGTCACACACTTGGGTCCAAACAATGAGCCATGGAGCCAGACCCCGGTGACTGACGGGCTGTTTACACTGAGGGCTTCCTGGTGGAACCAAATAGTCTAGAATATTCCAGCTAGGTTTGTGTACCACCTGCAGGGGGTGGGGGGGAGGATCCAGCTGGAGGAACCGCCAGGTGTCTCATGAGGAAAAGAATTGTGGAAGTTGGTGCAGGTGTGCGGGTGGCTGGCAGCCCTGGGCCTTGGCGGGGGAGATGAGCAGAGGATACAGGTGTGCTTGGAAAGACACGTCACCCTTTGTTGAAATGAGGTAGCTCCTTGCGGCTCTATCTGTGGAGATTAGGGGATGACCCTTCACCTGACAGTCCCAGATAAGAGGTCTTGAGGTTGAGGGGGGCTCACCAGGCTTCCTTTTAGGTCTCAGGATTCCTGAGAGGAGGGAGACCTCAAAGGTCTTTCCATTCCTGGGGGCCATTGGAGGGGTGGCTCCAGTGATACAGTGCCAGCCTTAAGTTAATAAAGCTCAGGATCCGGGTGCGGTGGCTCAAGCCTATAATCCCAGCTGCTCAGGAGGGGCGGGGGGTGGGGCTGAGATCTGAGGATCGTGGTTCAAAGCCAGGAAAGATTGTGAGACGCTTATCTCCAATTAGCCACCAAGGAGCTGGAAGTCGAGGTGTGATGGGGCTCCTGTCCTCTCTGTCTCCTGCCCAGTGAGTATGAATAGCAGCATTCAAGGCTAAGTCAGGCCCTTTGCTTTGATTCTGAACCTTCTCCCCCCTCTCAGGGGTAAGCATTGTCTCAGGTTTCATTTGCTTATTTTCTTTGACCCATCTGTGGTTAAGTCTTCCCATCTTCTGAAAACCCAGTACCAAGCACTCTCAGTACTGGTTCCAGTTCCTTTTGAAACTTGCTGGGGATGCTTTCTGAGAGCAGTGGACTTTCTCAGCCACTCCTTGGCGAGCTCAGGACCTCTCTCTCTCTCTCTCCCTTTCCTTCTTTCTCTCTCTTTATTCTTCCATCCTTCCTTCCTTCCTTCCTTCCTTCCTTCCTTCCTTCCTTCCTTCCTCCCTCTCTCCCTCCCTTCCTTCCTTCCTTCCTTCCTTCCTTCCTTCCTTTCTTCCTTCCTTCCTTTGTTGGTGGTGGGACTTGAACTCAGGGCCTGGGCACTGTCCCTGAGCATTTTCCCTCAAGGCTAGCACTCTTACCACTTGAGCCACAGCTCTATTTCTGGGTTTTGTGTGGTTAAATGCAGATAAGAGTCTCATAGGACTTTCCTGCCTGGGCTGGCTTTGAACTGTGATCCTCAGATCTCAGCCTTTTGAGTAGTTAGGATGATAGGCGTGAGCCACCGGCGCCCAGCTGAATGTAGAACTCTTAAGTTTACACAATTTCCCCTCAGTATCTGTAAAGTTGTGTCATGAACTCCCAGCTTCTAATGTTGAGAGGCTTGGTCCTGTCGGCTCTCTCTCCTGATCCTTTTTTTTTTTTTTTTTTTTTTTTTTTCTGTCACTATACTGGCATGCCTGAGGCTGCACATGTTTTTTTTTTTTTTTTAATTTTTTTATTGTAAAGATTCTATACAGAGGGTTACAGTTACATGAGTGGGGTAATGAGTACACTTCCTCTTGAACATTGTTACCCCCTCCATTGTTTTCTCCCTACCATCCCCTCCCTCCCTCCCTTCCCCAAGGTTCTTTTTTTTTTTTTTTTTTTTGATTGTGATTAAGTGATTACTTAATTTCCGGAAATTCACAGTATTGTGGAATAATGATGCTCATTTAAAGTCACACGTTCATTCTAACTTTCCTGGAGCAAATTGTCTATCACAGTCTGTAATATATAACGGTGTTCATATGTTATATACCATACACGTGATCAGCAGCATTCTCCTGATCCTTTTTTATGAGATCTGATGTCTCTTTGGAATCTTCTAGAATCTTCTTTCCATTTTTGTTTTCTTCTTGCCATGTTGCAGATCAACAATAGGGCCTTTTATGCATGCTAGGCAAGGTCTTCCTCACTGAGATGATCTTTTCCCAACTCCTTTCCAACTTTTGTTGTATGTGTGTTTGTTTGTTTGTTTTGCCAATTCACCAGCAGGTGGCCTCTATTTTTTTTTCCTTTGGTGTAGGTCCTGGGGCTTGAACTCAGGGCTTGGAGCTGTCTCTGAGCATTTTCACTCCAAACTAACGCTATATCACCTAAGCCACTTCTGGCTTTTTCCTGGTTAACTGGAGATAAGAGTCTTATGGGCTTTTCTCCCCCGCTGGCTTTGAACCGCAATGCACAGACAGATCTGAGCCTCCCGAGTGTCAGGGGAGCCAGCGGTGTGACACTGGTGCTCGGCCAATTATTGACATCATATTTTCCATTAATTCTTAACAGATGCACATTAACAGCTTTAGTCTGTCAGCTAAGTCACCAGCTCGGGTGTGAACAATGTCTTTCTGCCTCAGTGCGGGTCGCTTTCTTGTTTCTCTTCATGCTTCATAGTTCCTTATGGATTATGTTTTATAAAAAATCTGGCGGGGGAGCAGGGCTGGGAAGGTGGCTCAGTGGTAGAGTGCTTGCCTAGCATGCATGAAGCTCTGGGTTCCATTCCTCAGTACCACAGACACAGACAAAGCTGGAAGTGACCCTGTGGCTCAAGTGATAGAGTGCTAGCCTTGAGCAAAAGAAACTCAGGGTCAGTGCACAGGCCCTGAGTTCAAGCCCCAGGACTGGCAAAATAAATAAATAAACAAAAAATCTGGGTTATGTTTTCCTTTATTTTCATTCTTGGTGTTCTTGTTTGTTTTTTGGTCAGTCCTGGGGCTTAAATTCAGGGCCTGGGCGCTGTCCCTGAGCTGCTTTTGCTCAAGGCTAGCACTTTACCACTTGAGCCACAGCACAACTTGTGGCATTTTCTGTTTGTGTGGTACTGAGGAATCAAACCCAGAGCTTCATGCATGCTAGGCAAGCACTGTACCACCGAGCCACATTCCCAGCACCCCCTCCTTTATTTTTTTGTCAGTCATGGGGCTTGAACTCTGGGCCTGGGCACTGACTCTCAGCTCTTCAGCTCAAGGCTAGCGCTCTACCACTTGAGCCACAGCACCACTTCCAGTTTTCTAGTGGTTTATTGGAGATAAGAGTCTCACGGAGGGGCTGGGAAGGTGGCTCAGTGGTAGAGCGCTTGTCTTGCATGCATGAGGCCCTGGGTTCGATTCCTCAGCACCACATGAGCAAAAAGAAAAAAGCCGGAAGTGACGCTGTGGCTCAAGTGGTAGAACGCTAGCCTTGAGCTGAAGAGCTGAGCGACAGCACCCAGGCCCAGAGTTCAGGCCCCACAAACGGACCCAAAAAAAAAAAAAGAGTCTCACGGACTTTCTTGCGTGGCCTGGCTTTGAACTGCGATTCTCAGATCTCAGTCTCCTGAGTAGCTAGGATGACAGGCGTAAGCCGCCAGTGCCAGGCAAAAGCTGAAGTTTCGACCTTCTGTTTCAATGTCTCTCCTTTTTTGTGGACAAGACTTCTGGTATTTCTTACTCTCTTTTTTTGGGGGAGGGAGGGGTTCGGTTGTGGGGCCTGAACTCTGGGCCTGGGCGCTGTCCCTCAGCTCTTCAGCTCAAGGCTAGCACTCTACCACTTCAGCCACAGCGCCACTTCTGGCTTTTTCTATGTATGTGGTGCTGAGGAATGGAACCCAGGGCCTCATGAATGCAAGGCAAGGGCTCTACCACTGAGCCACATTCCTGGCCCTTTGATACTTTTATCTCCAATTAATTACCAGAAGAAGAAGGAGGAGGAGGAGGAGGAGGAGGAGGAGGAGGAGGAGGAGGAGGAGGAGGAGGAGGAGGAGGAGGAGGAGGAGGAGGAGGAGGAGGAGGAGGAGGAGGAGGAGGAGGAGGAGGAGGAGGAGGAGGAGGAGAAGGGCTGGGAAGGTGGCTCAGTGGTAGAGTGCTTGCCTTGCATGCATGAGGCCCTGGGTTCTATTCCCCAGCACCACATAAGCAGAAAAAAAAAAGCTAGAAGTGGAGCTGTGGCTCAAGTGGTAGAGCACTAGCCTTGAGCTGAAGAGCTGAGGGACAGCGCCCCGGCCCAGAGTTCAAGCCCCAAGACTGACAAGAAAACCCTTTTTGTTTTGATGGGGAAGAGCGTGGGGTTTTTCTGCTCACATAGGCATGTGATTCTGGCCTTTCCAGTGCATTAGTGTTGCTTCCTGTTGGAGATTTTTCTGGATTTCTTCAGGTTCCCTGTGCTCTACGCCAGCTAGACATAAGTAGACGTAGCTCAGTCTCTGTGTTGGGGTCTTTCCCCTGTGTTTCCCCCTGGGACACTGACCTTTGCAAAGTCCCCACTTTTGGAGGAAGACTGGAGTCTTTACTAACCACCCACCCTTGCTCTGCTCTTCCCTTCTTTGCTCCTGAGGAGCAGCACTTTCAGCCAAGGCTAGTCATGAATAAGTTTGGGAAATGAGGGAGGGAGGAGGGAGAGGAAAAGCCAGCATGAATTACCCCATCAAAGGGCACTCTGGGGATGCTCCTAGAGTCTTCTAGAAATGGGGAGAGGTATGTGTAGGGAAGGGAGACAGCAGTTTTTTTTTTTGTATCACCCTTTGCACAACAGTGATCCACTAGGAGCTGGGAAGGTGGCTCAGTGGTAGAGTGCTTGCCTAGCATGCATGAAGCCCTGGGTTCGATTCCTCAGTACCACATAAGCAGAAATAGCCAGAAGTGACGCTGTGGCTCAAGTGGTAGATCGCTAGCCTTGTGCAAAAGCAGCTCAGGGACAGTGCCCCAGGCCCTGAGTTCAAGCCCCAAGAGTGGCAAAAAAATTAAAGAGTGGTTCACCCATTGGGTGTGGGAGTTCACACCTGTAAGTCATGGCTATCTAGGAGGCTGAGATCTGAGCACAGGGTTCAAAGTTGGTTGGGGCCGGCAAGTCCCTGAAACTCTCATCTCTAATTAACCAGCAAAAAGCCAGAAATGGAGGTGTGGTTCAAGTGGCAGAGCACCAGCTTTGAGTGAAAAAGCTAAGGGACAGCATCCAGGTCTTGGATCCAAGACCTAGTACTGGGCACAATATAGGCATATACATATATCTACATATACATACATATTATATACACCTATCTACATTTATGCATATGTATACATATATAACACACCTAATAAATATATTCCTCAAGAGGTTGAGGCAACCAGATCCTGTCTCTAATAAAAAAGATCCTTTCAAGCAGGGCGCCGGCAGCTCACGCCTGTCATCCTAGCTACTCAGGAGGCTGAGATCTGAGGATCATGGTTCAAAGCCAGCCCAGGCAAGAAAGTCCGTGAAACCCTTATCTCCAATAAACTACCGGAAAACCAGAAGTGGCGCTATGGGTCAAGTGGTAGAGCGCTAGCCTTAAACTGAAGAGCTGAGGGACAGTGCCCAGGCCCAGAGTTCAAGCCCCACAACCAACCAAAAAAAAAAAAAAAGAGTACAAGACCAGCCTGGGCTACCTTAAACACAGAACCTAGAAAACAAGGAAATTGTGAAGAATCCTGTGTGCCTTTCACCTGCTTTCTCCCTTGTTTTTTATTTTTTATTTTTTTCCTGTAGTGGTATCTTGCAATAACACAAATCTTCCCAATCTCTCTCAGGAAACTGACATTGAGAATTCCACCCGGGGGACTTGCTCCGATTTTGGCAGTGCACGTGTGCAGGGTGACCCTTTGCACAAACAGATTTGCTCTGAGCATACTTGCTTAAAAAGGTTTCCAAGAATATCCATTGCATCATTGTTTGAATTAGCTTAAAAAAAAAAAATAGAGCTAGGTGCAGGTGGCTCACGCCTGTCATCCTAGCTACTCAGGAGGCTGAGGTCTGAGGATCATGGTTTGAAGAGGCCTAGGAAGAAAAGTCTTCAAGAAACTCATCTCCAATTAACCACTCCAAAGCCGGAAGTGGCTTTGTGGCTCAAACTGGTAGAGTACTACCTGAAGCACTCAGGAACTCAGGAACAAAAAAGCCGGGCACCAGTGGCTCCCGCCTGTCATTCTAGCTACTTAGGAGGCTGAGATCTGAGGATTGTAGTTCAAAGCCAGCCAGGACAGGGAAAATCCATGACTCTTATCTCCAATTAACCACCAGAAAAATGAAAGTGGTGCTATGGCTCAAGTGGTAGAGCACTAGCCTTGAGCTGAAGAGCTGAGGGACTCTGGGTCCAGGCCCAGACTTCATGCTCCATGAGTTCAAGCCCCATCACCAACAAAACAAAATTAGTAACTGGTAGCTCCTGCCTGTAATCCTGGCTATGTGGGTGACAGAGCATGGGAAGATGGTGGTGGTTTGAGCCAGGATGGTCAAGGCAGAAAAGGCTCAACAACCCCATCTCAAGCCATTGCTAGGTGTAGCTGCGCACACTTGTCATCCTGAGCTAACTGGCCAGATGGAGACTTCAGGCCAGTCAGAGCAGAGTCCAGAGGACATCATCTCAATAGAAGAAGCTGAGCCCAAATGGTGACAACTTGGCTCTCATACATCACCAGAGACCTAGAGTAGGCAGATTCAGGCTCAGGCACAAGCCTAGGCAGGAAGTGAGACTCGGTCTCAGCAATACCTAGGCTTGATCTTCAGTTTGGGGCTTTTAGAAAGGGATAGGAAGAGCAAGAGGCTTCATGGGGGAAATTCAGGTCACAAGGTTATGTGTGGGCCTACTTGGAGGTAATGGGGTTCGAACTCAGGGCCTGACACTCTTCTATGGCTTTTCTGCTCAAGGCGGGTATTCTACCACTTGAGCCACAGCGCCACTTCTGGTTTTCTGGTGGTTCATTGGAGATAAGAGTCTCACAGACTTCCCTTCCTGGGCTGGCTTTGAACCACGATCCTCAGATCTCAACCTCCTGAGTAGCTAGGATGACAAGCGTGAGCCACCAGCGCCCAACTGGTCCTCCGGTTCTTACAGAGTGGGGCTCAGAACACAGGCCCACGCTGGGCTTCCCCAGCGTGGGGAAGTCCTTCCTCTCACACAAGCACCTCTCTGCTGTTCATACTCAGACTTACGAATGCACTTCCCACTGCCAAGGCGAAGCAGGGACCCACTGCCACTGGTCAGGGTACTGTTCAGCCACCGTCTCTGATCTTCACTCAGCCTGCCTTGCTGGACTTGATGGTGTCATAGCCCTGGTGTGAAGGCTGAGGCTCAGGCCCAGCGTCCAGGTGCACCATCTTTAGCCAACGCCGGGCTGGGCCTCCCAAGGCACTAATCTGCCTTGGCTCAAAGGTGCTTGATTGAACTCTTTCCTTCCTTCCTTCCTTCCTTCCTTCCTTCCTTCCTTCCTCCCTCCCTCCCTCCCTCCCTCCCTCCCTCCTTCTCTCTCTCTCTCTCTCTCTCTCTCTCTCTCTCTCTCTCTCTCTCTCTCTCTCTCTCTCTCTCTCTCTCTTTCCTTTTCTTTGCCAGTCCTGAGGCTTAAACTCAGCCTGGGCACTGTTCCTGAGCTTCCTTTGCTCAAGGCCAGCATTCTATCACTTGAGCCACAGCTCCACTTCCAGCTTTTTAAGGCAGTTTATCAGATATAAGAGTCTCCTGGATGCCACTGCCCGGGCTGGCTTAGAACCACAGTCCTCACATCTCAGCCTCCATAGTAACCGAACAAGCATGAGCCACCAGTGCCCAGCTTAGTGAACATTCTTAGAACCATCGCCTCCCTGCCTTTGTGTAAAAACATCAATACAACCAGGTGCTGGCTTTGAATCCATGATCCTTAGATCTCAGACTCCTGAGTAGCTAGGATTACAGGTGTGAGCCACCAGAGCCTGAATACCACCACCCCTCATGGAGATGAGTGGTGGGATCTGACTTGGAACCCCTGGACTTTGGGGGCTGGGGGGAGTCTAAAAAAACCCAGGTTTCACACAGGTGATGCCCACCTGTAATTCCAGCATTCCAAAGGAGGCTGAGGCTGGAGGACCAAGAAGTTAAGGCCAAGTGAGGCTACCAAGCCAGTCAGTCCCTATCTGGTGAAAAGGACAATAATAAATGGTGAATTCCTTTCAGCTCCGGGGGGCGGGGGGAGGGGGGACAGTATGGCTCTGGACGCCCTGGGGGTAAGGTCTGAACTTGGAGGGCTGGAGCCGTGGACTGTCACCCAGCCAGGAGTGCTGTCTGTTAAGGTCAGGAAACCCGAGCTGGTGGAGATTCCTGCATCAACTCGGCTGGCACACAGGAATCTCCTTATCAATGGCCAGTGTTTAAACCCAAGGCCAGATCACAGATCCAGGCTTAGAGATAGCATGGGGTGACTCATCTCTCTGCTTGCTTCTGTGTTGTTGACTTCCTTACGATCCAGGGGCTTTTGGTGACAGGAGACAGAAATCTCTGTCTTCTGTCACCTCTCTGCTGGCCTTCAAAGTGTCCACTCAGGCTGGACACACACAGTAGCTCATACATGCCATCCCAGCTACTCAGGAGGCTGAGATCTGAGGATGGTGATTTCCAAGCCAGCTCAGGAAGGCAAATCTATGAGACTCTTGTTTATTTATTTATCGTGGGGCTTGAACTCTGGGTCTGAGCACTGTCCCTGAGCAATTCAACACAAGTCAGCACTCTACAACTTGAGCCACAGCGCCACTTCCAGTTTTCTGGTGGTTAACTAGAGATAAGAGTCTCATGGACTTTCCTGCCCAGGTGGGCTTTGAACCATGGTCCTCAGATCTCAGCCTCCAGAGTAGCTAAGATTATAGGCGTGAGCCACCAGCGCCTGGCAACGTTCTTATCTTCACTGATGAGTGGTAGATCGCTAGCCTGGAGGGAAAAAAAAAAGAGCTCAGGACAGTGCCGAGGCTCTGAGTTCAAACACCAGGACTGGCATAAAAACAAAATGAAAGAGCAAAGCTGTTTATCTGGAGGATGCTCAGAGCAGCCACGCTTCCCTCCCCTCCCTTCTCTTCCCTTTCTTTTTCCTCTCTCCACTCTTTCCTCCTCTCTTCTTTTCTTTTCTTGTGCCAGTACTAGGGCTTGAAGTGAGGAACTAGGTGTTATCCCTTAGTTTTTTTTTTTTTCCACTCCGGGCTGGTGCTCTACCACCTGATCCACATCTTGGCTTCTGGCTTTTTGGCGATTCATGGGAGGTGAGTCTCAGGGGCTTTCCAGCCTGAACTGCTTTCATACGCAGAGATCTCCAGCTCTGAGCCTCCTGAGTAACAGGGCATGAGCCACGGGGCACGCCCAGCTCTGACTTTGCCTTTGTCCGTTCGTTCATTTGCCAATTACATCACCAGATGCAATGTCTAACTATTTAATCAACAGAAAAGACATTTTTGAGTGGGAAGGGGATGATGTCACATGACTCATCGTGTTTCCCCCACACCCGGCCCCCTCCTGCCAAGGAAGGGCAGCCGACAGCCTTAAATGATCCCCAAGCCCTGGGAAAGCAGACAGGAAGAATCGAGAATCCCGGAACACCACAAAATGGCCAGGTCCCTGCACCCATTGGTTCTGGTTCTCTTTTTCTGGCTACACACTCAGCCCTGACATCTCTTCCTCCTGGTGCTCCATGGGACCCCACACTGGGTTTAGTGCTTATTCAAGCTGGGCACCAACAGCTCCTGGCTGTAACCCTAATCCTAGCTACTCAGGAGGCTGAGACCTGAGGATCATGGGTCAAAGCCAGTGGAGATAGAAAAGTCTATGAGAATCTTATCTCCAATGAACCAGCAAAAAACTGGATGTGGAGCTGTGGTTCAAGTGGTAAACTGCCAGTCTTGTTTCTAAAAAGGAAAAAGACAGCACCTAGCCTCTGACTTCAAGCCACAGTACTGGCACAGTGATAATAATGAAAATAATGGAAGCCGGGTGCTGGTGGCTCACACCTGTAATCCTAGCTACTCAGGAGGCTGAGATCTGAGGATCACGGTTCAAAGCCAGCCAGGGCAGGAAAGTCTGGGAGACTCTTATCTCCAATTAACTACCAGAAAACCGGAAGTGGTGCTGTGGCTCAAGTGGTAGAGCACTAGCCTTGAGCTGAAGAGTTCAGGGGCAGTGCCCAAGCCCAGAGTTTAAGCCCCATGAACACCGCCATCACCAGTAATAATAATGATGATGCTTGTTAGTAGTGTCATTTTAAAATTGAATTTGTGTGTGTGTGGGGGGGGTATGTGCACACTAGTAAGGGGATTTGAACTCTCTGGGCCTTGGCACTGTCCCTGAACTCTTAGTTGTTGTTTGTTTGTTTGTTTTCCTCAAGGCTGGCTGTTGGTCATTGGGCTTGAACTCAGGGCCTGGGCACTCTTTGGCTTAAGGCAAGTGCTCTACCACTTGGAGCCACAGCTCCACTTCTGGTTTTCTGGTGGTTCATTGGAAATGGGTCTCACAGATTTTCATGCCCTGGCTGGCTTCAAATCATGATCCTCAGATCTCAGCCTCCTGAGTAACTGGGATGAGAGGCATGACCCACTGGCATCTGACAAGACATGCATTTGGTTGTTGTTGTTGTTGTTAGCCATGAAGATTAAATTTAGGTCCTGGGAGTTGTCCCTGAGCTTTTTTTTTTCCCCCAGTCCTGGGGCTTGAACTCAGAGCCTGGGCACTGTCCCTGAGCCCCTCTGTGCAAAAGGCTAGGGCTCGACCATTTGAGCCATAATACCACATCCAGCCTTTTCTGTGTATGCGGTACTGAGGAAAGCACTGCACCTCTAAGCCACATCCAGTCCAGAGACATGCTTTTTCTTTTTGTCAGTCCTGGGGCCTGAACTCTGGGCCTGGGCGCTGTCCCTCAGCTCTTCAGCTCAAGGCTAGCGCTCTACCACTTGAGCCACAGCGCCACTTTGGCCTTTTCTGCTTATGTGGTGCTGAGGAATCGAACCCAGGGCCTCATGCATGCAAGGCAAGCGCTCTACCACTGAGCCACCTTCCCAGCCTGAGACATGCATTTGTATTTTGCACCAGGCAGGATGATGACATGTTTCTGATGTCACTGTCAACCTAGGCTGATCCTGGGATTTCCCCTAATATCTCTGATCATTCCAGAATATGCTTCTCCTGGCCTGTGTCTTCCCATGAAACACTGAGCCCCTTAAGAGCTGGAGGAGGGTTGACTGTGCCCTACAAACATAGCTTCTAGCAGGTTCCTCATTAATTGGGAGCTGGAATGGAACAATCCAGATGGGGAAAGGCCCGGCCCGATTTCCTCCAGGAGTCTGTCCTGAGCGAGGCCTCAACCCATTTTTCTTGCTTTCCTGCCAACACAGCCCTCCTCGCTCTCTCGTTCTCTGAGCCAGTGGCTAAAGGCCAAAACTAACCCAGACCAAAGCCAAATATAAATTTGTTTTGCTGACCTGGAACTCACATGAGTGTATTTTGTTTTTCTCAAAGGTATTCTACTATTTTTTTTTAAAAGAATAGTTAACGCCAACTGATCTAGAAACTCTCTCATCCCAAGAGGAATGGAGCCCTGGGGAAAGACAAGGAGCTCAGCCTGGTCCAGAAATGAGGACCCGGATAGCCGTGGGCGCAGCATGATGTGTGTATGTGTCTGTCTGTCTGTCCGTCTGTGACTATGTGCCTGTGTGTCTGTGTGTTTGTATTTACGGGGGCCAAGAGGAAGAGCAGTTCTGACATCTACTCATCTATTCCCTCAAGGGCTGGGAAGGTGGCTCAGTGGTAGAGCGCTTGCCTTGCATGCATGAGGCCCTGGGTTCAATTCCTCAGCACCACATAAGCAAAAAGAAAAAAGCCGGAAGTGGCACTGTGGCTCAAATGGTAGAATGCTAGCCTTGAGCTGAAGAGCTGAGGGACAGCGCCCAGGCCCAGAGTTCAGGCCCACGACTGGACCCAAAAAAAACAAAAACAAAAACAAAAACATCTATTCCCTCAGTCAGCCATCCATCCATCCATCCATCCATCCATCCATTCAACTGACCAGCCATCCATTCACTCAGCTATCCATGCATCCATTCACTCAGCTATCCATTCACCCAACCACTCATTTGCTTAGCCATCTACCCTTCCATTCATCCGTTTGCTTGGTTATCCACCTATCCAGCCATCTATTCACTCAGCTATCCAAAACAGAGTGTAATGGAGTAGAAGAAAGTCGAGTTTTTTCTTTTTTGGTTTTTGTCAGTCGTGGGGCTTGAACTGTGGGCCTAGGGGCTGTCCTTCAGCTCTTTAACTCAAAGCAAGCACTCTACCACTTGAGCTACAGCGCCACTTCCGGTTTTCTGGTTGTTTATTCATGGTCTTTCCTGCCCAGGCTGGCTTTGAACCGTGATCCTCGGATCTCAACCTCCTGAGTAGCTAGGATTACAGGCGTGAACCACAGTAGCCCGGTGAAAGTCCAGTTTTTAGTCTTATTATTCATTTATTTATTTGGCTAGCACTAGGGTTTGAACTCAGGGCCTCATTTCTTGCTCAGCCAGTGCTCTACCGTTTAAGTCACATCTCCATCCCATTTTTTGCTGGTTATTTTTGAGACTGGGAGTCTTGTGGACTTTTCTGCCCCAGGTTGACTTTAACCCATGCTCGTCTGGATCTCAGCCTCCTGAGAAGTTAGTATTATAGGCATGAGCCACTGACACCCAGCTTAAAGTTTCTAGTCTTTTTTTCTTCACAGCCTAGACTTAATATTGCTGATGTTCTGATCTTCTGAAGTAAAGTACTAAAGTAAAATCTACCAAAAATAAGGGAGAAACAAACCAAAAGTGTCCACTTCATTCTCTCTGCTGGAAAGAGACACCAAAAGATCACTCTCTATTTTTATTTTTATTTATTTATTTTTGTCAGTTGTGGGGCTTGAACTCTGGGCCTGGGCGCTGTCCCTCAGCTCTTCAACTCAAGGCTAGCACTCTACCACTTAAGCCACAGAGCCACTTTTGGTTTTCTGAGTGGCTTATTGGAAATGAGTCTCACAGACTTTCCTGCCCAGGCTGGCTTTGATGTGATCCTCAGATCTCAGCCTCTTGAATAGCTAAGATTATAGGCGTGAGCCACGGGCGCCCAGCACCCTGAGCTCTTTTGCTCAACTCTATGAGGGCTGGAGACCAGTGCCTGTCATCCCAGCTACTCAGGAGGCTGAGATCTGAGGATCTCAGTTCAAAGCCAGCTTGGGTAGAAAAGTCCATCTGGAACTGTCATCTCCACTTAAACCACTCAAGTGGAGATGTGACTTAGAATGGTAGAGAGAAGCGGGGGAGGGAGGGAGGAGGGAGGAAGGAAGAAAGGAAGGAAGGAAGGAAGGAAGGAAAGAAAGAAGGAAGGAAGGAAGCAAGCAAGCAAGCCAGGCACCAATGGCTCACGCCTGTAATCTAGCTATTCAGGAGGCTAAGTATCATGGTTCAAAGCCAGCCTGGGCAAGAAAGTCTATGAGCCTCTTATCCCCAATTAATCACCAGAAAAACCAGAAATGGTGCTGTGGCTCTAGTGGTATAGTGCTAGCCTTGAGTTGAAGAGCTGAGGGACAGCGCCAAAGCCAAGAGTTCAAACCCTACCACCACCAAAAAAGAAAAAAGAAAGAAAAGCAAGCAAGCAAGCACATACACACTTCCAGACTCTCTCTCCGGTGTCTGGCTATTGACTCCACACACCAGAGATGTCCAGACTGAAGGAACTGGGCCCTGTCCTCTAGAAGGCTCATCTCGGGAAGAGCTGTTGAGGAATGAATGGAGTGTGGACTTTGGGTGCAGATGGTGAATGTTGGCTGCTCAGAGCGGCTGGAAGTCCACTGTGGGGGAGGAGAGGCGTGAAGAGCAGACTTTTCTATTCTCAGAATCCAAAAACAGACTGCCTTGGGAACTGGTCCCAAACCACAAACAGCCCAGACAGAGGGATTTTTTAAACCTGCCCCAACCAATCATAGACAGCTTCGCTCCAGTGACCATGCTTCTCCGAGCCAGCCATTCAGCGATGGCCTTACTCCAGCGATTCTAGGAATGCCAGCCAATCCTGAAACAGAAGGCTGAATATCTGCCAATCCCTCATCACCAAGGTTGAACATGGTTGGTCAATCCCTAAACCCCATTTCTGAACATGGGCCAATCCCTCCACACCAAGACTGAACATGAGCCAATCCCCAAACACCATTTCTGAACGCCAGCCAATCCCTAAACACCAAGGCTAAACGTCAGCCGATCTGCAAACACGCAGGCTCGTGGAACTTGGCCAATGCAGCACCCATGTTTTCTGTACTCAAGATCAGGGTTGCTTGGATCCTGGGCCACTTGTTCTAAGTTTGCTTTTTGTGTTGGTATTGTTCAGTTTCATTGTCCTGTCACATGATCTATGCCCTGAGAAGGGGTCCACAGTCCTTACCCCCCACTACACAGGCTGTTATAGACTCTCTGGGTCCCTTCTCAAGGAGTAACTCTTTTTGTTGTTGTTGTTGTTTGTTGCCAGACCCAGAGCTTGAACTCTGAGCCTGCTGTCCCTGAGCTTCTTTTGCTCAAGGCCAGCACTCTACCACTGGAACCACAGTGCCACTTCCAACTTTGTTGAGTAGTTTGTTGGAGATAAGATAGGATTAACAGGCATGAGCCACGGATGCTCCAAGGAAGAGCCACGCTAATCTCCAACTAACCAGCAGAAAGCCAGAAGTGGAGACGTGGCTCAGGTGGTAACACCAGCCTTGAGTGGAAAAAGCTAAGTGACCACTCCTAGGTCCTGAGTTCAAGTCCCAGCAGTCAGAGTGGGCGACTCAGTGGTGGAGTCAGCCTGCTGTGCAATTTCTGCTTGATATGATCTGCTTGGGTCTGTCTGTCTGTCCCCCGTCACAGCCACGCACACAGCCTTGCTGGCCCTTTCCTTGAAGTCTGGCTGCAGATTCTCCCTCCTCCTCGCCTCTCCCTCCTCTTCAGCCCATGCAAACCTCAAAGGCTTTAATTTCCATAGCATTTTGCCTGTGTTTACCTTTGCCTCCTCACCCTTTTGAAGCCAACCAGCAAACCCCTGGGTTCTACCTCTGGTGAGCCCTACCCCTCCCTCCACAGGTGAAGAGGATCCCTCCCCCCCAGAACAGGCTGGCGGTGTGGGGTGGAGGGGTCTCTGCAGTGAGGTTTATAGGACACTAGTGGCTCACACCTGTAATCCTAGCCATTCAGGAGCCTGAGATCTGAGGAGGATCCTGGTTTGAAGCCAGCCTGCCCAGGAAAACTTGTGAGACTCTTTCCTCCAATGAACCAGCAAAAAGCCAGGAATGGAACTGTGGCTCAAGTGGTAAGAGTCTTGAGTGGAAGAAGCTAAGGGACAATACCCAGAGCCTGAAATCCCCAAGCCCTTGCGTTCCCATCTCCCCTGGGGTGGAAGACTCAGGAGAGCCAACACACACACACACACACACACACACACACACACACACACACACACACACACACACACACACACACACACACACACACACACACACACACACACACACACACACACAGGTGGGGAGTAAGAGAAGACCAGTGAACCCAGGGTATAACCCAGTGAAGTCTCAGCAGGGAGCTCCTATTGGTGGACATATCTGGCGTCTGTGCACCCTGGCTTATCTGAGCAGCCCAGGCAGGGCATGGAGGGGTGTGGTGACCCCCAAGGGTTTTATCTGGGTGTCCCCCCACAGGGAGAAAGGTATATAAGGCAGATATCTCAATGGCACACACTCAGGAAGTACCAAGTGGAACTGGGTGGCCTGGTGAGGGTAATTAAGTGCTGCTCTGACACAGCACCGAGTGATATTCAAAATGGATGGAGGGGAAAGGCCAGGAATTCACTGCCCTCCTTCTGTCCCTGGGCCTCTGTGGTTCCCCAGGATTTCCTTGGAGAGCTGAAGGAGACCTGCCCTTTCCTGTGGCTGGGGTAGAGCTGGTGTGTGTGTGCGCACGCGCGTGTGTATACGTATGCGTGATTGCGTGAATGTGTGTGATGTCCCTTGATTATTCCAGGCCGGGCCTGTGGCACGCCATTCTCCCTGTGTCTGGTTGACCTGGGCTCACTGACAGGCCCCTCCAACTCCTTGGCCTGGACAAGTGGGGCCTTGTTTCAGGAAAGCTTCCTTCATTACTGTTAGAGAAGGAAAAATGGCAGACAACACAGCTGGCTGATGGCTGTGGCCTCTCCATTCAGGGTAGCAGGGGATTCCCAAGCTCTTGCTTTCCCGTCTCCCCTGGGGTGGAAAGCTGGAGAGAGACACCTTCCACCAGGCCCTCAGGAGAACTCCACCAGGCAAGTCTACATCCTCCCTAGGACAGGTGCTAGAAATAGCTTGAGATGTTGGGGTGTCACGTAGGAATGGGGACACCAACTTGAACTCAGTGAGGCTGAGTTTACTTCTGCAGAAGGGCGCAGCCATCAGCCAAAATTGGCAGATGAACACACAGAGCAGGCAGGCTGCTCCCTTTTTGTCCCTAACCCAGCAGGCCCCGCCCCTCTGCTCCAATTGGCTGAGCTCAGGTTCCCATGTTTGCAAAAGGATGTGGCCTCATTAAAAATGCAACTAAAATTCAATGACATTGTAACAGGATGTCTTAAAAAAAAAAAGTCGCAGGAAAAAGATGTAATTAAAACAATTCACTCAGGAACCTGAGATCTGAGGATGAAGTTCAAAGCTATCCCTGGCAGGAAAGTCAATGAGACTCTTATCTCCAATGAACCACTCAGAAAACTGGAAGTGGCGCCGTGGTTCAACTGGTATAGTGCTCACCTTGAGCTGAAGAGCTGAAGGACAGCTCCTACACCCAGAGTTCAAGCCCCATAACCAACCTAAATAAATAAATAAAAATAACTCACAAGGGCCAAGCCACCTCCTCAGAAAAACAATGCTCACAAGATTGGCAGAAAGGAAAAAGACACTTGGATAAAAAAGTAAAGAAGGCTTTTTCCAGCCAGGGACCGGTGATTCACGCCTGTAATCCTAGCTACTCAGGAGAATGAGATCTGAGGATCACAGTTCAAAGGCAGCTTGGGCAAAAAAAAATAGAGAGACTCATCTCCAATGAATCACCAGAAAACTGGAAGTGGTGCTGTGGCTCAAGTGGTAGAGCACTGGCCTTGAGTTAAAGAGCTCAGAGACAGTGCCCAGGCCCAGAGTTCAAGCCCCACAACTGACAAGAAGGAGGAGGAAGAAGAGGAGGGAGGAAGAGGAGGAGGAATAGGAGGGGAAGGAGGAGGAAGATGAGGAGGAGGAGGAGGAGGAGGAGGAGGATGGGAGGAGAGGAAGAGGAGGAAGAAGAGGAGGAAGAAGGCTTTTCCCACACTGGGAGCTCACTGGCCCTCAGAAACTATGGGATGATTAAGGTCAACAGAAGCAGGTGGATGCTGGTGGCTCATGCCTGTAATCCTCCTGGATAGTTGAGAGGCTGAGAATGGGAAAGTCACTGATCCAGGTCAGTCCAGACAGAAAAATTTGTGAGATTATTTTGTACAATTAACCACCACCAACAACAAAAAAAGCAGGAAGCAGAGGTGTGGCTCAAGTGGTAGAGGGCTAGCTTTGAGCAGAAAAAGCTAAAGGACAGCGCCCAGGTCCTGGTTTCATGCTCCAGTACTGTGTGTGTGCACACACACACACAAACACACACACACACACAAACATACACGCACACACACACACAAACACACACACACACAAACACACACACAAACATACACGCGCGCACACACACACACAAATGCACATGCGCACACAAATAATTATAATAGGCTGGGAAGGTGGCTCAGTGGTAGAGTGCTTGCCTTGAGCACAGAGAGGTGCAGGGACAATGTCCAGGCCCTGGGTTCAAGCTCAAGGACTGGCAAAATAATAATAATAATAACAATAACAACAACAACAACAATAATAATAATAACAGATCTCGCCCTCCTAGGGGACCTTGTTCACAGCCAGGCTCAGGAAGTGCAGGGCCACTTGGAGCTCAGCGACACAGCCCAGACACAGCCACAATGTGTCCTGAGTCTTGGGATCTTGTCCACTTTGGGTAGGAGGTGGTAAAGGCCTATGCAAATAGGATGCAAATCAACCCTGCCGAGCCCCAGCTGGGCCTCCCCTCCCACCTCCTGCCAGCATAAATCCCAAACTACTGGCTTCTGCTGGTCAGGTCTCCACACTCTCCCTTACAGCCAAGTAAATAGGAATGAAAGCCAGTGAGCCTAGCTACTCAAGAGACTGAGATCTGAGGATCATGGTTCAAAGCCAACCCAGGAAAGAAAGTCCATGATACTTTTTTTTTTTTAACTGTATTTGTTTTTTGTCTTTTCTTTTTTGGTACTGGGGATCGAATTCAGTGGCAAGCACTTTGCCACTGAGCTACATCCCAGCCCCATGAGACCCCCACCCCTTTTCTTTTCCCAGTCCTGGGGCTTGAACTCAGGGCCTGGGCACTGTCCCTGAGCTTCTTTTGCTCAAAGATAGTGCTCTACCACTTGGGCCACTTTTGGCTTTTTCTGTTTATATGGTACTGAGGAAGTGAACGCATGGCTTCATGCATGCTAGATAAGCATTTTACCACTAAGCCACATTCCCAGCCCCCCAGAGACTCTTATCTCCAATTAACCACCAAGAAAAAAAAAGCCAGAAGTGGAGCTATGGCTCAAATAGTAGAGCACCAGCCTTGAATGGAAATGCTCGGGGACGGCTCACAGGCCTTGAGTTCAAGTCCCAGGACCAACACACACACACACACACACACACACACACACACACACACACACACACACACACACACACACACACACACACACACACACACACACACACACACACACACACACACACACACACACACACACACACACACAATCTTTCTCCCTCTAGACATGAGCTCTAGGTTTAAATAGACAAAGAATTAGGGCAGAGGTGTGGGATGGATCCTTCAGTCTTGGCCTCGGGAGGGGCCTGGGGAAGTTGTTATCTCTGTCTCCAAGGCTCAGCATTTCGCTTGCTAGCAGGGTATTTTCCTGCATCTTTTCTAGTAAACATGTTGTTGACCAAACCTGTCTTCCTGGATCTCAAGGTGACTCTAAGGCCAATGGCTTCAAACAAAAACAGTTACGAAACGGAGTCTGAGATGCCTAATTTTTCCTGTTTTTTAATTTGTTCCTACTCATAACTAAGGAATCAATACTTTTGAAACATTGTATTAGCGGGGTTTTTTTGTTGTTTTTTTTTTGGGTCTGGTCGTGGGGCCTGAACTCTGGGCCTGGGCGCTGTCCCTCAGTTCTTCAGCTCAAGGCTAGCACTCTACCACTTGAACCACAGCGCCACTTCCGGCTTTTTTCTTTTTGCTTATGTGGTGCTGAGGAATTGAACCCAGGGCCTCATACATGCAAGGCAAGCGCTCTACCACTGAGCCACCTTCCCAGCCCCTGTGTTAGCGTATTTTTTGTGTTTTGTGTTTTTTGGTTGGTTGGTCATGGGGCTTGAACTCAGGGGCTGGGCACTGTCCCTGAGCTCTTTTGGCTTAAGGCTAGTCCTCTATCACTTTGAGCCATAGCACCACTTCCTGTTTTGTTGGTTAATTGGAGATAAAAGTCCCATGGACTTTCTTCTACGGGCTGGCTCTGAGCCACAATCCTCAGATCTCAGCCTCCCTGAGTAGCTAGGATTACAGGTGTGAGCCTTGGCACGCAGCTCTCTCATCCTTTTATAAAGGCTTTAATCTCATTCAGGAGAGCAATGCCCTTATGACCTAGATCATCCTCCCATAACCCTATCTCTTAATACAGCCATCCAACCATCTTGAGCGTTAAATATGCTTTGGGGTGTACACAAACACTTAGTCCATTAACAATTCTGAAATATACTTGTGGAGATGCCCCCACTTAAGGTGACATGAAAGACCCAGACATACCAAGATTCAGGTAGATGGAAGAATGAGCCAAGGCCAAGACCTGGGCCAGGGGGAATGCAGATTTGAAAAACAATGGTTTGGGCTGGGAATTTATATCCCAGTACAAGAAAAAGCCAAAGGATGAGCTCTACAAATAGCCAATCAGAAGTAGCCAATCAGAAGGGAATAGCCAATAAGAAGTAGCCAATCAGTAGGGACTAGGCAATCAGAAGTAGCTCAACCAGAGCCATAAGCCCTCCTCCCAGTCTTGTCTGTTCACTGTTCTGAACCCCTGGCTGGCTAGCTGACTCCTTGTGTCTCTCTTAACCAGCGTCTTAATACACTTTTATTCCTCCTATCCTTCTGTCTTAGGAAATTCTTTTTCTTTTTTCTTTTGTCCATCGCGGGGCTTGAACTCTGGGACTAGGCGCTGCCCCTCAGCTCTTCAGCTCAAGGCAAGCACTCTACCACTTGAGCCACAGCGCCACTTCCGGTTTTCTAGTGGCTAATTGGAGATAAGAGTCTCACAGACTTCCCTTGCCTGGGCTGGCTTTGAACCACGATCCTCAAATCTTCACCTCCTGAGCAGCTAGGATGACAGGCGTGAGCCACCGGTGCCCCACTAGGAAATTATTTTATCTAGATGATCTTTTATTGTGTCATCCACCTAGAGGAGAGAAACATTAAGGAATATTCCAGGGAGACTCAAGTATGCTAGGTATGCTACAGGTTTGTGCAAGTCTGCTCAAAAGGCTCGGCCAGTTCTTCTCCACCCCGGGGGGGGGGAGGTGGGGGTGGGACCCTGACCCAATCAGGAGGGAGGACGTGGAAAGTGGCCAGCCTCTCTGACCTGGAACCTCCAATCCGTAGCTTTTCAGAGCAGGTATCCCGCCCACCTCAACTCCAGCCACATCTCACGGCAGTGCAGAGGACAGGGGGATGGCTGGAGGGCTCCTTAGCTCTGATAAAGAATTCCTCCTAGCCCTCCATTTCAGCTGGGGAGGGTGAACAACATGGGGACAGACATCCTCTGGGCTTACCTGGATCTTTTCTATCTTCACCTTCTCCCCGTAGTGATGAAGCGTTTTTGTTTGTTTGTTTTAATAATCCTTCCTTCCTCCCAACTCTTGTACTCTGACACAAATTCTGGGCTTTATGCTCTCACTTGACTTTTTTGCTTAAGACTGGTGCTCTACCACTTGACCTATAGCTCCACTCCTGGCTTTCTGTTGCTTCATTGGAGATAAGAGCCTTACAGACAGTTGGACACTAATGGCTCAGGCCTGTCATCCTAGCCACTCAGGAGGCTGAGATCTGAGGATCACAGTTTGAAGCCAGCCTGGGCAGGAAAAGTGAGCTGATCTCCAACAAACAACTCAGAAAAGGCCGGAAGCGTACTGTGACTCAAATGGTAGAGCATAATTGAGCAAAAAGAATTTCAAGGACAGGCCCTGAGTTCAAGCCCCAGGATGGGGGAGGGGTGAAGGGAAGGAAGGCAAGAGGGAGGGAGGGAGAAGGAGAATGGAGGGAGGGAGGGAGGATAGGAGGGAGAGAGGGGGAGAGGAGAGAGAGAGATAGTCAGAGTCTTACAGACATTTCTGCCTGGGCTGGCTTTCAATCTCCATCCTCAGACCAGCATCTGGCAGAATTCTTTTTATTTTTATTTTGTCGGTCCTGGGTCTTGAACTCTGGGCTTGGGCGCTGTCCCTCAGCTCTTCAGCTCAAGGCTAGTGCTCTACCACTTGAGCCACAGCACCACTTTGGTTTTCTAGTGGTTCACTGGAGATAAGAGTCTCACAGACTTTCTTGCTTGGGCTGGCCTTGATCCTCAGATCTCAGCCTCCTGAGTAGCTAGGATTATAGGTGTGAGCCACCGGAATTCTTTTAAACTAAAGACCCTGAAGAATGAATTAATGCTAGCAGAGGCTTTTCTCTGAGCTACCCTTATCTTTCTGAAAATGGACCTTCCCCAAGGAATTCAGATCTTAAATCTGTTCCCTAAAGCCAGAGTATTTCTCAATCAGAGAAGATGGACTCAGATTACCAGACTGGAGGCAAAATCGCACCAGGATAAGTAATTGTCTGAATGGACACAGAGGGGAAAGCACCTTATCTTCTATCTGCCCTCCTTCGGGCCCCTATGATTTCCTTCAAATGCCCTTTCTCCTCTTCCTCTATCCCTGGCAGGATGGTAAATTCCAGCCTCTTCCTGGAGCCACATTTTCAGTGAGCTCCAGCTTTTCAGTGTTAAGAGCAGAAGTGTGTGTGTGTGTGTGTGTGTGTGTGTGTGTGTGTGTGTGTGTGTGTGTGTGTCTGTCTGTCTGTCTGTCTGTCTGTCTGTCTGTCCTGGGGCTTGAACTGAATTCAGAGCCTGTGTGCTGTCCCAGCCAACTCTGCCACTGTCTTTGGGTCAGTGGCTTGCCTTTTCTCAGTCAATGTCTTGCTCTCTCCTTCTGATCCCCATTCTAGAAGAGAGGTGTAAACTACAGAGACTCTACTCTCCCTGGAGAGCCTGAGACTTCAGGAATTGAGAGTCTCTAAGCTGGGCTATAGGATCGATTGCCCCATTGTCTTATCTGTATAGGGTAGTGGAGGTGGCTGATTTGCATGTTTATCAGATCTGCAACCAGATTGGATGGATAGTGTAGCAACTCAAGCAAAAAGTCTTATCTGTATAGATACCAATGAGCTGGGAATGTGGTTTAGTGGTAGAGCACTTGCCTAGCGTGCTTGAAGCCCTGACTTTGATTCCTTAGTACCACATACTGTGCTGTGGCTCAAGTGATAGAGAAAAAGCAGCTCAGGGACTGTGCCCAGGCCCTGAGTTCAAGCCCCAGGACTGGCAAAAAACAAAAAAACAGCACCAGGCCGGGTGCTGATGGCTCACACCTGAAATCCTAGCTACTCAAGAAGCTGAAGTCTGGGGAAGGTGGCTCAGTGGTAGATCGCTTGCCTTGCATGCCTGAAGCCTTGGGTTCGATTCCTCAGCACCACATAAGCAGAAAAAGCCGGAAGTGGCGCTATGGCTCCAGTGGTAGAGCATTAGCCTTGAGCTGAAGAGCTGAGCGACAGCGCCCAGGCCCAGAGTTCAGGCCCCACGACCGTCAAAAACAAAACAAACAAACAAACAAAAGAAGCTGAAGTCTGAGGATCGGGGTTAGAAGCCAGCCCAGGCAGGAAAGTCTGTAAGACTCTCATCTACAATAAACTATTCAGAAAACTGGAAGTGACTCTGTGGCTCAAGTGATAGAGCTCTATCTATCCTTGAGCCAAAGAAGCTCCAGGACAGCAACTGGGCCCGAGTTGAAGCCACACAATTGACAACCACAACAAAGGTTGGGAAGGTGGCTCAGTGGTAGAGCGCTTGCCTTGCATGCATTGGAGTCCTGGGTTCGATTCCGCAGCACCACATAAGCAGAAAAAAGAACAATAATAATGTCATTATTATATATAATTACTATTATCATTTCCTGTCCTCCAGGAAGTCTAAGACCAAGAGAGGCCCCCATGTGGTCTGTTGACCCCAGTTCTGATGGGGGGGTTCTAGTCCTCGTCAGTGCCACTCTGGCCAGCCTTGGAAGGCTCTTCAGGATAATAATCACTCACCCAGAACCCTGAGGAACCTAAGCCCACCCCGGCCCCCCCCAGCAGAGTTATCTGAGGACTCTCAGGGAGTAACCGCTGAAGACAGGTACAAAACACTGTGCAGAGGAGCTGGCCCACGCTGGCAAGGATTTACAGGACGTTGCTACTTGTCACTGCCCTGCAAACACACGCACAAAAACCCAGCCTCGTCAGGAGACACACCAACTGCGGCCTCCATTCTCTCCCAGTTCCTTGCATGCCACCACTCTTCCCTTTTAGAAAATTAACTTTTCTTTTTTAAATACTGTTCATTTTACATTTTTCTCCTCTTTATTTATCTATTGTTTGCTCTTCAGCTCAAGGTGAGCGCTCTACCACTTGAGCCACGGCGCCACTTCTGGTTCTCTGGTGGTTCATTAGAGATAAGAGTCTCACAGACTTTCCTGCCCTGGCTGGCTTTGAACCGCGATCCTCAGATCCCAGCCTCCTGAGTAGCTAGGATGACAGGCGTGAGCCACCAGTGCCCGGCTTGTATCTATGGTTTTAAACAGTAACACCCTAGCACCAATGTGGTGAATAGACACCCTGTAACCAGTCCCATTTATTAACCCACAGAGCCTTCACACTCTGAAAGTTTTCTCCATGGTGATATTTGTCTCCGGGATGGAAGCCAAATATTGACCCAGGTTTCATTTTGTATTGTTTTTAGCAAACTAAGAGCAGCAGCTTTTTTGGCTTAAAAACCAAACAAAGCATTTCCACTCATCAAAAGCTACTGCCTGTCCTCCTGAAAGGAGCCAGCACCGTTCCTGAAAGGGTCAACTTCCTGATAGGAATTTGTTCCGGGTGGGCCGTGTGCTGTGGCTCACACCTGTAATCCCAGCTACTCAACAAGCTGAGATCTGAGGATCATAGTTTGAAGCCAGCCTGGGCAGGAACATCCCACCAGGAAAGTTGAAAGTAGAGCTGTGGCTCAAGCGGTAGAATGCTATACATGAGTAAAAGCTCAGGGACAGCGTCCAGGCCCTGTGTTCAAGTCCCCATGCTGAGCTTCATGTGAGCATGCGCGTGTGAAACATACACACATTTTATTACTTGATAACGAATTTCTAGACCTAGACCTAGTTCTCTGAACAAACTTCCCATACTTTTTTTTTTCTCGGTCGTGGGGCCTGAACTCTGGGCCTGGGCGCTGTCCCTCAGCTCTTCAGCTCAAGGCTAGCAACCTACCACTTGAGCCACAGCACCACTTACGGCTTTTTCTGTATATGTGGTACTGAGGAATCGAACCCAGGGCCTTGAGCATGCAAGGCAAGCACTCTACCACTGAGCCACCTTCCCAGCCCCTTGGGGTTTTTTGTTTGTTTGTTTGGGTTTTTTTGGTACTAGGGATGAACCCAGGACGTTGCACTTGCTAGACAAGTGCTTTGCCACTGAGCCACACCTCCTTCTTCAAAGAGTCTTCTGCTCCAAATAAGCCAGGCCTGGCCCCTCCTCCACGAAGCCCTCCAGGATTGCTCCCCCCACAGAGCGCTCTTGAATGAAGGCCTGGGAAAAAGGAATCTGCTGGCTGTGAAGCTGACCCCACCCCCACCCCCAAGTCACTGGATGACCTGAGCCCTGGCTCTCCTCTCTGTCCCCCACTCTGCTTGCCTCACCAGAGAATTGAGAGTCTGCAGGGCTCTGTGGCTACCAACCGAGGCTGAGCTGCCAACCCAGATCCACTATTATTTACGCTGGCTCCTTCACACTCTCCCTTGGGGCCGCCTGGCCCTGGGGCTGGGGTGGGGTAGGTGTGTGTCTTCAGCCCTTGGTGGGCCCAGCCAGGGCAGAGGTTAGGAGGGTGTGTTTAGAGGCCTTTATCTGGCCTCTGTGCCAAAAGCATTAGGAAGTTCCCTGGGAAAGGCTGGTTTGTTTGGCTTTGTTTTCATTTTTGTTTCCAGGGCCGGCTACTTTTTTTGGAGGGGAGGGGTATTCAAAGAAGCCCCCACCCCACCCCCTCTTCTTCCAGTGCTAGAATGGAGTTTGTCCTAGCAAAGCATAGTGTAGAAACCTCTCTCCCCAGCCTGGTACCAGTGGCTCACGCCTATAATCCCAGCCACTCTGGAGGCTGAGATCTGAGGCTCGCAGTTCAAAGCCAGCCCAAGCAGGAAAGTCTATGAAACTCTTATCTCCAGTAAACCACCAGAAAACTGGAAGTGGAGCTGCGGCTCAAGTGGTAGAGCACTCGCCTTGAGCAAAGGAACTCAGAGACAGCCCCCCAGGCCCTGAGTTCAAGCCCCAAGACTAACCAAAAAAAAAAAAAAAGTCTCATAGATTGATCCTTCCTGAGCAGGCTTTGAACTTCAATCCCCAGATCTCAGCTTCCTGAGTAGCTGGGATTACAGGTGTGAGTCACTGGCCTCTGCGTGTTACAGGGACTGGGGTCATGGCAGAGTCGCCCTTGGCTGGACATTGCTTGGAGTCTGCATGCTGAGGTGTAGCAGGATGTAGCAGTAAGCGAGGGCTGGTGCAGTGGCTGTCACTTTGGCTCGGGGAGGAGCACACACGCACGCGGGCCAGGACCAGGAGCTCAGGTAAACAAGCCAGGCACACCTGGGGACTGCTGCAAGGCAGGCTCCGAGTTACATCAGGGCCCCCAGGGCCTCCCGCCCCGGCAGCCGGGGCCCAGGGGGGCTGCTGGTGTCCAGGGCAGGCAGAGGGCTGGCGAGGCGCCAGGGCGGGTACCCTGACATGTTTTCTCCCGAGGTCTCCAGAGACTTCGTGGAAACCAACTTTGGCCTGCCTGGGGCTGGAGGTAGGGAGGAGTGTGGTGGTGGTGCCTCAGTTTCTCCTCCTCTGTGAAATCAGATTGCTGTGCTTCCCAGTGGGGGTGGGGAAGTGACAGAAAGAGACGAAGAGAGGTGGCCAGGGGCTGGATCTGGGCTTTCTTCACTGTGTGTGTGTGTGTGTGTGTGTGTGTGTGTGTGTGTGTGTGTGTGTGTGTGTGTGTGTGTGTGTGTGTGTATGTCTGTGTCTGTGTCTGTAGGTACCAATCCTGGATCTTGAACTCAGGGCCTGGGTGCTATCCCTGAGCTTTTTGTTTTTGTTTTGGCTCAAGGCTGGTGCTCTACCATTTGAACCACAGCACCCCTTCTGACCTTTTGATGGGTAATTGGAGATGAGGCTCTCGCAGCCTTATCAATCCTTGATCGAGCTTCAGATCTCAGCCTCGGGTGTAGCTGGGATGATGGGAATGAGCCACCCATGCCCCGAGGACACAGACATTTCAAACTTGGTCTCCTGCTGTCACACCCTGGAGAAAGCCATTTGTTTTTCCCACTGGCTTACTTTGTTCCCCCTCTCCTGCTCCCTGTAAGAAGCCTTTACCTGGCCAGGTGACAGTGGCTCACACCTGTCATCCCAGCTACTCAGGAGGCTGAGGCTTGAGGATCACAGTTCAAAGCCAGCCTGGGAAGGGAAGTCCGTGAGACTCTTATCTCCAATGAACCACCAGAAAACAGGAAGTGGCGCTGTGGCTCAAGTGGTAGAGCGCTCGCCTTGAGCTGAAGAGCTGAGGGACAGTGCCAGACCCAGAGTTCAAGCCCCATAACCGGCCTTTATCCTTAGCCTGCACAGCCCTGTCATCTGACTTTGTTCATTTAATTCGCAGGCCCCACAGTGGAAAAATCCACACACAATCTCAGATGCAGCATGCGCCAAAAGAAAAGGTAACCGATCTCATTCATTATTTCATAGATCGATTAGCGCTGAACCAGTCACAGTCTGTGGAGAAATCGGGTTAAATTAAACGTATTACTATGTGTTCTCTTTCTTCCTCCCCCTCTCCTCCTTTGGTAGACTTTTGTAGAATATTCTAGAAAAAAAATCTCAAATAACATACAGGCACCTGTTATGTTTCTTTTGGCTTAGGGATATGACACGTCAGGTGACTTTGAATCTTTGGTTCGTTTTTTTTACCAAGAAACCATCAGCCTGTTTCTGTGATGTTCTGGGTCTCAGCAGCTTGGGCCTGGGGGAGAGGGGAGGGGGGAGGGGGAGGGGGGAGGGGAGGGGTGGGGGAGGAGGAAGGAGGCGGCGGTGGTGGCCCAGTGCCAGCCTTCAGGCCCTGCTAAGCTCCTCTTGGCTCCCAGCTCAGCCTGGTTAGGCCAATCCCGCCGGCCTGCCTCGCTATTTCCACAGAAGAATCAGGAGAAAGTTGGATAGAGACTTCTGAAGTTGGCCAGGGCGCTGAGAAGAACTGAGGAGTGTGTGTGTGTGTGTGTGTGTGTGTGTGTGTGTGTGTGTGTGTGTGTGTGTGTGTGTGTGTGTGTGTGTGTGTGTGTGTGTGTGTGTGTGTGTGTGTGTATGTGCCGGTCCTGGGGCTTGAACTCAGGGCCCAGGCACCGTCCCTGAGCTCTGGCTTTTTCTTTGGTTCCCTGCAGATCAGAGTCTCACGGACTTTCCTGCCCCGGCTGGCTTTGAGCCACGATCCTCAGATCTCAGCCTCCTGAGGAGCTGGGATGTGAGTCACCAGCGCCCGGCTGGAGGCCAAGGCTTCTGAGCACAACGTGGCCAGCCAGTGGCCAGAAACCACGGCCGGGCCCTGCAGCGCAGCCGGCCTCTGGGCCGCCCAGCCCCACCGGCCAGCACCGCCGCCGCCGCCTCGTCGGGCTCTGAGCAGCGATCCCCGAGCTGGCCCTGCTGGCTCCATCTGGCAGAGGGGGAGCAAGAGGCCCCCCTCCCCCCTCCATCCTGCCCGCCCCTCCGTTCCCAGGCCTGGCCTGATTAAAAGATTTTTCTGATAGTCAGGGATAGAAACGGAGGTCTGGGAAAGAAATGTATCTCAGACTCTGGAAAAACAAACAAACATAGTTCTAAGGCTGGTATTTCTTTATTCTCTTCCTTCTAACCTCCTTCCTTCCTTCCTTCCTTCCTTCCTTCCTTCCTTCTCTCTCACTCTCACTCCTCTGGGCCTAAACACGCTCCCTGAGCTTTTTCACTCAAGGCTGGCGCTCTACCCTTTGAGCCGCACCTCCACTCCCTGTTTTCTGGTGGTTTATTGGAGATAAGAGTCTCATGGCCTTTCCTGCCTGGGCTGGCTTTGAACCTTGCGCCCCAGCCTCCTGAGTAGCTGGGATGACAGGCGTGAGCCGTGGGCTCCCCAGCAGGCTGGTATTTCTGATGACAGCCCACACCTGGCATTTTAGAGATCTTCCTGGTTGGTGTGACCCCAGTTTAACCTCGGGGAGCAAACATTGATGTGACACCTTTATAGCCCTTAAAACTAAGCAGACCCGGGTGTAAACAAGCTTATCTGGGGTTCTTTTTTCCACTCTCTATAAATCTGCTTCTAACAGATCACACTCCTGGCATGTTTACCTTCCACTAGGCACCAGTGCTAAGAGCTTGCATGTATCCATCCATCCATCCACCCATCCATCCATCCATCCATCCATCCATTCAGCTTGCAAGTCAAACCCTGCCTTCATTCATCAGCTAAGGTGCTCTGACAGGTGAGAAGCAGAGGCACAGAGAGGTCAAGCCACATGGCACAGGTCACACAGGGAGAAAGGCGAATGGGAAGACATGCAGGCAGTCTAGCTTTGGGGCTGCTCTGGATTTCACAGCTTCCCTGGAGGAACCAGCTGTCCTCTGTGAAACAGTGTGTGACATGCTGTGTTCACCACCAAACCTGCCTCCAGCACGGGCCTAAACATATGAAAACCAATGAGGTAGTGAGTGATTGCATTCATCAGAAGAAGAAGTAAAAAAAGCCAGGAACTGGTGCTCACACCTATAGTCCTAGCTAGTCAAGAGGTTGAGATCTGAGGATCACAGTTCAAAGCCAGCCAGCGTAGGAAAGTCCGTGAGAATCTCTCCAATGAACCAGTAAAACAAACAAACAAACAAAAACCAACATGGAGCTGTGGTTTAAGTGGTAGAGCATCAGCCTTGAGCAGAGAAGCTCAGAGACAGTGAGCAGGCTTTGAGTTCAAGCCCCAGGATCTGCACAAAAATAAATGAAGAAAGTAGAATAAGAAAGTCTTGGGCTGGGAAGGTGGCTCAGTGGTAGAGTGCTTGCCTGGCATGCATGAGGCCCTGGGTTCGAGTCCTCAGCACCACATAAGCAAAAAGAAAAAAGCTGGAAGTGGCACTGTGGCTCAAGTGGTAGAGCGCTAGCCTTGAGCTGAAGAGCTGAGGGACAGTGTCTGGGCCCTGAGTTCAAGCCCTACAACTGACAAAAAAAGAAAGAATAACAAAATCTTCCCTTCTGTCAGCTTTTGCCTGTGTGTGCATGGGGGCAGGGAAGGGGAGCCCTAGGTACAAATGGGCGTGGCTTGTTGGGAGATGATCCAGATGGAAGGTTCTGGTTATCTGCCTGTGGTCTATCCAGCTGCTGAGCTGAAGCAGGCCGGTACCTGGACTGCAGAGCAGAGAGGAGGAAAAAAAAAGAAAACTCAAGTGTGTTTCAGATCAGGGAGGAAGAAACGCCGAGGTTGGGGCCGCATGCAGGCCGGCCTGGGTGGGGCAGGACAGGAAGGAGCTGTGAGTTTCCACCACAGGATGAGCGTCTAGCTTGAATATGGTTCGTCTCCTTCAAAACTCACCTTGAGCTGGGGGCGGGGACTCACGCCTGCCATCCTCGGGAGGCTGAGATCCGAGGATCCTGGTTGGAGGCCAGCCTGGGGAGGGAAAGTCTGTGAGACTCCTATGTCCAGGCAGTGCTTGATCTGAAGCAAGTACCCGGATGTCACCCTGACAGGCTGTGTGACATCCTGAGAACGAACACCTCCCCAGCCCCTGGAGGCCTGAATCCTGACTCAACTTCCCCACCTGCCTCATCCCTCCCTCCCTCCCTCCTTCCTTTCTTCCTATCTCCCTCTCTCCCTTCCCTCTTCCCTTTCTTCTTCCCTCCCCCCTCCCTCCTTCCTTCTTTCTTTCCTTCCTCCCTCCCTCCTCCCTCCCTTCCTCTCTCCCTCCTTTCCTCCTTTCCTCTCTCCCTTCCTCCCTCTTCTCCTCCCTTCCTTATCCCTCCCTCCCTCCCTCCTTCCTCCTTCCTTCCTTCCTTCCTCATTCACTCTCTCCCTCCCTCCTCTCTTCCCTTCCTCCCTCCCTCCCTCCTTCCTTCCCTTTCTCCTACTGTCCTTCCTTCCTTCTCTCCTTCCTCCCTCCCTCCTCCTCTCTCTCTCTCTCTCTCTCTCTCCCTCCCTCCTCTCTCTCTCTCTCTCTCTCTCTCTCTCTCTCTCTCTCTCTCTCTCTCTCTCTCTCTCTCTCTCTCTCTCTCTCTCTCCCTTTTCTTTTGTGCTGATCCTGGGACTTGGACTCAGGACCAGGGCACTATGCTAGAGCTTTTATGCTCAAGGCTAGCACTCTACCACTTGAGCCACACCTCCCCTTCTGACTGTGTGCGTGTGCATGTGCACATGTGCGTGTGAATGTGTGTGTTTAATTGGAGATCAGAGAGTCTCACAGACTTTCCTGCCCGGGCTGGATTTGAACTCTGATCCTCTGATCTCAACCTTCTCACTAGCTAGGATTACAGGCGTGAGCTACCAGGCTCGACTCCTGTACCCATTGTTGGAGTCTTGGACGCCCTGCGCTGTGTTTGGAAGGGTGGGTAAGCAATCAGGAAGATGGACTGAGGCCTTGCCAGCCCAGACTTGCCCAAGCTGTGGGCCCTGAAGCCCCCTTCTCAAGAGAGCTCCTCGCAGGCGGCCAGATGGCTGATGCGATCATTACTTGGCTAATTGGGTGGAGCTGCAGCTGTAGCGGGAGGCAGGGGAGGGTGAGGAGCAGACCCAGCCCCTGGCTGCTGCCCCGCTGGCCACTGGCTCCAGGATTGTTGATTTATGAACAATGACCAGAGCTTTCAAACTCATCCTTTGCTTTACACCTGGAGTCTGGCCTTGCTTTGCTCTCTGAGAAAATCTTTGTGTTCTGAGGCCATTGTTTGTCAGTAAAGGCTTCATGGGACATGGGTTGTTGGCTCTGGAGGGGTGATCTAGAAAGGTCTAGGCAGATTCCAGGCCTGCAGCAGTCCAGGGAGGTGCGGACTGTGTGTGTGTGTGTGTGTGTGTGTGTGTGTGTGTGTGTGTGTGTGTGTGTGTGTGTGTGTGTGTGTGTGTGTGTGTAACTTGGCCATTTTGTTGCTTTCACAAAATAGTCCCGTGCTGGTGGCTCAGGCCTGTCATCCTAGCTACTCAGGAGGCTGAGATCTAGGATCACAGTTCAAAGCCAGCCAGGGCAGGAAAGTCCCATGAGACTTTTATCTCCAAGGAACTACCAGAAAACCGGAAGTGGAGCCCTGGCTCCAAGCGGTAGAGCACTAGCCTTGAGCTGAAGAGCCCTGGGTTCAAATCCTGGGACTGGCACACACAGACCTGGCCACTCCAGACCCCGGCTCTCAGTGGCTAGCGGGACATCATCCACTGACTCCTTTCTGTCCACTCAAGTCCTCTCTACTCCTAGCTCTACCTACTGGAAATGGTGCAGCCACACAGCCCTGCCACGAGCCTTGGACTGGGGGGTGGGGGGGGGACCCAGACCTGCTGGGAGTCTGGAGAAAAACTTGGGAGGCGATTGCCACGCCACTACGTGTACACCTCTCCCTCCCTCCTTCCCCAGAGGCTCCCAGGGCTAAATGAGGTGAGGCCTGTGATTTGGGGGGTAATTAATAGTTTAATAACGAGAATGATAATTGCTCCAATTTTATGAATCCCTATTATCTGAGCCAGGCATTGTATGAGGTACTTTGTATGCAGGTCTCCTCAACGCAATCCTCCCCAGCTTTTCAGTGTGGAAATAGAGGCTCAGAGAGGGCTAACCACTCCTTCAACATCACACAGCCTGTGTGTGTGTGTGTGTGTGTGTGTGCGCGCGCATGTGCGCACGCAGGTCCCCGAACTTGAACTCAGGACCTGGGTGCTGTCCATGATCTTTCTTGCTCAAGGCACCAGCTGAGCCACAGCTCCATTTCCAGCTTTTTTTTGGGGGGTGCTTCACTGGAGTTAAGAGTCTCACAGTTTTCTGCTTGGGCTGGCTTCCAGCTATCTCAGCCTCTTGAATAGCCAGGATTACAGGCATGAGCCACCAGCTCCGTCTGCACATCTCTTAGTGAGTCTGGAGACTCTAGTACTCACCGGGAGAGGAGGATTGTTATTATTGTCATTTAAAAAGAAAAAAAAAACTTGTTTCCTCCCCCTCCTCCCCCTTCTCCTTCCCAGTTATCTTGTGCCTGGTGAGTTTGCATCATTACTGGGGCTCAGGGGTCCAATCAGGGGACCCCCCCCAAGGAGAAGGAATGAAGCAATCCCTGCCCCCAAGGGCCTCCCGGAGTTGAAGTTTTAATTAGCCTGAACTGCTCTTCCTGAAACTCTGACCCACCGCTGGCATTGCCAGGCCGGGCGGCCTGTGCCAGGGGCAGGGCTGGATGGCATCCAGTGCAGGGCCCCATCCCGGGGGGGGGGAGGGTGAGTGTCCCCCCCGCCCCCACTCCGCCACCTCCGAATTACTGAATCTAATCCCATAAATGGACTCATGAAATAAAGTGACTTAATCCATTAAATGGATTAAATAAGCAAGTTAATATGTGAAAAAGCATTTACAACCATACTCAACACATAGGACAAGCTATAAGAGTATTTATTAAATTACAAAAAAAAAAAAGCAATTCAGCCGAACGCCAGAGGCTCAAACCTGCCAGCTACTCAAGAGGCTGAGATCTGTGGATCAGAGTTTAAAGCCAGCCCAGACAAGAAAAAGGTTGTGAGAGTCTTTTTTGTTTTTAGTAAGTCATGAGGTTTGAACTCATGGCCTGGGCGCTGTCCCTGAGCTGCTTTTGCTGAAGGCTAGTGCTCTACCACTTGAGCCACAGCGCCACTTCTGGTTTTCTGGTGGTTCATGGAAGAGAAGAGTCATAGATTTTCCTGCTCAGGTTGGCTTTGAACCATGATCCTCAGATCTCAGCCTCCTGAGGAGTTAGGGTTACAGGCGTGAGCCAATAGCGCCTGGCTTATGAGACTCTTATCACCAATTGAACCAACCAAAAAACTGAAACGGAAAACTCAAGGGGGCTGGCATTGTGGCTTAGTGGTAGAGTGCTCGCCTAGCAAGCATGAAGCCCTGGGTTCCATTCCTCAGTGCCACCTAAACATACAAAAAAACGGAAGTGGTGCTGTGGCTCAAGTGCTAGAGCGCTAGCCTTAAGCTGAAGAGCTCAGGGACAGTGCCTAGGCCCAGAGTTCAAGCCCCAGGATCCACACACACACACACACACACACACACACACACACACACAAAGGTGAAAACTATGACTCCCACCCCTCAGCAACCCTTCAGCTTCCCCTGGACCTCTAGGAAACTACAGGGCGCAGAGTTTGTATCCTAGGCCCCAGTGACTCTGTCCTAGGGGAGGGCTGGAGTTATGGTGACAGGAAGACAAGGAGTGTCCAGACCCCGCCCCTCCCCCTGGGGGGGGAGGGGGAGCTCCTGACCTTGACCTTGGCCTCCCTGCCCTCTCACCCACCCCCACCCCCACTGCGGCCTGCTGTAGTGTCAGCCCACAGCCAGAGCCCTGGGGACGCCGTTGCCGGGTAACCAGCCCTAAGCGACAGAGAGCCCAGCGGCCAGCTAATGAGGGGGCAGTGGCCAACCACTGGCCAGATTCTGCCCGCCCAGGCTGGCCATTGTATGACTTGGAAGACAGTTCTCCTGCCCACGGTAGGAGGGCAGGTGTCCAGCCCTGGGAGATAGGAGCGGTGCCATTGGCAGCCCCTCCAAACCTTTGAAATGGGGATCTGGGGGTGGGGTGGGGGCTGGGAGGGAGGGGATGGGGGCTGTGACCAAAACCAGGGGTGGACTGTATGCTGGAGTCGGGACTGTGGCCACAGCTGCCCAGACCCAAACTACCATGCTGGGAACAGCGGTGCCAGCTTTGCCCAGTGGCAGATTTGGGGGTGGGGGGATCCCCAGACAGAAGCTGGCGGGGGGCCAGGCCCTGGATGGGGGACTACCAGTCCCCTCCCCTGGAGGGTCAGGCAGTGGTCCTGTTCTTTCCCTTAGTCTTTACCCCAGGCTGGGGAAACTTCTAGACCTGCGCCTGCCTGAGACCCTAGGTCTGTGGTGGGGCCTTACTGGGCCTCAGTTGCCCCAAGTAGTAATAATAAGCAGGGCGCAGGCTGCTGCCAGCCTGGGGTTTTATTAGGGTTCTGGAGGGTGAGAGGGATTTTGGGGGGAACTTACTGTGGCAGAAATTCCCTGGGGCTTCTCCTCATTTCTGACCCAGGTAGGGTTTGGTTTTGTTTTTTTTTTTTTAAGTTATATTTTCTACCAATTTATTATGTTTGTTTATACCTGTCCTGGGGCTCGAACTCAGGGCCTAGGCGCTGTCCCTGAACTCTTTTGCTCAAGGTTAGTGCTCTACCACTTTGAGCCACAACTCTACTTCCGGTGTTCTGGTAGTTCATTGGAGATAAGACTCTCACATACTTTCCTGCTGGGCCTGGCTTCCAACCAGGATCCTCAGACTTCAGCCTCCTGAGGAGCTAGGGTAACAGGCATGAGCTACAGATACCTGGCTTTTTCTGGCTTTCTTTGCCTGAAGATGAACAGAGCCCTACTTCACTGTGCTCGGGCTCCTATAGCCCTGGCCTGATCCCCCCACCCCCAAGTTGGCCACTCAGTCCCAGCTGAGTCCCTGCCCCAGCCCCAGCCTCTCAGAGGGAAGCCGAGCCACGGGGGGAGACCGGGGAGCTGCAGCTAGGCTGGAAGGAGGTCGGATGTCCATACAAGGCCCAAACCCAGCCTGGAGCTCAGGAAAGGCCTCACTGGCCCGGGGCCGCATGAATCAGCAAAGGAATGCGAGGAAGATACATGTTAGCAAGTGTGGACAGTGATGCACACGGGAGAAACTTCTGCTGCAGTGCTTGCTGGGAGGGGGGGGGGACAATCAGGAGACAGGGACAAGCCACAGGGGAAGCCAGCAAAAGAGGGACTTGCAGGGGCCCGCCTGGCTTGCCCAGCCCAGCCCTGGGGGGCTCCGCCCCCTCCCACCCTCAGTCTTCTGCATGGCCTAAGCCCCCAGTGCGGCTTCCCACTCTGCCTGGTTTGAGTGGACACTGGTGACTTCCTTGGTAAGGGGGGGGGCGTCACAGAGTCCCCAGGGGACAATCAGGGTGCCTTTATTTCTTGGCTCCCTGGGCTAACTTCCTCTTGGCTGCCATTCTGCCATTGGCTGAGGGCATCAGAGCCTTGTGATGTCATAATCATGTCTCTTTGGCAGGTTAAAGGGCTGGCGTGAGTCACAGAGGTCTCCCCTCTGCCCTCCTTCCTCCCTCCTCCTTTTTTTCCTTCCCCCCCTTCCTCCTCTTCTTCCTTCTTTTCTTCCCTTTCCCTTTCTCGCTTAGTTTCTTTTCGAGATAGAATCTCAACTGTAGTCCAAGCTGGCCTCAGACTCATGATCTTCCTGCCTCAGCCTCCCAAGCGGTGTTGGGATTATTGGTATGAACCCGTGTTTTGGTTTTGTTTTGTTTTCAAACTCTCCTGTCATCCGGTTGTGAGAATTAACTGAGGTGAGGCTGGCACGCAACCAGACTCCCAATTAGGCACAGCCCCACCCACAAACACTGAACTGAATCCTCTGCTGGAGAATGGAGGGGCGGAGCAGGGTCACACTAGCAATCTGGAGGCCTCCCTGGAGGAGGCAATTTCCATAGCTAGGTATGAAAGGCGATTTGCTGTGTGTTGTCTCTGGACAAGGCTCCACAATGGTCTGTTTTGCTACCTATGGGGCACCCACTAAGGCCACCTCTCCCTTCTCTGGGGTGAGAGAAGGCTCTGCAGAGACAGGAAAGGTATTTGTAGACAGCAGGTGGGAGAGGCATTATGATGAACAGCCAGAACATGAGCTGAAGTTCAGAGTGCTGGCCTTTGACCTCACCATCCCCGGGAGTCAGGTGACTGCTCAGTGTCTGGGGCAAGCAGAGGCGGCTGGCACTCACCCAGGGTGGGGAGTGTGCAGAGTTGGGGTACAGTGTGTGTAAGCTCCTTTGAACTCCACTATCTACGTCATACTCTCCATCTAGGAAGCACAGCGAAGGTCAGACTCTTCTGCGCTCTACTCCAGTCCACCTGACAAACCAAACACCATTTTTAAGTGTAAGTGTGTGTGTGTTTGTGTGTGTGTGTGTGTGTGTGTGTGTGTGCCCGCGTGCATGGGCCTATACTGGGACTTGAACTCAGAGGGCCTGGGTAATGTCCTTCCTTCCTTTCTCTCTCTCTCTCTCAAGGCTAGCACTCTACCATTTGCTCCACACCTCCACTTCTGGTGTTTTTCTGGTTAAGTGGAAATAAGTGCTTCTCAAATTTGTCTGCCTGGGGCTGTCTTCGAGTCAGGATCCTCAGATCTCAGCCTCCTGAGTAGCTGGGATGACAGGTGTGAGCCACTGGTGCCCAGCTACAGTGATCATACTAATAGTAATGATGGTGATGATGATGATGATGATGATGAGGGTGGGAAACGTGGCTCAGATGGTACAGCACTAGTCAATGAGTGGGATGATCAGGTACTGAGTGAGAGTCCTGATCTTGTACCAAGAAAGAAGAAAGAAAGGGGCTGGGAAGGTGGCTCAGTTGTGCAGTGCTTGCCTAGCATACATGAAGCCCTGGGTTCGATTCCTCAGCACCACATACACAGATAAAGCCAGAAGTGGTGCTTGGCTCAAGTGGTAGAGTGCTAGCCTTGAGCAAAAGACTAGTTACTCAGGAGGCTGAGATCTGAGGATCACCTTTCAAAGCCAGCCTGGGCAGGAAAGTCCGTGAGACTCCTATCTCCAATAAACCACCAGAAAACTGGAAGTGGTGCTATGGCTCAAGTGGTAGAGCACTCGCCTTGAGCTGAAGAGCTGAGGGACAGCGCCCAGGCCCAGAGTTCAAGCCCTAAGACTGACAAGAAAGACAGAAAGACAGATAGAAAGAAAGAAGAATTTTCCATGACGGATGCAGCTGGACTCACTCCCCCCTTTTTTTTTTGTCGGTCATGGGTCTTGAACTCTGGGCCTGGATGCTGTCTCTGAGCTACCACTCTATCTCTTGAGCCGCAGCGCCACTTCCAGTTTTCTGAGTGGTTTATAGGAGATAAGAATCTCACGGCCTTTCCTGCCTGGGGTGGCGTTGAACCTGGGTCCTCAGATCTCAGCCTCCTGAGTAGCTAGGATGACAAGCGTGAGCCACTGGCACCCAGCTTCACTTCCCATTTTTGCTTGGTTGAGGCTTGGTGGAGAGTTTCTCAGTAGCTGGCACCCCCACCCCCTTTCCTCTCTGGTGGTCAGTGATGTGTCAGCCATGCTGAAAGGAGTAGGGGAAGGAGAAGCCAAGGGAAGGGGAGGGGAGGTTGTCGGGTCAGAGCAGGGCTGCACGTTCCTGATGTGAAGGTGTGGCTGCAGAAATACCTGTGGCCCGGCCTGGGGAAAGCCCCAGCTCTCCCCAGCCCTTCTCTTCCTCCCCATCAATCCATGTTTATTCATTCATTACTGGTCCTGGGGCTTGAGCTCAGGGGGCTGGGCACTGTCACTGAGTTCCACCACTGGAGCCACACTTCCATTTCAGGCTTTTTTTCTATGATTAATTGGAGGCGCAAGTCGCATGGACTTTTCCTGTGCAGGCAGGCTGGCTTTGAACCGCGAATCTCAGATCTCAGCCTCCTGAGTAGCTGGGATGACAGGCGTGAGCCACCGGGGCTCAGTCCAAGCTCCATTTGTTAGGTCCTTCCAAGCCCTAGCTCAAACGACAGCCTTCCTCCTCTCCCCCTCCTCCTTCCCTTCTTCCCCTCCCCTCCCCTCCCCCCAGGACTTCACTTGCTTTTCCTACCTGGAGCCCAGCTGCCCGCCTCCTCCTCCTCCTCTCCTCCTCCTCCTCCCCTCTTCCTCCTCCTCCTCCCCTCTTCCTCCTCCTCCTCCCCTCCTCTTCCTCCTCCTCCTCTCCTCCTCCTCCCCCTCCTCTCCTCTTCCTCCCTCCCCTCCTCCTCTTCCCCTCTTCCTCCTCCTCCTCCCCTCCTCCTCCTCCCCCCTCCTCCTCTTCCCCTCTTCCTCCTCCTCCTCTTCCTCCTCCTCCTCCCCCCCTCCTCCTCTTCCCCTCTTCCTCCTCCTCCCCCTCCTCCTTCCCCTCCCCTCCTCCTCCTCCTCCCCCTCCCCCTCCTCCCCATCCCCTCCTCCTCCCCTCCTCCTCCTCCCCCTCCCCTCCTCCTCCTCCTCCCCTCTTCCTCCTCCTCCTCCCCCTCCCCTCCTCCTCCCCCTTCCCCCTCCTCCTCCTCCCCCTTCCCCCTCCTCCTCCTCCCCCTTCCCCCTCCTCCTCCTTCCCCTCCCCTCCTCCTCCCCCTCCCCTCCTCCTCCCCCTCCCTTCCTCCTCCTCCCCCTTCCCCCTCCCCCCCTCCTCCTCCCCCTCAGTGCCAGCTGCTCCCCGGCTCCTGGCACCCGTGGGTGGCTTCAGCTCTGCCCTGCTCCTCCACAGCCCTATCCTGACCCAGTGGCCTGGGTGCTTTCTGACCCCATGAACTCGCTTTGACCTTTGCCCTGTCCACCTGCCCTCTCCCTCACTGGCCCGCACCTGGCCCTGAGTAGGCCGGAAAGATGGGAAACCCCGGATTCCTTCGGAGAAAGAAAGGGGTGGGAGCGAGGAGGGGGCTGCGCTCAGCCTCCAGCCGCCGGGGTCTGGGGGGTCCCCCGGGCCGGGGTCCCCCGCGCCCCCCGGGCTGCACCTGCTCAGGCCGGGCCCGCTGAGGGGTGCGGACCAAAATGGTGTCGGGGGGGGGGCGCCGTGGGGTGGGGCCGGGGCGCGAGGCCCCTGCGGTGCGCCGTCCCCGGGGCCGAGCCTGCGGGGCCCGCGGGGCCGCCCGACGCCCGGCCCGGGTCGGCGCGCGCGGGGCCCGGCGACCCCCCGGGCGCGGCGGGGGGGGGGGCCGTGGCACCGCGGACCCGGGGGAGCGCAGGCTCTGCCCCCGCCCGCCCGCCCCGCCCCCGCCCCGCCCCGCGCCGCCCCGCCCGGGACCGCAGACGGCGCCCGGCGGCGGCGCGAGCGGCAGCGCGGAGGGCGCGCGCGGCGCGGGCGGGACCAGAACCCGCGGCGGCGGCGGCGGAGGATGCGGCCGGCCCCGCGGGGCCCGCAGGTGGGGCGCGCGGCGCGGCGGGCGGGCGCGGGAAGTTGGGCCGAGTTCGCGGGCTGCGCCCAGGGCGCCCCTGCCGGCGGGCGCGGGCGGAGCGCGGGGCCGGGGCTTCCGGCGGCCGCGGGGGCCCCGGCGCGGCCCCGTCCCCACTTCCTTCCCCGCGCTCGGCGGGGCTCCGGGGGGCCGCGGGGCCGGGGTGCGGGGCGGGGGGGGGGGCCCGGCCGGGCGCGCACGTGCGGGCGGCTGCGTGTCAGCCCGCGGGGTGCACGTGCGCCCCTGCGCCGCCGGGACGCGGGGCGGACGCGGCGGGGCGCGGGGCGGGCCGGGCCCGGAGGCGGCGGGGACCCGAGGGGGAGGCCGGGCCCCAGCCGCCCTGCCCGGGGGGCACCGGGGCTCCGCCGGACCCCAGCCCTGCGTCCTGCCCGCCCAGGCCGGGCCCGCGCAGGGGCGCCCCCCCCCCGGGGGGCTCGTGTCTGGGAGGGGAGCCCCCCCATGGTGTCTGCGCCCCCCCCCGTCTCCCAGGCCTTCAGACCCTCTGTGGGATCCCTGGGGTCCCCCCTTGCCCCCCTCCAGAGCTTCCTGGGGGTCCCCCGTGGCCTCCTGGCTATTGTCTGGGTCCGGAGGGGTCTCTGGAAGTCTCCAGAGCTCAGGGCGCGGGGTTGGGCCCAGCCCGGGGGAGCAGGGTTCCTGGGGTGGGGGGCACTGGGGGAAGTGGGACCAGAGCCAAGGCTTAATTAACCCGCAGCTCCCCCAGGGCAGAGGTGGGGGCTCAGCACCCTCCAGACGGTACAGGGACCCCTTCTTGTGACATGGCTGTGCAGCGGGTGGGGGGGGGCAGGTCCTCCTGGTCACCAGGCCACTGCTAGTGTCCCAGTCTGGTGTCCAGTCTTCTCTGGGCCTGCGCTGGCCTTGTTGCTGTCCGATCGAGGCGTCCACTCACTCCACCCCCCCCCCCCATAATTGTCTTTTTGTGTGTTTGTGCTGGTGGTGGGGTTTGAACTTAGGGCCTGCATGCTGTTCCTTAGCCTTTGTTGTTGTTGTTGACTTACTGGAGATAAAGACTCTCACAGATAAGACTCACAGACTTCAGATAAGGGTCTCCCGGACTTTGCTGGCCCGGGCTGGCTTTGAACTTCTGATCCTCGGCTGTCTCCGCCTCCTGTATGGCATCGGAGGCCCTGTGCCAGCCACCGACCCCTGGCTCAGTCTTGCCTTTACTTGTTCCTTTGCTGTTGTGACTCTGAGCCCCTGGCTGTCATCGGCGTCCCCCTCCCCCTCCAGGAGAGGGAGCAGTTCTTGTTTGTTGGTGACAGAAGCCTGTGACACTTGGCCTGTGGCCTGATTGCCGCAAGTTTGAGCTGATTCACCGTTTCTGAGCCGGTGTTAGATGGAACTGGGTGCTGGCTTGGAGAGGGGCGGGTCAGCCTGGCCTCCGATGGAGGGCCCTTGGTGACTCGTCGAGAAACCCCATCCTTAACCTCTGACCCCTCTGGGTGTCGGGTCTTCGTTCTGTCTTGGCCTTGCCTTTCCATCAATGGAAGTAACGTCCATACGGTGGAAGTAGCTGCCAGCTAGCACTCTGGACGTCTCGCAATAGCAGTTTGAAGGGCTTGGGGATGGACGCTGCCTTTCCACCCTCCTCCTCCCGTGGTCTGGGACCTTCCTCCTGGCACAACAGCACCATCTGGCGGACAGCCTTGACCCTGCGGGTGGGGGCGGGGCTCGGTAGACAGAGCCCCAGCGGTGGCTCCCAGGGGACTCCCCCCCCCCCCCCCCCCCCCCCGCCCAGTTTTATCAGTGCTGGCTCTGGGTCTCTGGACCTGCATGTGAAGCCCTGTTCTGGCATTTTTGATAGGACCAGCGGGGTCAAGGGAGTGTCAGGAGAAATCTGAGTTTGTAGATAATGTCCAGATTCTGTGTCTGGGTTGCAGGGGGGTGGGGGAGACGGGACATGACCTCAACCTGTGAAGATGACATCCCAGGAATCAACCAGATGCCTGCTGCTGGTCACATCTCTTCCATCAACAGTGTCTTGGTGTTCTACACCACTCGTCTTGGTGTGGGGGACCCGTGCAGGGCTGGGAATTAATGCAGCATTCCGTGGCTTAAAAAACAGATGCAGTGCGGCAGGGGTGGGGGGGTGGGGAGAGGCTCAGTGATAAAGTGCTTGCCTTGCATGCATGAGGCCCTGGGTTCAATTCCTCAGCACCACATAAGCAGAAAAAAGCTGGAAGTGGTGCTGTGGCTCAAGTGGTAGAGTGCTAGCCTTGAGCTGAAGAGCTGAGGGACAGCGCCCAGACCCAGAGTTCAGGACCCACAACTGACCCCCCCCCAAAAAAAAAAAAAAACCAGAAGCTGGGCTGGGCACCTGTGGCTCACACCTGTAATCCAACCTGATACTCAGGAGGCTGAGACCTGAGGATCGCAGTTTGAAGTCAGCCCGGGTAGAAAAGTCCCCATAAGACTCATTTCCAATGAGCTATTTAAGAACTGGAAATGGTACTGTGGTTCAAGAGGCTTGGGGGATATCACCCAGGCCCTGAGTTCAAGCCCCACCACCCACAAAACAAAACAAGCTGGACACTGGTGGCTCATACTTGGCATCCTAGCTAGATCTCAGGAGGCTGAGGTCTTAGGATCAGAGTTCAATTGAAGCCAGCCTGGAGAGGAATGTCTTTATCTTTGTTTAACTACCCCAAAAGAGCAGAAAGTGGAAGATGTGTGCTTCAAGCAGTAGAGCGGTCTTGAGGGGGGGGGGAGCTAAGGGACAGCACCCAGACACTGAGTTCAAGCCCCAGTACTGGCACACACATGCACACAAAACCCATATGTGCAGGTGGCTCATGTATCCAGAAAATGCAAGATGCATCCGGAGTGTCTGGTTTTCCGGGGCGCCGTGTGGCGGAATGCAGCCCATGCTCCTGAGCGCTCAGCTTTTCTCTCTCTCTCCCCTAGGTCAGCAGTGGAGTAGAAAAGTCCCGGGAGAGTCTAAGGCCTTAACCACCATGGCAGAGAAGCGGCCCCTGGGGACCCTGGGGCCAGTGATCTATGGCAAACTGCCCCGCCTGGAGCCTGACACGGGACGCAGACACAGCTTACCTCTCTCCGTAGGCAGTCAAGACCCCTGCAGCTACAAGGGTGCCTACTTTTCCTGCCCCATGGGGGGCCCCCCCAAGGCTGAACAGTTAGCCTCTTGGACCCCGTACCCACCCTTGTACCCTGCCAGCGTGGCCGCATCTCCGCTGCGGACAGATAATCTGTTAACCAACTGCCTGCTCTACCGCCCGCCCCCGGAAGGTTCTGAGAAGGTGCCAGCCTCCGCCGAACTCCTGCCCTTCGCCCCCCAGGCTCACATGTACCCCGCACCTCCGCTGGCGGCCCCCAAACCCGTCTACCGCAGCCCACTGTGCTATGGGCTCCCCACGTGCCTGGGGGAGGGGCCGGCCAAGAGGCCCCTGGATGGGGATTGGGCCTCGGTGACTGGACCCCTGCTGCCCCCCGCAGACCCGCCCTGCCCTCTGACCCCCGCCGCTCCTGGCAAGGGGCAGTCTCTGGATGGCACCTTCCTGCGTGGAGTGCCCCCCGGGGCAGCTGGCAAAGACTCCTCCCCCGGGAACTTCTCCGCGTGCCAGGCGTTCCTGGAGAAGTATCAGACGCTACACGGCCCCAGTTTCCTGCCTTCCAAGTTCTCGGGACCACACTACGGGGACCCGAAGCAAGCCATGGCAGAGGGGCCTTGCGGTCCTTGGAGTCGCCTGGCTCAGCCCCAGGAGTCTGGGCCCACTCCCTACCCGCTGCCCCCTCTCCCACAGACCCTGCCCTGCCCCCCCGCCTGCCGCCACCCGGAGAAACAAGACGGCTACAACTCGGTACTCTCCCTGCAGCCCCTCGGGCTGCACAAGGGGGCCGGGTACCCGGCCGGGGCTCTGGGTAGCCCCTACCTAAGGCAGCCGGCCGTCCAGGCCCCTTACATGCCCCCGATGGGGCTGGACACTTACTCCTACCCCTCTGCGCCCCTCCCGCCTCACTCGCCAGGCCTCAAGCTGGAGCCTCCCCTTGCCCCCCGGTGCCCGCTCGACTTTGCCCCTCCGACTCTCGGTTTTCCTTACGCCCGGGATGATCTGTCTCTCTACGGGGCGTCCCCGGGGCTGGGGAGCACCCCACCTTCCCAGAACAGCATGCAGCCTGGAGCTCAGCCCAACGCCTTTCCAAGGGCATGCCAGCCCCTGCCAGCCAGCCAGCCCTGCTCGGAGCCCGTGAAGCCGGCAGACAAGCCCACGCGGGGCGCCGGCGACAAGGCCTGGGGGCCCGGCTGCGGGAAAGAGCAGTGCCAGCCGCAGCCCGGCGAGCCCCCTGTCCTTCCCATTGTCATCCCAGACAGCCCGGGACCCCGCACCCCGCCGCCACTGCGCCCCTGTGCCCGCGAGCTCCCGGCCCCCCCACAGAAGGAGGGGGTGAGGCCCCCCGGCTCCCCCCCTATGCCTGTCATCGACAACGTCTTCAGCCTGGCGCCCTACCGGGACTACCTGAACGCGCCCGTGCCCAAGGCCCCCCCGACCACCAGAGAGAGCCCAGATGCAGACTCCGGGGGAGCCCCACCTGCCCAGGAGGGGCCCCCAGGGGCTCGCTGTCCCAGGCGACAAGAGGTGGCCTTGGACCTGAGCGTGAAGAAGTCCGTGGCAGAGGACGCTGCCCCCAGCAAGGCCCCGCCGCCGCCGCCCGAGCTGCCAGGCAGACCCACGGTGGCTGTGCCAGACCAGGGAGACTCACCATCGCGACTGCCCGGCCCGAAAAAGACCACCGCGGAAGCGCCCACAGCGCCAGCCACCACCGACGACCTGCCCAGGACCAACTTCCACAGTTCCGTGGCCTTCATGTTCCACAAGTTCAAGATCCTTCGGCCCACAACCCTATCCGCAGCCGGGGTGCCGTCCACGCCCGCCGTGGCCCCTGCTTCCACGCAGCCCGTGCCCACGCCCCCCTCCACGCCTGTAGGACTGCAGATCCTCACCCAGCCCTTGCCGGTGGCATGCTTCAACCTGGCCCTGCCCAGCCCACCAGCCCTCGCTGTGGCCTCTCCAGCCCCAGGGCCAGCCGGCTCCCCGGCCTCCACCCCTTCTCCAGCTGCAGGCCCAGCGCCGTCGGGCCCCGTGCCCGTCTCCTCGGGAGCCTCCGGAGTCTCCCTGGAGCAGCACTTCACCGGGCTGCACGCGTCCCTGTGCGATGCCATCTCGGGCTCCGTCGCCCACTCCCCACCCGAGAAGCTCCGCGAGTGGTTTGAGTCCACGGGGCCGTGGGGCCGGGCGGCGTGGCAGGAGTGCCAGGCCGTGCAGGGGCTGCTGGGTAAACTGCTGTCCCAGCTGCAGAGATTCATGTACACACAGCAGTGCCCTTTCCCGCACGTCGTGCGGGCCGGCGCCATCTTCGTGCCCATCCACCTGGTGAAGGAGCGGCTCTTCCCCAGGCTGCCGCCCGCCTCCGTGGACCACGTGCTCCAGGAGCACCGCGTGGAGCTGAGACCCACGACGCTGTCGGAGGAGCGCGTGCTGCGGGAGCGCGCCCTGCACGGCTGCACCTCCCGCATGCTGAAGCTGCTGGCCCTGCGCCAGCTGCCCGACATCTACCCCGACCTGCTGGGGCTGCAGTGGCACGACTGTGTGCGGCGCCAGCTGGGTGAGCAGGAGCCCGCCCCGTAGCCGCAGGAGCTGAGGGCGAGCGGGACGGGGTGTGTGCGCGCGTGTGCGGGTAACCAGAGCTTGAACTCAGGGCTTAGCGTTTTCTGCCCAGGGCTGGTGCTCGACCACCTGAGCCACAGCTCCACTTCTGGCTTTTTAAGGGGTCCATTGGCGATGAGTCTCACAGACTTTTCCAGCCGGGCTTTGAATCGTGATCCTGAGTGGCTGGCATTACAGGCGTGAGCCACTGGCGCCTGGTTACGTGGTGGTTTTTGAACGTCGTGGGTTCTAATGAGAAGGGTAGTTGGTTTGCTCTCTTTCTCCACTAAATGGTCAATTTGCCTGTTGTGCAGCTTGCTTTAAGATTTTTTGTTTGAGGGCTGGGAAGATGGCTCAGTGGTAGAGCGCTTGCCTTGCATGCATGAGGCCCTGGGTTCGATTCCCCAGCACCACATAAACAGAAAAAGTCGGAAGTGGCGCTGTGGCTCAAGTGGTAGAGCACTCGCCTTGAGCTGAAGAGCTGAGGGACAGCGCCCAGGCCCAGAGTTGAAGCCCCACGACCAACAATAACAAAAAAGACAAATCTTTTTTTTTATTATTATTATTTGATTCCTCCCCATCCCCTTGTTACTGGGGGTTGAACCCAGGGCCTTTCAAGTGCCAGGTGGAGCATTTACCACTTGAGCTTCACAAGAAGCCCTAGTCTGTCTCCCCCTCTCTCCCTCACTCCTTCCCTTCCTTCTTATCAAGACAGGGTCCTACCTCCTTTTGGCCTCAAACTTGCAATTCACCTCCTCTGTCTTCTCAATGGCTGGGATTACAGGCATGTGCCACCATACACAGTTCCTAGAGGGCACATAGCTTGGTACCTCTGTGTGGTCAGGGCACTCACGCTTCTTCAGCCAGGAATTAGGGGTGGCTCTGCCTCTCCTGAGTCAGTTCTCGGCCTCCTCTGAGCCCTTTCTCCCTGCCACTCCACCTTCCTGCCACCCTTGAAGAACCTGTTTTAGTCACCCCGCCTCCTGGCCCCAGGCCTCCTCCCCTGAGGCTCCTGGTCAAGGTGGAGACCAGGCCGGAGGCAGGTGCTGACCCACATTGTAGCAGATCCTCCAACACGAAGAGCTGGGCACCCGTGCCTCACACCTATAATCCTAGTACTCAGGAGGCAGAGATCTGAGGATTCACAGTTCAAAACCAACCCAGGTGGGCTGGGAAGGTGGCTTGGTGGTAGAGTGCTTAAGCACTTAGCATGCATGAAGCCCTGGGTTCGATTCCTCAGTACTACATACACAGAAAAAAACAGAAGTAGGGCCGTGGATCAAGTGGTAGAATGCTAGCCTTGAGCAAAAGAAGCTCAGGGTCAGTGCTCAGGTGCTGAGTTCAAGCCCCAGGACTGGCCAAAACAAACAAAAAACCCATGTAGGAAAATCCAAGTCAGACTTATCTCCAGTGAACCACCAAAAAGCCAGAAGTGGAGCTGTGGCTCAAGAGCATTTGAGCGAAATAGCTCAACTTAAAGAGGCAGTGTCAAGAACCCAGTACTGGTACACACAGAGTTAGGAAAGAGTTCTCAGTGGAGTGGAAGTGAGTGTGGTATACCATGTGTGGGCCCCATGTTGAAGTCCAGGATACCCTTGTTCTGGCTCTGGTGGCCGGCCCTATTGAGTCTGGCTGGGAAGTGGTGGCCTGGTGGCTTGCCACTGGCTAGATTTGGGGGTCCCTGACCCCACACTCTCCCTCAGCTGCAAGGTACCTCTAGAAAATTACTCCTACTTGGGTTTTTCATTGTTGTTGTGGGTTGTGGGTCTTGAACTCTGGGCTTAGGCGCTGTCCCTCAGCTCTTCAGCTCAAGGCTAGTGCTCTACCACTTGAGCCACAGCGCCACTTCCGGTTTTCTGCGTGGTTTATTGGAAGTAAGTGTCTCACGGACTTTTCCTGCCCGGGCTGGTTTTGAACCGTGATCCTCAGATCTCAGCCTCCTGAGTAGCTAGGATGACAGGCGTGAGCCGCCAGTGCCCAGCCCACTTGCATTTCTTTTGGGTTCCTGATTTCCTCTAGTGGTTTTCCTTTCTAGAGGATCACAGTTCAAAGCCAGCCCAGGTAGATAAATCCACGATACTTCAGCAATAAAAAAGCTGGAAATGGATCTGTGGCTCAAGGGGTAGAGCAACCAGGTTTGAGCAAAAAGAAAAAGTCATGTAATATTGGGAGGCAGGGGTGGGGAACCCTGTGGTACCTGCGTACCCCAGTGCTGAGCGCTGTCCAGGGTGGTTTTGGAGGCTGGGAAGGTTGGCGGGAGGGAGGGGGCTGAGGACACGGAGCCCGCGGTCTGACCATGTCCCTTCTCCAGGTGACCTGGACACGGAGGCTCAGGCCACATCGCCCTCACAGCCCACTCTGGCTAGAGAAGACCGAGACAGCCTTCCCCTGGCTCAGAAGGCACCAGCCCCCAAGGTCAGGAAGCTGGGGAGGAAGCCACCCACCCCTGGCCCAGAGAGAGAAGCCACCTCTGGTGGGGGCGGGTCACGTGGTCCCTCACCAAGCCCAGCCACCAACGCCAGCCCGCCCCGCCCTGCGCTGCGAGCCCGCTTCCGAAGCCTTCTGGAAACCGCCTGGCTCAATGGTGCAGCTTTGCCCACTTGGAGCCACAAGGCCCCGGGACCAGCCCGGCCCCCTCGGCAGCCCCACCTGCTGGGCAGCCCCAGCCAGCACCTATAGCCCCCTGGGGCCAGGAAGGTGCCATCTTGTGTCCTACCTAGTTACCTAGAGCCAGAAATGGATGCTGGGGGGCTGGGACCCACCAGGTTGGGCCTAGAACCTCTGACCTTGGAGTATGAGAAAGGACTCTTTCTTCTTCCCTAGAGAAAACCCGTGGGTGCTGGAACTCCCCAGACCTGGCCTTGAATCGTGGCTGCTGTGTTCCTGGCGGCGTGGCGTGGGCAGAGGCCCCTGCTTCTCTCTCGACTGCTCGTTCCCCGTTTGTAAAAATAGGACAACAGCCTACCTCACTGGGGTGCTCGCGGGGTGATGACCTGACTCATGCCCATGGTGACTGGGACTCCATGTTTCTCCCCCCGGGGTCAGGCCCTCACCATCAGCCAAGAGCCTGGATTGGGAAGCCGGGGCCTGGACTGAGGCCGGATCAGCAGGCTCTTCTTGCTGAAAGTCTCCGTGTGTCTTAGGATTTGGTTGTCCCTGAGCAGTACATTGCCAGTGTCTGTCTGTCCTCCTGTCCGTGCTGTGGTCCTTGATCTGGGCTGGTAACGGGTCCCAGGCCTCACCTGAATTTACGTCGTCCAGCCATCACCCCCCCCTCCCCAGGAAAGTGATGTTTTTCTGGAAGCCAACTAGCCCCAAGGGACTCGGGGACTGGTGCCCACGTGAGGGGTGGGGGGGAGGAGGATTGGCTCTGTCCTTGGAGGTCTCTGAGCTTTGGGGGGACTCTGGTGCTCTCCAGGCTGAGAGCTGGGGTCCTTGGCTTTATTTAAGGGGTCTAGGAGCCTGTGTGGTCCCGGGGGCGGGCAATTAAAACATTTGTGTTGTGTTTTGGAGCTGGGACTATGAGCCCATCTTTAATCATCCCAGGCTTCACCCTACCCTCCCTGCTCCCAGCCTTGAAGTCACAAAGAACCTGTAGCACTGAATATAGCTATGTATATGTATATGTGTGTGCACATATATATGCATATACATATATGTACATATACATGTATATGTATATATGTGTGTATGTGTATATATATACATATATGCGTATATATATACATACATACATATATACACACGTTGTTGCTGCTACAGTCGGGCATCTGTGGCTCAGGCCTGTATCCTAGCTCCTCAGGAGGCTGAGAGTCATAGGATGGCAGTTCAAGGCCAGCCTAGGTAGAATGTTCGCTAGATTCCATCTCCAAAACAACCGCCAAAAAAGAGCTGGACAGACATGACTTCCCCAAGTTCAAGTCTCAGTGCCAGGCACCCAAAACAAAACACAACCTATTGCTCAGAGCTGAGGGACTAAGGGGACAGAAGCTGCTACACCCCCAGAAACCAGGGCCCACTTAACTGTGACCCTCTAGTTCCATCCCCACCCCCACCCCCAGTTCCTCTGCTGTCCATTGGAGTTCCTAGGCCAGGTCTAGCCAGGTAGGGCTTCTCAGAAAGAGGCCCCTGGAAAGGCCTCCCCATTTCTCTTGTTACAAGTATCTTAAAAGAAACCGGGTACCAGTAGCTCAGGCCTGTAATCCTAGCTAACTCAGGAGGCTGAGATCTGAGGATTGAGGTTCAAAGCCAGCCTGGGAAGAAAAGTGTGAAACTTATTTCCAATTAATCACCAAAGATGAAAGCTGGAAGTGGAAGTGTGGCTCAAGCGGTAGAGTGCCAACCTTAAACCAAACAGCTAGTAAGAGACAGTGCCCAAGCCCTGAATTCAAACCTCAATACTGGTGCACACGCAAATATACACATATCCTAGAAACTGAGCCTTGTGGTTCATACTTGTAAACCCAGCATGGATCAAGAATTTAAGGCCAGCCCCGACTGACTCAAAACCAAAGTCAGGAACCTGGGTTTTAGTCAAACTGCCAAGTTGACCGTTCTAGGCTGTGTTCTCAGTAACTAAACACTGACATGAGACCTGGGAACTTACTGAGGGATTGGTCCAGGTTGGGCTATGTCAGAAACCCTGGGCTAGGGCTGGGAATGTGGCTTAGTGGCAGAGTGCTTGCTTAGCATGCACGAAGTCCTGGGTTCAATTCCTCAATAGCACACAGAAAAAAACGGAAGTGGCACTGTGGCTCAAGTGATCGAGTGCTAGCCTTGAGCAAAAGAAGCTCAGCTATAGGCCCAGGCTCTGAGTTCAAGCCCCAGGAAACAACCAAGTAGGTCAGAGCTGGGTGTGGAAGTTCATGCCTATCATCCTGGCTCCTTAGGACGCTGAGATCTGAAGACCAGTGTTCAGAACCAGCCTGGGCAGGAAAGTCCATGAGATGAGCTCACTCCATTGAACCCCAAGAAACCTGAAGTGGAACTGTATGTATTGGAGCACTAGACTTGAGAGTAAAAGCCAAGGGTCAGCATCTCGGCCCTGAGTTCATGTCCAGTCCTGTCATACAGGGACACAGATCTCCGTTTGGCAGCCTCTGGAGGCCTGGTCTGGTTCACTCTGGGTCACAATGAGCAGGATCCGGGCCTGGTCCTGGGCTCCCCCACTGGAGATGGAAGAATGGCTTTAGTCTCAGCCTGATCTGCCGTCCCACTGGGGGGTTTTGGCTGGCAGGTGTCCAGTCCCTCCTCGTGGGTCATTCCCCCCCCCCGCGGTATAGTCCTTCCGTGTCCCCTCTGCTTCCAGCTCTTGCCACTAAGCCCTGGCTGGACAGGCCTCCCACAGAGCTGAGACCCCCATGCGAATACTCAGCTGCCTCCAAGCGTCTCGCTGTCTTAGAGAGGAGCTGAGGCTCCTGGCGTGGGGTGCAGGGCCCAAGGAGGCCTGACGGCTGTCTGCAGCCCTGGAGATCAAGTGAGGGCTCTGTAGAGCCTGTCTCAGATTGAAGGGATGAGAGTGTACAGGGCCAATGTGCCCCCAGGTCCTTCCCTACCTGGCTCAGAGCCTGGCACTCGGGGCTTGGCTGCTTCTCCCTGAACCTTACAAACCCCCCTGGGCCCCCAAGCACCAGCTGCTGGAGTTCGGGATGTCCTTAACCAGGGTGGCTCCGGCTGTGGGTATAGGCCGGGGACCCCAGAGGCTTCTCCCCACACCTGGGCTCTGCCGGCCTTCCCATAAACCTGTGCACGTCCCCTGGGTGGGAAGGCTGGAGCGGCACCATGTGGCCTTTCCTGACCCAACACACCAGAACTCCAGCTTCCTGAAGATCAGGTTTGCTTGTGTGAAGTCAGTCCTGGGGTTGGAACCCATCAGGGCCTAGGTGATGTCCCTGAACAAAAAATTCTCATGCTTGAGGCTGGCACTCTACCACTTGAGCCACAGTTCCACTTCTGGCTTTTTTTGTGGTTGGTAAAAGATGGAAAGCCAGGTACTGGTGGCTCATGCCTGTAATTCTAGCTGCCTATGACTGAGATCTGAGGATCACTGTTCAAAGCCAGCCTGGGCAGGAAAGTCCATGAGACTCTTCTCTCCAGTGAACCACCAGAAAACCAGAAGTGGCACTGTGGCTCAAAGTGGCAGAGTGCTAGCCTTGAGCAAAAGAGCTCAGGGACAGCGCCCAGGCCCTGAGTTCAAGCCCCATCACTGACCAAAAAAAAGTCACACAGGCTTACCTGCCCTGGCTGGCTTTGAAATAAGATCCTCAAATCTCAGCCTCTCGAGTAGCCAGGATGACAAGATGTGAGTCTCAGCCTAGAAGCGTCTGACCCGAACAAACTCCCTCTCGCATTACTGTGGTCAGGTCTGTACAGGAATGGCCACCCGGCCTCTGGCCACTTGCTCATGGGTCTCCCCAAAGTGCAGGTCCCTTCCTTCAAGGGCCAATGGGCAGCAGCTGGGCCTGGCAGGCCCGGAAGCTGGGCCTGAGTCCTCCCCTGCCCCGGGCTGACTCCAGGCATCGCTGAGAGGCTCTGGGCCTGGACCTTGAGCGTGGATGGAAAGGCCAGAGGCTACGCAAAACCCCAGGATCAGAACCCCACGGGAACACAGAAACCATAGCAACTATTTCCCCTCCGACTTTTATGTCCCATGGAGGTGAAGCGAAGTGGGTAGAGAGTCAGGTCTGAGGAAGGCAGGCCACTGCTGGTTCAGTCTTAGGCTAAGGCCTTGCCCTGTCTGTGCTGGATGCCCAGGGAAGGCAAAGGTCCTGGGCTCTGGCTGGAGTCCTCCAGTTCACGGGAGAAACCCCAGGCAGGAGGAGTCGGGGGGGGGGGGGGGGAGAGTGGAATCCAATGGAAGGAGAAGCCGCTCCGGGGACACCTGGGGAGAGGAGAGGAAATACTGAACCCCCCAAACACGCACATACACACAGTGCCACCTGCCCACTCCTGTCTGGGGGGGAGAGGGGGAAGGGCAGGCAGGAGACAAAAGGGGAAGGTGGAGCCTGGCAGCTTTCCGCTCCCCCCCACGCCCCCCTCCACCCTAACACCTCCTCTGGCCCCTGGCACCCTGCGCACCTGCCTGGCTGGGGCAAGCCCATACCTTGCAATGCAGGCCAGCGCCTGGACGAGGCCTTGGTTCCCCCAGGCTGGACACTCAGGCTGAGGCCCCGCTACTTCAGCACCTGGGGTGAGACAGCGCAGCATCACACACCCCTACCCAAAAGCCTCACCGTTCTGGTAGATTCCATTTGGATGCCCTGCCTTCCCCACCCCCACCCCCCCAAGATGTCCCTTCTGCCTAGCTGGACGCCTACCAAGGTGATGGTGACAATGGCATGCAGGACACACAGCGGGGGGCTGGGGACTCCAGGTCCAGGTCGACTGGAGGCTGTGGAGTGGGGGGCGCCTGGAGCAGAGAGCAGAGAGGAGCGGGTGGTCAGGGTAAGTAAGCCTCCATCTTTGCGGTCCTGGGGTTTGGGAGGGGGAGGGGGGAGGGCAGAAGGGAGGGAAGGCCGCCAGCTGGGGGGAGGGCACTGACCGCAGTCTGGGCCGGTCACCTCCACCCAGAGGCCCTCGGCTTCGGGTGCACACCTCAGGGCCCTGCGCACGGATTCCTGGATGAGCCCCCGGGGTGGGGCCGCCTGGAAGAAGATGGCCTCCACTTTGGCAGTCGGTGGTTCTGGCCTGGAAAGGAGTTCCGTGGCTGGCTAACGGGAGCTGGCGTCTGGCTCTCCACCACCCATCCCCAGAACCAAAACCCAAGCCAAACCAGCCCACCAGAACTCCTGCACCACGACTTGAGCAAAGTTCCACAGAGTCCTGAGGCCTGGGGTCATCTGGGGTCAGGAGAAGAGGGCAAAGGTCAGGGCTCTCTGCCCACCATGGCCTCAGCCAGCTCCACCCCTGCACCCCCCTCTCTTCCATCCCCCCACCCCCCCGCCGCCATGTCACCCATCTGGTCAGCTGCTGCTGAAGCTTCTGGAATTCGGGGCTGGTTTTGTTCTGCAAGGCCTTGGTGAAGGGCCAGCCCCCTATCAGGAGCCACAGCTCATACACCTCCAGCTCGGCCTTCTCCTCTAGAACCATAGGAATGGGGGTACAGCATGAGAACCCCATCACCCAGGAACCTGGCGCAGAGCACACGTCCCAGTCCTGCTGTTCTCAGAGAGTGGCATGTGTTTATTTTGGTGTTGGTACTAGGGCTTGAACTCAGAGCCTGGGCGCTGTCCCTGAGCTTTTTCACTCCAGGCTAATGCTCTACGGCTTGAGTCACAGCCCCACTTCAGGATTTGTGCGTGGTTAACTGAAGACAAGAGTCTCACGAATTTTCCTGCCCAAGGGGGCTTTGAACCGCGATCCTCAGATCTCAGCCTCCTGAGTAGCTAGGATGACAGGCGTGAGCCTCCAGGGCGGGCCCAAGGGTGCCATGTTTCACATCGACGTCTGGAGATTCTCCAAACACACATGAAACCCACAGCCCGGGGCCAGTGACTCACGCCTGTGATCCCAGTGACTCAGGAGGCTGAGATCTGAGGATCGATTGTGGTTCGAAGCCAGCCCGGGCAGGAAAGTCTGTGAGACTCATCTCCAGTGAATCACCAAAAAAGCTGTGGCTCAAAGTGGTAGAGCACCAGACTGGAGGGGGAAAAAAACAGGCTCAAGGATAGAATTCATATTCTCAGTACAAGTCCCAGTAATGGCACACACACACATGCACACACACGCACACATGCAATTCTACTCATTTTCTAGAGGGGACTGTAAATTCTAGAAGAAGTAGGCTGCCAGTCCAGATTGGACTCCCTGCCAGACTCACCATTGGCTTCTAGGCTGGATTTCAGGAGGGCGGGATCTGTGCTGCTGCGGGCCAGGTGATTGGCCAGGCCTCGGAGGTGGGTGGGGACAGGGTTGTGGAATTTGTATTCCATGTCAATGCTCACCCATTGGTCGAGGTCGCTAGAGAAGGGCGGGGTCACAGGTTAGCAGGTGCTACTACAGAAGCAAGCTTTGAGTCCTAGGTATGGGGGGGCCCTCCCCACATCCTAGGGCAGAGATCCAGATGGCTCAAAGTCCTCTCCATGACCCCAAAACTCTGCCTCCCCATCCTGGCTTGCCCCCTAGCTGTGCAGGCTGGGGATGGGGGCAACACTCTACCCACCTGAAGAGGAGCAGGGGCCCTTTTTGAGGGTGCTTCTTATAGAATCCAGACACCAGCGGTGTGAGCTGTGGGGAGTCAGGGAGGTCGGAACTCAGAGGCTGCCTCTGAGTCCCTTCTACATGGCACCCTGGGGCAGGGGAGCCTGGCTAGGCCAACCCCAACCCACCCCAGGCATCGCTCTGAGGCCTCTCCGGTCTCCCTCATGCCCCCCTTCCCTCCCCCATGGTGCCAACCTGTGGCACCTCCACAGGCAAAAACCCAAGAGGGCAGCTGGGTACTGGTGGCTCACACCTGTCATCCCAGCTACTCAGGAGACTGAGATGTGAGGATCGCAGTTCAAAGCCCCACAACCGACCCAAAAACCAGAAGTGGCGCTGCGGTTCAAGTGGCGAAGCACTAGCCTTGAGCAAAAGAGCTCAGGGACAGGGCCCAGGTCCTGAGTTCAAGTCCCAGGCTTGGCACAAAATAAAATAAAAATAGCCCAGAGGCCTGTTGTGAAGAGAATCAGGCAAAGGTCCCAGGCCCCTTCCAGAAGGAGGGCTGTGTAGGGGAGCAAGGAGATCTCACCCACTGGAGAATCTGCTTCTCTAGCAGGACGAAGGGCTTAGAACCAGGCGAGAGGAGCTGGGGCAGGAAGGGCCTCAGGACTGTGAAGTGGATGCTGATGGTCTCCAGAGCCAGGTCAGTCAGGTTGGACCCTGCAGAGTCACAGCTGAGAGTCAGGAGGACCCAGAGTCCCCGTGGTCCCTGTATTGGCGGGGGGGGGGGCAGACACTTGAGGGCTCACCATCAGAGGTCAGGCTGTCCTCAGCCAGAGACACACTTCCCAGTATCCACCTGGACATCTTGACCCAGCGGTACATAGTCCAGAGGACTTGGTGCGCCGAGGGCCCGGATGAGCCCCCAAACACCAAGGTGGCGTTTACATCTTCAGAGCCAGGCCTGGGGACAGAGGCGTGTGCTCACAGAAGGCCCAGGCAGGGGAGGGGGCCTGGCTGGTGCATAAGTCCCCCTATTTTTTTTTTGAAAGGGGGGAGTAGAGGCGTGAACTCGAGGCCTGGGCACTGTCCCTGAGCTCCTCAGCTCAAGGCGAGCGCCCTACCATTTGAACCACAGCGCCACTTCTAGTTTCCTGGTGGCTCATTGGAGATAAGAGTCTCATGGATGTTCCTACCTAGGGCTGACTTTGAACCACCAGATCTCAGCCTCCTGGGTAGCTAGGATTACGAGTGTGAGCCATGGGCACCAGGCCTGTTCCTGAGTTTTTGTGCTTCAAGGCTGGTGCTCTACCACCTGAGTCATTACGCCCAGTCTTTTTTTTTGGGGGGGGGTCCGGTCGTGGGGCCTGAAATCTGGGCCTGGGCACTGTCCCTCAGCTCTTCAGCTCAAAGCTAGCACTCTACCACTTGAGTCACAGCACCACTTCCGGCTTTTTTCTTTTTGTTTATGTGGTGCTGAAGAATCGAACCCAGGGCCTCATGCATGCAAGGCAAGCGCTCTACCACTGAGCCACCTTCCCAGTCCACGCCCAGTCTTTAACTCAGGGCTGTGCTCTCCCTTGGCTAGTTTGCTAACACCCGGTGCTCTGCCACTTGAGCTATGCCTCTAGCCCAGCTTTTGGCTGGTTAATTGGAGTGGGCACCCAAGGACTGTTCTGCATGGGCTAGCTTTTTTTTTTTAGTCGGTAGTAGGGCTTGAACTCGGCCTGGGCGCTGTCCCTCAGCTCTTCAGCTCAAGGCGAGCACTCTACCACTTGAGCTACAGCGCCACTTCCAGTTTTCTGAGTGGTTTATTGGAGATAAGAGTCTCACAGACTTTTCTTGCACGGGCTAGCTTTGAACCGCAATCCTCAGATCTCAGCCTCCTGAGTAGCTAGGCTTACAGGCGTGAGCCACCAGGGCCAGGCTGCGTGGGCTAGCTTTGAACAGTGATCCTCTAGATTTCAGCCTCCTGAGTAGCTAGGATTATGAGCAAGAGCCACCAGCACAGGGCCAGCCAGATGCTCTTGCCACCCCTGCCTTCCCACTGCTGCTCAGACATGCCTGGCAGCACCGTACCAATCCAGCAGCTGAAATCAGCTCGGATCAAGAGGAAGGTCATTTGAGGTCACACAGCCACTGCTGGGACCAGATGTGAGCTTCTACCTCTCCCCCCTCCCCATCCAGCCCTTCCTGGCCCTGGCAGAGAGAGCAAGCATGCAGGGGCTGGCAGCCTGGGGACCCCAAAACACAGGCACTTACCCGAACACCAGGACACCAACACCCTCGAAATTGGGAAAGTCCAAGTGATAGATAGACTGGATCTGAGGACAGACAGGCAGACAGACAGGCAGACAGAAGGCATGGAGCTGGCCCTCCCTACCCTCCACATCTCTGTCCCCTGCCATCAGCCCGGCTTGAACAATGCAGTGGCCAGGCTCTGCCCAAGCTACTTTCCTTTTCTTTACTTTTTTTTTTCTGGCCAGTCCTGGGGCTTGAACTCAGGGCCCGGGCACTGTCCCTGAGTTTCTTTTGCTCAAGGCTAGCACTCGACCACATGAGCCACCGCACCACTTCTGGTTTTTTTCTGTGTATGTGGTACTGAGGAATCGAACCCAGGGCTTCATGCATGCTAGGCCAGCACTCTACCAGTAAGCCACATTCCCAGCCCTTTTTTTTTTTTTTTTTTTTTTTGGTACTGGTCCTGGGGCTTGAACTCAGGGCCTGGATGCTACCCCTGAGCTTTTTCATTCAAGGCTAGTGCTCTACCACTTGAGCCACAGCTCTACTTCTAGCCTTTTTGCTGGTTCATTGGAGATAAGAGTCTCAGGGACTTTCGGGCTGGCAGGCTGGCTTTCAATCTTGAGCCTCAGATCTCAGCCCCCTGCGTGGCTGAGATGACAGACATGATCCACGAGCACTGGGCCAAGCTACTTTCTACACAAGCAGCCTCAGATCTGAGGTCAACTTAGCTAACATCAGAGGCAGTGTCAAGTCTTGGAGCCGTAAATGCCTGATTTTCCCACTTTGCTTTTCCTCTCTGCTGCAGATCACTTTTCAATGCGGTCATGCTTGGCTCTGGCTCCCAACAGCTGCCACCTGGGCCTCTCCTCACCTCCCCCCTCCTCCCCCTTACCCCCCCCCCTGCCCCAGTCCCTCAGTGCCTCTGACCATCTCAGGCACACAGTTCTGCCTGCTCACAAAGTCTCTTTTGTGTGTGTGTGTGTGTGTGTGTGTGTGTGTGTGTGTGTGTGTGTGTGTGTGAGTGAGATCAATTGTGGACCTTGAACTCAGGGCCTGGGCACTGTCCCTGAGCTCTTTGGCTCAAAAGGATATTGCTCTACTATTTTGAGCCACAGCCCCACTTCCCATTTTCTGGTGGTTCATTGGAGTAAGAGTCCAATGGACTTCCCTGCCTGGGCTGGCTTTGAACTGCAATCCTCAGATCTCAGCCTCCTGAATAGTTGAGATGACAGGCGTGGGCCTCCAGTGCCTGACCGTCTTCCTCTCTCATCTGGCTATCTTCTCTCTACGACAGCTAATATTTCACACTTGTAATCCCAGCACAAGGGGAGACTGAGGAGGGAGGGTCTTGAGTTCAAGGCCAGCCTGGGCTATATTGGGAGACCCTGTCTCAATGAAAGGAGGCTGGGGAGGGGGGTTAGCTCAGAGATGGAACTTTTACTCTATCATCGTCTATCTGGATTGGCCTGGTTTCTGATTCAGTCTCCCCAGGAGATTCCCTGAGGCAGGAATTCTGCTTGGTTTTGCTCTCTGTCTCTCCTGCCTTGGCACAATGTCCAGAAGGTGCTCAGTGAATTCTAAGAAACAGGTTAAAAAGAGGAAGGAATGGACCAATTGCCATGGACAGAGACTCAGAGCGCCCCCTGGAGGACAGGTGAAAATATACATGTCCTAGTCCTGCAGCTGTGGGTCACGCCTGTGATCCTGTGATCTGGCCCTTCCTGGCCAGAGTGCTTCCTCCCCCATCTCTATAGTTCCTGAATGAACAGTGACTCATTTTCCCAGGAGTAAGGTAAGAGTGAGATAAGAGGCTCATGGACTTTCCTTCTCAGGCTGGATTTGAACTGGGATCCTCAGATCCCAGCCTCCTGAGTAGCTGGGATGACAGGCAGGCTCCTGACTAGTTTTCGACTTTCTCCCCATTCTGTGGGGTCCTCCCAAGAGCACAGGACAGTATTCATTCATTCATTCATTCATTCATTCATTCACCCTCAGCTCTGGGCCTCGCTGCCCTGAGGGAGCCCAGGGCCTGAATGGACACAGGAGGGGCTCTATGACCTCCCCGTGGGGAATCAGGTGCCCCTACCTGGTGGCGGAGGTCCCCACGCAGCTGCTGTTGTGACACAGATGCGGGGCTTCCCAGAGCATCAGACGAGGCTCCACCGGTGACCCGGAAAGTCACGGAGCGGGTCACGTGACCAACTCTTGGCATGGAGGAGGCTGAGTCCTGGAAAGGGGTGATCTGGCCAGGATGAGAGGAGGGGGTGGGCTGGGTGGGGTAGATGCTTGCAAGGGTCCTCGGGGAGCCAGGGCTCCAGGGGGCCCCCGGAAGGCTGGAGGGGGGTTGGTGGGAGAGGGTAGCAGTTGGGGATGGGCTGGCAGGGCCCCCCAGCCCTGGCTGGACTGTCCTCTGAGGGGCAGCCGGCTGGTGGTGACCTGAGACCAACAGGAGAGGCCTGGTTGGAGCAAGGCTGGAGGCACTGGGAGAGGAGGCTGTGGTTGAGAGGCCCAAGGCAGATGCAGACAGGCCTGGGGGGGCCCTGGCTCCAGTGGGGACAGAAGAGATTGGGGCTGGGACTGGAGATGGTGGCACTGGTGCTGGGGAAAATGGCAGAGATGGAGCCAGCGGGGAGGAGGAGGTTGGAGATGGTTGTGGAGCTGACCTGGCTGAGGGCAGTGGCCCCACAGAGGCCGCCATGGGCCCTGGACCCCGGCTGGCCACTGCCCTGTCCCTGGCCACCCTTGTGATGGCCGGAGAGGCCCTGTCCAGACCTGAAGTCCCAGGAGCTGCAGGGGGCAGGGGCTGGGTGATGGCAGTCCTGTTAGAACCAGATGGCCACACAAGTTGGCACGGGGGCACGAAAGCCTTCCCAGGGTCCCCTGGAGCTCCCAGCAGGGGGGTAGGGGACTCAGGCCAGGAGCGGCCAGTGGTCCATGCTGCGGGCACCTGAGCACTGGCATTAGGACTGTGCCTGCCCCAGGCCTGCCTTGGCCATCCTGTGGGTCCAGACATGAATGAAGGGGAGGGGGAGGAGAAAGGGGGTCCTGCGGGCTGCCTCTGTGGTGTGGGAGTTACAGGTGCAGACATCACCTGGGATCCTGGCACCCCTGGGACCTGGGGCTGGGGCTCTGGGGTCCTGTAGGCTGCAGCCTTGGTCACCGCTGAGAGGGTCGGGACAGGGGTGGCTTTGATGGAGACCTCAGGACTTCCCCCAGGAGTGGGCCGTGGGAGGGGATCCCAGGACACGGCTTCGAGGACCTGCCGGCCCCCAGATTTCCCTGGGTAAGGGAATCTGAGGAACTTGGGTAGCTGGTGAGGCGTCTTGCTGCCGGCTTGCAGGTCTGCTGGGCCAGAGGCCGAAGGAGACTCATCAGGGTCTTCGTGGGCAAAAGTCAGGGGTAGGACCGGAACTGAGACCACCAAGAGAACTGCAAACCAGGCCAGGCCTTGTCTAGCAGCACCAGTGTGTATGATCGGCCCCACTCTCCCCCCCAGCCCCCGTCATATTAAGGGGCCTAGGGAACCTAAGACCCAGCTCATCCTCAAGAGCTCACTGGAGCCAGGTGCTGGCGGTCCACGCCTGTCACCCTAGCTACTGAGGAGGCTGAGATCTGAGGGTCTTGCTTTAGCCCTGGCAGAAAAGACCTTGAGACTTTTGTTGTTGTTGGGGGAGGCAAGAAGGGGGGTCTTGAACTCAGGGCCTGGGTGCTGTCCACAGCTCCACTTCTGGTTTTCTGATGGTTCACTGGAGATGAGAGTCTCACCGACTTTCCTGCCCTGGCTGGCTTTGAACCTCAGTTCTTAGATCTCAGCCACCAGCATCCAACTGGACTATTATCTCAAGCCCCAGGACTAGCCAAAACAAAACAAAAAAGGGAGAGGGTACCAGGTGCTGGTGGCTCACGCCTGTCATCCTAGCTATTCAGGAGGTTGAGATCCAAAGATCATGGTTCAAAGCCAGTCTGGGCAGGAAAGTCCATGAGACTCTTACCTCCAATAAACCACCAGAAAACTAGAAGTAGAGCTGTGGCTCAAAGTGGTAGAGTGCTAGCCTTGAGCAGAAGAGCTCAGAGACAATGCCCCCAGGCCCTCACAAAATCTCTCTCTCTCTCTCTCTCTCTCTCTCTCTCTCTCTCTCGCTCTCTCTCTCTCTCTCTCTCTCTCTCTCTCTCTCTCACACACACACACACACACACACACACACACACACACACAAGGAGAGGAGAGGTCTGATGTTCGTTGAGAAGGTCCTGTCCCTCCTTTGGGCCACTTACCCTGTCCCCACTTTCTTACCAGCCAGAAGAATCCCAACAGCTGGAAACCACTGCACAGCCATGCTATAGGCTCCCAGGGTCAGTGTCAGGGACAGGGTCAGTGTCAAGGACAGGGCGAAGCTGTCCTGGGCGCCTTGCAGAAGGGACAGGTGGGGCTCTGGGCCGCACTGGAGGTCCTGAGTGTAGTACTTAGAACCTGCAAAAGGGAGGAAGAGAGAAAAGACAGGAAAGCAAAAAGGAAGTAAGAAAGCGGGACACCAGTAGCTCATACCTGTCGACCCAGCTACTCAGGAGGCTGAGATCTGAGGACAGAGGTTCAAAACTAGCCCAGAGGCCGGGCCTCAGTGGCTCACACCTGTCATCCTAACTACTCAGAAGGCTGAGATCTGAGGATCTCGGTTCAAAGCCAGATGGGGCAGAAAAGTCTGTGAGATTCTTATCTCTAATGAACCACCAGGAAACCAGAAGTGGTGCTGTGTCAAGTGGTAGAGCACTTGCCTTGAACTGAAGAGCTGAGGGACAGCGCCCAGGCCCAGAGTTCAATCCCCACGACCAACTGACAAACATGAACAACAACAAACTAGCCCAGGCAGGAAAGTCTATGGGACTCTAATGAATGAGCAAAAAGTCAGAAATGGAGCTATGACTCAAGAGGTAGTGTGCCAGGGCTAGAACTACGGCTTAGTGGTAGAGTGCTTGCCTTGCATGCATGAAGCCTTTGGTTCGATTCCTCAGCACCACATACCCAGAAAAAGCGGGAAGTAGCACTGTGACTCAGTGGTAGAGTGCTAGCCTTGAGTGAAAGATGTCCAGGGACAGTGCCCAGGCCCTGAGTTCAAGCCCCTGAATTGGCAAACAAAAAAAAAAAAATAGGAAGAACTACTCCTGGAACCTGGGTGACAGTGAAGCCAGTAAAGGAATTTAGGCGGAGCCTCCTCTGGTAGAGAGAAAATGAAAACCTAGGGTAGAACTCAGATGGCAGATCTCTCAGACAAGAGGCCAGCCAAGACAGCCAGCCCCGTCTCCCCACCTTCGCCTGCCCCACCCTGCCCTCTAGCCTGCTCCCCTTCCTGGCTGAACAGGTTTCTTTTTGGTGCCAGTGCTGGACCTTGAACTCAGGGCCTGGATCCTTTAGCTTTTGCCACTCAGGGCTGGTGCTCTACTTAAGCCCCAGCTCCACGTCTGGCTTTCTGCTTGCTCGCTAGAGAGAAGAGTCTCAAGAACTGTCCTGCCTAGGCTGGCTTTAAATCCTGATCCTCAGCTCTCAGCCTCCTGAGGAGCTAGGATGCAGCAGTGACCAGCACTAGGTTGAACATGATTTCTAAGAGGGAAGAATTTCACAGCTCCTTGTTGTGTAAACCCCCTTCCAGGCGTGGTGAGGGCCAGAGGGGAGGGGGGACACCCACTGAAGGGCACTGAGTTGAGGCCTGGGCCCCATGACCCACCCCTGGCTGGCTGGCCTATCCTGACACCCCCATTCTGCCTCCCCAACCTGTGCCCCCCAGGATGTTCAGGTCTTACCTGGTAGCGTAGGTAATTCCAAGAAGTCTCCTACGTCCCTCAAGGAGGAGAGGTTCCAGCCACCTCCTTCCCCCCCCACCCCTGACCCCAGGAAGTTCTGCGTTTGATGGCTCAGGTCTGGAGCCCAGATCAACCTGCGTCCCCTGGCACAGAGCAGGGGGCCCACACACCCAGAGGGTCCTGAGAAGGGTGGTAGTGGATACAGAGGGACAGCAAGGGGTGAGGAGCAGACAGAGACCAAGCACCCCATCGAGAGGTGTATTTGCCTAGACATACGGGCAGCGGGGCCAGCGGATGCCAGCTTTGCCTACTTGCCTTCCAATGGGCCTCCCTGGCTTGGGGGATGAGTGCCAGCAGGCTGCAGCTCCCTCCCTCCCCCCTGCCCCTGTGTCCTGAGCCCTTCCATCAGCAAACACCCCCTAGCCAGAGCCAGCTCAGGAAGGGGAATGAATACTCTTCCCACCAGAAATCAATTCATCTCAGCCAGGCACTGGTGCCACACGCCTGTAATCCCAGCTACTCCAGAGACTGAGATCTGAGGTTTAAAGACAATCTAGGCAGGAAAGTCCATGAAACTTCTTTTTTTTTTTTTTAAGCTTCAATTAACCATCAAAAAGCCAGAAGTGTGTCTCAAGTTGTAGAGTGCTAGCCTTGAGCAAAATAGGTCGGGGCCAGCACTCAGGGCTTTGAGTTCAAGCCCCAGGACAGGCATGCACACACACACACACACACACACACACACACACACACACACACACACACACACGAAAAACAACACAGTTTTCTCCCTCTGATCTTGCCCGTTTTCACGAATGCTTACTAGTGTCCCAAAACTGAGCAAAGGCATCTTAAAGAAAGACACCTATTCTGGGAAAAAAAAAAAAAACATTTAATAAAATGATCCCTCTGATCCCAAATGTGTTTACAAAGAAAAAGTATTTAAGGGCTGGGAATGTGGCTTAGTGGTGGAGTGCTTGCCTAGCATGTACTAGGTTCAATTCCTTAGCACCACATACACAGAAAAAGTCAGAAGTGAGTGCTGTGACTCAAGTGGTAAAGTGCTAGTTTTGAGCAAAAGAAACTCAGGGATGGTGTCCAGATCCTGAATTCAAGTCCCAGGATCAACATCAAACAAACACCACTATTGACAAAAACACCAAATAAGAGTACATTTGCAGGGGCTAGGAAGATGGCTCAGTGGTAGAGTGCTTGCCTTGCATGCATGAGGCCCTGGGTTCGATTCCTCAGCACCACATAAGCAGAAAAAGCTGGAAGTGGTGCTGTGGCTCAAGTGGTAGAGCGCTAGCCTTGAGCTGAAGAGCTGAGGGACAGCGCCCAGGCCCAGAGTTCAGGCCCAACAACAGGCAAAAAAAAAAAAAGAGTACATTTGTAGGACCCCATCTGGACCTATTGAATCAGACCTTTGGGTAAGGTCTGGCGATGTGTGTTATCACAAGCTGGCAGATGCTGTGTATCTTGCCAACATTTGAGAACTGCTACTCTAAATAATCAAATAATCTCTATTTGTGAAACAAATATCTGCGAAATGGCATGAAAAGGACATGCCACTCAGCTTTTTGACTTCCAAATTTAAGTCGTTTGCCTGTCTGATATTACCTGTGTGATGTTGGCTGTTTTGCTTTTCAAATAGTCTTATCAATATAAAGGCAGTTTTAAATCTATATCTAATTTTTTTGTCTCTCCTTTATATTAAAAAAAAAATGAGGGCTGGGAAGGTGGCTCAGTGGTAGAGCGCTTGCCTTGCATGCCTGAGGCCCTGGGTTCGATTCCCCAGCACCACATAAGCAAAAAGAAAAAAAGCCAGAAATGGCGCTGTGGCTCAAGTGGTAGAGTGCTAACCTTGAGCTGAAGAGCTGAGGGACAGTGCCTAGGCCCAGAGTTCAGGCCCCATGACTGGACCCCCCCCAAAAAAAAAAAACAAAAAAAAAAAAAAACAAAAAAAAAAAGAGTTTTCAAAGCCAGGTGTGGTGGCAAATGCCTGTAATTAGGTAGGCAGGCTGGCCTGGAAAAGTTGCCAAGACTTTATGTGAAATATAACCGAAGCAGGAAGGGCTGTGGGTGGGGTATGGGGTTCAGGTGATAGAGAGCTTGCCTAGGCAAGCACAAGGTCCTGGGCTCAAACCCCAGTTCTGCCTCCCCCCCCACGGGCACAGGCCCGTCATGCTAGCTACTCAGGAGGCTGAGATCTGAGGATCGCAGTTCAACACCTTCCTGGGCAGGAAGAGACTCTTATCTCCAACAAACCATCAGAAAATCAGAAGTGGCACCGTGGCTCAAGTAGTAGAGCAGAGCACTCGCCTTGAGCTGAAGAGCTGAGGGACAGTGCCCAGGCCCAGAGTTCAAGCCCATCACACACACACACACACACACACACACACACGCACACACACACGCACACACACGCACACACACGCACACACACGCATGCAGCTTTTTTTCCTTTGTCAGTCGTGGGGCTTGAACTCTGGGCCTGGGCCTGGGCTCCTGCCCCGGCTGGCTTTGAACCGCGATCCTCAGATCTCAGCCTCCTGAGTAGCCAGCATGGCAGGTGTGAGCCACCGGCGCCCGGCCGGTTTGGACTTTCTTATCCTCCGCTTTGCCTTCCTGAAAGTGGAGTCACAAGGGAGTTCTCCGACACGGTCAGAGCTGCGGCCACCTCCGGGGGGCCAAGATCCGCAGCGGCGCCCGCCCGGAGACCACTAACCCCGCGCAAGCCCCGCCCCGCGCAAACCACACCCCCAGAGTAGCTGCCCGCGACCACGCCCCCACCGAGCCACACCCACAGACCCGCCTCTCGGCAGTGACCACGCCTCCAAACCAAGCCCCGCCCACCAACCCGCCCCTTACACACTCCACCGCCCCGCCCCTGACGCTGAGCGTCCCCGTCACGTGACCGCCCATCAGCTGACCTATGCGACCCAAAGAAGATATCCGTGGGCCGGGCCTCCGGGCAAGATGGTGAGGCCGCGGGGGCGGCGCGGGGCGGTGGGAAGCGGGAGAGGGTGACCTCGGCGGCGGGGAGACAAACACGGAGGCGGTCCAGACCGGCCGTGCCGGCGGGGAGGCCGCCCGCCGCCCGCGTGCGGGATGGAGGCCGCCGCGGGGCCCCGCGCGGGCCGACGCTCCGGCCGCCGCCCTCCCGGGCCTCCGACCCCCGGGCCTCCGGCCTCCTCCCTCCCGGGCCTCCGCCCTCCTGGGCCTCCGGCCGCCTGCGGAGCCGGACAGCAAGTGGCTTCCAATGCACCATCCAGATGCCTCGCCGCGCCCCGGGCCCTCCGAGCCCCGCTTTAACATGGCCCCGCCAGCCGGGCATCCCTGCCCGAGGCGGACGTGCGGAACACCGGCACCCAACCCGGGCCAGACCCAGAGGGCCAGGGTCCTGCTGAGCGTTGGGAGGCCCAGGGCAGCAGCGGCCTCCGGCGGGGACCGCAGCCCCCGGCGGGAGGGCCTGGCCCGGGAGGGGGGGATGGATCTCAGCGGCTGGAGCTGGGTGGGTTGGAGGTGGGAGATGAGGCGGACCCCGCTGGGTCTGGTCGCCCCAGCCACAGGGTGAGCACACGCACTGGCTCCCAGGTGTCCTTGTGCAGGGAGCCCTTTAGTTTTATTCTTTTTTTTTTTAAATAATTTTTATTGAGATGAGGCGATTACATAAATGTCACAAATTTCTCGGTATTGTGGGATAGTGATACTTAATGTCACACGCACATTTTAACCTTCACAAGGCAACGTGTCATTATCATGGTCTGTAAAGTTTGTGAATTCTGTAAATTTTGACAATACACCTGTTTGATATGTACATTTCTTTAGTGTCAGCTGTTTCCTCTTTACTTTTATTCTTTTTTTTTTTTTTTTTTTGTCAGTTGTGGGGCTTGAACTCTGGGCCTGGGCGCTGTCCCTCAGCTCTTCAGCTCAAGACCAGCGCTCTACCACTTGAGCCACAGCGCCACTTCCAGTTTTCTGGTGGTTTATTAGAGATAAGAGTCTCATGGACTTTCCTGCCCGGGCTGGCTGTGAACCTCAATCCTCAGATCTCAGCCTCCTGAGTAGCTAGGATTACAGCATGAGCCACCGGCACCCAGCTTTACTTTTATTCATTAGCCAGGCTTGAGGTCTGGGAATGTGGCTTAGTGGTAGGGTGCTTGCCTAGCATGCATGAAGTCCTGAGTTCAATTTCTCAGTACCATATAAACAATAAAAGGCCGGGTGCTGGTGGCTCACGACTGTAATCCTAGCTACTCAGGAGGCTGAGATCTGAGGATCATGGTTCAAAGCCAGCCTGGGCAGGAAAATCTGTGAAATTCTTACCTCCAATAAACCATCAGAAAACTGGAAGTGGTGCTGTGGCTAAAGTGGTAGGTCACTAGCCTTGACCTGAGGGACAGTGCTCAGGCCTAGAGTTCAAGCCCCACAACCGACAAAAAAACAAACAAAAACAACAAAAGAAGTGGCACTGGCTCAAGTGGTAGAGAGCTAGCCTTGAGCAAACGAAGTTCAGGGACGGGTGGGAATGTGGCTTCGTGGTAGAGTGCTTGCCTTGCATGCATGAAGCCCTCGGTTCAGTTTCTCAGTACGACATAAGCAGGAAATGGTGCTGTGGCTCAAGTGGTAGAGTGCTGGCCTTGAACAAAAGAAGCTCAGGGACAGTTCACAGGTCCTGAGTTCACACCCCAGGACTGGCACAAACAAAAAGATGGGCTTGAACTCTGTGTGTTGGGTTCCTGCTTGGCTTTTTTGCTCAAGGTTGGTGCTCTACTACTTGAGTCACTGCTCCACGTCTGGCTTTTTGCTGGTTAGAGGTAAGAATACTGCGGGAATTTATTTATTTATTTATTTTTTTGGTCAGTTGTGGGGCCTGAACTCTGGGTCTGGGCGCTGTCCCTCAGCTCTTCAGCTCAAGTCTAGCACTCACCACTTGAGCCACTACTGGCTTTTTCTGCTTATGTGGTGCTGAGGAATCAAACCCAGGGCCTCATGCATGCAAAGCAAGCGCTCTACCACTGAGCCACCTTCCCAGCCCCAGGAAAAAAATTTTTTAAAGAATATTACGGGCTTTTCTTGCTTGGCTGGCTTTGAACTTTAATCCTCAGATCTCAGCCTCCCGAATAGCTAGGATTACAGACATAAGTCACTGCTAAAATAGTTCCTCATTTTAGAAAGTGGGAGCAGGAAGGACCCATTTGACGAGGTGTCCGTTCAGCTGAGGGGGGATGGGATGTGAGTCCCTTCAGCTGAAGGGGGATGAGAGAGAGCAGGCCAGGAGCGGGGAGTGAGGATTCAGAGGGAGCGAAGCTGCTGTAAGGTACAGCAGGTTCATTGTTGTCGCTGGACCTGTGGTAGGGGAAAGAGGAGAGAGATCCCTGAGCCCACAAGTCCACCACGGACTTCCTTCTGCCCCTGCCGGGTGCCCAGCACTTAGCTTAAGCTGTGCCTCTTGATTGATGCTTGTTGACGGTTGGAGTTGCGGCTCCAAGTGACTCCCTCACAAACACCAGGTTCAAACCCCATAGTTTTAAAAGAAAAACAAAAAGCTTGATGCTTGCTGGGTAAGAGAATGTCTGGACCAGACAGAACACAGTCTGGTGGGGGCGGGGGTCCGGTGATGGGGCGAACAGTGGCCTGAGGGTGGCCATCTTGGACATGAATCCGGGCCACTCTGCGGTCTGACTGTGCGCCTCGTTCCCTGACAGAGGTTCCGGTTCTGCGGAGACCTGGACTGCCCCGATTGGGTCCTAGCCGAGATCAGCACGCTGGCCAAGATCGTTGAGTGCACAGGGTCCCCTGGGGGCGGGGCAGGATGAAGGGGTGGAGCAGTCACTCTGGGCCTGGGGCTGCCTTGCTGTGTGACCTGATCCCATGGTTGGCCCTCTCTGAGCCAGTCCCCAGTCACCTGATTTGGGGACTTCCCTTCCAGTCCTCCGTGAAGCTGCGTTTGCTGTGTAGCCAGGTGCTAAAGGAACTTCTGGGACAGGGGATCGATGTGAGTGCGGGGCCCAGCAGCCCCTGTCCTTGACCTGTGACCCCAGGGTGATGGTGAAGCGGCCTCCTGACCCCCCCACCCTCCTCTCCAGCCTTAACCCAGAGGCTGGGGGAGGTGATGGCGCCACCGGGGCTCCAGCACCTGCTAAGGCCCTTCTTTCCCTGTAGTATGAGAAGATCCTGAAGCTCACGGCCGATGCCAAGTTCGGTGAGTCGCCCATTGCACCTGCCAGCTCCTCCCCACCCCCCTCCCCTACACACCCTGGCCTGGAGCTGAAGATCTCGTGGTAGCTGGGAGGTGACTGGGGGCCACAGCGACAGTCCCGTCCTCCCCCTCCCTTGGGTCTCCAGAATCCGGCGATGTGAAGGCCACGGTGGCGGTGCTCAGCTTCATCCTCTCCAGCGCCGCCAAGCACAGTGTGGATGGCGAGTCTTTATCCAATGAGCTTCAGCAGCTGGGGCTGCCCCGAGGTACAGCCTGCGGGTGGTGGGGAGCTGGAGGGGGGGGCGGGGGGAGCCTTGGCCAGGTGTCCAGGCGACCGGGCCTGCCCTCTCCCGGCTACACTCAGTGGAAGTCCCTCTGTCCCCAGAGCACGCCGCCAGCCTGTGCCGCTGTTACGAGGAGAAGCAGCGCCCCCTGCAGGAGCATCTGCGGGCCTGCAGCCTGCGCGGTGTGTGCGGTCATGGGCCCGGGGTGTTGGGAGGGCTGGGCTGGGCTGGGGGTGGACAGCCATCAGTCAGAAGCCTTAAACACAGCCCCACGTGCAGCCAGAGTTTCTTCTGCTGGATCTTTCAGCTCTTTCCCTTTTGTGCTGGGACTGGGGCTTGAACTCAGGGCCTGAGCTTTTTCACTCAGGTACTTAAGCCACAGCTCCATTTTTGGTTTTCTGGCGGCTCATTGGCCATAGAGTCTCACAGACTTTTGCTTCAGCTGGCCTTGAACTGCAAGCCTCAGATCTCAGCCTCCTGCGTAGCTGGGGTGACAGCTGTGAGCCACAGGTGGCTCGGCGTATTTGAACTCTTTAATGATAAAGCACCTGTCCTGTACCAGGCCTGGGCCAGAGGGTAGCGGCCACGGCTGGGGGCGGGAGCCTGGCTTGCCCTCCTGAGCTCTGCTCTCCCTCCTTTACAGTGAGCAGGCTGGCGGGCGTGGGCTGGCGCGTGGACTACACCCTCAGCTCCAGCCTGCTGCGCTCTGTGCAGGAGCCCCTGGTGCACCTGCGGCTGGAGGTGGCGTCCGCCCCGGGCGCCCCAGCCCAGCCCTTGCTCATGGCTCTCTCAGCAGACAAGTTCCAGGTTCTGCTGGCAGGTGAGGACCAGCCACACCTTAGGGGCACGGGGCTCCCCAGGGCCCGACACGGCTGCTCCCAACCTGCTGCATCTTCTCCCTGCCTTCGCAGAACTGAAGCAAGTGCAGACCCTGATGAGCAACTTAGGCTGAGAAGATGGAGCGGCCTTCCCTGGCCGCCGCTCTCCGCCTTCCCCAAGGGCCTCTGGGGCTCTGGCTGTGTGGCTTCCCATTTGGGACTCGAGTAGAGGGACTCTGGGGCTCCTTCCCAGCGTTGCCCTCCCTCCCCCTGAAACAGGCTCTGGTCACCCTGGCAGCAAGAATAAAGGAGTATAAAGGGCTGTGGAGGTGTGGGCCTTTCTTTTTGGGTTCTGATGAAGGCATTTTTGTTTTTTGTTTTAGTGCTGGTACTGGGGCTTGAACTCAGGGCCTTGTACTCTTTTTTGGTCGGTCCTGGGGCTTGAACTCTGGGTTTGAGTGCTGTCCCTTAGCTCTTCAGCTCAAGGCGAGCGCTCTATTGCTTGAGCCACAGTGCCACTTCCGGTTTTCTAGTGGTTTATTGGAGATAGAGTCTCACTGAGTTTTCTGCCCGGGCTGGCTTTGAACCTCGATCCTCAGATCTCAGCCTCCTGAGTAGCTAGGATTACAGGTGTGAGCCACGGGCGCCCAGCAGCCTTTTACTCTTGTTTAGCTTTTTCACTCTAATCTGGTGCCCTACCACTTGAGCCACAGCTGCAAGTCCAGCTTTTTGCTGATTGGGGACAAGAGTCTCACAGACCTTTCTGCCTTAGCTGGCTTTGATCCTCCTATCTCAGCCTCCTGGGTAGCTAGAATGGCAGGTGTGAGTCATTGGTGCCTGGCCCTAGATAAAACTTTGTTATAGAAGAATTTCATGTAATTCATAAGGAATACTAGTTTTTTTAATTTTAAAAAATGAAGATTTTTGTAACTCCCAATTAAATGCTTGATGAGGCTAGAATAATCAAAACGGAGACTGCCAAGACCGTTGGATGAAAGATGGATGTGAAACCAGATATTTGCATGGTATTAAAGAAGCCCCCAGAGAAATCCCAGCCACCTACAACTGGTGAGCTGAGCAGAGTGAATCAGCCGTGCACACAGTTCTGACAGGAGCAAGCCCTGAGCATGACACAGCCTTGTGCTTTGTGCTAAGAGAAAGGGTGCAGATGCTGCCACATGCGCCAGACACGTGGGCAATTCTCTGTGGTAAGGAGCCTGAAGGTTTTGCTGTACACAACGATGTCAGTGGCTGGGCTCTGGTGGCTCACGTTTGTAATCCCAGCTACCTAAGATCTGAGGATCACAGGTTCAAAGCCAGCCTAGGCAAGAAAGGCTGTGAGACGCTCCAATTAACCACTGGAAAAAAAAGGCAGAAGTGAAAACTAAGGGACAGCCCCCAGGCCCTGAGTTCAAGCCCCAGGACTGGCCAAAGAAATACGAATGCACTGCTGTTTATCAGGGAGTTTGGTTTCACATGCCTGCAATCCCAGTTGCTATTGGGGTAGACGCAGGAAGATTTCAGTTCAAAGCTGACTTGGGCAAAAGCTCTAAAGTAAAAAGGGTTGGGGATGTGGCTCAAGTAGTAGAGTGCTTTTGATACCTTGAGTTCAAACCCCAGACTTCCTCCATCTCCCAAAACAATTCACTTACCACTGGTGGCTAGTGATTGTGTCTCCTCATCTTGCCTTCTGTGACACCGCCCTGGGGTCTCTGCTGCTGGCCAGCAGCTGCACAGCTGTGTGTGTTCATTAAAACTCTGCAAAAGATAAATATTCCATATGTAAATTACACCTTAAAAAAGAACATGAAATCGCCCGTCTGTGACTTAGCAGTCCACAGTGGTGCCTTTGCCTGGCATAACCTCTTCCTTGATCAACCCTCACTGAAGGGGACACGATATGGAGTACCCTCAAATGTGATGTTTCTTTTTTTTCTTTTTCTTTCTTTTTTTTTCATTTTTCCATCCTGGGGCTTGAACTCAGGACCTGGGCACTGTCCCAGAGCTTTTGCCCAAGACTAGCACTCTGCCACTTGAGCCACAAGCACCACTTCCAGCTTTTTCTTTCTCTGGTACTGAGGAATGGAACCCAGGGCTTCATGCATGCTAAGCAAGCACTCTACCACTGAGCCACCTTCCCAGCCCAAGAATCTTCAGTTAACCACCAAAATTCCAGAGGTAGAGCTGTGTCTCAAGTGGTACAGCATTAGCCTTGAGCACAAGTGCCAAGAGGAGAGTGGGAAGCCGGGCGCAGGTGGCTCATGCCTGTAATCCTAGCTACTCAGGAGGCTGAGATCTGAGGATCACAGTTCAAAGCCAGCCCAGGCAGGGAAGTCCGTGAGACTTATCTCCAATAAAACACCAGAAAACTGGAAGTGGCGCTGTGGCTCAAGTGGTAGAGGCTAGCCTTGAGCTGAAGAGCTGAGGGACAGCGCCCAGGCCCAGAGTTCAAGCCCCAGAACTGACCAAAAAAACAGACAGATAGGTAGGTAGATAGATAGATAATGAGAAACGAGATGGGGGGAGGCAGGGGGTTGGTGTGGAGAATGCAAACCCGGCTTTGGTCCGGGTCCCAGACCCCCTAACCCTGGGAAAAACGCAGGCCCACCCGGCCCTGCCTGGCCCCGCCCCCGCCGGGCCTGACCCCGCCCCCACCCGGCATGACTCCGCCCCTGCCGGGCCTGACCCCGCCCCCACCCGGCATGACTCCGCCCCTGCCGGGCCTGGCCCCGCCCCCGCCCCATTCCCGCTGTGCCTGACCCCGCCCCCACCCGGCATGACTCCGCCCCTGCCGGGCCTGGCCCCGCTCCTGCCCCATCCCGCCGTGCCTGACCCCGCCCTCACCCGGCATGACTCCGCCCCTGCCGGGCCTGGCCCCGCCCTCCTCTCCTTGCCCGCCCCGCGGCCGCTCGGGCGGAAGTCCCGGCGCTACCTGCGGGTGACAGCGGCGACTTCGGGGCTCCGCGCCCGACCCCGCCGAGACCCAACAGGTGACCGCTCCGACCCCCTCCCCGTGCCCCGACCCCTCCCCGTGGCCCCTTCCCCCTCCCGCCCGGCCGCACTTTCCCGGGAGCTCGGGCAGGTCTGCGCCCCCGTGGGGCCCCCGGGGGGACGGTGGGGAGCGCGGCTCATCCCCGCGAGCCTGGCTGCTCAGGAGACAGAGATGGAACCCGGTTCAAGGCCGGCTTGGAACAGAAGTTCTCAGGATTCTCTTCTCAACCCATAGAGCGCCGGGCATAGCGGGCACACCTGCCATCCCGGCCACGCAGGGGCGGGAACGCGAGCGCTCAGACCCGGGGAGGAGGCCGAGCCCGCCGGCCGCGGCCCGCGCAGCCCCGCGCAGCCCGCGCAGCCCGCGCACCCCGCACAGCCCGCGCACCCCCGCACCCCCGCGCCCCCCGCGCAGCATGCCCGAGGGCCCCGAGCTGCGCCTGGCCGCGCTCTACGTGAACCGCGCCTGCGCGGAGCTGGTGTTCGCGGGCCGCGTGGAGAAGTCCGAGGTCAGCCGCAACCCCGAGGTGCCCTTCGAGAGCAGCGCCTACCGCATCGCGGCGTCCACCCGCGGCAAGGAGCTGCGCCTGACCCTGAGCCCCCTGCCCGGGGCGCGCCCGCCGCGCCCGCCCCTGGCCGTCGTCTTCCGCTTCGGCATGTCGGGCTCCTTCCGGCTGGCCCCGGCCGGCCAGCTGCCGCGCCACGCCCACCTGCGCTTCTACACCGCCCCGCCCGCACCCCCGCAGGCCCTCTGCTTCGTGGACGTCCGCCGCTTCGGCCGCTGGGACCCCGGAGGGCACTGGCATCCGGGCCGCGGGCCCTGTGTCCTCCTGGAGTACCAGCAGTTCAGGTATGGGGGTGCCCGGCCCCCACTGGGCCTCACTCCCCGATCTGTCCCCACACTGATGTGTGGGGGGGGCTGCACCCCAGAACCCCACTCTGTCCCTGAGCTTTTTTTTCTTTTTGTCAGTAGTGGGGCTTGAACTCTGGGCCTGGGCGCTGTCCCTCAGCCCTTCAGCTCAAGGCAAGCGCTCTACTGCTTGAGCCACAGCGCCACTTAGAGCTTTTTGGTAGTTCATTGGAGATAAGAGTCTCATGGCTTTTCCTGCCAGGGTTATCTTTGAACTTTCATCTTCAGATCTCAGCCTCCTGAGCAGCGAGGATGACAGGCGTGAGCCACCAGCACCCAGCCTAGATGTGTTTTCTTTTTCTTTTTCTTTTTGTTTGCTGGTCCTGGGGCTTGAACTCAGGGCCTACTGTCCCTGAGCTTCTTTTGCTCAAGGCTAGTGCTCTACCACTTGAGCCATAGCACCACTTCTGGCATTTTCTGAGAAGTTTATTGGAGATAATTGTCTCACAGGCTTTTCTGCTTGGAACTGTAATCCTCAGATCTCAGCGTCTTGAGTTGCTGACAGACGGGAGCCACTGGCCCCCCCTGCCCAGATGTGTTTCTTTATGGGTCTGTAGCACCCCCCCCCCCATTTCCTTGGAGCAGTGCTCACTAGCCAGGCCTTGCCCTGGCATGCCCGTGACATGCTCACTGAAATCCATCAGTGAACTCCCAAACCCGGGCCCTCCATTCACACACCCCTGGCAGCCTGGGTTCACCAGGAAAGTTTGAGGCTCTTGGATGGTGAGCACGAAGCTGCGCGTTTACCCACCAATTCTCCTTCCCAATACATTTAACCCCTGTGTTGCTCCCATTTAACAGATAAGAAAACAGAGGCTCTACCTTACCCAGACAGCAGAGACTGGAAAGGGGGCTGGGATATCGGTTCCTTCTGCAGCCAAGGATAGGGTGTATCCCGTCCCCCACTAGCCTCTCTTTCCTTTCTCAGAGTTTGGGGCGAGGGTGTGTGTGTAAATCTCCCACATATGGCTGTGTTTCCAGGGAGAATGTGCTCCGGAACTTGTCGGACAAGGTCTTTGACCGGCCCATCTGCGAGGCCCTCCTGGACCAGAGATTCTTCAACGGCATCGGCAACTACCTGCGGGCGGAGATCCTGCACCGGTGGGCAGACAGGCCCTGGGCAGGAGGGCTGGGTGGCCTAGGCCCGGGGCCCACCCCCACCCCCTCACCACAGCCCCCTCTGCTCCCCCAGGCTGAAGATCCCCCCATTTGAGAGGGCTCGCACAGTTCTGGAGGCCCTGAAGCAGCACCGGCCGGTGAGCCCCCCATGAGCATGGGTCCCGTGTGAGGTGGCTGTGAGCCATCTTGAAAGTGGGGCTGGTTCCAGCAGGGGAGGGGAGGTGTGTGGTCTCATGCAGCGCCCCTGCCCCCTGTGCTGACAGCCAGGCCCTGCCCGCCTTCCCTCAGAGCCCGGAGCTGACCCTGAGCCAGAAGATCAGGGCCCGGCTACAAAACCCGGACCTGCTGGAGCTGTGCCATTTGCTGCCCAAGGAGGTGGTCCGGCTGGGTGAGGTCCGGCTGGCAGCCTCTGCCTTGGCATACCGTGTAACCAGGGGTGCCCGGCCTGGCACCCGAGTGGGAGCTGAGCAGAGGTCTCCCCTTGGCCGTGGTGCCCGGTGCCCGCTCGCGCAGAGGGAGGAGCAGGTGCAGCCGAGGTCTGGGCCCCCAGGCTCTGTCCTCCTTGGTTGGCAGTGTCTGATCGCCCTCCTTCCTTCTCCCCCCAGGGGGTAAAGGCTACGGGTCGGAGCAAGGGGAGGAAGACTTCGCGGTGTTCCGGGGCTGGCTGCGGTGCTATGGCGTGCCGGGCATGAGCTCCCTGCGGGACGGGCATGGCCGCACCATCTGGTTCCAGGTTTGGTGCTTACTGTTCACACAGGCAGGGAGGCCAGGGAAGTAGAGGCCTGGGGTCAGAGGCTGGGAGGCTGAGGCCCTGCCGAGGCCGGCCAGGGGTCACATCTCCCCACGGTCCCTTCCTTCCACGCCAGCCTTGTCCTCATTCTATTTCAGGGGGACCCTGGCCCCATGGCACCGAAAGGTAAGCAGCCACTAAAGAGGCCAAGAGAGTGGGAAGGACTCCGCGCCTTCCAGGGCTCAGCGTCCCCCCCCCAGCCCCACTCCATCCTGGGGTCACCCCCAGAGGGGGGAGCCGGGGCCCTAGGAGCCTCAACCCCAGCGCAGCGTCCTGCAGGTGGCAAGTCCCGCAAAAAGAAGGCCCGGAAGAGCCAGCAGGTGCCTGCGGATGGAGCAGAGGTAGGGGCCGGTTCCTGGCCAGTGCTCTTCTGAGGGGTGCTGGGGCCAGTTCTGCAGCTGGACCTGCTCAGCCCCCAGTGGACGGCCCACCCGGCGCCATCTCTCTCCTCCACCCAGGTCCCCCCACTGCCCAGGAGGAGAAGAACCCGAAAACCCTCCGGGAAGACAGCTGAAGGGGACCCGCCTCCCACCAGCCCCAAAGGCCCCCCTGGGCCTGGGACCACCCCCCCGCAGGCCCCAGAGGCCCCCCCGGACCCTGAGAAAGGGAAGAGGAAAGGGCGCCGCTGCACAGGCGCAGGTTGGCTTCCCCTTGTCTATGCAAGCGCAAGTGGGCTTCCCCGTCTCCTCCCTGGGCTGGGGGAGACCAGTGTGGGGGGGAGCAAGGCCCTGTGGGAACCCCCCCGCCAGCCAGCTGTCTCTGCTGTCTCCTCCCAGGCCGCCGTAGACCGCAGAAGACCAAAGCCAGTACCCCATCTGGGGGGACCCCAGCCTCTTAGCAGGCAGCCCTCCTTGCTTGAACCCATCTTCCACTGTCTGGATGTTGCTCTGTGTGTGTGGATTCCTAGGAGAGTATGTGAAGGGCTGTTCCCTGAATCACTGGAGTTTTAAATGGTACCCGCTTTCCAGGTTTTAAAGCTCTTATGAATGCTATTTTAAATAAACTTAATACATTTGGACTCGATGCTTTTGGGCCTTGGAGAGAGGGGCCTCCCCCTGCAGACTTCAAGGCTGTGGCTCTTAGGGGACCTGCGTGAGGGTGGGATTCTATGGGTTCTGTGGCTGCCCCTTCCCCAAGCACCCAGAACCCATCCTCCAGCCTTCAACTGTCCAGCTTGTGGTCTCTTAGTTCAGGGTCCTGGAAACCCTCTGCCTCTCCCTTTTCCATGATTCCTGAGCCCAGCTTTAGCCAGGTAGAGCCGAGAAGCCTCGGGCCCAGGAGACCTGAGATCACTGTCCGTGACAAGACAGACATCTGAGTGCCTTCCAACGGCCTGCGGCCATCTGTTGGTACTGGCATGCTTCTATGTCCAGGGAATGGGCGTGTAATAAATATCCAAATGGGCTGGGCGCCGGTGGCTCACGCCTGTCATCCTAGCAACTCAGGAGGCTGAGATCTGAGGATTGCCATTTAAAGCCAGCTGGGGCAGGAAAGTCCGTGAGACTCTAATCTCCAATAAAACTACCAGATAACCAGAAGTGACGCTGTGGCTCAAGTGCTAAAGTTTTAGCCTTGAGCTGAGGGACAGCGCCCAGGCCCAGAGTTCAAGAGCTATGACCACCACCAACAAAATCCGAACGGGGGCTGGGACTGTGGCTCAGTGGTAGAGTGCCTGCCTGGCATGCATGAAGTCCTGGGATTGATTCCTCAGTACTACATACACAGAAAAAGCAAGAAGTGGTGCCGTGGCTCAAGTGGTCGAGTGCTAGCCTTGAGCAAAATTCGCTTAGGGACAGTGCTCAGGCCCTGAGTTCAAGCCCCGGGACTGGCAATAAATAAATATCCAAGGGTGGCGGGGTCCCGGGCCGGGGCTACCGACCCGGGGGTTTATTATGCAAGAGGCAGGGGATCCTGGCTCAGGTCGGGGAAGTGGAGACAGGAGGCCCCAGGGCCTCAGTTCCGGGGAGGCTGCAGCACCAGCAGCAGGGACCTCACTTGGAAGGGGGAGAAGCTGAGCTTCACGCGGGAGTCCCGCAGGGGCAGGTAGCCGGCGGGGTCCCGCTGCTCCAGGAGGTCACAGCTGCGGGGAGGAAGGGGGGTGAGGGTCTGCAGGGGCGGGCCCCCCCCCCCCGGGGTCCCCACTCACAGGAAGGCCTCCTGAACGGGCAGCAAGATGTGCAGCCAGCAGTCCACGCGGCTGCCGTAGGCCTCGTACAGCCTCAGGACCAGTGTGCGGCCCTGGGGGTTCCGCTCCGCCTGCGGAGCCAGGGGAGGAGCCGTCGGCGGGAGTGGGCGTGGCCCGTGGAAGGCCACGCCCCGCGCGGGAATGCCCCGCCCAGGCCCCGCCCACCCCGGACCTGCTTGACCGTCTCCAGCACCACGGCGGGCGAGGACACGGAGAAGGCGCTCCAGGCCGTGGCGGGCGCGGGGCCGGGCACCCGCAGGGCCAGCAGCGGGAAGTTGAGGCTGTAGGCAGCTTGGATGACGCCGGCGTCCTGGAAGGAGCCTGGGGCGGAGGGACGGAGGACGGAGAACGGTGTTCTCCGCGGGGGAGCCCCGCTCCGCCCCCGGGAGCCCCACTCACCCTGGTGCGGCATCAGGGCGTAGGTGAACTCGTGGTGCCCCATGTCCGCCGTGGCGTCGGGGGCCTTCGGTGCCCGCAGGCTGGCGTGGGAGGGGGGGAGAGGGAGGGCTGCAGGGGCCCGGCCCCAGTCCCCCACCCGGCGGCCGCCATCTCTCCTCCACTGCCCCTCAACAGCGAGGCTGACCACGCCCCCCAGCCAGAGACCCCCGCCAGACACCCCGCCTCCTCCCAGGCCCCTGCCCCTTACAGCGAGAGGCTGACCACGCCCCCAGCCAGAGACCCCGCCCCTCCCAGGCCCCTGCCCCTTACAGGGAGAGGCTGACCACGCCCCCAGCCAGAGACCCCGCCCCCTCCCCTTACAGGGAGAGGCTGACCCCGCCCCCAGCCAGAGACCCCGCCCCCTCCCAGCCCCCTGCCCCATTTACAGGGAGAGGCTGACCACTCCCCCAGCCAGAGACCCCGCCCCCTCCCCTTACAGGGAGCGATTGACCACGCCCCCCAACCAGAGACACACCCCCCTCCCAGCCCCTCTTACAGGGAGAGGCTGACCACGCCCCCAGCCAGAGACCCCGCCCCCTCCCAGCCCCCTGCCCCACTTACAGGGAGAGGCTGACCACGCCCCCAGCCAGAGAACCTGCCCCCTTCCCTTACAGTGAGAGGCTGACCCCGCCCCCGGCCAGAGACCCCGCCTCCTGCACCCCTCCCCCTCCCCCCGCCCCTCTTACAGCGAGAGACTGACCACGCCCCCCAGCCAGAGACCCCGTCCCCTGCACCCCCCACGCGCCCCTCTTACAGCGAGACTGACCACGCCCCCAGCCAGAGACCCCGCCCCCTGCACACACACACACACACACACACACACACACACACAAACACACACACACACACACACACACACACACCCGCCCGCGCCCCTCTTACAGCGAGAGGCTGAGCACGCCGCCACGCACGGCCGCGCCGTACTTGCAGTCGTTGAGCAGCGCCAGGCCGAAGCCGTGCTCCGACAGATCCACCCAGCGGTGCGCCCACACCTGCCAGCCAAGAAGACCTGGTAGCCCCACTTTTTCCGCTCTGTCCCCTCGTCTCCTCTGGAACCCCCCTGACCGAAGGGAGCTCTCACGGGCTAGGAAGCCCTGGGCCGTGCCAGCACCCGGCTCAGCCTCAGTTTCCCCATCTGTGAAATAGGACCCCGGCGTCAAAGCTACACAGGAGGCTAAGGTCAGCACCCTGCAAAGAGCACGGGCTGGGTCTCCTCCTTTTCTCGCCTCGTCAGGGGTCAGAGCCCCCCCCCGCCCCTTTCACCCCCATTTCCAGGTCAGACCTCAAATCGGGCCCAGTCCCAGGAGGTGTTGTAGTGGGTGGGCCGCTGCAGGTGTCCGAACTGGATCTCGTAGGTGGCCTGGGGGCTGCGCACGCGGGCGGGGAACTCCACCTTCAGGAACTTGTGGGCCTCGTGCCAGTGCACCTGGGGGCAGGGGGCGGGACAGGAGGGGAGGACCCCACCCCATAGGCTGGGGCCGGCGTCCCACGGGACAGGGCGGCCACCCCCCACCCCCTGCCCAGGCTACCTCGGTGTGGAAGCGGACGTAGGGGCAGCCCACGTCCAGCACAACCTCCTGCCGGAGCTGACTGTCGGGGCTGATCTGCAGCTGGAACCAGGCGCTGCCGCGGAGACCCCCCTGGGCGCCCACCTCGAGGGCCCCCGCCTGGCCCAGCACTGGCTTCCTGTGGAACGGAGGTGGGGGACCCTGAGCTGGGGCAGGCCGCACCCCCCCCCAGCATCCAGCCGGGCGCTTACCGGGTCTCCAGGTGGTAGTCCATGACATCCCAGGCGTCCCAGAACAAGGGGACATCATCAAACAGCACGAACTGGTTCCCCAGGGCACCCTGGGCGACGGCCTCCCTGGGGACAGGGCCACCTCGTCTCTCTCCACCCAAGGGACAGGGGGACCCATAGCCCAGCCCAGCCCCAGGCCCGTGCCCCCCCCAGGTCCTTGCCCTGGGGTGCTGGCAGGTGGGGTGCAGCATGGGGAGGGCTTGGTACCTGCCGGAGGCCACCAGGACCAGGGACGTGACTCTGCCCAGCGGATCCAGCTTTACCCGGATGATGCCGTTGTCCAGAGTCACCGAGCCGTCGCTCTTGGGTGGGAGCGGCGGAGGCTGAGTCTGGAGGGTCTTCCCACACCGACAGCCCCCTCCCCCAGCACCCTCTGGCTGCAGTCTGGGGGTTCAGGGCCTGCCCCAGGCTGCCACGACTCACCTCCTGCACCACGCCCACAGGCTGCTGGGGCTGTGATGGGGCCTGGCTGGGGGTCGGGCTGGGGGCCGGGGCGTAGCCCACGCCGGGCACCGTCACCAGAGCTGAGGATGAGGCCCGGGTGGGCATCAGCGGAGCCTGACCTTTCAGAGACCTTGCTCAGGGGGGTGAAGGCTGCGGTACCCCAAATCAGAGATTCCCCCAGGACTCACCTAGGCTGTGGGTCCCCCCAGGCCTGGGCAGCAAGAGCACCTCGGTGCGCGGCCAGGGCAGCGTGTTGACCACGAGAAGCCCTTCGGGGCCGGGCTCCCCGGCGCTCAGGGCCGCAGCCGCCATGCCCAGCAGCGCGGAGCCACGGGAACGGATGTCTAAGGAGAGACTGAAGGGTCACGGCGTGGGGTGCGGTGGGGGAGGGGAGTGGGTCCCTGAGGGGCGCTCGGGGCCTGCGGGCAGCGTCACCTTCGTAGAAGCTCAGGGCCTCTTCGGCCACCAGCTGGATACAGCTTCCGGTCAGCACGTCGTGGAACTGGTTGAGGAGCAGAATCCTGGGGGAGGGGGAGGGGTGTTGGGGCAGGGATGGGCGGGGCAGTGGGGGGGCACTTTTGGGGGGCTGGGGGGCTTGGCTGACCTCCACATCTTCTGCAGCTGGGCTGCAGGGTAGAGGAACTGCGCGCTGCGGGCCAGGGCCAGGGCGCTGAGCAGCTCCACATCATGCAGGATCTGCTCGCATTCCCGGTTCCCCTTCTTGAGCTGTGCACAGAGCGGGGTACACCTGTGTGCAGTGTGCGTGGAGCCAGGGGTGTCGAACCCCCTCCCTGGCTCTTTCGGGGTCCCCTGGGGACCCTGGCCCCGCGCGGGGAGGGGGGGTGGGGGCTTCTCTCTCCCCAGCTGGGACTCCACCATTGCCTGCAGGCCGGGCCTGGCAGCCCGGCTCTGACCTGGGCATGGGTGGTGTAGGTGCCATTGTGTAACTCCAGGAAGAGCTCCCCGACCCACGTGCACAGCTGGCCGGCGTCTTTCTCCAGTGCTGAGAAAAGCTGGTCCGGGGAAGACAGCTGCACCCTGAAGGAGACCACGGCCTGGGCCTCTCAGCACGGGCCTCCCTGCCCGGGCCTGTAGTTTGCCCTTCCCCCTGAGAGCCAGCCCCAGTACTGGAGTTAAGCTAGAGAGTTCCACAGACACAGGGCTGGCAAGGCCCCCAGGAGAGGTGCACTCTGGTGGCTACGCTCTTGCCCCTGCCCAAGGCGGGGGTGGGTGGGAGGGTGGAGCCCGGTGCAGGCCTGGCTGCGGGGCTTGGGCTGGGGCCGGCCCGTAGGAGGCCCAGGCTGACCTGGGCATCCCATCGGTGTTGCGCAGCCGCCTCAGGCGGTCCAGCATGGTCTGCGTGGGGCCGCCGCCCCCGTCCCCGAAACCGAAGAGGAAGGCGCTGTGGTTGGCCCGCCCCTTGTCCCGGTTATTGGTCACCGTCTTCAGGATCTGGACAGACCAGCCTGGGTCAGCTTGGGACGTCCAGCCCTCTCCGGCCTGTCCCCCCCCCCCCCCCCCCCGCCAGCAGAGGTCCGCTCACCTCGTCCACACTGCCCTGCATGCCGTACGAGTCCCCAGGGGGAAAGTGGACCAGCACTCGAGAACCATCCAGCCCCTCCCAGAAAAAGGTGTGGTGCTGCCAGCCGGGAGACAGGCAGGGAAGAGGCTGGTCAGGGCTGAGGCTGCAGGCACCTTCCACATGGGGTCTTGCCCCTTTTTTCATCCTGGCGGAGGCCTATACTTTTCTAGGTGGGAGTTTGTTTTTGTGTTTTTGTTTTTTTTTGGTTGGTCCTGGGGCTTGAACTTGGCCTGGGCGCTGTCCCTCAGCTCTTCAGCTCAAGCAAGTGCTCTACCACTTGAGCCACAGCGCCACTTCCAGTTTCCTGGTGGTTTATTGGAGATCAGAGTCTCACACTTTCCTGGTTTGAACCATGATCCTCAGATCTCAACCTCCTGAGTAGCTAGGATTATAGGCTTGAGCCACCAGCACCCCGCTTCCCCCCCCCCCCCCCCCGCCCACTACTGGGGCTTGGAGTCAGGCCCTGGGCGCTGTCCCTGAGCTTTTCGCTCAAGGCTCACACTCTGCCACTTGAACCACAGCTCCACATCCAGCTTTTTGCTGGTACACTGGAGATCAGAGTCTCATGCTGCAGCTGGCTTCAAACCACGATCCTCAGCTGTCAGCCTCCTGAGATGCTGAAAATTTGGGGTGGTCTTTCTAGGGGCCCTCAATAACCTTGGGGAGGAAAGCCGGGTGCCAGTGGCTCACACCTGTCATCCTAGCTACTCAGAAGGCTGAGATCTGAGGATCATGGCTCAAAGCCAGCCAGGGCAGGAAAGTTCCTAAGACTCTTATCTCCAATAATCCACTCAGAAAACCGGAAGTGGCGCTGTGGCTCAGGAAGTAGAGCGCTTGCCTTGAGCTGAAGAGCTGAGGGACAGCGCCCAGGCCCAGAGTTCAAGCCCCAGGACCGACAAAAACCAAACCAAACCTTGGGGAGGGGGTGAGAAGGTGGGGGGACCCAGCCTGCTCCCTCGTGCGGTCGCGGGCTTGGGCTCACCGGGAAGGAGTTCACCAGGTTCCAGCTGAGTTTCTGCGTGAGGAAACGTGTGATGCCGCAGCCGCGCATGATCTGGGGTAGCTGGGCTGAGTAGCCAAACGTGTCCGGCAGCCAGAACTTCCAGGAAAGTGGGGGAGGGGGGAGAGTGGTCTGGAGCTGGTGGGAAATGCTCCCCACCCCGCCCCGGGCTCCGGGGGGGGGCACCCCACTACCTCAGAGCACGTCTTCCCAAACTCCTGCAGGAAGAAGGCCTGGCCCTGCAGGAACTGTCTGACCATGGCCTCGCCGCTCGGCAGGTTCCCGTCCTGGTGGAGGGGCGAGGGCAGCCGTGCTCAGGGCTACGAGCCCACGCCTGGAGAAGCCACAGGCAGGGTGGCGGGGGAGGGGGGGGTCCCTCGGGGTGCCCCCCCCCCCAGCTCCTGCCACGTGGAGAGCCTGGCTCGGTGCCCAGCCGCTTCCCCTTGGAGCCCCGCTATGGAGGAAGTCAGATGGCCTGCTGATGGCCACGTGGAGCAGGGCGGGGACTACTCACCATCTCCACCCAGGTGCCCCCCACGGGCACAAACTGCCCGCGGCAGGCAAACTCCTGGAGCCGGGCGTACAGACCAGGGTAGTGGCTCTTCACCCATTCCAGCTGCTGGGCCTGGGGAGGGGGGGGGATCACACGGGGGTGTGTGGGGGGGAGATGGCCCTCTGGGACCGACAAGGACCCTACCCCAATGCCCAGCTTCTGGGGCCATATCATGCCCCAGCATGGCCACCTTCTGACCTGGGAGCAGGCGAAGATGAAGTCGGCATTCTCCTCCATGAGCTGCACAGCCGTCGCCCAGCTTCGGGCACATTTCCGCACTGTCTCTTTGAAGGGCCAAAGCCAGGCTGGAAGGGCGCAGGGTCAGGGCTGGGGCGGGGCGGCCGGGGCCCTGCTCCGTGCTGATGTCCAGCAAGCAGCCTGGCCCAGCCCAGGCCTCCAGATGGAAACCCCAGGCCCGGCGGCAGCGCGCACTCCCAGACCCATTTTACAGAGAGGGAGCATGAAGGCCTGAGAACCTTGTGTCTCCAGGGCTGGCCTCCAGCCTCCCCAGCCCTGCGACCAGCTGCCCGGCGGCGCCCTACCTGTGTCGATGTGGCAGTGCCCCGTGGCGTGGATCGTGTGCTGGCTTTCACCTCCTCGTTGGCTGAAGAACTTGGAGGCCAGGGCCTGGGCGGCTGGGAAGGTCTCGGGCCGGGTGGGGTCACACACGTTCACCATGTGGTTGGCCGTGTACAAGGCCTGGAAGCTGCGCTGGCTCTCCTGCCCAAGGCCCTGCAACAGGCCTGACCCTTCACCCCTGCAACAGGCCTGACCCTTCACCCCTGCAACAGGCCTGACCCTTCACCCCTGCAACAGGCCTGACCCTTCACCCCTGCAACAGGCCTGACCCTTCACCCCTGCAACAGGCCTGACCCTTCACCCCTGCAACAGGCCTGACCCTTCACCCCTGCAACAGGCCTGACCCTTCACCCCTGCAACAGGCCTGACCCTTCACCCCTGCAACAGGCCTGACCCTTCACCCCTGCAACAGGCCTGACCCTTCACCCCTGCAACAGAGCCCCCCCTCTTTACCCCCAGCAAGCACCACTGCAGCATCAGAAGCTCCCTTCACATGGGAAGCTCTGGGTTCCTAGAATCCTTGTCACCTGATCCCACAATGCAATGGCCAAAGGCGTCTGGAATCACACCTGCAATCCCAGCGACTCGGGAGGCTGAGATCCAGGATCACAGTTTGAAACCAGCCCAGGCAGGAAAGTCTGTGACTTTTTTTTTTTCTTTTGTCCGTCATGGGGCCTGAACTCTGGGCCTAGGCACTGACCCTCAGCTCTTCAGCTCAAGGCTAGCGCTCTACTACTTGAGCCACAGCACCACTTCCAGTTTTCTAGTGGTTCATTGGAGTTAAGAGTCTCATGGCCTTGCCTGCCTGGGCTGGCTTTGAACCGTAATCCTCAGATCCCAGCCTCTTGAGGAGCTGGGATGATAGGTGTGAGCCACCGGCCCCCGGATCTGTGAGACTCTTATTTCCAGTGAACCACCAAAAAGCTCAACGTGGAGCTCTGGCTCAAGTGGGAGAGTGCTAGCCTCGAGTGAAAAAGCAAAGGGACAGTGCTCGGGCCCTGAGTTCAAGCTCCAGTGCTAGTACAAAACAAAGCTGATGTGCTTGGGGTGGGGCTGTAGGGGATCAGCGGGGAGCAGGACGGGCCCCTTGTCTGCACCCTGGTGGCGCTCTAGTACCTTGGCGATGCCCAGCAGCAGCTCCAGGTCCACCAGGAGCCTGTGCACATCCCGGCGGAACACAGTCAGCTCAGCCCGGCTCAGCTTGAACATCCTGTCGGGGTCCGGGGGCGCGATCATGCTGTCCTTCCCCGCCCCCAGGAGCGCGTTGCAGGCCACTTCCACGTAGAGGGTGAGGCTGCACAGGCAGGCAGAAGAAGGGTCTGGGGCTTGGGGAGGGGCGTACAGGAGGCATCTGCCTGACCGGTTCCCCTTCGCCTGGCCTGAGACACCCACGGGATGTATGTGTGTGCATGGGCGCATGTGCTGCGCGTGTCATGGGAAATACACCAGACCCAACCTGTGTCCTCCTCCAGAGGCTTGGGCTCCACATGGTCCGTGAGCCAAATGGTGCTGCTGGCTCAGGCTGTTTCCTAGCTGCCCAGGAGGCTGAGCTCTGAGGATTAAGGGGGACTGGGGACAGACTGCCTGGCAGCCAGCAAAAAGACTTGGAGAAAGCTGGAGGCTGGCAGCTCACGCCTGACATCCCAGCTACTCAGGAGGCTGAGATCTGAGTTCAAAGCCAGCCCGGGCAGGAAAGGCCTTGAGACTCTTATCTCCAATAAACCACAAGAAATGCAGCGCACATGCGTGAGCGCGCGCACACACACACACACACACACACACACACACACGCCTCTCAGGGCTGGTATTCCAATTGCCGATGGGGAAGTGCTTCTGAGCCCACTCAGGACTCGTGCAGGGACTCACTTCCGGGGGTCTCCATCGCCCAGCTTCTCAGTGAGGACGTAACTGGTCTTCTCACCCTCTTTGGTCAAACCCTAGTAGAAGGGGAGGAGAGAGACGGCACCTGAGCCTCTGGGAGGCTCAAGGGGAGGGAGGACAGGGCCCTCTGCGCGGCGCCCAGCCTGGGTGCCCCCCCCATGCTAGCCCAAATCAGGCCTCTGTCACTCAGTGCCCACCTCCCGTGGGAGCCAGCCCATGACCAGCCAACACCACCTGTTTGCTGCGGAAAAGCCCACGGTCTTATGAGAAATGACCTAGACGGGATCAGAAGGCCTGGAAGTGGCTTTGGTGCCCCTCAAGAAATATCTGAAGGGCAAAGGGCTGGGAAGGTGGCTCAGTGGTAGAGCGCTTGCCTTGCATGCCTGAGGCCCTGGGTTCGATTCCTCAGCACCACATAAGCAAAAAGAAAAAAGCTGGAAGTGGTGCTGTGGCTCCAGTGGTAGAGCGCTAGCCTTGAGCTGAAGAGCTGAGGGACAGCGCCCAGGCCCAGAGTTCAGGCCCCACGACCGGACCAAAAAACAAAACAAAACAAAAAAAAGTTATTCAACAGAAATATCTGAAGGGCAATACCATGAGCTGAGCCAGGCACAGTAGCACACATCTGCAATCCCAGCTACTCAGGAAATTGGAGCAGGGACGCCTGTTATCCTAGCTACTCAGGAGGCTGAGATCTGAGGACCAAGGTTCAAAGCCAGCCTGGGCAGGAAGGTCTGTGAGACTCTTTTCTCCATCAAACCATCAGAAAACCAGAAGTGGCGCTGTGGCTCAAAGTGGTAGAGCCCTCACCTTGAGCATCCAGGCAGAGTTCAAGTCCCATGACTGAAGGGTGGGGGAAGTGGGGGTGACAGGTGGGAGATGGAATCTGGGAACACTGGCTCAGTAGGACTGCACTTAACTTGTATGTTCAAGGCACTAAATTCAACCTTCCATACTGAGGGAAGAAAAATGCCCATAAAGCCACAGACAGGTGTGCTTCATTTTCTGTTTTCTCTTTAGTACCAGGAGCCATCTGCTAGCCAGTGGGGGGAAGGAGGAGCGGGAGGGATCTGCCTTCACTTATTTTTTTATTTCGCCAGTCCTGCGGCTTGAACTCAGGGCCTGGGCTCTGTCCCTGAGCTTCATTTGCTCAAAGCTAGCACTCTACCATTTAAGCCACAGTTCCACTTTTGTTTTTTTCTGCTTATGTGGAGGAATTGAACCCAGGGCTTCATGCATGCTAGGCAAGCACTCTACCACTAAGCTATATTCCCAGCCTCTGCCTTCTTTTAGAGCAAGAAGAAAAGGTCTAACCCTCGATTTGGAGTGGAAACTGCGCATCAATGAATCTCTATATACCTCAGTTTCTTCATTTGTTGTGCCAGTCTGGGGCTTGACCCCTGGCTTTTTCTGCTCAAGATGTCACTCTACCACTTGGACCACAGCTCTATTTCCAGCTTTTTGCTGGAGAGATGAAAGTGTCATTGGATTTTCTGTCTGGGCTGGCATTGAACCTCGATCCTCAGATCTCAGCCTCCTGAGCAGCTGGGATGACAGGCCTGAGCTGCCATCATCTGGCTGTCTCCTAATCTGTAAGTGGACATGAAAACCTGCTGTACAGGATTACCAAAATTAAACCTATATGGCATTTAACACTGGGGAACAGGGTTGGGTGATGGAGAGCCATTACTTCAGGTGGAGGTAATCTACTTCTCTTCCATTCCTCCACCCCTATTGTTTAACAGTCTTCAGTGAGATTTTGTCCTGTTCATACTTAAGTCACAGTTAATTTCAATATTATTCTAGCTCCAGGTGAAGGGAGCTTAAATGTTATACATTATATAATCTGGAAGTATTAGAAAACCTCCCCCATAAATATGTATTATATACCATTAAAAAAAAATACCCAAAAGCTGGGCACCGTTTTCTCATGCCTGTAATCCTACTCAGGAGGCTGAGATCTGAGGACTGCGGTTCAAAGCCAGCCTAGGCAGGAAAGTGTGTGAGACTCTTTAATAACACCAGTAGAGGGGCTGGGAAGATGGCTCAGTGGTAGAGTGCTTGCCTTGCATGCATGAGGCCCTGGGTTCAATTCCTTAGCACCAAATAAGCAGAAAAATCTGGAAGTGGCGCTGTGGCTCAAGTGGTAGAGCACTTGCCTTGAGCTGAAGAGCTGAGAGACAGCACCCAGGCCCACAGTGCAAGCCCCATGACTGACCAAAAAAAATAAAATAAAATAAAATAATAAATTCCAGTGCTGGTGGCTCAGGTCTGTAGCTACTCAGGGGGCTGAAATCAGAGGACTGCATTTTGAAGCCAGCCTGGGAAAGGAAAGTCCCTGAAACTCTTATCTCTTCATTAAGCAGTAAAAAGCCAGAAGTAGAGCTGTGGCTCAAGTGCTAGCCTTGATTACAAAAGCTAAAGGACAAGCCGGGTACCACCTGTAATTGTAGCTACTCAGGAGGCTGAGATCTGAAGATTGTGGTTTGAAACCAGCCTGGGCAGGAAAGTTTATGAGATTCATCTTCAATGAACCACCAGAAAACTGGAAGTTGGAGCTGCTGCTCAGCATGGGAGAGCAGTAGCTTTGATCAAAGAGCTCAGGGACAGCGCCTAGGACCTGAGTTCAAGTCTGATTAACTGACAAAAAACCCAGGCCTTGATTTCAAGCCCCACTCTCTGCCCTCCTCCCACCTCCAAAAAAAAAGTTTGTTCAAACCAGGAACTCAAGACAGATGTCCCAGCGGCTTACTTTCCTAGTCCAGGAAAAGCCATTCAGCTCAGCTTCTCTAAACCCCAGGGCTGTCCACAGGGCAGGCCCTCACCTGGACGGGCTCCCCATCGCGCCAGACCAGGCCTTCTCCATCACTTTCCCAGCAGAGGTGAACTTCTTGGCCTACCCATGCTTCTGGAATGCTCAGCTCCACGCGGAACCAGCAGGTCCACCACCTGCAAGAGAGCCATTGGGTTCAGGAGGTGGGAATTCCGCCCTCGGGGTTTTTTCTTCTCAGCGGTGAAAACTGTCCCCAAAACTTCCAGCAGAGGGCGCTGGCTCATCCCATAGCCGTCAGGAGCGGAGCGAGGAGGGGGCGTGGCCCTGGGCGGTGACAGACAGGCCGGAAAAGCAGGGCTTCCCGTTCAACCCAATCCCGAGCGGGACAAGGTGAGGGGCGTGGCCCTAGACGGTGACAGACAGGCCGGAAGAGCGGGGCTTTCCTGTTCATCTCTGTGGGGCGGGGCGGGGAACGGGCGTGGCCTGATGGTGATACACAGGTCAAGGGGCGGGGCCTCCCGCTCATCGGTCTGGAGCAGGTCGGAGGCGTGGCCAGGGTGCGGACAGGGAGGCTGGGGGCGGGGCTTCTCGTAAGAGGCGTGGCCCTGAACGGTGACGAAAGGCTGGGGGCGGGGCCGCCCAGGCGGGGCGTTTACCCACGTGGGTCCGAAGCTGTCGCCGACCTGAGCCGGGCGGAACTCCCGCTGGATCGCCTCGTGGTACGGAAGTCTCTCGGACGTCAGGAAGCTCGCGAGCGCCGCCACCGGGCAGCTGTCGCCGAAGAGCCTGGGCCAGAGGAGCCGGTGGGCGCGCCGCGGCCACGACGCCCCCCGCTCCCCCCTCGGCCCGTCCCCGCCCGCCGCGGGCGCCCAGCCCCTCCCGCAGCCTCCGACGGGGAGGCCCGGCCGGCGAGGCCCGCACCTGCCGCGGAGGTTGCAGTCGGTGAAGTAGCGCGGCGACACGAACTTCTCTACCCGCTCCAGCGTGGTCCTCCAGTGCTTCAGGGCCGGCGCCGGCGCCATGGCGGAGGGTGCCCGGGAAGACTTGGTGCTGCCGGCGCTGTGCGCGGTCCGGAACCAAATGTTCCCGCTGCCCTCGCCGGGCAGCTTTTCCGGGGGCGCCGGCGGCGCGCATGCGCGCACGCGCCCTGGCGCCGGCCCCGGGTGAACTTGGAGCTAGGTCGGAGGCGGAAGCTGGAGGCCTCGCTCCGGGTGCGGCCCGGCCTGGGCGGAGCCGCGGGCCCCGGGGCGGGCGGCCCCTGCGGAGGGAAGCGTGAGGAGAGCGGCGGGAGCGCGCCGCCCCGGCCCGCCCCGCGGCGAGGACCGTGCGCCCCGGAAACGCTTCCCCGGCGCGGGCCGGATGTGCGCGCCAGCCCGGGCGGGACTTTTGACTCCGCTGGCGGATCCTCCACCTTGTATGGCACAATTCCCTAATATTCCGCTTGGCCACTTGTTTTCCTTCGGGGGCTGATGTCCCGCTCGTAAAATGCACATGCACGTAAACATGCACACGCTAGCCCTGGCGTTTTCCTTCCGGCCGTGGGGCTTGAACTCGGGCCTGGGCGCTGCCCCTGAGCTCTTTTGCTCAAGGCTAGCGCTCTGCCACTTGAGCCACAGCGCCACTTCAGGTCTTCTGCTGGTTAATTGGAGATAGAGAGGCTGGAAGTTCCTCCTGACGTGTCTTCGAAACGAGCCTGAGAGCTGCGGCTGACACCAGCAGGCAGGGAGGGCGCCTGTGGCTGGTGCGGTGGTGGTGAAGCCAACATGGTGTTTCTGGAGGGGAGCAGAGTGGAATAGGGAAATTGTATTCCCCTAAAATACACGCCAACCATTCTCCAGCATCACCCTTGCTAGGCCGCATCCGTGTCCACAGAGCACCTGCTCCACTGCTACAAGAAAAGCCCAGGGCTGAGTATGTGCAATCCTAACACTCAGGACCCAGGTTCAAGGTCAGCCTCAGCAAGTTTCTGAGTGTCTGCCTTGTGTTTGTGGAGATCCAACAGCCAAAAAACGTTTTTCTTTGTGGTGGTGTTGGGGATTTTTTAGTAAATTTTTACCAAAGCACCCAAGCAAAACTACAACTAGGTGATGGTTGCTCAGAAAATACGCACCTGAGTGCTGTGAAGGGCTAGTCAATCTTTTCTCATAAAATCCCTAGTCATTAATACTTAAGTCTGTGTAAAAGTTTTAGAAGTGTGCACGTGTGTATACACATTTCCTTAGCAAGTGCAAATAGTATCAAATAGTATCCACTTACACAGCACACACTTTAGACATACTTCTTTCGGTTACTGGTTTGGTATTTACCTTAGTCACCCTTAGTCCCAGTAGGATAAGAATACATAGATAGAAATCAGTAAATTGTTGAACGGGAGGAGGAGGAGCATACTAAAGTTATTTAGTATTATGAAGTATTCCCTTTTAAACCTGAGGATGTGCAGCAGTGGAGAGATCACCGAGGCCAGCACCTTGCCTTGCTCTCGTGAGGACAAGGGACTGAAGATTGAGTATTCCTTAAGAACCAAGCTTTATTTATTTACAAAAAAAAAAAGAAAAAGAAAAAGAAAAAAAAAGAAAAAAAGTCGGGGCAAAGGGGAAGACAAGTTTTACACAAAAGTACTACAATGGTTAAGTCCCTTTGGTAGAAAGTGTAATAAATGCCTTGTACACCTGTCGTAGCACTAAACCTGAAGCCACACAGCACCACGGTACACAAGGAGCTACAGCAGTTATGCTAGCACATCAAAGCAGAGTTCTTTTAATAAAAAATTGACAATATGTACATTATTTACAAAAGAAAACCCAAGTTAAAATTGTGTGTGTGTATGTGTGTGTGAGAGAGAGAGAGAGAGAGAAAGCTGGTGGATGGACTAGGGCGGACTAGTAAAGAAGCAGGTACAAAACAGTTCCACGGGAGCTAGAAAGGACGACGGAGTTGTACGTGTTGAGAACCGGAAGAGGGGAGTGGGGTGGGCAGACACCAGACCCACACGACGGCCCATCCGGAAGCCACGCTGGGAGCCCACACGAAACCCAATGGCTTATCTTAGATGTGCTCGTGACCAGAAAATGAAACAAAACACCAGGTCCGGTGTCTCTCCTGTCTGGGGAGAGGGTAGAGGCCGGCAGCGGTGCCGCGCTCCCGGTGCGTCCGCCTGAGCAGCACCCCGCTCCTTCCTGAAGGTAGGGCGGTGGAGACGCTGGTGGTTCCCTGCTGGTGTGGGCAAGCACGCTGTGGGGTTGTGCGCTTGCCTGGGCTCCTTCCCTTCTGGGTAGCTCCAGCTGTCAGGCGCCCCGTTCCTATCGGTATCCCCCTCGGTGCCTGCAGGCCCAGTGAGGCTGGAAGCACCCTTGCTTGCAGCCTGGCCTGTGCCTCGGGCTCCTCGGGCCCGGGTTAGGGCGCCTTGAACGCGGGGCCGTACTTCACGCGGTACTTGTTGATGCTGACGAAGTGCAGGGTCTCCGTGTCGCAGGTGGTGGTGCAGGGCACCAGGCCCTCCAGCCCCTCACCCATGAGCCACTTGGTGGTCTCCGCCGCCATCTCACGAGGTACATGCTCCTTGGTCCATTTGTCCACCCAGGCCTGGAACCGCTGGTGCAGCCGCTTGCTCACACGCTCGTGGGACTGCAAAACAGATATTGGGGATGCCACACGAATGGAAGCCACCTCTGCAGAAGCAGCGGGGAAGCTGTGGCTCAGCTCTTACTATTGCAGGTTTAAAAATTTTAAAAGGGGGGTAGGGGTGGGGAGACAGGCGCCAGTGGCTCATGCATGTCCATGCATGTCATCCTAGCTACTCAGGAGGCTGAGATCTGAGGATCGTGGTTCAAAGCCAGCCCAGGCATAGTTTTAGCTGAGGAGCTCAGGGGCAGAGCTTTGGCTGAGTTCAAGCCCCGGGACCTCCCCCAAAAAAGGGGGGGGGGTGGAGGAGGAGAGGGAGACACGGTTCAAAAAGAATCATTACCTGACTCATTTAACCATAACCCCTCTCTACATCAACTCTACAATAACAAGAATAAGTTTTAAGAAGGCCGCGGGGGTTGTCTGTTTAAACTGGACAGTGAGAGACCTGGCCCTCTGAAGGAAGATGGAAGCCCTCTGCCCTCCACCCCCCAAGACATGCCAAAGCGGCCAGCTGCGCGGGAGGCGCAGTGTGCGTGAAAGCGGGGAGGCGCGTGAGGAGTGTGCGGTGGGGGGCGGTGCGGCTCACCTGGTGCGCGCGCAGCAGCGCGGTGCGGCGGTACATGTAGTCCTCGGACTTGATGACATACACCATCTTGTAGGAGTTGAGCTTGAACCTGCACTCCAGCTTGTCCAGGCTGTCCACGCTCTCCGCCGGCTTCTTGCTGTTCCCCTCCTTGCCCTCCTTCTCCTGCTGCTCCCGCCCGCGCTGGCACTTCCGGATCCGCCGCAGGTTCCTGGGACGCAGAGGGCCGGGGGGCAGTCACCCCGGTGCCCTGCCTGGGCCTCCAGGGAGGCCACACCACGGAGGCGGCAGCCCTGCCCACCCGCCGCGGCTTCCCCACCAGAGCCCGAATAACCTCGAACCAGGGACCCCTTCTACCTGCGCTGGGATGATGAACCAACTCAAACCTTCCTATACTGTGGGACAGTATATATACTCTTTGTTGGTTGTGGGGCCTGAACTCTGGGCCTGGGCGCTGTCCCTCAGCTCTTCAGCTCAAGGCTAGCGCTCTACCACTTGAGCCACAGCGCCACTTCCGGTTTTCTGGTGGTTTATTGGAGATAGGAGTCTTGGGCATTCCAGTGACAGGATTCTATCACCTAAAGTTGATCAAGGCAGCTACATGCACGAGTGCCACACTAAATCGGAGGAGCGCTTTGGGGCACTGTCAGGGGCAGGTGCCTCCAAGGTGAGAATCTGGTTTTAGGATTCTAATTCCCAAGAGGTCACTAATGTGAAAATGTATGCCAACTCAAGTTTCCAGTCCTTAACCTTGTATTATTAAAAGGAAGAGATCTCTTTGTATGGGGCGGTTCTCTTTTTGTTGGTCATGGGGCTTGAACTCTGCACCTGAACTCTGTCCCTCAGCTCTTCAGCTCAAGGTCAGGGCTCTACCACTTGAGGCACAGCGCCACTTCTGGTTTTCTGAGTGGTTTATTGGAAGAGATTAGCTAGGATTACTGGTGTAAACCACCGCACCCAGCTGTCTTTTTATTGGCCTGCATGAGGGCTTGAAATCAGGGCTGCATTCTTACATGGCTCGAGCCCTACCTCCAGTGCAGCTTCTTTGCTGGTTAACTGGAGATATGGAGTCTCTTGAACTAGCTATCCGAGGTAGCCTCAAACCACCCTAGACCTCAACCAGGGTCACAGGCACGCACCACTGGTGGCAGCCGAGGTGGTTGGCCTGAATCTTGCACAATGGTAATGAGTGACTGGACCTCTCTGTGGACACCACTGTCCCTGTCCTCATGAGGACTGAGCCTAATGAATTCATTTATGCAAAGGTCTTTGAGTATCCCAGGTTGGCCTGGAACTATATTATACAAAGCTGGCTTTAAGTTTGTGATCCTTTTGCCTCTACCTCTTAAGTGCTGGGATTAAACTACCACCACATTAGCTATTCTTTATTTTCTTCTGAAACATGATTTATGTTTCTTTGCCAGTCCTCGGGGTTGAACTCAGGGCCTGGGCACTGTTCCTGAGCTTCTTTTTTTTTTTTTCTTGGTCGGTTGTGGGGCTTGAGCTCTGGGCTTGGGTGCTATCCTGCACTCTTCAGCTCAAGGCAAGCACTCTACCACTTGAGCCACAGTGCCACTTCCGGTTTTCTAGTGGCTAATTGGAGATAGGAGTCTCAGGACGTTTTTGTCCAGGCTGGCTTTGAACCACGATCCTCAGATCTCAGCCTCCTGAATAGCTAGGATGACAGGCGTGAGCCACTGGCGCCCAGCTTCCTGAGCTTCTTTTGCTAGTGCTCTCCATAGTGCTACATGCAGCCTTTTCTGTTTATGTGGTACTGAGGAATCAAACCCAGGGATACGTGCATGCTAGGCAAGCTCTCTACTACTAAGCCACATTCCCAGCCCCTGAAACATTATTTTATACTCAGAGGAGGAGCAACTGTAACAGGACACAGGGAGTATCCTAGCAGCTCTACAACTGCCCTGGGCCACTGTGCATGTGATCGTGAGGTTGTGGAGTGCCTTCCACCACCCCGAATCACCAGGGAATAGGTATGCTGAAAACCATACACATGCAATGTGGCTTCTCCTAACACTCGCTGTTATCTGAGTCTGGGATTTTCACACAGGAAGGCTGTTTCCATGACCAGCACAGGCAAAGCCCTCACAGCCTCTAATGAGTCTTCCCAGAGGCAGCGCCTCGCCTGTGTGTGGAGGAGCTGAGGGGGTCCTGTCCACGGAGAAGGGGGTGAGGGCATCCAGTGCGTGGAGGAGGAGCTGAGGGGGTCCTGTCCGTGGAGGAAGGGGTGAAGGCGTTCCGTGCATGGAGGAAGAGGAGGTGAGGGTGTTCCATGCGTGGAAGAGCAGGAGGTAAGAGCGCTCCAAGCGTGGAAGGGGAGGAGGTGAGGTGTTCCATGTAATTCTGCTGGGAGGACTTCTGGCCTGGAAGCTTCTTTTGGCTTCCTCCCTTTTCCCTTTGCTGATCTGCTCTGGTGCCTCAGCTGTAACAGATCCTCATTATGAACACGACTAGATGCTGAGTACTTGAGGCAGTCCAGAAACCCTGGCGGTCCTTCCTCCTGAGGAGGGATGCCCTGCCAGGCTCTGGGCACGCTCAACATGAGCATGCAGAGAGCAATGGCTGACGTCAGCACTCCCAAGTCTGCAAAGTCATGGATGCCCCACCGTGCACACCAGGCGTACTCACCTGGGGAGAAACACTGGTTTCTGGGCCAGATGTTCCCGGAGCTCAGGAGAGGTAGTGTCGGAGTTCATGTAGCGCTCTACGTAGTCTGACCAGCGCTAGGAAGAGACATGCAACATGGAAGTAGAGGAAAAGCACAGAAGCTAAGCCTCATCCACATCACACAGTCTAATTCTATGACCATCATACAATTCAATTCTTTGATTAAAATCTCCAGAATTGCAAGCAGGTGCTTGTGGCTCATGCCTGTAATCCTAGTGACTTGGGAATCTGAGATCGGAGGATCAAGGTTAGAAACCAGCCCATGTGCCAAAATCCAATTTATCAGCAGAAAACAAAACAAAACAAAACAAAAAGAAAAAAGAAAAAGAAGAGGCGTGGAGTCATGAGTCAAGTGGCAAAGCGACAGGCATGAGAAAAAAATTCACGTAAGAGCACAAAGGCCTGAACGTAAGCCCAGTACTGGCACCAAAGAAACAATTCCAACATCAAAGTAAGTCAGCTGCGTTTGGTGGCACACGCCTATAGGCCCAGCACTTCAGGGGCAGAGCCACGAGAGAAAGACTGTCTCTCAGGGGTGCACTGTTGCCTTTTATGCACCACCTTGAGTTTCATCCGCACCATGGCAAGTCTTGTTCCCCAATAAAACGTTAGCTACTTAGTATTAAAAACAGATTTTAAAATTCTATCAGCTACAGGCTGGCTAACGACTAGCTCGGAGATGGCCATCAGAAGTCGGAAGTTGGTAGAAACTGGCTCATTGACAAAAATTTTCCTACGTGGTTTTTTTGTTTTTTTTTTTTGGGTCCGGTCGTGGGGCCTGAACTCTGGGCCTGGTCGCTGTCCCTCAGCTCTTCAGCTCAAGGCTAGCGCTCTACCACTTGAGCCACAGCGCCACTTCGGGCTTTTTTCTTTTTGCTTATGTGGTGCTGAGGAATGGAACCCAGGGCCTCAGGCATGCAAGGCAAGCGCTCTACCACTGAGCCACCTTCCCAACCCATAAATTTTCTTTTTTTTTTTTTTTTTCCTTTGGTCAGTCGTGGGGCTTGAACTCTGGACCTGAGCGCTGTCCCTGAGCTCAAGGCTAGCTCTCTACCACTTGAGCTACAGCGCCACTTCCCCTATGTGAGGTTTTAAAGGAAATGTACATAGGGAGACTATGTCTGCAATCAGTATCTTGCACACCAGCCCGGACTTAGGTGGGCAGCTCCAGGGTTCAAGTGCCTGCCTGGCAAGTGCCAGCCCGGAGTTCAGACCCCAGTGCCACCCAAAATCTGCATTTCTGGTACCTCTTGGGGAGGGTGGAAGAAAAAACTTCACAACCAGAAGCTAATATTTTCCTGTTATAATCTCCAACCATACAGCTTGTGCCTGCACGTCTGTCACCTTGCTGGCCAGCCAAACACCTGTGTCACGGCCTGCTGGATTAGTTCTCAATTCCTGGCTACTCTACAACCAGTGAGAACAGAGCACCACGTGGACTCAACACTGCGCCGCCAGAGGGGCCCCTGGGTACCCCGTGCTATTTCTTGTGCAGGAAAGCTGCCAACCATGATATTTCCTCAGTGGAGAAGAATAGAGGACTGGGCACCCCTTCCTTCTTGAAAGCTGAGGGGCCCCTGACTCTCACCATGCCCAACACATCTAAGTCTCCTTGAGAACAGGGCTGCCTGGCAGACTCAGGCAGCAACACTTCCTGGCATGGGGTGGTGGTGGTGGGAGATACTTGCCCATACCTCAGCCTCCACAGGGTCATCTGAATTCTCCTCCTCTGTGTCCAGAAGCTCAATAGTCAGCTGAACCTGGCCTTGACTTTGAATGAACATAAGCTGTAAATGAGAAGCCAGAGCGTAAAAAACAGAACCTCCAGGACAAATAAACTTTCCCAAGCTATGGAGGCAGTGAGTTACAAGATTTTGTGTAGGTGCCCGGTGCTGGTGGCTCACACTTGTAAGCCTAGCTACTCAGGAGGCGGAGATCAGAGGATGGCAGTTCGAAGCCAGCTTGGGCAGGAAAATCTGCCATGGTGGTGGGGCTTGAACTCTGGGCCTGAGCGCTGTCCCTCAGCTCTTCAAATCAAGACTAGTGCTTTACCACTTGAGCTAGAGTGCCACTTCCAGCTTTCTGGTGATTTTTTTCTTTTTTGGGTCCGGTCGCGGGGCCTGAACTCTGGGCCTGGGCGCTGTCCCTCAGCTCTTCAGCTCAAGGCTAGCGCTCTACCACTTGAGCCACAGTGCCACTTCCGGCTTTTTTTTTCCTTTTTGCTTATGTGGTGCTGAGGAATCGAACCCAGGGCCTCAGGCATGCAAGGCAAGCGCTTTACCACTGAGCCAACTTCCCAGCCCCTTTCTGGTGATTTTTATTGGAGATAAGAGTTTCATGGACTTTCCTATCCATGCTGGCTTTGAACCGCGATCCTCAGATCTCAGCCTCCTGAGTAGCTAGGATTATAGGTGTGAGCCACCAGCGCATGGCTTTCTGTGAGATTCTTAACCCCAATTAACTGTCAGAAAACTGGAAGTGGCACTGTGGCTCAAGTGGTAGAGTGCTAGCCTTGAGCTTCAGCTCAGGAACAGTGCCCAGGTCCTCAGTTCCAATTATTTGCTTTTATAATCAGCTAGAACAGTGGTCAAATATTGGAAACAACCAGTGCCCAACCTGACAGGCATTTACTCTATGAAATGAAATTTCAGGGTCAGCACCGAGGCCCCAAGTTCAAGGTCCATGACTGACAAGAAAAAAGAAAAAAAAGGCCAGGTGCCGGCTTGAACCCAGGGCCTGGACACTGTCCTTAAGCTTATCTTGTTCAAGGCAAGTGCTCTACCACTTGAGCCACAACACCACTTCCACCTCTTTAGTAGTTAATTGGAGATAAGAGTCTCACAGACTTTCCTGCCCAGGCCGGTTTCAAACTGTGATCCTCAGAGCTCAGGCTCCTGAGTAGCTAGGATTCCAGGTGTGAGCCAACGGCACCTGGCCACTTGAGTAGTCTCGGTAGTGCCTCCCCCAGGAACTCCTGAGGAGCTCCAGGACTGAAAGCATGTGCTTGGCAGAGCCTAGTAACTGTGCCCTCCCCAGCAAGGTCTTGGTCACTTGAGTCGCTCTTACCTTAAAGCAGTTCTCCTCAGACATGAGCTGCTCCGCTTTCCGCTGGTACGTGGACTCGAGCAGGCTCCGTGCGCTCTGTGAGCTCAGCTGCCCTCCAGTAGCCCCGTTATTGTTTTCTGCCAGGTAAAGGTCCGTCACCTGCACGCAGATCTCATCGCTGACAATGTGCTGCAGCTGCAATGACACAGGCCACACTCCAGTGAGACCCACGCCAGCCTGACACCAGTGGGAGACTACTGACAGGAAGTGCCATACTTGAGCTGTCCATGGGAGGGACAAGACAAAGGCTAGTCACAGGAGCACTACTCCCCCATCGGTTCATTCTCAATACAGCATATCCAATGTGGGGAACTCATCTTCAAGCATTCTTCTGGCCATCTCCCCAGTGCTGGGGGTCTAACCTCGGGCCCTGCAGTAACAGTTCAATGACCACAAAGTCGAACGTTCAAGAGATGTTGTTCTCAAAGATTATAGGCTATTTCTTAAAAATAAAATAAATTTGTGGCACTGAACATGAAATGTGACAGATGCTAGGCAAGCACTCTACCAGTGAGCTACATCATTTTCAGCCTGCTAGGTTTTTTTCTCCCCTAGTTCCAGGGTTTGAACTCAGGCCCATGGGCTTGCTTGGCTACCACGTGAGCTATGCCTCTAAGCCTGCCCTGCGAAATATTTCTAAAATGGAGTCATGGACTTTTCTGTTACAGCTGACTTCTTTGAACCATAATCCTCAACTCTCCGTCTTCTGATTAGCTAGGATGTTAGACATGAACCATTAGTGCCAGGTTGATTATTTCTATGTTGAAATAAAAATTCCAAGCCAGGCAGAGTGGCAAACGATTACATGACTATAACCCTAGCTTCTCAGGAACAGGATTGTGGTATGAGGTAGCTTGGGCAAAAATTCATTGAGACCTAATATGTCAACCATGCCTGAACATGGTGGGGTATGTCTGTCATCCTAGCTACTCAGTATGATTAAATAAGTAAGTACTTAATAGCTCAACATGAAAGAGCTGGTGGTGTGGCTCGGGTGTCCAAAGTACGAGGCCCTGAGTTCAAAAGAAGAAAAAAATTATAAACCACCAGAAAACGTGAAGTGGCACTATGGCTCAAAGTAGCAGAGCACTGGCCTCAAGCAAGAAGAGCTTAGGGACAGTGCCTAGGCCCCATAACAGATGCAAGAAGAGCTTAGGGACAGTGCCTAGGCCCCATAACAGATGGAAAAACAAAACAAAACAATGTAAAAATCAAGTAAGAAAGCAAAAAGTAGCAGGTGGCTCATGTCTGTAATTCTACCTTCAAAGGAGGCCAAGAGGTATGAGGTCTGTGGTTTAAAACAAGCCAGGCCAGGAAAGTTCTGGAGACTCTTATCTCCAGTCACCCACCAAAAAGACAGAAGTAGGAACTGGTGCACACATACACACACACACACAAAGCAAAGCATCAAGTGTCACTATCAATTCATCTATATTAAATTTCTTTTTTTTTTTTTGGTCGGTCGTGGGGCCTGAACTCTGGGCCTGGGCGCTGTCCCTCAGTTCTTCAGCTCAAGGCTAGCGCTCTACCACTTGAGCCACAGCGCCACTTCCAATATATTCAATTTCTTGTAACCACTAAGCTACCTATTTTTAGGAAGTGACATTCTTTTTGAGGTGTAGCCATGACAACTACTATTTTTTCACATTAAACAGTCTTAAATGACAATGTAGGTATCTGTAGATAACTGGACAAGGCAAATTCAGAAAGGCGAGTGACAGGAGCTGGATAGGGGCTGGCATCTGTGGGGCTACACCATTCACAAAACACTGCCTGCTAACAGCAGAACCCATGGTGTGCTCGCCCTCTCACAGTATTCGCACAGGGCAACATGAGGAATCCAGAGGCATGTCTGGTCACAGTGCCAGTGGAGTGTGTGGAGGGAAGGGCAATGCCAGATCTCACAGGGATGGAGAGGCCTGGGGGAGATGCGGCAGGTCCATCCACAAAGAACTGAGGACAAAAAGACAACACAGGAGAATAGGGGTCTCCCAGTGGTCCTCACTGCGCACCCATGCTATGAATCCTGGACTCACAGACTGTCTGCTATCCCCTGAAAATTCATCTCCCTAAAACCAGTCTGGAAAAGACCCATCTATGGCCTGACCTACACAGCAGTTCTCCATCCATTCAGCAAGGAGCTTGGGGCAACGTCATGTGGGAAGATGGAAGATTCTGAGAAGGATGTCTGGGCGTATGCACGGGGAGGAGAGCGATGGAAGAAGGGTGACACTGACCAGAAGTGTCATAACCTGATTTCTGGAATTGTAACATCTTTATATACTCAGAAGTAAAACAAATAGTAACAAAGCAAATAGTGCTAACTAAAATGGACTAACTACACCTACTGTTTCAAAGCTTAATCTGCTAAAAGTATCTACCAGGGCTGGGAAGGTGGCTTCAGTGGTAGAGCGCTTGCCTGGCATGCATGAGGTCCTGGGTTCCATTCCTCAGCACCACATACACAGAAAAAGCCAGAAGTGGCGCTGTGGCTCAAGTGGTAGAGCACTAGCCTTGAGCTGAAGAGCGGAGGGACAGCGCCCAGGCCCAGAGTTCAGGCCCCACAACTGACCAAAAAAAAAAAAAGTATCTACCAGTCTCATCGCTCCCTTTCATTTAAGGGGGGACTGGCACTGGGGCTAAACTCAGGGCCTTGTGTTCTTACTCAGCTTGCTCACAGCTGGTACTCTACCGTTTGAGCCATACCTCTAGTCCAGCATTTTGGAAACACTTTTCTGCCCACTGGCTTTGAACCTTGATCCTCCAGATCTTAACTTCCTGAGCAACTATGATTACTGGCATAAATGGGCAGCTGATGGCTTTTACTGGTTCTCTTTGAAGCTGATGAGATGGTGGACTGACACATTCTGTTCCTACCTCCAGCCACAGCAGCAGAAAGCCGCACAGGGCAAGTGGACTCTGTGCTTAATGTAAATGAAGCCAGCTGTTATCCAATAGTGATCCCAGCAGTCACCACTCACATACCTTATGGGAAGGGCCAGGAACATCTCTGCTTTTCAGGAAAGAAGCTGTCCACCTAACAGCTTCAGTTCCGCGAGGCGTGTACAGAATGAGCAGTGTCTACATAAAAGGCCATGCTACATGCTGTGCATGCATCTCAGACAAGGGAAGAGACGGGCAGGTGGGGGTGAGGGGGGTGGGGAGAGAGCACCAGGACCCCTGTGCTCTCCAAGGGGGGCCAGAAGGAATGCAGAGACTACAGTAGGGCCAGAGCACGGAGGGTTGCGAGGGAGCCCGTTGTGTGGTTGGAATAGTGACACTGCGACATGGTGTGAGACCATCCCTTATCCTTTGCCTGCCTTTCCGTTTCAGAGCCGTCCATTCACAGCGTCACACAAGCAGACCGCCTTCCCTTTACACACCATGCAAATCCTTTTTTTCTTTGCCCTGAGCAGCCCCGGCTTCCAGGCCCCCTCACCTGTCTGACGATGCTCTGGATCAGCTTGTCCATGGTGAAGGCAATGTAGGCGTGAATGGTGAACATCTCTCTCAGCGAGTCTTCATACTGCGACGAGTCTATGTTGCCGTCCAGCAGGCTCCGCACCATGTCCAAGAATGCTGGGTAATAATCCTCCACATCAACGTCCACTAGAGAAGAGAAAGGATGGGACAGGTGAGGCTTTACCCAGCTAAAGGCAGATGGAGGACAGAAGGCAGGACAAACCCCACAGCTGGCCACGCTGCATCTGAAAGCATCAACACTGGAAATAGTGAAATCACCAGCTCCTCAACCCCTGCAGAGATGAGATCTGATGGCTGGCTATCATCAAGTGCGGTCCAGTAGAGAAAGAGACTTCGTAACCTTAGATACTCCATAGCACTGCTGGCCGCCGAAGGACAGGGAAGCAAAATATCCAAGGCAAAGGATCCAGGTGCTTTGGGCTGGAGAGGTACTTGCTCATCAAGCTATTTCAGTGAAACACAAATTACGGACAAGAAAAGGCAGGTGGGCAGGTGCAGCCATGGGCTGGCCAGCAGTCCAGGGCAAACTGTCGTTAACAGAAGGGGCACAAATTAAATCCCTTATGAATAATGAGGTCATCTACATTTGTCAAAGTTCTTTTGTTTCAAAAGGTTTACAATATTATATGCTCCATGAGCTGCACTCAATGACCTATACTTGCTGCACACAGGAATCACCTCATCTAGCACCCTGAATCAATCATTTTATATTTCCGGTCTGTTCTAGGATTTGAACTCAGGGCCTGGGCACTGTTCCTTAGGGTATTATTATTTTTTGCTTGAGGCTGGCACTCTACCACTTAAACCACAGCTCTACTTTTGGCTTTTTGATGGTTAATGGAGATAAGAGTCTCACAGACTTGCCTGCTAGAGCTGGCTTTGAACCTAGGTCTCAACCTCCTGAGTAGTTAGGATTATGGATGTGAGCCATCACACCCAGTTTTGGAATGATTTTCATTAGTACTTAAAAGTTGTCTGGCAACCAGTAGAGGAACAAAGACTGGACAGAGAGAGAGAGAGAGCTCCTTTCAGCTTACTGAGACCTATAGATAAAATTCAAACACTAATCTCTATGATTGGGACTCAAGAGGAAAGCACACAGAAGACACTGGCGTCTTATCTTGATTCTTCATTGTCATCATTGTTGTCTTTTTTTTTTTCCTGGTCCTGGGGTTTGAACTCTGGGCCTGGGCACTGTCCCTCAGCTCAAGGCAAGTACTCTACCACTTGAGCCACAGTACCACTTCTGTTTTTCTGGTGGTTAATTAGAGATAAAGAATCTCATGGACTTTTCTGCCCGGGCTGGCCTTGAACAGAGATCCTCAGATTTCAGCCTCCAGAGTAGCTAGATTACAGGCATGAGCCACCAGCACCCAGCCCTTAATCTCTTTCTTTAACCCCAAATATATTCACTAAGGAAAAACTTATCTGTGCTGCAAAATTGTGATTTATATACTTTCCAGTGTAAATGTACTTTCATTAAAAGTTGACTAAAATGAATTGCGTGCAGGAGGCTTACACCTGTAATCCTACCTCCTTGGGAGGCTGATAGTGGGAGGATTGTGGCAGAAGGGCAGAAAAATTTTGAGACTCCTCAACTAGGCTCGCTGTGTATATGGCTGTCACATCCCAAATAGGATGGGAGGCCTCAAACAGGTGAATCATGGTCCAAGCATGCACTGGTCATGAGGCAAGAAGGTATTTAAAAAATGACCTTGGTAAAAGGGTGGGAAGTCATGGCTTGGAAGCAGATGGCTGCCTGGTAATCACAAAGGCCCTGAGTTCAAACTCCACAATACTGCCAGAAAGAAAGGAAAAAACGTGACTAAAACAAGAAGAAAAAAATTACAAAAAGAAACTTCACCCATTGGCTACCTGCACGTAGCATATGCATGAAGAGAAAACTCTAATGAGCAAAACGGAACCCATCTCCCTTTATCTGAAGTGTGGTGCAAAGTTCCCAGACGGGCAAAACAAGACAATGACTGCGTGAAGCAATCAAGTGGCTTGAGTTTGACTGCAGAACATCACCTGCGCACAAGCCCACAGACAGACAGAGATGACAGCCTTTGAAATACATTGTGGCTGTCAGGGAAAAACACCTGCCTTTATGTGAGTATAAAGCTAGTGAAACTACACCTGTTCTTATAAGCTACGTCTAGGATAAGGGTGGCTCTGGCTTTACCACTCAACACCAAAGATGTAAGCCTCATACCAGGTTAAGCCAGGTTAGGTTAGTGGTCAGGCCAGGAGGATGCCATCTTTAATTCCTACCTAAGCAAAAGGAATCACCACAGTTAAATTAAAGGCCATAATTTGTTTCTCTCAAGCTAGCACTAATGTAGACAAAGGCGTTGAGAATTAATTGCTAGTGTCATTAGCTCTTCAGACAGCCAGGGCTGCACATTCGATTTCTGTAAGAGCAACCCAAAAAACAAAATGAAGCTAGACACTAGTGGCTCACACCTCTAATCCTTGCTATAAGGAGAGGTTGAGATCTGAGGATGATGGTTTGAAGCTTCTCTGGGCAAGAAAGTCGGTGAGACTTTTATCTCCAATAACTGCTCAGAACAAGTTGCAAGTGGCGCAATGGTTCAAGTGGTAGAGTGCTACTTTGAGCAGAAGCAGCTTAGGGACTGTGCATAAGCCTTGAGTTCAACCCCCAAGATAGGCACAAAAATAAGTATGTAGAGGGGCTGGGAAGTTGGCTCAGTGGTAGAGCGCTTGCCTTGCATGCCTGAGGCCCTGGGTTCGATTCCTCAGCACCACATAAGCAAAAAGAAAAAAGCCGGAAGTGGCGCTGGGGCTCAAGTGGTAGAGCGCTAGCCTTGAGCTGAAGGGCTGAGAAACAGCGCCCAGGCCCAGAGTTCAGGCCCCACAACCGGACCCCCCCCCCAAAAAAAAAAACGTATGTAGAAAAATAAAACCTCCTTCCTCAGATTTGCTATTTCCTGAAGAGCACAGACGAAAGACGTGGAAAAAGATTCTGGCTCAGAACAAGTCCCTAATGTATGAGCTGAACTGTGGTGTGGACACAGGCAGCAGACTTGCTTAGCGCATCATCAGGGCTTCCTCAACCTGCTCTCGTGTCACAGGAGCCCCAATGCCAATCTCCTCTTCAGAAAATATTGCTACTTTTTAGGAACACAGCTATTTGTCTTGGGCATGAATAACTAGACATTTAGGCTGTCATGGAGTGGAATCAACTATTAAGTCTCTGTCCTTTCACTCTGTATACTGACAATTGGGTAACTGACGCCCCATCCCTGTGTCTGCGGTACCAACCACTAAGCTCAGTGTCCATGAACCAAGCAGGGCAAAAGTGCTCTCTCTCTCTCATAACCGCCCTCGCCCCTCACCCTCCCCTCCGCCTGTGCCAAGTCCTCCAGCCACCCATAAGGTAGTAATTAACACCTCCATTCCCAAGTTATCAGCTCGCTGCTGTAAGGTCACACAGGCAGTTAAGTTGCAGAGACAGGGTGTGATAAGTTTGCTCCAAAACCCAAGGCATGGCTCTCGCTTGCCCACAGCCCAGGCACTCACTAGGTTCTTTGAGCCGCAGCTGGATGGCAGGGCTATCACTCTTGTCTCGCTTGATGCCCAGCACTTCCCGTTCCCATTCTCTCTCTCGGTTTTCCTCTTCAATTTGCCGCTCAGCTTGGGAACAAATCCGTAGCAGCCGTAAGCAGAGAATCTGGTGCAGCCGCATAAAGATATACCAGTTGTTATTGACGTAGAAGAGGTTGTACACTTCGTCCATCCCTCGCAATTTCTGAGCTGCTGTGTTACTAAAGAGGAGCTTGGATTTAGGGGGGCTGCCCCCAACACCGTTGTGCTTCTTGGCTGCTCCTGTGGCTTCGTCTACATCCATTTCTTCCTCCTCCTCCTCCTCCACATCGGAGAGATCACCTCTCTGAGCAAACAGCAGATCTGGAATGAAATGATGCATGATTTGCTTGATTTTATACTTGTCCTCCTTCTGAATTCCTGTTTGCCTCTTGACATGATGGATGATCAGGGCAGCGGCATCCTCCAGGATTTGCTTGTCTTCATAGGCGAGTGAGAGGTGTGGGCCAGCGGGGACATTTGCATTCTCTTCTGTGGCTTGTTCTTGCCTCTAATGGGACAGACACAAAAGCATCGTGTGATATGGCTACAACAACAATGAACAGGACTACACCAGCCACGCACGTTCTATTATGAACTACAGAGGCAGTTGTGGGTGAGTGTGTGTGTGTGTGTATGTGTATACAACTGTAATCGCAGCACACAGGTGAGGCAGAAGGATTGTAAGCCTTGGAGACACCCCCTTGACCTTAACAGTTATATGGTTCTTCACATACATAGGTAATGTGGAAGAGTTAACTTGATGCAGAAAAATTGGTACCTTGTAAGACTCTGAATGAGAACGGGGGCTGAGTTTAAAACACTTCCAGGGTAGAGTGTTTAGGTGCCTGTGTAATAACACTGAGAGTATTGGTGGTTAAGTTTATGTCAGAGCTCATTTGCTAAATTCTTTTTTTTTTTTGGGGGGGGGGGGCAGTCCTGGGGCTTGAACATAGGGTCTGGTCACTATCCCTGAGCTTCTTTTTGCTCAAGGCTTGCAGTCTACCACTTGAGCCACAGTGCTACTTCTAGCTTTTTCTGTGTATGTGGTACTGAGGAATTGAACCCAGGGATTCATGCGTGCTAGGCAAGCACTCTACCACTAAGCCACATTCCCAGCCCATGCTATATTCTTTTAAGAATGTGTGATCACAGTACCCTCATGTCCTAAGACTGTACACTAACAGAAAACACGACTCATCTTATTCATCTTTAGCTCCAAGACTATTTATAGTCCTGCTAATAAGTGTGCCGCGTCAATGAGGATTAGGTAGTTTGAGGTCAATGGTAAGTTTTAGAGCTGTGGTACAGAGCCATCATATTTAGGCAAGCAGACGGCAGGGGGCAAGAAGTGTACACTGAATCAGCAGCCCTGGAAAATCTTAATGCCTCTGTAACAAAGAATCTCCAGGAAGCAAAGCTATGAAAAAGATGAAGGCCAGCCCACAGGGGCCCGGGCCTGCCGGCTCACCTCATCGTATATGCTCTCGATCTCATTGAGCAAGCTCTTAGACCTCAGGACCTTCGTGTCGTTCTGCTTGAAGTTGATGCCTTGATGGTCTAGAGACTTCAAGTAGTATTTTTCATTTTGTTCTCGCCAAACCTTGTTAAAGCCTCTCTGAGCTTCTCGCCACTCTTCCTCTTTCATCTTCAACCTGCCGGGGAGAGGGAGATGTGAACACCATGTGGAAATTAAGAGACTAGGAAGGAGACATAAACCCCGATTACTTAAAAGATATGCAACATCTGGTGGGAATATTTATAACCTGAGATAAATATTTCCAAATAAAATAGTATGATGAATGACGACAGGGAACCACTCTTAGGTAGGACTTACTATGGGGAGATAATCTATCCTTAAGTCAGACATCTTAGCTACAATTATTTTTTTTTTCTTTCTTTCTTTTTTTTTTTAAGGTGCCAGTCTTGAAGCTTAAACTCAGGACTTTGAGCAATCACTTAGCATTTTTGCTCAAGGCTGGCACTCTACCACTTAACCCAAACCTCCAGTCATGGCTTTTTTATGGTTTATCTGCGTGGGCTGCTTCAAACTGCAGTCCTCCTAGCCATTTGAGCAGAAAGGATTACAATTATGGTGCCTGACTTACAATGACTAATGCTTAAAAAGTGTGGTTAAAGCTGGGTGCTGACGGCTCATGCCTATAATACCGGTTACTCAGGAGGCTGAGATCCAAGGAGGATCACAGTTCAAAGCCAGCCTACGCAGGAAAGTCTGTGAGACTCTTTATCTCCAATTCACTACCAGGAAACCAGAAGTGGCACTGTGGCTCAAGTGGTAGAGCACTTGCCCTGAGCTGCAGCTCAGGGACAGGCCAAGTTCAAGCCCTATGACTGACCAAAAAAAAAAAAAAAAAAAAAAGTGTAGTTAAGAAATGCAGCATTGGGGCTGGAAAGATGGCTCAGTGGTAGAGCGCTTGCCTTGAATGCATGAGGCCCTGGTGATTCCTCAGCACCACATAAGCAAAAAGAAAAAAGCCGGAAGTGGTGCTGTGGCTCAAGTGGTAGAGCGATAGATAGCCTTGAGCTGAAGAGCTGAGGGACAGTGCCCAGGCCCAGAGTTCAGGCCCCACGAACGGAATCCCCCCCCCCGCCCCAAAAAAGAAAGAAATGCAGCATTTTCCCCTAGTAAATTTGAAGCCGTGGGTTTGAACCCAACATCGTGAAAATAAAACAGAAGCACGCATTCTGGGGCTGAGAATGTGGCTGAGTGGTAGAGTGCTTGCCTAGCATGCATGAAGCCGTAGGTTTGATTCCTCAATATCACGTAAACAGAAAAGAAAAGCTGGAAGTGGAGCTGTGGCTCAAATGGTAGAGTGCTAGCCTGGAGCAAAAGCTCAGGGACAGGCCTCAGGTCCTCAGTTCGAGCCCCAGGAAGAGCAAAGTCTAAGAACAGAGAAATGAGCACGAAACTGTCGTCTTGGCTTGCTTGGGAGGCTTTGATCACAGTTGATGCTAATGCTCAAGATTATGATAAAAAATCAAACACAGCTGGGAGCTTGTGGCTCATGCCTGTCATCCTAGCTACTTAGGAGGCTGAGATCTGAGGATCATGGTTCAAAGCCAGCCCGGGCAGGAAAGTCCATAAGACTCTTATCTCCAGTTAACCACCAGAATCCAGAAATGGCGTTGTGGCTCAAGTGGTAGAGTGCTAGCCTTGAGCTGAAGAAAGAGACTCTTATCTCCAATGAACCAAGAAAAAGCTAGAAGTGCAGTTATGGCTCATGTGGCAGAGTATTGACAGGGAGTGGGAAAGTAAAGGAACAGCACCCCAACCCTGAGTTCAAACCACAGTATGGGCATTCAAACGCGCGTGTGCACATGCATGCATACTCACACACACACACACACACACAGAGGCTGTCACAAAGGACACACTGCTCACGCACCTTTTAAGAACAATTGGAACTGCGATGGAGGGGTTCTTCCTCAGCCCGTCGATAATGTCGGCTGCCTTGTCAGCGTATATCCTCTGGAGGGCTTTGCGGTGGATGACTTCTGACGTGCCCCCGAGGGTGTTGTCCAGGCGGAACTTGGCTTGCTCCTCAGCAGACAGGCGGGAGAGCTTTTTCTGTATTGCTTCCAGAACTCGGATTGTTGCCAGATTGGTCTCTAAGACGACATCAAGCTAGGGAAGAAGAAAAGAATGGCGCTCAGAACCCAAACCAGAAGAAAGTAGTGCTTAGAATAAGGTAGGGATCTAGCGGGGTCATAAATGCCAGATACCAGATACAGCTTATCAAATAGGACGAGCCACTGCCCGCACGTACTAGTCACACAGCACATTAAGCACAATGCCTAGCACAGGCCAACACACACCGAAGGCAGCTGAACAGCTATTACTGCTCTCCCAGCCAGCGATAGGGCTGCCTTAGGACAGCCAACCATAGGCTGGGGGCCTTACAGCAGAGACCCCAACTTATCACCTGAACTTGTGGGCACAGGGAACAAGAACACTCTCTTCAGCTTGATATAATAATGCTCCACAGACGCTAGCATTGATCATGGTTATTGACTTCTGTGAAATGACTGAGAAGTTCATAGATGCTATAGGCAACTATGACTAACCACCTACCAGTGGCCAACTGACAGAGAATTCTTCGTTCAAAACACACAAAATTGCTGAAGTGAAAAAAGCTCTTCGAAACTCAAAGGAGCCGGGCGCTGGTGGCTCATGCCTGTCATCCTAGCTACTCAGGAGGCTGAGATCTGAGGATCACAATTCAAAATCAGCTCAGGCAGGAAATGTCTGTGAGACTCTTATCTCCAATAAACCACCAGAAAACCAAAAGTTGCGTTATGGACCAAGTGGTAGAGCACTTGCCTTGAGCTGAAGAGCTGAGGGACAGCAAAAGTCCCAGAGCTCAAGCTCCATGACCAACCAAAAAAAAAAAAAAAAAAAAAAAAAAAAATTGATATGTTTGATGGTGGTCACTGTAAGCAGCACTTACAACACTGTGAGCCTTTGGTTCTTTAGTCTTAAACAGCCCATGCTCACAAACTATACTTAAGATACGCTTTCATTAATCTCATTTTCTCCCAATCCCCTAACTCCCAATGAACAAGGAGCTCATACCTCAAAACGTTCATCTTCACAACGGTAAATGTGCTCCTCATACTGAGTCTTCTTAGAACTGACAAAGGTGGAGTCTTCAGACCAGGAGGGGAAGGAAACCCAGGTATCGTTTAAAACCTTGGGGATAGAAAAAGAGAGACTGAGCCAGGTGCTGGTGGCTCACACCTGTAATCCTAGCTACTCAGGAGGCTGAGATCTTAGGATCTCAGTTTAAAGCCAGCCCAGGCAGGAAAGTCTGTGAGACTCTTATCTCCAATTACCCACCAGAAAATTAAAAGTGGTGCAGTGATAAAAATGGTAGAGTGCTTGCCTTGAGCTGAAGAGCACAGGGACAGTGCCCAAGAGTGCCCAGAGTTCAAGCCCCATGGCTGACCAAAAAAAGAAAAAAAAAGGAAAAAGAAAAGAGACTAAAACAAAACTCTACACGTTTCCGTTCCACTAAAAAGATACACAAGAAACTGAGCACTAGTGGCTCAAGCCTGTCACCCCAGCTACTCAGGAGGCTAAGATCTGAGGATCACAGATGGAAGCCAGCCTGGGTAGGAAAGTGTGTAAGACTCTGATTTCCAATGAACCATCAGAAAAACTGGATGTGGTACTGTGGGTCAAAGTGGTAGAGTGCCAGCCTTGAGAACAAAGAGCTCAGAGGACAGCACCCAGGCCGAGTTCAAGCCCCATGACCAAAAAAAAAAAAAAAAAGAGGATACTAGGAAGCAAAGAATTTTCCTTGTAGGTTGAAAACTGTCTCTGGAAGAACAGAGAAAGTCCTTGATCTCACCACTCAAAAAAAGGCTTGGCTTGTTCCCCACTACCTGCAGAGGAAGTGGGGGGCCATGCTGACCCTCACCCACCTCTTTGCAGAGTGGAGTCCGGCCCGTGCACTTGGGCTGCTGGTAGCTCTTTGGCAGGGCGCGGTAGCTGGAGCCCAGGCGCTTGCAGGATGCGTAATCGATCTCCATGGCGATGCCCTCTGTGGCACGTTCCTTTGGATAGCTCTCCAGGTGAACAGACTCCTTGTAGCCCAGAAAGTTTTTAAACCAATTAAACAATTCAGGGAATTTCCTGAAGAATCAAGCAAAACACTTGTGAGCAATGAGGCAATATGCATTTATTTGTAGGTTAGGTAGGCTAAGGGCTCCACGTTGGTCAGAACTCTACCATGGAGAACGAGCATCTTCATTCAGCACACTCTGCATGTGGGGCCCTGCTCCTTGCTGAAGGCTAGGTTAAAGGGGTAATGGAACACTGCAGCCAAACTAGGCAAAAGCCAGCCTTTCTTTGGATCTAGAGTATTGCTTCTGTGCTAACCCAATTCTTAGGTTGTCTGTCAATCACAGTCAAAATTATAGAGCCCTGGGGGAGATGTGTCTTGAAACATCCAGAATCGGCTAGATGATAAAAAGACCATCATTCCGGACGATTGGTCAGCCATGACACTGCAACATACACTGGGACAATTTTTTTCATCTTGAAGAGGTAAGATTGTATTTTATTTACACTGACATGAGTCAGCTGACATTACCGCAATTAATGTTGCCTATTACACATTCTTACAAACCAATCACTATCTCGTGTCCAAAGGAGAACTAGGTCTGCAGCCCTCAGTTCACATACCCTAGAAAAGGAGAGACCAGCTGCACCAGTTCAGCTCGGGAGATGACCTCCTGGTTGAAGATAACAAGACAGCGCAGGAAATTTTCATATGCCTCTGCACTGCGCAGAGCCTTTCGGACCTACAGAGACAATGCAGGAAAATGGTTACATGGAAAACCGAGGCTCTAGGTCACTTTTTTTTTTTTTTTGTAGTCAATTGTGGGGCTTGAACTCGGGGTCTGGGTGCTGTCCCTGAGCTCTTTTGCTCACGACTAGCACTATCACTTGGAACCACAGTGCTACCTCTGGTTTTCTGGTGGCTAACGGGAGGTAAGAGTCTCATGTACATTCATGCCCAGGTTAGCTTTTAACTGCAATCCTCAGATCTCAGCCTACTGAGTAGCTAGGATTACAGATGTGAGCTGTTGGTGCCCGGCCTAGATGACTTTTAAAACATCAGGAAATTGAACTGAGTGCTGTGTTCACACCTGCAGTCAGGAGGCTGAGAGATAAAGATCATAGTTGGATGCCTGGGTAGGCAGAAAAATCCAAGAGGCTCAGTTTCAATTAACCAACAAAGTGCCAGACTGGAGGCCATGACAAAAGTGGTAGAACACCAGCCAAGAGAAACAGAGAAAGCTGAGAAAGAGCACCAGAACTGAGTTCAAGTCCTGAAACAGCACAAAAAGAACTATTTTAGCCAGAATGATGTTGTAACGCTGTAATCTTAGCTACTTTGGAGGTCAAACTGGGATTACCACAGTTAGAGATCAATATAGTGGAAAGACTCTTTCTCAGCTAAGGACTAAGGTACAGTGGCACTCGACTATCATCTCAACTACAAAGGGAAGCACAGATTGGAGGATTATAGTCTAGATCAGCCTGTGCCTTAAAAGAGAGACCCTGCCTTGAAAACTACTGCCAAAAAGGCTGGCAGAATGACTCAAATGGTAGAGCCTCTGCCTAGCAAGCACGAGGCCCAGGTACTGTTCAAACCACAGTACCACATACACACCCCTACACATACCCACAAAACAACAGAAAACAAAAAGACTTCTGTGCGTTCACACGCAGAGAGACAGAAAGCTACATGAAGCTGAAGATTATGGAGCCTCAAAGACTGTGAAGAAATCAATCCTCAGCCACATCCAAATATCCACGTGGGAACACCAAATGCCTTCCAAACACCTTCTGAGACGAGCACCACAGTTTCTGTGAGGTTCTGTCTGGTTCCACCATGGACAATGTTATCATGTCACAAGGGACTTCACAAAACCAACACAGAAAATGCTATTTATCTTATCAACTTGTGCTAATACTTGTAGAAGCTGAAAAGGATCTACAACGTGGAAAATATGGCAGAGTGTTTGCCTGCCCTGTACAAAAGCAAGGAAGCAAACAGAAAAAAAAAAAATTCTAGGCTTGGCACCAGGGGCTCATGCCTTTAATCCTCACTACTCAGGGTGCTGAGATCTGAGAAGGTTCAAAGCCAACCCAGAAAGTCCACGATACTCTTTATCTCCAGTTAAAGACAAAAAGCAGAAGTGGACTTATGATTCAAGTGGTAGAGCACTAGTCTTGAGCAAAATGGCTATAGGAGAGTGCCCAGGCCCTGAGTTCAAGCCCCAGGACTAGTGCCTGCACAAGCTGCAGTCACACACGCTGCACTCACACTTCTGAACAGCGGGATCTTTTTGAAATTATTATTATTATTATTTTTTTTTTTTTTTTTGTCGGTCATGGGGCTTGAACTCCGGGCCTGGGCGTTGTCCCTCAGCTCTTCAGCTCAAGGCGAGCGCTCTACCACTTGAGCTACAGCGCCACTTCCGGTTTTCTGGTGGTTTATTGGAGATAGGAGTCTCACGGTCTCTCCTGCCCGGGCTGGCTTTGAACCGCGATCCTCAGATCTCAGCCTCCTGAGTAGCTAGGATTACAGGCGTGAGCCACCAGCGCCCGGCTGAAATTATTTATATTAACAGCAATTCTTATCCATTACTCACCTTATCAAAAAATAATGATTCTGTTCCAACCCCGTGCTTACTGGCATCTACCATTGAGGAATCCTTTAGACTCAGGAGTTTGGGCTTCTTCTGCGAAGGAGAAATATAAACATGTGAGACTCAGGGAATGGATTTCCCTGCATTTTATGCCACATCTGCTGAAGAGTTCCATCCCAGAGCCCACCATGGATGAATAATCTGGAACAGGTGAGAATTCAAGCCCCCGACCCACTTTACACCCTAAAAGATTTCTACTTTCACTTCTATTTTAGTTTTCCTGTCCATTTTCCTCATCCAATGCTCACAGATCATTCCACTCCCCAAATCTCTAACCTTTCTTAAGTAACATTTTAATTTAAAAATATTCAAAAAGTAGCGCTTTCCTAATACAAAAAATAACCATGTTATCATCAGTATATACACAAACTTAACAGTGCTTTGAAAAGGGGATGAACTAGACCTGTGGTGTAACTCCAGCCAACCTCTCACGATTGGTGAAGAAAGGCACCACTTTATAAGCAGCAGCACATTTGCCACGGCCTCAGAGGACACGTTCGTGGGGCCCGCAGCCTTGTTTACGCTGCCCACGGAATGCAGGTGGAGAATTTATATTCTCCCAATGCTTCCACCTGTGGGTTGTGGCGCGTGGGAGCTCCATAGAAGATCCCAGTGAAGCCCACCGGCACAGCTGAGGCTTGCTACCCACACACTGCAATGTGGTATCTGAAGCTTCCACTCATTGAATGGCGCTCCACCATCTGAGTCATGCCGCCAACCCCAATCCTAACACTCTTTACTGAAGTGAGAAAACAAAAAAAGGAGTGCTTCGAAAGTGTTGGCAACACCTAGTGTATCACCCACTTGTTCAAAGTGTGTCTCTCCAAACTCTGCAGACAGGTCACCTCTTCTACATTACACCCTGCTTTAGAATTCCCAGAAAAACCTGGATATTCAGTGACCAACCTCGCCCTCTCCACATCACCACAGCACCACACTGAAAAGGGAGCAAGCCTGTGAGTTTGTGCAGTCAGCTAGTGCTGAGTAAGAGGCATCATGTGCTGGTTACAAACAGGCACTGGAGGCCTCTCGTGGCTACAGCCAAAGTTCCTGCCTCAGAGGTGCAGAGAGCGGGAAGGCCTGGTGAGGTCCACACACTGGTGCGTGGACAGAGACCAGTGAGACGTCACAGTGCCTGCGCTAGACCGCACTTGGAGGACCTCAGAGGCCACATTATTTGTTTCTAGAAAACTCAAGAATCCTCTTTCTTCATACAAGGTAGGTTTAAAGAAGAAAATAAGAAAAAAATTACAAAGCCAGAAATCTTTGGTAAACAAAATAAGATGACTACTCTTAGCAAAGAGAGAAACATAGTTTAAAAAGCACTCTAGCGGGATGCTGGAGGCTCACACCTGTCATCCCAGCTACTCAGGAGGCTGACATCTGAGGATCGCGGTTCAAAGCCAGCCCGGGCAGGAAAGTCTGAGAGACTCTTACCTCCAATTAACCACCAGAAAAGCGGAAGTGGAGCTGTGGCTCAAGGCACTCACCTTGAGCTGAAGGGCTGAGGGACAGTGCCCCAAGCCGAGTTCAAGCCCCACGACCAACAACAACAAAAAATCCAACAAGAATCCCAGTAATAGGTGCTATCCTGACATTCCTTTTGGAAAAGAGCTAAGCAGCTCTGCACCAAGCTTTTGTGATCTCTTCACTAGCTCTGGATGTTCAGAAGTGGGCCTACACCCGCAGCATCGGCACCTGTGCCCACCCTCTGCCAGTTCACCTTCACAGGGGGGGTGGCACCCGTCCCGGAGTGCCTGCGGATCTGGCAGCCATTCTGGCTGGGCCTCTGGGGCTTGTTGTTCAGCTGCGGCTTCTTCACAGTGCCTCCATGGTCGTTCCTCACGGAATCCACCTTCTCAGCTGTGGTTTTGCTTAGAAGCTGATGGAGACAAATGCGAGAGAGGAAGGCTCTGATCAAAGCAAGCACAGTCTGGGCAAAGTCCCTTGGTGGTTCAGTCTGTCCTACTTCGCTAGAACAACAGTTCTCAACACTGCAGATGTTGGGAACGGAACTTACCACAGAACTGTTGGCATCTGGAAGGAACTGTCCAAACTCAGACAGCAGGTCTTCCTGGTTTTTGAAGAGCCGGGCCACCTGGGCATACACCTCTTGCTCTGTTAGGGCTGGAGTGTAGTTCCCTCCTGCCTCCTTAGCGTTCCGCTGCTCTTTCTGAGGAGTCATAATCAAGAAGACACCATTTGAGAGGGCCACCATTTCCTAACACACATTCAGGATACTCTGGGATATTTACTGGGCCTATGGTGTGTGATCTACTTGGGCTGCACTAAAGAAAGTCTAATGTGGGCTGGGAAGGTGGCTCAGTGGTAGAGCGCTTGCCTTGCATGCCTTAGAGCGCTTGCCTTGCATGCCTTAGAGCGCTTGCCTTGCATGCCTAAGGCCCTAGGTTCGATTCCTCAGCACCACATAAGCAAAAAGAAAAAAGTCGGAAGTAGCACTGTGGCTCAAATGGTAGAATACTAGCCTTGAGCTGAAGAGCTGAGGGACAGCGCCACGGCCGGCCCAGAGTTCAGGCCCCACGACCGAACCTCGAACCTCCCACCTTCCCGCCCCCCCCACATAAAAAGTCTAATGTTCTTTTTTTTTTTTTGGTCAGTCATGGGGCTTGAACTCTGGGCCTGGGCACTGTCCCTCAGCTCTTCGGCTCAAGGCTAGCGCTCTACCACTTGAACCATAGCACCACTTCTGGTTTTCTGGTGGTTTATTTGAGATAAGAGTCTCATGGACTTTGCTGCTCCGGCTGGCTTCGACCTGCGATTCTCAGACCTCAGCCTCCTGATTAGCTAGGATTACAGGCGTGAGCCACCAGCGCCCGGCTCTAATGTTCTTTTTTTTATTCTTTTTTTTTTCTTTTCTGGCTTAGGGATTGAACTCAAGGGCCTCACAGTACGTGAGCTATATACCTCCAGACCCTAAGAAAGTGCTCTTTTAAAAACTCATTTTGGCTGCAGTCTTTCAAGTTGAGAAAGAAGATGACAGAGGACAATTAACTTCTTTTATAACTACAGAAATGGCCAGGTGCCAGTGGCTCATGCTTGTAATCTTCACTAATTCAGGAGGCTGAGATCTGAGGATCATGGTTCAAAACCAGCCCAGTCAGGAAAGTCCGTTAAGACTTTTTTTTTTGGTCAGTCGTGGGGCTTGAACTCTGGGCTTGGGCACTGTCCCTGCGCTCTTCAGCTCAAGGTGAGTGCTCTACCACTTGAGCCACAGCACCACTTCCGGTTTTCTAGTGGTTAACTGGAGGTAAGAGTCGCACGGACTTTGCTGCCTAGGCTAGCTTTGAACCGTGATCCTCAGATCTCAGCCTCCTGAGTAGCTAGGATTACAGGCGTAAGCCACCGTCGCCGGTCACCCAGCTCCGTAAGACTTTTTTTTTTTTTTTTTTTTTTTTGGGTCCAGTCGTGGGGCCTGAACTCTGGGCCTGGGCGCTGTCCCTCAGCTCTTCAGCTCAAGGCTAGCGCTCTACCACTTGAACCACAGCGCCACTTCCGGCTTTTTTGTTTTTGCTTATGTGGTGCTGAGGAATCGAACTCAGGGCCTCAGGCCTGCAAGGCAAGCGCTCTACCACTGAGCCACCTTCCCAGCCCTCCGTAAGACTTTTATCTTCAATAAACCACCATAAAAGCCAGAAGTAGTTCTGTGGCTAGCCTTGAGCCAAATCAGCTCAGGGATAGCATCCAGGCCCTGTTCAAGTGCCAGGACTGGCAACAAACAAACAAAAAATAACCTACAGAATATGAGTACCTCAACTAATAAAACATAATTAAGGAAATTTCTCCTTCCGCAACTGTAAAATAACCTAACTACGTAAATTGTCCTTTAACTTCCTAGATAAAACAAGGCATTCATTTCACAGGTCTAGGGCTTTAATAAATCCTGAATGGAAGCTGGGAGCTGGTGACTCACACCTATAATCCTACTACTCAGGAGGCTGAGCTCCCAAGGATCTCGGTTCAAAGTGAGCCTGGACTAACAAACCCAAGAGACTATCTCCAGTTAGCCAGCAAAAAACTGGAAATAAAAGGCATAGATCAAGTGGTTGAGTCTTGAGGGGGAAAAGCCAAGAGCACAAGCTCTTGTACACACCATCCTTTCTAATTGCGACAAGGCATGCAAGTAAAACCTGCTTCATTGAACACACATCAGCCTAGTGTGTCTGACTGATTCATCTCTAGAAGAGTCAAGGAGCATCACATGCAGTAAAGTTCTTGGATCAGCTGTTCTCAGAGATAACCTGGAGAAGACAGGCTGAAAGAGCAACTCACTTACCTGGTATGTGTGCAAAATCTCCAGGAATGCTTTGTAGATGTCTGGCTGGCCCTGGAATCGGTTCTTGATCTTATTGACATAGTTGATGGCATGATTAAACTCCACAGGCTGATTGTTCTGCAAGGATGGGGCCGAGCCCAGGGAGATTGTCACTGGGGTGTGGGGCTGGACAGGTGGAGAGCGTGGGGACGCGTACGGCGGCAGCGGGGGCGTCTGCTGGCTGGCTGGAGTATGTGCTTGGAGTTGGGAAGGCTAAAAAGAAAACAGTCTTTATTCTCTTCCGGAGCATAGATGCTTTGCTATAGGGAAAGACAATTCAAACTAAAAAGGAACAGGGTGTCTGCTGAACTGATTCCCTTTATTTACTGAGGCAATCCCACAATTTTTCTTTCTTGTCAATCCTGGGGCTTGAACTCAAGGGCTTGGGCTCTGAGATTTTTTTTCCTCTCAAGCCTAGTGCTCTACCACTTGAGCTCCACTTCTAGTTTTGTTTTGTTTTTTAATGGTTAACTGAGATAAGAGTCTCATGGTCTTTTCTGCCCAACTTGGCTTTGAACAACAATTCTCGTAGCTCAGCCTTGAGTAGTGAGAATTATAGGCATGAGCCACTGGCTCCTGACAGGCCCACAATTTTAACCCAACTCAAATCACAGTGTGTGGCAAGAGATGTAGAAGGCACACACATTATGATAGGAATTATCTTAACATGTCTAAATACTGCTAGGTGTAGGTAGCTCACACCTGTAATCCTAGCTAGTTAGGAGGCTGAGATCTGAGGATCATGGTTCAAAGCTGGCCTGGACGTCTAAATAATACCTTAAGACTAGCTTACCACCTCTAATAATGGGGAAGAATTCTTCATATTCACTTTTTGAGCTCACTAAAAAAGAAAAAGTGATTTTTACACAGATTTTTCATGCCAGTACCCTCACATCAAAACAAGTCCGAGATCAGCTCTCTGCAATAAAACTATCTGAGAGACTGCAAGTGGTCCTCTGTGCCACAGCCACTAGCCGCTTGTGACTGAGTACATAAAATGTAGTAGAGCAAATGAAAAAGTAAACTTATCTAACTTAATGGAGACCGTTTATCTTGCTAGTACCTACTCTATCACATGTGTAGTTCTTAATTAAGAACATCCCGTCATTAAACTTTCTACTTTTTTGGTATGTCCCAATCTGGCAAATGAGTAAATCATATAAAATGATAAACATGTGGGTAGTAGCCTAATTGGAACACGATTAAGATGATCAGGTCTTAAGTTCTCACTCAAGTTTTTCTGCTCAATTGGTGCCCTACCACTAGAGCCACAGCTCTATTTCTGGCTTTTTGTTGATTAATTGGAGAGAAGAACCTCACATTTGTCTGCCTAGAGGCAGGTGTGGAACCAAGGTTCTCAAATCTCCTGAGTAGGTAAGAGACATAGACTTCTGGCTAAGATTCTATCTGAAGATCAAGGTTTGAAGCTTGGGCAGGAAAGTCCATGAGACTCTAACTACCTTGGTAGTTAATTCTACCAGAGTGGAACTGTAGCTCAAGTGGTAGAGTGCTAGCCTTGAGCAAAAAAGCTCAGGGACAGAGACAGTGCCCAGGCGCTGATCTTCAGCCCTGAGACCAGCACAGATATACACACACAATCACACACGCACTCTCTATTTCTCTTTCTCTGTATCTTGGCTGCCATCCCTGATCACCATCATGCCACGCGTGGTTTCAGACCTAAAGCAATGCTGCCACAGAATCATGGACTCTAAATTCAGACTGAATCATGAGCAAAGTAAATCTTTCCTGGTCTAAATGGACAAGAACAAAAGCTTGCTATGATGTCAAAGTACTACACACAAAGCCCACTGCCACCTGCTAGCATGTATGTGAACTACCAAAGACAGAAGAGCTGGAGACCAAAGATGTCCACAGCATGTTACTGTTTAAGTAGGTGTCCACGTAATCACTTGTCTCCATCTTCTTTATGAAATAAGTTTTCTAACCTGTGATCTGTTAAGAGTCAAGCCTTATAAGGGTGGCTTCCTAAGGGGATGCATTTCATGTGAGGCTTTGGTTTCCAAATGCTCACCTTGCTGACTTTGGTGGCTGGGGGCTGAGGGCTGGGCTGGGCGGGAGCCGGGGCAGACTGTGCTGAAGGCTGGGAAGGATGCTGGGGCGGTGGCTGAGGCTGGGGCTGGATGCCATGGGTGGGGATCTGATGAACCTGGCCGGGAGTTGTCACGTTCACCATGTCATTCGTTTGCACCTCAATTTTATAGCCAGGAGGCAGGAAGGTGTTGAAGCCCATGATCAGGTCGGGGTGGCCTTTGAATAGTTGTGACACCCGGCTGATCACTCCCGGAGTATCGATGCTGACGAATAAAAGGAGAAAAGTGAGAAATGGCAAGCTCAACAACGAAATTCTCAAAAGGAAAAAAGAAAAAAAAAGGAAGAGCAACCTGCCTATTATTATAACATCACATAAAAGTTACTTAGCTTTAGTTCCAGAGGCTTAGTCAGAATTTTGAACAAAATATACATTCACAGCAACTATGTAATGAAGCCAATACAAACAGTGAATATAAAGGTGCAATTCTCAAACAAAGCCCCATCTTTGATCCACCAGTATAACTCATTTACTGGCATCAGTCTAAATGGTTCAGATTAGTTTATGCTTTACAATGGTGAACCATGCCCGAATACAGGTATCTATTTTGTTTTATAACTAAATATATACCTTAGTATGCCTGCTTTCAGCCATAAATACATGAGTATTTAACATACTTGTAATCATATTTAATATGTTGACTGTTTGCTGGGGGCGCAGGGTGGGGGTGGGGGTGGAACTCCTTGCCAGGTTTTTTCACTCAAGGCTGGCTCACTACAGCTTGAGCTACACCTCTGCCTCCCCCTCCCCCAGGCTATCTTAAACCAACAAAAGATCAAGTAGCCTAAGCCATTCCCTAATTAAATGAAGCACCCTGACAAAGTTTAGTGAAAATGTACCAATAGGGAGAAAAACATCCACTAACTATAATTTATATGGAAAAAAAACCCCAAATGTACAAATATATAATTTTTAAGACATGACCTGAAAAAAAAATCCCTGAAAAAATACTCAGGAGATTAAAGTTATACTATCTAATAATCAATATGCCATGAACAAAAACCACAAGCAAATCTCTTACCTCTGAGATTTAAACTCCTTCATGATGTCAAGGAAATCATTGTAGACCTGTGGTTGACTGCCGAACTGCAGCTTTACCTGGTCGAGATAGGACAGCGCATCCTCCACCTGAGAGGATAAATCCCAGAGTTACAGTTACAGAGGGAATACATGTGCAGCCACTGGAAACAAATCACATGAGCCTTCAAAAAAAACCTCAAAGCAGTGAATGCAACAGAATATGTAAAAAGCATTAAAAAATCAGCACAGATGACAATAACAACAAAAATCTTAAAAAAAAAAATCAACTCGTAAAACTGCACTTTGCCTTAGATAGTTCTAGAAGGAATAACCAGTGACTAACAGTCACAGGAAGCCACTGTCAAAGTATTCATCTAAGTATCTATTAAGATAGATCACAGAAGACCCCATGTAGGCACTAGAGAAGTTTGAGGCTCTACGCACTGGGGTGAGCAGATAAGCACTGAAGGCTCAGAGCAAGGCTGCACATATCACTCTTCCTGCAGGAATGTGGACCAGCTAGGACGGGATGTGTTGACTGAGATACAGGAGAGCACAAGCTAGCAAAAGTGAAGACAAGCAAGAATATCATGTGGTTGGACTTAGAAAACCAGAACATTTAGTTTGGCTGGAAGGTAAGATTTGGTAGGAAGATAAAAGAGAGATGAGAAAAGAAGGATCTACATCCTGAAAGGCCTTGTAAACTTTGCATCTTAATATTTTGTTGTTGTTGGTGGTGGTTGTGGGGCTTGAACTCTGGGCCTGGGCGCTGTCCCTGCACTCTTCAGCTCAAGGCTAGCACTCTACCACTTGAGCTACAGCGCCACTTCTGATTTTCTGGTGGTTTATTGGAGATAAGAGTCTCACGGACTTTCCTGTCCAGGCTGGCTTTGAACCGTGATCCTCAGATCTCAGCCTCCTGAGTAGCTAGGATTACAGGCGTGAGCCACCAGCGCCCGGCTTTAAGATTTTTATCATATGCTTTTTTTTTTTGGTCAGTGCTGGGGCTGGAAATCATGGCCTAGATGCTGTCCCTGAGCCTCTTTGTGCTCAAGGCTAGTGTTCTTCCACTGAGCAACAGTGCCACGTGCTTAATGTGGCCACAGGGAGGAAAAAAACTGCCCAATCACAGTGGTAATAACTGGGAAACTCAGGTAAGAACAGGAACTTGGTCAAAGTAACAGAACTCTCAGATTGTAAAGCTTTTGAAGAAGAAGCAGCTGGGCACTGGTGGCTAACATCTGTAATCCCAGCTGCTCAGGAAGCTGACATGAGCACTGCTGAGGAGGGAGGGCTCAGGATCTCAGTTCAAGGGAGGAACTAGTATGGGACCTCGTTGCCCTCCTACCTTCTGCTACATAGAAGGGCACTTGTGCAGAAGCACCTCAACCACAGGTGTGCTTAAAGGAACTCTCTTGGGCAAAGAATTGACCATCACCCAACAGTGAATGGCTCTTGGATTCTGAAGTCATGATTTCTATGAGAAATAGATGTTGGCTATTTATAAATTACTCAGTCTCAAGTATTCTGATAAACCAAGCCTAATGAATTGAGAGCACCATTGTTACAAGATGGATGTAATGGTGTATACTTTGGTCTATACTTATAGTCCCCCACATACCCTATTTTGTTGTTGGTGGGCGTCATGAGGCCAAGGCTAGTGCTCTACCACTTTAAGCCACAGCTCTACTTCCAGTTTTCTAGAGGTTAACTGGAGATTAAGAGTAATGGATTTTCTTGCCCCAGCTGGCTTTGAACCACAGTCCTCAGATCTAAGCCTCCTAAGTAGCTGGGATTACAGGCATGACAAGAAATGTCAGCTCTGCCTGAGTTACTCTATACACTCAAAAGCCCTTCCTCACCAGTGTGTGGAATATGGAGCTCAATCCACATTACATACCCCAGCGAGGCAGACTCATTTGTAATACTCAAGCCACAAACTGCAGACAGTTCCCCATTCTCAGGGCACACGCGCCAAGACTCTCAGTGAATGCTGGTTGGTACTCAGTAACGAACACTTTGTATACTATGTCTTCCCATGCATACTTAATATTTTAACAACTATTTTTCTTTGTGCCAGTCCTGGGTCTGTGTCCTGTTCCTGAGGTTTTGTGTTCAAGGCTAGCGTAGCACTCTATCCAGCTCTATTTTCAAGATCTAACATTTTTAAACTTTAAATTTATATCTTGTACATGATCATAAATTTTATGATCAGGGAAAAAACTGAACTCTAGGACACTGATAGCAACAGTCACGTAAGTAATGCTCAAGTAAAAAGGAGAGATGAGGTTAGCTCCTCACTTCTGAATTGCCTCAGGGAAACGAAAGCATGCACACAGCAGGACAGATGCAAGCCCTGACATTCACAGGGATAGTTTCCCCAAATTTTATTATAAAGTTAGGCTCAAATAGAGCATGTGTTTACTAAGGATGGATCTCAAGATGCCAACAAGGCCAGCTACTCAGAGGTAGGAATAAAAAGATTAAATCTGAGGGAAGGAATGGTAAGGGGAAAAACAGAGGATGTTAACAATGCTCAATAGGAAATGGACTCATTACTTTACTCATGTAACTGTAATCCCTCTGTACAGTATCTTTACAATAAAAAACATATTTAGGAGAAAAAAAGATTAAATCCTTGTCGGGCGCCCACGGCTCACGCCTGTAATAGCAGCTACTCAGGAGGCTGAAATCTGAGAGCTGAGATCTGAGGATTATGGTTCAAAGCCAGCACAGACAGGGAAGTCCGTGAGACTCATATCCAATTAGTTACCAAAAAAGCCAACACTGGAATTGTGGCTCAAGTGGTAGAGCACCAGTCTTGAGCAAAAAAGCTTAGGGACAGTGTCCAGACTCTCAGCGTAAGCACCAGGACTGGCAAAAAACAAAACAAAACAAAACAAAACAAAACAAAAAACCAAAAAACCAACAAATAAAAAAAAAAAACCCACCTGGGGCTGGGAAGGTGGCTCAGTGGTAGAGCACTTGCCTTGCATGCTTGAGGCCCTGGGTTCGATTCCTCAGCACCACATAAGCAAAAAGAAAAAAGCCGGAAGTGGCGCTGTGGCTCAAGTGGTAGAGCACTAGCCTTGAGCTGAAGAGCTGAGGGACAGCGCCCAGGCCCAGAGTTTAGGCCCCACGACCGGACCCAAAAAAAATGAAAATAAATAAAAATAAATAAATAAAAAGCATTAAACCCTGAACTTTACAGTCTATTTTGTATGAAAATAGCCTTTCAATTCTGGTCTAAGGATCATGTGTTCATTCTTGAGTATATTCTTCTTTGGATCAGGCACTGTGCTAAAATAGGAAATAAAGATAAGTTTTCAAGCTTCTCGTCACCCAACCTCTGAGATTAAAAGTTGTGACTCCACCACTCACAGGCTGTGGCTGATTACTTCCTGCTAAAGATAAACAGACAAAAGAAGGAATCGAGTACCACCTTGAGTCTCTGAAACTGCTGCTGTCCCTGCACCGGTGCCACGGGCGGGGCGGGGTGGGCATGACTCTGAACCACCTGGCTTCCGTGGGGCTGGACGGCAGTCGGGTGGTGGTGGCTGCTGTGGACAGCTGCGATGGCGGGCCCATGACTGCCAGAGCTCTGGGGCACAGCTGAAACCTGGGAGGCAAAACAGACAAATCTCAGGGCTTGTGCACTCTTCCCCAAATGCACCTATGCACAAAGCATGCTTGCATGTCTCTGGCATGCATGAAAATTATACATTAGGAATGCAAATTTTCAAAGCTAATGACCATGTTGTAGGTGCTGAGTTCAAGCCTAAGTACTGCCACAAAACAAAAAAGCCTAAATTTTCCAGAAAAGAGAATTAGCTAAATAAGTAACAGCCCATCTTCATGACAGAGCTTTTCTTCAACTATAAAAATTACATAACTTGCCGGGTGCCAGTGGCTCAAGCCTGTAATCCTAGCTACTCAGGAGGCTGAGATCCGAGGATCATGGTTCAAAGCCAGCCCAGGCTTTCCTTCCCGTGAGACTCAGAAAACTGGAAGTGGCGCTGTAGCTCAAGTGGTAGAGCACTAGCCTTGAGCTAAAGAGCTGAGGGACAGCACCCAGGCCCGAGAGTTCAAGCCCCATGACCAACAAATAAACAATAAAAAAAATCACGTAACTTAAATGCTAAATTACCTGTGGTGAAATTACAAGTTTTCTTTTTATTTCTTCGATTTTATTTCTAGTGTGGTACTGGGGATGAAACCCAGGGCATTACGCAGGCAAGGCAAGCTGCACTGCCACCGAACTACACTTCTGTCCCCTGATTCCTTCAATGTCAATCTGCCATGGGCCATTACTGTTGCTCACGGCTTATGCTCTCATTACTTCAGCCACACATTAGGTCTAGGCCATTACTTTAATAAAATGCCAGGAAAATGGATTACTACTAGAAAAGTGAAATAAGGGGCTGGGAATGTGGCTTAGTGGTAGAGTGCTTGCCTAGCATGCATGAAGCCCTGGGTTCTATTCCTCAGTACCACATAAACAGAAAAAGTCATAAATGGCACTGTGGCTCAAGTAGAAGAGTGCTAGCCTTGAGCAAAAGAAATTCAGGAACAATGTTTAAGGCTCTGGCTTGAATTCAAGCCCAGGAGGGGTTAAAAAGTGAAATAAAAACACATAAGCTCATAATTCTTAATATCAGATATTACAGATATAAAATTATGATGCCCATTTACTATAAAAGTTTCTAACAGTGTGGTGGCACATACCTATAATCCCAGCTCAGGCAGAGGATCAAGTTTGAGGCCAGCCTGGCTATATAAGGAGTTGGATCTTATCTCTTATTTTCATGAGTTGTAGCTATGAGTAGCAACAGATGCATAAGAATATTCACGGCAGGGTTGGGAAGATGGCTCAGTGGTAGAGCGCTTGCCTTGCATGTATGAGGCCCTGGGGTTAGATTCTCAGCACCACATAAGCAAAAAGAAAAAAGTCGGAAGTGGAGCTGTGGCTCAAGCGGTAGAGTGCTAGTCTTGAGCTGAAGAGCCAAGGGACAGTGCCCAGGCCCAGAGTTCAGGCCTCATGACGGGACCCAAAAAATTAAAAAAAGAATATTCACGGCCTCTGGTGCCGCATGCCTGTAATCCTAGCTACTCAGGAGGTAGAGACCTGAGGATCTGAGGTTTAAAGCCAGCCCCGGCAAGTTCTGATAAGACCCTTATCTCCAATTAACCACCAGAAGTGGCCCAAGTGGTAGAGCACTAGCCTTGAGCTGAAAAGCTCAGGGACAGCACCCAGGCCCAGAGTTCAAGCCCCACAACAATATTCACGGCTATACCATCATAGAATGGGTATAAACATTGAATATAATTACATATTTTATACTAGAGTAGAAAAGATACAATCACTACTATACTCAATAGAAAGCCAGAAGTGGAGCTGTGGCTCAAAGTGGTAGTCTTGAATAAAAAAGCACAGGGACAGTGCCCAGGACCTGAATTCAAGCCCCATGACCAACCAAAAAAAAAAAAAAAAAAAAAAAGGCAGAAGCAGAAGAAGAAGAAGGAGAAGGAGGAGAAGCAGCACATGTCTATAATATCTGCTATTATGCAGGTGGAGGCAACTGAGTCTCCAAGTGAGTTATTTTTTCTCAATAAATAAAAACAAAAGGGAAAGGGCTGTGACTCAAATGGTTAAGACACCTGCCTAGCAAGTGCAAGGTTGAGTTCAAATCCCAGAAATACTCAAGGGGGGGAAATGTTTCCATACATGAAAAAGAGAAAATGGAATGGGAAAAACCTGAAGAAAGTACAGGTAATGAACCACCAAAAGTTCACATTAGCTGCTATGCCTACAAAGGGAAAGAAAAGAAGGAAGCAGGAAAAGACAGTGAAGTTCAACAGCCAGGACTTATTTTTTTTCATTTTGTGCCCCTGCTCCATCCTAGGCACTGTCCCTGAGCTTCTTTTGCTCAAGGCTAGCACTCTACCACTTGAGCCGTTGCGCCACTTCCAGCTTTTTCTATTTTCTGAGGAGATGAACCCAGGGTCTCATATATGCAAGGCAAGCACTCTACCACTAAGCCACATTCCCAGCCCCTTGATGTTTATCTTAAATTAATGTGATAATGAGCACACAGCACAAGTATACTGTACAAGTGTATTGTTTTATACTTAACACATTTCCTGTACAACTTTATATCAAATGCACAGCTTAATAAAAATGTAAGTGAAAGGGACGGCCCACGTCCTTCCCTCGCACCTGGTAGCTGGGCGTGACTGAGTACTGGATCCCTGTGGCCGACTGCATGGCCTCGGAGACCGCTTCATAGACAGGAGGGGCGGGGGCCAGCACCCGGTGCTGGTGAGGAAAAGCCTCTGTGCCGCCAGGGATCCGACGCTGCTGGGCTGCATACACCGGTGACTCCTGGTCATCCAACCGTCGCTTCATTCTGCACTCATGCTCAGGAATGCACCACAAACCTGCAGGAACCAAACACAGCCCAGCAATGAGCTCTCAGTGCAGTAAGATGAGGAAGGCTTAGGACCCCTTGCCTAAGTTCAGAAAGAGTCCGACCTCCAACTGGGTCTACTTCACATGGGGGTGATTGCTGGGTCCAATACATTCATGTGCATGTCATGTGTGTCATGCCATGTGTGTATGCTGTGTGCGTGTGTGTATACATGTCCAGTTACTCTACTCAAATGCTATCATTCCTAATATTAAAATTACATATTCACATGCTATAAAAATATTCACTTCTTAAGTACCTTCAAAACCTAGTATTTCTTTTTTAAGTTTATTTTTACATTTATTTTTAAATATAACTATTGTTATTAATAAGGCGTTATATAGAGGGTTACCATAAGTCAGGTACATTTCTTTTTTTTGGGGGGGGGGCTGAACTCTGGGCCTGGGTGCTGTTCCTCAGCTCTTCAGATCAAGGCTAGTGCTCTTCCACTTGAGCCACAGCACAACTCCCAGTTTTCTGGTGGCTTATTGGAGTCTTAGAGTCTCATGGACTTTCCTGCCCGGCTTGGTTTGGATGGCTTTGAACTGCAATCCTCAGATCTCAGCCTCCCGAGTAGCTAGGATTGCAAGCATGAGCCACCAACACCCAGCTTACTATATTGTTTATATAGGCTTTCCCTAAGTCACCTAGGCAGATCTTGAACTTGCAATCCTCCTGCCTCTTGAGTGCTAAGATTTTGGGCCTGTGAGACCACATCCACTGGGAATCTAATTTTTTAAATATTGTTGTGACAAATGTGTCACACAAAAAAGGGGGGGAGTTTGTCAGTTCGCGCCACTTTTGTCGGGGCTATTTTCCTTCCATCAGAACATACAAGTCTAATGGCAGCTTGCCCGGTAGTGCAGCTGAGGTGTTCAGCTTGCCCAATGTCAGTATGACTGGTGTATGATGCACCATGATTAAGACACAAGGCTCCAGCCATCTGAAGACAAGGAGGAACCAAGCCTCGCCAGGTTTTCAGTGATGACAATCCTTAAAGCAGCAGTCCCCACAGGACCCTGAGCAGCCACCTCTGCTCCGCTCACCACAGCTGCCGGTCCTCAACTCTGAAACAAGACTTGAGGTTTTCCTCACACCTCAAAACCCTGGAAGGACACTGATACAGTAGCACAATGGTTTCATTTGCAAGCTAGCTACTTAACCTATGTGCACGTGTGTGCATGCTGGTCCTGGGGCTTGAACTCAGGGCCTGGGCACTGTCCCTGAGCTTTCTCACTAACTTTAGAGCTCTTTCGCTTGAGCTCTACTTCTGGCTTGTTTGGAGATACAGTATTACCAACTCTCCTACCCAGGTTGGTTTCAATCCTCAGATCTCAGCCTCCTGAGTAGCTAAGATTAAAGGTATGACCTGCCAGTGTCCAGCCAATATGAAGATACATATATATTTGTATTTTATAAACCACAACCCACAAATATGTTGTGGTCTGCAAGGGCTGCTGAACTCAATTAACTACAATTGAAAACTACTGCTGACAGTCTCTGAAGGGGAAATAATCTTAAGTGCCTTAACTAGTGTCTCCCTGGTATGAAGCAAAATATTTAGCTTAGTATTTCAAAATATTTCAGACACATTAAGGGGTTGGAAATACAGATTTACACACGCCATTTGAAACCTGAAGAGCCACCTGTCAACTAGCTATGAACACTAAACCTCAACCTATTTTGGGATGAGGCACTGAGTCTCATAAATGGGTAGATTAAAAAGTCTTAAAGACTTCTCTGTGGCTTCTATCCATGGCCTAAACTACAATTCAGTCTTGGCTTCTATTGGTTTAAAACCTAGATATTTAACTCCTTTAATATTAATCTCTATAAACACCTCTAAGATTAATCTCCAAAAACAAAAGCCAATACTTTATAAACAGTAAATCGAATGCGTATTAGCAGTACAACATAAGACTAAGAAAAAAAATACTAGAGTACCACCAGCCTTGAGAAAAAAAGCCAAGCAAGAGTGCAAGGCCCAGAGCTCTAACTCTAGTATTGGGGGCAGGTGCATGTGCATGCACACACGTTCACACACTTTGACTCCTCAGTACCACATAAACAGAAAAAGCCGAAGTGGCACTATGACTTAAGTAGTAGAGTGCTAGCCTTGAGCAAAAGCAGCTCAGGGATACTGACCAGGCCCTGAGTTCAAGCCCCAGGACTGGCCAAAAAATATTAAAAAACAAAACAAAACAAAAAAAATGCATAAATGTTGGCTTATGGACCAGCCTATAGGAAAATGGAATCATTTTGACTTCATGCTCTTTTTTTTTTTTTGCTACTAAAGTATTATTTCCTTTATAAAGTAATTGTGGTTTTGCTTAGGAGTTTAATTTTTGGTGTTTTTGTGTGCTGAAACTGGGGCTTTTTAAACTCAGAACGGTCTCCTTACCTTTTCATTCCTTTTTGTTGTTGTTATTGTTGGTCGTGGGGTTTGAACTCAGGGCTAGCACTCTATCACTTTGAGCCAGAGCACCACTGGTTTTCTGGTGGTTCATTGGAGATGGAAATCTGAACTTTCCTACTCAGTCTGGCTTTAGAGCATGATCCCCAGATCTCAGCCTCTTGATAGGTAAGATGATAGGTGTTAGCTTCCAGAGCCCAGCTCCCTTAGCTTTTAGACTCAAGGCTAGCTAGCACTGTACCACCTGAGCCACAGCTCTACTTCTGGCTTTTTGTTGGTTAACTGGAGAGAAGAATCTCATATACTTTTTCAGCCTGAGCTAGATTCCATGATCTTCAGATCTCAGCCTCTGAGTAGCTGGGATTACAGGTGTGAGCCATGGGTGCCCGACTCTTCTTTTTTCCTGAGACAGGGTCTCCTCATGCACTGCCATACCCTGCGCTACCCTATTCTCTCTTTTTCTTTTCCTTCCTTCCTTTGCCAGTCCTGGGGCTTGAACTGAGGGCCTGAGCAATGCCCATGAGCTCTTCAGCTCAAGGCTAGGCCTCTGCCACTTGAGCCACAGCGCCACTTCTGGCCTTTTCTGTTTATGTGGTATGGAGGAATAGAACTCAGGGCCTCAAGCACTCTACCACTGGGCTACCTTCCCAGCCCCTACCCTCCATTTTCTTTTTCCTTTTTTGGTCTGTTCATGGGGCTTGAACTCCGGGCATGGGCGCTGTCCCTCAGCTCTTCAGCTCAATGGGAGTGCTCTACCACTTGAGCCACAGCGCCACTTCCAAGTTTTCTGGTGGCTAATTGGAGATAAGAGTCTCATGGACTTTCCTGCCTGGGCTGGCTTTAAACCATGGTCCTCAGATCTCAGCCTCCTCTGAGTAGCTAGGATTACAGGCGTGAGTCACTGGCACCTGGCCCTACCCTTCATTTTCTATAAGAAACTAAAAATTAAATGAATGGCTCAATTACTCAGCAATAGAGGCAAAGGTGGGATATAAATCTGAAAATCTGCCTCCAGGGTATGGACTTTAAACCACCTCATAACCAATGAAAGAAGAGTCCCTTTATTTAAAGCACAAGGGTTGAGCAACTTCAGCTTTAACCTATCACACACTTACACTATTCATCTTTTCTGTAGCCCCAATCTAGTAAAGGAGGAATGTTTTGTCAGCTTTCATTCATTCAACTAAGCAGACAGGAAGGCAGCTCAGGACACTAGTCCCTACCCTCTAAAAACTTAAAAATGAGCAGTAAAGAAATGTAAACAAACAAAGAAATATACATATCTCCCAAAGCCACTGACAAAAATTACAAGTTGGTATTAACTAGACAATATATTGAATATGAGCCATACAATTTGTAGGCGAGGATGGGAGGGAAAAAAAGAGTGAGGTAAGCGGTGACATTGTCCAAAAAGGAACTTGTTCTTTACCTGACTTATGTAGCTGTAACTGTAACCCCAGTGTACATCACCTTTATAGTAACAATAAAACAATTATTAAAAAGACTAAAAGTTATGTTGGTCAGGGTGGGTAAAAACCATGTGGTAGAAATTAATTGGTACAGTCTATCTGGTCAGCAACTTATAGGCATCTTTAAAACTTCAAATGTACTCATTTCCAGTATTAAGGTCTCTATATTATATGTCTGCCAAGTGTATCTACTGCAGCAAGAATGCCATTCTAAGTGTCCATTAGTAGCTAAATGAACTGACACATGTTATGAAAAACTACACAATTACAAAAATCAGGGTTTGGTTACAATTAAAGACATGAAAAGAGAAAGCTATAGATTATATACACCGTGTGATATCATGTATGTGCACACCACATGCATTCATCCCATGTACAAGACATATGCATTTCATACATTCTTCCGTGAAAGTATACCAATGCCTGCAACTTACCAGGAAATACATAAAAAAAAAAAACCCACAAAAAAACCAGTTCAGACTTACAGCTGGACAGAGGGATCTAGGAACAGACGTACAAGAGAGCAGGCACTATAGAAATGGTAATGAAGCCAGAGCTGGTGGCTTATCCCTGTAATCCTAGCTATTGACTGAAAGTATTGTGATTCAAAAATCAGCCTCGACAGAAAAGTCTTTCAGACTCCATCTCCAAAATCAGCAGCAAAAAGCAAAGCTGGAGGGGTGGCTCCAGTGGCAGTGCCAGCCATGCCAGCTGTGAGTGCAAGGCCCTGAGTTCGAGTTCAACAGGAAAACAGTATAGCATACATAGGAAGTCAATAAGTTATTCACTGCGATTCCTAAATACCTCTGAAGTACTTGAAACTGAAGCAAGCAACATGAACAAATGCTGGAAGAGAACTCAATGTCCACACGGACCACCCCCCCCTTTCAAGAGAGATGCACAACTCGCTCCCCAGGCCCTGGCATTTCACACCAGTCCCTCTGGACCTGCAAGGTAGCCTCTACTCCTAAGGACCTGGGGAACTTGATTCTTGTTCCCCCCCACTCTTCCCCCCAGTCTGGTTGCCTTTCCTCATAAGAATGGTGGCTTCCTGGGGACAAAGGCTCTTCCTTTATAAGCCTAGGAATCCCTCAAAGCCTATCTATCCCTCAAAGCTGCTTTCAAAACTCACTGAGGATTGCTCCTAGTAATTAAATGTAGAATTAATCATGATCTAGCAATTCCATCTTTGGATATATACAAAAAAAGAACTAAAAAGTTCAGCAATATTTACACACACACACACACACACACACACACACACTCTCATGACAGAATTATCCATAATAGCCAAAAGGTGGGAAAACGCTGTGTCCACTGACATACAGGTACATACACACATATGCATAATGGAGTATTATTTCACCTAAAAAGAGAGGTATCTTCCCACAGAATGCAATTTGGATAAACCTTAGCAATATAAGCTAAGGGAAATAAGCTGGTGACAAAGGACAGAGAATGTATGATCTACTTAGATGAGGTACTCATCTAAGGGTCATAACAGAGAAATCCATAGACACAAAGTAGAATAAAGCTGGTGACAACTGGAAGGGGACATTTACTGATTAACAAATGCAAAGCTAGGAAAGTCAAAAAAAGTTCTAAAGATGGATAGTGTTAATATACAATTAAAAATGAGCAGAATGGAGCTAGGCACTGGTGGCTCCTGCCTATAATCCTAGCTACTCAGTAGCCTGAGATCTGAGGATCGCAGCTCAAATCCAGCCCCAGCAGGAAAGTCTGTGAGACTCTTATCTCCAATTAGCCACCAGAAGATCAGAAGTGGCACTGTGGTCCAAGTGGTAAAGTGCTCACCTTGAGCTGAAGAGCTCAGGATCCATGCCCAGGCTCCCAGAGTTCAAGCCCCATGACCCACCAAGAAAAAAAAAAGAGAATGATAAATTGTGTTACATGAATTTTACCACAATTAAAACATTTTAAAACAGAATGCTGCTTCTTTGCAGCCTATCCTTAAACCAGAGATGGCTAAAATATAAGAAACTCCAGAGCCAGACTGCCTAGGTTCAGACCCTGGCTGGGCCACATGAATGTCTCTGTGACAGTGTTTCTTCACCTTTTTTTTTTTTTTTGGTCAGTCATGGGGCTTGAACTCTGGGCCTGGGTGCTGTCCCTCAGCTCTTCAGCTCAAGGCAAGTGCTCTACCACTTGAACCACAGTGCCACTTCTGGTTTTCTGGTAGCTAATTGGAGATAAGAGTCTCACGGACTTTTCTGCCTGGGCTAGCTTTGAACCCTGATCCTCAGATCTCAGCCTCCTGAGTAGCTAGCATTACAGAGCCACAGGTGTCCGGCTTGTTTCTTCACCTTTAAGGCATGTGTTTCATTGCACTCACCATTCAGAGCTGCTCTGACAATGGAATGTGTTAATAAATGGGCAATGCCCAACACTACACCTTGGACACAGTGAGGGCTCAATAAACGTAAGCCCATATTGCTATTGAAGAGGGAAGAGGTTATAGTTTGAAAATATATGTTTATTCTCCAAGAACATGTAGAAAGGGGCTAGAAAGGTGGCTCAGTGGTAGGGTGCTTGCCTTGCATGCATGAGGCCCTGGGTTCGATTCCTCAACACCACATAAGCAGAAAAAGCTGGAAGTGGTGCTGTGGCTCAAGTGGTAGAGTGCTGGCCTTGAGCTGAAGAGCTGAGGGACAGCGCCCAGGCCCAGAGTTCAGGCCCCACCACCGACAAAAAAAAAAAAAAGAACACGTAGAAAGAAAAGCTTTCCAAGTTCTTGGCTGGGGGAATATCCAGAAGAACTGGAAAGCCTGCATTAGGCTACTGAAATGTCATGTACATAACCTTCCAATTCTAGGTACTAGAATACACATGTACTAGAGTCTGGACCTTCAAGGCTCTCTGGTAAATTGTTTGTTTGCACTGAAGATGTAAACAGAAAAACGTGCTTTGCCAGGATTATTGTGAAACTACTTCCTACTTCTTTCCTTAAAGAAATATGTCTCTTCAGGTGAACTATGTAAACCTTCTCAATTGTTTAATGTCAATGTACCTATTGTATTTACGTCGAAGAGTTAAAATGACTCACAAAAATTCTCATCTATTATAAGGCTCTTACTTTAAGGCTTAAAGCTCAGGTAGTGTGTGTGACCTTTGCACACTAGACAATGTATTCTGCAAAAGCATACATTCATTCTTATGTATTTTCCAAAGCACTGGAAACAACTCGATTGGCTAAACTGTCCTCAACACCAAGTCATTCTCCACTGCAGCACCAACGTGCAGCACCAGGAAGAACGCCCAGGTTTCCTGCCTGCACACCGATGCCATTACCGAGCCACGGAACCGCTACTACTGTGGCTGCAGAGAATGGGCGACTGACCCAGTTCACGTGGAAAGTACAGCACGGGGCACCGCGCTTGCAGCTCCTCCTGAGCAAAGGACACATCTAGAACTCAACTCGAGTGTAACTAACCTCGGGCTCACTCAGAGGACCCGCGCGTAAATAACACGGACGCTCAGCATCACCCATTAAACGCTCGCTTGCTCATGAAAAATGCCGGTCGCTTTTGACAGCAAGATGACAAGTCGGCGTAAAAGCCTCAATGGAAGATTTCAGAACGTGCCAAGTGCTGAAGACGCCCGGGTGCTTCATTCCGAGGCGGCTGGGGCGGTAAGCGCCCTCCGCGCGGGGGGTGGGGGCGGGGGCTCCGTCCCGACCACTCCACTACAAAAATGCAATTTAAAGAATCCGTGTCCGTGGAGAACCCTTCCGGGACAAACCCCAGCCTTCCCGGGGCTTCCCGCTCCTCTTGGGGGGGGGGGGGCTCGAGTCTTTGATGCGCCTCGGACGCCCCGACCCCACAGGACCGGAGAATCCTTCTAGAAACTCCGGGGTCGGGATTCCCGCCAGCTTCCGCCCCGAGACCCCGGCCCAGGTGAGCCCACCGGGAGGCCCCGACTCCCGAGCCGGACGGGACAGCGGGCTTTCCCAGCACCGCCCCCGGCCCCCGGGCCCGCGGCGCGCAGGGGCGTGGCCTCGCCATTCCGGACGGCCATTCGGGCCAGTCGCGCCCGGGGAGGAACGCGGGCTCCACACCGCCTCCCCAACCCCCCCCCGCCGCCGCCGGCCGCGCCCGGGAGCCACGCGCGGGAGACCCGCGCCCGGGCCCATCCCGCGGGCCGGCGGCACGGGGCCGGCCGGCGGCGTGGAGCCCGCGCGCGGCGGGGCGGGGCCAGGCCGCCTGGGCCCGAGGCTCCGCCCCCGGGGGGGGCCCGAAGGGGGGGTCCGCGACGCTCGGCGCTTCGGCCGCCCCGCCCCCTTCGCCACCACCGCACGCGCGCCGGCCCCGCCCCTGGGCGGCGGGGCGAAAGCCCGCCCCTCCGCGCGCACCGGGACTACGCTCGCCTCCCCCTCCCGCACGGAGGGCGGCCCCGCTCCGCCCTCCGCGCCCCTCACACCGCCACACACCTCCCGCCCGTCCGCTCTACGGGAAGCCGAGGAGGTCAGCCCCCCCTAAAAATACACGCCCTCGAGTCCCGCGCGACCCGCCACCCCGACCCCTGCCCGCAGCCCGACCCGGCATGCGCTCACCGCGAAGCTCCTTCAGCCGCTCGGCACTGCGGGTCCCGTTCGGCGTGAGCCTCGCACTCGGCGGGGAGGCCCTGGAGAACGGCGCGGGGCACAGGCCCACCGGGGCGAACTGGCAACCTCCTCTGCACTCCCCGAGCACTCTCAGGCCCCGGTGCCGACACAGGGAGGGAGGAAGGGAGGGAGGGAGGGAAACTCCGAGGGGGAAGGGGAGGGGGGGAAGATGGAGAAACCGTCTCCGCCGCCTCTACTGCCGCGGCCGCTTCTCTGTTACCCGGGAAATCCCGCCCACTCCCCGGCCCGCCCCGCTGGGGGAAGGCTCAACCTAGCTCCGCCACTGGACATACTACCCGCCCGTCACACACTGAGCCAATCACTGCGCCCCGCCTGCAGACTGCCCGCCCCTTCCCCCGGCGAGAGGGGAGGGGGAGCCGCTCACCTTCTCCACGCCCCTATTGGCGGGGAGCGTCCTTAACTCAACCCCGCCTATTGGAGACGGATTGCTGAATCCCACCCCCAAGCCGTGACACTATTGGAGGAGGGAAGGAAGTTCTTGACATCTCATTGGAGGGCGCCACAAGTCCCGCCCCACAGCGACTCAACCACAGGCCTAACAAATGGGCTCCCGCCTCCGCCGGCCGTCGCATTGGAAGACTACCTCGGGCTCTTTCACGGCCCCAGGAAGGTAAGTAACCGATGTGGGGTAAAATGTCCGTAAGTGAGGCTGGCTCCTCCTACTGCACTGTCGGGCCAGGCCCCGCCCCCGGCGGGGGGATTGGGTCTCCCGGCGCCGGTTGGAGCCTCCATTGGACGCGATGCCCGTCCGGGAAGGCGCCGAGTCCACCCTGCGCGGGGAGGCTGAACCTCGGTAGTCCTTTTGTGGAATGTTTACACTAGAGACGAGCGCGGCGTTCCAAGGTCCGGGGCCACAGCCCAGCCCTGAGCCCCGGGCAGCGCTTCCACCCCGCCAAAACCATGCAAGAGGACCCCATCGTTCCCTGTGGTTTTCACACCGCCGGGAAAGCCGGCCGGCCGCCCAGATCACCAAGTGCAGTACAGAATAGAGACCCGAAGCTCAAATCGCAGCTCCACACCTCGAGGGGCTGTGAGTCCGCCTTCAAGGGTGGCCACACTGTCCTAACTCTAGACTCTCGCTGAACCTGAACATGCAAGCCTAAAAGGGCGGAGATAGCCCAAAGGGTGGCCCCGAAGGCCACCGCCCTGGCAAGCCTCCGGAAGGCGGAGCGGGAAGCGAAGTGCATACGTTAAGTCCCCCGTAGGTCTAGGGGACAACCCCGGGCTGGGGGAACCAAGATACAGTGGGAAAAGCTCAAGGCAGACCCCGGTATAAATGAAACTTGGGGAGACCCTCCACACGCAGAACAAGGATGGAAATTCCAGACTTGGGGCGGGGGAAGGGAGAGTAAAAAAAAAACAAAAAACTTAAGAACGCCCCTGCACGGACAAGCGCCAGTAATCTCAGCTACTCGGGAGAAGACAGCAGATCGCTTGAGCCCAGAATGGAGGCCAGACGGGGATACTTAACAGATCCACAAAAAAGGCGGGGGTTGGGGGGGCGGGGAGGACTGTTGTCGGCCCAAGTATGTTAATGGCAGACCCCAGGCCCTCCGAGTATGTAAATACGTCTGCAATACGAATAAAAGTCCTGGCGATGTTTCCTAGTTGCTTTGATTAATTCACCAAACAGGGTGTGGACCCGGCGCTGGCCAGGCTTTGGGGGTGGGGGACCGACGCAGCTCGGCGCCAGGACAGGGGGGCGGGACTAAGTCTTCCCGCTCACAAGCGAAGAGACTGGGCGGCCCGGGGAGCCGATTCCTAGGTCCAAGGTTGTCCTCCTTCCGCAATCATGCGGGGCCCGGCAGGAACGAGTGCTGGCAACAGGTGGGTATAAACTCCCGGGTAATTGTGCCAAGCCCTGCCCCAGGATGGAGCTCTAAAAATAAGTCAAACCCCCAAGCCAAACTGCTCCGAGGTGTCGAGCAGGCGGCACTCCAGCAGAACGGTCCGAAAGCCGCCTTTAACTCGGGTCGGGCACACACCTCGGACCCTCCCTTCAGGCCAAGGCGGCCCTCCCGACGACCCCAGATCTTTGGGGACGCGGCAAGTTCTAAATGGCGCCCATGGAGGAGGGCACCTGCCCGGTCTGGGGCAGGAGACGCGGCCGGCGCCGGATTCTACAGGTTAATGGGGCTCGAGGAAGTCAAGGACCGCAGCGGAAACGGCCATGCCTGGGACCAGAACTTCAGACTTGGGGGGACCAAGGCAGACAGGAGATCCCAAACCCGCTCGATCCCGACCCCCAGGGCTCACCCGAGGGCCGCCCGACCTCCAGCCCGGCCACAATCTTTGTGTGCCTCCCCGCCCCCTTCTCCAAGGGCGCGGAGCCCGGGACTTCCGGGCGGGAGGGCAGCGCGGAGCGGCCGGGTGGACCTCACACATGTGCCGGGCGCGCTCCCGAGCCGCGGCAGGAGGGGGCGGGGAGGGGAGGACTTCCCCCGCCCCACGGGCCCCGGACGGAGGAGGCGGGCCTTACTCATTCCGCCAATCAGGCGTGGGGGCGTGGCCGCACGTCTTCCGAAAGGCCCCGGAATCCTCCCTCCGCCCTCAAGGGGGGGGGAAAAATCCTAGCAACTTAAACTCCAGCCCGACCTCCCGATAGGCGGAGCACTGGGGAATCCCGCCCAATCCGTACGGGGGAAGGGGAAAAGGGAGGCTCGCCCAGCCAATGGAAGACAAGAGGAGGCGGAGCCTCCGGGGGAGCCCGAGGTGGGTGGAAGGGAGGAAGCGGCCCCGCCCCTCGGGCCCCCTCCAGGCCGATTGCACAAGCCCAAGCCGAGGAGATAGTAAACAGTCTGGGCCGCAGAGTGACGGCGGGGGCAGCCCGCGTTCCGGGGACCGGCTCCCCGCGCCGTGCGGCGGGACTCCGCCGCCCCGCGCCGCACCCCTGCCCGCGGCCGCCATCCCAGCTGACAGGCGCGCCCCTCCCCGCCCACTAATGCATTTCCTTCTCCCGAGCCCGGGGACTGTTTTCCCAGTTTCCGACCTTCACTGCCTCGGTTCGGGCCGGCCCCCGCCCCCGTGGGCGTGCACACACGCCCACGCCCCAGCCCCCCCCCCCCGCCGCCCCGGGGCCCGCGGCGGCCCCTCACGGGAAGAGGAAGCCCCGACCGCCGCACGGCCCGCGGAGGGGGAAGCCGGCGCCGACGCGGCCGCCGCGCGGTGGGCGGGGAAGGAGGCAGCACCATATTTGCAAAGGGATCAGCTGGGGCCGCGAGTCGCGTCGGCCGAGTTCCTGGAGGTTTTCGGTACTGCCGGCTGGGGGGGGGGGGCTCCCCGTCCGAGCGCGGGCGGGCGGCGAATCGTAGCGGCGCGGCTACAGCCCGGGAGTTCCGGGAGCCCCGAGCGGCGCGGGGGGCGAGGCACAAGGGCGCTCGCTCCTTCTCCCGCCTCCGGGTCCCTCCCGCCCGCCCGCCCGGCGTTGCCCCCGCCCCCAGAGTCCTTAACAACCGCGGGCCTCCGGCGCCCGCGCCTCCTCCCCGGGGCGCCCACTGCCCCCTCCAAGTTTGCCGGCAGGAACAAAACCCTCAGGGCACCGGCCCCCCTCGCCCCGCGTGGTTGGCGGAGCACCCCGGCGGCGGCTCGCGGGCTGGCTCGGAACTCCGCATCTCCACCAAGTCGGGACACCGAGGGCCCAGCCCTCCCGGCGCGGGCCGGGGCCCCCCGCCAAGCCCGCGCGCCGCCGCAGTCCAGCCAGGGCCGGCTTCCAGTCGGGGTACGGAATCCCCACCCCATTCTCTCCACGGTATTTTTCTTTTAAAAAAAAAAATAAAAAGAAAGAAAAAGGCATAAACGGGAGCGGTCTCCAGTCGGCTCGCTGCCCAGCGCACCCCCAAAGCCTTACCGACGCCCCCCTCCGCACACCCGGCTCGGGGAGAGAAGCTCGAAGATGCGGCGGGCGCAGGGGCGACCCCCGGCCGGGCCGCCCCCTCCCCGCGGCTCCAGCCCGGCTGGGAAACACACGGGCGAGCAGGCGGCGCCAAGCGCTCTCCTTCCTGGCCTGCCCCTCGCCTACCTCGGCCGCGGGACTCCGCGCCTCCCCCTAGCCGGGTCTGGAGACCCACGGCGCCCACACCGCTCCGGGCTAGCCAAAGCGGGGGGCCCAGCCAACTAGCCCCCCAAAATGCCCGAGATTCAGGGGGGGAAGCAAATTAAAAGCAGCTGTTTAACATACCTTCCGAGCCAGGCGAGGAGTCCTGAATGGGGAGGAACGCCCCCCGCCTGCCATTGGCCCCGCGGCGCTGACGTCAGCGCCCAGGCCCCGCCCGCCGCCCCGCCTCTTCCCTTCATTGAACGCCCCCTCCCTCCAAAAAATTATAAATAAATAAATCGAACCGGAGACGGGCGGGAGGCGCCCGCCCTGCGTGGCCGGGCCCCGCCGGCGCCCGCGCGCCCGCCCCGGCCCCCGGGCGGGAAGACGGGCAGGCAGGAGGGACGTCAAGCAGGTCCCAGCCGGGCTACGGAAAATCCGGACTCGCCGGGTCGCAGGGTGGACCGCGTCGTTGGTTAGGGGGCCTGGAAATCCAGCGATGCAAGCGGAGTCTCTGAGCCCCGGGCAGCTCCTGCACCGCCCGGTACCTGCTGTGGACAGACCGACGCTTCGGGAGTCAGGCGGGAACGGTGAATATAAAGATCAACAGCAATCGACGCTGCGAAGAGGGAGCTTCCTTCTAGCCCAGGGAAGCCGAGGAGGACGTGGTCGTCCAGAGGGGGTCTGCACGATCCGGGTCGGGCAGAAAAACAGAAAGGCAAGCCAGACACTGGTGGCTCACACCTGTCATCCTAGCTACTCAGGAGGATGAGATCTGAGGGTCCTAGTTCAAAGCCAACCCTGGCTTCCAAGAAAGCCCAGGAGTCCCTTAACTTCGATTTTAACCAGAAAACAAAACAAAACAAAGCCATAAGTGGGGTTGTGGCTCAAGTGGTGGAGTGGAAAGAGCCAAGTGAGAGGCCTGAGGCCCTGAGTTCGAGAGGAAAAAAAGTGTTTCCAACGAAAAGGGATAGACAGAAACGGTAAAGGCCTTCAGATTGGAAGCTGAAGACTTAATAAATATCTATAAATGCTTGAACTTGGGCAGAAGGTGCCAGCCTGCCACAGGTGTACAGGCCCAGCAGTGTGGAGTAAGAAGTTTAACATCCTAGCAAGCAGGGAGGCTCTGAGTAGGGGAAATGAAGCAGCAGTAGAGAAACATAGGTTTGTTTTTTTTAAATCACATGGGTTTGACGAATACAGACGTACATCTTCATGGAAAGGATAGGGTGGGGGAAAACTGAGTTTTATTTCTTTCTACCAATCACTCAATCTAGAGTTTTCCCCACCTTCAGAGGCCCTCAAGGAGAAGCTCTGAGTCAGGACCTTCCCTGCATCATTTGCTGTTTATTAGAAGGTCACACAAAAGGCATTTGTGGGTCCAAGCCCCACACCTCCACCTGTGTTTGACAGAGCTGAGCCTACAGTCAGGGCCCTTGAGAAACACTTGTGTTGCATGTAAGAAGTTAGCGTGCTATCAAATAGGGTACACAGAATGAAGAGCACACAGTCCTGAGGACAGCTTGGAACTCTGCTGCCAATCAGGGGACTGTCCCATAGACAGTTGAAAGTCAAGTATGCAGTATGTGGGCAGGGACAGCAGGAGGAAACAGGGAAAGTGAAGGAAAGGGGGACATTGTCCAAAAAAGAAATGTACTGATAGCCAGGCGCCGGTGGCTCACACCTGTAATCCTAGCTACTCAGGAGGCTGAGATCTGAGGATCACGCTTTCAAGCCAGCCTGGGCAGGAAAGCCGTGAGACTCTTATCTCCAATAAACCACTGGAAAACCAGAAGTGGTGCTGTGGCTCAAGCGGTAGAGCGCACGCCTTGAGCTGAAGAGTGCAGGGACAGTGCCCAAGCCCGGAGTTCAAGCCCCACAACAGACAAAAAAGAAAGAAATGTATTTATTACCTGACTTGTGAAATGATTATCCCTTCTGTATGAACACCTTAATAATAAAAATATTTAAAGAAGGACCCATGACTGGGGTTCATGCCTGTAATCCAGCACACAGGAGGCAGAGGATGATCATGAATTTAAGGTCAGCCTATGAAGCAAGACCACCTCTTGGGAAAGAGAGAGCCCCGTGTGGGATTCAGAAGTGGATGACTGATACAGTGCAGCAGAAGAAATGGCCAGTGAGGAGAAATTATACATTTACTATGGAGGTATGCCTTTATCATACTCAATAACTAATGTTATATTCTTAGGCAAATCTCTTCCTCTGTCTGGCTTGTTGACCTGCTAAATAGAGTTTAAACTGAGGTAGAAAGTCTCGTTCTGAATTGGGCACTGGTGGCTCACACCTGTCATCCTAACTACTAGATCTGAGGATGGTTTGAAGCCAGTCTGGTCAGAAAAGTCCTTGAGACTCTTCAATAAACTACCACCAAAAAGCTGTAAGTGGAAGTGTGGCTCAAGTGGAAGAGTTTGCTTTGAGCAGAAAAGTTGAGGGACAGTGTCCAGGTCCTATCAAACCCCAGGACTGGCACCAGAACAGAAAGAAAGTGTAGCTCTGTTTGCCGCTGAAAGGGTGCAGGCGGGCAGAAGACAGGGTTTGGGAAGTCCAGTGGTGATCTCACCTACAGTCTGGGTCCTAGAAAGCAAGTAATTTCTGTGAATGAGAGTATTCAGGAATGGCTATGGAGGGAAGGCAGGAGGCCTTGTGGTCACCAGGGTCAAAGTTCACTCTCGTATGAAGACCAAACTTTCCTGAATCAGAACACTGATGCCCTGATGTCTCAATCCCTGTCTCAGGTCCGCAGTCTGCTTGCCACTGGTCACAGCCTAGTGGAAGGCATGCCAGGTCAGGCATTAGTGTGTGTAGAGACAGAGAGGTAGGGTAGAGAGAAAGGACATGTTCTGAAATGCTGGTCCTGCCATTCCCATTTGAATCTCTATCTGTAGCTCATCCTCCATTGCTGTGTAAAAGGATAAGGTAACAACCTTGATCCTGGGCTGGGAATATAGCATAGTAGTAGAATGCTTGCCTAGCATTCATGAAGTCCTGGGTTCGATTCCCCAGTGCCACATAAACAGAAAAAGCCAGAAGTGGCACTGTGGCTCAAGTGGTAGAGTACTAGCCTTGAGCAAAAGAGCCCAGTGACAACACCCAGGCCCTGAGTTCAAGCACTGAGATTGACTCTATCCCCACACCCCCAAACAAGTGCTTTGTCACCCAATGAGGTTCTGAGCTTTGGTGGAGGACCCCTGTAGGGTCAGGCTTTGACTGTGACCTGGCCAAGTCACTGATGAAGTTATTTAAGATTTGTGTACCCCTAACACTACATACCTCAGAGGACTGGACTCCAACTCTGGGAACCTGTACCCTCCCAAGTTCCTCAAAGATACCCATTCTGACTTACCCTTGAACCCCTAGTGCCCACTGCAGCCAAGCAGAAGCCCCTTTGAAGGAGTCCAGTAATTAGTTCTGCCTCTGTGCATTAACATCTGCACAGCACCTCCAGCTTCTCTGCATTGTGGGAAAGTTGAGTGTTGAAGACAGGTGCCAGTGGCTCACGCCTGTCATCCTAGCTACTCAGGAGGCTGAGATCTGAGGATCACAGTTCAAAGCCAACCTAGCCCAGGCAGGAAAGTCCATGAGACTCTTATCTCCAATGAACTACCAAAAACCTCCAAGTAGAGCTGTGGCTTAAGTGGCAGAGCACCAGCCTTGAGCTGAAGAGCTCAGGGACAGTGCCCAGGCCCAGAGAGAGTTCAAACCCCACGACTGACCAAAAAAAAAAAAAGTATGGATGTGTGGAGGTCCCTCCCAAGAGAGTCCATATTGGAGGCCAAGCTAGATTCCCGAGGTTTTGTGAGTTGGGGATTATTTATGGGTAGTAAGTAAAGTGAGGCTCAGGGCAGGACAGTGACTTGCCCATGTGAAACAGCCAAAGCAAGTCTATCTGGGTATAAAACCCTGAGTTTTATCCACTGCCCCTCAGACTGTCTCTGCTATATTCAAGCCATGATAGAAGTTGGGGTCTTTGGAGCAAAAACCTAAACCCTGATTCTTCTCCTGACCCTCAAACTGCCCCAACTCCTCCCAATCCCCAGCTGACAGTTCTAAATGAGTTCTGATCATTATTAGAACTTTCCTAAAATACACACACACACACACACACACACACACACACACACACACTCACTCACTCACTCACTCACTCACTCACTCACTCACTCAACTAAAAAACATACTCTCCAGCACCAGTGGCTCACACTTGGAATCCTAGCTACTCAGGAAGCTGAGATCTAAGAATTGCAGTTCAAAGCCAGCATAGGCAGGAAGTCCAAAAGACTCTTATCTCTAGTCAATTACTCAGAAAAAGCCAGAAGTAGAGCTGTAGCTTAAGTGGTAAAGCACTAGCCTTGAGCAAAAGCTCAGGGACAATGCCCAGGCCTTGAGTTCAAGTCTCAGGAGTAACACAAAAATAAACAAATAAAATACTCTAACTGGGTGCTGGCAGCTCACAAGTGTAATCCCAGCTACTTAGGAGGCGGTGATCTGAAGATCTCAGTTGTTGTTGTTTTTGTTTGGGGATGGGGGGTCATGGGGCTTAATCTCTGGGCCTGGGTGCTGTCCCTCAGCTCTTCAGCTCAAGGCTAGTGCTCTACCACTTGAGCCATAGCGCCACTTCCCGCTTTCTGGTGGTTTAATGGAGACAGGAGTCTCATAGCCTTCCTGCCCCAGCTGGCTTTCAATCTCGATTGAGGATCTCAGTTCTAAACCAACCTGGGCAAGAAAGTCTGTGAGACTCTTTATCTCTAATTAACCACCAGACAATGGAAAGTGGTGCTGTGGCTCAAAGTGGTAGAGTGCTAGCCTTGAGCAAAAAGCTGAGGGACACCACCGGGCTCCACACTGATTTTTTAAAACATTAATTAAAAAAAAAAAAAGCCACTCTGAACCCTCAGTCTCATAGTACCCTATTGCTTACAATGAGGACCCATTCAAGTTTTGGGAGGTACCTTGCATGGTGGTGACTGAAAGACATTTAGGGTCTGTACTTCCTTGGCTACTATGAAGTCCGCAGGGCCGTTGTTCTGAGGTCAGAACCTGAGTGTAAAGAGGCTCTGGGAAGGTGACTCAGTGGTAGAGCGCTTGCCTTGCATGCCTGAGGCCCTGGGTTCGATTCCTCAGTACCACATAAGCAAAAAGAAAAAAGCTGGAAGGGGCACTGTGGCTCAAGTGGTAGAGGGCTAGCCTTGAGCTGAAGAGCTGAGGGACAGCACCCAGGCCCAGAGTTCAGGCCCCATGACTGACCAAAAAAAAAAAAAAAAAAAAGAATCTCACTTTAGCCATTTCCTAGCTGGATGACTTTAGCCAATCTCATTTATCTTCCCCATTCCTTCCTTATCTGTAAAATAGCAACATTACCCACTTGAGTGAAGTGTGGCAAAATTTAAAACAAAGTATACCAAGCAAGCAAGTCCGCAGGCCAATTGGTTCTTTCTCAAGGCCAGCCCATTCTCTGGGCCATTCAGAGGAAGCCTGGAGCTAACCCACCAAACCTACTGAGAGAAGAAATGTATCTTTCTAGCAAACCAGTTCACTTGGGTTGTGTCTATTTCATTATTTCTGATCTCTGAGCAGTAAAGATAGAATTTTTTAGTAGGTTTAAAAACCTGCTGCTAAGCCAGGCTCCAGTGGCTCAGACTTGTCATTCCAGCTACTCAGGAGGCTGATATCTGAGGATTGCAGTTTGAAGCTAACCGTGGGCAGGAAACTATGAGACTCTTATCTCCAATAAACTGCCCAGAAACAGCCAGAAGTAGTGTTGTGGCTCAAATGGTAGAGCCAGTGACTAAGCCCTGAGTTCAAGCCCCAAGTCTGGGCAAGATAAAAAATAAATAAATAACATTTAAAGACTACTACTTCCTGCCATGAAATGCCTTCCATGGTTCACTCTTAGGCTTACTCTTAGGTTCACTCCCAGCTTAAATTGGGAAAATAGAGGTTAGAACAGCATGAACATTAGTTTACCTGGATTTATTTTCTCAAAGTGTTACCTTTTGTATACCAATGGCTGGTAACTTTTTGTATGTGTATGCTCATCCTGGGGCTTGAACCCAGGGCCTAGGCGCTGGCCCTGAGCATTTGTGCTCAAGGCTAGTGCTCTACCACTTGAACAACAGCGCCACTTCTAGTTTTCTGGTGGTTCATTGGAGATAAGAGTCTCACAGACTTTCTTGCTTGGGCTGACTTTGAACTACAATCCTCAGACCTTAAGATTACAGGCATAAGCCACCAGGGCCTGGCTGTTTTTTGTTTTTAAAAAACAAAAACAAAAAACCTGTCCTCTCATCCATTTCCTGTACTGGGGCTTTGAACTCAAGGGCTTCTGGAAAGACAGAGCTATTCCATCCAGCCCAGATTTTTGCTGTCCCCCCTTCCTATCTTCCATGTCCAGGGGCTTGAACTCAGGGCCTGGGCACTTTCCCAAGCCTTTTTTGTTTGGGTTTTTTTTTTTTTAACTGTATTTTTTTTGTCTTTTCTTTTTTGGTACTGGGGATCGAACCCAGGACGTTGCACTTGCTAGGCAAGCGCTTTGCCGCTGAGCTACATCCCAGCCCACTTTCCCAAGCCTTTTTGTGCTCAAAGCTAGCGCTCCACCACTTGGGCCACAGCACCACGTCCAGTTTTTGAGTGGTTAATTGGAAATAAGAATCTCACAGGGGATTTTCTCCCTGGGGCTGGTTTCACACCGTGATCCTCAGATCTCAGTCTCCTGAGAAGCTAGGATTATAGGTGTGAGCCAACAGTGTTTGGCTAGTGGTTATTTTTAAGAGAATGGGGGTGGGGGATGGGGGAGATTCGCAGAAACTTTTCTATCCAGAATAGCTTCAAATTGAGATCCTCCAGATCTAGCCTGCAGAGTAGTTAGGATGACGATCGTGAGCCACCACATGTAGTCAATTACACTTCGTGTCCATCCTCAAGTCTTGCTGTGATAATAACTATGAAGCAGAAACTCCCCTAAAAGAGAATATGGTGCGACCTTCCTCCACTGATGACCATGGTCTGTGCTTGTGAGCAAGGCCTAACAAATTGAAAGTTTATTCTTTTTCTCCTAAGATACCCACTCCATCTGCCCACAGGGAGCAACAGGGAGGCGTAAAGGCTTATGGATTGGTCTTAGGGATTACAGGGGAGCCCTGACCCGCTTTTCCCTCAAACTGGAGATCAAATGAAAAAGAACTGGAGGCATGTAGGGAAGCAGCACCAACTCAGGAACTAGCTGGGCACTGGTACTCTGCGATCTGAGGATTGCAGCTCAAACCAGTCCAGACTGCAAAGTCTGTGAGACTAAATCTCCAATTAACCACCAAAAAACTCTGGAAGTGAAACTGGTGGTGGTGGCTCACGTCTATAATCCTAGCTACTGAGGAGACTGAGACCTGAGGATTGTGGTTCGAAGCCAGCCTGAGCATGAAAGTCAGTAAGACTCTTATCTCCAATGAACTACCAGAAAACTGGAAGGGGCTCTGTAGCTCAAAGGGGTAAGGCATTACCCTTGAACAAAAGGGCTCAGGGACAACACCCAGGCCCTGAGTTCAAGTCCCACAATCAACAACAACAACAAAAAAAAGTGTGTGGGGGGAGGTGGAGGAGAGAGAATTTCTCTTATGTTTAAAGAATTACCAACCCCAACCATGTAGGATAAGGCAAACACCCAGGAGCAGAGCTCTGCTTGTAGCCTAGGCCTGCTTTTCTTCCCTGAAACACCTCTTCCTTTGTTCAGCAAGGATGAGGGAAGGCCCTCCAGTGTGAGAACCTTCACTTGCTGGACAGATTCTAGTTCCTTTGCTTTCCCTTCACCGCTAATAGCGGTGAAGGGAAAGCAAAGGAACTAGCACAGGTAGACTCATACTGCAGAAGCACACATATCTGGGCATGGTAGCATACACCTATACTCTCAACTACTTGGCAACTAACAGCAGAAACCTAGGAGTTTAAGGCTAGGATTGACCACATAGGAGCACTCTGTGTAAAAGTAATAACTAAGGGCTGGGAGGGTGGCTCAGTGGTAGAACGCTTGCCTTGCATGCATGAGGCCCTGGGTTCGATTCCCCAGCACCACATAAGAAAAAGAAAAAAGCCAGAAGTGGTGGAGCTAGCCTTGAGCTGAAGAGCTGAAGGACAGCGCCCAGGCCCAGAGTTCAAGCCCCACAACCGGACCCAAAAAAAAACAACAACAAAAAAAGTAATAACTAAAAGTGCACCACAATTAACAGTGACAGGAAGAGATGGATACTGGTAGCTCACACTAATCTCCTAGCTACATCTAATTGAGATCTGAGGACTGAAGTTCAAAGTCAGCACAAGCAGAAAAAAGTGTCCTGAGACTTATTTTTTTATCGGTCATGGGTCTTGAACTCGGCCTGGATACTGTCCCTCAGCTCTTCAGCTCAAGGCTAGCTCCATTTGAGCCACAAGCACCATTTTCGGCTTTTTTTTCTGCTTATGTGGTGCTGAGGAATCGAACCCAGGGCCTCATGCATGCAAGGCAAGCACTCTACCACTGAGCCACCTTCCCAGACCACCCTGAGATTTTTATCTCCAAGTAACTACCCAAAAAAGCCTGAAGCGGGTGGAGGTATGGCACACATGGTAGGGCACTGGTCATGAACAGAAAAGCCAAGTGAGACTACAAGTGTGAGTTCAAGCCCCAGTACACACACACACACACACACACACACACACACACACACACACACACACACACACACACACACACACACACACACACACACACACACACACACACACACACACACACACACACACGGTAAGAAAACTATTGAACCCTGAAGATTTGAGAAATATGCAATGCATAACTATGGAGAGTAGAGACTGGAACTCATTAGCTATTCCTAAACCTTGACTACCCTGTCACTCCTCTCCCGGGTTGGGTACAGAAATTTCCAATAAGGAACTTGCTGTGCCAGACTTTCAATTTACAGGCAGGTAAGTTATAGCCTCTCCCCCTTCCCCACCCCAGTCTTGAGGCTTGAACTCAGGGCCTGGGCACTATCTCTTAGCTTTAGCTCAACCTCTTGGTTTATAGCAGTTAGCAGGAGATAAAGTCTCATGGATTTTCCTGTATGAGCTTCAAATCTCAGATCTCACCCTCTTGAGTAGCTAGGATTACAGGCATGAGCCACCAATTCCTGGCTATGCTGGCTATTCTTACTATTACAAAATACCATGGTATTTTGTAGACCCAGAGAGCCAGTCACCAATCCTGCCATCTTTCTAGCATAAGATCATCATGCCTAGATTCAGAAAGGTACTGTGAAAGAAGAGCTAGGAAACGCAAAACAGAAATAACAACTTGTCTCTGATGGATGATAAAGCACTCTAGCATGTGTGATGCAGCAAAGGCTTTGGAGCAGACCAAGCTGAGCCCAGGTGTGACAGCCAATCACTGGATCCCTCTGGATGCCACCTTCCTCAGCGACATGGGAAGGAGATAAGGGGGAAAAGCACAAGGGGCGAAGGCAGCGTCTAAATGGAATACCATGAGGTTTCAATGAGATAATGGGCAACAGAGCACCTCACTGAGCTTGGCAGGAAACTGGTGCTGGTCCTACAGACAAGGTGGCATAGCTCCTGGAAATAAAGAGTCTCAGCCAGACGCCAGTGTCTCACGTCTGTCGTCCCCGCTACTCAGGAGGCTGAGATTTAAGAATCAAGGTCAGGAAAGTCTGTGAAACTTTCATCTCTGATCAACCTCCAGAACACCAGAAGTGGTGCTGTGGCTCAAAGCATAAGCCCTATGACTGACAAAACACAAAAAAAGTCGCACACACTAAATCCTAAGGGCTGGGGACTCATATGGTGAAGTGCTTGCCTACCATAATAAACACAAGTCCCTAGGTTCAAAACCCAGCACTGCCAGAAATAATAAAAGAGAGATTGATGGTTTGGGTCCCTCCCTACCACCCCACATACCCACCCCAGCTCCTGAGCCCCCTCCTCACCTTCCCAACCCGACTGCTACATTGATGAAGCTAAAAGGGTTTGATCATGTTGGTATATTTATAGGTAAATACAAAACCATATCACTGTAAGAGACTGAATAGGAACATTACAATTATTTTCGGCATCTGACTCAGTCCATTGGTGTTAAATACAAAAATGAAATGATTGTAAAAAATAAAAAATATACAGAAAGATCTTATTACAGTATAAAAATTATGGAGGTCTGATCAGGTGCCAACCTCATCTTCAGTAATGGGGGGAGAGAATGTTTTGGAGGTTGTGGGAACTTGGGGTGGAAATGTAGAGTGTTGGGGAATTGTTGGTTCCGGCTCTGGCTCATCAGGGTGGGTGGGTGGGCTGGGCAAAGGCAGGGGCAGGATGGGTGGGTAGAAAATGAAAGGTGATTGGAAGGTACCATCCCACTCAACAAGGGGCTATGCTTTCCACTCACTAAGAACCTACCCAGTCTGAGGTCTTGGGTAAGGCAGGAAGAAGAGGGCATCTCAGTAGGCCATGTGCCTAAGGAACCTTCCAGGGGCCCAGGGAGAAGATGGGGGGGTCCTTGCGGGGGAGAATTCTCTCTTAGTCACATCTCCTCTCATACACCTTGTACCGTACTGATTGCTTTTGGCTCTGGCTGCTCAGTGAGTTCATCTCCCTCCCTGCCCCACCCCGGGGACATCAAAAGGAAGCTGGAGTCTGCAATCACAGTGGAGGTCCATTCCCAAAAATCAGCAAAAGGAAACAGAAAATCTGTTAAGATAAAGGGCAGTCTGTGCTGAATGAAACCAGTGTTACCGCAAATGACAATTTTTGACTCCCACCGGAGTACAGGAGCTCACTGCTTAAGGAGGACTGGATGTGTCCCTCTTCCTTCATGTCCCCCCTCATCGGACAACAGGAGCCCCGACCAAACCCTGGCTGGTGCAGGACAATGAGGAGGGGGCGCTGAAGGGCAACGCGGAGCCCCAGGAATGTCTACAAAGAGTATCTGTGTGTATATGTATTTATAGAATACGACCATATTATCACATACAATATATATTATATACACACGCACATATAGATCCATACACGGAAGAGTGCATACGCGCACACACACACACACAGGAGGACGGGAGAGATGGGCACACACGCCCTCTGGGAAAACGTGCTTGGCATGTGGGCCAGGCGCCAGCGTACGTCACATGGTCAAGCTCTCTGGGTAGGAAGGTGAGCGCTCGCCAAGCCTCCTGGTGAAATCCTAGCAAAGGAAAGGAGTGGGAGAGAGGAAACCTCCAGAAGAATGGCACTGGGGAGGGGGAGGGAGGTTCCTGCCCCACTTACCTCGGCCCCCTGGCAAAAAATCAATAGCCACAATTTGGTTTTAATAAGGCACAGTTCAATAGCAGGTGCTAGGAGTGAAGAACACATCGCTGCTGGCCCTTTTCTAGTGACAATTTCACCACACTTCTCTAGCCAAAGGGCAAGGCTGCCCGGCGTGCCCGCGTGCACCAGGAGACGCCAGATGGCTCTGTCCATGGCTTCGGTGGGACTGATGGCACCTCTAGGCTCAGCGGAGTCCAGGGTGGTTGAAGGAAGGCTGGCCAGCAGGTAGGAAACGTGCGGGACAGTTACTGACCCTCCATGGTCAGCAGATTCTGGCCAGAGGGAACCATGCCCTCTTTCTCTGCGAACTCCAGAATGGCCTTGTAGCAGAAGTAATACTGCTCGGGGGTCTGGATGCTGAAGGCCCTCTGGGTGCGCATGCGCGACACTGTCTGGAACACATTAAGGGTGCCAAGCTCTTCCAGCTGGGCCAGGCAGATGTCCAGGGAGCAGAAGGTACCTGCAGGAAGAAGGACACTATCACAAGGCCGGTCCAGCCCTCTTGCTCAGCTGCCTCCCAAGCAACTCAGACAGGATGATGAGCGCACTAAAGGCCACAGGCGCCGGGCGCTGGTGGCTCACGCCTGTCATCCTAGCTACTCTGGAGGCTGAGATCTGAGACTCACGGTTCAAAGCCAGCCCGGGCAGGAAAGCCCATGAGACTCTTATCTCTAATAAACTAGTAGAAAACTGGAAGTGGTGCTGTGGCTCAAGCGGTAGAGCGCTCACCTTGAGCTGAAGAGCACAAGGACAGCGCCCAGGCCCAGAGTTCAAGCCCCACGACTGACAAAAAAAAAAAGGCCACAGGCCTCCTGCAGAAAGGAGGCCAGAGGGCCCTGGGCCTGGAGGAGACAGGCCAGGAGGAGGTCACGGGGAGAGCCGGAGGCGAGGGAATGAGAACACCTCCCATCTCTCCATCATATGTGGGGTGATAAGAAGAAGTGGGCAGCTAACAAAGAGGACTTCCTGCTTCAATCCCAGACAGACACCACCCCCCCACTCCTCTGATTCCCTACATCTTCTGCAGTGGCCTAAGACAAAGGGATCCTGGTTCTAGAATGAAGAACACAGTGCAGGGCTGGAGTGGAGTGGGGTGTATGAGCAAAGAGCCCCAGAAGGGAGGGGAGGGAATGAGACAGAAGCCATGCACAAGGTTCCCACAGTGACGCGATGACAAAGTGACAGGGGAGGAAAATCCCAATGGGGGACAAACAAAGAAATGACACACGGAGGGGCTAGGTTTGCCAGGTGAATATTCTTTTTATTTTTGGTCAGACATGGAGCTTAAACTCTGAGGGGCCTAGGTGCTGTCCCTGAGCAATTTTGAGCCAAGGCACTACTTCTGATTTCTGAGTGGTTCACTGGAGATAAGAGTCTCATGGCCAGGGGCCAGTGGCTCACGCCTGTCATCCTAGCTACTCAGAGGAGGCTGAGATCTGAGGGTCGAGGTTCAAAGCCAGCCTGGGAAGGAAAGTCTGTGAAACCCTTATCTCCAATAAACGCCCAGAAAAAAAATGGAAGTGGTGCTCAAGTGGTAGAGCACTAGCCTTGAGCTGAAGAGCTGAGGGACAGCGCCCAGGCCCAGAGTTCAAGTCCCCATGACTGACAAAAAAAAAGGAGAGTCTCATGGATTTTCCTGCCCAGGCTGGCTTTGAACCTCAATCCTCAGATCTCAGTCTCCTGAGTGCCTGGCAAAGATGGATTTTTTTAAGTAATTTACCACCTATGGATGAAAGGAGTATTTCCCCGCTGTCCCCATCATAGACTCCCTGTAAGAGCTTGGCGCTCCTCCCTGCCCCTAGACTCTCTGGATGCACCAAAAGTGCCAGCGGACTGTTTACCTGTCCTGCCGATGCCCGCGCTGCAGTGGACCACGATGGGTGGCTCGGGCCCCTGCCCCTTGGCGCGTGCGCCCGTGCTGCTCACGGCCAGGCTCTGCTGGCTCCGGACCACTCGGAGGAAGTCGATGAGTGAGGCCGCGGAGGACGGCACACCGTAGTCCGGCCAGCTGAGAAACTGGAAGTGGGTCACCTGGCGTTTCTGCCGCTCCTTGGAGGAAGGAAGGAAGGAAGAAACAGAGATGAGGGAGGTCAGTGCTGGACACTCAAGACCCCGGCATTCCCCTCTCCCAGCTTTCCCCACAAACGCTTCTCCATCAGTCAATGAACAACGCACAATTCCTGTATTAATAGGATCCAAATTAGGATCTCACTGTTTGATGTTGCCTCAAACGTCATCTTTCTACTTCTGCCTCCCAAAGGCTGAGATCAGAGATGCGTGACGCTGTCCAGTTTAGGACACAGAGCCCTAATGCTAAGCTCGGAGTGTGGCCCGGGAGCAGAATTCTTAGTGACAATGCCTGAGGCCCTGGGCTCAGTCTCCGGCACTGACAGGAGAGTGGACACAGATTCCTGATGCTGGAAGTTTTACTCCAGTTATGGCATAGGTGCTAATATGATTTATACTGACTCTACACTGAATATCCTTATCTTGTTCCTAGAAAACCAGAAGCAGCTCACACACTTCGTAAGGTCCAGCCTATCCTCTCTCTAGAGATTTCTTCTCCTCCTCCTCCTCTTCCTCCCCCTTCCCTCCCCCCTCCCCCTCCCCCTCTTCTTCTTCTTGGGTCAGTTCTGGGGACTTGAACTCAGAGCCTGGGCGCTGCTGTCCCTGAGCTCTTCAGATCAGGGCGAGCTGGTTTTCTGGTGGTTAATTGGAGATAAGTCTTAGGAACCTTCCAGACTGGCTTTGAACTGCGATCCTCAGATCTCAGCCTCCTAGCTTCAGAGATTTCTTTTAAAGCTCTTTCCCAGCTTCAAAAAGAAGAGTCAGGTACTGGTGGTTCACACTTGTAATCCTAGCTACTTGGGAAGGTAAGCTTGAGAAGAATGAGATTCAAGGCCAGCTAGAGGCAACAAGTTCACGAGACTGGGTTGGTGGAGTGGTTTACTTGGTAGAATGCCGGCTCAGCAAGCATGGGTCATGGAATTAAAACTCCAGGATCTTAAAAATTAAAAAAAAAAAAAGTATGTGAAACCCCATCTCAACAGAAGAAACTGGACATGGTGGCACGCATTTGTCTTCCCAGCTATGTTAGGAAGCAAAAACGGGGTGTGTGTGTGTCATGGCCCAGTCGCACACTTGGGCACCAAGTGAAACCTTATCTCAGCAGTAACCACTGCAAAAAAAAAGAGGGCTGGATGGCTGAGAGATCCAACACTGTCTCCAGCAAGCATGAGACCTTGCGTTCAAACCCTAGCACCATCTCCCTTACCCACTCTACCCTGCACCCCAAAAGGCGAATAGAAACCTATAGTTACCTCCGTGTTGTGAATTTCTAGCGTTGTTTTCTTATAATGGTTCATGTTCTCCACGCCTAAATTAGTCACGGTGAGGAAGCCAAAGCGGATCCGAGAGTCCTTTTCTAAAGGCCAGTACTGGCCACACTTCCTCCGGCCACCTTCCTCAAAGCTGAACACAAACAGAGCGAGTTCAGCCCCCATCGGCCCTCAACCCAGTGGGCTCACTTCCCCACATGCCCCCCACGATCGGCTCTGCCCTTGGGGGGCAGTGCCACCTGCATTCTAACTTGCACCCCCGACTCCTGGCAGAAGAGGAAAGGAAGCCATTCATTGTGAACATGCCTCAGGCGGGCCTTGAGCAGGACATTCACAGGGCTCTTACTCTGTCCTCACTCTGCATGGTAGTCCTCACATATTGGGGGGAAACAATGATGAACAAAGAAAGAGAAAATACTGTGGGCCGGAGAGCACTGGGCCTCCCCCGGTGAGCATCGCCTCTACCATAAGGCACTGGGATCCTGGAGCTGGTCAGAGGTGTGGAAGGGCCCAAGTCCTTCTCTGTACCCCTCAGTGTCCTTGTACCCCAAGATCCAAGATCTAAACCACAGGTGGCTACAACTGTTCCCCGAAAGAGGGAATGGAGGCGACAGACTTACTGTCTTATCCGTCTAAAATAGGTTATTATACTGGTAAAACAGGGAAATCCTTCAATTTGGTAGATTTGAAGGCCAAGATTTCAAAAACATTCCTCCCTTTATTCAATCAGGTTTCCTGCCTGACTCATTTTATATCATATCTTTTTCTTCTGTCCTCCTGCAGGTGGAAATATGAGTGAACAGAAAACAGCCAAAGTAGCTAGAAATGGAGCACAAAGAGGAGCTGGCTGTGGCCTTACCAGGCACAGACGCTGGATTCGTGTTTCCCAATACACCATGGGACAAGGATCGGAGCTCCAAATAGGCTATAAAATGGCACAGGGGCACCAGACGCATGGGCCACAACTTTGATGAGTTAACCTGGCTACACTATACCCTCATCTGCTATGAAAACACTAGGATATGTTTGCCCTGGCTGTTGTAATCGTCACTGTGTCTAGCAACTCCTTCTGGAGTCACACACGCTTGGAACTGGGGTAGAGATGAGGGTCAGTGGGCCAAAGGGAAAGAACTCAGGCTCAGAACACAGCTCAGCACCAAGTACTCGCCTAACACGCACCAGGCGCCAGCTTCAAGTGGCACACTGCAAAAAGAAAAAGCAACAGCTGCATCCACTCACCGCGTGGTCATGACAATCACCAAGACTTTCTGTTCCCACACCATGAGCCAGAAATCCCGGTAAGTATTCTCCAAGGGCCCTGGAATATAGAAGAGCGAGCAATGACCCCAGGGCATGCCTTCCTTCCCTAGCCTCTACTATTGTCCACTAAATACTAGGGTGTGTGTGTGTGTTACCCAAATGTGCTCATCAGGACTGAAGCTTGAATTCAGGACTTTACTCTGTGACTTGATTTTTTTGCTCAAGGCTTAAAATTCTACTACTCAAGCCACATCTCCATTTCCAGCTTTTTCTAGTTAACTGGAGATAAAAGTCTCATGAATTTGTCTGCTTACTCATGCTTTGAACCTCAATCCTTAAGAGCTCAGCCTCCTGAGTAGCTAGGATTACAAGTGTAAGTCACTAGCACCCAGTATCAGCTAGTTTTTTTTGTTTTTGTTTTTTTTTTAATCGGTTGTGGGGCTTGAACACTGGGCCTGGGCGCTGTCCCTCAGCTCTTCAGCTCAAGGCAAGCGCGCTACCAATTGAGCCACAGCACCACCTCTGGCTTTCTGGTGATTAATTGGAGATAAGAGTTTTGCGGCTTTTCCTGCCAAAGCTAGCTTTTTTTTGGTATCAGTTCTGGGGGGCTTGAACTCAGGGCCTGGGTCCTGTTCCTGAGCATTTTGGTGGTTAACTAGGGATAAAAGTCTTATGGAAGTTGGGCCCCAGTGGCTCGGGCCTGTCATCATAGATACTCAGGAGGCTGAGATCTGAGGATCGCAGTTTGAAGCCAGCCCAGGCAGAAAAGTCCCTGAAACTCTTATCTCCAATAAACTACTCATAAAAAGCTGGAAGTGGCTCAAGTGGTAGAGCGTTAGCCTTGAGCCAAAGAAGCTCAAGGACAGTACCCAGGCCTAGAGTTTAAGCCCCAGCCCAGTAAAAAAAAAAAAAGGGGGGGTGCGGGGGAGAGGCAGGGCGCCAGTTGCTCACACCTGTAAACCTCGCTACTCAGGAGGCTGAGATCTAAGGATCATGGTTCAAAGCCAGCTCAGGCAGAAAAGCCCATGAGACTCTTATCTCCAATAAACCATCAGGAAACAGGAAGTGGTGCTGTGGCTCAATTGGTAGAACACTTGTCTTGAGCTGAGGAGCTCAGGGATAGTGCCCAGGCCCAGAGTTCAAGCCCCATGACTGACAAAAAAGAAAAAAAGTCTCATGGACTTTCCTGCCACTGGCTTCAAACCACAATCCTCAGATCTCAAGTCTCCTGAAGAGTTATGATTATGGGCCTGAGCCCCTGGGGATCAGTTCAGCTAGCTTCCTGATCTTAACACAAGTTGCTACTACTCAGGGATTCCTTGAACACCCCTAACAGCCCTGTGCAGGAGAATGTCAGAAATGCAGGTGTGTGTCAGGTAAGCCAGATTCTTGCAGGAAGCACACCTAGACTGTTATGTGCCCTGAGCCACAGAGCTTCAGCTTCACACATATCCAGGATGATACAGCCAACTGCATACTCCTCTAGCTGGGTCTCTCTCGCCTATAAGAAGACACTTGTGGCTCAAGCCTAAAATTCTAGCTACTTAGCAGGCTGAGATCTGAGAAGTGTAATTTGAAGTCAGCTCAAACAGAAAGGTTCATGAGACTTTTATCTCCAATTAACCAGCAAAATGTCATACTGGAGGCATGACTTAAATGGTAGCGCACCAGCTACAAGGCAAAAAGGCTAATAACCAAGAGGCCCTAATTCAAGGCCTAGTATGCATGCACACACATGGACAAACATACACACACACACAGAACACATGACCATGCACGAGGCCAGGAACTGTTATAGATACCCTGGAGGTAATGATCAGGAGGCTCTCAACTCAAGACTATCAACCTCACTATACAGGAGGCATTAATAGAAATCTGAGGTCCAGATAGCCTTGAGTCCATAATGGGGAAACAACTAGAAGCAAGAAGAGCCAGGACACAACTTGAGTGGTAAAGCACAGGCCTAGTGAGCCAAGAGGCCCTGGCTTCAAATGCCAATACTGCCAAGAGGGAAGAAAAAATTACTAAGGGTAGATATCAAATGGCTTGTTCACACTATAAAGTTTTAACTGGGCACTGATGGCTCATGCCTCTAATCCCAGCTACTCAGGAGGCTGAGATCTGAGGATCATGGCTCAAAGTGAGCCTGGGTAGGTATGTTCATGAGGCTCTTTGTATCTCTAATGAACCACCAGAAAGCCAAAAGTGGGGCTGTGGCTAAAGTGGTAAAGCACTTGCCTTGAGCTGAAGAGCTCAGGGGCAGCGCCTAGGCCCAGAGTTCAAGCCCCATGACCAACAACATAAAAAAAAAAAAAAAGTTTTAAAGGTTGTAGACACTGTAACATTTACTCCTTAACATTTGAGAATCCAGGCACTGTTCAGATAGAACAACACTCTAACAGTACTGACCCAATGGATGCTGCCCAGAATTAGTGACAGACCTCCCATCGACTCTCACTCAGTCTCAGTACTGTTTCTCCACTGGGGAGCCAATCACAAACCACACATTGCCTTGTGTTAACTTTGTAAGTATCTTTATAAAAATTTATTTTTTGTTATATTTTTCTTTGTAATATTTTTGTATCTAGAACAGTTCTATGCTCTTATTTTTGTGTTCTCTTTCAGAAGTCTAATCAGATTTCCTTTATTTTTATTTATTTTTGGCCTGGTCCTAGGGCCTTGAACTTTGGACCTGGGTACTATCCCTAAGCTTCTTTTGCTCAAGGCTAGCATTCTACTACTTGAGCCACAGCTCTACTTCTGGCTTTTCTGAGTAGTTTATTGGAGATAAAGAGTCTCACAGTTTCCTGCTTTGAACTGCAATCCTCAGATCTCAACCTCTTAAATAGCTAGGATGACTGGTGTGAGCCACCAGTGCCCAGCTTTTTTTTCCTTTTTGGTGCCTTTCCTGAGGATTGGATTCAGGGCCTGGGTGCTGTCCCTGAGTTTTATTTTTTGCTGAAAGCTAGTGCTCTACTACTTGAGCCCAAAGATTTTCTTTTTTGAGCCCAAAGGTTTTTTAGGGAGACGAGTCTCATGAACTTTCTTGCCTAGGTTGGCTTTAAACCTTAATCCTCAGATCTCAGTCTCCTAAGTAGCTAGGATTACAGGTACTGGTGCCTGGCTTTTTTTTTAATTTGTTTTTTTAAATCATATTTTTTAATGTTCAGAGAAGTTATACCTTTGTGTTCCTCCCTAGAGGAATCCTCCTTTAGTCTGTCTGTGGGTGAAGGCCTATAGTTCTAAACAGGTACTTGACTCTTTTCTTTTGCTTTGTGAGATAGATTCTTGCTTTGAAGCCTAGGCTAGCCTTAAATTTGTATGCGGCCCAGGATGGGCTCAAAGTCACAACCATCAAGTGCTGGCATTACAAGCAGAGCTGCCATTCCCAGTATGAGCCAGTATTCTATCATATGCTCCACAACTGGGACTGTTTGGGTTTGTTTCTCATGATTAGATTCAGCCTTTTTCTTTCCTTTTCCTCCTCCTTTCCCGTTTTCTCTCCATTTCTTCTTTTTTTTTTTAGGTCCCGGAGAGCCCACTCAGACACTTACATGTGCTAGGCAAATGCTCCGTCACTGGGTTACATCTTCCATCCCAGGTGTGGATTGTTAAGTTCCCAGAACCAAGAACAGCATGGCTGTTCAGGGGAGGCCTATAATCTCAGCAGAGCTGGGCAGAGCTGAGGGGTAGTAGCCTGCTGGCCTAACAACGTGCAAGGCCCTGGGTTCCTTCCTCACCACAAAAAACAAACAGGGCTGGGAAGGTGGCTCAGTGGTAGAGTGCTTGCCTTGCATGCATGAAGCCCTGGGCTCGATTCCTCAGCACCACATAAAGAGAAAAAGCAAGAAGTGGTGCTGTGGCTCAAGTGGTAGAGTGCTAGCCTTGAGCTGAAGAGCTGAGGGACAGCGCCCAGGTCCAGAGTTCAGGCCCCACGACTGGCCCAAAACAAACAAACAAACAAAACCACTCATAAACAAACAAACAACCCTTTGTGAGAGTTACCTTCATCAGCACCACTAGGAAGTATGAGGCTTTATCTTGCTGGTCTTGCTCTGCCATGGGCAAAGAAGTTTTGGCAGTTTGCTGCAATGTGATTTTGTCTACTTTGGACTTTTTCCATCTTCTTGTGTATTCTTTTGGAGTTGGGGTGGAATACTGTCTTATTCATCTTCTCTATCCCTCAGCCTCCAAACTTACATGAAGATGCCATGTTCTTCTCAAGACAGGTAGAGGCCAGCCAGGTCAGGAGGAGGCCAGGTCAGGAGACCTGGCCCCACAGGAGTGCATACAGAATTCCTCCTGAATCCTCCTCCCTCCTTGCCCCTCATGATTCATGGTCCAGCTTGGGACTGTACTCTGCGATGGTTAAGGGACAGGCAGGAATGCTTGTGACAGTAACATATTTATTTGTGTGTATCGGTCCTGGGGCTTGAACCCAGGGGCTGGGCACTGTCCCTGAGCTTCCTTTGCTCAAGGTGAGTATTCTAGCACATGAGCCACAGTGCCACTTCTAGCTTTTTCTGTGTATGTAGTACTGAGGAATTGAACCCAGGGCTTCATGCATGTAAGGCAAGCACTCTACCACTAAGCCACCTTCCCAGCCCCTGTTCTCATCCTGTGACCTGATCATACTACTATATAATCTAGGAGGTGGATTTAAATTTCCAGTTTATGCCTTTGCAGTGAGTTTCCAGACACACATTGTGCCAAAAACTCTACTTATCACCTGTCTGCCTCAAGCATTACCAATCATTAAGAAAGGCCAGCATCTGGGGATCACAACACCAACTCAAGTTATACTTCCTTTCAAACCCATGCCAGCATAGTTTTTTTGGTTGGTGGTGGTGGTAGTGGTGGTGGTGTTTGCTTTTGCTTTGTTGTTTTTCCTGTCTTTTGCAAGGTGGGGGGAAAAGAAGGAAACAGGAACGGAAGGAGGAAGGACAAACACATGCACTCATGGCACTCAGTGTACACTATGTGGAAAATGTAACTTGTGGGCAGGGATGGGAGCGGGAAATGGGGGAAAGCAAAGGAAGGAGAGAAAGAAAGAAAGAAAGAAAGAAAGAAAGAAAGAAAGAAAGAAAGAAAGAAAGAAAGAAAGAAAGAAAGAAAGAAAGAAAGAAGGGAGGGAGGGAGGGAAGGAAGGAAGGAAGGAAGAAAGAAAGAAAGAAAGAAAGAAAGAAAGAAAGAAAGAAAGAAAGAAAGAAAGGAAGGAAGGAAGGAAGGAAGGAAGGAAGGAAAGAAGGGAGGAAGGAAAAGGAGGGAGGGAGGGAGGGAGGGAGGGAGGGAGGGAGGGAAGGAAGGAGGGAAAGAAAGGAAGGAAGGAAGGAAGGAAGGAAAATGAGGGAGGGAGGGAGGGAGGGAGAGAAAGAGGGAGGGAGGAATATACTCACAACATAACTGACTTAGGAAATGGTAACCTCCACTGTACCACACCTTAATAATAGTAAAATTATATATATATATATATATATATATATATATATATATATATATATATTTTTTTTTTTTTTTTTTTTTTTGCCAGTCATGGGGACTGAACTATAGGCCTGGGTGCTGTCCTCAGTTTTTCAGCTTAAGGCAAGCACTCTACCACTGGAGCCACAGCGCCACTTCTGGCTTTTTCTGCTTATGTGCTGTTGAGGAATCGAACCCAGGGCCTCATGCATGCAAGGCAAGCATTCTACCACTGAGCCACCTTCCCAGCCCATAAAATTATATTTAAATTTAAAAAAAAAGTTACACCACTGAGCAGGGAATGTAGCTCAGTAGAGGCAGTAGAATATTTGCCCAGATTGTACAAAACTCTGGATCTAATCATTAGCAATGGGAAAAAATAGCAAAAATAACAACAAAATATTCCATCATGTCATACAAAGAACCACAGGTAGAGAGCATAAAATCTACATCTAAGAACCAAAACATTTTTTCTTTCCTTTTTTTTTTTTTTAGGTCCAAGACTGGGAACTGAACTCGGTACCTGATGCTTTCACTCTTTGACTAATGTTCTACCAACTGAACCATGCCTCCAATCCCAGAGCATCTTACCTTGTGTACCAATGTAAGCATTCTTCTGCTTATAGCCATCCATGAAACTGGCATTAATGTAATCTGTCTAATGATAAAAAGGATACATCATTATAGGTGCAAGAAGGTGCTGTTGGGGACAAAAAATGATGTGATGGGTAGGTACAACCCAAGGGGGAAATATTCTCTTAAGGCAGAAAATGAGGAGCAAATGTGCCAATTCTTAACATCCTTTCAACAACAGTGGTGGGACAAATGGTTCTTTAGGCATATAAAACTCAATTTGCCCCCTTCTTTATACTATGCATATAATGATCACAAAAGGAATTGGGCATGATGGCACATGTCTGTAATCTCAGCATTATTAAACACAGTAATTGGAAAGCCAGCAGAGAAGATTCTGTCTCAAAAAAAAAAAAAAAAAGTCGACTCAAAGTGATTCATGGACCCCATGTAAGTTCTTCAAACTTTAAAACGCTGAGAAAAACAGATAATGCCAAATCCATAAAACTTAGGTTAAGCAAAGACTGTTTAGACATAACACTAAACTTGGAACAAAAGAAAAAGTATAATCTAGATTATATAAAAATGTGAGCCGAGGGCTGGGAAGGTGGCTCAGTGGTAGAGCACTTGCCTTGCATGCATGAGACCCTGGGTTCGATTCCTCAGCACCACATAAGAAAAAAGAAAAAAGCCGGAAGTGGCGCTGTGGCTCAAGTGGTAGAGCACTAGCCTTGAGCTGAAGAGCTGAGGGACAGCGCCTAGGCCCCACAACCGCACCAAAAAAAAAAAAAAAGTGAGCAGAGTGCTGTGGCTCACGCCTATAATCCTAGCTTTTCGGGAGGCTGAGATCTGAGGATCACAGTTAATAGCCAGCCAGAGCAGGAAAGTCCTTGAGACTCTTATCTCCAATAAACCACCAGAAAACTGGAAGTGGTGCTGTGGCTCCAGTGGCAGAGCACTAGCCTGCCCCATAACCAACAAAAATAAATAAAATTGAAACTTGTATGCTTCAAAGGAGACCATCAAAAAAGTGAAAAATCAATCTTTTTTTGAGGGGGGGGGGGGGGTCCAGTCGTGGGGCCTGAACTCTGGGCCTGGGCGCTGTCTCTCAGCTCTTCAGCTCAAGGCTAGCGCTCTACCACTTGAGCCACAGCGCCACTTCTAGCTGTTCTTTTTTCTGCTTATGTGGTGCTGAGGAATTGAACCCAGGGCCTCGTGCATGCAAGGCAAGCGCTCTACCTACCAATGAGCCACCTTCCCAGCCCTGAAAAATCAATCTTGTATAAAAAAAAATCCAAGAGTGGGCCAGGATGGAGAAAAGAGGAAGAGATGATGGAAGGGGTGACACCAATCAAGATGCACTGCAGTCCTACGCTGACTTCTAGAACTGAAACCCCTGTGCACAACTACTAATTTTTTTTAAATCAATTTTTTCTTTAGAATTTAGTAATGAATCCAATTTGAAAGTGAGCAAAAAAATATAAAATGAACTATATTAGCTTGGCTCTGGGGGCTCCTTCCTGTAATGCTAGCTACTCAGGAAGCTTAGCTTTGAGGATTACAGTTCAATACCAGCAGAAGTCTGTGGGACTCTTATCTCCAATAAACTACTCAGAAAAAGCCAGTAGTAGTACATTGGCCCTGTGGCTCAATTGGTAGAGCTATAGCCTTGAGCTGAAGAGCACAGGGACAGTACCCAGGCCCACAGTTCAAATCCCACGACCAACACCCCCCCACCCCCACAAAAAAAAGAAGCAGCTTAGGGTCAGTGCCCAGGCCCTGAGTTCAAACCCTCAGGACTAGTCAAAAAAAAAAAAAAAAAAAAAAAAAAAAACCAAAACCATATATACAAAACTGGAAGAAAGTGAAGGAAGAAAGAAATTACCTGACTTATGTAACTGTAACCCCTCTCTTTTATATAATAATATAAAAAAGAAAAGGAAGAAATATACAAAAACAGAGCATTATGTATAAAAGTAAAAAATGTGCAATTAACTAATAGGCCTTCAAGTAATGAATGAATAAAATGTGGTATGTCTACACAATGGAATACTACTTGGCAAGAACAAGTAATGATACGCTGATGTTACAACATAAAGAAGGCAGGGAAACATTTCTCGTTAAGCGGAAGAAGCCAGATACAAAAGGCCACAAATTGTCTGGTTCCACTTATATGAAATACTAGGACAGGGAGACCCACAAATAGAAAGTTGTGCTTCTGGGGGAAAAGCTCAGTGGTACGGCACTTGCCTAGCATATGTAAAGCCCTGGGTTCGATTCCCAGCACCTCAGTAAAACAAAACACAAAAAAACCAGATTAGAAGCTGGGTGCTGGTAGCTCAAGTCTATAATCCTAGCTAATCAAGAGGCTAAGATACTGGTTTGGAGCCAGCCTAGGCAGGAAAGTCTGTAAGACTCTCATCTTTAATTAATCAAAATGCTGGAAGTAGAGAAATGGCTCAAGTGGTAGAGCCCTGGCCTCAAGTATAAAAGCTCAGCCAACAGTGCCCAGGCAAAAAAAAAAAAAAAAATAGAGTGGGGTAGAGTTTCAGGAAGAATTGTTTTCTTCCCAGTCTCTTCATGAAGCAGGATGGAACTCGGTGGTCTCTCTGAGGCTACCAAGTGCAGGTCAGGCTATGAAGAGTAGGAGTTTCACTCTGAAGTTCTGGCTACCTGAGTGAGGCCGCTTCTCTTGGTCAGCTTCACCCTGGTCTGGTCCAGGCAGGGCACGTCCCCATAACGGTTCTTCTCTAGGTTCACTGGAGACCTAAAGGCAATGAGGGATTGAAGTGAGAATAGAGAACGTGGAAGGACAGAATGTACGGGTAGTAGACTAGGAATACAAAACTGGGTGTCCCAAGTGCAGGGAGGGGCCTTGGGCATTTTTCAGTCTAATCTACACGAATCCACAGCATTTCCCCTTTTCCCCTCTGCTTGTCTGTGGGGATTGAATCCAGGGCCACACAGACTCTAAGCACGTGCCCTCCCACCCAGCTAGTCTCTCAACCCTGTTGAACATTTTTCATCGATACCTATTACTTATAGAAATGAAGGCTCCAAAAGAATTAAGACAGAAGTAATACCATTAAGAAGTAAGGGGCTGCCGTAAAAAGTACCTATAAACGCCAGGTGCCAGTGGCTCCTACCTGTAATCCTACCTACTCAGGAGGGTGAGATCTGAGCATCATTGCTTGAAGCCAGCTAGGGGCACACAAATCCTTGAGACTCAAATTTCCAATTAACCAGCAAAAAGCTGGAAATGGAACTATTGCTCAAGTGGTAAAGTGCTAACTTTAAGCCCAAAAGCTAAAGAACAGCGCCCAGGCCCAGAGTTCAAGCCCCTAGTACCAGCACAAAAGTAATACAACAACAACAGCAACAGCAACAACAACCCTACAAATGCATGAAGCCCTGGGTTCAATTCCTCAGTACCACACTGAGCTCAAGCCCCAGGACTGGCACGCGCGCGCACGTGCACGCATGCATGCACACCCAAAGTCTGACAGGGACAGAGCTGGCTTTGAGCTGCAATCCTCAGATCTCAGCCTCCTGAGTAGCTAGGATTATTGGCGTGAGCCACCAGCATCTGGCTAGACTCCACTTCTAATAATCAGCAAAAAGTAGAGTTGGAGGTATGACTCAAGTGATAGAGCACCATCCTAGGAAGCATGATGCCATGGATTCAAACATTAATACTGTGGGGAAAACATAAAAATAAAAACATTCTTAGACTTCCTTCTTCTCCCTGGAAGGCAAAGTGGGATATAGGCTTTTAAAAGAATAAATGAAAATCAGATGACGGAGTTAGAACCCCTGCCCATTCCTGATGTTCTATCCTACACTCACACCCAGGCATGAATCCCACCAGGCAAGAAACTGGAAAACTGTACCTGGACAAAATGAGAAGCCATTAGTAAAAAGAGTTCTATCATTTGGAGTACTCTTTTTTTTTTTTTTTTGGGTCTGGTCGTGGGGCTTGAACTCTGGGCCTGGGCGCTGTCCCTCAGCCCTTCAGCTCAAGGCTAGAGCTCTACCACTTGAGCCACAGCACCACTTCCGGCTTTTTTCTTTTTCCTTATGTGGTGCTGAGGAATCAAACCCAGGGCCTCATGCATGCGAGGCAAGCGCTCTACCACTGAGCCACCTTCCCAGCCCCATTTGGAGTACTCTTAACCAGACAGCTGTTTGATCATTTTAATTTGAAGCTCATCTGTGCAAACACAACTTCTAAGCAGTTTTTTTTTTCTTTGTTTTTGTACCAGTCCTGGGGGCTTGAACTCAGGGTCTGGGCACTGTCCCTGAGCTTATTTTGATCAAGGCTCTATCATTGGAGCCAAAACACCACTTCTGGCTTTTTTTTTGGGGGGGGGGGGAGGGGGGCCGTTGTGGGCTTGAACTCTGTCCCTGAGCTCTTCAGCTCAAAGCCAGCACATTACCACTGGAGCCACAGCGCCACTTCCAGTTGTAATTGGAGATAAGAGTCTCATGGACTTTCCTGACCAGGCTCGCTCTGAACTGTGATCCTCAGATCTTAGCCTCCTGAGTAGCTAGGATTACAAGCATGAGCCACAGGTACCTGGCCCAAGCAGTTTTTAATGACCCCATTCCTCAGTGCAAATTAAGAGCCAAGGATCTCCAGATAAGTAAGGAAAGCCCTTAATGAGGGGTGCAAATTTAATACACATACAACAACAAGAAAAAGGAAAGCCAATGAAAGAAAATTATTCGAAAAACAAAACTCAGTATCTTCAAAGGAAATAGATAATACTATTATATGAGAGAAAGAATAAGATGTTTTGAAAGAGAAACAATCAAAGAAGAAAACCTCTTGGAAATTATAAAATATATTCAAGTTTTGGGGTGTACCTTAGTGGTAGTTTACTTACTTGCCTAGCATGCTAAGATTGAGGGGAGGAAGAGGAACACCCAGAATAGGAATGGCAAGAGAAAAGAGAAAATTAAAGCAAACTTCCCAGAATATGAAACAAAACGCAAGGCAATTAAAAGTATGAAAAAAATCATATAAGAGAATTATTCTAAAGCAGGGTGCCTATGGCTCATGCTTGTCATCCTAGCTACTCCGGAGGATGAGATCTGAGGATCACAGTTTGAAGCCAGCCTGGGCAAGAAAATCTAAGACTCTTATCTCCAAGTAACCACCCAAAACAAGCAGAAGTGGAGCTTTGGATCAAGTGGTAGAATCCGAGCCCTGAGTACAAAAGGTCAGGGACAGCAGCTTAGGTCCTGAGTTCAAGCTCTAGAGGACCTGCACCAGAAAAGAACAGATTAAAGATCTTAAACCTAGGACCTAAAATTTGCAACTACTACAGGGAAGAATAAAGGAAACACTAAAACAGTGACGTAGACAGAAACTTCCTGAACAGACTCCACCAGCACAGCAAATTAGAGCAAGGGTTAACGAATGTGATTGCAGGGAACTAAAAATAAAACACTTTCACACAACAAAGGAAATAGTCACTAGACAGAAAAGACAGGCTACAGAATGTGAGAAGATCTGAAACTCTGAAACTACTACAGGAAAGAACAGGAAAAACACCAGAACTTTTTGGCATAGGCAGTAACTTTCAGACTCGCACTGTAACAGCTCAGCAATAGGAGTACATGGGATTACATGAAGCTGAGAAATTCCGCATAGCAAAGGAAAATAGCCACTAGGCTGAAAAGATAGCCTAGAGAATGGAAGAAAATCTTTGCCATCTATTAGCTGACAAAGAATAGCCAGACACTACTTGTGGGCAGAGAGAGGATGGGGAAAACTGGGGGGAAAGCAAAGAAAGGGATGTCATTGTCCAAAAGAGAAATGTATTCATTACCTAAATGGTGAAATGGTAACTGTACCATAACGATAAAAATAAAATTATATTCAATAAACAAAACTAAACAAGCCAGGCACCAGTGGCTCATACCTGTAATCCTAGATACTCAGGAGGCTGAGATCTGAGGATCATGGTTCAAAGCCAGCCCAGGCAAAAAAGTCTGTGAGACTCTTATCTCCACTTAATTATACAAAAAGCTGGAAGTGGAGCTGTGGCTCAAGTAGTAGAGAGAGCCCTAGCTTTGATCAAAAAGGAAACTCAGGGACAGTGCCCAAGCCTTGAGTTCAAGCCCCAGGACAAGCACAAAAAAAAGAAAAAAGAAAAAAAGGAACAAAGACGCACCCCAAACAAAAACACATGACAACAGGTGTGATGTACCAATGCCTGCCTAAGAAAACACTTTGAAAGAAATAGAGCAACATGGAAAGAGAACTGATTTATGCTTATTGCCAACAAATAGTTACCAAGTCGTTATGAGCCAGATATAAACTAGCAGAGCATTTGCAAGTAGGACTTAGAAGGAAAAATCCAAAAAGGTAAGAGACAAACTCATTTACAATCCTGCCCCTGGATGCTTCCCGCCTCTCAAGTTATTGCATTTTTACTACATTGTGAGCTTGACCCTTAAAAAAAGAATCTTGTAAGAAAATATCCGGAGGTATTTCCATTATTACGGAGACCCGCCCGTTAGTACAAGGAACTGCAATGTCCAGGATAGCGCATGCACAGCGGCCGTCCGGGTGGTCAGGCCTGCAACTGGTTAGCACAGAAGAGGCAGTAGGTCCAGAGCTGCAGCTGGGCCTGCCACGTGTGGTGCCCCCACTTACATGGAGCAGTGGAACGTGCCCACCGGGTGCTCCCGCCGGATGTCCTCATACTCCTCATATATGCCACGCTTCTGCCGCGCATTGACATAGTGCACCAGCTCGTGGATGGTCATGGCATGGGGGCCGGGCACGTGCACCGAGTCCAGGTCGCAGGCAGGAGGTAGGGAGAACAGGATGATCTCATCCAGTGGGTCGGGGTGGCCATTCACCTGGGGTAGGAACTGGAAATTCCAATTGGCCAGGTCAATTTTGACGTACCCACCCAGGTTTTCTGGAAGGCACTCCCTGGGCAGGTGCTGGGTCACTTCAGATGTCTTTAGTATCTGAATCTGGAAGGCAGAAAGAAGAGAGATATTGGAGATGTTGAGGGTTAACACGGTGATGACAAACAGCTCACACGCTACCACTCAGCTTAGATTTTTAGATTTGCTGGAAATTCTGGTAGACTTGTGAAACCAGTAGACTGTACTTCATCTACCTAGGAATGAGCTCCTAGAATTTCTCCGACAAAAGTTTGAATTCAGCTAGGCACTGGTGGCTCACACCTGTAATCCCAGCTACTCAGGAGGCTGAGATATGAGGATCACAGTTCAAAGCCAGTCCAGGCAGGAAAAGTACCTGAGACTCTTTTCAATTTTCTGGTGAGAAAATCAGAAGTAGAGCTGTGATTCAACTGGTAGACCACTAGCCTTGAGCAAAAGAGCTCAAGGACAGCACCCAGGCCCTAAGTTCAAGTGCCACCACCCAAAAAAAAAAAGAAGTTTAAATGCCCAAAATATCTTACAAATTCACTCCTTGGAATTCAGGGGCCTGGAACATACCTTCTGAAAGCAAGGTACAGTGCACAAAGGCTTTGTACTGTGTAAGTACCTCAGTACTATCCCATGTTAGTACTCTTCACTACAAAGAGCACAACAGGTAGTGGTTATTTTGGTCAACCCCACACAAGCCTGTTAGCTTGTATTTCGCTCATGGCTTGGTATAGGCATTCCCAAAGGTGAATTCTATGAAAGCAAGATGAAGCCATTTACCTAGAGGCAGGTAGCACAGGAACAATGTCAGGCAAGTCATCATAATATGTAATTATACTCTTAAGACACAAGCCTCAAGCTAGTCTGGTTGGCTCTTCTTACAATCTGTGTGGACTAGGAACGGTGATCTCCTTAAAAACTTGTATCCCCCTTTCTAGTGCCTCTTCTTCTTCTTTTTTTCGATCGGTTGTGGGACCTGAACTCTGGGCCTAGGCACTGTCCTTTGGCTCTTCAGCTCAAGACTAGAGCTCTACCACTTGAGCCACAGTGCCACTTCTGGCTTTTTCTGCTTATGTGGTTCTGAGGAATCGAACACAGGGCCTCATGCATGCAAGGCAAGTGCTCTACCACTGAGCCACCTTCCCAGTCCCAGCTAGTGCCTCTTCTTGGAAGGCCCTCCTCTCCCCTGTGTCTCACCTGTCCTCTGAAGCCCTTTTTGAGTGCCTGAGGCAGAATTTCCCTCTATGCCCTTTGTGTTCTCTCAGGACCCTATGCTCCTGGAGGCACAGGGCTCACTGAGAGCTGAATTCCCAGAATCCACTGCTTTTGAGTTATGCATGAGTGTATATTTCCTCTAATTTAAATGCAAGAACATGCCTGGTGTAGTGCTGCACACCTATAACACACTGGAGGGGGGAGTTATTTTAAGAATCATCTCTCGGCTGGGCACTGGTGGCTCTTGCCTATAATCCTAGCTACTCAGGAGGCTGAGATCTAAGGATAACAATTCAAAGCCAGCCTGGGCAGGAAAAGTCCATGAGACTCTTATCTCCAATAAACTACCAGAATACTGGAAGAGGCGCTGTAATAGAGCACTAGCCTTGAGCTGAAGAGCTGAGGGATAGCACCTAAGCCCAGAGTTTAAGCCCTATGACCAAGCCAAAAAAAAAAAAAAAAAAAAGAACCATCTCTCAGGCTGGGATGTAGCTCAGTGGCAAAGCACTTGTGCAGCAAGTGCCATATCCTGGGTTCGATCCCCACTACTAAAAAAGAAGGCAAAAACAAAACAAAAAGTTAAAAAAGAATCATCTGTCCCACTCTGTCTCACTAGGCAATTAAGAAGATTTCACAGTACAAATATCTTTACATTAGCTTGTCTGATCCATGGCCTCAGTTACAAGTATCCTCGTTATTCATCTTATTTCCTAATTCACAATTTAAATTGCTGTACCAAAACTTTAACTTGGTCAACTACATTGTTTTGGGTTTTTTTGGTCATGAGGCTTGAACACAGGGCCTGGGCGCTGTCCCTGAGCTCTTCTGCTCAAGAGTATCACTCTACCACTTTCAGCTACAGCTCCACTTCTGGTCTTCTGTTGCTCATTGGAGATAAGAGTCTCACACTGAGCTGGCTTCAAACCTTGGTCCTCAGACCTCAGCCTCCTGAGTAGTTAGAATTACAGGCATGAGCTACCAGTGCCCAACTAAAAAAAAATTTTGTTTAAGGTAGAAAACTAATTTGTGGGTTTTCACTAACAGATAGATGGGAATGTGTTTATCTACCTCCAAGTAAGTGAAGGTAAGCCTGCCTTACCCTCTCCCGGACTTTGTCCTTCAGGAGCAGGCTGATGATGGAGTAGGGAACTCGGAACCATATAGGAGCTCCCACAATCAGTACCTTCTTCAAGCGAGCTGGGAATGCCCCCTATGGAGAAAACACAGCAGGTTTTAAGGACACACCTACAGTTTCAAGTATAGCTTTTCTTCACTCCTTCTCATTCTGACCCAGCAGGGAACTCCATAGCCTAATTTACCTTCTATCTAATTAGCAAGAGGAAAAATGGACGAAAGAAGTAAAGAACTGTGAAAGTGATTTACCTTTGCAAGGAATGCTAGCAAGTCCGGTGCCAGTGGCTCACATCTGTAATCCTAACTTCTCAGGAGGCTGAGAGCTAAGAATCACGGTTAGAAGCCGGCCCAGGCATAAAAGTCTGTGGATTTCCTATCTCCAATTAACTACAAAAAAGCTTTGAGCAAAAAAAAGATCAGGGACAGTGCCCAGCCCTGAGTTCAAGACCCAGGATGAGAAAAAAAAAAAAAAAGAACTCAAGATTCCATCTCAAAGATAGCCACCAAAAAGACACACTGTGGGCATGGCTCAAGTGGTAAGAGTGCCAGCTGACAAAGCAAGCCAAGGAAGTATGAGGCACCGATTTCAAACCTCCATACCACCAAAATAATAAAATAACCATAGCATATAGAACTAGAGGTATGGATCAAGCAGCAAAAGCAGCAGCTGGTAAGCATGAAGCCTTAAGTTCAAAATATTCTAGCATAAGTCAATTTATAAAATAAGAACATTCAAAGCAGCAGAATTTAGGGAATAACTGAAATAGCCATTGGTTTTTCTTTTGTGCCAGTCTTGAGGCTTGAACTCAGCACCTGGGAGGTCTGTCACTTTGAGCCGCAGCTCCACTTCTGGCTTTCTGGTGGCTCAATGGAGATAAGAGTCTCATAAACTTTCTTGTCCAAGCTGGCTTTGAACTGCGATCCTCAGATCTCAGCCTCCTGAGTAGCTAGGATTACAGGCACGAGCTGCCAGCGCCAGGCTAGAGGGAGCTATTAACAGAAGAGTAAATACGAGTAAACTTTTCATCAATGGAGAAGGATTGAATGGTTCTATCCATCAACAAGAAGGAATGAATCACAGCAATATACCACAATATGAATTTTAGTAATGATGATGAGTGAAAAAAACAAGTTCTAAGCCAGGCACTGGTAACTCACTCCTGTAATCCTAGCTAATCAGGAGGCTGAGATCTGAGGATCACGGTTCAAAGCTAGCCTGTGCAGGAAAGTCCATGAGACTCTTTTCTCCAATAAACCACCAGAAAATCAGAAGTGGTGCTGAAGCTCAAGTGGTAGAGCGCTCCCCTTGAGCTGAAGAGCTGAGGGACAGCACCCAGGACCAGAGTTCAAGCCCCATGACGGACAAAAAAAAAAAAAAGAACAAGTTCTAGGAAACAACATACAACGTAAGCTCCTGTTTCTATAATTTCTACTGTAGAGTCACAAGAACAAATAAAAGCTATTTCAATAATATTTGCCAGGTGAGATCCTAGAACGAATGCTCCTATAGCAATGTTTTCCAAGCTGCAGGGGGTAATGCAATGAGTACAGAAATAAATTTACAGTTTCACATTTTAGAAATACAAAATAGAAATCCAGGTGCCAGTGGCTCATGCCTATAATCCTAGTTACTCAGGAGGCTGAGATCTGAGGCCAATCTGGGCAGACAAATCGTTGGGAGATTTTTATCTCCAAGTAGCCAGCAAAAGGATAGAAATAGAGTGGTGGCTCAAGTGGTAGAACACCTTGAGCAAAAAACGCCAAGCAAGGGCACAAAGGTCCTGAGTGCGAGTGCCGTACTGGCACAGACACAGGACAGAATAGGATGGGATGGGACCGGATAGAAATCATCTAAGTAATTACACACAGCAAGGGTGGAGCTGCTTCTGTGAAATGTTTTTGCTCTGTAAATACATATACACAGGTCTATCCACCCTTGTTATAAATTTTGAAATATGAACAACTCAGACAATCTCATCCATTTTCCCCCCAAATTCATTGGGATGCAAAATATGACCAGAAACAGCATAGTCTATTTTATAGCTTTTATTCTTCTTGAGTGCTGGGATAACAGACAGGCACTATCAAGCCTGGATAACCAGGTATCTTTTAAAGTTGAAAAAGTAAGAAACACCTCCAGATTTTACATGTGGGAGTGGCTAACATACACGGGAAGATTGTTATGTCATATACATTTATATGCATATAATACTACTTATTTGTATAGATTAAGTTTATATGCATTCCTTTGTACTAAGTTGGCATGTAAAACATATTTCAAGGTGGCTCACACTTGTAATCCTAGCTACTCAGGAGACTGAGATCTGAGGATTTTGAGTCAGAGCCAGCCTGGGGAGGAAAGTCCATAAGACTCTTATCTCCAATTAACCACCATAAAACCAGAAGTGGGCTGTTGCTTAAGTGGTAGAGCACTAGCCTTGAGCTGAAGAGCTCAGGGAGAGGGCCCAGGCCCAGCATTCAAGCCCCAGGACTGGTTAAAAAAAAACAAAACAAAAGGACTGGGATGTAGCTCAGCGGCAAAGCGCTTGCCTAGCAAGTGCAACGTCCTGGGTTCGATCCCCAGTACCAAAACAGACAAAAACAACAACAACAACAAAAAACATATTTCAGGTTATCCTGAGACAAAAAAAAAAAAGTCTGAGAAGCCACTGGTGAAGTATCACGGTTCCCAGATGCTATACTTATGCCTTCATTAATTATTCTTCTACAAGACTCCAGGAAAGAAACATTCCATTTTTATGACTAGAATTTGCTTATGCTTTTTTGACTTTCAGTTCTTCTCACTTCATTCTCAACACCGTATCTTGTTCTTATGAAGCAGTTATTAGTCATCATTTATAGGTGCCTTTCAATTAAACATAATGTCCAAACTTACATCATTCCCAGATCTCTTCCCCCAGAATAGAAAGAAAAGCCCTCCCACAGCCTTACCTTCAGCAGATTTAGGACCTTCTTGCCAAGTTCCAGCTCAAAGTTGGCATAATTAGAACCACACATGTCATAGATAAACACCAGTCCATTCCTTTGAGTTTCAAAGCTGTAAACCAAATCATTCAACAAAAACATTTGTTCAGTGCAAATGTCTTTATTCAACAAAAGCTAGGTATTAACTGGCTTTTGATATGCATACCAAAAAGATCATTACCAACATTGTGTGATTAGACTACTCATATATAGGTGCATTTTTTTCACATGTATTTAGGGGTGTGTGTGTGTGTGTGTGTGTGTGTGTGTGTGTGTGTGTGTGTGTGTGTGTGTGTGTGTGTGTGTGTGTGTGTGTGTGTGTGTGTGTGTGTGTGTGTGTGTGTGTGTGTGTGTGTGTGTGTGTGTGTGTGTGTGTGTGTGTGTGTGTGTGTGTGTGTGTGTGTGTGTGTGTGTGTGTGTGTGTGTGTGTCTGTGCTTTTTTGCTCAAGAATAGCATTCTACCACTTTAGAAACAGTTCCATTTCTGAGTTTTTGGTGATTAAGAGATCAGTCTTAATGGACTTTCTTGCCCAGACTGGCTTTGAATGGTGATTTTCAGATTAGGATTACAGGCGTGAACCACTGGCGCCTGGCTAAGTGAGGCTCATTTTCTGCTTTACCTTCTTTCATCCATTTACCCCTTTAAAAAAATCCAAGAAAGAAGCCCACACCCAGAAGGTAACATTTTTTTTTTTTAAATCTCTAATTTTAAGGCATATCCAAGGTTTTCCATCAGATGTTGTTTCTAAGAATCCCACAATGTCTTACATTAGTATTAAACAATAATTAGTACTTTTTCACGATCCCAGAGACTATGGTTTTCTGACATCAAAGGTATTGTCAAACATGTGGCACAATTAGTGAGCAGACCAGCCAGTCTAGAGAATTTCCGTTTCTCCATGTACTCATCTAAGGCCAGTTTTTAAAATTACAGGTTTTCTTCTCAAAGGCCCTGATTTGTGCTAACAAGCTGAAATGGAAGTCAGTGACAGGAAAGAGAATGTAATAAAAAGCAGGTTGTATATTCTTCCCAAATCAAACTGCTATTCTGTGAAAACACATAGGGTAAACACAAATTTTACAGAGTCTTGCTTTTCTTGGTATAGAATATGAGGTGTACAAATATGGCAGACTGCCTCCCTGCCAAGCTTGATTTCTACATTGTATGTTACAAGGGCGACCAAGAAGTTTCAAACACAAGTGGGAACCCAATGGTTCCTGCCTGTAATCCCAGCTACTCGGGAGGCTGAGATGGGAGGGTCACAGGTCAAAGCCAGCCCAGGCAAGAAAGTCCATCAGACTTTTTTCTAATTAGCAGCAAAAAGCCTGAAGTGGAGCTGTGGCTCAAGTGATAGGGGACTATCCTTGAGCAAAAGACGCTCAAGGACAGTCCAGCCCTTGAGTTCAAGCTCCAGGTCAGTCACCAAAAAAAAGCCATAGTCCCTTTCATTTGTTTGAAAAGAACCTGGAGGAGGGAGGGATATGTGAGGGCCAATCAATGAAGCAAGACTGCAGAAAACAGATGACAGACAGGTGAGTATTTATGACAGCATTCTCTTCCCATCACAAATACTGGGAAATATTCACTTATATAATGTTAAAAAGGTTCCCTGCCCTCAAGGAAGTCACATATTAGAGTTACATATAAAAACAAAAACAATAACAGCAACAAAAAAACTCTAAGCAAGGTCCGGGTGGCTCATGCCTGTAATCACAGCTACCCAGGAAGCTGAAATCTGGAGGATCATGGTTTGCAACAAGCCTGGGCAGAAAACTCTGAGATTCCATCTTTAATTAACCAGCAAAAAGCCAGGATGGAGGTATGGCTCAAGCAGCAGAGTGCCAGCAGAGAGCAAAAAAGCCAAGCAAAAGGCCCTAGTTTAAGTCTTAGTATTGGTGCGTGCATAGAAGCGCATGTGCACATCCACATATACATATATACACGCACGCAGAAATCTATTATTAGTATGTTAAAGTAAATGGCACCCATGTGCCATGTACTATTTTTGGAAGAGGCAGTGCTGAAGGATGAAACTCAGGGCCCTGGTAAATGCTGTACCACTAAGCCAATATGCACAGCCAAGGCTATGAACAATTAAGTCCATAATGCAGCATTGGTAGTAACTGTCATGAAGGTCAGAGTAAGAATTTCATTCATGGCAGGTTGAAGTGTGAGAGGCAGTGATAACACAAAGGCAAGGCTTAGTGAAGGAAGGGAGAGGAAAGACCATTCTGGTTTTCCAGTCATGGGAGAAAGTATTTTGCTTGAAGGGCTCACATCTGGTTAGCACACATGTGTCCACTGGATGATGAGAAATCACTGAGGTTTTTAAGTAAGGGATGAATATTATAAAAACAAAGTTGCAATTCTAATTATGTATTATGCTGTTTGGCCCTAGTGTGGGATAACAAACTCACGCTGGCAAAGAGCAAGATTTGGCTACTGTCCCACAGCTGACCACGGCCAAACAGTTGGCCAGGCCTACATGACAGCTCACTCAAGCTGGAATACTAAAGGACCCTCTCATGTGTCTTCCTGAGCTAGTGGGCAATTCACACATTCTCACATTTTGACAAGTATGCTAAAGACTTGCCACAGGAAAGGGGAGCTGAGAAACCCCACACCTCTACTAAGAACCACTGACACTGCTGCCCCTCACTCCTGAACAACTTCATCGCTTCAGAATTATATTGTATGTGGGATGTGGATTTCTCTCTTGCAGCATAAGCTAAGTACTGGGAAAGCAATGGGAACAAGGCAACACACGCGAACTGGACAGGGAGTCCTAGCTCAGACAATCCTTTGGCTGCTTCCAGCTTCTAAGTGCACAGCCTGCCTGAAGTTGTACACCATGCTCTCTTGCTGCCTCAGTTCTCTATAGCACTTGCTGGTGTGTTGGCTGGTTGGCTGGATGAACCCAGGATCGCTCAGCAAGTCTTCTACTGGAGCCACGCTACCAGCCTTTTTATTTCTGACTAGGTCTCACTCGCTTCACCTGAGTGTACAGGACTGCACCACCACACCTAGCTCCTTCTTATCCACAGGACCAGGCAAAGACATCAAGAGCATAAAGAGATAAATGGCAACCCAAGGGAAAAAAGATGTAGAGCAGGAAATCAGCCTAACAGAGTAGAAACAGCTCAGGCCAAGAGCAAAGCAAACAAGACCTGAGACCGGGCTGAGCCCCCCACAGGAGAACAATTCAACAAAAGCCCCGCTGTGGCAGACTGCAGCCTTAGAATGTGCATGGCCCCGTGTTCAAACCACACCATGGGGGGAAAAAGTGCAGGAAACGTCTTTGCTCTTTACTTTCTCTGTTTATGTAATCTCATTCTCCTGAGGGGAGAAAGAGACCTGGCATAAGCTTGTTCTTATTCCTATGTGTCTGTTTTTACAATCAAAGCTATTTTGCCTAACTTCATACTTTTTTTGTTTTGTTTTGTTTTTGTCAGTCATGGGGCTTGAACTCTGGGCCTGAACGCTGTCCCTCAGCTCTTCAGCTCAAGGCTAGTACTCTGCCACTTGAGCTACAGCACCACTTCCGGTTTTCTGGTGGTTTATTAGAGATTATAGAGTTTCACAGACTTTCCTGCCCCAGCTGGTTTTGTACTGCGATCCTCAGATCTCAGCCTCCTGAGTAGCTAGGATTACAGGCGTGAGCCACCAGCGCCCGGACTAACTTCATATTTTTGAGCTCTTCCCCCTGAATAGCAATATTCAAAAATCCTGAGGCAAGCGTAATTCCTATTTCACAAAGAAACCAAGGCTTGTGGAGGGTTTTTCTTGTTTTTAATTTTTCTTGGGTGTATTTGTGTGCCTGTCTGTCTGTCTGAGACAGGATGTCACTGCGTAGCCCAAACTGGTCTTTCACTCATGATCCTCCGGCCTCATCCACTAGGGAACTACAGTTAGTCACATGCCCCTAGGTTTGTGATAAAAGCAAAAAGAATCTGGGCAAGTAATTTTAATCCCCTCTAACTTCCAATAAGTGAATCAATTGCTAAGAAGTGGCTCTTCCATATCCTGATTTCTGGAAATAGATCCATAGAACACATCTCGACAGTCACCCGCAAACAGGTTACACCCTTCAAAACATGGGCTGTTTAGTATTCACTGTGCTGCCCAGGGTACAGCCCAGAGCCAGAGGGGGAATGAACCTGCTACACTGAATCAAATCAGAAACCGTCCCAGCTCTGTCCGGGCTTACCTATCCACCGCTCGGTCTAGCAAGTAGAACAGAGCCTGAAGAACCACGTGCGGGACTGACTTGTGGGGATGATGCAGTCTGGCAGTGAAGAGAGCAATGGAAGCTCCAGTTGGGTCCCGAACATTCTAGAGCAAATAAAGAGAAGAAACATTTGGAAATAAAATAGAATGTCCTAACAACCACGAAGTCTCACACCCTGGATCCAGAGTTGGCACAGGAAGAGAAGAGATGATGGCAGTATGTCCCTGACTGGAATCCATTGCTTCAGAAAGGAAAAATACTATCCTCCCACGTGCCCGGCTCTCGCAGCACCTCCTGCACTACATCTACATTGTTGTTGTAAGGAAAAATGGAAAATCCCCTTTTTGTTTTTTTTTGGTCTTCTAGTGCAAGTGATCAAAGGATGGTTTTAAACTGGCTTCGTAGCTCATATCCCAAGCAGGAAGGTAGAAGAAACCAGCAGCAGGATCGCCAGCTGCTTTATTATTTTTTTTTAACCCATTTCTGTTTCTTATACACGTTATACACACAGCCTGACCATAATGGGTGTGTGTGAACATGCATGTGCACTGCTACTCAGGAGCTCATTATTTTGCTCGGCTTCTTTGCTCATAGCTCTACCACATAAGCCACGCTTCTGGACTGTGCCATGCTGCTGTAAATCCCTGGTCATATCCTTACCTGAGAGGCCAAGAAGTCTCTGGGAAGTGGAGAGGTCCCATTAAAGAAGGAAAGGGCTCAAAAAAAAGAGCACAAAAGCTTAGAGACAGTGGCCAGGCCCCAAGTTCAGGCCCCAGGATGGAAATGGGGGAGGAGGGAGACTGATATGCTGGGGATATGAAGGATTAAGAAGAAAGAAATAAAGGTGATGCACATGATCCAAGTACATTATATGTGTGTATGGAAACCACACTTTTTGAGGAGGAAAGGATGTGTTCTTACACATTAGAGACCCACTGCAGGCCTTTTACCAGACTGGAGCAATGAGAAACTTTTCTAAGTCTCCTGTAAATTAACTATCCATAATTCTTGTGTGTTTTTTTTTTTTTTTGGTTGGTCATAGGGCTTGAACTCAGGAACTAGGCAAGATCCCTGAGCTCTTTTGCTCAAGGCTAGTGTTCTACCCCTTGAGCCACAGCTCCATTTCTGGTGGTTCACTGGAGATAATTTTCACGGGCTCACCTGCCACGGCTGGCTTCGAACTGTAGCCCTTAGATCTCAGCCTCCTGAGTGGCTACGGTGACAGGCCTGAGCCACCAAGCCACCAGTTTCAATCTTTTTAACTACTAGTAGAAATGTCAACAACTTGTACATATGAGTAATTCAATTGTTATTAGGTACCTCACATCTACTCCTGACTGTGGTTAAGATACCAAGGGAGGACTGGGAATGTGGCTTAGTGGGAGAGTGCTTACGTAGCATGCATGAAACCCTCGGTTCAATTCCTCAGTACCACATAAAACAGAAAAAGCTGGAAGTAGCACTGTGGCTCAGGTGGCAGAGTGCTAGCCTTGAGCAAAAGAAGCTCAGGGACGGTGCCCAAGCCCTGAGTTCAAGCCCCAGGACTGGAAAAAAAAAGGGGGGGGGGGAATCCAAAGAGAACAGATACAACAGGAAGCTGCAAAGCACTGCCAAGATGTCTTCACACTCACTAGGATGGTGAACTTGCCACTGAGGATCTCAGAACGGAGCGGCTCCTCATGAGGCTTTAGCTTCACGATGCCTTCCTTTCTTCTTGTTTCCTGCAAAAGAAGCGTATCAAGATGAATATAAAAATAACTACACCCCCAGGACAGTGTCACGGAACCACCACACCTCAGAGATAAGGAAGAGGAGACAGCAACTGAGTTGTGAATTACTTTGCAACCTCCCTTTCCCAACCAAATTCCTGTCCACAGCTATCTCATCAGCCCCTTACATATCGAATACTATCTGTAAGAATCCTAACCCTGAAAAACTACCCATGAGTAACATTAAGGCAGCAGATCCAATTTCTTCCCCCCCCCCCCGAATGAGTCCTGCTTGAACTCAGGACCCAGGGTGCTGTCCCTCAGCTTTTTCACTCAAGGCTGGTGCTGTACCACTTGAGCCATACCTCCATTTCAGAGTTTCACTGAAGATAAAAAGTCTCAAGAACTTTCTTACCTGGGCAAGCTTTGAAGTGCGACCCTCAGATCTCAGCTTCCTGAGTAGCTGGGATTACAGGTGGGAACCACCAGTGCCCCCCCGATCTTTCTGCTTTTCAAACCCTTCTAGGATGACCTCCATCCATTCTCATGGTTCCAATATTCTGTTTTAATTACGCTGAGTTCTCTTTTAAGCCACAATAATTTTCTCCTTTTTTTTGCCAGTCCTGGGGATTGAACTCAGGCCTGGGCACTGTCCCCGAACTTCGTTTGCTCAAAGCTGGCGCTCTCCCACTTGAGCCACAGTGCCACTCCCAGCCTTGCTCATCTCTGCTTTGACCTCTTTGCTCCCACTCCCACTCTGACTCAGCTAGGTTTCTCTCTGTCCACCTCCTGGCATCTGCCTGCCACACTCCTGTCGTTGCCTGATTCCTGCTCATGCTTCAGATCTCGGTTAGAACTGATTTCTTTTTCTTTGTTTCCTCATGGGACTTGAACTCTGGGCCTGGGCACTGTCCCTCAGCTCTTCAGCTACCACTTGAGCCACAGCGTCACTTCCGGCTTTTTTCTTTTTGCTTAAGTGGTGCTGAGGAATCGAACCCAGGGCCTCATGCATGCAAGGCAAGCCCTCTACCACTGAGCCACCTTCCCAGCCCCCACTTTCAGTTTTTGAGTAGTTGGTGGTAAGAGTCTCACGGGAACATTCCTGTTTAGGCTGGCTTCAAACCTTGATCTTCAGATCTCAGCCTCCTGAGCAGCTCAGATGACAGGCATGAGCCACTGACGCCTGGCTCACATAGCATTTTTATCAAGGATATTACCAACTAAGAAAGTAAGCATTAAGCTGGAGGTGTGGCACGTGCGTGTCTGTGTGTATATACAGAGAGAAAGAGAGACTAACAGTGAAGAGGAGGAGGAAGAGTAGAAGAAGAAGGTGGAGGGGAAGGAGAAAGAGGAGGAAAGAAAGAAAGAAGAATCAATGCAGAACCAAAGTTTGATCCCCCTTAAAAATATTAAAAAAATTATAACTAGCGTAAAATGCTGGTGTAGCTGTATTTGCAAAAGGTATTGTTAAGACCTGGATCTTAATATAATGGTTCTTTTTTCCAGCACTAAAGCTCCTCTTCTTAAATGACTCTCTAAACTCGGCATTCATCTGAAGAAAAGGTTTCTAAAATTCCCAGATATCCTGAAAACCTGTGGAGTAAATGGGACAGGTCACCAGGGGACAGGGCACAAGTAAAGACTCAGCCAACTGCAGGAAGGATGTACTACTATCCTGACAACAGGATGCGGTCAGGTGTCATTACAGGTGGCATCTACCCTGTTCTATCATCAAAGTCTGGACACCGGTGGTTGATGCCTGTAATCCTAGCTACTCAGGAGGCTGAGATCTGAGGATAATGGTTCAAAGCCAGCCTGGTCAGGAAAGTCTGTGAGACTCTTAGGTTAACCACCAGAAAACTGGAGACAGAGCTGTGGCTCAAAGTGGTACAGTGCATGGGCTAGAAATGTGGCTTAGTGGTAGAGTGCTTGCCTAGCATGCATGAAGCCCTGGGTTTGATTTTTCTATATCATATAAATACAAAAAGTCAGAAGTAGCCCTGTGGCTCAAGTGGTAGAGTACTAGTCTTGAGTAAAAGAAGCTCAGTGACAGTACCCAGGCCCTGAGTTCAAGCCCCATGATTGAAAGGGGAAAAAAAAAAAACCAAACAACTTTAGGGACAGAAATGTCTTTGCAAGGGGCTGGGAAGGTGGCTCAGTGGTAGAGCGCTTGCCTTGCATGCCTGAGGCCCTGGGTTCGATTCCTCAGCACCACATAAGCAAAAAGAAAAAAAAAAAGCCGGAAGTGGCGCTGTGGCTCAAGTGGTAGAGCGCTAGCCCTGGGCTGAAGAGCTGAGGGACAGCGCCCAGGCCCAGAGTTCAGGCCCCACGACTGGACCAAAAAAAAAAAAAAAAAAAAAAAAAAAAAGAAATGTCTTTGCAAAAGTACCCCTGCTGGGGCTGAGAAGGTGGCTCAATGGTAGAGTGCTTGCCTTGCATGCCTGAGGCCCTGGGCTTGATTCCTCAGCACTAGGTAAGCAGAAAAAGCCAGAAGTGGCTCTGTGGCTCAAGTGTTAAGAGCGCTAGCTTTGAGCTAAAGAGCTGAGGGACAGCACCCAGGTCCAGAGTTCAGGCCCCACCATGGTCAAAGAAGGAAAAAAAAGTACCCCTGCTCACCATGACTCTACAGTCTCAAGCATTCGTGTTTCTCAGCCAGAGAAAGGTGTGTATATGAAGAACAGCAGAAAGAACATGAAAACGTAGAAAGCAGCCCCCCCCCACCCCGCCCCATGCACCTACTCTGTATGAATGGAACAACTCCACAGCCCGAAGCACATCAAACTTTCTGGCCATGAGGAACTTGACGGCGACATTCCATGACAGCGGAGACACGTTGTACTGGACTGTCCACTTGTTTATCTCCTCAAGAAACTGCTTGGTAGCCTGTTGACAAACAAAGAATTAATACACACACACACACACACACACACACACACACACACACACACACATAGGAAACAAACAAACAAAAAAAAGCTGGCAAAATTATCATTCTTTCCCCAAGCCAGAATGAATCTAAAGTTTAAAAAGTTTACTGCAGGTAACAAGACAAGAGAGCCGGGGGCTGGTGGCTCACACCTGTAATGCTAGCTACTCAGGAGGCTGAGACCTGAAGATCATGGTTCAAAGCCAGCCTGGGCAGGAAAGTCCATGAGACTCTTATTTCCAATAAACTACTTAGAAAACCAGATGTAGAGCTGTGGCTCAAGTGGTAGAGCACTTAGCCTTGAGCTGAAGAGCTCAGGGACAGTGCCCAGGGCCAAAGTTCAAGCCCCATGACTGACAAAAAGAAAAAAGACAGGAGAAAAAGAAACAGGTCTAAAGTCAAATAGTTTGAAACGATATACAAGGCAATACATGGCGATGCATGAGAAAATGACCAGGGGGAGACCAGGGCTCCTCGATGTGATGTTCGTTATTGGTCCCAAAGCAAAGCAAAACAAAACAAAAACCCATCAGAATCGTAGTGCGTTGTTTGAAGGGACGAACGCAAGGGCGCTGGAAAGGACTGTTGCGTAATGGTGCAGAACAGCCATCTCAGCTGCTGCTCTGGTCCCACAAGCGAACTGGACAGAGCAAAACAATCAGCAAATGGTTTGGACTTTGGAATTAGCAGCACTAGTTAATAGCAACAAACCTACCAGGAGGAACTGAATAAATCAAAAAGCCAGCTGTTCTTGTGCTCACTGACCCCACAGAATCTTGCTGGGCCTTATATGGCAGCCCCCTCCCAGGGAGTCACCAACAGTTCCCTGAATCCTCAGCCCCCACCTCAAGCTGGCAAAACGCCTGTTTCTAGAATTGTTGGAAGCCCTAGACCTCCCTATGATAACCAATTTCTGCTCTGGCCAAACTACCCTTCTATTTCTTTAGAGTGATGAGAGTTTTGTACAGTTTACTCTGCATTGCATGGCTCTCCTCTCTCTTCTGTCTAGAAACGTTCCCCAGTTATTAGTCCACAGTGTGATCAACCTACTGAGAATTCTGAATTTTAAACACACCCTCATTATCATTTGACCCACATTTAAGATGCATTTATTCATATTAAACACCTACTTATTAAGCCACTAACTGTGGATAAAAGAAAAAGTATGTGGGGCTTCAGTGGCTCATGCCTGTCGTCCTAGCTACTCAGGAGGCTGAGATCTGAGGACGGAGGTTGAAAGCCAGCCCAGACAGCAAAGTCCGTGAGATTCTTATCTGCAATGGACCACACAAAAAAGCCACAAATGTGCTGTGGCTTACAAGGGTAGTATGCTAGCCTTGAGCACAAAAGCTCAGGGATAGTGCTCAAGCCCTGAGTTCAAGCCCCAGAACCAGCTCAAAACAAACAAATAGTACAGTGACACTGGCTGCTTGCTTAGTCTGCAAGACCCTGGATTCTATCTTCAGCATGGGGGGGAAAAGGAGAGGAAGGAGACAAAACCAAACCAAATAAAACCACATTTGCTCCGAAAGATGCACAAGTGACTAGGCACAAGGAAAGTACACTCATTTTCCAGATGAAAATAAGGGTGGTGAGAGTAAAGGCAATACTGGACTTCAGAGCTTTGGCCGTAGGCCCTGCATGGAGAGTGCTGGCCACAGGCCCTGCCTGGCCAAGGCCGTCCATACCGCCACACATTATGTTTGAACAACTAACTGGAATCCTAGACTAGTTAGCAGAGGCTCCCAGCTGAGCACCTCCTTCATCCCTCATTTCTATAAAGTGACAATGGAACTTTGTACAGCAGCGAGAAGTGAGGTGTGAGAGGCTACATCTGAGTTCTAGAGCCTTCCGCCGGAGGCACTGGAGAAAGGAGACAAGCAGCAATGCTAATCAGGCACAGCCAGTGAAAAGAGCCAAGAAACAGAAAGAAAAGAGCCAGATCACACTGGCTGGGCATCAGCTGACACCAAACCAGGGGAAATGAGCCCGAGAAAAGGCAACTGGACAAACTTAAAAAATGCTCCCCCCCCCAAAAAAAAAAACACACAGTCTGAGTTGTTCTGCAAGATTAGTGGCCAGTATCAGAATGAGGAAGGACAGTAAGGAAAAGACGTGGGCATACAGCGAGCCTACAAACCCCAGTACATCAAGGGTGTCCCCAGGAAACGTGCAAATAGTATTTTTTTTTTGGGGGGGGGTCCGGTCGTGGGGCCTGAACTCTGGGCCTGGGCGCTGTCCCTCAGCTCTTCAGCTCAAGGCTAGCGCTCTACTACTTGAGCCACAGCACCACTTCTGGCTTTTTATGTAGTGCTGAGGAATCGAACCCAGGGCCTCATGCACGCAAGACAAGCATTCTACCATTGAGCCACCTTCCCAGCCCCCAAACTGTATTTTTTTAAAATAACCATCTTCTTTTAAATCCGTCCTATAGTGAGCTTCCTTGAAGCTATTGTAGAATAAAACACCAGAATAGAAACATACTTACCCCACTGTTTAGCGGAGTATATACAATATTTCCAATAAAAAGAAGGAAGAAATAAATTGATGCTCAGGGCGCAAGGAAGTGATCTGAGCTTCTCAGACATGAACTACACCAAGATGACTTGTCCTTGTTCATAAATAAATTACTAAGAAGAGGAGGAAGACACATGTATCACTATGGCCTGATGAGAGAAAGGCATGAAGTTCTTATTCCCTCCCTTCCAAGTACCTCTTGCTTTTTTTTTTTTTTTTTTTTTTTTTAAATAAACTCACTCCAAGGTTCTTAATGTCCTGTAGCTCCCAAGAGCTAGCCTCGAGCTGACCTCTGTCCCCCTGCTGGCCGGATGTTATTCTTGGCTTTCAGCATGGGAACAATTCCTCCTGCTGTAGCCTGGACCAGGCCTTGCCTGAAAAGTCCAGTGTACTGTAAACAGGGCTGTGCTATTTACACAGATCCCGCTTGCTCTGCTTGGCCTCCTGAGCCCCATGCCTCTGGTGAAAGAGATGAACCTCGGAAAGAAGAAATGAGGAGCGCCATGTCTTCCACTGGCCTCCTCCAGGACCCTTGCTCAGCGCTCGGTGTGCTCACACACAGATCGGGCCTTCACCACTGAGCACACACACTTTGGTCGGTAGCCTGGCTAGTTACCCGAAAAACAAGTCCCAGCACGTGTAGTGAGCAATACGCTCTTCAGGAAGGAGCATCGAAAAGCATCAAATGAGTACCCGTCCCATTTCCTGCTCCAAGAATGAACAGGTCAAAAAGATGAGTCACAGTTTAGAAAATATTTTCATTCAAGGCCAGTGGTTTGAATGGATCCAGGCCCAAGAGCAGGCGCAGTGGTTAATGCCTGGCAGCTAGGGAGGGCTGGGCCGAGGAGCCTCGGTCTCCCCTCTAGAAAAGACATGAAGTAATTAATGTAAAGGAAAAACAAACTTCACTTACAGCCACTCAACTAGATTATCAATAAACATGTGTTTCCCAATAGTCAAAGGCTTAGTATAATTACATATTTCCACAATTAGGTTTAAATAACTAAAACCAAGTTTCCTAACCGTGACTGAGAGTCTTAATGGTACTAAGAGAACCTCCTATAAAATAGCTGAGATTTGGAGAGAGTAAGCGAGGGGTGACATTGTTGAAAAGGAAATGTACTCATTACCTGAATCATTCATTAACTGGAACCCCTCTGTACATCACCTTTACAATTAAACTTTTAAAAATAAGATAGCTGAGAAGCTAGGTGACAGTGGCTCATGCCATGCTTATATTCAAACTACTCAGGAAGCTGTGATCTGAGGATAGCAGTTCAAAGCCAGCCTGGGCAAGAAAATGCTTGAGGCTCTTACCTCCAATTAAGTACCAAAAAAAAAAGTCGGAAGGGACTGGGATTTTGGCTCAGTGGTGGAGCACTTGCCTAGCATGCATGAGACCCTGGGTTCAATTCCTCAGTACCACATAGGCAAACAAAAGAAAGTCGAATAAAAAATAAAAAAATATTTTTTAAAAAAAAGCGAGAAGTGGAGCTGTGGCTCAAGTAGTAAAGTGTTAGCCTTGAACACAAAAGCTCAGGGACAATGCCTAGGTCTTGAGTTCACGCAGGTGCTTACACACACAGACACACACAGACAGACAGACAGACAGACAGACAGACAGACAGACAGACAGACACACACACACACACACACACACACACACACACACACACGCTCAACACCAGCCACTAGTGTTGAAATGATGGTATCACAGAGAATAACACCAAAAATTCCCAAGAGGATAACCACCTAAAAGGTTAAAAAACAAAACCAAAAACAGTGCTGGTATTCTTGTTTCATAGGCAGAATCGTAAACGAGGACAGCCTGTGAGAATGAAGAGGAAACTTGCTCCTGAAGTAACTAGAAAACTCCTGTCCCCCGAGGAAGCGGCCACCCTGCTCCATCCAGGAGCAAGTCTGGCACGGGTCTGGAAGTCAGGAGATCACTCCATTCCCCATCCTCCTCCATGCTATTCATGCTCTCATACTCTCTCATGCTTTGGGGTCTGAACTTAGTGTTTCAGGCAGGCACTCTACCATTTGAGTCACGACTCCAGCCCTTTTGTTTATTGCCAGTCCTGGAGCTTGAACTCAGGGCACTGTCCTTGAGCCTCTCTGTGCTCAAGGCTAGCACTCTACCACCTGAGCCACAGCACTACTTGTGACTTTTTCTGTGTATGTGGTACTGAGGAATCGAACCCAGGTCTCCATGCATGCTAGGCAAGCACTCTACCCTAAGCCACCTTCCCAGCCTCCAGCCCTTTTTGATCTGGTTGGAGTTGGGTTTTTATTTTGGTGGTACTGGGGTTTGAACTCAAGAGGCTCACACTTGCTAGGCTGTCCCTCTACCACTGGAACCACACCTCCAGTTCAGCTTTTTGCTGGTTACTATGGAGATGGAGTCTAGAGGACTTTCCTCTAGGGTAGTCGCAAACGGTAATCCTCTAGGTCTTAACTTGTGAAGTAGCCAGGATTACAGGTATAAGCCAGGGTCACATGGTATGGTTGTTTTGAAGGTAGGGGCAGGATTTCACTTTTTTGCACAGGCCAGAACAGAGAGCAGATCATGATCCTCCTGTTTACACTTCCCACTGGGATTTTTCGGTTGAGAAAGCATCTCATTTTTTTGTTCTATTTACATTTTTGGCCTGGATTGATCAGGAACCACTGGATCCTCCCCCATCTCAGCCTATCACCTTGCTAGGATTGCAGGGTAAGTCTCTAAATGAACGGCTGTTTTGGTTTGGTTTTGGGGTTTCAACTCAGGGCATTTGCACTTGCTCACAGGTGTCCCAAAACTTAAGCTACAACCCCCAGCTTATTCTCCTTCTGAGTTTATTCTAGTCATTTTACACTAAAATCTCTTCTAACAGAAGCAATTGTATGCCCTGTATTGTTTCCCTGTAGCCTATTATCATCAATTCAATCTCTCTAATTCACTTTATTCAAAGAAAAAAAGATCTCCCGATGTAGCCCAGGCTAGCCTTGAATTGGGCAACTCTGCCCTGGTGTCCCAGTGCTGGGACAAAAGCCTACATTTAAATTAGAAATCTCCAATATGCATTTATCTGTGAGAAAGAATTCTCTAACAGGGAAAATCCTCCTCCTTTGGGGCTCATGTGGCCATACAAAAGCAGTTGTAGCCAAGAAGTCTTTACACATCCATCCGCCTCCATGTTTAAATCCTTTTTTTCCCTACTGGAGCTCCGGGGATTAGCAGGGCCTCACGGAGCACAAGTTCTTTTTCACAGCACACAGTGACTAGGGAGCACTTGTCATTATAATAAAGGAAAACTATTTTATGCAGGACAAACATCAGTTAAAAAACGCAGCCAGTCTTGCTGCACTGAATATCTAAATGAGCAAAGTGATTCATTAAAAAACTCAGAAGTCTGGCTTTTAGCAAATTGGAGGTTCCTCCGTGTCTGAAGGAACATTTTATTTCCCCATTATTCTAGGACAGATACATTAGTAAACTGCCTTCTCCTTAGGTCTGTTTTTCTATCTTTCCTTCTTTGTAAATTATTGCTTGTTGTGTCTATTCATTTTTTGTCCATGTCAATCTGCTGAGAAACAGATTCTAAGCAAACACACACAGAAAGGAGGTTCACTGGATTTCTAATCTAGAATTATGAATTTCCCTTTAGCACTTTATTACTGTGCTAAATATAGAAAAACTGTCCTTGTAAATGAATATTAATTTTAAATTAACGATACTAAGTTAGTATTATTGCAAATGTTTTCCTTTTATTATGAAAACACTGCTTTCCTTAAAACATGATTTAAAATTGCCTTTCCAGTGGGGTGCACATGGCTCACACCTGTCATCCTAGCTACTCGAGAGGCTGAGATCTGAGGACTGAGGCTCAAAGCAGTAAAGTGCATGAGACTCCAATTAATCACCAAAAAGCTGGAAGTGGAGCTGTGATAGTGCCAATCTTGAGAGAAAAAATATGTAGGCCCTGACTTCAAGCCCCAGTAGTAACACCAAAAAAACAAAAAAAAAGGAGTGGAGAATTTTAAATTTTATCATGCTATGAAATAATGTAATAAAGGAAATTTGGGGGGAGGGAAATCATCTATAAACCTCATCATCCAAAAGAGCTACTTTGATGCTTTTTGGGTTTGGATGGTTTATACTAGCAACTGGAACAGAGCCATCAACACAGGCAAGTTTACATCATGAGCCCTCATCTTCTTAAATGATTTTTAAAAATTAAGGTAAGACTGGGTACAATGGCTCACATCTGTAATTTCAGCTACTGGGGAAGCAAAGATGGGCAGGACAGGCCAACCCAGACAGAAAGTTATCCAGACTCCATCTCGATATAACCAGCCAGCGGTGGTGATATAGACCTGTGGTCCCAGCCACCTGGGAGGTACAGGCAGGAGAATCACAGTCTGGAGCCAGTGAGGAGAGAAATGTGAGCAAAGATGAGCTGGAAGCGCAGCTCACGTGGAAGAACACTCACCCAGCAGGCTCAAAGACCTGGATTCAAACTCCAGTACTGCTAAAAGTAAATTTAAAAAAACAAAAGTTTGAGCCAAGCAGTGATGGTTTGGGCTGTAAAAAGAGTAAGCGTTAACAGATGCCAGGCCTGAAATTCCAGCCCCCTGTTGACTGAGGCTAGCATGTTTGAGGCCAACCTGGGCTACACAGAGACCTTGTCAATTAATTACTAGATCACATACTTCAACAGAAAATCCTGTTTCTAGATGTATGTTCTCACATAGCTTGAGGAGAAGGAAAGAAAACTGAAGTGTCTGAGTCCTGGTTCACACAGGTTTCCTCCCTGGCATGTATGCAGGGGCTGACAACATAATATTCCCCTCAAGCAAGAACATCAGAGAGCCTTCAGCACCAGGCAATCAGGGAAGCACTCACCAAGCATTTGCAAAGGATATGAGAAGCCACTACAAGAGGAGATAACTACTCTGAGCTATGGGGGCTGGGAATGTGGCTTAGAGGTAGAGTGCTTGCCTAGCATGCAGGAAGCCCTGGGTTTGAATCCTCAGTACCACATACACAGAAAAAGCCAGAAGTGGCACTGTGGCTCAAGTGGTAGAGTGCTAGCCTTGAACAAAGAAAGCCCAGACCCTGAATTCAAGCCCCAGGACCAGAAACACGGTGGCACCCCCACGCCTCCCCTCCCCCCTCGCCCCCCACATCCCGAGCCATTTATAATCCTATGTGGTCAGTTCTGGAACAAATCTGTTCAATGAACTGAATGAACAGTGATGGGTGTTAAACGCTCTTTTCGCTCTGGAGAAGTATCTTGAAGAACAGTAAGAATCTGCCAGGAAAAGAAGTGTTTGCCTAGCATCTGGAGCCCCTGCACTGGCCCTCTAGACAGACAGACAGACAGACAGACAGACAGACAGACAGACAGACACGCACGCACGCACGCACGCACGCACGCACGCACGCACGCGCGTGGCAGAACTGTCTATCAGGCTTTGCTACTCCTGGGACCCAAGGTGATTCAGGAGTCTGGAACATGTCCTCGGAACAGCTCCCAGAAAGTCTCTCTCTCCCCTCTCTTTCTCTCTGGTTAGTCATGGGGCTTGAACTCGGGGCCTTGGTGCTGTCCATGTGCTCTTCAGGTCAAGGCTAGTGCTCTACCACTTGAGCCACAGCTTCCAGTTTTCTGGTGGTCCATTGGAGATAAAAGTCTCCTGCCTTGAACCACAATCCTGGCTCTGAACCACAATCCTGGCTCTGAACCACAATCCTCAGATCTCAGCCTCCTAAGTAGCTAGGATTACAGGTGTGAGCCACCAGGGCCCAGCAGAAAGTATCTATCTTCTTACTCTTATTTTCGTGCGTCAAGGCACTTGAGGTAGAGAAAAGCAGGACTGGATCAAAAGGAGTGGGGTACGATATAAAAGGAAGGCATAAATGCCAGGCTTTTGTCCTGCTTTTAAAGTTTCCCTGGTGAGCCCAGAGATAGGATCTCAACTACTGTAGCCAGGCTGAACTCAAAACTGATGCTCCTGCAGCAGGCGTACTGCAATTACAGATTGACTGAGGTGCAGGTAAGCGTTAGCCAGGTGCTGGTGACTCACGGCTATAATGAAAAAGGTCAAATAATAGTGCCAGACCCCGAGTTCAAACCCCAATATTCTCTCTTTCTCATATACACACACCATCAACTACCAAAGATCAGTTACCAAATAAAGTTTTGTTAAATGTTCAGTAATTTATCTATCGTCTCCTACTCTAGGCTCCAGGTCTGGTCAGTTCATTTTTAGAAAAACACAAGCAAAAAGGGCAGTTGAACTATGTTTCGCTTTTTTGTGTTGTTTTTGGTCAGTCATGGGACTTGAACTCTGGGCCTGAGCGCTGTTCCTTAGCTCTTCAGCTCAAGGCTAGCGCTGTATCACTTGAGCTACAGTGCCACTTCCGGTTTTCTGGTGGTTTATTGGAGATAAGAGTTTCATGGACTTTCTTGCCAGGCTGGCTTTGAACCATGATCCTCAAATCTCAGCCTCCTGAGTAGCTAGGATTACAGGCGTGAGCCACCAGCGTTCAGCCACTTTTTTTTAAGTATTTACAACTGGGCTGGGTCACCAGTGACTCACTCCAATAATATCAGCAACTCAGAAGACTGAGGACAGATTCAAAGCCAGCCAGGGCTGGAAAGCCAGAGAGACGCTTTAACCAGCAAAGAACTAGAAGTAGAGGTGTGCCTCAAATGGTAGAGCAAGAGGCTTGGGTGAAAAAGCTAAGGGACAGCACTCAAGGCCCTGAGTTCTAGCCTCACCTCCTACTGGCACCAAAAATAAAACAAAAACTTACTAGGTAACGAAGCCTCTCAGAAGTCTACTGTATCAAACAACAGAAAATCTTTCACCCAGCTGAGAAGGTAGCTCAGTGGTAGAGTGCTTGCCTCGCATGAATGAAGCCCTGGGTTCTATTCCTCAGCACCACATACACAGAAAAAGCCAGAAAGTGGCACTGTGGCTCAAGTGGTAGAGTACCAGCCTTAAGCAAAAGCAGTTCAGGGACAGTGCCCAGGCCCGGAGTTCAAGCCCCAGTACTAGCAAAAATTAAAATTAAAAAAAAAAAATCATTCACCCATTAAGAGCAAATTCAAAACCCTACAAATCCCATGGGAAATGCCAAGGTAAAAATCACCAGGAAGGGGCTGGGAATGTGGCTTAGCAGTAGAGTGCTTGCCCCTAGCATACATGAAGCCCTGGGTTCAATTCCTCAGCACCACAAAAACAGATAAAGTCTGAAGTGCTGCTCAAGCGGGTAGTGTTAGCCTTGAGCAAATGAAGCTCAGGGACAGGGCCCAGGCCAGAAGTTCAAGCCTGGCCAAAAAAAAAAAAAAAAAAAAATCACCAGGAAGAAAGGTTACTATCAATGGTGCTGAAGAAACCAAATGGGGCTGGCTCTGAAATGCAGAACTCTGGCAAGCACAGTGTCAGAACCAAAGAAGAAGCAAAGCTAACCACTATTAAAGGATTAACATCACACTGGGAGCAGAACAACAGGAAATCGTGGCTGACCAAGTGTAGCTCCCCTTAAGATTTCAAAGCTTCAGGCAACACTGCAGGACCAAAGTTAACCGAGCCATTAACTCCCCAGTGTAAATGAGTTCCTGCTGGCAGAGGGGAAAGCGGAGGGTTTCTCAGCACTCTAGCAGCCAACTGTGGAGGCACCGGCCCGCGAAGAGCCTGACCCCTACCTACATCTGACTCACTGAAAATGTTCTATGCCTTTAAGAAACATTAATACTGTCTCCTTTGGATGATTGTTACCCTCCCATACATAAGGAAGTGTCAGCAAGTATTACAATGAAGAAGGCAATTCCATACCATGTATGGGCGTTGGAAGGTGGCTCAGTGGTTGAGTGCTTGCCTGGCATGCATGAGGCCCTGGGTTCGATTCCTCAGCACCACATAAGCAGAAAAAGCTACAAGTGGTGCTGTGGCTGAGCTGAAGAGTTGAGGGACAGCATCCACAACGGACCAAAAAAAAAAAGTCACATGGATTTTCTTGCCCAGGATGGCTTTGAACAGCAATCCTCAGATCTCAGCCTCCTGAGTAGCTAGAATGACAGGCATGAGCCACCAGTGACTAGCTAATCTGAGATTCTTATCTCCAACTAACCAGCAAAAAGACCGAGGTGAAGGCATGGCACACACAGTAGAGTCCCAACCCCAACAACAATAACAAAAAAATCCAGCCAGCACCAGAGGCCAGAGTTCAAGCCCTAATACAGGCATTGGAACAATCAACCAATCAGCTATTGAAGATGTACCCATTATATTCAACAGCCTTGGAAAGCTAAGGAAGAAATCAAGAGTTCTAGATGCCAAGGCTCTTTCTTATTTGGGCAGGGGGGGAGGGGGGAGCCTGGTCGTGGAGCCTGAACTCTGGGCTTGGGCGCTGTCCCTCAGCTCTTCAGCTCAAGGCTAGCGCTCTACCACTTGAGCCACAGCGCCACTTCCAGCTTTTTTCCTTTTGCTTATTTGGTGCTGAGGAATCAAACCCAGGGCCTCATGCATGCAAGGCAAGTGCTCTACCACTGAGCCACCTTCCCAGCCCCCGGCTTTTTTTTTTTTTTCCTGCTTATGTGGTACTGAGGAATCGAACCCAGGGCCTCATACATGCAAGGTAAGTGCTCTACCACTGAGCCACCTTCCCAGCCCAAGGCTCTTTCTTATAATCACAGCAACTCAGCAGGCTGAGACCTAGAGTACTGGGTGGAGGGGGGGGGGAGATACAGGAAAAGGGAAAAGGGTATTCAAAGACAGCTGGGCATGGAAGTCTTCCAGGGTCCATCTCCAAATTAACTAGCAAAATGTTGCACAGGTGACATGAATCAAGGGGTGGCACACCCCAGGATGAGCCAGAAAGCTGGGCAAAAAGAGGCCCTGAGTTCACGGTCCAGTACTGGCATATGCATGTACACACACAAATACACACACACCAAAAATGTTTAAAAATTTTAAAAATTCAGAGTCACAGAGATCTTATGCACTGTGAATGAGGCCCTGGGTTTGATAGGAAGGATGGAAGCAAAAGGAGGAAGGGAGGAGAGGGAAGGACAGGGCATGAACCAAAGCTTCTCAAAATCTAGTCAGCAAGCAGTCCAAGATCACTTTCCTCTACTACCAAGCTGAAGCTTTAACATTTCTAGTCTTTTCAATTTTTTTTTTTTTTGGGGGGGGGGGAGGAGGCCGGTCCTGGGTCTTGAACTCAGGGCCTACGCGCTATCCATGAGCATCTTCGTGCTCAAAGCTAGCACTCTCCCACTTGAGCCACAGCTCCACTTCTAGCTTTTTAGGAGTCGTTTATTGGAGATAATAGCCTCATGGACTTTCCTACCCTGCCCAGGCTGGCGTGGCTTCAAACCGTGATCCTCAGATCTCAGCCTCCTAAGTAGCTAGGATCACAGGCGTGAGCCACCAGCACCCATCTTCCTTTCAAATCTTAATGGTGTTTCTGTTCTACTAAGCAGCCTTAAGACATGTAAGACAGGTTATCATTCATCTCATCAGGTAATATCTGTGCCAGTGTTTGTCTAGGTACAAAACTATGCTGGAAAAACACAAGAAATTGGTAACATTGGCTGGCTCTGAAATTGGATGGCTTGAGATCTACAAAAAAAAAAAAGAGTATTTTCTACTTTCCTTGCTGATACCAAGGCTGACCTCCAACTCCTGGGCTCGTGCCTTCCAGGGTAGCTGGAACCATCAGCATTTACCACTGTACTCAGCTTGTTCCTGTCTATTCCTGAATCATAAGACATTATGTACTCAAAAAGTAAAAAGTAACTAAACCAGTAATGTATTAATTTTCTATAGCCTTGAACTAAAGTGTATGTACTAGTGATCTTTTTTTTTTTTTTTTTGGTTGGTTGGTTGGCCATGGGGCTTGAACTCTGGGCAACTATCCCTCAGCTCTTCAGCTCAAGGGGACCCCTTGGGCCACAGTGCCACTTCCGGTTTTCTGAGTGGTTTAGTGGAGGTAAGAGTCTCTTGGAGTTTCCTGCCTGGGCTGGCTTTGAACTTCGATCCTTAGATCTCAGCCTCCTGTGTAGCTAGGAATGAGACATGGCGTTGAGACACGGACTCCCGGCTTGGGGATCTCCTTTTTTTTTTAAGACATTTCATTTACTCAATTTATTTTTATTTTTTCTGAGTAGTTTATTGGAGATAAGAGTCTCATGGAGGGGCTGGGAAGGTGGCTCAGTGGTAGAGCGCTTGCCTTGCATGCATGAGGCCCTGGGTTCGATTCCTCAGCACCACATAAGCAAAAAGAAAAAAAAGCCGGAAGTGGCGCTGTGGCTCAAGTGGTAGAGTGCTAGCCTTGAGCTGAAGAGCTGAGGGACAGCGCCCAGGCCCAGAGTTCAAGCCACACGACCGGAAGAGTCTCATGGACTTTGCTGCCTGGGCTGGCTTTGAACAACAATCCCCAGATCTCTGCCTCCTGAGTTAGCTAGGATTACAGGCACCTAGCCAAACATGATTATTTTTAACAACAAGTTTAAACAAGGCCACCAAGTGATGTTTGTTGATAGGCTTTATTCCAAGGCCAAAATAAGTAAGTTCCAGACTTCTACAAAGGGATAAAAGGTTACAGCTGCTTTTATGAATTTGTCACTTCCGTAGACCCTTCCGCCAGTCTGTTCGTGGCACTGCAGGAACTGGGTCTCGCTCTGCCTACTGTCTGTAACATGGTTACTAAATCCAAGGAGCCTCTCCCTCTCCACCTTAACCACTCTCCAACAAAAATGATCAAAGACTTCCCCGCAAAGACAGAGAAAAACACTCCCGCCAGAAAGCAGACAACTCTAGATTGTCACAGGAGAAAATTCATGGCAAGAGGCTATGGGGCAAATGAATGTAACACAGCAGTGAAACAGGAAAAACACCAACAACCACCACTGGAAAATAATCAGGAAGAATAAACCATTAGCAACAGCAATCACTGAGTCCCCAGAAGGAGATGAGAAGGGCAAATGCCACTCATTTCTGTTGGTTAATGAGGGGGTGAACCACTCACACAACCAGAAGAAACCAGCAAGTCATTCTAGAAGAAGCCGGGGTAGGGCCAGATGGAGAAATACAAGACTCATAACCACTTTATGTTGTCAAAGTGATGGCTGAGAAGTCAGGAGAGAAAGGAGGAATGCAAATGGCTGTCAGGAAATTGGGAATTAGTCTTCCAAATGACTCCAGAACGTTCTTCCTCTGTCCCATCCTGCCAACCTGGCTTAACTTTATTTACTACGGGGCGGCCTAAATCACTCTCTGTTTTCCACCTGCTTCCAGGAAATCATAATATTGGGCCAAGCGCCATTCATAGTCCTAACACACTCCATCCACACCATGGGGAATTCCTCACACAGTTCCCTAAGTAATGTGTGAGTGATGTCTCTGGGACTGGCGGTCATGCCTGTAATCCCAGCTACTCAGGAGGCTGAGATCTGAGGATCAGAGTTCAAAGGCAGCCTGGGCAGGAAAGTCTAAGAGACTCTTACCTCCATTTAATCACCAGAAAACCGGAAGTGGCTGTGGCTCAAGTAGTAGAGGGCTAGCCTGAAGCCTGAAGAGCTGAGGGACAGCGCCCAGGCCCTCAACTAATTAAATAAATAAATAAGTAAATAAGACAAACAATCCTGGATGAAAATTGGAAAGCTACCAGAAGTGGCATGAGAAGAAAAATTATGAAAGCCCTGACCATTACGTCACAGAAGAAAACATCTGGGGATTAAACTGCCAGGGTGATAACTTCTGGCATGCACAATAAAATTTTACAACATAGAGACATGATCCCCGCCCATTAAAATTTGAGTAGATGTGTGGTAATCTGTGAATACTATGCCAACGGATGGGCAAACCTCATCCAAATTTTTTGTGTGTGTGCACATGTGTGTGGTGCACCCACACAGAGACACACACACACTGGTCCTAGGGCTTAAATCCAGAGCCTGGGCTCTGTCTCTGAGCTTCTTTTGCTCAAGGCTAGCGCTCTACCACTTGAGCCACAGGTCCACTTCCAGCTTTTTGATGTTTAATTGAAGAGGCTCACAGATTTCCCTGCCCAAGCTGGCTTCGAACTGAGATCCTCAGATCTCAGCCTCTTGAGTAGCTAGGATTATAGGCATGAGCCACCAGCATCCAGCACAAATCTTTTTTGCTCTTATGATGCTAGGATAGAAGACAAGTGCTCTTCTACTGATCCATATCCCCTGCCCTCATGCAAAAAACAATTTTTGTGCCTGTAGCAAGGCTTGAACTCAGGGCCTTTTACTCCTGCTCTAGCTGGTGCTCTACCACTTGAGCCATGCCTCAGGGCTGACATTTTGCTAGATAATTGGAGATGGAGTCCCAATGACTTTCCTGCTGGGGTTGGCTTTGAGCCTTGGTCCTCCAGGTCTCAGCCTCCTGAGTGCTAGGATTACAGGTGTGAGCTACTTGTGCCCAGCTTTTTTTCTTTTCTTGAGACAGGGTTTCCCTGTCTCCCTGACTGGCCTTGATCTGCAGGGCTCCATTGATGCTCTGCCTCAGCCTTCCAAGTAACTTCCACTTCCCTAATTTAATTCTCACAATAACCCCACAGGCACACACCACCATACCTCGCTTTTGGCTTCTGTTTGAAAAGGTGAGTTTTAAACTTTTTGAGTTTTTTTTTAAAGGAGATAGTTGGCTGAGACAAGAAGATTTTGAAGGCAGGCACCAATGGCTCACGCCTGTCATCCTAGCTACTCAGGAGGCTGAGATCTGAGGACCATGATTCAAAGCCAGCCCGGGTAGGAAAGTCCAAGAGACTCTTATCTCCAATGAACCACCAGAAAACCAGAAGTGACACTGTGGTTCAAGGGTAGAGCGCTCTCCTTGAGTTGAAGATCTCAGGGACAGCGCCCAGGCCTAGAGTTCAAGCCCCATGACCAGAAAAAAAAAAAGAGAGAGAGAGAGAGAGAGGATTTTAAATTCTAGGCCCACCTGGGTTACATAATGAGACCCTGTTAAAAAGAGAAGGGAGAAGAGTGGAATTTCTAGAAGGAAGAAGGCTGGGAATGTGGGTTAGTGATAAAGTTCAATTCCTGGTTTCAATTCCTTAGTACCACATAAACAAAGCATAAATAAAGCTTTATTTTTTTTTTAAAGGCAGAAAAGAGGGAATGTAGGAAGGGGAGAAGTAACCATCAAAAAGTAATTCAGGCCTGGAGCTGAGGGATAGTGTCCACGCCTAAAGTCCAGGACCCCCCACAACCGACCAAAAATAATAATAATAATTCAGAAGCCAGGCAGTGGTGGCTCACACCTGTAATCCTAGCTATATAGGAGATTGAGATCTGAGGATTACAGTGAAAAGCCATCGGGGGCAGGAAAGTCCCTGAGACTCTTATCTCCAATTAACCACCAAAAAACCAGAAGTGGTGCTGTAGCTCAACTGGTATAGCACTGGCCTTGAGCTAAAAAGCTCAGGGACAACACCCAGGCCATGCCGAGAGCTCATCCCAGGCTGAGAGCTCAAGTCCCAGAACTGACCCCCCCCAAAATAAATAAATAAATAAATTTACAGCCAGGAGCTGTGGCTTACCACTATAATCCTAGCTACTCAGGAGGCTGAGATCTGAGGATTGCAGTTTGAAGCTAGCCCAGGCAGAAAAGCCCATTAGACTCTTACCTCCAATTAACCACCAAAAAAGCCGGAAGTGGAGCTATAACTCAAGTGGTAGAGTGCTAGCCTTGAGCACAAGAGCTCAGGGACAGCATCCGGGCCCGTATCTGACCTCTAGAGTTTCTGACTTGGTGAGTTTGGGGTGAGACAAACATCTGCACTGTCAAGAAGAGTGGGAGATTCTGCCCTGCTGGGAGGACCAAACTTCAGGAGATACTCTCCTCCCCCCTCCCACTCCCCCTATAACGGTTATCACTTCCAGAAACATCCTCGGAGAGAGGGCTGGAGGTGCCCTATCTGTGGGTCTAATTACATCCCACGGCTCAGTGCTCTGTCTACAAAGAAAAATACTAAAGCTTCTGTAAAACAGATGACAATTCACATACCAAGAACTTAGTAACACCAAAATACATTACCGAAAATTCTTATGATTCTAAATCCAAGAACAGCAAGTAAATGATAAATGGAATAACAGATTTCTTTCTTGTCATTCACAAGCTACATCACTGTCTACATCAATAAGCCAGTTCTTGGCCATTATTTAAATGGGTAAAATACACCTAACAATTTATCATTTTCACTATTTTGGGGGGTAGTATTGGAGATTGAATTCAGGGCAAACACTCCACTACCGGTCACCTCTGTCCCTCATTTTTACAATTTCAATGTCATTAAATACACACACACTCTGTTGTGTAACAGTGGCCACTATCTAAACCTCAAAGTCCTTTCATCACCCCCATTGAAAACTCTATATCCCCATTCAACAGTAACTCTCCCCACCCACCTTCCTCCCGCTCCCGGAAGTCTACATTCTGTCTGTATGAATGTGTCTACCAAACATCTTCGCAAATACGTGGAACCGTACATTTGTCTTCCTGTGTCTGGCTTCTTTCACTCAGCATGTTCTCAAGGTCTATACAATAAGTAACACATATACCAAATTTTAATTCCTTTTTAAGACTAAGTAAAATTCCCTTGGTATGCATATACCACCACCTTTTGTTTATCTGCTCATCTGATGAACATGAGGGCTGTGAATACTTCTTGGCTACTGAGAATAATGTTGTGATTAACATGACACTATTTTCAATTCCGTGTGTGTGTGTGTGTGTGTGTGTGTGTGTGTGTGTGTGTGTGTGTGTGTGTGTGTGTGTGTGTGTGTGTGTGTGTGTGTGTGTGTGTGTGTGTGTGTGTGTGTGTGTGTGTGTGTGTGTGTGTGTGTGTGTGTGTGTGTGTACACACTAGGGCTTGACTTCGGCGCCCATGCTCTTACTTCCTTGGCTGTTTTGCTCACAGCTGGCACTCAACCACTTGAGCCATACCTAGACTTGAATGGACAAAGTTATTTCTACTTGCTGGCTAATTGGAGGTAAGAATCTTACTGACTTTTTTTGCCCAGGTTAGCTTCAAAGCATAATCCTCAGATCTCAGCCTCCTGAGTAGCTAAGACTACCAATGTGAGCCACCAGCACCGAACTTTTTACTTTTTAGGGGGAGGGCATGGTATGAGGTTTACAATCACTGAGCTCCACACCCCTAGCTACAAACTGTCATTATCTACAAACTCAAGCATAAGTCATTTTAGACCACTGGATGACTTTTGCAAAGTTTCATTGGGGACTGGAGCTGTACTTCAGTGGCAGAGCCCACCCTTAGCATGCACAAGGCTTTGCTTCCTTCAATCGCCAACAGCACTTAACAAATCAAGTAACTGGAGTTTTATTTGAAAAGAAGAGAGAGAGCCATGTGCCAGTAGCTCATGCCTGTTATCCTAGCTACTCAGGAAGCTCAGAGTGAGGAGCGCAGTTCAAAGCCAGACACAACAAAAGTCTTCGTGAAACTCTTATCTTCAATTAACTACTCAAAAACTGTAAATGACACTGCGGCACAAGTGGAAGAGTGCTAGCCTTGAACACAAAGAAGCTCAGGGATAGCACCCAGACCCTGACTTCAAGCCCTACAAACAAAGAAAAAAAAAAAAGCTGGGAGTGCAGCATAATGGTAGAGTTTGTCTGTTTCAGCCCAAAACAATACCATCTACTACATACCCTACTCAGGCTAGAACTTTTTTGTTTCAGTACTGAGGATTGAACCCAGGGACAAACCCTATCACCAGGCTACATTCCCCAGCCCAGTGACCATTAGAATTGTAAGGCTATCTTGAGATGTTTGATTTCAATTCTATGAAGTCATATTTTTCATTTTTCTTCATGTATCATTTTAAAAAAAAACCTTTTCTATAGAAAGCAAGGTAACTACAAATGATTTTACTTAATACAATTGAAGCAATTCTCTCAAAAGCTCCTTGAGGAAAAGATGACATAGCATATTCAGAAACATGAAATAAAATGCCTAGAGCTATTGAAAGCTACAGATTTCTGAAGTTTATTTAAGAGGCATTACCACCATATCCAAAGGCCTAGTTTCACTTCTCAATCTTTTTGTTGAAAAAAAATTAAATAAATAAAATTTAAAAGATAGGCTTACATTAATCTAAAACACTGGGATCTCAGCACTGAATACTATTACCCTAAACGTGCAAAGAAACAAACAGGACTCCTTAAAAAAATGCTTTTTAAGGGGGCTGGGAAGGTGGCTCAGTGGTAGAGCGCTTGCCTTGCATGCATGAGGCCCTGGGTTCGATTCCTCAGTACCACATAAGCAAAAAGAAAAAAGCCAGAAGTGGCTCTGTGGCTCAAGTGGTAGAGCACTAGCCTTGAGCTAAGAGCTGAGGGACAGTGCCCAGGCGCAGAGTTCAGGCCCCACAACCAGAACCCCCCCCCCCAAAAAAAAATGCTTTTTAAGAGGCTGGGAAGGTGGCTCAGTAGTAGAGTGCTTGCCCTGCATACATGAGGCCCTAGATTCAATTCCTCAGTACCACATAAGCAGAAAAAGCTGGAAGTGGTGCTGTGGCTCAAGTGGTAGAGCGCTAGCCTTGAGCTGAAAAGCTGAAGGACAGCGCCCAGGCCCAGAGTTCAAACCCCATGACCAACAAAAAAAAAAAAAAAAAAAAAGCTTTTAATTCTAAAAGAAACAGTCATTGTAGAGAATCTTAGAAGTCCTATAGAATGATATAATAATAATGGTAGAGCCCCTGCCTAGAACTTGCCCATCAATTCTCGCTTCAGAATAATTTCATAACTGCAATCACGGTTAGCTCATGCTTAGAATTCTAGGTATTCAAGAGGAAGAGACAAGAGTTCTAGGACAGAAACAAAATAAAGGCAAGAGGGTTGGGGCATAGCTCAAGTGCTAAAGCACTTGCCTAGCAACTACAAGGCCCTAAATTCAAACTCCAGTACTGAGGAATTAAAAAATTGACCTCAGGGGCTGGGAATGTGATCTGGTGCCTAGCATGCAAAAAGCCCTGGGTTCGATTCCTCAGTACCACAGAAACAGAAAAGGTTAAAAGTGGCACTCTGACTCAGTAGTAGAGTGCTAGCCTTAAGCAAAAGCAGTTCAAGGACAGTGCCCAGGCCCTGAGTTCAAGCCCCAGGACTGGCAAAAAAAAAAAAAAAAGATACCAGCAAGGCCCTAGTGGCTCACACCTACAATCCTAGCTCGTCAGAAGCCTGTGATCTGAGGATCTTTGTTTGAAGCCAACCAAGCAACAAAGTCTGTGAGAAGCCGGGCATCGGTGGCTCACGCCTGTAATCCTAGCTACTCAGGAGGCTGAGATCTAAGGATCGCAGTTCAAAGCCAGCCTAGGCAAGAAAGTCTGTGAGACTCTTATCTCCAATAAATCACTCAAAAACCAGAAGTGGTGCTGTGGCTCAAGTGATAGAGCACTGGCTTTGAGCTGAAGAGCTCAGAAACAGGGCCCAAGCCCAGAGTTCAAGCCCCATGACCGACAGAAAAAAAAAAAAAAAAGGTCTGTGAGACTATCTACAAATAATCACCAAAAAGTTGAGCTGGAGAAATGGATCAAATGGTAGGGTGCCAGCTGAGCACATAAGCCAAACATCAGCTAAATCAAACCTTAGTGTCAGCCAAAAGAATTACATAATCTAAGACTCATGCTCAGAAATTGGTTTTTAATGAGTAAAATTCTCACAACCAAATGACATTTTACCTAAACTGCTAATTACAAAATCAGTAACTGCAATAATAAAAATAATGAGAATTTGTCATCCTTTCCTCTGCTCCTTTCCCCGGTGGAATACCTCAAAAAAATATACATACATATATATATATATATATATATATATATATTTTTTTTTTTTTTTGTACTGCTCCTGGGGCTTGAACTCAGGGACTGCGTGGCTGTCCCTCAGCTTTTTTTTTGCTCAGGGATAGCACTTTACCCCTTGAGCCACTTGTGCCATTTCTGGCTTTTTAGTTATTTGGAGATCAAAGTCTTATGGACTTTCCTGACCGGGCTGGCTTTGAACTGTGATTGTTAGATCTCAGCCTCTTCAGTGGCTAGCATGACAGGCGTGAGCACCAGCGCCCGGCTTGGAAGGCCTCCATTTAACATTATGAATCATCTGATCTGTGACGCCTGGACACTTCCGGGGAGACGGATGACATTTAGCACAGGACCCGTAAGACTGTGGGAAAATGGAAGTTCTTGGCCACAAGAAAGGGGACAAAACCCCTGCCCTTGGGAAATGTGCCAAAGTCCTCTGAAGTCTACTCTCTAGCAGTGTAATTTTTAGTTTTGAAAGATTCCATTAGGGATGGAGGTGTCACTCAATGTTCAATTCCCAGCCCCACCAAAAAACAAACACTTCGAAAGATTCCAGTATAAAAATATAAAGCACATAAAATCAGAGACCTGCTCTTTGAAAAGGACAGTATATAAAAAAAATAACAATTGCTGACACCCACAAAAACAGACACTAAGTGAGGGTTCCAAGGGTGAATTCTCCTTGGGCTTAAAGGAAGACCAAAAGGTCACAACTCAAGAAGAAGGGACAGGGAGCTGCTTTCCTGCATGTTTACTAGAAGCACTGAATGGAGGGTTCTACAGGAATTTCCTTATTAATCCTTACTATGCTACACCTCCAAATAACAGAAACTCTAAAATAACAATGTTTGCCAGGCACCAGTAGCTCATGCCTGTCATCTTAGCTACTCATGAGGATCACAGTTTGAAACACAAAAAAACTTGAAGTGGTGCTATAGCTCAAAGTGGTAGAGCAAGAGCACTAACTAAGCCTGAAAAAACTGAGACGTGCCCAGGCCCTGAGTTCAAGCCCCATGACCAACAAAAAATAAATAAATAAAATTGAAATTTTCTTTACAGGCTTTTAAAGTAGGCCCAGTTGGTCAGCCTTGTATTCCCAGAAGGCAAAGGGAGGCCAGCCAGAAATACATTCCAACACCCTGACTCAAAAAGGAATGAATGAATGAATGAGAGTATATAGTTCAACAGGTAGAATGCTTACCTACGAAGTTAAGGCCAAATGTAGGGCAAGCCAGTGGCTCAAACCTGTCATCCTCAACTACTCAGGAAGCTGAGATTGAGGATTGTGCTTCAAAGCCAGCCAGGGCAGGAAAGTCCTTGAGATTTATCTCGAATGAACCACCAGAAAACCAGAAGTGGTGCTGTGGTTCAAAGTGCTAAAGCGGAACAGTACCCAGGCCCTGAGTTCAAGCCCCAGAATGGAAAAATAAATACATAAATAAGTAAGGTCAAGGCCAAGGTACTGGGTTAAATTCCCAGTACTGAAATAAGTTAGCTAAGTAATTAAAATAAAGGAATTAGGACTAGAGATTTAGCTCAGTGGTAGAATGCTTAGTATGTGTCAAGATCTGAGTTCAATTTCTAACACTAACATATGCACACGCATGAGCATGCACGTACACACACACACTTTAGGTTTCCCAGGCTAAACCCAAAGTCACAATGCTTTAGCCTTAAAACTTCCTAAGTTTTGGGTTTTGTTTTTTTTTTTTTTTTTGCTTTAGATTTTTTTTTTTGTGCTTGTACTTTTGGTACTCAGGACCCTGTACTTTTGTTTTAGCTTTTTCAACTCAAGGTTAGAACTCTACCACTTGAGCCACCTCTCCACTTCCCTGTTTGGGCTGGCTTTGAATCTCAATCCTTAAATTTCCCCCTCCAGGGTACCTAGGATTACTAGCTTGAGCCACCACACCCAGTGCCTCAGCTTCCCAAGTAGCTGGGATTTTACGAGCCTGCACCACCGTGGCCAGAATGAATTACTTTTAACGTGAAAGAATATGAGTTATCAAAACTCTGGTTCAAAATTAATAGAAGCATAAATACTTTAGAGAACTGTTCTATTGTCCTAGCCAATCCATTACTACTAGGTATCCATGCAAAGCCAAAATATCTTACAAGGCTACAATTAACTGAATTCAAATATCATTATAGTTCTGGTTTATTTATTTATGGTTTATTTATTTTTATTTTTTGTGCCAATCCTGGGACTTAAACTCAGGTCTGGGCCCTCCCTGTCCGTTTAGTTTCTGCTCAAGGCTAGTGCCTTGCCACTGAAGTTATTCCACATCCAGCTCTTTTGGGTGGTTAACTGGAGATAAGAGTCTCATGATCTTTCCTGCCCACGCTGGCTTCAAACTGTGATTCTCAGATCTTAGCCTCACTAGGATTACAGGCGTAAGCCGAGGGTGCCCAGCTTATGGTTTATTTCAAAGAGGAGGTTCTCTCTTACTTATTTCCTAACACACAGAGAAGAGATGAAACGCTACCTGGTCCTCTGCGGTCAGCTTCATCAATAAACTAAATACGATTACCAACTTCAGGTCAAGTTATACATGCTGTGGAAAAGCAAAGCTGGGCGCTGGTGGCTCACATCTGTAATCCTAGCTACTAAAGAGGCTGAGATCTGAGGATCATGGCTCAAGGTCAACTAGGGCAGAAAAATCCATGAGACTCTTATCTCTCATTAACGACCAAAAAGCCAGAAGTGGAGCTTGCGGTTCAAGTGGTAGAGCACCAGCCTTGAGTGAACAACCTGAAAGGACAGTGCACAGGCCCTGAGTTCAAGGTCCAGTGCTAGAACACACATTCATTATGAACACAAAGAAAGAGGGAGGGTAGGGAGCAGAGGAAGGGGGAATAAGGAGGGGAGAGAGACAGAGAAAGGAACAAAGAAAAGGAGGTGTGCCTCAAGTGGCAGAGTGGCAGCTGTGAGCAAGAAAGCTGAAGTGGAAGCTCAAAGCCATCCCATAAACTTAGCTACTATATAAACCAACTGAAAACTGGAGTAAATTGGTTAATTGTTTCATGGAAACTAGCACAGTGTAACAGAGGAAATGCTGGGGGGGGAGGGGGGGGCCAGTGCAGAATAACCCCAAATCTGGATGGAAATCTGCTGGCTAGCTATGAGACCTTGAGCAATTTCCTTCTCTCCCTCAGCTTTCTTGTTGGCAAAATGAAGGGATTTAGTTCCATTCTTGAGAGGATTAACTGGAGGAGAAAAGTCCAACACAGCGCCTGACTCAAAACAGAAGTTCAGGAAACAGCTATTACTTTGTTGTTATTCCTGTAAATCCCTTAAAGGCAAAAGCCCCAAGCAAGGCTGCAGTTACTGAGGAACAGAAAACATAAAGGCAAGAAATAGGAGCTGAGTTCAGTTCAGAGGTGGAGCACTTGCCTAGCATATCTGAAACCCTGGAGTTGAACCCCCAGCACTGCGAAAAGAAAAGCCAGAAACAGCCAAGTTATGAAGGAGGATGTGTATTAATTCAACTGGTAGAATAGGGGAATATTAATAATGACCTTTAAACAGCATATCAAGCCAGGCGCCGGTGGCTCACAGCTATAATCCTAGCTACTGAGATCTGAGGACCCCAGTTCGAGTCAGACAAGGCTGGAAGGTCCATGTGATTCTTATCTCCAAGGAACATGCAAAAAGCCAGAAGTGGAGCTGTGGCTCAAAGTAGTCAAGTGCTATCCTTGAGCATAAAAGCTCAGGGATAGCGCCCAGGCAGGGTTCAAAAACTAAGAAAAAGTTTAAATAAAGTATATTAGCCTATGTGTTTAAAAAACAAAAACAAAAAAATATAATGTCTTGCCAGGCACTGGTAACTCACACTTGTCATCCTAGCTACTCAGGAGGATGAGATCTGAGAATCATGGTTCAAAGCCAGCCTGGGCAGGAAAAATCTGTGAGACTCTTATCACCAATTTACCACTAGAAAACCAGAAGTAGCATGGTAGAGTGCTAGCCATGAGAGAAAGAGCTCAGGGACAGTACCCAGGCCCTTAGTTCAAGCCTCAAGAACAACCAAAACAAAAGTGTGTTTGGGGTTTTTTGTTTGTTTTGGTTTGTGCTGGCACTGGAGCCAGGCCATTGGGTTGACCTCAAACTTGGGGGTCCTTTCTACCTCAGTTTCCCAAACGCTGGGATTACAGGCTTGTGTTACCACATCTGACAAGCAATGTCCTTACTTCGATAGCTGATGCTGCTGGTAGGCAAATGAGAACCACTCTGTTCATTCCACAGCTATTCCACCAGTCTAGGAATTAACAACCAGCTAGGGAATGTGTACTGGACCGTGTGCAAAAGCAAAACATCCTGACCCTCCTGAGGCTTTCATTCAGGGGATGACACAAGTAAGTGTAAATCCTGTGGGAAACAAGAATAGACAGGAGGGATCTACCCTAATGGGGGGCATTCAAGGCAGGTTTTCCACAAGTAAAGAAAGCCAACAGAGCTAGGCATCGGTGGCTCATACCTATCATCCTAGCTACTCAGAAGGCTGAGATCTGAGGATCAAAGTTCCAAGCCAGCCCAGGGAGAAAAGTCCCCATGAGATTCTTTTTTTTTTGGTCGGTCATGGGGCTTGAACTCTGGGCATGATCACTGTCCCTCAGCTCTTCAGCTCAAGGCTAGCACTCTACCACTTGATTATAGTGTCACTTCCGGTTATTGGAGATAAGAGTTTCACTGACTTTCCTGACTGGGCTGGCTTTGAACCTCAATCCTCAGGTCTTAGCCTCCTGAGTAGCTAGGATGACAGGCACAAGCCACCAGCCCTGGGCCTCCCCCATGAGATTCTTATTACCAAATAACCATTCAAAAACTGGAAGTAGCTCAGAGTAGTAGAGTACTACCCTCCAGCAGAAGAGCTCAGAGACAGCACCCAGGATTAGCCAAAAAAAGGTGGGGATTACAACAACTACTCTAGTCCTAATATGTATTTACATAAATCATTTCTGCTCTTCATTATTCCCTAAGGATTCAGGCTTCCATCTAGTTCTGGCATGAAGTAGAAAAGAAGCTAGGTGTGAGAGTGCACACTTGTATTGCCAGCACTCAGGAGGTGAGGTAGGAGAATCGAATCCAAAGCCACTTTGGGCTACACAGGAGTTCAAGGCCAGCCTAGGCCTCACATCAAAATCCCATCTAAAATTAAAAGTGTAGCTGAGTGGGCTGGGAAGGTGGCTCAGTATGCTTAAGGCCCTACGTTCAATCCCTCAGCACCACATACACAGAAAATGCCGGAAGTAGAGCTGTGGCTCAAGTGGTAGAGCGCTAGCCTTGAGCTGAAGGACAGCACCCAGGCCCCGAGTTCAGACCCCACAACCGACCAAAAAAAAAGTGTAGCTGAGTGCTAAGGGCTCACACCTGTTTAATACCAACTACTCAGGAGGCTGACATCTGAGAATCAAAATTCAAAGTCAACCCAGGAAAGAGAAAACCCCAAGACTTGCAAAAAGCAGGAACCTGAGGAACTTGAGATATGGCTCAAACGTAAAGCTCTGAGCTGTAAGTGAAAAAGCCATGTGAGGCCCCCAGTTCAAGGCCCTGGTACCTGCACAAATATGAATGACTTCCAGAGGAAAGCAGCTTTGTGCAAATACCTGTTAGCAAGGGGAAGCACGGAAAGAATGTCTGGGAAGACCAGTGTACCTCGAACAAAGATGCAGTGTGAGATCGATACATGGTTGAGGGTTGAGAATGCCTAAGAGCCCCAGAGCAATGGAGGAGCTGGGGTGTAGCGCAGCCGTACAGCACTTACCCAGCCTGTGCAAGGACCTGGGTTCAACCTCAGCACTACCAAAGATAAAAAGAAAACAATCCACTAACAGGTTTTGTGTGTGTGTGTGTGTGTGTGTGTGTTGGGGGGTGTCTGAACTCAGGGCCTGAGCACTGTCTCTGAGCACTTTTGCTCAAGATCAGCGCTCTACGACGTTGAGCCACGGCTCCACTTTGGCCTATTTTGTGATCAGAGTCTTCTGGACATTCCTGAGTCCAGGCTAACTTTAAACTGCGATTCTCAGGTCTCAGCCTCCTGAGGTGTGGGCTGTGGCGCCCAGCCACTGAAGAGCATGCTTGTATTGAGAGCAGGCAAGCTGAGGGTAGCATACAGTCAGATTTGCAATCTGACTTTAGCTTCAGGAGCACAGATGGATCAGATAGATAACTCCTAGAGGCTATGACAGTTTAGAATAGAGGCTGAAGGAAGTTTAACTAAAGAGATAGAAAGACTGGGTAATATATAACAGGACTAAGGAATGGCCAAGTACCCCAAATTTCTGAATGGCAAAAAAGGAGGTGCTATTCAGGACTCATACCTGTATTCTTAACTACCGGAAAGGCTGAGAACAGAAAGATCAAGATCCCATGTCAGTCTGAACAAAGAAGTCTGATATCCTCCTTTCTCAATCCATGGCTGAGTGTCATGGCTCACATTGTCCATCACAGCAATATGGAAGGTCATGATGGGGAGGATTTCAGTTCAAGGCTAGCAGCAAGCAGAAAAGTCCACGAGACTCCATCTCAAAAGAAGGAAGCTAAGCCGGGCGCTGGTGGCTCACGCCTGTAATCCTAGCTACTCAGGAGGCTGAGATCTGAGGATCGCGGTTCAAAGCCAACCCGGGCAGGAGAGACCGTGAGACTCCTATCTCCAATAAACCACCAGAAAACCGGAAGTGGCGCTGTAGCTCAAGTGGTAGAGTGCTCGCCTTGAGCTGAAGAGCTGAGGGACAGCGCCGAGGCCCAGAGTTCGAGCCCCACGGCCGACCAAAAAAAAAAAAAAAAAAAAAAAAAAAAAAAAAAGAAGGAAGCTGGAAATGCCATGACTAGTCTCTAAGCTATGGAGGGTAGCCCAGAGACCCTATCTGAAAAGTAACTAGCAAAAATTAACTAGCAAAAAGTAAGGCTGGGTGGGGTGGGGAGGAGATGGGAAGGGATGGGAAGGGGGAAACAAAGGAGGAGGCTACAATGCTTGATAAGAAACGTTCTCATTATCTTGCCCATGTAATTGTAACTCCTCTGTACAGTATTTTCACAATTAAAAAAATCATAAAAAAAAGTAAGGCTGCAGCAGGGCCACACCTATAATCCTAGCTACTCAGGAGGCTGAGCTCTGAGGATTGAGGTTCAAAGCCAGCCCTGTCAGGAAAGTCCATGAGACTCTTTATTTCCCAAAGAATCACCAAACACCAGAAGTGGCACTGTGGTTCAAAGTGATAGAGCACTAGCGTTGAGCAAAAGAGCTGAGGGACAACACCCAGGCCCTGAGTTCAAGCCCTACAACTGACCAAAAAAAAAAAAAAAAGTAAGGCTGGGATGCTGAGTTCAAATCCCAGTAAAAGGGTAGGGGAAACCTGCTGCAGACATCAGATCAGTAAGGCAGTTCACACAAAACAGACTAACTGCGTTGTTTTTTTTTTTGCCTGAATTTCTGGCAATCCCCTATTTGCTTATGAAATAGATTCCTAAAGTTGTTGGGGTTTTTTTTCCACTTCCAAATGGATTCACAAAAGTACAGAAAATTTCCAACTGAGATATTTCAAAAATTCTGCCACCAGCTTAGAAATCAACTTCAAGTGAGTTCTAAAATTGGTTTCAGCAATGAGCCAGCATTATGGGATGAATGTGTCATTTCTCATGACAAGGCCTTTGATAAGATTGACACCCATTTGCTAAGTCTTTTAAGAAATTTTAAGTCAAGGATACTCAAGTGATATGAAACTAAAATGAGAATATCTAATTATTGCCATAATTCAAACTATGCTGCTTTTATATGTGTGCCTCAGTGTTTTTGAAATGCTTGTAGAAAATACGGAATTTTACTGGGGGAAAGGGAGGAGTTGCAAGTAAGAGAAAAAGAGCCGGGTGCCAGTGGCCCTCACCTGTCATCCTAACTACTCAGGAGGCTGAGATCTGAGGATCACAGTTCAAAGCCAGCTGGACAGAAAAGTCCCTGAGACTTCCATCTCCAATTAATCACAGAAAAAGCTGGAAGTGAAGCGACAGCTCAAGTGGTACAGAACTAGTCTCAAGCAAAAAAGGAGCTCAGACAGCACCCAGGTCCAAAGTTCAAATCCCAGGGAAGAAAAAAAAAAAAGGTGTGTGTGTTGGGGGGAAGATTTTTATTAAAATTGGTGTTAGATTTTCAGCTTCTTCTGAGATTCAGGCAACACATTTAGCCCTTCTTATTATGTGCAGTAACAGGAGACATTGAGATACAAGACCAAATCCTTGCAAAGCAAACAGGTAAATTACTCTGGAAGCCTGGGGCGTAGGCTCGGCGGTGGGAGAGTTAGTTCAGCATGCACGTGCATCTCAGGAGCCTGTCCTCAGCACCTCAAAAAAAAGGGGAGGGAGATTGGAAAAGGGGGGGGGGGAGAGGAGTGGAGGAGGTGACACTGTCAAAACCAGAAATGTACTCAGTACCTGACTTTGGGAATGGTACAACGCTCCACACAACCCCTTAATAATAATTCAATATTTTTCAGGTTAAAATGAGATTTCAAGTCGATCCAGAGCAGGATATATGCTGGGGAAGAGAAATCGCACTGAGGGAAGCAGAAGCGTGGAAGTACGATGGGGATGGAGGGGGGAAGAGCCCCGGCCGGCCCCGTCCTCCGCGCCCAGCACTGGCGGCCTGGGCTCCGGGGGGCCCCCTCGGCCGCGCCGAGGCCGACCCGCGCCCGCCGCTGCAGCAGACCGGGTTTTTCTTACATTTCTCTTTCCCTAACTCACAGGCTGACTTGATTTCCGAGCGTTACACACAGCCGGCCTGCGGCCCGGCGGGCCCCGGCCCGGCCCCGGCGCGCAGACCCAGCCGCCCCCCGGGGAGGGGGGCGCAGCGCAGGCCAGGGTGGGCCCGGGAACAAAGGCTGGGGGGCGTCCGCGCCCAGCCACCTCTGCCCTCCGTCTGGGCTGAGCCTGATCGGGCGCCTCCCTGGGAACCCGGGCTGGCTGTGGTGGCTAAGGTTTGGGGAGCACCAAGGAAATGACTCCCGACCCCCGCTTCCCCACCCACTGGGGCCCCCGGCCGCCCGTGGCTGGCTCGCCCCTCTTCTCCGCCCCCCCCCAGAAGTTGGTCCCAGGCCGCCGTGGCTGGGATACGGGGGTGCGTGGGGGAGAGTTCTAAGGATCCTGGGGCTTTTCCTTTACCCGAGCCACCCCAACCCCAAAAGGAGACCGCAAACCGCTTCCTTCGGGGAGCCTGAAGGTCATGAGCTTTCGGGGACAATGGAGCTCTGGCCGCGAGCTCCGGGAAGATGGAGACGGTGCGCCGGGGTGGGGTGAGGGGGGCAGGGAGCGGGGCGAGGGGTGCGCCCGGCCGCGGGGTGGGGGGGCTGGACAGGGTCCGCGAGGCGGGGGCCCGGGGGTCGGGGCGGGGGGAGCCTCGGGGCGCGCTGGCCCAGGCCGCGCGGTCTGTCTCCGGAGCGCATCTGGAAATCCGGGGCACCCTGGTAACCCAAGTCCCAAGGCGATCCGGAGGACGGCAATCCCACCCAGGGGACGGCCGCGGGACGTGTGTTTACGCGGCGCGTGGAGAGGCTGGGGGGGGGGCGACGGCGGGCACCCAGGGGACCCCGAGTGCGGTGCGCCCCGGTTACCCTCGGCGCGCGGAAGGGCGGAGGCCCGGGGCCGGGGTCGCAGCCGCGGGACCCCGCGCGGCCGAGCCGGCCTAGGCCGCGGACACACCCACAGACGCCCCGCGCCCCGCTCACCTGCTCCTCCTCGGGGGTCAGCTCCAGAGCCGCGTCCGGCCGGGGCGCGGCCGCCGGCTCCATGCCGCCGCCCCGGGCCCGCGCGCCGCCTCGGCCTCGGCTTCCGCGTCCGCGCCCGGCGCCTCAGCAGCCCGCGGCCGGCGCGCGCATGGCGGGGCCCGGCCGGCGCCCGCGGCGGCTCCGGAGGAGAAGCGCCCGACGCCGCGGCCTCGCCCGCGCCGCCCCGCGGACGGGGAAGGACAGGCGCCGGCCCCGAGGGGCGGAAGCGCGCCGGGGCCGCGGGCGGGCCGCGCTGGTCCGGGGTCCGGGGCCCGGGGCTCGCGGCCTCCCGCCCGCGTCCTCAGCAGCCGCGGCGGCCGACGCGCAGCGCGGAGGGCGAGGCGGCGGCGGCGGAGCAGGCGGCGGCTCGGGCGCCCCCCTCCCGGCTCACGGCCCGCGCCGCGTCCGCCCCGGCGCCCCGCGGCTCCATTGACAAACCCGGGGTCTCATTCACAAACGGGCGGCGCGCGGGGCCGGGCGGGGCCTGGACGCGGCGGGGAGGCGGGGGGGGGGGGGGAGCGCGCGGGGCGGGGCGCGGCGGGGGAGGGGAAGGCCGGGGCCGGAAGACGGGAGGAGGAGGGGCCGGCAGGGAGGGGAGAGGGTGGGGGAGGACCCCAGGGGGAGGGGAAGAGAAGGGGGGGAGGCGGCGGGGAGGGGCTGCGGGCCGGCCGCCTCCCGAGGTGGCGCGGAGGGAGGGTGACGGGGGAGGGGGAGAGGGGAGGACAGGGTGACAGGAGGAGTGGGGAAGGAGGAGGGGAGGGGAAGGAAGGGGGGGCGGGTGACGGGAGGGGGAGGGGGAGGAGGGGTGGAGTCTCCGCCTCGCCCGCGTGGCCGCGCGCGCTCACCCCGGGGCCAGTGCCCGGAGGCGCCCGCCTGCCGGTCCCGAGCGCTTGGGGCCGGGTGGAGGGGACGTGGGGTCCCAGACGCCCCGCCGCGGTGCCCGACCGCGCCCCGCTGCAGCTGATCCTAATTCCTCAGCCGCAATCGGGACCCCCAACAGCTCCTGCAAACCCGGGGTCTTTACCTGGGAGTCAACCCCGCCCAGGGCTGGGGGCTGCGCGCGGGCCCGGGACTCCGTGCCCCGTGGGAGTGGGTCTGGGCAAGGAGCGGGGCGCTGGGACTCCAGTTCTGGCAACATCCCTTACAGAGGTGTTCCAACACCGGCCCCTGTGAGCACAGAAGCCCGTGAGGGAATTAAGGAGGGGTCTTCAGAGAGCCCAGGGCTGTGCCCTTTGATGCTCACCCAAGAACGTTTTTCTGAATTCCGTGTGTCCGTGGGGTGCCAGTCGTGGGGCTGGAACTCAGGGCCTAGGTAGCTGTCCTTGAGCTTTTTTCGTTGTTGTTGTTCAAGGCTAGTGCTCTGCCACTTGAACCACAGCTCCACTTCCAACTTTTTTGATGTTTATTAGAGATAAAAGTCTCTAACCCTGGCTGGCATCAAACTGCAATCCTCTAATCTCAGCCTCCTGAGTAGCTAGGATTACAGGCTTGAGCCACAGGTGCCTGGGTCCATGAGACTCTTATCTCCAATTAACCACTCAAAAACCTGAAGCAGCGGCTGTGGCTCAAAGTGTTAAGACACTAGCCTTGAGTAAAAGAGCTTAGGGACAGTGCCCAGGCCCTGAGTTCAAGCCCTGTGACTGGCAAAAGATTTAAAAAAAAAAAAAAAAAAAAAAAAAAAAAGCTGAGTCTGAAAAGTGAAGTGAAAGAATTTTTCTCTAGATGACATTTTATGTATTTTGTTTTTATACCCACATAAAAGTACCAAAGTTACATATGCACAGCCTGGTGAAGTTTCATAACATAGGTGTGTACCAATGTACAAATCAAGAAACACAGCATTCTAGGGCTAGGATGTGATTCAAATGATTGTCTGCCTGGTAAACAAGGCCCTGAGATCAAACCTTAATATCACACACTCAAAAAAAAAAAAGAAGAAGAGGGTGCTGGGAAGGTGGCTTAGTGGTAAGAATGCTTGCCTTGCATTCATGAGGGCCCTGCGTTGGGTTCCTCAGCACCACAGAAGCAGAAAAAGCCAGAAGTGGCACTGTAGATCAAGTGGTAGAGCACTAGCTTTGAGCTGAAGAGCTGAAGGACAGCGCCCAGGCCCAGAGTGCAAGCCCCACAGACAACCAAAAAAAAATGGAAGTGGAAATTTCACTGATGGTTCAGGAGGCTGGTAATCTGAGGTTTGAGATTCAGAACCAGCTCAGACAGAAAAGTCCATGAGACTTCAATGAACCAGCAAAAAGCTGGAAGTAGAGCTATGGCTCAAGTGGTAAAGCACCAGCCTTGAGGAATGGAGGAGCAATCCATTATTCCCAATTTGCCAGAGTCCCATCATACCTCCAGCCCAGTTCCTACTCCCCTGAAACATAACCATTTGCTTGGCTCTAATATCACAGTTTTACATGAGTGTGCTTGAATTTTGTTTTTGGAAGTACTGAGGTTTGAAGTTGAGACCTTGCGTTTGCTCAGCTCACTTGGCTGGCACTCTACTACTTAAATCACATCTCCAGTCCTGTTACAGCTACTTGCTATCGAATTTTTCTCCCAGTTGGCCTTGAATTGTGATCCTCTGGATCTCAGCCTCCTGAGTTTGGAGACCCTACAAGCACCTTGCTAAAACTTTTTTTTTTTTAATGTTTAAATAGTAATATGAACAAAACACACTTCTCCCTAAGCTGAAGTAGGAAATGGAAGTAGAAAAAACCATTGATTGGAGATTAGTACTAACAGGATTTCAAACCACCATTTATACTTTCATACTGCTTTTGCCCAGTGATCTACAGGATACCGGAAGTCAGTGATTGATCCAAAGTTATGTAACTCATTAATTAGCATTGAGCTAGAACTTGAACCCTGGCATACTACCTACGATTCTAAGGAAGAATTTTAACTAAATGAGCTAACAACAGAAAACTTGGAAGTGTTTTCCCACACACAGCTGTGTGCGGGGGTGTGCAGCTGTGCAAAGGATACATTCCCCAGAACCATTGCCTATTGCATCTTAACCTTACAATGTGTGGAAGTTCACCAGTAGACACAGGTAACAAAATTGAATGCAAGCCATGCACCAGTACATCTGTCATCCTAGCTACTCAGGAGGCTGAGATCTGAGGATCACGGTTCAAAGCCAGCTTGAATATTAAAGTCCATTAGGCTCTTATCTCCAATGAACCAGCAAAACACCTGGAAGTTAGGGCTGGGAATGTGGCTTAGTGGTAGAGTGCTTGCCTAGTATGCATGAAGCCCTGGGTTTGATTCCTCAGTAACACATACACAGAAAAAGCTGGAAGTGGTGCTGAGGCTTAAGTGGTAGTTTTAGCCTTGAGAACAGACTCAGGGACAGAGAGAGGTCAGGCCTTGAGGTCAAGCCCCAGGACTGGCCAAAAAAAAGCTGGAAGTGGAGCTGTAGTTCAAGTGGTAGAGCACCAGCATTGAGCAAAAAAGCTCAGAGACAGCACCCAGGCTCTGAGCTCAAGCTCCAGAACTGAAGAGAATAAAGTGTGCGTGCGTGCGTGTGTGTGTGTGTGTGTGTGTGTGTGTGTGTGTGTGTGTGTGTGTATGGCAGCTGGCTAGCTTTGAAAGGAAAAATATCTAGGAGAACCAGAATACAAAAGGAACTACATATCTTGCCTTTTCAGATTTAAATCCACAAAATAAGGCTGGTGCTGCCATCATCTAAGATCAGTCATATCTTAGAGATTGCAGAATGGTTTGCAACAGCAACCAAAAAGCTCTAGTTCGCAGATCAGAAGGGGTCTTACCCTGAGCTCTTCCTTAGTGCCCTTTCCTCCACAACACATCTAAAGCTTTCCAATCCTACTTACGCTGTGCTGTCCTGACCCTACTTATTTAGGTTTGTTTTGTTTTTTGTATTGATCCTGGGGCTTGAACTCAGGGCCTGGGCATGGTCCCTGAGCTTTTGTGTTCAAGGCTAGTGCTCTATCACTTGAATCACAACTCTATTTCAGGCACTTCTGGTGATTATTGGAGAAGAGAGTCTGATGGACTTTTCTGAGCTGGATAGAAACTTTGATCCTCAGATTTCAGCCTCCTGAGTAGCTGGGATTACAGGCATGAGCCACTGAACCCCTTCACCATCTTGTACTCTATCTACTAGGGGTTAGTGGCTTGTTTTCTTACTGGATGTGTGTTCCTCAGGGTCAGAGGTCTATGTCTTCCTCTACAACCCACTCTACATCTCATGGACCAAGTACAATGTTTGTCTGCTGGTAGCTCAAGCATTTCTAGAAGAAATGAATTAACCCCATTAGCATTTTATCTCTGGCAATGTCTAACCAAAAAAAAAAAAAATCACACTTGTCTTCTGAGAAGAAGGAACACATCCAAATACCAAGAACTTCAGTTCCTGGTAGGACAGTTGCGAAAATGGCTTACCGACACAGCTGGTGGAAACTTCAGCAGATTCCGTGAGTGCTAAAAGAGGTGAAGTGGGCCAAGACTTGAGAAGTCATGGTTTAGTACCCTGGGGGGGGGGGGGGGGGGGGAGGCGGGGCTGAGAAGGGAGCAGGGGAGATTCAAGGCTATAGAAAGTTTAAAGAATAGCCAGGCCAGGCGCTGGTGGCTCATACCTATAAGCCTAGCAACTCAAAAGGATAAGATCTGAGGATCAACGTTCAAAGCCAGCCTGAACAAGAGTATCTGTGAGACTCTTAATCTCCAAACAACCAGCAAAAACAGCTACAAGTAGAACCGTGGTTCACGTGGTAGAGCACTAGCATTGAGCACAAAAGCTCAGGGATAGTGCCCAGGCCCCGAGTTCATGGCCCAGGACTAACATCCTCCCCCCCAAAAGCATCACAAACAACTTCTTCCCTAAGAATGACATATATTTACATTATATCTGGGATACCCTTTATCGCAGCTGCTGGAGCCTGCATGTCACCCTGGATGGCTGTTTCCAGCTGGAGTCGCCATCTTGGCATCTCACGGTCCTTGGCCCCAGTCTTTCTGGGGGTCAGGCTCCCTCCCGTGGCACGTAAAGGAAGCTGCCTTCTCTAACTGTCCATGAGGCTGGCCGGGTGGTCGGGGCTGGGGGGGGACGTGTTGAGCTTGGGGGTGGACAGGTGTTCTAGTTCATAATGTCCGTTCTGCGAGGTCTTGTGTGCCAGCTGCTCCTTCGCGCCCTCTTTCTGGATCCTCTTGTGTTCAATTATCTGCTGGAGCTGGTGGCCGGCATATTCTGGCTTGGTGGTCAGTGGGCCAGCTGGCACAGCCACCCCAAGAACATCCGACACCATGTAGGGGCGCAGCCAGCCCACCAACGGGGTGCTTCCGGGGCTGTAGTGGGTCTGCTTGTGGTAGAAGAGAAGTCCATCCACCTATGGAGGGGAATCAGGGAGCACAGGGTAACTTTGGTGGGGGGAGGGGGGGAGGGGTGGCAGGTGGAGATGATTCCAAGAGAGCCTGCACACACACAGGCAGCTCAGGTGATCTGAGTCATTTGTCTAAGCCACTGCCAGCCAGGCGCTGGTGGCTCACGCCTGTAATCCTAGCTACACAGAAGTCTGAGATCTGAGGATCGAGGTTCAAAACCAGCCGGGACAGGAAAATCCCTGTGAGACTCTTTATCTCCAATTAACCACCAGAAAACCGGAAGTGGTGCTGTGGCTCAAGTGGTAGAGTGCTTGTCTTGAGCTGAAGAGCTCAGGGACAGCGTCTAGGCCCAGAGTTCAACCCCCACAACCGACCAAAAAAAAAAAAAAAAAATGTGGCTCCTCACATGTTTAATTTCTAAATAAATGGCCTGGTGACACATGCCTGCAAACCTAGCATTAAGCACTCAGGGGCTAAGGAAAGTGCACTGTAGGCTACAAGCCAGCCTTGTTTACTGGTGGGACTCAAACACTAAATACATGTTGTCCTGGGATATGGTTCAAGCTAGGTACCAGTGACTCACGCCTGTAATCCTCATTACTCCAGAGGCTGAGAACAGTGAAGACAACCAGGAAAGGGAAGTCCATGAGATTCTTTTTTTTTTTTTTTTTTGTCGGTCGTGGGGCTTGAACTCTGGGCCTGGGCGCTGTCCCTCAGCTCTTCAGCTCAAGGCGAGCGCTCTACCACTTGAGCCACAGCGCCACTTCCGGTTTTCTGGTGGTTTATTGGAGATAGGAGTCTCACGGTCTCTCTTGCCCGGGGTTGGCTCTGAACCGCGATCCTCAGATCTCAGCCTCCTGAGTAGCTAGGATTACAGGCGTGAGCCACCAGCGCCCGGCGTCCATGAGATTCTTTATCTCCAATTAACCACCCTGAGGTTCAATACCCAATACCAGCATGTTAAACAACAGTAACAACAACAAAAACATCAAGTGATAGAATGCTGGCCTAGCAAGCAGTTATCCCCCAGTATGGCAAAGAAATGAATGAATAAAAGCAATGGCCTAGAAAACTAAAGTTTACAAAATAAAAGCAAAATGGTCCTTTCCTGTTTACATAGTAACATCCTACCCACTATTTTAACACCTTTTTTTGAGACCATGTGTATTACCACGTAGTGCAGGCTACCTCTGACCCATCTATTCACCCCATCTCTCTCCCTCATCTCTTCTCCACTTTTTTTTTTTTTTTGGTTGGTTGTGGGGCTTGAACTCTGGGCCTGGGCGCTGTCCCTGCACACTTCAGAACAAGGTGAGCCCTCTACTGCTTGAGCCATAGTGCCACTTCTGGTTTTCTAGTGGTTTATTGGAGATAAGAGTCTCATGGACTTCCCTGCCCAGGCTGGCTTGGAACTGCAATCCTCAGATCTCAGTCTCCTGAGTAGCTAGGATTACAGGCTTGAGCAACCGGTGCCTGGCTTTTTTTTGTGTGTGTGTGTGTCAGTTGTGGGTCCTGTACTCTGGGCCTGGGCGCTGTCCCTCAGCTCTTCAGCTCAAGGCAAGTGCTCTACCACTCGAGTCACAGCACCACTTCCGGCTTTTTCTGCTTATGTGGTGCTGAGGAATCGAACGCAGGGCCTCATGCATGCAAAGCAAGCATTCTACCACGGAGTCACCTTCCCAGCCCTCTTTTTAAAACAATTTTTAACACTTTTTATTTTTTTGGCCAGTCCCAGGGCTTGAACCCAAGGCCTGGGCACTGTCCCTGAGCTTTTTTTGCTCAAGGCTAGCACTCTACCACTGGAGCCTCAGCAACACTTCTGACTTTTTCTGTGTATGTGGCACTGAGGAATCGAACCCAAGGCTTCATGCATGCTAGGCAAGCACTCTACCACTAAGCCACATTCCTAGCCCAATTTCAACACTTTTTTTTTTTTAAAGCAATATTGGGGTGTTTGAACTCAGGACCCTTTACTCGCCAGGCAGGTGCCCTATCACTTTTGCTGCACCTTCAACCCATTTTGCTTTAGTTCTATGTTAGAGTCTCACTATGCTAGAGGCTCCTATACTTTCCACAGGGCTGGGCTGAAAGTATATCTCACTTTGTTCAGCTTTTCTTTCTTTCTTTTTAGTTTAATTGTTAAGTCTGAGTTTATCTGAAACTGAATCCTCCCAATCTTAGTACTCAAAATAGTTCAGATTACAGGTATGAGCCACCATGTCTGGTTCCAACTATACATAACACTAAAAATACATACATGAGGTCTGGGAAGGTGGCTTAGTGGTAGAGTGATGGCCTAGCATGCATGAAGCCCTGGGTTCGATTCCTCAGCACCACATAAACAGAAAAAAACGCAAGTGGTACTGTGGCTTAAGTGGTAGAGTGCTAGCCTTAAGCAAAAGAAGCTCAGGGACGGTGCCCAGGCCCTGAGTTCAAGCCCTGGGACTGGTACACACACACACACAAAATCCACACTCATAGGTATGTGCATAGATACAGAGAATATCTATATGCATAGTGTCTATGTATGTATATATACATATATATACATATACATAAACTTATATATACATATATGTTTTGTTTTTCTCCCAGTTTTGAGATGTTTCGGGTCAAACCCGAATGCTACGTGAGCATTCCACCACTGAATAACATCCCTCAATTCTTTCTTTAGGTCTGAAACTGAGACTCAAACTCAGTACCCGATGTTTTCTCTCATTGGCTAGTATTCTACCACCTGAGTCATGCCTCCAATCCCTCAATATTTTTTTTTTTTTTTTGCCACTACTGGGGTATGAACAAGAGGATTACAAACTTTCCTGTCCAATGTAGCTTTGAACTGTTATCCTCAGATCTCAGCCTCCTGAGATTACAGCCGTAAGCCATTATGCCCAGCCATCCCCTACTTCTTATTTAACACTCCTACCCACCAAGCTGGGTTTGAGAGAGGGGGCTGCTTGGGCTTGGGTGGTTCTGAGGAGCTTCCTAAACACACACAGTGAGAATCAAGCAGAAACTCAACCTGAGGTCTTCTGCCTGCACATTCCAAGCTCTTTCCATTACCAGCAGCGGTGGCTGAGTTCCCCAAATGGAAGCAAAGGCAGGGCACAAAGACAGAGCCTGCCGGGGCACCTGACTACGGTGCACAGGACACAGGCTTCTCAGCCATGGCTGGCTGCCCAAACAGCCCCCGACATTGTCTGCGAGCCATGTTCTGGGAAACGCATTTCTCAACGGGAAGCACGCCTCCAGGCCCACATTTTCTTTTCCATGATTCAGTGACTCATCTCTAAAGAGCATTTATTGCCACTGGGGTATAAGGGTTATAAATAAAGATAGGGTTCTTACCACCTTCTTAATTGACTCCCAGAAATGAAGCAAATTTGCCTTTGCCATTTCCTCATGCGGGAAACTGTGATCGCTTACAAAATTATATCCAGTTTCAAGAAAACACTGGCTGGTGACATGGCAGAACTTTAAAGTGTGGTGGGCGATGGGAGTTTGGTAAATGAGGAGAGGGGACTGCAGGTTCTAAGGATGACAAAACACTGCCTGGGGGCTGGGAGGTGGAGTGGAACTCACCGGAGGAGCATTTGCCTAGCATGTGGAAGTCCATATGTTCAATCCCCAGCACCACAAAAACAAACAAAAGAAGCAGGGTGCTGCTGACTATCAAACTAGCTACTTAGGAAGCTGCCATCTGAAGATCATGGTTTGAAGCCAGCCCCAGCAGGAAAACCTGTGAGACTCTTAGCAACAATGAACCACCAGAAAATCCAGAAGTAGAGCTGTGGTTCAAGTGGTAGAGGGCTACACTTGAGCCCAAAAGCTCAGGGACAGTGCCCAGGCCCTGAGTTCAAGCCCCAGGACTCACACAAAAGAAAGAAAGAAAAAAAAAAAAAAAAAACAAAGACAAATAGCCTGCAGTGAGTGCTTCTGGAAACAGGAAACTTCTAGAGCTATAACAGAGCAAGGTCTTGGCAGAGTGAGGAAAGCTGGTCACCTTCTCCTATGCCACTGGATATCAGGCATTGCCATCCCTGGGATACTGTGGTCTAGGCCAAGCAGAGGAACAGAGGTTCACGGGTTGTCAGGGACCCGTCATTCACTGGTAGCATTTTGCTCCGCAGACAAACTGGAGCCAGTTCTGCTTGAAGCAGGAAGAGGCACACAAGAAGGCTGGACTGAGAATGAAAATTCTTGTAAGAAGCCAGTGGTTCCTGCCTGTAATCCTAGCTACCCAGGAGGCTGAGATCTGAGGATTGTAGTTTGAAGCCAGCCTGGGCAGGGAAGTCTGTGAGACTTTTTTGTTGTTTTGTTTTGTTTGGTCATGGGGCTTGAACTCTGGGCCTCGGCACTGTACCTCAGCTCTTCAGCTCAAGGCTAGCACTCTATCACTTCAGCCACAGCGCCACTTCCAGCTTTCTGGTAGTTGACTGTAGATAAAGAGTCTCACAGACTCTTTCCTGCCCAGGCTGGCTTTGAACCATGATCCCCAGATCTCAGCTTCTCATGTAGCTAGGATTACAGGCAGTGAGCCACCAGCACCCAGCTGTGAGACTCTTATCTCCAATAAACTGCTCAGAAAAAAGCTGAAAGTGACGCTGTGGCTCAAGTGGTAGAGTACTAGCCTTGAGCAAAAGAAGCTCAGGGACAGTGCCTAGGCCCTGAGTTCAAGCCCAAGACCTGCATAAAGAGACAGAAAAAAAAAGAGAGACAGTGTATGTATGTATACCTAAGTCTCTACTCTGTAATCTACAATCATAGGAAAATGGTGAAGACAGTAGTTTTATTACCTCGAATGGGAAATCCATAGACAGCACTTTGCACAGGCTCTCAGGGGTACAAGGGAAATTCTTTAGTCCCACAAATTTAAACTGGAATAGAAATGAGAACATAAAAAGAGTTAGTATAAGCTGGGCACTGGTGGCTCTTTACTGTAACCCTAGCTACTCAGAAAGGCTGATATCTGGAATTGTGGCTCTAAGTTATCCCTTGCAAGAAAGTCTGTGAGATTCATCTCCAATTAAGCATCAAAAAAGCACAGGATGGGCTGGGAAGGTAGCTCAGTGGTAGAGTACTTGCCTCCCATGCATGAGGCCCTGGGTTTGATTCCTCCTCAGCACCACATAAACAGAAAAGGCTGGGCTGGGAAGGTGGCTCAGTGGTAGAGTGCTTGCCTTGCATGCCTGAGGCCCTGGGTTCGATTCCTCAGCACCACATAAGCAAAGAGAAAAAAGCCGGAAGTGGCACTGTGGCTCAAGTGGTAGAGTGCTAGCCTTGAGCTGAAGAGCTGAGGGACAGTGCCCAGGCCCAGAGTTCAGGCCCCACGACCGGACCCCAAAAAATAAAAAATAAAAAATAAAAAAAAATAGAAAAAGCTGGAAGTGGTGCTGTGGCTCAAGTGGTAGAGCGCTAGCTTTGAGGTGAAGAGCTGAGGGACAGTGCCCAGGCCCAGAGTTCAAGCCCCACAACAGGCAAAAAATAAAAAAGAAATTAAAAGCCAGGGCTCATACCTATAATGCAGCCACTTAGAAGGCTGAGATCTGAGAATCTCAGTTTAAAGCCTGGGCAAGAAAGTCTTTAAGACTCTTGGAGCTGGGAAGGTGGCTCAGTGGTAGAACGCTTGCCTTGCATGCCTGAGACCCTGGGTTCAATTCTTCAGCACCACATAAGCAAAAAGAAAAAAGCTGGAAGTGGTGCTGTGGCTCAAGTGGTAGAGCGCTAGCCTTGAGCTGAAGAGCCGAGGGACAGTGCCCAGGCCCAGAGTTCAGGCCCCATGACTGAACCCAAAAAAAAAAAAAAGTCTTTAAGACTCTTATCTTCAGTTAACTACCAAAGGCTGGAAATAGAGCTGTGGCTCTAGTGGTAATGCTAGAGCAAAAAACAGCTGTGTTCAATTCAAGCCCCAGTTGAATTCAGGGCCTAGGCACTGCCCTGAGCTTCTTTTTTTTTTTTTGGTCCAGTCGTGGGGCCTGAACTCTTGGCCTGGGCGCTGTCCCTCAGCTCTTCAGCTCAAGGCTAGCGCTCTACAACTTGAACCACAGCACCACTTCCGGCTTTTTTCTTTTTGCTTATGTGGTGCTGAGGAATCGAACCCAGGGCCTCATGTATGCAAGGCAAGCGCTCTACCACTGAGCCACCTTCCCAGCCCCACCCTGAGCTTCTTTTGCTTAAGGCTAACACTCTACACTTGAGCCACAGTACCACTTCCGGCTTTTTCTGTTTATGTTTATGCTAGGCAAGCACTGTACCACTAAGCCACATTCCCAGCCCTCCAACAATTTTTTTTTCACCAAGTCACATGCTTTATTACTAGCGATACCACATATATTTTATTTGTTTATTTGCAGTGCTGCAGTTTGGACCCAAGGACTTGTGAGTAGTCAAATCCTCCACTACTGAGCTACGTCCTTATCCCCCACCTCATATCAGAGCCTGGACTCAAGGCTTCATACTTCCTCTGCCTTCTTCTTGTTCATGGCTAGTGCTCTGCCTCTTTATTTATTTATTTATTTTTATTGTGAAAATACTGTACAGAAGGGTTACAATTACATGGGCAAGGTAATGAGTACATTTCTTATCAAGCATTGTAGCCTCCTCCTTTGTTTTCCAACAAGTTTTTGATTTGAGAGGTTCAATCAGGAGTCTTTATTAGAAAGCCAGTAACAATAGGCAGACTCCTGTCACAAAGACCTGCAGCCCCACGAATACAGTTGACGCTGTCAGAAAACTGAGCCATGAGAGGAAAGAAAGAGCAGAAAAACAACACCAACAACCCAGAGCAGCTCCAACGGAGAGCGGAAGTGGGACGCCATACTGACCAGAGGAGAGTGCCAGGAGGCAGGACAGGACAGGAGGCAGGACAGGACAGGAGCCACGTGGCACGGCAGCATTGTGTTTTTGTTTTGTTTTTTTTGTGTATAGATGGATGAGTTGCTGATTATATGAAATCACAGTACAGTTTTAAAATTAATTTTATGTATGTGGTACTGAGGAATTGAATCCAGGGCCTCATGCATGCTAGGCAAGCACTCTACCATGAAGCCACATTCCTAGCTCCCCACCGACTCCTGATCTGATACTTCTGTTCACTGTCTGATACTCTACCATACCTCCAACCCCAGATCTCCAGGGTTTTTGGTTTTTGTGGAGGGTTTTTGGTTGTTTTGGGTTTTGGGGTTTTTTTTTTGCCAGTGCTGGGGCTTGAACTCAAGGCCTGAGTGCTGTCCCTGAGATTCTTCTCTGTTCAGGGCTAGTGCTCTACAACTTGAGCCACAGCTCCACTTCTGGCGTTTTGTGGTTCACTGGAGATAAAAGACACATATAGACTTTCCTGCCCAGGCTGGCTTTGAACAGATCTAATCCTCCCAAGTGGCAAGAATTACAGGCGTGAACCACTGGCACCTAGCCTTCAGTTCTCAACTTAGTCATCGTTAAAACCACAAACAATTCAGATCCAGAGCAGGTTCAGGCCCATATGCTTCCTATTAATACATGGTATCAATAAAGGTGGCTCAAGCAGCACAGCACCTGAATTCCAACTCCAGTACCACCAAAAAATAAAAATAAAAAGATAATTAGTCTAAATGGATGATCTTTAGGTGACAGAGAACTTAAATCAATCATTACAGGATGAGAAGCTGGCCTTACAGGATTGAGTTTAGTCTTCTCCCCGAGTCCCTCTTCCTCTGGTAACTTTGAATGCATCCAGTAGAATCGGAAATCAGTCTGCCACACGAGAAAGAAAGTCAAAAGAGAAAACATTGCCCACCTCCAACTTGAATATGAACCTGTCTTACAAAGACCTGAGTCCTTTCTGTTGTTTAACCCCTATTTCACTAAGAGCCATAAGGCTAGGAAGATGTTTATCAAGTCCTTCAAGATTTTTTTCTTCCCCTTAAAATCTATCAAAGCCAAGTGGGGTGGCACATGCCTGTAATTCCAGCACTCACAAGGTCGAGGGAGAAACATCCCAAGTTTGAGGTCAGACTGGGGCTACACAGCAAGTTCCATAACCGTGTGGGTGACATAGTGAAACCCGGCCACAAAAACAAACCAGAACACAAACCCCAAGGGAACATAGGTGCTGGGGATTGGATTTGTATTTTTATTCTGGGTGTAGGCTTGGCTCTGCTCTGGGAAGCTGTCAGCTTCTACCACTCGGGAAAGCGTGGCCACGGCGCTGGTGCTCAGGATCTGAGGAGATGACGCTTACAATGCTCCAGGGGCGGATGCTAAAGATGCATGCTCCAGTGAGGGGAAGATACCTCATCCCCTGAGTGTCTGCTGACCTTCGGTGGGGTGATGGCTCACGGGGATAGCTTGTGACAATCTCATCCTCAATCTCTGCTTCCTTCCTTGCCTCCTCCATCTTTTCTTCCTTCTCTCAATCTCTCTGTCTCTCAATCTCCTCTCTCAATCTCTCAATCTACTCTCTCCTCTTGCTGTTGTTGGTACTGGGCTTGAACTCAGGCACTGTCCATTAGGTGTTTAGTTTAGTTTTGTTTTGCTCAAGGCTAGTACTCTACCATTTGAGGCACAGTTCCACTTCTGGTCCTTGGTGTTAATTTAAGATAAGAGTCCAAAGGATGGGGCTGGGAAGGTGGCTCAGTGGTAGAGCGCTTGCCTTGCATGCACGAGGCCCTGGGTTCGATTCCTCGGCACCACATACGCAAAAAGAAAAAAGCTGGAAGTGGCGCTGTGGCTCAAGTGGTAGAGCGCTAGCCTTGAGCTGAAGAGCTGAGGGATAGGGCCCAGAGTTCAGGCCCTACAACCGGAGGGCCCCCCCCCAAAAAAAAAAAAAAAGAGTCCAAGGGACTTTCTTATCAGGGCTGGTGTTGAACTGAGATACTCAGATCTCATCCTCCTAAGTAAGTAGAATTATAGGTGCGAGCCACTGGTGCCCATCTATTCTGTTTTCGGTTTGTCTGTTTTGTTTTTTGTGCCAATCCTAAGGCTTGGATTCAGGGCCCAGATGCTGTCCCTGAGTTTTTTTCATTCAAGTCTGGCATTCTACCTCTTGAACCACAAACCCACTTAGGGCTTTTTGGTAGTTAATTGGAGATGATAAGTCTCACATGGCTGGGAGTGTGGCCTAGTGGTAGAATACTTGCCTAGCATGCATGAAACCCTGGATTCGATTCCTCAGTACTACATAAACAGAAAGGCCAGAAGTGGTGCTGTGGCTCAAGTGGTAGATTGCTATCCTTGAGCAAATGAAGCTCAGGGACAGTGCCCAGGCCCTGAGTTCAAGCCCCAGGTCTGGCAAAAAAAAAAAAAAGTCTTTCCTGCCTGGGCTGGCTTCAAAGCATGATCTCAGAGTAGCTATGATTACAGGTGTGCGGTACCAGAAACCAAATCTGTTTCTTTCTTCTCTTCAACTTCTTCTTCCCTTTTTTCTTTCTTCCCTCCCCTCTTCTTCCTACTCTTCTTTTCTCCCTTCTTCTGTACTCTTTCTTTCTTGTCTTCTTCCTCCTTTTTCTCTTCCTCTTTTCTCTCCTCCTTCTTCTCTTCTCCCTCTCCCTCTTCCACTTGCCCCTCCCTTTCCCTCTCCCCTTCATGAAGAATATCTAGAAGCTTGTTAAAGCACAGAGCACTCCCCTGGCTCCTGCTCAGCAGGTGTGGGAACTGCTTCTTTAACACTTCCCGAGGTGCCTGATCTAGAGAGTATGCTCACAGCATGATGGGAAACTAGCTGAGCCATAGATAAGGGGGGGGGTCTGCTAACTGCTCCTATTAGTGGTTGCTCAGTGATGGGAGAACAGTGTAGGAAGACATAACAAAGTGGGAGGGGAAAGGATTTCTTCTCATTCTGAAAGTCACTTCCTAGAGCAAGTCTTAGAGAGCTGGAACTGTGTGTCCTACCAGGACACCCAGGCACCGGCAGGGTCAGGATATGGTGGGTGAAGGAGTCATTTGATGGTATCTCATGGTCTACCTTCGTTTCCTGCTGCCCACCACAGCATCTCTTCACCCCACAATCCGCTCTGCCAGCAATCTTCCAGCTGGAGAGCAGCAAGGGGAAAATACAGCTGTGACAAAGCCCAGCCTACACCTCTGGTTTCTCCCCTTCCACTCTCAAGGACTGGTTATACTCCAGCCAGGCACTGAGGCTCAAGCCTGTAATCCCAGCTACTCAGGAAACTGAGATGGAAGGATCATGGTTCAAGGCCAGCCCACCCAAGAAAGTCTGTGAGCCTCTTAACTCGAACTAAGCATCCAAAAAGCCAGAAGTGGAGCTGTGGTTCCAGTAGTAGAGTGCTAGCCTTGAGCAAGAAAGTTCAGGGACAGCACCCAGGCCCTGAGTTCAAGCCCTAGCACCAGCAAAATTTTTAAAAACAAACAAACAAAAATAACAAAAAAGCTGCTACACTTTCCTCAGTTCCACTTATTTGTGTTTTTCAAACTAAGCAAATTTAAAACACTCTCAAAGATGCAGGGAGCATTAGATAATGTTCATGATATACCACATCCGGGACACCCTAACAGGCTGGTCATGAACCAAATCCACAGGCAGGGGCCAAGTTCCAGAGAGAGGGAAGAGAGGAAAAGATGGGGGGCGGGGGGAGGCAGCAGCCCTTACCTGACAGTCATAAAATGGGTGCCCCCGCCAACACATCACATCCAGCACATAGTAGGTCTGCTTCACCTCACTGTAGATGCAATCTAGAATGGTGTAGTCTGCAGAGAGAGGCAGAGAGTTGACAAGCAGCTCTCTTTCAGTCTAGGAAGCCTCATCTTAGAGGCTCAAACCAAACAACCTTTAAGGTCCTGCAGTAGGGACTAAGGGTTCACCGGGGACAGAGTTCTGCATGGCTTAAGGGTGACACTAGGTGAGGATTGGTACAACTCTTCAGCCAAGTGGGAACTTGGAATTTCAACACCAGTTTGGACATTTGCTCATCTTAGAGAACCTGAAGTTTAATATTTAAGATCCTATTTTAGTTGATAACTTTCCTTTTTTTTTTTTTTCATTTTGGTTTTGGTGCCAATACATGGGGCATGAACCCAGCCTGGGCACTGTCCCTGAGTGTAGTTTACTACTAGATCCACAGCTCCACTTTTAGCTTTTTTTTGCTGGTAAATTGGCAATAAAGAGTCTCATGCACAAGCCCGGTGCCGATGGCTCACACCTATAATCCTAGCTATTCAGGAGTCTGAGATCTGAGGATTGTGGCTCAAAGACAGCCCAGGTAGTAAGTCTGTGAAACTCTTATCTCCAATCAACTACCAGAAGTGGTGCTGTGGCTCAAGGGGTAGAGCTCAAGGACAGGGCTCAGACCCAGAGTTCAAGCCCCACAACCGATCCCAAAAAAAGTCGCACCAACTTTGTAGCCCGGGCTGGCTTTGAACTGCAATTCTTAGATCTCAGGCTCCTGAATAGCTAGGATGACAGGTATAAGCCACCAGCGCCCAGCTTTTTTTTTTGTTGTTGTTGGTTATGGGGCTTGAACTCTGGGCCTGGGCACTGTCCCTCAGCTCTTCAGCTCTACCACTTGAGCAACAGCACCACTTCCAGTTTTCTGGTGGTTTATTAGAGATAGGAGCCTCATGGTCTTTCCTGCCCGAGCTGACTTTGAACTGTGATCCTCAGATCTCGGCCTCCTGTGTAGCTAGGATTACAGGCATGAGCCACCAGCACGGCCTTTTTTTTTTTTTTTTTAATTTAGAAAAAATGTCTTGCTATGTAGCCAAGGTTGGCCTTAAACTCCAGGTCAAGGGCTGGGAAGGTGGCTCAGTGGTAGAGCGCTTGCCTTGCATGCCTGAGGCCCTGGGTTCGATTCCTCAGCACCACATAAGCAAAAAGAAAAAAGCTGGAAGTGGCGCTGTGGCTCAAGTGGTAGAGTGCTAGCCTTGAGCTGAAGAGCTGAGGGACAGCGCCCAGACCCAGAGTTCAGGCCCCACGACCGGACCCACAAAAAACAAAACAAAACAAAAAAAACTCGAGGTCAAGTGATCTTCCTGACTCAATGCCTCCCCTCTGGCTGGACTATAGGTGCATGCTACCACACCCAGCTTACAATTACCCTACAAGTTCTTATGAAAGACACTGTGTGTGAGGAAAGGGATAGAAGTTGTCTCTGCCTTTTAAGAAGTGGAGAGAAGATGACCACAGAGCAAGCAATGAAATTATACAGTACACACTATGACACAGGAGTTCCAGAAAGAGGAAACAGGAACAGCAGGAAATGCTTTACAGGAAGAATGCAACATAAACATAGTTAAAAGAACAGGGTAGAGCCTGGCACCAGTGGCTCTTGCCTGTAATCCTAGCTACTCAGGAGGCTGAGATCTGAGGATCATGGTTCCAAGCCAGAATGGGCAGAAAAGTCAGTGAGACTCTTATCTCCAAGAAACCACTAGAAAACTGAAGTGGCGCTGTGGCTCAAGTGGGAGAGCACTCACCTTGAGTTGAAGAGCCCAGAGACAGCGTCCAAGCCCAGAGTTCAAGCCCCACGAATGACAATAAAAAACAACAACCAAAAAAAAAAAAAAATCAGGGTAGGGCTGGGAATGTGGCTTAGTGGTAGAGTGCTTGCCTTGCATGCATGAAGACCTGGGTTCGATTCCTCAGCACCACATAAGCAGAAAAAGCCGGAAGTGGCGCTGTGGCTCAAGTGGTAGAGAGCTAACCTTGTGCTGAAGAGCTGAGGGACAGAACCCAGGCCCAGAGTTCAGGCCCCACGACCAGCCAAAAAAAAAAAAAAAAAAAGACTAAAAAGCATGGTGACACACACCCATAATCTCAGCACGCAGATAGAAAGTTCCAGGATAGTGTACATACACTACATAGTGAGACCCTATCTCAAAAAATAACCAAAAAGCAGGGCACTAGTGGCTCACACTTGTAATACTGGACACTTGGGAGGCTGAGATCTGAGGATTGTGGCTAAAAGCCAGCCTGGGCAGGAAAGTCTGTGACACTTTATCTTCAATTAAATACCAAAAAAGCCAGAGGAGCTGTGGCTTTAAGCTGTAGAGCACTAGCTTTGAGCAAAAGAACACCCAGGCCCTGAGTTAAAGCCCCACAACCAGGGGAAAAAAAAAAAAGCCAGAAATGGCAGTGTGGTCAAAGAGGTAGAGTACTAGCCTTGAGCATAAAAGTTTAGGGACAGTGCCCAGGACCTGAGTTCAAGCCCCAGGACCAGCACAAGAAAACAGAAAACCTCAATGTAGCTCAGGTGGGTGAGCATCTGCTTAATCAAATGGGAGGCTGGAGATTCAAACCACAGTGCCAATAAAAGACCAAACAAAAACAACAAAAAAACTGAAGCAACAGACACTGTCTTATACTGATTATAAAACTTAGTAAAGCTGGGTACCGGTAGCACATGCCTGTAATCCTACCTACTCAGGAGGCTGAGATCTGAGGATTGCAGTTTAAAGCCAGCTCAGGCAGGAAAGACTCTGAGACTCTTATCTCCAATAAACCACCAGAAAACTGGAAGTGACGCTGTGGTTCAAGTGGTAGAGTGCTAGCCTTGAGCTGAAGAACTGAGGGACAGTGCCCAGAGTTCAAGCCCCACGACTGACAAAAAAAAACAAAAAACCTCAGTAAATAGCTGGGGATGGTAGTGCACAACTGTAATCCAGGCACTGAGGAAGCTGAGGAAACAAAATCAAGAGGTCGTAGCCAATCTGCACCCCACAGATTCTTAGGTGAGGCGTCTTAATGTACCTTTTGCTGTTGTTGAGTTCCGCCTATTGCCTCCTGGCAGAAGGGAAGAAAACCTGTTGACGCAGTAGCCGCTCTTGGTGTAGGCACTGGTGGAGCCCTGGGGGGAGAAAACTACAATTCTTGTCAGATGTCCACTGATCTCCTTGCCTCTTGCCCAATCGTTCTTCAGTGTAGTCACTGGCCCAAAGATGGTAGACAGCAGATCCTCACTGCAGGAAAGGACTGCGGGGCCCACTCCAGGCAAGGCTACTGTACCCCAAGAGAATGAAGAACAGAGAAAACCCTGGCCTCAGATCAGCCTCCAGGCATGAGGGGTAGAAGTGGCTACTCACCCTGGAGGCCACAATAAGGGCTCTTTTCCCCACGGGGCACACGACCACAATCCATTCCTGCCCCAGATCTGAAGGGACATCAATTAGCCACTCCGAGAGCATCAGCTGGAAACAAAAACATGGCGTTAAAGGTTACAGGAGTGTGCTGCACACATGTTACAAGAACAAAGCGGTCCCATCCTACATACAAAATGCAAATGTGTTACAGGTGAGGGCAGAGCCGGGCACTTGCTGGTGGCTCACACCAGTCATCCTAGCTGCTCAGGAGGCTGAGATCTGAGGATCACGGTTCAAAGCCAGCCCAGGCAGGAAAGTCCAAAGACTCATCTCCAGTAAACCACTGGAAAACGGGAAGTGGTACTGTGGGATCAAGTGGTAGAGCACTAGAGTTGAGCTTGAAGAACTGAGGGACAGCACCTAGGCCCAGAGTTCAAGTCCTACAACCCACAAAAAAATAGTAAGTAAATAAAAACCAGGGCTGGGAATGTGGCTTAGTGGTAGAGTGCTTGCCCTAGCATGCATGACGCCCAGGGTTCCATTCCTTAGCACCTCATAAACAGAAAAAGCTGGAAGTAGAGCTGTGGCTCAAATGGTAGAGTGCTAGCCTTGAGCAAAAGAAGCTCATGGACAGAGCCCAGGCCCTGAGTTCAAGCCTCAGGACTGGCAAAAAAAAAAAAGAAAAAGAAAAGTAGATAAATTAATAATAATAAAAAACAAAAACCAAAAGCCAGCAACAGGCTAGGGCTAGACACAGGTGTCTCACTACTGTCATCCTACTCAGGAAGCTGAGATCTGAGGACCGAAGTTTGAGATTAGTCTGGTAAGCAAAGTCTGTGAGACTCTTATCTCCAATAAACTAATCAGAAAAGGCAAGAAGTGGCGCTGTGACTCAAGTGCTAGCCTTGAGCCCAAAGAGGCTCAGGGACAGCGCGCAGGCCCTGAGTTCAAGCCCCAGGACTGGCAAGAAATATATAAAGAGTCTGTTAGAGATCAATAGCTTGAGGGCTTTCTGCTTATGGCTGGCAGCTGCTGGTTACTGAGGGCTCATGGCTGTTAACCTACTATCCACACGCTTGATCAAGGATTTCAGTCAGTCCAGCACTGAGTCAGCTCTCCCACCTCCCATTCCCATACGCATTCCCTTTGCTTTGCCTTGCGATCCCCTCTCTTCCCGGCAGCCTTTGTTCTGGTGGGCTTTGGCTGAGCTGTGCAGGGCAGGGCACTGCACGGGGTTATGTCTCACCTCTGTACCACTTACTTGATTGGCATAGCGTTTTGGTAGCTTCTTGCCAGTGTCGATGTCCATTTCCTCATCACCCTTCCTCTCCTCCTCTTCCTCGCTCTCCACCCCGGTCCAGTCATCTTCAGCCAGTCTCCGGGCATGGTTCACATAATCCAGCCTCTTGCTGGAGGAAACAAAAGACATGAGCATAGGGTCTTTATGTTTTATACATGGATATCTCAGGATGTGATGGGTTTCATTTATTTCAAAGGCTACAAATTTGGGCAGAACTTGGGTTTTTTGGTAGAAATTAGAAATGATGGAGCCAGGCACCAGTGACTCAGGCCTGTCATCCTAGCTACACAGAGGATCATGGTTCAAAGCTGGCCTAACCAGGAAAGTCCCTGAGACTCTTACTTCCCATTAAGAGAGGAACTGGATGACTAGATGACTAAGATTATGGAGGAATATTCTTCACCAGATACTCTTCTATATACTTTGAACCCCATTGGTGTATTATTACCCATTATAAAATAAATAGCAGGGCTGGGAAGGGAGCTCAGTGGTACAGTGCTTGCCTCCCATGCATGAGGCCCTGGATTCGATTCCTCAGCACCATATAAGCAGAAAAACCCAGAAGTGGCGCTGTGGCTCAAGTGGTAGAGCGCTAGCCTTGAGCTGAAGAGCTGAGGGACAACACCCAGGACCAGAGTTCAGGCCCCATGACTGACAAAACAAAATAAAAAAAATAATAATAAATAGCAGCTAGAAAAGAAAATAGTCAGGGAATAAAATTTGTTTTGGTTTTGTTTTCTGTGCTGGTCTTTGGGACTTGAAATCAGGGCCTGAGCACTGTCTCTGAACTTTTGTGTTCAAGACTAACACTACCCACTTGAACCACAGCTCCATTTCCAGATTTTATTTTATTTTTTGGTGTTTAATTAAAGATAAAGAGTCGTATAGTATGTTGAAAATGAACTATACAGCTTGTGGGTGGGGATGGGAGGGAAAAACTGGGAGAGAGCAAGAGAAGGGGTGACCATGTCCAAAAAGGCAAGCCAGGCACTGGTGGCTCATACCTGTAATCCTAGCTACTCAAAAAGCTGATCTGAGGATGACAGTTCAAAGCCAGTCCAGGCAAGAAAAGTCCATGAGACTTTTATCTCCAATTAACCACTAGAAAACAAGAAATAGAGCTGTGGCTCAGAGTAGCAGAGCACTAGCCTTAAGCAGAAGAGCCCAGGGGCAGTGCCCAAGTGCTGAATTCAAGCTCCACAGACAAAAAAAAAAAAAAAGAAAAGAAAAGAAAGGAAAAGAAATGTACTCAGTACCTGACTTCTATACCATTTCCTCTATATATCACCTTTATAATAACAAACAAATAGACAATAAGCCAGGCACCAGTAGTTCACACCTATCATCCTAGCTTCTCAAGAGGCTGAGATCTGAGGATCGCAGTTCCAAGCCAGCCTGGGCAGGAAAGTCTCTAAGACTCTTATCTCCAATAAACTACTAAGAAAGAGGCAGAAGTGGCACTGTGGCTCAAGTGGTAGAGTGCTAACCATGAGTACAAAGAGAGTCAGGAATAGTGCCCAGGCCCTGAATTCAAGACCCAGGACTGGCAGAAAAAAACAATTTTTTTTTTAATATTAAAAAGATGGCAGGTACTGGTGGCTCACATTTGTAATCCTAGCTACTCAGGAGGCTGAGATCTAAGGATCAAGGTTCAAAGCCAGCCCATGCAGGAAACTCTGTGAGACTCTTATCTCCATTTAACCACCAGAAAACCGGAAGTGGCACTGTGGCTCAAGCGGTAGAGCACTTGCTTTGAGCTAAAGAGCTCAGGGACAGTGCCCAGACCCAGAATTCAAGCCCTACAACCAACAACAACAACAACAATAACAAAGTTAGTCTCACAGACTTTCCTGCCTGCACTGGCTTTCAGCCACAATCCTCATAGCTCAGCCTCCTGAGTTGCTAGGATTACAAGACATGAGCCACCACTGCTGGCAAAAGAATGCAATCTGGAAGCAAGCCAGATGCTATAGAGAAGCATTTCTGTTTCACATATCTAGTCTGAACAAAATACAGACTCTGTGACAACTGCAAAACTGTTCATTTTCTTCTAATCCCCAGTTCTTAAATTTATGACCCAGAAGAAAAGCCCATGGTGCACCAAGAATAAAAAAATAGGATCTCTCTCCAAAGCAAGCCCAACCTCAAACACTCCCATTCTGCTCTCTTTCCCCTTTTGCTCATTTTGGCATTCAGACCACAGAATGTGGAAGACATTTCCTCTGATTCCCTGGGAATTATTTGTCTTGAACTCCCAAGGGCTCCCTAGTAACATTTGGGCCCCAGGCAGACGGGAAGACCACACTAGTACCAGAATTCCATGTTGGAAAGGCCACACATCAGCTACCCAGAGAAGGTGGGGAAGTGGAAGTCTAGGCCAGGCTTCCACAAGTTCCTAAAGTGCAAAGCTCAGTATTATTGCCCCAGGAACAGGTTGGGGGGGGGGGGGCAGGAAGTTAAAACTTAACCAAATGAGTTTTTGCTTTCAAACTTCAGTCCTCCCTTCTTCCTGGTCCTTTCCTAAGTGCTGGGGATAAAGGCCTACCTTGGGCAGCCTTCACGCTGCCCACCATGTGGGCAGCAAGATCCACCTTTAAGGGAGCGTCCTTCAAAGGGGGATTCCATAGAAAGGAGCTCAATCCCCCTGAGAAGTTTACAGCTCCCAACCCAGAGAAAGAAGCCAAGGAGTTAAAGCCCCCTTACGATTTCTGCAGTTCCAGTAATTGGCGACGCCGCTCACTTTGCTCCAAGGAACTGTACTTGGACTTGTACTGAGACAGGCGGGGGTGTGGGGCCGCTGTGCTGTTCAGATCTTGAGACACAGAAAAGCTACTAGCCAGGGCCTGACTCAGCTCTTCCATTTTTGCTATAAAAAAATTAAAGAAGAAGAATTCATATCATCCTATGTGTATAGGTGATTAGATGAAAATGATGGGTAACTAAAAAACAAATTAACAAATCCACATAAGCTGGGTACCAGTGGGTCACGCCTCTAATCCTAGCTACTCAGAAGGCTGAGAGCTAACAATCTTGGTTCAAAGTCAACAGGGGCAGACAAATCCAAGTCACTCTTATTTCTAACTAACCAGCCAAAAGTTGAAAGGCCCGACTCAAGTTGTAGAACACTAGCTATGAGCATGAGTGAGCATGAGGCCCTGAGTTCAAGCCCATTACTAGCACAAAATAACAAAACCTAATCCAAAAAAATGTAATCCAAAATGACATTCTTTCCATGGAGGGGGGGTGAAAAGAAGCTAAAGGATAAATGAGTTACGAATTAGCAATAACAGTGTTGCTTTTCTTTTGTTTTTGCCAGTCCTGGGGCTTGAACTCAGAGTCTGGGCACTGTCCTTCAGCCTCTCTTTGCTCAAGGTTTACATGCTACCACTTGAGCCACAGAACCACTTCTGGCTTTTTCTGTGTATGTGGTACTGAGGAATCAAACCCAGGGCTTCATAGTATTGTCTTTTATTGATACTTCCATGAATCATTTGATAGCCAAACAACAATTGCTAAGAAAATTCATTCATGGCGCTGGGAATGTGGCTTAGTGATAGAGTGCTTGCCTCGCATGCATGAAGCCCTGGGTTCGATTCCTCAGTATCATATAAACAGAAAAAAGAAAAAAAAAATGGAAGTGGCACTATAGCTCAAGGCTAGCCTTGAGCCAAAGAAGCTTGGGGACAGTGCCCAGGCCTTGAACTCAAGCCCCAGGACTGGCAAAAAGAAAAAAGAAAATTCATTCATTCTATGATTGAAATATTAAAAACAAATCTTTTTGGTGCCAGTCCTGGTGCTTGAACTCAAGGCCTGGGTGCTTTCTGTGAGCTTTGGTGCCCATGACTAGTGTTCTAGCACAGGAGCCACACCTCCACTTCTAACTTTTTTGGTGGTTAATTAGATAAGAGTCTCATGAATTTTCCTGCCCAGGTTGGCTCTGAACTGTGATTGTAAGATCTCAGTCTCCGAAGTAGCTAGCATTACAGGGGTGAGCCACTGGTACTTGGCTACTTTTCTGTTTTTAATCACCAGCCTACCACTGACAGCCAGTGATGTGCTCAGCTATCTAATTTTTTTTTCCTGCAGTGCAGTTCTAATTAGCTATCACTCACTAATGAACATAACTCTCAGATTTAAATTTTAGCCAAGTGGCCATTCAATTCTATTACAAAGGCCAACTCAAACTAAGGAAATATAGCTGCAAGAGAAACACTAAATGAGTGAGTATAATATATATATGTATATATATATATATAACTATTACAATTAAAACCCCTTTGTACAATTAATATATATCAATTTTTAAAAAGAGAAGAAATATTACGGCTTCCAAAAGAAGACAAGAAAAGCCAAAAGATCTCAAAACTAGACAGTTGCCTTCTCTTTTCATAGTTTTGACTCTGGGGCAGTAGGAAGAAAGGTTTCAAGGCAACCTGTGTGACTCAGAAAAAAGCTGAAATGTGGAAGGTTGACTAAGTGTAGTGTAGAGAAGACTTCCCGAGACAGCGTTGAACAACAGGAGTAGAGAGAGGGGTAACTTCAGTACATCCCATTCACTCCTGTGAACGAAGGTATGAATAGCACAGGAACTCACCAGAGTGAGTTCTGCCTCAAATTAAAAGAAACCATGAACACATTTGGGAGAATCTGATTCTCAAAGCTGGCTGGTCCAACTTTTCAAATCTGGTGTAAATCAGAGGACATGAATCAGTGCTCAATTCCATGCCTGGTCAGGTCCCTTCCTAAGCACCAAATCAACAGGTTCATTGTAGTCTCCATACTAAAAATACAACTCAATAGGCCTCTCCTTGGCCACCAAGTATATATACATGTACATGTGCCTATGTATAAACTATATCTATGCCCAGATAGATATAGAAGTGATATGTGGGGCTGGGAAGGTAGCTCAGTGGTAGAGCGCTTGCCTTGCATGCCTGAGGCCCTGGGTTCGATTCCTCAGCACCACATAAGCAAAAAGAAAAAAGCCGGAAGTGGCGCTGTGGCTCAAGTGGTAGAGCGCTAGTCTTGAGCTGAAGAGCTGAGGGACAGTGCCCAGGCCCAGAGTTCAGGCCCCATGACCAGACCCAAAAAAAAAAAAAAAAAAGTGATATGTGATGTAGCCCAGGATAGCCTTGAAATCCATCATCCTATCTCAGCCTCTCAAGTGCTGTGATTGCAGGCTTTCATCACCCTGTATGGCTCATCTGAACCACTTCTTTTGTGTGTATATGTGTCAGTCCTGAGACTTGAAAGCAGGGCCTGGGCTTTGTCCCTAAATTTTTTTGCTCAAGGATAGTACTCTACCACTGGCTTTTGAGTGGTTCATTGGAAATAAGTGCCTCATGGATTTTCCTGCTTGGGCTGCCTTTGAACCAAGATTCTGAGATCTTAGCCTCCTGAGTAGCTAAGATTACAGGTATGAGCCACCGATGCTTGGCTTAGTTTTTGCCTTTTTTTTTTTTTTTTTTGGTCGATCGTGGGGCTTGAACTCTGGGTCTGGGCTCTGTCCCTCATCTCTTCAGCTCAAGGTGAGGGCTCTACCATTTGAGCCACAGCCACAGGTTTTCTGGTGGCTAATTGGAGATAAGAGTCTCAAGGACTTTCCTGCCTGGGCTGGCTTTGAACCGTGATCCTAAGATCTCAACCTCCTGAGTAGCTAGGATTACAGGTGTGAGCCACCAGCGCCTGGCTAGTTTTTGCCCTTTTTGTATCCTTCTCCCCTTTCAGGAAAGTGATCTTACATCTGGCAGGGAGCCTTCTTTTCCAAGCAGTGAATTAAAATTACTGTCTGGTAGGACTGGGCACCAGCAGTTCACAGCTGTAATCCTAGCTACTCAGGAGGATGAGATCAGAGCATTGTGATTCAAAGTCAGAACAAGCAGGAGAGTCTGGTAGACTATCCCCAGTGAATTTCCAAAAAGTCAGAAGTGGAGCTATGGCCTTAAAAAAAAAAAAAAAAAAAAAAAAGCTAAGGTGATTATGATCCTTGGCAATTTTTTTTTTTTGGGGGGGGGACGGCTCAGGTCGTGGGGCCTGAACTCTGGGCCTGGGTGCTGGCCCTCAGCTCTTCAGCTCAAGGCTAACACTCTACCACTTGAGCCACAGCGCCACTTCTGGCTTTTTTCTTTTTGCTTATGTGGTGCTGAGGAATCAAACTTAGGGTCTCATGCATGCAAGGCAAGCGCTCTACCACTGAGCCACCTTCCCAGCCCCCTTTGGCAATTTAAAAATCCATCTTCTGCTACTCAAAGTAATGACCAGGACTGGGAATGGGGCTTAGTGGGAGAGTGCTTGCCTAGCGCATGCAAGGCAAGTAAGATCTGGGTTCGACTCCTCAGTACCACATACACAGAAAAAGTGGCACAATGGCTCAGGTGGTAGAGTGCTTGTCTTGAGCAAAAAGAAGCTCAGGGACAGCGCCCAGGCCCTGAGTGCAAGCCCCAGGACTGGCATGAAGAAAAAAAAAGTAATGCCCAAATCATCTTTTTATTAGGACCTATCATTCTTTATCTGGGTATTAGCTCCTGCTCCGTCAAGAACCACAAAAATCCTTAAATTTGATGCCCGGGGCACACCAGGGATCCCTGTTTGCTTCAAGGCCCTGGCCTGGCTCCTGGGCGCCCAGACCCCTCCGGGATGGTGCTGTCCACCTCAGAGTCCGGATCTTAGCCGCAGGTGACCGCATCTGCACGCGAGGCCCGCCCGTGCTGGTCTCCCCCTCTCCCTACCCCACTTGCCCCCGGCTCGGGACCCCACCACCTAGGGCTCTACCCGCCCCGCCCCGCCCCGCCCCGCCTCTCCCAAGCGACTGCGACGCCCAGACCTGGCATGAGGTCGCCCCCCAACCACACAAGTGCCCCTCGGGGCACCGGAAACGAGCCAAAGGGGGGGCTCCGGCCTGGTCCCGCGCCCCCCACAGCTGACGCCCTGAGACATCAGCGTACGGAGACGCCAAGGAGACACTGCCCGCGCAAAAGGGCCACTCCGGACCCAGAGGGGATCACCCGGGAACCCGGGACTCACCGGACCGAGGAGGCTAGGCACGCGCCGCCGCCGCCGGCTCCGCCTCCGAGAACTGACCAATCAGCTGCCCCCGCAAGGCTTGGACCCACCTATTGGTCCCCCAACGCGGCCTGGGGGCCTATAAGGCCACGCTTTCCGAGTTCCGGCTCCGCCCACCGTGGTGCATGCCGGGACTTGGGGGAGTCGATGCAACACACAGCTTAGGCCCTCAGTGTCTGGTGCTTTTCTGGTGGCCGAGGGCGGGGCTTCCGGTTTCAGGACCGCGGCTTTAGACCCGCCCCCCGCCCTTGCTTCGGGATGGTTTTGGCGGCATCTCGTCACTGCCGTCCTGGGGCTCTCCGGGGCTCCCGGACCCCGTCATTCCTGCATTCTGACTCCTCGAGGCTCCTCTCGCCAGTAGGAGGAGCTAGGACCTCGCGGCGCGTCGCTCAGGACCGTGCGTCCCGGCTCGGTCCCGAAGGCCGCGCCCACCATCCCGGGCCCGGCTTCTCCCACGCTGCCCCCCCCCCGACGCACCCCACGCTTGGGGCCAGCGGACTCCTGGTCAGCACCAGCCGCACGCCGCGTCTTCCGGCTGTCGGTCTGCAGAAGCGGCTGTGGGCCTGGGCCGCGATGCCACCCCGGGCGCCGCGCCCCTCGCCGGACACCGGGATTTAGGTCTCAGCCAGTTCCCGCGCAGCCTCTAGAACCGAGATGGAACGTCAAAACGTGAATAGCTGTTTGGTTGAGCCAGAATCTTGGCTCAGTTAACCTTCAGATAGCAGGAGTGATTTCTTCCTGTTATTATGTTCCGATTACAGTATTATATGAGTAAGGTGTAAGTTATAGTCCGAAAAACGGAAGCTCGGTAAAGTAACTTGGCCAAAGGTACACAAATCTTGAGTCCGATGTTTGAATTTGCTCAGTGTTTAAAGAGTAAATGATTAGTAATAATAGCAAATTATTATTATAGAACAGATAAACAGGAATTAGTTAAGAGACCAGAAAAACCAGAAATGGCCCTGTGGCCCAAAGTGGTATTGCATTAGCCTCGAGGGAAAGTACTCAGGGACAACATTCGGGTTCTGAGTTCAAGCCCCACGACGGACCAAAAAAAAAGTTGGGTAAATGGAAGTGTGGCTCAAATAGTAGAGCACTAGCCTTGAGTGAAAAACTAAGAGAGAGTGAGAGAGTCAAGCCCCAACTCCATTACTGACATGCTTGCTTCGGCAGGAAGCAACATCTTAACCAGCAAAAAAAACCCAAAAAGCAAAAAACAGCTGGAGGGTGCCTGTCATCCCAGTTACTGAGGATGCTGGGAGTGTAGCTTAGCGTTAGAGTGCTTGCCTAGCATGCACCAAGCCCTAGGTTTGATTCCTCAGCACCACATAAACAGAAAAAGCCGGAAGTTGGGGCTGGGAAGGTGGCTCAGTGGTAGAGTGCTTGCCTTGCATGCCTGAGGCCCTGGGTTCGATTCCTCAGCACCACATAAGCAAAAAGAAAAAAGCCGGAAGTGGCACTGTGGCTCAAGTGGAAGAGCTGAGGGACAGCACCCAGGCCCAGAATTCAGTCCCCACGACCGGACCCCCCCCCCCAAAAAAAAGAAAAAGCCGGAAGTGGGGGAGGGGTCGGTGGCTCACGCCTGTGATCCTAGCTAACTCAGGAGGCTGAGATATGAAGCTCACGGTTCAAAACCAGCCGGGGAAGGACAGTCCAAAGACTCATCTCCAATAAACCACTGGAAAACCGAAAGTGGTGACCACCAACAACAAAAATACATGCCAGGCACAGGTGTCACACACTTGTAATCCTAAGTACTCTTGAGCCTGAGATCTGAAGATTGCCATTCAAAGCCAGCTCCGAGCAATCCCCATATGACTCATATCCAATTAAGCACTCAAAAAACAGAAGTGGAGCTGTGGCTCAATTGGTAGAGAGCTAGCCTTGAGCACAGTGCCCATTCCTTGAGTTCAAGCCCCATAGCTGACCAAAAAAAAAATGGGATTCCTGAATTTGCATTCCTTTGGAGATGTTATGAAGCTGTAAACTTAGCTCTCCCATTTCCACCAAAAGTCAGGAGTCTTTTTTTTTGGGGGGGTGGGTCCGGTCGTGGGGCATGAACTCTGGGCCTGGGTGCTGTCCCTCAGCTCTTCAGCTCAAGGCTAGCGCTCTACCACTTGAGCCACAGCACCACTTCCGGCTTTTTTCTTTTTGTTTATGTGGTGCTGAGGAATCGAACCCAGGGCCTTAGGCATGCAAGGCAAGCACTCTACCACTGAGCCACCTTCCCAGCCCATGTCAGGAGTCCTTGAGATCCACTTATGAAAAGCATTTCAGGGAAGTCTCACAAGGTGAAAGTTTAAGGAAAATTTTATTCTATAAAGAAAAATAGGAAAGACATTTCCTGTTCCCAGGAAATAGGAGTTAAAGACAAAATGGCAGTAACATCTGTACTTTTTTTTTTCAAAGTTTTAAAAGCAACATTTATTAATTGAAAATAAATGTGTTAATATGCTCTGGGCAGCATGGAGTTAATGTTTTTAGTGAGTTGAAGTACATGAAAATGTCTTAGATCTGTTATTTATTGATGTGCTTATAATCACCACCAAATTCAGATAGGGGAAGGGGTTTGGGGACTTGAACTCAGGGCCTGGATGCTGTCCTTCAGTTTTTTTGTGTTTTGTTTTTGTCGGTTGTGAGTTTAGGTGCTGTCCCTCAGCACTTCAGCTCGAGATGAGTGCTCTACCATTTAAGCCACAGTGCCACTTCAGGTTTTCTAATAGTTAATTGGAGATGAGTCTCATGGACGTTCCTGCCCAGGCTGACTTTGAACCTCAGTCCTCAGATCTCAGCCTCCTGAGTAGCTAAGATTATAGGCATGAATCACCAGCACCGGCTGGCGAATACACTTTAGAACTGGGTAAATACACAAGGTCTAGATATCTAGCAACCGCTGATCCTTATTGCTCTGAGTGGGTAAGAAGGGCAGAATCCCAGGTGGTAACCTTCAGCACTTCCTTTTGCCAGATATATTTTTCATTGTTTTGGTCTTTACCCATCCAATAATTTATCTCAAAGGATAAAACATTTACATGATCCACTACTGATTTTTTAAATTTTTTTTTTTTTTTTTTTTTTTTTGTCAGTCGTGGGGCTTGAACTCTGGGCCTGGGCGCTGTCCCTCAGCTCTTCAGCTCAAGGCGAGCGCTCTACCACTTGAGCTACAGCGCCACTTCTGGTTTTCCGGTGGTTTATTGGAGATAGGAGTCTCACGGTCTTTCTTGCCCGGGCTGGCTTTGAACCGCGATCCTCAGATCTCAGCCTCCTGAGTAGCTAGGATTACAGGCGTGAGCCACCAGCGCCCGGCTTGATTTTTTAAATTTTTTATCTTTTTGTTTTTGCCAGTCTTGGGGCTTGAACTCAGGGCCTGGGCACTATCCCAGAGCTTCTTTAGCTCAAGGCTAGCACTCTATCCCTTTGAGCCATAGCACTACTTCTGGCTTTTTCTGTGTATGTGGTACTGAGGAATGAAACCCAGGGCTTCATGCATGCTGGGCAAGCTCTCTACCAAGCCACCTTCCCAGTCCCCCCTCCTGATTTTGATAGGCCCCTCTTCTAAATTTGTAACTTAACTTTAAAAAATTAGTGGCTCAAGCCAGTAATCCTATTTTCCTTCTTGTTGATCCTGTGGTTTGAACTCAGGACCCGGGTGCTGACCCTGAGGTTCTTTTGACCAAGGCTTATGTTCTACCACTTGAGACAGTGTTCCACTTCAGGCTTTTTGGGGGGAGGTAATTTATTGAAGAGTCTGAGGAACTTTCCTCTCCAGGCTAGCTTGGAACCATTATCTTCAGAACTTAGCCTTCTTGGATTGGGATTGGCTTAGTGATAGAGTGCTTGCCTAGCATGCATAAAGCTGTGGGTTAGATTCCTCAGTACCACATAAACAGTGTTGCTGTGGCTTAAATGTGTTGCTGTGGCTTAAATGGTAGAGCGCTAGCCTGGAGCTGAAGAGCTGAGGTGCAGCGCCCAGGCCCAGAGTTCAAGCCCCATGACCAGAAAAAAAAAAAGAACTTAGCCTTCTGAGTAGCTAGGATTAGAAACAAGCCACCTATGACCAGCTCAAGAGATTATTGTTTTCTCCAATTAACTACTAAAAAGGCAGAAGTAGAGGTGAGTCAAATGGTAGAGCATGAGCCTTAGGCAACAGTCCCAGTTCAGGTGCACGTGCACACACACGCTTGCATGCACTCACACACAAAGCTACTCACTTGTCTCAGCAATCCATATATTTTTGTTTTAGTTTGGTATAAAACTTGGCATTGTTCTTAAATTTTTTTTTTTTTTTGTCGGTCATGGGGCTTGAACTCTGGGCCTGGGCGCTGTCCCTCAGCTCTTCAGCTCAAGGCAAGTGCTTTACCACTTGAGCTACAGCGCCACTTCCGGTTTTCTAGTGGTTTATTGGAGATAGGAGTCTCACGGTCTTTCCTGCTCGGGCTGGCTTTGAACCGCGATTCTCAGATCTCAGCCTCCTGAGTAGCTAGGATTACAGGCATGAGCCACCGGTGCCCAGCTTGTTCTTAAATTCTTTAGTTTGGTATAAAACTTGGCATTGTTCTTAAATTCTTTTTTTTTTTTGCTGATCATGGGCCTTAAACTCTGGGCCTGGGCACTGTCCCTCAGCTCTTCAGCTCAAGGCTAACGCTCTACCACCTGATCCACAGTGCCACTTCTAGCTTTCTGCTTGTGTGGTGCTGAGGAATCGAACCCAGGACCTCATGCATGCAAGGCAAGCACTCTACCACTGAGCCACCTTCCCAGCCCTTTTTTTGTGGAGGTGGGGGGTGGGGGGGTCAGTTGTGGGGCTTGAACTCAGAGCCTGGGCGCTGTCCCTGATCTCTTTTGCTCAAGGATAGTGCTCTACAACTTTGAGCCACAGCTCCACTTCTGTTTTTTGTTTTGTTTTTTGGTTGGTCGTGGGGCTTGAACTCTGGGCTTGGGCGCTGTTCCTGCACTATTCAGCTCAAGACGAGCACTTTACTGCTTAAACCTTAGCACCACTTCCAGTTTTCCAGTTTATTGGAGATAAGAGTCTCATGGACTTTCCTGCCCAGCCTGGCTTTGAACCGAGATCCTCAAATCTCAGCCTCCTAAGTAACTAGGATTACAAGCGTGAGTCACCAGTGCCCAGCCACTTCTGGTTTTTGAGTGGTTAACTAGAGACGTCTCAGGGGGACTTTTCTTCCCAGGCTGGCTTCGAACTGTGATCCTCAGATCTCAGCCTCCTGAGTAGCTAGGATTACAAGTGTGAGCCAACAGCGCCTGGCTCTTTTTCTTTCAAATGCCCAGGATTGAACAGGGCTCTGAACATGCTAAGCACAAGCTGCATCACTAAGCTACATTTCCAGGTCTCTCAATGGCTTGTAAGAACATCTGTTTTTAGAAACCTCCTGGGCCACTTCTAACCACTAGATGGCCAAGCTACAGGGTGATTATTTCCTTAGGCAAGCAAATACTTCAGTCCTCTTAATATGGTATTTCCTGGGGCTAGAGTATCAACAGGAAATCCTGTGGAGAAGAACTCAGCCGAAACATTCATTCCTAGAAAAGGTTGGAACAGTGACAAATCTGTCCAGCCTTGTACAACATCCTGTAGGCTCCATGTGAGGCCCCAGTTGTAGACCTCACTCAGGTTATTCCTCTCAGCTCCCAAGCAAGAACCTGCACCTACAAAACTATGTGAGATCAGTTAGAGCCTGGTGCTAGTGGCTCACACTTGTAAACCCAGTTACTAAGAGGCTGAGTTCTGAGGATGGCAGTTCAAAGCCAGGCTGGGCAGGACTAAGTCTAAGACTTAGTGAACCAGCAAAAAGCTGAATATAGTGGTGTGACTCAAGTGGTAGAATGCTACCTTGGGTGAAAAAGCTAAGGGACAGCAGCCAAGCCTGCATGCACACATAACATTAAAACAAAACACATACACACACACACACACACACACACACACCAAAACGCACTTGCAGAGACTATGGCCATTTATTGATATTGGGGGGAAATAACATTGCTTCTTAAGAGGAAGAGGACCTTGAATATTAAACTCCCCACTTGTTTTATGGAAACTTAAGCCCAAACTCTCCAACTGTACATAGCTGAATCTCAGAGGGGAGTAAGTGTCCAATTAAATAAACTGAACCCCAAACAGTCCTGATTCAAAACGACAAAGGAGGGGGAGCAGGGGCTATTTACACCATTTTGGCCCCAAGAAGTTAAAAAAAAATCCACTTTGCAGTACAAACTGTTTCCCAGTGTGTCCCAAAGGTGGTCATTTAAATCTAGTTATCCAAGTTGTAAGAAAATCTCATGGGTAACAGAGACGATATTCCCTACCCCCAAGTACTCAGGAGCTGCAATTCACTAATACTCTCTCAGCGGCTCTCATCTCGGTTCCCCATTTGCCAATGGGTCCACGGTCGGTGAACGCTTTCGAGGACTCAGTTTCTGCCCTCAATTTCCCCATCTGTCAGAGGCAGCTGTGGCGAAGGAGGGCCCACGATCGGTGAACACACACTCGTGGAGGGCAGACTCAGCGTGTCCGGCCTCAGTTACCTGTCAATAGTATATAAGGAAAGAGGAAGGTCCCACGCTCGGTGAACAGTCTCGGAGAGGACAGACTCAGCGTCTCTGGCCTCAGTTTACCCATTTGTCAAAGGCAGCGGAGGCGAGAGGGAGGCCTCACCATCAGTGAACACTCTCGGGGAGGGCAGACTCAGCATCTCCGGCCTCGGTTTCCCCCCACGTCAGAGGCAGCTGTGGTGAGGGGAGGCCCCACGATCGGTGAACACACCCTTGGAGAGCGGCAGACTCAGCGCCTCTGGCCTCAGTTTACCCATCTGTCAGAGGCGGCTGTGGGCAGGGGAGGGAGGGGAACAGAGGAAGGTCGGCGCGGGGAGACCCGCTAGGCGTCCAGATCGAAATCGTCGCGCTCCTCGTTGTACTCCAGCACGTGCCGCTTGATCTTGGACGAGTCGACCCAGGTGACAAAATCCTCCATGCTGCGGGTGACGAGGAAGGCGGGGTCGGTGACCACCTCGGGGCCCACGCGGATGTGGCCCTGCTCCACGAAGGCCACGGCGGCCTGCAGGTGCTGGGCCATGCGCAGCTTGAGCAGGACGGTGGGCAGGCGGCGGCGGCAGAAGGCGGAGGCGGTGACGGCGTCGCAGAGCTGCAGCGAGCCGCGCGTGGGCACCAGGCCCAGCGCGTACAGCTTGTCCAGCAGCGCGGCCGACGCGCGTGCGCGGAACGGATCGCGCTCGGGCAGGTCGCGCAGACGCCGCGCCAGCTCGCGCACCGCGCGGCTCAGCTGGTTGTAGCGCGTGTACTCCTCGCGCCGCTGCAGCCGGTACCGCCGCAGCACGCGCAGCTCGTGCAGGTTGTGGTCGGTCACTTCCCAGTTCAGGAAGTCCACCTGCTTCAGCAGCTTCTGCTCGTGGAACTTGAGCTTCCGCACCATGATGGCGGCGGCGGCCGGAACGACGAGACGCGAAGCTAAGATCCCGTTCTGAAGCTCGCGTGACTTCCGCCTTGCAGCGACCGGACTAGGAATGGGGGCGGTCTCCCCAGACAACTCTGAGCCAATGAAAGAGAGGCTGCTTGTGGCCACGCCCATTCAACTTCCTATTGGTCAAAATTGGACACGCCTCTAATTGGTATATCGAGTATTTCTACTTCTGATTGGCGGAGCGAGGCGGAAGCCTTGCGGCCTGAGGTGAACGCGTGCTGATACGACCCTGCGCGGTTTTCAGTTGCCAAGAATGTTCCTCTAATTGCATTCATCGTTTCCACTCAGATTTCTCCGGGGGGGGCGGGTGTGTGTGTGTGTGTGTGTGTGTGTGTGTGTGTGTGTGTGTGTGTGTGTGTGTGTGTGTGTGTGTGTGTGTGTGTGTGTGTGTGTGTGTGTGTGTGTGTGTGTGTGTGTGTGTGTGTGTGTGCGCGCGCGCGCGCACGTCTTGGGGATCGAACTCAGAGCATTAGCATTGTCCCTAGGCATTTTTCACTCAAGGCTGGTGTTCTACCAGTTGAGCCACAGCTCCACTTTGAACTTTTTGGTGGTTCATTGGAGATGAGATTCTCACGGAATTTTCCTGCCCGGGCTGGCTTCGAACCGAGATCCTCAGATCTCAGCCCCCTGAGTAGCTATAATTACAAGTTCTAGCCCTTTGGACTGTGCGCAAGTGAATTAGCCTGATGGATTGGTTGCTGGCAGCTGTGCGGGGAGTTGCCAAATTATTTAACGCTAGGCTCGTTAACAGCTGTGAGCGTAGCGTTTTCTCAGGCCTTTGACGCCACCTAGCTTTGTCATTGATCATTTTGTTTTGTACGTTTTCCATTGTCTTAAAACGTATGGAATGTGATATTTGGAAAATATGTATGTACCATAAGTTACCTATGATGAATACTCATGAACTGAATAGCTAATTTAGGTAGTGCCACCATCATTTCATCTACCTATCCCAGCCACTTCTCCCCAGAGAGAAAGACAATTCTGAATTGTGTTGTTTACTGTTTCCTTTTGTTTAGAATAGTATCTTTATACATGAGTCCCTAGATATACTGTAATACTATTTACTCTCCTTTGTTGGTGCATGCATGAGGCTCCAGGTTGGATGCACAGCACTGGACAAAAGGAGAAAAAGAGAGAGAGGGATCTTGAGATTATCCTGGTGAGTCTTATTCACAAAACACTTTGGGGGTGGGGATCCTGAACATGGGCCTTGAGCTCTTGCTTACCTTTTTCACTTGAGGTTTACTTTGACTATTTGCTGGCTAATTAGAGAATTGTTTGCCCAGGCTGGCTTCAAACTCCAATCCTCAGATCTCAGCCTCATGAGTACCTACAAGTATAGGTGTAAGCTGCTGGCTCCTGTCAAACCTTTTTCCTTCCTTCCTTCCTTCCTTCCTTCCTTCCTTCCTTCCTTCCTTCCTTCCTTCCTTCCTTCCTTCTTTCCTTCCAAGCTTCTTTTCCCCAAGACTACCACTCTACCACTTGAGCCACAGCACCACTTCTGGCTTTTTCTGTTTATGTGGTTCTGAGGAATCAAACTGGGTCTCATGCATGCTCAGCAAGCACTGTCCCACTAAGTCATATTCCCAGAACACCCTCCACATTTTTATTAACATCAATTTCTTTCTTTCTTTCTTTCTTTCTTTCTTTCTTTCTTTCTTTCTTTCTTTCTTTCTTTCTTTCTTTCTTTCTTTCTTTCTTTCTTTCTTTCTTTCTTTCTTTTTCTGTCGGTCATGCAGCCTGAACTCTGGGCTTGGGTGCTGTCCCTACACTCTTCAGCTCAAGGAGAGCGCTCTACTGCTTGAGCCACAGTGCAATTTCCAGTTTTCTGGTGGTTTATTGGAGATAAAAGTCTCATGGACTTTCCTGCTGGGACTGGCTTTGAACTGTGATCCTCAAATCTCAGCCTCCTGAGTAGCTAGGATAACAGGCATGAGCCACCAGTGCTCTGCCAATTTCTGTCTGTCTCCGTCTGTCTGTCTTTCTCTTTCTTCCATCAGTTGGGAGCCTGAACTCAGGGCCTGGGCGCTGTCCCTCAGCTCTTTAGTTCAAGGCTAGTGCTCTCCCATTTGAGCCACAATGCTACTTCCAGCGTTTTCTGCTTATGTTGTGCTGAGGAATTGAACCCAGGGCCTCCTCCCTGCAAGGCAAGCACTCTACCACTGAGCCACCTTCCCAGCCCTCTCCTTTTTATAGTTGTATTGGACAAGAAATGTATACTTGCCAAGAGCTGGTGGTTCACACTTACAATCCTCCCTACTCAGGAGGCTGAGTCTGAGAATCACAATCCAAGCCAAACCTGGTAGACATATCCATGAGTCTCATCTCTAGATAAAAACCAGAAAAGCCAGAAGTGGAGCTGTGGCTCAAGTGGTAGAGGACCAACCTTGAACAAAAGAGCTAAGGGACTTTGGTTACTTAGGCCCTGAGCAAGGACTGGCTGGCATGTGTGGTCATGTGCGCACACCCACACACACCCACTGGCAAAAAAGCAGGACTAGAAGTGTCTTGGCTCAAGTGGTAGAGTGCCAGCCAAGCTAGCTGAGCAAGGAAGAAACACAAAACACCCCAACCGCTACCACCCTCCTCCCTCCCCACAAAAAACCACCACAAAAGTGACACCTGCACCCCTAAGGGAAGGGAAGGCCAAACCCAGCTTGCTCTGGCAGACCACCACGGGACCCCACAACTGCGCCTCCCTGTCCCTCTGGCTGCACTGGGGTCCAGTGCTCGTCCCCCTCCCCATCATGGAGGTTTCCCAGGGCAGGGGGGGCCTTGGTCCTATCATCTGGTGGTGACCTGATGGGACCCTGTGACCGCTGCAGCCCCCACCCCCGCGGCCAGGTGGGCCGTGCCATCGCAGCTCCGGGGAGCAGGAGGGCACCCCGCGGCCTCACCGGCTCCTGCCGGCCTGCCATGTGCTGACTTCCCTTTGCCCTAGGGTAACCGGGTGCCCCAGAGGTCAGGCCAGTTCCCCTAAATCCGGGTGCACCCCGATTCCCCGTGCCTGTCTCCACACTGTCACCTCTGGGGCTGAGCGAGCGGAAGGTGGGGACTTGGAATGGGGGAGCAAGAGGGGCGGCCCGGGATCGCAGGGGGGCGGGGCCCGGCCCAGCTGGGGCGCAGGGGGGGCCTCGGAGTCCGTCCTGCGCCCGCCTCCCGTCCATCCTCCCTCCCCTCCCCTCCCCTCCCCTCCGCCCTCCCCTTCCTTGTCCCCGCCCCTCTCCCCTCCCTTCCCCGGTCTCCTCCCCTCTCCTCCCCGGTCCCCTCCCCTCCTCTCCGCCCTCCCCTCCCCTCCGCCCTCCCCTCCCCTCCCCTCCCTTGTCCCCGCCCCTCTGAGCCCTCCCTTCCCCGGTCTCCTCCCCTCTCCTCCCCGGTCCCCTCCCCTCTCCTCCCCGGTCCCCTCCCCTCCCCTCTGCCCTCCCCTCCCCTCCCCTCCCTTGTCCCCGCCCCTCTCCCCTCCCTTCCCCGGTCTCCTCCCCTCTCCTCCCCGGTCCCCTCCCCTCCCCTCCGCCCTCCCCTCCCCTCCCCTCCCTTGTCCCCGCCCCTCTCCCCTCCCTTCCCCGGTCTCCTCCCCTCTCCTCCCCGGTCCCCTCCCGGGCCCTCCCCTCCCCTCCGCTCCCCTCTCCCCTCCCCGTCCCCTCCCCTGCCCGGCCCTTCCTCCTCCCGGGGACGCCGCCGCCTCCCGGAGTCGTCTTTTTGTTTTGGCGCTGGCGGCGCCCGGGGGCTGGCCGTGCGGGAGTCCGGGGTGCGGGGCGCCGCTGCCCCCCCAGCGTCTCCGGCCGGACCGCAGGACCAGGGGCGGGCGCAGAGGCCCAGGGCCCGCGCTGCGGAGCCGGAGCCCCGCGAACCGCGGCGGGACCGGGGCGCGCGGGGCCGGGGCGCGCGGGGGCCCTCCGCCCTGCGCAGCGTCCTCGCACTCGGATCCGGGTTAGTCTCGGGCTCGGAAGGCTGGGGGGGGGGGGGGAGATCGGGGGGAGGACGAACAAAAGAGGCGGCGGGGCCCCGGCGGGCGCCCCGAGGTCGCGGGTCCTCGCCCGGCCCGGCGCGTCGGGGGCCCGGCGCGCACCCGCGGGGCCCGGGAGCGGGGGGGGGGCACCGGGGCGGGGGGGAGGGCCGATCCGCGCGGGACCCGCCGGCCGACGTGGCTGCCCCCCTGTTTTCCAGCCCTGCCGCCGAGCTGCCTCCGGGGTCCGCAGCCTCCGCCGTCGGGAGCGCGATCGCAGCCCCCCCCCCCGCCCGCGCCCCACGTCCCCGGGGGAGAAGGAGGGGAGAGGCCCGCAGGCCTCCCCGCCCCACGCCGGGCGGCCGCTCCCGGGCCATGGCCAGCGGCGTGAAGAGGCCGATCGTCCCGCGCGAGCCGCCGCCGGCTGACACGCACCCCTGAGCCCAGCGCCGCCGGGACCCCCACCCCGACCCCACCGGCCCCGCCATGGCCCTGAAAGGCCGCGCCCTGTACGACTTCCACAGCGAGAACCAGGAGGAGATCAGCATCCAGCAGGACGAGGAGCTGGTGGTCTTCAGCGAGAACTCTCTGGATGGCTGGCTGCAGGGGCAAAACAGCCGCGGGGAGACCGGGCTCTTCCCGGCCTCGTACGTGGAGATCGTCCAGCCCGACGCCGCCGGCACGGACCCTGCGGAGGGCCGCCCCGCCAGCCCTCCCCCGGGCGCCCCGCTGGGTTTGTACAGCAGCCCCGGGGTCGCCAGCCCGGCCCGGAGCGGCGCGGGCTTGTACTCCAACCCGGGCAGTTTCGAGGAAGATGACGATGACGACTGGGACGATTGGGATGATGGCTGTACGGTGGTGGAAGAGCCCCGGGCTGGCGGGCTGGGCACCAATGGGCACCCCCCGCTCAACCTGTCCTATCCGGGCGCCTACCCCGCCCAGCACATGGCCTTCCGGCCCAAGCCTCCCCTGGAGCGCCAGGACAGCTTGGCCTCCGCCAAGCGGGGCAGCGTGGTAGGCCGCAATCTGAACCGCTTCTCCTGCTTCGTGCGATCCGGGGTGGAGGCCTTCATCTTGGGGGATGTGCCCATGATGGCCAAGATTGCCGAGACCTACTCCATCGAGATGGGTCCTCGGGGCCCCCAGTGGAAGGCCAACCCGCACCCGTTTGCCTGCTCGGTGGAGGACCCAACCAAACAGACCAAGTTCAAAGGCATCAAAAGTTACATCTCCTACAAACTGACACCCACCCATGCCAGCTCGCCCGTCTACAGGCGTTATAAACACTTCGACTGGCTGTACAACCGTCTGCTGCACAAGTTCACGGTCATCTCCGTGCCCCACCTGCCAGAGAAGCAGGCCACCGGCCGCTTCGAAGAGGATTTCATCGCCAAGCGGAAACGCAGGCTGATTCTCTGGATGGATCACATGACCAGCCACCCTGTGCTGTCCCAGTATGAAGGCTTCCAGCATTTTCTCAGCTGCCGGGATGATAAGCAGTGGAAGATGGGCAAACGCCGCGCCGAGAAGGACGATTTGGTGGGTGCCAGCTTTCTGCTCACCTTTCAGATCCCTACGGAGCACCAAGACCTCCAGGATGTGGAGGACCGCGTGGACATCTTCAAGGCCTTCAGCAAGAAGATGGACGACAGCGTCCTGCAGCTGAGCACCGTGGCGTCCGAGCTGGTGCGCAAGCACGTTGGGGGATTCCGGAAGGAGTTCCAGAAGCTGGGCAGTGCCTTTCAAGCCATCAGCCATGCCTTCCAGATGGACCCTCCCTTTAGCTCAGAGGCCCTCAATCACGCCATTTCTCACACGGGCCGGACCTATGAAGCTGTGGGTGAGATGTTCGCCGAGCAACCCAAAAATGACCTCTTCCAGATGCTCGACACGCTGTCTCTCTACCAGGGCCTGCTCTCCAACTTCCCTGACATCATCCACCTGCAGAAAGGTAAGGCCTCGGGGAGAGCAGGCGTGGCCTCGCCCCCATGGCGTGGGGTCATCTTCCTAGGTTAATCTCGTTCACTCCCTGGGCAGGTGTGTTGAGACTGAGCTCTGGCAGGGTGCTATTCTAGGTGGAGGGTTATTGCACCCAGCTGATGCTTCATTCTTGAGTGTGCGTGTGCACGTGAGTGCCTGTACTGGGACTTGAACTCAAGGCCTAACTGCTGTCCCTTAGCTTTTTTTCTGACTCAAGGATGGTGCTCTACCACTTGAGCCACAGCACCACCACTGGCATCTTGCTGGTGTTATTGGAGATAAGATTCTCCTGGTCTGTCCTGCCCTGGCTGGCTTCCAACCAGGAGGAGGTTCTCGGATCTCAAGTCTTCTGAGTAGCTAAGATTATAGGCATGAGCCAATGTCTTTATTTTATTTTTGGTCAGTCATGGGACTTGAACTGAGAGCCTGGATTCTGTCTCTGAACTCTTTTGCTCAAGGCTAGTGCTCTACCATTTTAGAGCTACAGCTCCACTTGTGGTTTTCTGCTGGTTCCTTGGATATAAGAAGAGTTTGACGGACTTTCCTGTATCAGCTAGCTTTGACCGGTGATCCTCAGATCTCATCTTCCTGAGTAATTAGGATGACAGGTGTGAAGCCACCAGCACCCGGCTCAGGCAATGCGCTTTAACTCTTGGCAGTTCACTTATTTACTTGGTTTCTGCCTCATTTACCCCCATCATGCTCTGAGCCTCAAGGCTGTGTTCTGGAAACATTGATGAAGTTAGGGGGCTGGGTACAAATACCTTGGAGAAACTCCCCCATGAGTTCAGGGACCCAGAATAGAGCTCATGCACACACAGCTATCTCCCTCCCCACCCCCCACCCCTCCAGCTCCCCTCTGCCTGTTTTCCCTGCTCCACCCACCTGTGAGCCAGGGACCTTATCTGTGTGGGAGCGTCTCTGTCCTCCTTCCCCTCTTTTCGCTGGCGTGGGAGGCTCTGGTCCTCAGCCGGGTGGTTGCTCAGGGAGTCTGGCCCAGCTGGGACTGTCCCTGCAGCCAGCTCCCCAAGGACACAGCCCAGATCTAGGCTCTGTTCAGTTCCCATGGTCCCCTCCGTGGGGGAGGGGCACTGTGGCCCCTGCAAGGGCTGACTGGGATTGCTAGGAAAATGATTCATCTCAGGTCACATGGAGCACCAGGCTGGGCTGAGGTGACCAAACAAAAGGGTCCCAGCGCTGCCCATAGGGCTCAGTATCATCTTCCCTTCCCTTTCTTTTTGCCAATCCTGGGGCTTGAACTCAGGGTCTGGGCACACTGTTCCTTAGCTTTTTTCCACTCAAGTCTAGCACCCTACCACTTAAGCCCCACAGCTCCACTTCCAGCTTTTTGGTGGTTCATTGGAGATAACCATCTCACGGGCTTTTCCTTGCCTGGGCTGGCTTTGAACTTGAATCCTCAGATCTCAGCCTCCTGAGTTAGCTAGGATGACAGGTGTGAACCACTGGTGCCCAGCGAGGTACCTGGACTTCTTGTCTTTCTTAAGGGGTGAGTTAGGGGTGACTACAGGTGGCTGGGACAGCGGATGTCTGAAGAGAGGTGTGGTTCTCTCTGGGGCTGGGTGGTAACTTGGTTTGCAGGGCGCTGGGGCTGGTTTCCCAGGCCCTAAGGCCCTGAGGTCAGGCCTGGCTTAGTGGAGAGTTTTTATCTGAGTGGGGCCCTGGGCCCTCCCTCTGGTCTTGCAAACACTTTTCATGCCCGTAAACCCCAGCAGTCATAGTGAGCAGGCTGCCATTCTCACCAAGCGGTGACTGCCAAAACTTCTAGGCACCTGTGGCTCACGCCTGTCATCCTAGCTACTCCGGAGGCTGAGACCTGAGGATCGAAGTTCAAAGCCAGCCCGGGCAGCGAAGTCCTTGACACTGTTAAATCTCCAGTTAACCTGAAAAAAGTCAGAGGTGGAGCTAATAGCTCAAGTGGTAGAGCATTATTAGCTTTGAGGGATAAAGCTAAGGGACAGTGCCTAGGCCCTGAGTTCAAGCCCTAGTACTGACATATTCTGTCTCTCTCTGTCTCTGTCTGTCTGTCTCTTTCTCTCTCTCTCTCTTCTGCTCCTAGCCTGCTTTCTCCTCCTGCTTCTTTCCCTCCCTCCGTGCCTATCCCCAATTTCCATCCCTACCTTCCTCCCTCCTCCTTTCAGCTCTGGGAGATGCAAGTCCTGAGTTCTAGTTAGCTTGTGCCCCTGGGAAGTGCTCTTTCCTCTTTGGGCCTCGTTTCCTATCAGTGAAACAGGAGAAGGCAGCCTGGGAGCTGTTCAGAGGCGGAGATCCTGGGAATGGAGGACACATTAGACCTGGCTGGTGGGGGAAGGGGGCCAGCGTGCTGGGCCTGGGAAAGCTGGTTCAACCAGCTCCTTGGCTGGTGTGTTCCTGTGTGGGCAGTGAGAGGCTGGGCATCGTCAGTAAACAGCTGTCTGTGCTGGGGCAGTAGGGCAACCCCTTGCCCAGGGCGCCTGTGGCTCCCAGAGGGAATGAAACCTGGCTGACCCCTGTTTCGTTTTGTTTTGCTGGTCCTGGGGCTTGAACTCTGGACCTGGGCATCGTCCCTGGGCTTTTGTGCTCAAGGCTAGCGCTCCACCACTTGAGCCACAGCTTCACTTCTGGTTTTCATTGGAGATAAGAGTCTCATGGACTTTCCTGCCCAGGCTGGCTTTGAACCTTGATCTTCAGCTCTCAGCCTCCTGAGTAGCTAGGATGACAGATGTGAGCCACTGGTGCTTTGGCCCTTGGTGAGTTTTTCTCCTCAGTCTCCACGTTGGTAAACTGGGATGTGGAGTCTGATTGATGCTAAGCTAAGGCCACCAGCCTGCTCTACCCACTGGCCCAGCCCCTGGGTCCCAATTCAGGGGTCCCTTAGAGGAGCAATAACTAATAATTAACTTCTTAACTGGGGGTATTTGGGGGATGAAAAGGGACCCTAGTAAATAGTTTATCCTGAAAGCTAGGCACTGTTAGCTCACGCCTGTCATCCTAGCTGCTCAGGAGGCTGAGAGTTCTGAGGATTGAAGTTCAAAGCCAGCTCGGGAAGAAAAGTCCATGACTCTTTTTTTTTTTTTTTTGTGGTCATGGGGCTTGAACTCTGGGCCTGGGCGCTGTCCCTCAGCTCTTCAGCTCAAGGCTAGCGCTCTACCACTTGAGCCACAGCACCACTTCCAGCTTTCTGGTGGTTCATTGGAGATGAGAGTCTCATGGACTTTTCTGCCTGGGCTGGCTTTGAACCATGATCCTCAGGTCTCAGCTTCCTGAGCAGCTAGGATGATAGGCTTGAGCCACCAGTGCCTGGCTTAGTCCATGACTCTTATCTCCAATGGGCCAGCAAAAAGCTGGAGTAGAGGTGTGGCTTATGGGTGTAGAGCGTTATCCTTGAGTAAAAAAGCCAAGCAAAAGCTCAAGGCCCTGAGTTCAAGTTCTAGTGTCTGTCTGTTTCTCTCTCTCCCTCCCCCACCACCCTCCTTCCCCCCCTCACACACACACACACACACACACACACACACACACACACACACACACACACACACACACACACACACACACACACACACACACACACACACACACACACACACACACACACACACACACACACACACACACACACACTATCCTGAGAAAACAAGGCCGGCTCTGGGACAAGGCAGGATCTGTGCCCCCAAGAGCCAGCATGGGACAGGAGTGAGCCCTGAGCCCAGCGCAGCCTGGCACTGATGCTGTTCCTTATCTCACAGAAGAACACAGAGATAACGGGATAGCAGAGCCCAGCTGGCGCCCAGGAGCTCTGACTGGCCAGCCAGGCTGTTTCCAGCCAGATGGAGGATGGAGCTCCCCTGGGGATGGACAGCTGGGGCACAAGGGAGGAAGCTCCAAGGAGACCTGGGCTGAGAGCTGGAGCACCACCCCCAGCTACCATCCTGGGTGCGCCAGAGCCAGGCCAAGATCACAGAGTATCTTCAGAGTGGCCACGGGGTAGAAGCTTGGCCCAGGCAGCGTAGGCCAAGTGGAGGCCAGCTTGTGCCCAGAGGTGGGTGCATTCAGTCTCTGTTTTTTTTTTTCTTCTTTGTCAATACTGGGGCTTGAACTCAGGGCCTGAGGGCTGTTGCTGAGCTTTTTCAAGCTAGCACTTTGTCACTTGAGACACAGCTCCACCTATAGTTTTCTGATGGTTAATTGGAGATGAGAGTCTCATAGACTTTCCTGCCTGGGCTGGCTTTGAACTGCCATCCTGAGATCTCAGCCTCCTGAATAGCTAGGATTATAGGTGTGAGCCACCAGCACCCGGCTTAAAATGGTTTTGTTTTTGTTTTTTTTTCCCTTAAAGTGCAAGATCCACCGAGAGCTGGTGGCTTGTGCCTGTAATCCTTAGCTACTCAGGAGGCTGAGATCTGAGGATCGCAGTTCAAAGCCATCCCAGGCAGGAAAGTCCATGAGTCTCTTATCTCCAATAAACCACTCAGAAAACCAGAAGTGGCGCTGTGTTTCAAGTGGTAGAGCGCTAGCCTTGAGCTGAAGAGCTGAGGAATAGCGTCCAGGCCTAGAGTTCAAGCCCCACAACCGACCAAAAAAAAAAAAAAATTAAAGTCAGGGTACAGGTGGCTGACACCTGTAATCCTAGCTACTCTGGAGTCTGAGATTTGATGATCACAAAGCTAGCTGGGGCAGGAAAGTCTTTGAGACCCTCGTCTACAATGAACCACTCAGAAAAAGCCAGAAGTGGAGCTGTGGCTCCAGTGGTAGAGAGCTAGCCTTGAGCAAAAGAAGCTACAGGGGTGCACCATTGCCCCTGGATTGGGAAGGCTTTGGAAGTGCCCAGAGCATTTTCTGTCCTCACAAACCCTCCCTACCTCCTTCCTCTTTGCCTTGGAGATGTCCTGTTGCTCCTCCAAGAGAAAGAACCAGACACAAACACCCCTCCCCCCCTCTCCCCCCCCCCCCCCCGCCCCCAGCCTCCTGCATTGGCTTCAAGGCAAATGTTTTAATTCAGAACGGAATTTCATTAACCAGCTGCTAGTGGATTCATTCCGCTTTTTCCACATTGGATCTCCTGCCCACGTGTATTCCCCTTCTGCCCCACTTGTCATCTGGTGATTACCACCCTCTCCTCTTCTCCCCAAGGGACCTGGGGTGTAGAGTGGGCTGGGCTTGCATGTGAAGGATACAGGACAGGTGGTCTAGAAGGGGGGGGTGGTTCAGGCATCTCCCCAAGGGTACCAAGGGAAAAGGTTCTGCCATTGTATAGAACTGACACCCGAGTTGGGTCTTGAATTATGAATAAGGCATCCTGTGGGCGGAGAGATATAGTAGGAAAGATCTAAAAGGGTTTGGTGAACAAGGAATGGGGGCCAATTCCCTGAGGCCTCCAGGGCCAGGGGAATGGGTGTGGATCTTAGTTTACAGGGGGTGCCAGTTAGGGCACCCAGCTGGAGGGGCGTCTTTGGGTACCGCGCAGGACAGACAGACTGAGCCAGGGTGGAGAGATTTTTCTGGCAGCCCAAAGATGAGCCAGAAGCCTGAGCCAATCAGGTAGATCGAGGTCTGATAGGAGCTAAGGGAGTCAGGGAGGACAGTTCATGGGGGCAGGCGCCCAGCCCCAGAGTTCAGGCCCACGACCGACAAAAAAAAACAAAAAAAGGAAAGAGACCTTCTAAGATGCCAGGCACTGCTGGCTCACACCTGTCATCCCAGCTACTTAGGAAGCTGAGATCTGAGGATCTCAATTCAAACCCAGCCCAGGCAGGAAAGTCCATGAGACTTTTTTTTTTTTTTTTGGCCAGTCCTGTGGCTTGAACTCAGGCCTGGGGCACTGCCCCTGAGCTTCTTTTGCTCAAGGCTAGCACTCTACCACTTGAGCCACAGCACCACTTCTGGCTTTCTCTATTTATGGGGTACTGAGGAACCGAACCCAGGGCTTCATGCATGCTAGGTAAGCACTTTACCACTAAGCCACCTTCCCAGCCCTTATAAACCACCAAAAGCCAGAAATAGACCTCAAGTGATAGAGTGCTAGTCTTGATCCAAAAAAGCTCAAGAAGAGCACACAGGCCTTACTTCAAGTCCCAAAACCCGGCACAGAAAAAGAGAAAAGAAGAAAAACAAAACAAATCTAGCAGTAGCCAGTCACCGGAATCTCAGGCCTGTCACTCTAGCTACTCGGGAGGCCGAGATCTGAGGATCTGAGTTTGAAGCCCCCTGGAGCAGAAAAGTCCATGCAACTCTTGTGTCCAAATAACCAGAAGTGGAGCTGTGGTTCAAGTGGTAGAACACCAGTCTTGAATAGAAAGAGCTAAATGGACAGTGCCTAGGTACTGAGTTCAAGCACCACACACACACACACACACACACACACACACACACACACACACACACACACACACACACACACACACACACACACACACACACACACACACACACACACACACACACACACACACACACACACACACACACACACACACACACACACACACACACACACACCAGCAGGGATGTGGTTGCCAGCAGCTGTCAGGGCTCCAGGATTGGAGGGAGTGATAATCTGTTCTGTACAGAGTGGGGGACCCTAGGGGTGGCCTTCAAGGGAGAGGTCTGAACCAGGCTGTGGGGCGGGTTCTCCTGCCCTTGAAGGCCTAAGCTGCCTGCCCTCCCTCCTCTGTGCCCTGCCCTGTCCCCCCCCCCCCCCCCCCGCCCTCCCAGGTGCCTTCGCCAAGGTCAAGGAAAGCCAGCGCATGAGTGACGAGGGCCGCATGGCCCAGGACGAGGCGGACGGCATCCGCCGGCGTTGCCGGGTGGTGGGCTTTGCCCTGCAGGCCGAGATGAACCATTTCCACCAGCGCCGGGAACTTGACTTCAAGCACATGATGCAGAGTTACCTGCGCCAGCAGATCCTCTTCTACCAGCAAGTGGGCCAGCAGCTGGAGAAGACCCTGCGCATGTACGACCACCTCTGACTGGGGGAGGGCCCTCCCCTCCCCAGGCCCGGTCACTGCCGTCCACCCCATTCTATCTAACCAGGAGGCTCCAGCATGGACGAGGCCCGGGGCGTCCTTACCTCCTGGCAGAAGGGTCACTGGAGGAGTCCCGGGTCGCCCCTAGGGAAGTCCCTCCGACCAGGACGGGTCCAGGCTCCTCCAGGCCAAAGCCCAGGCTGCTGGTCAGTCACTTGGGCCGGGCCTCTCCCCCTCTCCCCGGGATGCTCATTCGGTGCCCACCCACTTCCCTGTTCATTCCTGGACACTGCGGCCCGCTGTGGCTCTGGGCACCGCATGCCAGGCATCCAGGCCGGGATGGGGCTGGTCCTGCAGGAGTCCCCATCCCAAGCAGGGGGCAGTGTCACACGGGGGGCACCCAAAGAAGTGCACATGCCACAGACCTTCTGCAGGACGGGATGGCCTCCAGGGAATGGGGGACATTCCAGCAGGGTCTTGAAGAATGACAGGGACTCCGCTGGACAGTGAATGAGGAGAAGGCTCTTCTTTACCTTTTTTCTTTTCTTTTTTGGTCAGAGACCAGGATTCGAACTCAGTACCTGACGCATTTGCTCATTGGCTAGCTCTCTACCGACTGAGCCACGCGTCTGTTTCCTCCATTAACTTTCCCAGATCCCTTTAAGACTCCCTCTGGGGGGATTCTGGCCTGTATGGCAGAAGGAAGGGCCCATCTTTGGCTCCTGTGTCTTGGCTTTTTCTACCTTTACTCTGTCCCCTACAAGGGGGGCTGCTGGTCACCTCCTCTTCTGGTCTTCACTGCTGAGCCCCACCTTTTCTTGATTTGGCTAGGAGATTTTGTTGTTGTTGATGGTCCTGGGGCTTGAACTCAGGGCCTGGGTGCTGTCCCTGTGCTTTTTTTTTTTTTTTGCTCAAGGCTAGTGCTTTACCAAGTTGAACCACAGCACCACTTCCAGTTGTCTGGTGGTTGCTTGGAGATAAGAGTCTCATGGATTTTCCTGCCCCATCTGGCTTCGAACCTTGATCCTCAGCTCTCAGCCTCCTGAGTCGCTGAGATGACAGGCGTGACCACCGGTGCCCGGCTTGGCTGGGGGATTCTGCGGCATCTCTTTCTGGATTCAAGGTGCTAAGAGGAGCCCCCCCTAAAAATGGCCAGATTACTGAGGGGAGCAGGTTGAGGTTTTCTGCACATTCTCCAAGCAAACCCAGCCTAGCAGGGATCTCTGTAGCCCAGTCTTCACACTCTTTCCTATTGCACAGTGAGAAAACTAAGGAGAGAAAGTGGGGGGCCGTGGGGGCCCCCTGCCCTCTGCCAGCCTTACTGGGAGGCAGGCCCTGCCCTGGGCAGCTGCCAGCCTCTTACCTATGTTTACGTCCTGAGGGATTTCTGCCTTCCAGGGGATTGACCTTTCACCTCTGTGCCCTGTGAGGTCAGGTCTGCTCCTGCTGCTGTCCCAATCTCTTCTCTCTTCTATTCTTGATAAAGCCTTTTACAATTATGATCACCAACAAAGCCTGGTTTATGTCTGTGTTGTGTGGGTCTTGGACGTGGGGTTGGGGTCTGGGGCGGGGGGCGGGGGCAGGTATGGTACGTGACGGGTGAGGAAGAGGCCCGTGTCGAGCCGCACTCCTGGTCCAGGCAAAATGTCCTCAGAGAAACTTCTGGAATGAATTCCTCTGGCTCTGGGTCAAAATTAGGTCAGATTTGGGACTTTCAGAGGAAATATTTTTCCCCTCCCTGCCTGCCTTTATTTTCCAAACCGTTCAAGGAGCTCCACACCCCTTAACCTCTTCTTGCCTTTGACCTTCTTGTAGCTTTCTGCAGAGAGCACAGGGCTGGGCTGAGGCAATCTAGATTATTCCCCCCACCCTGCTTTTTTTTTTTTTTTTTAATGGTGTCAGTACTGACGCTTGAACTCAGAGCCTGTGTTCTTGGCTCTGCTTTATTTATTTTTTGTCGGTTATGGGGCTTGAGCTCTGGGCCTGGGCGCTGTCCCTCAGCTCTTCAGCTCAAGGCGAGCGCTCTACCACTTGAGTCACAGCACCACTTCCGGTTTTCTGGTGGTTTATTGGAGATAAGAGTCTCCCGGACTTTCCTGCCCAGGCTGGCTTCAAACCACCATCCTCAGATCTCAGCTTCCCGAGTAGCTGGGATTACAGGCATGAGCCACCAGCCCAGAATGTAAAGACTTTTGCCTCTGGAAGCCTCCGGAGGTCTCTGGGTGAGGGCAGTTATATGTGGGAGTAGGGTGTCACTGCCCCCCACTTTCTGATTGCTGTGTGAGGATGTGGGGCTCCCTCCGAGCCGGGCACTGGGGAGCCGTGCGGTCTCGGTCACATGCTGGGCAGATGTTCCAAGCTGAGCTGGGCCCAGCTGTCTCCAGCTCCCCCCCCTCAGTTAGTTCGGAAGGGGATGGAAAACAAGGCCTTTCTTTCTGTCCCAGGCAGCTACCAGGACCTGGGGGGGTGGGGGGGACCCTCAACCCTGGTCTTGGCCCAGCCCTGGAGAAGGAAACTGTGTGGTGGCCTTATGTCAGATCTGGGAAGAGAGGTGTAGCTCAGATCCTGCATCCTGTCCCCTCCTGGATGCAGGAGGGTGTGAACCTGGCGGCACCACTTTGCCATTGGCCCGGGGAGACCCGGACGGCGGCCCTGGAAATCCTGTGGCAGAGACAGTCATCCACTCATTCCCGTGCTTGCAGGTTTGGTCCTCTGTGTGTGTGTGTGTGTGTGTGTGTGTGTGTGTGTGTGTGTGGTCCTCTGTGTGTGTGTGTGTGTGTGTGTATTAGTGTACCAGTACTGGCACTTGAACTCAGGACCAAAGCACTATCTGTCCCTTACCCTTTTTCCTTATTTTTTTGCTCAAGGCTGGTGCTCTACTACTTGAGCCATGGCTTCACTTCCAGCTTTTTGCTGGAGATAAAGATCACACAGACTTTCGGGCTTCAGCTGGCTTTGAACCATGATCCTCAGATCTCAGCCTCCTGAGTAGCTAGGATGACAGGCAGGAGCCACCGGTGTCTGGCTCAACTCCTTTTTAAAATTGTTTTTGGTGTCAATCCTGGGGCTTGAACTCAGGGCCTGGGCGCTGTCCCTAGGGTTTTCCACTCAAGGCTGGTGCTCTACCACTTGAGGCACAACTCCATTTCTAGCTTTTTGGTGGTTCATTAGAGATAAGAGTCACAGACTTTTCCTGCCCAGGCTGGTTTTGAACCATGTTCCCCAGATCTCAGCCTCTTGAGTAGCTGGGATTACAGGCGTGAGCTACCAGCACCTGGCTTCTTCACCTCCTGGGCATGACAGGTTGGTTGTACCTGGTCGCCCAGCCAGGGCCAGAGCCCCAGAGATCACCAGGGTGCTCACTTTGCCCACTATGGGCCCATCTCCAAGCCCTAGGGATTTCCTGTCTTTGCCCTTGGAGTTGAATCCCAGTGGCTGTGAGATCAGGAGTCAGAATGCGGTGGGCAGGGCCTGGATCTGGGCCCTGAGGAACATTCCAGCATCGTGTCCTTCCTCCCTGAGCATGTGGGGACTGGACCTGCCCTGCCCGCCCGCCCGCCCGCTGACTCAGGCTGGCTCCAGCCTAGCCCAGGAAGTTTCCCCCACTCAGCCCACACGCGCCCAACCTGTCCCCATCACTGGGCTCTGCTCCTCACTCTGCCCTTCGCGGGGAAAGGGCAGCCCTGGCAGGAAGGTCGTGGACAGGGGATCAGAATTTGCCTCCCCCAGACAGAGCTCAGAAAGGCGGATTGTGAAATCTAGCCCCAGAATTCAACAGACTTGAACACAAACCATTTTTTTTTTTTGAGTCAAAACTCCAGTGTAATCCAAATCTGTTTCAAAAGCAATGTCTTGCATAGCTGTGGCCAACTTGATCTGCACGCCAGCTCTGGCCCGCATCTTCCTCCTCCTCCTCCTCCTTCCTTCTGCTTCTCCTCCTTCACCTCCTCCACCTTCTTCCTCCTCCTCCTCCTCTTCCTCCTCCTCCTCCTCCTCCTCCCCCTCCTCCTCCTCCTCCTCCTCCTCCCCCTCCTCCTCCTCCTCCTCCTCCTCCTCCTCCTCCTCCTCCTCCTCCTCCCTTCTCTTTCTGCTTCTCCTCCTCCTCCTTTTTCTTATACCAATACTACAACTTGAACTCAGGGCCTAGTGCTGCTCCTTAGCTGTTTCCTTCAAGGTGAGCACTCTACCACTGAGCTACATCTAGCTTTCTGGCAATTAATTGGAGATAAGTCTCATGGACATTCCTGCCTGGGCTAGCTTCAAACTGCCATCCTCCGAGCTCAGCCTCCTGAGTAGCTGGGATGACAGGCGTGTGTCCCTGGCTCCTGTCTTGTTCCTGAAGTCTGTGTTTGTATTTACGTCACGGTGTTCCAGGTAGGAGGATAACATGGGCAGAGAGCTGGGTAGCACTTACACAGCAAGGGTTCTACGAAGAAGGGTTGGGTTTCCAGCCTTGGGCACAGCCAAGATCCCCGGCACCCTGCTTTCACAGTGAGAAAAAGGGTTGGGCCAGGTCTGGAAGGCCACAGATGGGAGCAGGCAGGTCTGGGCCTGGAAACACTTTTTCCGCCACCCTAGACTTAGGGCCTTGGCCCATGTCACTGCCCTGTCTCCATGGTGATCTGTCTCCTTGGGGCCTCCTGGCTGGCATGGGGAAAAGTCCATGAGGCCACTGGTGAGCTTTGAACCATGGTTCTCAGATCTCAGCCTCCTGAGGAGCTACGTCCAGCAGCGCACCTAGGACAACACCGCCCAAAAGTTCACGGTCAGGCTCACTGGCTTCCATAGATGGATGGATTCCTGGGGTGATCACGGGCAAGGTCATTCCTCTCAGCCTCAGTGTCCCCAACATCACTCCAGCAAGGGTGACCCTGCTGCCAAAGGGCCACAAGTTCAAGTTTAGGGGAGTGAGCTTCGTCACTTCCTCCTGGAAGCCAGGCCGGGTGGGCTCGAGGCCACACCGGCCTTGAGTCTGTGCCGGGACTTGGGCTCAGCGCCGGCCGTGGGTGAATTCTCTCGCTGCCCACGACGTCTGCCAACATGCCCCAGCAGACAGACGGTGGCCCAGGGGCACTGAGTCACTGGTTCCAGGTTGGGTGTCCGCCCTGGGCGGCTCAGGCCGTGTCTGCCTGGCTCCGCTCCCTTCCCTGGATGAGCCAAGTGCGAATCCTGCCCACCTTCCCTCTCCTACCTTCCCAGGGACAGGGCTGCGGCCTCGCCCCGCCGCAGAGGGGATGGAGGGGTGCTGGGAGCCGAGGGGGAGGCAGGGGTGGGGGACAGAGGGGAGGGGGGAGCTGGAAGCAGGAATTGGGTGGAGAAGGCTGTGCCTTCGGCTCGCAAATAGCACTGGGCAAATATTTGCTGAGTGATAATTTTTTTTGCGTGTATGTGTGTGTGTGTGTGTGTGTGTGTGTGCATGCATGTGTGTGTGTATGTGCATGTGTGTCAGTCCTAGGGCTTGAGCTCAGGGTCTGGGCACTGTTCCTTAGCTTTTGCATTCAAGGCTGGCTCTCTACCACTTGAACCACAGTTCCACTTCTGGCTTTTTGCTGGTTAATGGGAGATCAGAGTCTCTTGTACTTGCCTGTCTGGTCTGGTGGTGCCTGTGGATGTCTGAATGGCTCCCGGTGTGTGTGTGTGTGTTTGTGTGTGTGCGTGTGTGTGTGCGTGCACGTGTAGTCTGTGTGGTGGTGGGGAGCGTGTAGGTGCAGGCGCATGCGCACTTGCATACTGGTTGCACACTTCCTTCCTGGCGTCATGGCCCAGGATTCCATGACTCACACAGGGAGAATTTCCCTCTTCCTCAGCCAGGCGGGAGCGGGAGGGAGGGGGCTGTGTACTGGCGGCCTGGCCCTCTGGAGGCTCCTCCCCTCCCCCTTCTTCCCTCCCCCCCTTGTCCCCCCCCTTGTTCCTGGCCACCAGCTCTCATGTTCTCACTGCAGCAGCGTCGGTCTCCTGTCCCTGGGCACTGAAGTCCAGCAGGCCAGGTGCCGGTGGCCCCGCCTGTCATCCCAGCTACTCGGGAGGCTGAGATCTGAGGATCATGGTTCAAAGCCAGCCTGGGCAGGAAAGTCCGTGAGACTCTTATTGCATGAACCACCAAAAAAAAAAAAAAAAAGCTGAGGCTCAAGTGGTAGAGCCCCAGCCTTGAGCAAAGCAAGCTCAAGGACATTTCCTAGGCCCTGAGTTCAAACCCAGGACTGACACAAAAAGACAAAAAAAAAAAAACCCAAAACACAATAAACCCACAAGCAAAAGCAAAAATACCAGGGTAACTCAGGAGACGCTGGATTGGGAGAGAAGACGGGGGCAGAAAGGGAGGCAGGGAGTGTGGGCACCCGCTCCCCAGGTCTGGCTCTGTTCTCCAGGGTTAGGAGGGTGGACGTGTGTGGTTTCCTGGGGGCTGTGGCCTCGTCTGCCCTCCCCTTCCACCCGTGGTTTCTGTCTTGTACTGTTCCACGCCTCCAGGCTATCCTGCTCGCTCTTAGCCCCCCCATCCCCCCCATGGCACGCCCACAGCCTCCATCTGCAGGGCTGAGTGAGGAGGGGCTCTCCAGCCACAGTGATTGGCTCACTGGAGGGGCCAGGGCCCGCCCACCAGCCTTGCCCACTGCCCTCCAGCCACTAGCCCTGGTCCTGCAGGACAGAACTCATGGAGGGGTCCTTCATGGTACTCTGGCTTTTCAAAGTCACTGCCCTGCTCAGTGCCTGGCACCCATGGCCTCTGCCCAGATGTCTCTCTGGGTGCTGGAAAGACACAGCCAAGAGATGAGCTGCTTGCATTTGCTCACTCTTCCTCCCTCCCTTTCTGCCTCCCTCCCTTTGTCCCCCTAAAAAGAAAAACAAAACAAAAGCAAAAACAAACGCCACTGCTGACAATAACAACAACAAAGCGATGTGTTGATAAATCTGGTGTGTGTGTGTGTGTGTGTGTGTGTGTGTGTGTGTGTGTGTGTGTGTGTGTGTGTGTGTGTGTGTGTGTGTGTGTGCCTGTGTCTTAGGGTTTGAACTCAGGGCCTGGACGCTGTCTCTGAGCTTTTCTGCTGAAGACTGGTATTCTACTGCTTGAACCACACCTCCACTTTTGGCTTTTTGGTGCTTACTTGCAGATAAGAGTCTTGAAGACTTTCTTATCTGGCTATTTTTGAACCACTGTCCTCAGATTTCAGCTTCCTGAGTAGCTGGGATTACAGGCGTGAGCTATGGTACCTGGCTGCTGGGTGGATTCCTATTCACATCTCCCACCAAATTTTTATAACAAACTCCCATGCCAGTGCTCATGGTGGGGGTGGGGCGGTGGTCTAGAGGGCCTCTCATCAGCCCAGCCTCGCTCTTCATGGGTGGCCAAGAATGGGAGACCCAACCAGTAAAACTCTGCCCCGGGTGTGTGTGGGGGGGGTGGCAGCGAGGTTTCGCCCCTTAAGATCCAAAATGGAAGATTCTCAGATCCAGGAGCTAGGATTATAGGCGTGAGCACCAGCGCCCGGCAGTAGGCTGATGCTGATTTCTGTGCTGCGTAGGGAAAAGTTGTGTTCACACACACACACACACACACACACACACACACACACAGGCACACCCAGGCACACAGCATGTGCTGGAGTTCCTGAAGTGCCCGGAGGAGAATTAATTTGCTTTGGGTGGGGTGGAGGTCTTCATGGCGGGGCCTTACATGTAGGTTGCACAGTGAGACACCCTTTCTGGGTCCGGGCTGGGCTGTGGTACAATGCCAGGCTCAGAGCCATGGAACTGTGTCACCTGTGCCAGGGCCCTGGGGCCACACTGGGGCAGGGTGAGGGGAGAGCCGAGCTGGCACCAGGTCCTGCAGGGCGGCTCACCATCCCATCCCCCCCTTTACACTTACTTCCAGGCCGGCTGGTTGTGTCCCCAGAGCTGTGAAGGCCCTGAGGACCCAGCCCCCTCCCCCCCCAAGGCTCTGGGCGGGGCTGGGAGGACGATTGGGGTGGGGGAGGCCACCCTTGCGTAGATCTCCACAGTGGGAGGAAGCCAGAGGCCAGGAGATCTTGTACTGGGAGTCAGGGTCACCTCTAGACTCGAACTCAGAACCTTTTTTTTTTTTTTTGATGCTAGTCCTGGGGCTTGAACTCAAGGCCTGAGTGCTGTCCCTGAGCTCTTTTGCTCAGGCTAGCGCTCTACCACTTGAGCCACAGCACCACTTCTGGTTTTCTGGAGGTTCATTAGAGATAAGAGTCTCACAGATTTTCCTGTCTGGGCTGGCTTTGAACCATGATCCTCAGATTTCAGACTCCAGAGTAGCTAGGGTTACAGGTGTGAGCCACTGCTACCCAGCTCCAGGAGACTCTTTATCACCAATTAATCACAAAAGGGGGGAAAAAAAGCTGGATGTGGAGCTATGGCTCAAGTGGTAGAGCACTAGCTCAAGCTGAAAAAGCTCAGGGACAGCACCCAGGCCCTGAGTTCAAGTTCAGGACCAGAAAAAGAAAAAGAAAAAGAAAAAAAGCTCAGAAATCTAGAGTTGGGAACAGTTTTTGTTTTTGTCGGTCATGGGGCTTGAACTCTGGGCCTGGGCGCTGTCCCTCAGCTCTTCAGCTCAAGGCCAGAGACTTCCCCAGGCCTTGTCTGCACAGGCCCTAGGGCAGAGCCAAACACAAATGACACAGAGCTTCCAAAATCTCCAAAGCACCTTTTATCCATATTCTGTGGTGGCTGCTCCCCAGTCCCCGGGGTGCACCTGAGACCCTCCACATTTCCAGCCCAGTCTTCACCCCAAAGCTAGGTCAGCTCTCCTCCCATGGGGGCGGGGGAGGCTGGGAATGAATTCTCTTCAGCCTCTTCTCCATTCCAACCCGGGAGCAACCATCATCCTGGGACCCAGCTAGTTCAGCTCAGCACCATGTGGGATAGCTTCTTTATAGTTTTTCTGTTGTTGTTGCTTGTGAGGCTTGAACTCAGTCCCTGAGCTCTTTGGCTCAAGGCTAGCGCTCTATCACTTGGACCACAGCCCCACTTCTGGTTTTTCTGCTGGTTCATTGGAGATAAGAGTCTCATGGACTCCTTCCTGGGCTGGCTTTGAACCATGATCCTCAGATGGCAGCCTCCTGAGTAGCTAGGATTTTAGGCATGAGCCACTGGTGCCCAGTTTATAATCTCTCCCTCCCTCCCTCCCTCTCCTTCTCCCTCTCGGTATGTGTATTGGTCCTGGGGCTTGAACTCAGGGCCTGGGCACTGTTTCTGAGCTAGTTTGCACACCTCCACTTCTGGCTTTTCTGGTGGTTCATTGGCGATAGGAGTCTCACAGACTTCCCTTCCTGGGCTGGCTTTGAACTGCGATCCTCAGATCTCAGCCTCCTGAGTAGCTAGGATGACAGGCGTGAGCCACCCATGCCTGGCTAGAATCTCCTTTAAATAAATCACCCCCAGAGTTCCCGTCCCCCAACCCACTCCCGTATCCCAAATATATTATTCTATGGCTTAAGCCTTCCCTTCTTCTGCTCCCCAAAACACCAGAGACGAGGGGAGAGGTTTCCCCTCCACCTGGAGGGTGGACAAGGGGCAACGTAGGTTGGGGTGCTGAAGCCAGGGCCCATTTCCCCCCTCCTGCTGCCCCCCTCCCTGGGGTCTTCTCCTTGTCTTCTGAGTCCAGGTGAAGTGTGACTAACCCCAGGACTCACACCCAGGACCAGAGGCTTCACCCCGGTTTTGACAGCCCAGGGCAGCACCCAGGGAAGATGCTCAGGTTAAGCCCGCCCCCTGCTTTGGTCCCCCATTTCTCCAGCTCTGGGTGAGTGTGGGGGCGGGGGGGAGCGTCCCAAGAGTGTCTCCACTCTATCCAGGAACCCCCCCTCTTCCCGCACTTCTCTCCCAGCACCCTCCTCTGCTCCTGGCACCCCTGGGCCTCTTCTGTGTTTTCTCGGGGGTGCGGGCAGCATGTGGATCCCCGATCGGGCCTCACACCCAGTACTGGCCGTTCCTCAGGGCAGGGTTGGGTGTCCGGCAGAACTGGAGCAGTTCCGGGTCGGGCTGTCCCCCGGGCGGGGGGCCTTGGCCGGGCACGGCGGTGAGGGCGATCGCCTGGCCAGGCTCCACCTTGCGGAAGGTCTCGGTGTCGCCGGCGAAGCCGTTGCGCGGCTTGGCGGTCAGCACCTGGACGTGGTGCTTGCCGGTCTTGTTGCGCTTGCGCAGGTAGAAGAGCAGCGGCAGGATGAGCGCCAGGAGCAGCAGCACCAGGCACACGGGGATGATGATGCTGAACATATTGGCCTCCAGGAACCCCAGGAAGCCGCCCCTGGCCGCGGTGGGCCCGGGGCTGGCCGCCGCGGGGCCTGGCTGCCCGGTGGGGCTGCTCCCCTCCGGCTTGCCCGCTTCCGTCCTCACCACCTCGGGGACACGGAGCAGGGCCACGCCGTACGAGCGCGCTGCGTCGTAAGGCTCGGTGATGAAATCCACGGAGGCCACGGCCGGGGGGACGCCGGGCGCCCACAGCTCCAGGGTGAGGCGGTCAGCGACCGGGCCGGAGGGGCCCTCGGGCCTGTCCACCTCCAGGCCCAGCCTCCCGGCCTCCAGATCTCGCTGAGTGAAGCCTTCCACCAGCTGGCTGTTTCTGGATTCTGTCCGGGCCTGGCTCGTGGGGACCAGGCGACCGTGTCGGGGCCCCTGGAGGAGCCGGAAATGGGGGACAGTGCCAGTGAGGTTGGCCAGCTCGCCGGCGTCCAGCACGCCGCGGTCCAGACGCAAGGTGGCACCCTGGGGCCACGGCCCACCGGGCCACACGCGCAGGAGAGCGCGCACCGTGACGTTGACGGTGGCCGTGGCGTTGGCACCCCTGGCCAGCGCCAGGACCCCGAAGCGATCGTGGGGCGAGGAGAAGTTGGTGAAGGTAAAGATCACCTCTCCCCGGTCCACCTGGAGCTGGCTGAAGGCCGAGGCGGGCTGCCCCCCGACCAGCAGCTGCCCGTGCCGGGGTCCCTGGGTCACGCGGTACGCCACGTCCGGCTCGGGACGGTCGGAGAACACCTGCAGCTGCTGCTGGCTCAGGGGAGAGCGCCCCGATGCTTGGGGCACCTCCAGGGGTGCTTGGGTCTGCACCTCGAGGGTGGATGGCAAGACCTCCACAGCCAGGGACACGGGCCGCTGGGGGCTGGCCCCGTCGCTCACACTCAGCTCCAGGACCCCCGCCACGCTGCTCCCGTTGGCCACGAAAGCCAGGCGGCCTCCGTCCACGTCGGCCTGCGTGAAGCGGGCCACGGGCCCCGGGCTGCCCCCCGCCAGGCTCAGGAAGCCGTTGTGGGGTGCCCGCTGCACCTGGTATTCGATCTCCTCCGGGGCAGAGTCGGGATCCACCACGCTCAGCTGAGCTCTAGAGATGGGGGCCCGGGAGCCGCGGGTGAGGCGGAGCGGGGCGGAGGCCTGGGGCTGGGGTGGCCGTTCGTTCACATCGCGGACGGTGATGGTGAAGGCCTCGGAGGTGTGGGGCGCCGTGGCCGAGACCCCCGCTGGACCCTGGAGCTGGGCACGGAAGCGGAAGCTGTCCGGCTGGGTGCCCCCGCCGCCATGGGCGTACGCCAGCTGCCCCGCGGCCAGCTGGGACTGCAGGAAGTGGGGGCTCCCGGCGTGGAGGGGCTCCCCGGATACCCACAGCTGGCCGCGCGTGGGGAACTGCGTCAGCTGGAACAGGACGTCGTGCTGGGGCCGCTGGGACGCGGGGACGCTGGCCAGGAAGTTGGCGGCGTCCAGGGCGGCTGGGGTGATGGCCGCTCGCTGGCCCTCGGGGACCCAGAGACCTGAGGGTGACACGGGCAGTGAAGGGGAGGGGATGGGGGGCCCCCAGGGCTGGACCCCCACACCAGTCGCCCCGACCAGTCATCCCAGCCACGTGGGAGGCTGAGATCGGAGGATCGCGGTTCAAAGCCAGCCCAGGCAGGAAAGTCCGTGAGGCTTTGATCCCCAAGGAACCCCCAGAAAACTGGAAGTGGAGCTGTGGCTCAACGTGGCAGAGCGCTCGCCTTGAGCGACAAAGCTCAGGGGCAGCGCCCAGAGTTCAAGCCTCAGGCCTGGGACAAAAATACCTCTGAGTCTCCACCATGATCTCAAAGCCGTTTCCCAGCCACGGTCCCCCGGATTCCCCAGGTCGTAGGGCTGGCCTGGCTGTGGCCTCTGTCCTTTGTCTTGGTGTCTCTCTATGTGCCCCCCCCCCCCCCATGGTGTCTCTGTTCTTTACCTTTGTTTCTCCAAAGGCGGCTGGGACGCTGGGGACAGGCGGCCTGGAAGGTCACAGTCACAGTCAGGGTCACAGCCACATCCGGGGCGGGCGGCGAGGACAGCATGAGTTCTATAATGTCCTGGGCTTCCCAGAAAGGCTCAGGCGACGCCTGGTGCTCGTACAGAACATGCCCCGCGTAGACCTGCGGGAGACACCATGGCGTGTGTGTGTGCATGTGCGTGCGTGTGTGTGTGTGTGCGTGTGTGTGTGTGCAACCTAGGACTTGAACTCAGGGCCTGGGCACTGTCCCTGAGCTTCATTTGCTCAAGGCTAGCACTCTACCACTTGAGCCACAGCGCCACTTCTGACTTTTTCTGTGTATGTAGTACTGAGGAATGGAACCCAGGGCCTCATGCATGCGAGGCGAGCACTCTACCACTGAGCCACCTTCCCAATCCTGCCCTTTTTTGGTTAACCACCAAGAAACTCTCCTCAGCTGTCAGGAAATCTGTCCCCTTTGTCTAATCAAAATGTGTCCCCATAGTTTATCTGTCATTCTTTCCTTTTAGAAGACAAGAGGCGCTGGGAAGGTGGCCCAGTGGTAGAGTGCTTGCCGAACATGCATGAAGCCCTGGGTTCCATTCCTCAGTACCACATACACAGAAAAGGCCAGAAGTGTTGCTGTGGCTCAAGTGGTAGAGTGCTAGCCTTGAGCAAAAGAAGCTCAGGGACAGTGCCCAGGCCCTGAGTTCAAGCCCATGGACCAGCAAAAAGAAGGAGGAGAAGAAGGAGGAGGAGGAGGAGGAAAAGGAGGAGGAGAGGGGGAGGAGGAAGAAGAGGAGGAGGAGGAGGAGGAGGAGGAGGAGGAGGAGGAGGAGGAGGAGGAGGAGGAGGAGGAGGAGGAGGAGGAGGAGGAGGAGAGGGGGAGGAGGAGGAAAAGGAGGAGGAGGAAAAGGAGGAGGAGAGGGGGAGGAGGAAGAGGAGGAGGAGGAGGAGGAGGAGGAGAGGAAGAAGAGGAAGAGGAAGAGGAAGAGGAAGAAGAAGAAGAAGAAGAGGAAGAAGAAGAAGAAGAAGAAGAAGAAGAAGAAGAAGAAGAAGAAGAAGAAGAAGAAGAAGAAGAAGAAGAAGAAGAAGAAGAAGAAGAAGAAGACGACAACATCGACAAGGGGAATGTTTTTTCCTTCTCTCAGCAAAACAGGACTTTCAGCCAGGCCTCTGGTGGCTCATCTGTCATTCTGGCTACTCAGGAGGCTGAGATGTGAGGACTACAGTTCAAAGCCTGCCTGGGCAGGAAAATCCATGAGACTCTTCTCTCCAGTGAACCACCAAAAGCTGGAAATGGTGCTGTGGCTCAAGTGGTAGAGAACCAGAGAACCTTGCTCACAGAAGCTCAGGGACGGCGCCCAGGCCCTGAGTTCATGCATCAGGACTTGGGGGGTGGGTGGGAGAGAAAGAGAACCTTACGCAGAATCTGAGTGGGGTTCTGAGCGAGGCGGCCGCGGCGGCTGCTGGGTGGGAGAAGAACGCAGGCCCTTCAGGCAACGGGGAAGCGGGATCCTGTGAAATCTCCCGAGGGTTCTATGTTGACAACTAACTTTAAAGCATCAAATGCCATATGTGGCCAAACACCCCACATCTGTGGGCCAGATGTGGCCAGCAAGGATGGAGGCACTGGCCACAGCGAGCTGTGGCCAGGCTGGTGGCAGGGCGGGAAGGGGACACAGCCCTGAGGAGGGCCTGGGGCCTGGGTCTGCGGCTCCTGTGGGTAGGATGGGGGTGCCTGGGTCCGGGGGGGGGGAGGGAACTGGCTTGTTCAGAGAAAGCAGAGTCCGCAGGTGAAGGGTGGTGCCCTGGTACCCCGCCCCGCCCCCGTGCCTAGCCATGAGTCGCTCTGAACAAAGTTTTTTTTTTTTGACGGTTGTGGGGCCTGAACTCTGGGCCTGGGCGCTGTCCCTCAGCTCTTCAGCTCAAGGCTAGTGCTCTACCACTTGAGCCACAGCACCACTTCCGGCTTTTTCTGGTGGTTTATTGGAGATAGGAGTCTCACGGTCTCTCCTGCCCGGGCTGGCTTTGAACCGCGATCCTCAGATCTCAGCCTCCTGAGTAGCTAGGATTACAGGCGTGAGCCACCACCACCCGGCCTGAACAAAGTTTTGGGACTTCCACGAGTTGAAGTTTCCTTCCTTTTTGTGCCAGTCCTGAGACTTGAACTCAGGGCCTGTGCATTATCCCTGAGCTTTTGTACTCAAGGCTGGCGCTCTACCACTTGAGCCACAGTTCCTCTTCCAGCTTTTTGGTGGTTCCTTGGAGAGAAGAGTCTCACGGACTTTCCTGTCCTGGGCTGGCTTTGAACTGTGATCCTCAGATCTCGGCCTCCGGACTTGCTGGGAAGACAGGTGTGAGCCACCAATGCCAGTCCTGGGACTTGAACTCAGGGCCTGGGCACTGTCCCTGGGCTTCATTTGCTCAAGGCTAGCGCTCTACCACTTGAGCCACAGCACCACTTCTGGCTTTTACTGCTTATGTGGTACTGAGGAATCGAACCCAGGGCCTCATGCATGCGAGGCAAGCGCTCTACCACTGAGCCACCTTCCCAGCCCTGGAGCTCTAGGTTTGACCTGTGGCTCTGGCTTGGCCGCTGCCCGAGGCCCTCCCCGCCTGGCCTGCTCAGCTCCCCCCACCCCGTCCCACCGTGCACTGCGCCGCTGCCCTGAGCCCCACCGACTCCCAGGACAGGAGCCCTGGTCCTCGCCAACTTGGGGGGGGCCACTGCTCCCCGCCCCCGTGCTCCTTTCTAGCCTTTTCAGGTCCCTTCTGGAGGCGAAGCCCCAGAACAAGAGCGCTGCTCTGAGTCCCACAGCGCTGTCCCCCAGTTCCTCCATCTGGCCAAGCTCCACGTGGGACGCTGGCCGCCCTGGGGTCAGGGCTGGCAGGGCCTGGACTGTAGCAGGTCCAGGGAGGCTGATGCTGCATGGTAGGGGAGGCCGGAGGGTCTGGGTTGTGTCTGTGAGTTGAGCCCTTACCTCGGCCTGGGAGAAGTTCAGCAGGGGCTCCGCAGAGCCGCCCTGCTGCCGGAGGAGCCGGCCGAGCTGGGGACCCCGCAGCACCCGAAACTGCAGGTGCTGGGGCTCCGTGCTGGCGCTGGAGCTGGCCCGCAGGCTCTGGCTGCTCAGCGGCTGGACGGACTCTGTGGGGGGGGGGCAGAGGGATGGTCAGTTCAGTTCTATTTTTTTATCCTTTGTGTTGGACCTGAGATTTGAACTCAGGGCCTGGGTGTCACCCCCTTAGCTCCCCCCACATCCCCCCCCCCGCTCAAGTTTGGCGCTCTACCACTCGAGCCACACCTCCACTTCTGACATTTTGGTGGTTCACTGGCGATAAGAGTCATATGGACTTGGCCGCCTGGACTGGCCTCCAATGGCCATCCTCAGATCTCAGCCTCCTGAGTAGCTGGGATGACAGGCGTGAGCCACTGCTCAGGCCGTCCTGGGAGCCGGGGCGGGGTGGGGGTGGTGGCAGTCCCCCCTCGGCTCCGCCCCAGGCCTCGGTGTGAAGGCCGCACCTGGGCACACGGTCAGTGTCCGGCTGCCGTCCAGCGAGAGGAGCACCTGCTTCTGCGCGGTCACCCGGAAAAAGTGTCCAGGAGACACGTGCGCGCCGTCGGAGAGGGCGAAGCGGAAGCCTCCATCCAGGGCCCCTGAGGACATAACGGAGCTGGGTTCCTGGGGCCTGGGTGGCTCCCCCATGGCAGCCCCCACCCCCCGCCATGGGCTGGGCACCCACCTGTGTGTGAGAACAGCACCAGGCCGCCGTCCAGCTGCGCCTGGCTGAAGTGCTGAACCGCGTCGCCCGGCGCCGCCCGCAGCGCCACGCGGCCGTTGCTGGGCTGCTCGATGGTGTAGACCAGGTCATCGGGCCCTGAGTCGCTGTCCGTGCCCCTGAGGGCCTCGGGGGGGATGGACACGGTGGCCCCCTCCCACATCTGGGGGCGCAGGCATGTGAGGCTCGCCCCCATCCTCACCCCCAAACCCCACCTCTGACCCACCTCCTCCTGATCGCCCTCCCAGGCCCTGGGGAGACCTTATTAATTAATCGTATGTGCCAGGGCTGGGGCTTGAACTCAGGGCCTCACACTCCTATTTTCCCTCTCAAAGCCCGTGTTCTACCACTTGAGCCACAGGCTCCACTTTGGGCTTTTCTTTTTCTGGTTTAATTGGAGATAATAAGAATCTTATGGACTTTGCTGCCAGGGTTGGTCTCAAACCACGATCCTCAGATCTCAGCCTCCGGAGTGGCTGGGCTGGCAGGCGTGAGCCACCGGTGCTGGACTAGCTATGGATCCTTAGATATGCTTTGGCTGCCCCAACCCTCAAGTGCAGAAGTGAAATGAGGTCTGCTTGCAAGCAGGGTGGGGCTCCCCCAAATCCGGCCCCTCAAATGTGTCCCCTGGATTTTCTGAGTTCCTCCCTCCCTCCAACCCCGGGAGCACCCGGCTTCGCGGGGAATTAGGGAGCAAACACAGGCCTATGGTGCCATCTGGTGGCCACATGGCCACACAGCACTCCAGGCCGATGGTCCCAGGCAGCCTACATCACCACCAAAGACCTCAAGTGAGCACTCCTCTGGAACTTTCCATAGCTCCTGCCAATGTGGCATCTACCTCTATAAGCTGGCATTCAAAGCTCAGTCCGTCAGTGCTTGTGCCACGTGGGGCTTGGTCAAGCCACACTTCCTGTTCCTGTGACCAGTGGAGTTTTATGACTCTCTGGGCTTCCTCCTCTGCAGAGCAGGGGTTCAGGACCTCAGAGACCCCAAAATTTGATTGTTGGGGTGAGGTAGGTGGGGGACAGTTAAACACTCACCCTTAAGGAACTTTTTTCCCCCAGTCGTGGGGCTTGAACTCAGGACCTGGCACTGTCCCTGGGCTTCTTTTGCTCAAGGCTAGCACTCTACCACTTGAACCACAGCGCCACTTGTGGCTTTTTCTGGGTATGTGGTACTGAGAAATCGAACCCAGGGCTTCATGCATGCAAGACAAGCGCTCTACCACTGAGCCACCTTCCCAGCCCTCATTGGAACTTTTGCCAGGCTGAGTGTGGTGGTACCTGCCTGTAATCCCAGCTAGGTGGGAGGCTTAGGTAGGGAGATCGTGGTCAGAGGCAGGAGACACTACCTGGAAAACAATTAAAACTTAAGGAAAAATAAAAGGGAGGGGAGGAGTCTGAGCTCAGCTGTAACAGCTTATGTAGTAAGCACAAGGCCCTGAGTTCAAATCCCAGCAGCTGCTAACAAGAATCCTGTCAGGTGCTTTGGTGCTGAAGCACAGCAAAAGCCGTGTTCTTGTCAAGTCTCAGGAGTCACGGGGCCGCTGAGCATGGCCGTCCACGCTTAAACAGACACAGTGCCAACTCTCACCTTCTGACCGTTTAGCCAGAGACCTCACATTGTAGAGGAGGCAACCGAAGCACCGAGAAAGGCGAGCAAGGGGATCGGAGGGTCTCTCCCGAAGCCGGGAGGGGGTGGCCCGGCGTGGATGGTCTCACCTGCAGGCCCCTGTTTGTGGTCAGGACGGGAGGCTGGTCGTTCACCGGCTGGATGGTGATGGCGAAGGCCACGGGCGCACTCTGGCTGTGGACGCCCGAGGCGTTGGCCACCAGCACGAAACGATCCATAAGCGTTTCGCTTCCATCGTGCTCATAGAGAATCCGCTGTTCTTCCACCTGTGGGCCAGACAGGGCCGGCTGTCACCCCGCACTCCCAGAACCCGCGCCCTTCACGCCCTGCGGGCGGGTGCGGGAGGAGCGGAACTTGCTCTCTGTTCTTTTCTTTTTTGTGGCAGTCTTGGGGCTTGAACTCAGGGCCTGGTGATCGCACTTTGGCTTTTTCCGCTCAAGGCTGACACTCTACCCCTTAAGCCACAGCTCGACTTCCAGCTTTTTTGCTGGTTCATTGGAGATAAGAGAGACTTGCAGACTAACTTTCCTTCCCCAGGGCTGGACGATCTGCAGCTCTCAGCCTCCTGAGGAGCTGGGATCGCGGCACGAGCGGGGGTCTCAGTGTCTCTGGGTGGAAAGTGGGGGACAATTTCGATCTCCTGGAGGGAGGAATGAGATGAAGCACAAAGCGGAAGACGTCTAGATGCGACCTTCTTCTTCCTCGCTGTACGGACCCCAGGCTGGGAGCCCTTGATGCCCCCCCCCTTGCCCCCCACAGCCGTACCTCTCTCCAGGAAAAGCTGAGTAGGGTCTGATCTTGCCGCTGCTGCCCCTCCTTCCGCAGGGCCCCGTGCTGGGGCGGGTCCAGCACGTGCAGCCGGAGGCCGGGCAGTGTGGAGAGGCGTGGCCCGGGGACCCGGATCAGGGGCGGAGCCAAGATGCGCGCTCCGCCCTCGGGAACGCTGAAGTTCTGGGCCTCCAGGGGTAAGACTCTGGGCAGCACTTCCAGCTCCAAGAGGACGCCTTCCAGGGGGGCGCCAAGGCCGGAGGCCACGTCCAGGGAGAAAGCGTCCTTCTCAGCTTCGGGGCCAGTGTGCACGTAGAAGACCCTGCCCGCATTCACGTCCTCCTGGGAGAAGCTCCCCACGGGGCCCAGGCTGCGGGGGTCGGCCGCGTCAGGGCCCTGGGACACCAGGTGGCCGGCGGCCGGGGGTGTCTTCACCGAGAACACGATGTCCGCCGGGGACACGGCCTCCTGAGACACCTGGACGGCAGAGCGCACGGGCACCAGTGCGTCACCCAGGCCCAGGGCCTCACACCCAGACACCCCACACCTTTTACCTGTCATTTTTGTCCATCCTGGGGCTTGAACTCACGGCCTGGGCGCTGGCCCTGAGCGCTTTCACTCAAGGCTGGTGCTCTACCACTTGAGCCACAGCGCCACTTCTGGTTTTCTGAGTGGTTCATTGGAGATAAGAGTCTCACGGACTTTCCTGCCTGGGCTGGCTTTGAACCGTGATTCTCAGATCTCAGCCTCCTGAGTAGCTAGGATGACAGGCGTGAGCCACCAGCGCCTGGCCACATCTCTATCCTTCTCCAAAACCACGCACGTGCAGCACCCACACAATCTCATCACACACGTGCACACACACACACACACACACACACACACACACACACACACACACGCACACTCTGCTCAGGAAGGTATCATCCCCTCCTGCTATCACCACCAATGACCACTAGATGGCGCACACAGGCCTCCGCTCCAGGCCCTGGGAACTTATCTACCAAAGCCGGGTGTGGAAGCTGGGCCTGGGACTCACCAGAGTCCGCTCAAACACCAAGACTCAGGGAGCTGGTAGCAAAGGAGCACAAGGCCCAGAGAGGGCAAGGGCCTGGCTCAACCTCACACAGTCAACCGCCTGAGGGTGTGTGAGCCTTTGTAGTCTCGGGAGGGAAATGGAGGGGCTGGGGCAGCGGCGGGGTCTGCCCGTGATCAGTACATCTCAAGGCTCAGCCCCCAATCCCGCCCCGGTGGCTCAGGCCTGTCATCCCGGCTACTGAGGAGGCTGAGATCTGAGGATCAGGGATCAAAGCCAGAAAAGTCCCCGTGAGACTGTCATCTCCAACGGACCACCACAAAGCTGGCAGTGTGGCTGTGGCTCAAGGGGTAGAGCACCAGCCTTGAGTGCACCCAGGCCCTGAGTTCATGACCCAGGATTGGCACCACACACACACACACACACACACACACACACACACACACACACGAGAATATAGCACTCACAGATGCACACCCCAACACATGAGCCACAGCGGCCAGCCCCAAACACACACAGCCATACCCTGCAGACGGCAGAGCCCCTCTGCCTGGTCCCCCCGACTCTGCCGGTCCCCCCACTTTCTCACCTCCAGCTGCTCTCTTCCGATCCTCGCTGCGTCTCCCTGGAAGGCGTAGATCTTCTGGTGTCTGAGCAGCTGCGGCGGGGCCGGCGTGCTGTCCAGCATGATGGTCACCTGTAGGATGGCGTCTGCGCGCACCGGGCCCGCCTCCACGGAGAGCCCCACAGCGTCCCGAGGAGCGAGGCTGCCATTATGGCTGTAGAGAATCTTCCCATCCAGCAGATCCTGCTGGGAGAAGGCGGTGGCCGGCTGGCCGGCTCGGAGCAGCTGTCCCCAGCGCGGGCCCGCCGTGACTCGGTAGTGGACTTCCTCTCCGCTGCGGATATCCAAGTTGGTTTCCAGGTGGAATGCAGCCGTGTCGACGGTGCCTTGGCCGCCTTGCGGCACCACGAGGCCCGAGCCGTTGGCCACGCGGAGGTAGGGCTCCGAGGCCTGGACCTCCAGCATGGCGGTGGTTTGGTGCTGCCCGTCGGACACCTGCAGCTGCAGCCAGCCGTGGTCGGCCCCGGAATGCACAAAGAGGATCCTCCCGGCCCGCAGGTCCTCCTGCGTGAAGCGGTAGACGGGCCTGGCGGGGTCATCCACGGCCACGACGCTGCCGAACAGGAGATCCTTGCGCGTGAGCACCAGCTGCGCGTCGCTGGCGTCCGAGTCGGCGTCGCTGAAGGCCACGTCGTCGGTGGTCAGCAGCCGCCGCCCGCCCCGGGCCACGCGGAACACGCGGTTGACCACCTGCCGGGGCGCGTGGTCGTTCACGGGCCGGATGGCCACGCGGAAGACGCCCCGGACTTCCTCCCACGCCGCGTCGCCGCCGCTGCTCTCGCCCTGGCGCGTGGCCACGAACGGGACGTCGTCTTCCGTGGTCTCGGAGTGGTCGTGCCGGTACTGCAGGAGGCCGCGACGCAGGTCGTCGTTGGTGAAGGTGGTCACGGGCGCGGCGGCGTCCCGCGGGGGCTGCCACACCAGCCGCCCGTGGCGGGGGCTCTCGATCACCTCGTACACGTAGCTGTCGCCGTGGAGGCTCTTGATGAACAGGTGCTGCGGGGTCAGCGTGGCGTGGCCGCCCTCGGGCACGGACAGCACGGCGTTGGTGAGCACGGGGGCGTCCGGGTCGCCGCCCACGTGGACGGGGAAGGTGTAGAGCGGGGAGAAGTGGGGGGGGACCGTGATCCGGAAGCGGAAGGCGTCCTCCGTGGCCTGGGACTCGCGTGTGGTGGCCACGTAGCTGACCCGGCCCGCGTGGATGTCGTCCTGCGTGAAGCTCTGGCCCTCGGCCAGCCTGGCACCCCGGAGCTGCAGGTTGCCCTTCTTGGGGGGCTGCACGAGGTGGTAGCGGAAGGCGCTGGGGCTCGGGGTGGCCTCCGCGGCCGCCTCCTCCTCCAGGGCGGCCTCCAGGTGCGCAGCGGTCAGCGGCTGGGGCCGGGCGTCGCGCGTGTGCAGGGGCGTCAGGCGCCGCATCCACACGGCGGCCCGCTGGATAGACACGGGGAAGGACAGGTTGTCCAGCGTCTCCTGCCCCACCTGCACCTCCAGCGCCACGTCCTCGGCCGCATCCACGCGCCGGCGCGCGGGATCGGTGCTCACGTAGCGCACGCGGTGCTGGTCCACGTCGCGCTGGTGGAAAGCCTGCGTGGGCCACCACTCCGTGCCCTCCGCCCCGCCGGCCCCCCGCTTCTGCAGCTCCCCAAACTGCAGGGCCCCCGTCACCCGGAACAGCACGCTCACGTCCTGGCCCACCGCGTTGGTCTCCACCGACAGGTTGGCCGGCGTGATGGCCGCGATCGAGCCCTGGGCCAGCCGCAGCCCGGTGCTGTGGCGGACGCGGAGCGTGGGCCGCACCGCCACGACCCGCAGCGTGGCCGGGGCGCTGGCCTGCAGCCCATCGCTGACCCGCAAGCTCAGGTCCTGCGCGGGCCCGCGGCGGTGCACGTAGACGATGTCGCCTCTCTCCAGATCCTGGCAGGAGAACTCGGCCGTGGGTTCCCCGGGCTGCTCGCGACGCTCCACAGGGAGGCCGGTGGAGGCCCCGAGGATCTGGAAGGTGAGGCTCTCGCAGGGGGAATCTGGGTCGTAGGCCTGTACGATCTCCGGCCCTAGGGGCTTCTGGGTGTTTTCTAGAATCGTCATGAGGCCGCCTTGCGGGAAGAGCACGCGGGGAGGGTCGTCCACCGGGCTGACCTCGACGGGCAGGAGGTAAATCTGGCCTTGGCGCAGGCAGCCGGGCACCGGTCCCCGTGCCGTCACGGACACCTCTAGTACCAGCTGGTCCGATGCGTCCTCGGAGCCATCGTGGACGAAGCGGACCTTGCGGTTGACCACGTCCAGCAGGGTGAACATCTTCCGGGCCTGGGCACCGGGGATGTCCAGCTCCAGCTGGCCGTGGCGGGGTCCCCGGCTCACCCGGAACAGGACCTGGGATCTGCGCATCTCGGCCTCGGTCAGGTCCAGCGTGGGCTGCACGTGCCGCCATTCCAGCCACGCCGCGCCGCCCTCGGCCACGGCCAGCGGGCGGATGGTCAGCAGCCGCGTGAAGTTGGCGAAGGCCGGGGGCAGGCCGGGCTCGGGGACGCAGGGCTCGGGCAGCTCCACAGCTGGCCAGATGTCGGGCGCCAGGGTGGAGAGCACGTCGTACTGGCCGTAGACATCCTCCTCGTACTCATCTTCCTCGTTCTTGCAGCCGGCCGCCATGTGGCGGGTCCACTGCGCGTCACGGAGTCCGTGTCTGCGTCCGTTCACGCGCAGATCCTCCACGCAGCCCTCCAGGGAGGCGCTGGGCGGCGCCAGGCCCAGGCGGTGCCCCTGGAGATACCCCGCGGCCTCCGCGTCCAGCCCCCCGAGCAGGAGGTGACCCCCGGGTTCCACGTAACCGAGAGGCCCGCGATTGGAAGTCCGGGTGGGGTACTGATCCACGGAGATCTCCAGCCGCTGGGCGTCCACGCGGATGCTGACCTCGTGGGGCTGGCCGTCGTCCACGGGCACGCTGTTGTGCAGGAGCACGGTGCCCTGCGCTTTCTCCACCACGGCGCGCAGGTGGCCCGCGAAGATGTCCACGTAGATGAAGTCCCCGCGCCGCCCGCCCGCCTGGAAGGCCAGCGGCGCCCGCGGGCTGCGCGTGGTGAGGGTCAGCTCCAGGGTGCCCTCGTCCTGGGCCTGCCACGCGGGGAAGGCAGCCAGCGACTGCACCCCGGAGAACCCCAAAGCTACGTCGTCCCCCGCAGAGAACTCCTCCGCGCAGCCCTCCTGCACCCCGGGAGTCAGGGGCCGCAGGAGGCTCCGTCCGTTGAGGCTGGCGACGTGGAGGCAGCCTCTCAGTGGGCGGCTCGCTCCACGCAGGTAGGGCAGGGCTAGGCCCCCCGAGCCCCCCACGAACACCCCATAGGCGGCCTCCAGCGGGGCTCCCGGGGCTGCAGCCGAGGTGTTTAGTCCGTCCACGGAGAGCGCGGCCCAGCCGTCAGCGATTGAGAGCAACGCGGTGTGCGGGGCGCCGTCGGTCACAGGCGGCCCTCCCGGGGCCTGCAGCCTCAGCTCCTCCGGGCCCAGGACGAGTCTCACCTGAGGGGACATGGGGAGACCAGGGGTGTGTGTGTGTGTGGGGTTGAATCCATCGCTCCTACAAAAGCACACGGAAGTCAGCGCTGCAGCTCATGCCTGTCATCCTAGCTACCCAGGAGGCTGAGATCTGAGGATCAGGGTTCACAGCCAGCCTGGGCAGCAAAGTCTGTGAGACTCTTATTGCCAGTGAACCACCAGAAAACCAGTGATGGAGCTGTGGGCTCCTGGCAGAGTGCAAGCCTTGAGCAAAAGAAGCTCAGAGACAGCGTGCACGCCCTGAGTTCAAGCCCTAGGACTGGCCAAAAAAGGAAGGAAGGAAGGAAGGAAGAAGGAGAGAGAGAGGAAGAGAGAAAAGAAAGAACGAGAAAGAAAAAAAGAAAGGAAGGAAGGAAGGAGAGAGAGAAAGAGAGAAAAGAAAATGAGAAAGAAAGAAAAAAAGGAAGGAAGGAAGGAAGGAAGGAAGGAAGAAGGAGAGAGAGAGGAAGAGAGAAAAGAAAGAACGAGAAAGAAAGAAAGAAAAAAAGAAAGGAAGGAAGGAAGGAGAGAGAGAAAGAGAGAGAGAAAAGAAAGAACGAGAAAGAAAGAAAAAAAGGAAGGAAGGAAGGAAGGAAGGAAGGAAGGTTGGTTATCCGGAAGGAAGGCCACTGGTCCGGGCCAGGATGGGCAGGTTGACAAAGCAATGGCCACAGGGGTCTTGGGGGGCCGGGACCGCCCAGGACAGTGGATCAGGGCCAGCTGAGACCCCAGCAGGATGGTGACTGTGGCCCGCCCGGCCCTGTGGGCCACGGGGGCCCTGTTCTCAGGGCGTGGCTGACCTGCAGGCGTCCGGACAGGAGCTGGAGCAGGAGATGGTCAGCCTGGCCCGCCGCCAGGAAGAGGAGCGCTTCAGGCTGAGCCGTGGAGAACTGAAGTTCAAGGTTGATGCGGGTCAGGGCTGTGGCCATGGGCACCTGCAGGTGGTTCTCACCGAAGAAGGAGGCTGGCAGAGAGGGGGGAAGCTGGGGTCAAGGCCCGGGAGGGTACCCCGAGTTCACACGGCCCAGGGGCCCTAGCCAGGTGTCAAACAACCATCTTAGCCTCATCTCCTGTGGAATCTAGGCTTTTGGCTGTGAAGGAAGAGGTCAGACGCAGACGTTTCTGGAAGTTTCCAGAAAATCCCGGAAGTTTCCAGAATTTTCCGGAAATTTCCAGCACTTCTTGGAGGCGACGCCAGGTCTCAGCTCCCGTGAGCCCCTCCCTCTCCGCCCCCTGCTTCTTTCCCAGCTGTCTGGGAAGGGGGGGGTGTGGGGAGCAAAGCCTGGGAAGGGAGGCCGGATGGGACCCACATGTGATGTCAGACCCTGAATGGCCCGGAACTTCCTCCATCACCCCGCAATTGCTTCCAGCTGAGGCCGTTAGCAGTCTCTGGTGAGCAGTGAGTTCCGGGCTGTGTTCCTACCACGGGCCAAGGAGCCAGGATGAGAATGGGCTGAGCCCTGCTGAGCTGTGAGCAGAGCCTGGGCTCCCAGCCTGGAACAGAGACCTGTGGGCAGCGGGCCACAGCGGGCGGCACAGCGCTAGTGGGCGCCAAGGAACCCCCTCCTCCCCTTTATGCCAGTCGTGGGGCTTGAACTCGGGGCCTCCTGCTCTTGTTTGGCTTGTTCTGTTCAAGGCTACCCCTCTACCACTGGAGCTGCACCTCCACCTCTGGCTTTTTGCTGGTTAATTGGGACTGGCCTTGAAGGCGTAAGTCTCCCCGTCCCCCCCAGCCCTCCGGTCTCCAGGTGGCTGCCTGCAATCCCAGCCACTTGGGAAGCAGCTATCGGGAGGATCGTGGTTCGAGGTCTGTGGTGTGGCGTGCCCGTCCCCCACCCCGCCTCCCTGCCCGCCGGCTTCATGGACGTTGCCGAGTGTCACAGTTTCAGGAACATTAGAAGCCGGGTAACGCGGCCCACAGTGAACACGTTTCTATCACGGGACGCAGTGAACGGGACACGTTGGGGCTCCCCTCCCCCTCCCCGTGGCCATCCCGGGACTCGGTGGAGTCCAGGGCTCAGGGCTCAGGGCCGGGCAGGCACTGAGGTACTGCGCCACCTGCCCCGGACCCCGTCCAGAAGGAGAGATGTGTGTGTGTGTGTGTGTGTGTGAATGGGTCCCTTGATGGGGCCTGGCCGCTGCTTCCTGAGGGCCCAGTGTGTGTGTGTGTGTGTGTGTGTGTGTGTGTGTGTGTGTGTGTGTGTGTGTGTGTGTGTGTGTGTGTGTGTGTGTGTGAATGGGTCCCTTGATGGGGCCTGGCCGCTGCTTCCTGAGGGCCCAGCGGGGAAGGGCTCAGGCCTCGGATGCAGTACTGGCTGCGGAAACTCTGACAGTGTCCACCACCTCTGCTCTCAGCCTCCAGGCTGAGGGGAGAGAAAGAGAGAGAGAGAAAGAGGGAGGGAATGTCCCTGCCTTAGAGGAGGCAGTGGGGGGGACGGCTTCGAATGAAGTCGGGGTACAGGGTACAGGATAAAGAAATAGTGAACTGAGCTAGGCGCCGGTGGCTCACGCCCGTCATCCCAGCTACTCAGGAGGCTGAGCTCTGAGGATCGCGGTTCAAAGCCAGCCAGGGCAAGAAAGTCTGTGAGACTCTGATCTCCCATGAACCCCCCAGAAAACCAGAAGTGGCGCCGTGGCTCAAGTGGTAGAGCGCTCGCCTTGAGCTGAAGAGCTGAGGGACAGCGCCCAGGCCGAGTTCAAGCCCCACGACCGACCAAAAAGAAAAAAGAAAATCCCTGGGACAGAGGGCTCGTGGCAGTAAGGTAGTAAAGTAGAAGGTCGGGGTGAGGGGTGCTGGGCCTTGGGTCAGGAGAAGCAGGGTGCCCGGGGCCCAGGGGGCCACGTGAGCTGTGTGTGTGTAAAGGCATGAAGGTGCGTGTGCAGGCTCCACACGCGTGTGCACCTGTACCATGTACAAGTCTGCAGTGCGTGGGTTCTGTGCATGGGTGGCGGCTGGGTGTGTGTTGGGTTTGTGTGAAGCTGTGTGTGTGTGCGCGTGCGCGCGTCTGGGTGGGCCTGGAGCGGCGTGGACAGAGCGGCCATTGTGCCCAGGCCCGCCTGCCCCTCCATGCCCTGATCCATGAAAGAGGCCGAGTGTTCCCGAGGCTCCAGGGGCTCCCCGCCCTGCCTCCCGCCACAGGGCCGCGTGGGGCTTCCCCTTCCTGATGCCCAGGGCTGCCACCCTGCACGGCCCGGGCTCGCCCTGGCCAAGCTGGCAGGGGCCCCGGGGGCAGGGCAGGGAGCGTGCCGATGGGGCTCAGGCCCTGCCCGGGGCTGGGGGGGGGCTTCGCTTCTTTGTGTGGGGTTTTCTCCTTCCTTCCTTCCCTCCTTCCTCCCTCCCTCCTTCATTCCTCCTCCCTCCTTCTCTCTTTCTTTCCTTCCCTCCCTCCCTCCTTCCTCCCTCCTCCTTCTTTCCCTCCCTCCCTCCTTCCCCGGGTGGCAGGGAAGGGGGTGGGGTTCTCTCTTTCCTATTCACTCATTGGTTGGTTCATTCATCCATTCCCCGCAACTGCTCTCTTTTTTCTTTTTTGTCATTGGTGGGGCTTGAACTCTGGGCCTGGGCGCTGTCCCTCAGCTCTTCAGCTCAAGGCGAGCCTCTACCACTTGAACCACAGCACCACTTCTGGTTTTCTAGTGGTTAATTAGAGATAAGAGTCTCACCGACTTTCCTGCCTGGGGTTGGATTTGAACCGTGATCCTCAGATCTCAGCCTCCTGAGTACCTGACCACCCCCCCCCCCCGCACAACTGCTTTCTTTCCTTCCTTCCTGTTTAGGGACTGAGCCTAGACCTCAGTTGAACCCCAGTGTGTGTGTGTGTGTGTGTGTGTGTGTGTGCGTGTGTGTGTGAGCGTGCCCACGCACACATGTGCCAGCAGTTCTGGGCTTGAACTCAGAGCCTCATACTGTTGCTCAGCTTTTTCTGCTCAAGGCTAGTGCTCCACCACCTGAGCCACACCTCCACTTTTTGCTGGTCCATAGGAAATAAGCCTCTGGGATTTGTCTGTTCAGGCTGGCTTTGAACCTCGATCCTCACATCTCAGCCTCCTGAGTAGCTAGGATTACAGGTGTGAGCCACCAGGGTCCGGCTCCCTTCTTTTTGCGACCAGATCCACTTTGTGGCCCTGGCTGGCCTGGATTTCCGGATCCTCCTGCCCCAGCCTCGGAAGTTCTGGGATTATAGGTGTGCGTCACTATGCTCACTGGAGGCCGGCCATGCTCTGTAGACCCCAGGAGAGGGCTCTTGGCTTCGGACCCGCCCTGGGGACACCGCAGACACATTTCCAGCCAGGGTGCAGCAGCCCCTCTGACAGCTGTCCACGTGAACCGTGCCGCTCTCCCATGCCTCAGTTTCCCCTACTCCTGGGGGTGCCGGGTCCCCCATATCAAAATTCTCTGCAGCCCAAATCGGAAGAGGCAGGGAGGCTGCAGGGAGGAGCCATCTGATAGGGGCAGAAACAGAGAGCGCCGTCCCCCCCAGCCCCTCCCAGCGGGGAGGCCCCGCCCCCAGCCCCCCCAACCTCCCCTCCCTGCTCCCTGCGGTCCCCACAGCCCCCCCCCCAGCCTGGGGCAGCCAGGCGCGCGCCATGGGCACGCCAGCATTCCTGCGTGTTCCCTGCCGTCTGACTTTATAAGGGAGAAAGCTGGAGCCGGTGGCAGGCAGGGTGGGTGGGGCTGGGTCCTGGCATGCAAGTTGGGGAGCAGGCGGGAGGTGTGGTGGGAAAGGGGGAGTCTACTCTCCCACCCATTCATTCATTCATTCACTCCCACACCACCATTACAGAGATAGGGATAAAAAAGAAGCCTGAGACAGATAAGGAGACCTGAGGGGAGATTCCCACGGCCAGGGGGAATGGCTTGAGTGGTAAGAGCGCTTGCCTAGCAAGCATGAGGCCCTGGGTTCAAACCCCAGCACTGCCCAAACAAACCGAGAAGAAATAATCTTAACCGGCCCGTGGCTCATGCCTGTCATCCTAGCTACTCAGGAGGCTGAGGACAGGAAGATCGAGGTTCAAAGCCAACCTGGGCAGTTAAGTCTATGAGACCCTCATCTCCAGTGAACCACCAGAAAGCCAGAAGTGGTGCTGTGGCTCAAGTGGTAGTGTGCCAAGACTTGAGTGTAAAAGCTCAGGGACAGTGCCCAAGCCCCAGGACCGGTGCAGATCCTCAGGTCCTGCTGGAGTGGGTCCCAGCCAGCTGGCTGGGGAGGGCGGGGCAGCCCTGGGGGGTTGGCAGCGGCAGGTCCCAGCCCACAGGGCGGCTGGCGGCTGGGCGTCAACTTGACCTGGATCGGTGGGTCTGATGAAGGGCTCTCTGTGTCCCCTGGGCCTGGGTGCCAGGGGCCGGGGCCGCCTGGGGGCTGGGTCAGAGCCTGTGGGAGGGGCTGAGCGCCCCGGGCCAGGAGCTGGGCTCGATTCCTGACATCCCCGACTCCTCTCCTGATTCCTCCACTGTTTAGTTTTCCCCAAGTTCTGTCCCCCAAGCCGGGACATCTATGAGGCGCCTGGTGCCCTGTCTGACATGGATTAAAGCAGCCCAGCCCTGTGTGAGTGCGTGCATGCGTGTGTGTGTTTGTGAGAGAGAGAGAGAGAGAGAGACAGAGACAGACAGACAGACAGACAGACAGACAGACAGGCTAACGTGCACCCAGAGGACCGATTTCAGGTCAGATCCAAGGGACAACGTGGCCTTCCCAGGTGACAGCACTGTGGCTCAGCGACACACCCCCAAAGTCATGGCAGGATCCCTGGCTTTCTGTGCACCCCGATTCCCCATGGCTGATGCACCACACAAACAACAACAAAATCCAGACAGCCACCGTAGCCAGCAAAAAAGGTGGGCTGGGGGCATGGTTTGGGTGGTAGCGCACCCACTGAGTGCGTTCTGTTTGATGGGCTCTCCTTTCAGGTCTCTGGCAAAGTGGGGAACAGGGTGCTTCCCACCATCACCCAGGGCCTGGGCCCTGGCCTCAGTTCTGTTAATTCAGGCCTTGGGTCACCCAGGGGGAGGGGCATTCCCCCATGAGGGGGTCCCCTCAGACAGATGGACGGATGGGGCTGGTCCCCTGGGCTCCCAGCCACGTGTCCCAGCTTTGGGGCCACGTGGGAATCAAGGGAAGCAGGAGGGAGAATGTGAGGTTTTGAGGAGCAGGGTGTCCGCCCAGGCTGCAGGCTGGCGGGAAGGGATGGACGGGGTGGGGAGGGAGGTGTGGGGCGGGGGGAAGACGCTCAAAGGCGTCTTTGTGGATCCCGGTGACTCCCAGGCCCGGGGCGGGGAGGCTTTGCCCATGCGGTAGGGACATTTTCCAAGAGGCTTTTCCCTGGCTTGTCATTTTCCTCTTCATTGGAGGAGGATTTCCACATCCTCTGTCCCCTACTTTCCAAGGGGGGGGGAGGTGTGTGGTCCCAGGGTCCCCGTGGGACATTTCCTGTTTTACAGATGAGGAAACTGAGGCTCAGGAGAGCCAGCCCCTGTGAGGCTGGCGGTGTGTGTGTGTGTGTTCATCCAACATCAAGATGCTTTGTGTGTGTGAGCTGGAACTTGAACTCAGGGCCTGGGCGCTGGGCCTTAGCTTTTTCCCTCAAGGCTGGCTGCGCTACCACTTGAGCCACAGCCCTACTTCTGGGTTTTTATGTTTAGGGGGTTCACTAGAGCTGAGAATCTCAGGGACTTTTTCTGCCTGGGCTGGGCTGGCTTTGAACCGCGATCCTCAGCTCTCAGCCTCCTGAGTGGCCGGGATGACAGGCGTGAGCTGCGGGCGCTTGGCTGGCCATGAGGATGGCCATCTGTGAATGGGGAATAGAGGAGCGGAAGCAGAGCGTGTGTGGCTCCCGGAGACCGAGGGTGAGGGCGGGAGGAGGTGTGAGGGCTGGCGCCCGGCCCGGCCCGGGACACACAGCTTCCCTCTCCTCCTCTTGGCTCCGGCCTCCCGGCTGGATGGAGGGAAGGCTGGAGACCCCAGCGGGGACGGGGCGGGGGGCAGGGGGGTAAGATGCCTGCCTCTTCCTGAGGGCCAGGGCTGGGCCGGCAAGTGGGGTACAGGGGCTCTTGTCTGCGGGTTGTCTTGGATCTGCAGTAATGGGTCCGGGGACCATCTCAGGACCCTCGTCTGGCTGACCGGGCTTGAAGCCAGAGCAGTGAGCCACACAGGCCTGGGTCATCTCGTGATTTCTGTTTTGGTGCCGGTCCTGGGGCTTGAACTCAGGGCCTGGCCCTCTCCTTGAGCTTTTTCACTGGAGGCTAGCCGAGTGCTCTACCCCTTGAGCCATGCCTCCACTTCTGGCTTTGTGTTGGTTCCTTGGAGATTCGAGTCTCACAGACTTTTTCTGCCCAGGCTGGTTTTGAACCACCATCCTCAGATCTCAGCCTCCGGTCTCTGATTCTGAGCAGCAGCAAGTCAAGCAGGAGTTGCTATTTTGCCTTTGCTGGGAGCCTTGGCTGGCTCCCTGTCACCCAGGATCAGGCCCCGAGGCTCCCACTCAGCACCCATGGAGGGACCGGGGCCCGAGGTCCTGCCCAGAACCCACAGAGGCCGTGGGGTCATGGTCTAGCTCCTGCTAAAGTGCTCAACTCAGGGTCTCACGAGACCCCAGCTTAACCACTCAGCCCAGCCCAGCTCTACTTCCTGCAGCCCTCCTGTCATCCCCTCCTGTTGGAGACCAGCCTGACCTTGTTTGGTGAGGGGCAGGGAAGAAGGGGCTACTGGAGAGCCCCTGGTCCCAGCCTGGGTCCAGCTGGGAAGGGTCACCCCCAGATCTGGCCCTGAGGGGGGGTCCCCTGGGCGTGGAGGGGCAGAGGGGCTGGGGCACAGTCCGGACTGGGCCACACTTTTCTGGGGCTGTGGCGTCTGAGTCTGATGGTTGTTTTGAAAGAAAATAGAGACTGGGGCCCTATTTATAGCTGCAGCGGCGACTGGGAGGCAGAGCAGACTCCGATCCCGTGTGGCCCGCGGGGCAGAGATGTTTCCAGGCCTCCCCCCGCCCCCCCCCCCGCACCCCACCCTGGCTGGGGGACGGGATGCAGCCCCAGCTGGGCTTGGGGCGCCGGGGAGAGGGCCTCTTTGGATTTGTCCTCCAGTCTAGAGTCCCCCACGGACACGGGAGAAGGAGGCCAGGGGGGCCCGGGAAAGGGTGACAGGAAAGGAAGTTCAGGACCAGAGTCAGGGAGGATGAGCTGGAGAGGCTGGAAGAGGAACGGCGATGGAGGCCGGGAGTGGGGAGATGGGAGGGGGGACATGCAGGGAGGGGGAGCAAGTTGGGGAGACAAGGATCAAGGGAAGGCTGAAGTGGGGTTCTGTATCCCCTGCAAGTCTTTTTTTCTTTTCCTCTCTCTTTTCTTGGTGCGGGTCCTGGGGCTTGAACTCAGGGCCTGGGGGCCGCCCCTGAGCCTTTTTTATTTTATTTTTTGCTTGAGGCTGTTGCTCTACTCCAGGAGCCACAGCCCCACTTCTTGCTTTTTGCCCATTCATGGGAAATAAGAATCTCACAGCCTTTTCTACCCTGGGCTGGCTTCACACTGCGCTCTTCAGATCTCAGCCTCCTGAGTAGCTAAGATTACAGGCCTGCGCGCCCGCGCCCGGCTTATGCACTGAAAGTCTGCTTGGTGCTCCAGTCATGGTCTAAATTCTCAGGCGAAGCCAGGGACAGAGACTCTCTGTCCCTGGCCAGCTCTAGGACCAGCCTAGGCCGGGGTGGGGGGGGGATCCTTGGGTGGCAGGGCACAGGGGCAGGGCAGGGGCAGGACTCTAGCCGACAGCCCAGCCTCTGGTTTGAGCCCTGAGGCCTAAATACACACCTGCTCCTGGTTCTACTCGGGCCTCTCCCTGGACTTATTAGGGGCTGTGGGCCGCCTGCAGGCCGGGCATGTGTCATGGAACTAAAGCCACAACCGGTGACTCAGACAGTTAAAAAAAAGCACTGTGACTCAAAGGGCTGTGGAGCAGCTGGGTGGGTCTGGCCGGAGGAGGGGGGGTCTGGGTTTATTTTTGGCGGGGCGGGGCCGGGCCAGGGGGCAGGAGATGGGGACGGGGCAGAGGGAGGAGGAGAGCTACTGGTCTCCATCCTGGGAGGCCCCAGACGTGGGGCCCGGCTTGGGAAAGTGGTTTTTCAAATGTCACCGGTCGCTTGGCCCGATCCTGGCCCTGTGTGGCCTGGATCAGGGGTCCACTCCACAGAAGCAGCCTGTTCTCGAGAGATCGGAGTCTCACGGTTCACAGACTAAAAGATCACCCAGGGCTAGCAGCGCATGCTTGTCATCCTAGCTACTGACTCAGGAGGCTGAGATCAGAGGATGGCAGTCTGAGGCCAGCCTGAGCAGGAAAGTCTGGGAGATGCATCTCCACTGAACCACTGAAAGGCTGTAAGCAGAGCTGTTGGTTCTAGTCTTGAGTGGAAAAGCTAAGGGACAGCGGCCAGGGCCTGGGTTCAAGCTGTAGTTACTCCCCCCGGCCTCCACCCCTTCACCCACACAAGACACTAAGGATCCTACTCAGAGAGACCAGAGAGGGACAGGAGGCTGCAGCAGGACACACAGCAGGGGCCGGGCGCATCTCCTCTCACACAGGGCCTCAAGCCTCAGCTCCCTTGACCTGGGGCTGGCAGGAACAGGCCCCTGTCTGGGTGTCCACCCTTAGGGGGCTCAGCTGGGCTCCAGATGGGCGGCCAGAAGAGGAGTGTGTGGGCCCCAGATGCCTGGAGATGGGACTCGGCCCGGTGCGTGGGCGCGGGGGCTCCTCTGGCCCCTCCTGGGGAGGTGGCTGCACGCAGTGGTTAAGGAGACGTGTCTGCAGAGGCTCATTCAGTAGCGTCTCAAGATAGAGGCCAGCCAGGTGACCAGAATGTCCCTTTTTGGTAGGGGGTTGGGGAGTCCTGAGTCTTGAACTCTGGGCCTGGGTGCTGTCCCTCAGCTCTTCAGCTCAAGGCGAGCGCTCTACCACTTGAGCCACAGCGCCACTTCCAGTTTTCTGAGTGGTTTATTGGAGATCAGAGTCTCATGGACTTTCCTGCCCAGGCTGGCTTTGAACCCCGATCCTCAGATCTCAGCCTCCTGAGCAGCTAGGATGACAGGTGTGAGCCACCGGCGCCCGGCTTCCTAGAGCTTTTTAGTTTTGATTGTTTTGCTCAAGGTTGGTGCTCTACCATTTGAACCACAGCACCACGTCTGACTTTTTGGTGGCTCATTGGAGATAAGAGTCTCACAGACATTCCTCCCCCAGGCTCAGCCTCAAACAGCGATCCTCCAATCTCAGCCTCCTGAGTAGCCGGGATGACGGGTGTGAGCCCTTGCCCCAGCCAGTCACTCCCATTTTAAAGAGGAGAAAGCTAAGGCTCCTTGTGGCCGTATATGGTGTGTGTGTGTGTGTGGGGAAGGGGTGTCTGGCATGGGGTACCCCCTTGGGGACGGGGTCCTCGGGGACCTCAGGGCTTGGGGGGGGTCTGAGGAGGGCAGGGAGCTCAGAGACTCCTCACCTCGGTGATCTGGAGTGTGTGTGTACACGCATGCGCGCCGGGCCGCCCGCCGGGCCCAGCAGCTGTGCTGCACAGGGTCTGTCGTGGGAACCGGCATCCTGGGCCCCTGCTATTTATAGCTGCTCCCTCCTGAAGTGCGGGTGGAGGGGGGTTGAGAGGTGGGAACGGAAGCCGGGCTGCCTCCCCAGTCCCCGCCAGGTCCCCAGAGAACGGCGGCCTGGGCCCGGGCTCCCCCCGCCTCCCAGCCCTGTCTGGGAAAAGGGGCGCTGTGTGTGTGCCGGGTGGAGGGGGTCCCCCAAGGGCTGGACAGAGCCCCGGCTGAACAGGAGCATACTGAGGGGGTGAGGGGGGCAGGGACAGAGGATGGCAAGGGTGGGGGACCGAAGGGCCCAGGAGGTAGGCAGGGCAGATCGGGGTGTCTGTGATTGCCTGTCATCCCAGCGACTCAGGAGAATGTGATTGGGGGGATGACGGTTCAAAGCCAGCCCGGGCAGGAAAGTCCATGGGACGCCTAACTCCAAGGAGCCAGCAAAAATGAAAAAGCCACACGTGGAGCTGTGGCTCAAGCGGTAGCGCGTAGAGTGAAAAAGCTCAGACACAGTGCCCAGGCCCTGAGTTCAAACCCCAGGACTGGCACGTGTGCACAAACCACACACACACACACACACACACACACATACACACACACACACACACACACACACACACACACACACACACACACACACACACAGGGCTTCCCAGGGACTGTGGCTACTTCTGTTTTTTAAGGTTTTTGTCTGAAACCAGGACTGGAAACTCGCTGTGGCATGCTTTGCGCTTGCTGATGCTCACACCGGGGCCCCGCCTCCAGCCCCTGTTGGTTATAATGCTTATTATTATTATTACTACTACTACTAGTATTTTGGGGTGTCGGTGGTACTCCTCGCATAGAGAACCGCGGTGCAGGACCAGTGGGTGAATCTGTACGCTCAGTTCTCAGCCCCCCAGGGCGGCCGACACCCTGGCAGGAGGAAGTCCAGGGGTGATGCCAGGCTGTAGGCATGGGGTCCCAGACACTCGATCCCCCCCCCCCCCCCGCATTCTAGGCTGCTCAGGGCTTTGCTCCAGGAAGCACTGGAGAGAGCACAGAGCCCTGACCAGGCAGCCTTAACATCAATCTCTTGTTTTTGTGCCAGTCCCAGGTTTGAACTCAGGACCTCACATGGTCATTTAGCTTGATTTTGGGTCAAGGCTGGTACTCTACCACTTGAGCCACATCCCCACATCCAGCTTTTGCTGGAGATAAGAGTCTCACGGACTTTCCTCCCGGGCTGGCTTTGAACCTGGATCCTCAGATCTCAACCTCCTGAGTAGCTAGGATACAGGCGTGAGCCACGGGCGCCTGGTGATAACAAGGAACTTTTCAAAGACTTTTCACTTTTGAGACAGGATCCTCCACTAAGTAGCCTAGACTGTCCTTGAACTTTTGAGATCTTCCTTCCTTAGCCTCCCTGGGGGCTGGAACTATAGGCATATGCTGCAATGTCTGGCAAAAAATAAACCCCTTCATCTTACACAAAGAATTGGGGTTGGGCAGGGCCTTCCCGCCCCCCACAATCCACTCAGCAGGGCCTGTGTGACTTTGCAGGACAACTACACCTCAGTCTCCCTCTGAGCGGAGGAGCAGAGGAGGAGGAGGAGGCTGGGCAGGGGAGGCCTCAGCAGTGAGGCTTGAGGCTGGAGACAGCCTCAGTCTCTCCACTTGGCGCCCGCTGAGCCCAGCCAGAGATGCACAGCCTGAAACGTTTAAGTGGGAGCTGGGGCTGGCAGCCTGGCTCATGGATGCCAGGGCTGGGAGAGCTGGCTCCTGGCCATGGGGGGGGGCACTAGGTAAGAGGAAGAAATGGTTACACGGCCATGCCCAGCCCCGGAGAGCCAGGCCGCCTGACGGTGGCCCCTAGGCCCTCAGGCGCATCAGAGACAAACGTGGCTTCAGTGGCCCCTGGAAGACTCAGGAGGTGGCTTGCTTTTGTCACTAGTACTAGGGTTTGAACTCAGAGCCTGGGCGCCGTCCCTGAGCTTTTTTCGCTCAAGGCTGGTGTTCTACCACTTGAGCCACGCCTCCACTTCTGGCTTTTTGGTGGGAGGCACGAGTCTTGTGGACTTTTCTCACGTTGACCCTCAGACCTCAGCCTCCTGAGTAGCCGGGATTACAGGCGTGAGCCGCCGGCAGTGACCAGGTGTTGAGAGTTGAACTGTTCAGGGAACTCTCTCCCTGCTGGGTGTGTGTGTGTGTGGGGGGCTGAGTCCCCCTGATGGGCGGGCAGGCCTGGAATGTTGGGGTGCACCTTAGCCTGTGTAGCCACAGAATACCCCTGGGGTCTCTGCTTTTCTCTGAATGTCTCCTTCCTCATTTCCTGGCTGACGGGGCTGTGGAGGAGTGGACAGGTATGGGCCAGCGTCCACCGGGGGTTCAGCCTCAGCCATCAAATGACTACCCTCTCCCCATGGGGAGATTTGGACCTTCCCGGGAAGTAGAGGCCCGGCGCCCCTATCCAAGGGACGCCGGGACGGAACTGTTTGTACAGAAAACAGGGCTCATTGTGATATTATCCCATAGGATCACCGCACAGTCCAGGAGCTCATCCTACCGCTGAAGCTGGGGAAGAGTCTCACGTCCCGCTGGGCAGGCGCCCGGGGGCACACCTGTAATCCCAGCTACTCAGGAGGCTGAGATCTGAGGATCTCAGTTCAAAGCCAGCCCGGGCAGGGAAGTCTGTGAGACTCTTCACTCCAATGAACCACCAGAAAACCGGAAGTGGCGCTGTGGCTCAAGTGATAGAGCACTCGCCTTGTGCTTCAAGCCCCTTGACCAACAGACAGACAGACACACACACAGAGAGAAAAGAAAAAAGAAAGAAATCTGTCTCACCTCTAGAAAGTTCTACAGCTGGGACATGGGCTGGGATAGTGGGGCAGCCTGGAGGCAAGAGGGACGCTGGACGGATGGACGGACAGCACCAGGAGTCAACGGGACAGAAACCCAGACCAGGGAGGTTGGGGCACTGAGGCCAGGGCCGGGGGGGGGGGGGGGGCTATGTTCTGTGTGTGGCCTGTGCCCACCCCATCCGTGTTCGCCAGCGAGAGGCTGAGCAGGCCGGGGCTATGTCCACCTCCCGGCCCTCTGGGCAGCACGCCCAGTTCCCAGCCCCCCCCCACGGCCAGCCAGGGCCCACCTGGCCTGCCCGCCCCCCCACTCCCCTGGGCCCCGGCCCACAGCACTGAAAAGCCCTCCTTGTCTTGCCTGGGCCGGCGGGCACGAGCAGGGGTTTCCATCCAGAATCCGGCTGGGCGTGCCCCGAAGTTTTGGCCCCTGCCCTAGCTGCCCCAGAGGTGTGTGCGTAGCACAAAGGCTCGGCAGTGACCCTCCCCTCCCCCCAGGGCTGCGGGTCCCCTCAGATGCCCTCGGCATCTACCCAGGACCCCGTGGCCTTTGTTCTGTTACAGGCTCTTATCAGGAAGGCCTGGAGAAGTGGCTCACTGCTATAATCCCAGCTATTCAAATGGAAGAGATCAGGAGGATCACAGTTCCAGGCTAGCCTGGGCAGAAAGGTCCCCAGACTTCATCTCAGCCAAAACGCGGAGTGAGACTTTATCCCAGGTGTATAAAGAGAAGGATCGTGGTCTAGGCTAGCCCAGGCCCAAAAGCAAGACCCAATCTGAAACCTAACTAAAGCACAGGAGTGGTCAAGCACCTGAGTTCACACCCTAGGACTGTTGGGACTTGAACTCAGAGCCTGGACACTGTCCCTGAGCTTCTTCATCCAAGGTTGGCGCTCTACCACTTGAACAACAGCTCTGGAGATAAGAGTCTCAAGGACTTTTTCTGCCCAAGGTGGCTTTGAACCACAACCTTTGGATCTCAGCCTCCTATACAGCTAGGATGACAGGCATGAGCCATGGGCGCCCGGCCCCATTTCTCCTGTTAAAAATGGCGGGAGGTGGGTGTCAGTGAAATATTATAAAACCCTTGGGCGCCACGCTCTTCCAGCCCGGAGCCCGCCGCCAGCACCGAAGTTATAGCTTCGTTTGAGCATCTGAGTCTCAACGGCCCCAGCCCCGTGGCTTCTCCGGCCTGGCCACACCAAGTCTCCCCCTGGCCGGTGCTGCCTAGAGTCTGACCACTTGCAGGCCTGCAAGCTGGCTGTGAGGGTCACCGCTCACCCGTCCCCATCTCCGCCCCTCCCTTCCCTCCCCTTCCCTTCCCTCTTCTTTCTCTTTCCCCTCCCTCTCTTCCTTCCTCTCCCTGCTCTCCTCTCTCTCTCCCGCTTTATTTTGAGCCACACACCCATCCTTTTAGGCTTTGGTTCATTTTCTAAGCTAATTTTTTTTGGGGGGAGAGGCTAGTCCCCCTGGACTGCGATCCTTTTATTTACATCTATGGAACTGAGGTCCCAGACGCACACCACCAGGGCCCGACTTGTGGTTGGAGATGTGGGCCTTGCTCACTCTGACAGCTGGAACCGTAGTCCCCCAGATCTCTGCCTTCCGGTGCATGCTTTGCAGCCACAGCTGGGCGTCTCCCTCTCCTCCCCCCACTGTGCCTAGCGCAGAGTTTTCATCTGCTGCTCTGCCCACGGTGGAGCACAAGACCCAGGCCCTGGACTCTTTACAATCAAAGAGCCTGGGGACCCCCTTCCCCTGACTCATTTCCTCTCTGGGTGTCTCGTGATATACCCTCCTTTATTTTCGGCTTCCCCATCCGATGGAGGGGCGTGGCCGGGTCCCCGATGGGGGGGGGGCCTCAGGCTGGGCCGCGCCTGGGATCTGTCCCAAAAGATGTCGGCTGAACTGATTCATATACGTGCAGTCACGGCTTGATGCCCTGCGGCCCAGATGTTTATGGTACAACCAGACCACCGGGGTGGACTTCTGGAATGCCGGGATCCTGGCACAGTGCAAGGGAGAAGCACTCGGGCTAGCACCTCTCGGGTGGAGAACTTAACACCTGGGTGCTGTCAGAGGGGGCAAGTTCTCGCTGGGGATGGGCTGGGGGTGGGGGGAGGGCAGGATCTCTGGAAACTGAAGCGTGGGCGAAGCTCACGTCACCCCAGCTACGCAGGAGGCTGAGAGCCCAGGATCTGAGGTTCAAAGCCACCTTTCCCCCCCAGCCCAGGGCAGGAAAGTCTGCGAGACTCTGATCTCCAATCAGTCACCGAAAAGTTGGCCGTGGCGCTGTGGCTCAAGTGGTAGAGCGCTGGCCTGGAGGGAAACAGTTCAGGGAAACAGCGTCTGGGTCCTGAGTTCAAGACCCGGGACTGGCACAAGCTAACAGCGCGGATGAGCCTGTTCATTGCCAGCCGGGCCCCAGGCAGGGAGGAGGGGGGGATGGAGGGGGAGGAGGAGGGGGACAGCAGAGGGGAGGTGGGAGGGGGGAGTCGAGGCCAGGCTGGGGGACCCCCAGTCTCCACAGTTTCCTTGCACCTGACACTTTGGGGTTCCCCTCTGTCACTTGGGGGTCACTGCAGGAGCCTGGTGTCTGGGGGGGGGGTGGTCCTGTGGGTCACTAACTGTGGCCAGCCACCCCTGGGCCCCTCAGGCCCGATCAGAGCAGCAGCCCCCCCCCCAGGTCCCCCGTCTCCCACTCACTCACCGGGCGCCGCGGGGCTGCACAGCAGGGCCAGGCTCAGGGCCAGCGCCAGCGCCGGGGCGGCGGCCGGGCACCGCGGGCCGGGGCGCATGGCGGAGGGCTGGGGCGGAGGGCTGCGGGCTGCGGGCTGGGACGGCCGGGCGCGCTCTGCCCGTGCTCGGTCCTCCCTGCGGCCTGGGCGGCTCTGGAGCTGGCGCTGGCGGGCTCCGGGCTCCTGGGCAGCTACTTAACCCAGGGGGGCGGGGCGGACCTCACCCCCACCCGCTCCTTAAAGGGCCCCAGCTGAGCACCTCCTCCCCCTCCTCCCCTCCTTCTCCCCCTCCTCCCCTTCCCTTCTTCCTCCTCCTCCCCTCCTCTCCCTCCTCCAGCTCCCCTCCTTCCTCTCCTCTTCCTCCCCTCTTCTCTTGCCTTCTCCCCCTCCTCCGCCCTTCTTCCCCCTCTTCCCTTCCTCCCTTCTTCCTCCTCTTCCTCCTCCCCTTCCATTCTTCCTTCTCCTTCCCTCCTCCCCTTCCTCTTCCTTTTCCTTTCCTCCCTTCCTCCTCCTCCTCTTCCTCCTCCCCTTCTTCCCTTTCCTTCTCTCTTCCTCCTCCTCCTCCTCCTCCCCTCCTTCTCCCCCTCCTCCCCTTCCCTTCTTCTTCCTTGTCCTCCCCTCCTCTCCCTCCTCCAGCTCCCCTCCTTCCTCTCCTCTTCCTCCCCTCTTCTCTTGCCTTCTCCCCCTCCTCCGCCCTTCTTCCCCCTCTTCCCTTCCTCCCTTCTTCCTCCTCTTCCTCCTCCCCTTCCATTCTTCCTTCTCCTTCCCTCCTCCCCTTTCTCCTCCTTTTCCTTTCCTCCCTTCCTCCTCCTCCTCTTCCTCCTCCCCTTCTTCCCTTTCCTTCTCTCTTCCTCCTCCTCTTCCTCCTCCTCCTCTCCTCTTCCTCCTCCTCCTCCTCCTCCTCCTCCTTCTCCTCCTCCTCCTCCTCCTCCTCCTCCTCCTCCTTCCTAATCCCTAGGTACCAGCAGGGAAGAAAGGAAGGAGAGATCTTTCCAGAAGCCTCTCCAGAAGCAGGCTCTTGGCCTCTGCTGGCAGCTTGGGACTGGCCACCTTGACCCTCCACCGCCCCCCCCCCCCCCACCCAAAGGGGCCCAGTCTACTTGGCCACTGAGTCTGAATTGGCCCACAGGGCAGAATTCCCAATTCCATCACCATTGGCCTCAAAATAATCCTGTACTGGTGGCTCACACCTGTCACCCCAGCTACTCAGGAGGCCGAGATCTGAGGATCACAGTTTAAAGCCAGCCCAGGCAGGAAAACCTGTGAGACTCTTATCTCCAATAAACCACCAGAAAACTGGAAGTGGCACTGTAGTTCAAAGTGGTAGAGCGCTGGCCTTGAGCAAGAGAACTCAGGGACAGCACCCAGGCCATGAGTTCAAACCCCACTACACACACACACACACACACACACACACACACACACACACACACACACACACACACACACACACACACACACACAATACCCTGTAGAGAAGAAGGCCACCCCTCCTATGGAGCGGGAAGGGACAGACGTGGGTCCCCCCCCCGCCCCTGGGGTGCAGGACTCTGGCCGTTTGGGGTACACCGCTTTGTTCTGGCTTGCCCCGCCTCGCTTCCTCCTGGAATCTGGCCCGGGATTTGGTTTCTACCTCACGGCTCTAGGCCCTGCCTTCCCCTCTTGGCTTCCACCCAGGCCAGAACTGCCTCTTCCCAAACAGGAGTTGGAGAAAGAGCAACCCTGCAGGGAAGTTTCCAGAACCTGAGAGGCTCAGCCTGGGCCTCGCCCAGCCTCCGGAGCCGGGCGCCTGGCTGGGGGGGTCAGCATCCAGTGAATGAGTGAGAGTTCACCCACCCCCTTTTTTATGTCCATCCTGGCCTGGAACTCAATGCCTGGGTGCTCTCACGGAGCTTTGTTATTTTTTGCTCCAGGCGGGTGCTCTACCTTGTGAGCCACCCCTCCAGCTTCTTGGGGTTAATTGGAGATAAAAGAGTTTCACAGACTCTCCTTGCCTGGGATGGCGTGGAACCGCGATCCTCCTACTTCAGCCTCCGGAATCGCTAGGAGGACAGGCGTGAGCCGCTGGCACCAGGCCTCCATTCAAAGTTTTTGCTAGGCAAAAAAGCCTTCCCTCCTTGTCGTTTCCAAATCCACAGCTCTCTTCCTGGGAGCCGTACTTGGTGAGCGATTGGCTCCTGATGAGGACCAGCTGTCTCGTTGGCTCCCAGACATGGGAACAAGGCACAAATGGTGCCACTTTTTGCCACCGAGGCTGGCTACGGTGGAGCCCCCACCCCGGGCCTCCTCGGGTGTCTGGATGGACCTCTGGCTTCTTAGGAGACCCCAGTGGGCATTCATTAGGCAGGCAGCTCTGGAGGGGAAAGTTCGAGATGCACAGCTGACATCCATCTCGGGGATGGGTGGGCGTTGTGCGTGGGGTGTGTGGAATTCTCCACCGAAGGCCTGTGGTGTGCTGGGTGACAGACAGAGAGAGGAAAAGATGTGCCTTGGTTAAACTCCCACTGTGTGCCGGCACATCATCTTCAAAATCCAGCTTCGCAAAGAAGGAAGCTGTCTGGCACCCATGGTGCACACCTGTCATCTCAGCTACTCGTGAGGCTGAGATCTGAGGGTTGAAGTTTGAAGCCAATGAGACTCTTATCGCCAACACACTAGCAAAAAGCTGGAAGTGGAGCTGTGGCTCAAGTGGTAGAGCATAGCTTTGAGTGAACAAGCTCAGGGATAGCGCCCAGGCCCCTGGGTCTTCTGTGTGTGTGTGTGTGTGTGTGTGTGTGCACACGCACGTGCATGCTCTTGCGCCAGTACTAGGATTTGAACTCAGAGTCTTGAGCTGTCCTTAGGCTTTTCCATCCAGGGCTGGCATTCTACCACATGAGCCACACATCCACTTCCAGATTTTTGCTGGCTCATTGGCGATATTCTTGGTCCATTCTGGCTTCAAACCACGAACCTCAGCTCTCAGCCTCCTGGGCTGAGCCACGGGCGCTGGGCATCACTGGGTCCTTGGCCTGGCACCCACGGGCGTGGCCTGGGCTCACCCTGTTACCTGCTGCTGGAACTTGAACCGTGGACCCCTGCTGGGGCAGCCTAGGCCAGGCAGACCTGCAGAAAGTCACTTTGGGACTGATCCTTCAAGGTGCACAGTATCTCCAGCAGGGCTGCTGGGAGGGGCCAGTGTTGCCCGCCCCCCCCCGTCCTGCCCCTCCTCCATGGTGCCTGCCCCAGCCTCCTGGGCATGCCTGTCCTGAGCAGAGCTGATCTGAACTTCCAGAGCCCTCCAGGCCCAGCTTCTGCCTGCCAACTCTGCCATGGCTTTCTTTGCCTTGCCCTGTCCAGGCCCCTGTCCCCCCCCCTCCCAGCCACATTGAACCTTCCCCGGGGAGGCCCTCCTGGCCTCCTTCCTCACTGACCAGAGGGAAAGACTCCCCAGAGCTCTGACCTCTGAGGATCCTGTGTGTTTGTTTTTGCTGCTTTGAGTCAAGGTCTCTGTGTAGCCCAGACCGGCCTTGGAATGATGATCCTCCCTCCCACCTCGGCCTCCCAAGGGCTGGGATTACAGGCGGGCACCACCATGCTCAGCTGTGGAGCACAGATCGCTTCTCCCAGCTCCCCGAGGCTGGCTTCTTGGGCCAGGAAGGGCCTTTCCTGCTCTCTTAGACTGACCCCCTTCCTGCAAGGCCCAGGACTGAGCACGTGGTGGTGGGGGGCAAGGGAAGAAGGAAACTCAGAGCTGGGCATCTGGGGCTCACACCTGTCACCCCAGCCACTCAGGAGGCTGAGATCTGAGGATCACAGTTCAAAGCCAGCCCAGACAGGAAAGTCTGTGAGACTCTTATCTGTAAGGAAGTGCACAAAAACCAGAGGTGAAGCTGTGGTTCAAGCGGTAGAACACTAGCCTTGAGTGAAAAAGCTCAGGGACAGAACCTAGGCCTGAGCTCAAGCCCCAGGACTGGCACAAAGAAGAAGAAGGAGAAGGAGAAGACAATTCAGAACATTCTGGAAGAATGAAGAAGTCTCGAGCCCCAAGCCCCCAGGATTGGCATGAAGAAAGAAAAAGAAGAGGAGGAAGAGGAAGAGGAGGAAGAGGAGGAGGAGGAGGAGGAGGAGGAGGAGGAGGAGGAGGAGGAGGAGGAGGAGGAGGAGGAGGAGGAAGAGAAGGACAATTCAGAACATTCTGGAAGACCGGGGAGGGATCACCTCTCCCCATGAGTGACAGGATTCCAAATTCTTGCAGCTAGAAGGACCTAGGGTAAGGGCTGCCTCAGTTTCCCCCAGGAGATGAGGACACACAGAGGAGCCTGGCAGAACCCCAGTCCCACTGGCCTCCAGCGGGGGAGCCCGTGGCCGGGCGGCCCCTCTGGGTCCAGTGTCCCGGGGCCCGTCCTGCCTCTCGGCCGGGTATTTTTTGCACCCTGACTGCGCGGGCCCCACCCAGTGTGCTGCTCCCGGGCCTGTGCCCGTGCCCTAGCTGGGGAGCTGCCTGGCCAGGCCCGGCGGCGGCGGGGGTGGACATTCCCCAGCCCTTAGGGAACTGGCCATGACCTTGAAGGACACAGGGTCCCCCGGGGCTCCTCGGTACAAGGGGCCTTGGGCTTAGGGCGTCGGCTCCGTGACTCAGTCCAGGAGCTCCACAGCCCGGCTGGGTGCCAGCCCCCCTCCCCCCGCCTTGCCAGGCCCTCTCCCTGGCTTCTGGCTGTGGTAGGAGATCGGGGTGGGCCCGGGACTGACCGAGGCCCCACAATGACTCGATTCAGTGGTGGAGACGCCAGAGGCGCTTTGCCTGGTGCTGGCTTGAGTTACCCCAAGAACCTGGCAGGGGGCTGGGGAGGCGGGGGGGGCCCTCAGACCCTCCTGAAGCCTGTACCCCACAGCCGGCGCTGTCGCCTTGGCCATGGGCCACGTCCGCCGTTAACCCTTGCTGGCCAGCGCTGGCCTTCGGGTGGCCTTGTTGGTCTGGGTGGACATTTCATGACTGCGTTGGTTCTGGGGTCTGGCATGGGCAGGTAAACCCCCTCCCCGACACACACAATAAAGGCTGAGGATCTTTGCTCAGGGTTGAGACTGGCGCTGCCCAGTGGGCATCGGGCCCAGCAGGCGGGCAGGGCCAGCGGAAAGAATGTGGGTGGGGAGCAGGAGTTAGGGCCCCCCCCGCCGCCAGGCGTCTTCTGGTGTGGCCTGAGACAAGTCTCGTCACCCATCAGATCAGCCCGGGCACCGGTGGCAGCTGCAGTAAACCAGGGCGCAGCTCTCTGCAGGATCTCAGGAGGCCTGCCCGGCTCCAGGGCACCCCCCCCCCAGAGAACACACACCCCTCCTGGGGCTTGAACTCAAGACCTGGGCACTATCTCTTTGATTATCACTCAAAGCTGGTGCTTTACTACTTGAGCCACACACTTCCACTTCCAGCTCTTTTTTTGTTTTTGTTTGCTGGTTCATTGAAGATAAGCATCTCCCACATTTTTCTGCCCAGAGCTGGCTAGCTTCGAAAGTGGATCCTCACATCTCAGCCTCCTGAGTAGCTAGGATGACAGGTGGGAGCCGTCGCAACTTGGCTTAGACTGGGTGGGAGCTTTGGGAATGGAATTTAGGACGTGTTTGTCAGACAGTCACACTTTAGTGTGAAATAGTTCCCTTTTTTCTTTCTCTGGATCCTGGGGATTACCTCTCCCCCAGACTCCCCCAGGCCTGTTTGCCTGGTCGGGGTTGAGGGCTGCCATGCTGAGATCTCCGTGTTCTATAAGCAGGCTTGGAGCACAGAACCCTGGATGTGCTCATCTGGGCGCCATAGTAATAGTGAGAAATAAACAGTCTTGGTTCCACAGAGACGTCATTGGTCTCTGGCTCCGGTCTCGGCCTACGGATGGCTGACAGCCGGCTGTTGATCCCTGAGGAGGGGGAGGATGGGGGCCGGGGGGGGCCGGGGAAGGCGAAGGGAGCAGGTCCCCAGGCCTCCAGGACGAAGCAGCCCAAAGGGGCGGCGAACACCGTGTTCTACGGGCAGAAGCCGGAGGAGAAGGTGAAGCCTCCGTCCTGGAAAGAGTTCAAGCAGATCCCCGTGCTCCTGGCTAACCTTAAAGGTGAGAGCACCCCGACTCCCCCCGCCCGCCCTGGACCTGGGCCCCACCCCAGCGTGGCAAGCCCCACAAAGAGCACCCCCCACCCACATATCCAGCAGTGGCTTTCCAGTTTGGAAGAAACACTAGAAAAAAACCCTTGATGGCTACGTTACACCCTCCGTGCTGACTTCAGTGGTTTGGTTTTCCCCCCTCCAGTTGAGAGCTGAGCAGTTAATTCTTACTAGGTTGTGACTGACTCACCTGGGATGTGTGGCTCCTCAGCGCTGGTTGGGGTACCCGGCTGTCCCACCCCCCGCACCGGCCTCGTTTTGGACACACTGGTGTTTCTGCGTCTCACTATTTCCATCCATGTGATGGGGAAAGCAGAGGGGCTCCCTGGCCACCCCAGTGCGGTGCGGGCCTCGCGCAAACACCGCCATGCATTCCAGATGTGGCGCCCCCTCCCCGCGGACTGTGGCTGTGATTTACTTTTTGTTTTTTGGTCGGTCGTGGGGCTTGAACTCAGGGCCTGGGCGCTGTCCCTCAGCTCTTCAGCTCAAGGCGAGCGCTCTACCACTTGAGCCACAGCGCCACTTCCGGTTTTCTGGTGGTTCATTGGAGATAAGAGTCTCACAGACTTTCCTGCCCGGGCTGGCTTTGAACTGTGATCCTCAGATCTCAGCCTCCTGAGTAGCTAGGATGACAGGCGTGAGCCACCACCGGCTTGTGATTTACTTTTCAATTTTCTTTTTTGGTCATACTGGGGACATTTGAACTCAGGGCTTTATGCTCGCTAGGCATAAAGCCACACCCCTGGGCCTTTGTGCTTTTAGGTTATTTTATTTTTTTCCAGATAGATTCGTGTGTGTGTGTGTGTGTGTGCAGGTCCTGGGGTTTGAGCTTAGGGCCTGGACACTGTCCCTGAGCTTTTGTGCTCAAGGCTAGTGCTCTACCGCTTGAGCCACGGAGCCGTTTCTGGCCTTTCTTTTGCTGGGTAATTGGAGATAAGAATCTCCCAGAGTCTCCTAGGCTGGCTTCAAACAGCGATCCTCCAGACTCAGCCTCCTGAGTAGCTAGGATTACAGATAGGATCATCAGCCTTCCTTTTCCTCCTCCTCCCCCTCCTCTTCCTCCTCCCCCTCCTCCTCCTCCTCCCCCTCCTCCTCCTCCTCCTCCCCCTCCTCCTCCTCCTCCTCCTATTCCTCCTCCTCCTCCTCTTCCTCCTCCTCCTCCTCCCCCTCCTCCTCCTCCTCCTCCTCTTCCTCCTCCTCTTCCTCCTCCTCCTCCTCTTCCTCCTCTTCCTCCTCCTCCTCCTCCTCCTCTTCCTCTTCCTCCTCCTCCTCCTCCTGCTCCTCCTCCTCTTCCTCCTCCTCTTCCTCCTCCTCTTCCCCCTCCACCTCTTCCTCCTCCTTTTCCTCCTCCTCCTCCTCTTCCTCCTCTTCCCCCCCCCTCCTTTTCCTCCTCCTCCTCCTCTTCCTCCTCTTCCTCCTCCTCCTGCTCCTCCTCCTCTCCTCAGAGGGCCATCACTCAGTGCCGCGTCCCCAGGTTTTGTCACCCTGCGGTGTTCTGGGCCTTCCCTGCTCCAGCCGGTGGGCGTGGGCTGGAGTCCCCGTGTGTCCCCGCAGGTCCCAGCCCCGCCAAGTACCTGCAGCCATCCTGCACTGGCTACATCGGCCATGACTGCACCATGTTCCAGGAGCCCGTGTTCACCATGCACGGTTTGCACACTGACAAACGTGAGTGACTTCTGCACACACGTGTGTGTGTGTGTGTGTGATCACTGCCAGAGGCTGCGGTGTGGGGGCCATCTTCCGTGACCACTGGGAGCTGGGGAGGAGGAAGGCGGCAGAGCTGGCAGAGTCATGGCCACCCCTGCCCGCGGGGCAGTTCTGCGAGTCTCCCTCTGCCACACTCTCCAGGAGGTCATGAAGAGACACAGGCCGGGCCAGGACGCTCCCTCCTGTAGCCCCAGCCACCTCTCTGCATGACACAGTGCGGGGGGAGGGGGGAGGGAGATTGCTTGGGTGGGGGCAGCGGGGCACCGTAGGAAGGGGGGAGAGGAGAGGCTGGGCAGGGGCGTGGCTGGTGTCCAGAGCACCTGCTAGCCCCCCACTTCTCCCGAGAGACCCCCCCGCTCAGGAGAGCAGCAGTCACAGGGTTTTTGTTTTTGTTTTGTTTTGTGCCAGTCCTGGGGCTTGAACTCGGGTCCTGGGCTGCTGTCCCTGAGCTTGTGTGCTCAAGGCTAGCGCTCTACCACTTGAGCCACAGCGCCACTACTGGCTTTTTGCTGGTTCACTGGAGATAAGCGTCTCACAGACTTGCCATTCTGGGGCTGGTTTCAAACCACGATCCTCAGATCTCAGCCTCCCGAGTGGCTGGGATGGCAGGCCTGTGCTACACACCCCCTCCCCGCTGGTTTTAACTCTTCTTTGGAGCACGTTCTCTGAGTGACTGGGGGGCAGGGGGAGTGGGTCCCATCTCCTCCTCCAGACAGGACAGACCCACACATCCCCGGGGCCTCTGGGCCTGGGGAGGGAGGCCGGCTCCCTGGGGGACCTGGGGTTGGGTGCTAGGCTCACCCAGCGCATGTCTGTCCTACAGGAATCAGGGACGTGTGCAGCCCAGGACCTCACTGCTATTACCCGGATCCCAAAGTCACCCGGTGTGGAGTGTGCAGCTGTCCCCAGGTCCAGATGGAGGAGCGCATCTGTAACCTGCGTAAGGCCATGGCGGGGGGGGGGGGGGCAGGCCAGGGGGCCGGGGAGCGTGTGTGTCACTCCTGGGGCTTGAACTCAGGGCCTGGGCTCTCTGTCCCTTAGCTTTTTTTCCCTGCTCAAGGTGGGTGCTCTACCACTTGAGTCACACATAGCCCCATGTCTGGCTTTTTGCTGGTCCCTTGGAGATTAAAAGAGTCTCAAGGCCTTTGCCTGCCAGCACGGGCCTCAAACCACCATCCTCAGATCTCAGCCTCCTGAGTAGCTGGGATGACGGGCCTGAGCCCCGGAGTGACGGACGGTGTGCGAGCCGCCCCGGGCTGAGCGGGGCCCCCAGCTCACTCCCTGGACCCAGTAGTGGGGTGCCTGTGACCCCCCAAGGTCCCTCACCCTTCTCTCTCTTCCAGGAGTGACCCCCAACCTGGGACCCGGCCACTACAGCCCCGAGAAGGTGCCACCCCCCCTGGAGCGCACGGCCCCCCAGTTCACATTCGGGTACAGATGCCCCTACCGCGTGATGGACCCCAACCCGGCCCCCAACCGGTACGACCTGCCCACTTGCCTGGGGCCGGGCAGCCCCGTGTTCCGCACGGCCCCCTGCTTCAGCCTGGCCTCCCGGATCAACAACTGGTTCTACAAGGAGAACATGGCGGGCGGCCCGGGCCCGGCCACCTACCCCCGGCCCGAGCTGTCGCTGAGTCAGAGCCGGGGCCCGGCCTACAGCATGGGCCGACGCTGCTCCTACCCCGTGGACCACACACCGCGGCCCGGGCCCGGCGCCCACGACGCGCACAAAGTGACCGTGCACAAGCCACGCGCGCCCGCCTTCTCCATGACCACCAGACACACCGCTCACCTGTGCCCGCTCATCACCGACATCCGGGACTGAGACCCCCCTGCCTAGCCCCCCAGCCCCCCAAGCCACCCCCAAGCTACCCCCAAGCCCCCCAAGCCCCCCCCAGCCACCAATCGAGCCTGGTGCACGGCCATCACATAAATATTTGTCTTCTGTGTATGCATTCTCCCCTCCCGTGCATGCTTCTGGATGCTTCCAGAAGCTCCTGCTCTAGGGGACAGGGGCCGAGGGGCTCAGCCCTCCTGGATCCTGGCATCTAGTATGGCCTGCACACCCAGCCTCCTCCCTGCCTCCCGCCCCCCCAGGCTTCTCCAGGCCTCAGTGGCTTCTCACACCCTAGGGAGAGGTTCGAGTCCCCTCCCCCCACACCCATGCCCCATTCTAGAACTACATCCTTCCTCCTTGCCCGTGGCCAGCCTCCAGGGGAGAAGCAGGGCATGCTAGGAGTGGGGAGAGGGAGTTGGAGCAAGAGCTGGTGTGTGGGGGGGACTCGGAGTGGCGGGCATCTGGGGTGCACAAGGTGGTACTGGTCCCCAGGACCCAGATCAGACAGTGTATTTTATTATTATTTTTTTTGTGTTGGTTGTGGGGCTTGAACTCACGGCCCAGGTGCTGTCTCTGAGCTCTTCGGCTCAAGGCTAGTGCTCTACCACTTGAGCCACAGCACCACTTCTGATTTTCTGGTGGTTCCTTGGAGATAAGAGTCTCATGGACTTTCCTGACTGGGCTGGATTTGAACCTTGATCCTCAGACCTCAGCCTCCTGAGTAGCTAGGATTAAAGGCATCAGCCACAGGCACTGGCTTAGACCAGCTCAAGGGGGCCTTGAGTTCTGATCCTCCCCTCTCAGCCTCTCCAGTGCTGGGATTGTAGGCATGCACCACCACACGGGGCTGATGCACAGTGCTCGCTCTGGGTGGTGGGAGGAGGCGGACCGGGGCGGGCCGGGGCGGGCCGGGGCGGGAGGGCCACAGGGAGCCTCAGCAGAGAGTCCGCACTGGGCCAGGAGGGGGCGCTGCTGGCCCAGGCCTGCGTCTACTCAGGATCCTCCTGCGGGGAGGAGGAGGCTGGGACTCCCGGCCTGGCCTTTGACCTTCCTAGACCTTTTGGCTTCCTGTCCCCAATTCTCCTGCTCCCCTTTACCAGCCCCTGTTCTGTTTTCTGGCTGGGAGCCATGATGGGAGGAGAAAGGGACAAGAAGACCCCCTCCCTGTGACCAACGGAGATCGGGTAGCGTTGTGTTCCTCTGTAATCCCAGACCAGGACACAGAGAGAGAGAGAGTCAGGCCCACAGCACAGCCAATGGCTCAGTCAACTGAAACAGGGTCTTATTATGTAGCCCTGGCTGGCCTTGAACCGGTGGTCCTCCAGCCTCAGCCTCCCCTCCCCCCCTGCCCCACCAGGGCTGAGATTACAGGCAGGCACCATCGTGCCCAACTTCATATTCAGGTTTTAACAAAATGAAAACTGCAGCTGGGCACCCGTGGTTCACTCTCATCCTCGCTACTCAGGAGGCTGAGGTCTGAGAATCGCAGTTTGAAGTCAGTCAAATCAGACGCTTTTCTCCAATCAACACCCCCACCAAAAAAAGAACCACCACCAAAACAAAACCAAACGAAGCCAGAAGTGGAGGCGTGGCTGAAGTGGTAGAGCGCCAGCCTTGAGTGGCAAAGCCAAACAGGAGTGCAAAGCCCCGAGTTCAAGACCTCCCCTCCACACACACAAATACCGTCGAAAGAAAACTGAACAGCTCTAGGTTTGGATAGCTAGACCTGTCATCCCAGCTACTCAGGAGGCTGAGTTCTGAGGATCATGGTTTGAGGCCAGCTTGGGCAGGAAAGTCCATGAGACTCTTATCTCCAAGGAACCACCAAAAGGTAGAAAGTGGAGCTGTGGCTCCAGTGGTAGAGTGCCAGCCTTGAGCCAAAAAGCTCAGGGACAGAACCCAGGCCCTGAGTTCAAGTCCCAGGACCAGCACCAAATAAATACATAACAATATTTAGGGGAAAAAAATGCCCCACGAGGCCCCTCCCTCCTCCGCTGCTCCCCCCTCACCCAGGGCCTGGGCGTCCGTCTGTCCCCCCCATAGCCGGGCCCGGGCCAAGCCAGCTCAGCCACCCATCTGTCCTGCAGCAGTTTAGAAAGATGTAGTGTTGCTGACAACGCCATTCATCACAGCGGCCGCGGGCATCAGTGAGGACCTGGGCTGCACGTGTGGGCAGGGGCGGAGGGGGCGGCTGCGCATGCTCCCCGATCACCAGCTCAGACCCAGGCTCAGAGCTCAGAAGCAACTCTGGCTAGGTGATGAATGATTGGCCTGTCTGTCTGTAGAGATCCAGGCTCAGTATGTGACCAGGATCAGGGCTCAGTCAATAAGCAGAGCTGGGCTCAGTCTATAGAGCCTTTACTTACATTTATTTACTTATTTGTCTTTGGTCAGTTGTGGGGCTTGAACTCTGGGCCTGGGCGCTGTCCCTCAGCTCTTCAGCACAAGGCGAGCGCTCTACCACTTGAGCCACAGCGCCACTTCCAGCTTTTTCTGCTTATGTGGTGCTGAGGAATGGAGCCCAGGGCCTCCTGCATGCAAGGCAAGCGCTCTACCACTGAGCCACCTTCTCAGCTCTAAAAACATCATTTGTGTGTGTGTGTGTGTGTGTGTGTGTGTGTGTGTGTGTCCCTGCTGGTCCTTTGTTTGTGTCTTCTCTTCTAGAACCTTCCTTTCTTCCCGGGAGATTGGGAAACTGCATCTCTCTTTGGGGGGAGGTAGGGACACAAAAGAGAAATAAGAACATTGTCACGGCTGTCTGGTAAACTCAATGTGGGGTGTGGGGGCCCAGCGGGAGGGGGGGCGGTGGGCGGGCGCCCTGGAGAGCGGTCTGGGTGACACGGAGGGGAGGGATCATGGAAGTGGGGGTCTCCCTGCCCCCCCCCGGCCCCCGCGGGCAGTGTGGAGGGGTGAGGTGAAGGGTGGACTGTGGGAGGGACTTCCTGGGCCCCACTTGTACTTACAGCAGCAGCGGGGAACAGAGAGGGTGCGCCGTGTGTGCCCGGGTGCCCAGCCCAGGACGAGGGGCCGGGGTGCAGCCCAGGTCTGTGGGGGACTGCGGCCTCCTGTTACCCAGCCTCTGCTGGGGGGCTGGGGGGCTGGGGAGAGGGGTGAGGAGCAGGCTCACCCGCCCTGGTGGTGCCCTGCCTCTCCGGGTCGCCGGTCTCCTCTCTGATGAAGGGGGACTTGACAGCTGGGGCTCTGGGGTTCTGGGGGGACAGGCAGATGCCTGGACTGCCAGCCCCCCTTCACCCCCTTCTGGAGCAGGCTGAGCGCTGCTCTCTGCTGCCACCCAGTGGCGAGCGCTGGGCACTGCGGGTCAGGTTTGGAGGCCCTGGACTTGGGGCCTCCATCACCCTGAGATGCAGGGGGAGGGAGATGGGGGGGGGGCTCCCCTCCAGGTTACCCAAGGCAGAAGTTCCGGTTAGGGCAAAGGTGCTTGGCTCCGTCCTCCAGCATGGGGAGGGAGAGGAGGGAGAGCTCCGAGTCTGAGCCGCCTCCTCCAGGCAGGCCTCCTTCTCCTCACCCCCCGGCCTCGCACAGGGCATCACGGCTCCCTCCTCCCGCTGGCCCACCACCCCAATCAGGGGCCCCTGCACCCCACACTGGCCTTCGAACCTCACGGCAACCCCGGAAAGCCCCTGCCTGGTGATACTGAGCTCCATCTTGGGGCTGTGATCTCTACCACAAGGGATTCGAACCCAAGTCCTTCTGGCCTGGGTCGCTGGAGATTGCCGTGACCATCAGGCGTGACCAGACAGGGGCAGCACTGGTCTGGGGGCTCAGGGTGGGCGGGCACCTGGCCAGACCATCCTATGATCCTGTGATATGTGTGTGCGTGTGTGTGTGCGTGCATGCACGTGCGCGTGCATCCTGGACTATCTCAGAGATCTATTGTGCCTCTCGCATGGCAGCTACTGAGCCTGGTTTTATTTGAGTGCTAATACCAGGAATTTATTAATTATTAATTAATTTATGTCGGTCCTGGGGCTTGAACTCTGGGCCTGAGTGCTGACCCTCAGCTCTTCAGCTCAAGGCGTGTGATCTACCACTTGATCCACAATGCCACTTCCGGCCTTCTGGTAGTTCATTGGAGATGAGTTTCATGGACTTTCCTGCCCAGGCTGGCTTTGAACTGTGATCCTCAGATCTCAGCCTCCTGAATAGCTAGGGTGACAGACGTGAGCCACCGGTGCACAGTTTAACACCAGGATTTGAACTCAGGGCTTTGTGCTCTTGCATGGCCTTTTCATTCTAGGCCAGTAGTGCTCTACCACGTGAGCCACAGCTCCACATTGGGCTTTTGCCAGTTAATTGGAGGTAAGAGTCTTAGGGACTTTCCTACCCTGGCTGGCTTTGAACCACGATCCTCAGATCTCAGCCTCCTGAGTAGCTGGGATTACAGGCGTGAGCCACCGTGCCTGGCTAGCACACTGGTTTTAAAGGGCCTGGGCAGGGGGTGAGCAGGGCAGGTTCGGGTGCAGTGTGAGGGCATGGGTCTGTGGGTTTGGGGGGATCTTGGGGAGGCTGGTTTGCCAGGAAGGGGGTTTTCAGAGCAGGCACAGAGGTGGGGTACTGGGCTCCCCTGAGGCCCCGGTGGCCTTTCCCTCACTGTCTGTCACAGAGGGGAGTTTTTCTTGGCTAGAAGGAGCCTCATCCATCAGCAGCAATGGGGGGGCTGGCACACAGCCCCTCCCCGCACCCCGCTTCAGGCAGGCTCATAAATCCCGCTGCAGGTTGGCCGTAAATTCCCGTGATTCACACCACACGTCTTGGAGGACAGAGACATTTAGGGCTGAGGAGAGGCTGTTAGCCGCTACTATAGCGAAGCCTAACTCAGCCCTTCCTCTCCCCCCCCCCCCGGCCCCCGCCTGAGGAGATGTGACTCTGAATCCCTGGAGAAGTCTCAGGCCTGTTCTGAGCTATTGCTCTGTTGAGATATCTGGATCCTGGCCCAAATCACTACAGGGTCACCCTTGGGTGCCCTACTAATTGAGCCACGACGCCACTTCTGGCTTTATGCTGGTTCATTGGAGATAAGAGTGTCACAGACTTTCCTGCCCAGGGTGGCTTTGAACCATCATCTTCAGCTCTCAGCCTCCTGTGGCTGGGATGACAGGTGTGAGCCACTGGTGCTGGGCTCCTCCTGTTTTTCAGATCTGTACCAGAGTAGCTCTAATTGTCTCTTACTTTACACATAAGGGAAACAAGGCCCAGAGAGGCACAGAGACTCACTTCAGGTCACACAGCACTGCGGCTCACCTGATGATCTGTCCAGTGCTCATTTCACAAGATGCACTCGGGTGGAGGACTTCCGGCTCCCAGGGTGCCCGGGGGCTCCCAGGGCCCCTTTGGAGAGGAGCAGGTTGCAGGTGAGCCCACCTTAGCAGGAGCTGGCAGGTGAGTGTTTGGGCATCGGGGTTTCCTGGTGAGGCCAGGCCCTGGCTCCGGGCTGTGCCCGTGACTTCCGCAGCCCCTGTGCCCGGAGGTGGGGATGAGTAGGGAAGGGGAGGGAGGGAGTGGTCCCCTGCTCTCCTGCCTGGTTCTCACTGAGATGACAATTAGTGGTACTGGGCTTCCTTAGCCAGCCTCCCCTGACCCCGCCCCTAGCCCCGCCCCGCCCCTGGCCCCGCCCAGCCCCTGGCCCCTCCCCTCCACTGGCCCCTCCCCTGGCCCCGCCCCTGGCCCCTCCCCTGGCCCTGCCCCTGGCCCTGGCCCCTCCCCTGGCCCCACCCACAGCCCCGGCCATGGCCCCCTCCCCTGACCCCGCCCCTGGCCCCGCCCCTCCACTGGCCCCGCCCCTCCACTGGCCCCTCCCCTCCACTGGCCCCTCCCCTCCACTGGCCCCTCCCCTCCACTGGCCGCTCCCCTGGCCACTCCCCTGGCCCCTCCCCTGGCCCCTCCCCTGGCCCCGCCCACAGCCCCGGCCATGGCCCCCTCCCCTGGCCCCGCCCATGGCCCAGCCCCTGGCCTCTCCCCTGGCCCCGCCCATGGCCCTGCCCATGGCTCCTCCCCTGCCCACTGGCCCCTTCCCCTGCCCCCACTCCTGGCTCCTCCCCTCCCCCTGGCCCCTCCCCTGGCCCCACTCCTGGCCCCTCCCCTGGTCCCTCCCCCTGGCCCCTCCCCTGCCCCCACTCCTGGCCCCTCCCCTCCCCCTGGCCCCTCCCCCTGGCCCCTCCCCCTGCCTCCTCCCTGCCATGCTGTTGCCCAGAGACAGAGCACAGTGCTTGTCTGCAGGGAGTGAGGGCGCCAGGAGGGCCGTGCCTGGGCTTCGTAGGCACAGTGCACAGCCTGCGCATGCGTGTGTGTGCTCACACACACACACACACACACACACACACACACACACACACACCATACCTCTCCTAGTCAGACTCAGCGGCTCACACCTGTCATCCTAGCTACTCAGGAGGCTGAGATCTGGGGGGATCGCGGTTCAAAGCCAGCCTGGGCAAGAAAGTCTATGAGACTCATCTCCAATAAAACCACCAGAAAACCGGAAGTGGCGCTGTGGCTCAAGTGGTAGAGCACTAGCCTTGAGCTGAAGAGCTGAGGGACAGCGCCCAGGCCCTGAGTTCAAGCCCCAGGACTGACACCCCAAAACATCAAACCAAGCCAAACTAAACCAAACTACAGCAACCCAAACCACGGAGCCCTCCAGAGCATGTGTGTGGTTATGTGTGTGTAACACCACCTGCGTGCCAGGAAAGTCGCGTGTGCATGCTCTCCCCACGCAGGGGCGTCTGACTGGAGCCGCATGCGTGTGCAGGGGCTGGGGTGGTCAGTGCGCACACGCGGGCACACGCAGAACACACACATGCGGTGTTTTTCTTGGTTTCTAACAAGGCCCAGGAGGCCGAGCGCCGCCGAGTCCCCGGGGAAAGTGAGCAGCCAGGAGCTGAAGGCACATTTAATTAACTCTCATCAATGCGGCAGGAGGAGGAGCGGGGCGGGAGGAGGGGGGGGCGGAGAACACGGGGTGCACAGGCAGGAGGGGGCAGCGAGGGCAGGGGCCTCGCAGGGACCCTCAGCCCGGGGGGGGGGGCACTAACTCAGGAGGCTGAGATCTGAGGATCCTGGTTCGAAGTCAGCCTGGGCAGGAATATCTATGAGACTCTTACCTCCAATGAACCACCAAAAAGCCAAAGTGGGGCTCTGGCTCAAGTGGTGGAGCACCAGCCTTGAGTGAGAAGCTCTGGGACAGCACCAGGCCCTAAGTTCAAGCCCCAGGATGGACACACACACACACACACACACACACACACACACACAACCCCCCTACCCCCCAAAACAAACCCTGAACAAAGCAAAAGCCTTAGGTCTTCAGGAGTTGGTGCGGAAGAGGGCAGGGCCCCCCTTGGCTCTTCTGGGAGCACTAGCATCTACACGTGGGAACTGGAGCCCTTTTTGGGTGTGGCTTTATGACATCGGCTGCCCCCTAGCGGCGGCGGTGGGGTAATGATGACTTCCTGAGGTCCAGCTACCAAGAGTTCACTGTGGCTGCTGGGGCTGCCTCCTCCTCCAGCACCCCCTTTGAAGGAGGTGTGTGTGTGTGTGTGTGTGTGTGTGTGTGTGTGTGTGTGTGTGTGTGTGTGTGTGTGTGTGTGTGTGTGTGTGTGTGTGTGTGTGTGTGTGAAACCTGCTGCCTTCCAGGCCCTGGAACACCCAGAGTCAGGTGAGTGCTGGTCTCAAAGCTTCGGCCTGGGACATAGAGATGTGCACCTAGGTTCTACCTCAGGAAGGACAGGAGGGGACACAGGCACGGGATCGGCGATGCCGCCCTCTACCTGTCCTGACTCGCCCAGCCTGGGAGAGCAGCAGGGCTGAGGGCCTTCGCTGCCCGGAGACCTCTCAGCGTGTGCTCCCTGCGTTTTCTTTCTTTTCTTTTCTTTTGTTGATTGTGGAGCCTGATCTCTGGGCCTGGGTGCTGTCCCTCAGCTCTTCAGCTCAAGGCTAGTGCTCTACCACTTGCGCCATAGTACCACTACAGGGTTCCTGGTGCATCACTGGACATAAGAGTGTCCCAGACTTTCCAGCCTGGGCTGGCCTTGAACCATGATCCTCAGATCTCAGCCTCCTGAGTAGCTAGGATGACAGGCGTGAGCCACCAGCACGGGCTCACCCTGTTTTATGTATCCAGACTTTCTTGTCTGTCCAGGGGGAAAGTCAGCCACCCTTCTCCAACCCCGGGCATGGGCTTCACAGAAAGCCCTTCCCTGGCAGCTCAACATCCCTTCAGCCACCTGGGGTTCCCATGGCAACGAGGGTGGGTGCTGGGCGGCCAGGAAGTGGGTCAGGGGAGAGGCTGCAGGCCACAGGGGCCACGGGGCTCCAACCTGGTCACTCTTCCCCTGGGGATCCAGCAGGTGTGGAGGGGGGGAAGGGGGGGAGGAGAGAGAGAGGAAAAGGGAGGGAGGGAGGGAGGAGAGGCAGGGTGGCAGTGTCCTTCCTTGTCCCCAGAGCTGGTCCCAAAGCCCAGCACGGCTCCTGTGTCCTCCAGCTCTTGGCCGCCCAGGGTCTGGGAGGAGGTGCGGGGCCAGTGCGCATGGCCACCCCTCCCAGTGCCCACACGGCCACAGGCCGACCTCAGCCCTGACCCCTGCAGCCATGGCCCTGCTGTCTGTCTGTCTTTCTGTCTATTCTCCAAATAGAGCAGCCTAGCCCAGCCACTGGGGGCAGGGGGCTTCCTTACCCCCTCGCCTCCCTCACATCTCTCTTTTGGGGCTCTAGGGCTCCCACCTGCCGGCCACACAAGAGCCCAGGGACCCCCAGGAGCTGGCCCTGTGGAGTGCGGGTGGATTTTGTCCCCCCTCCAAGGTTCCCCCACCACCCAGCACGGCCGGGCGGCGGGACAGTCTCCTCACCTTGCTCTCCAGAAGCCTGGCCCGGTGCTTGGTGCGCTGTAGGCAGGGCAGGGCGGTCAGGAGCAGGAGCGAGAGCAGGGGCGATCCCAGGCCCGTCAGCCTCGTGCTGACGGTGGTGGTGGTTCTTTGTCTTTCTCACCTTCTTCCAAAGAAGAAAGAAAGAAAGAAAGAAAGAAAGCTGGGTGCTGGTGGCTCACACCTGTCATTCCAGCTACTCAGGAGGCTGAGATCTGAGGATCATGGTTTGAAGCCAGCCCAGGCAGGAAAGCCCGTGAGACTCTTATCATCTCCAATAAACCACCCTGAAAAAGCCTGAAGTGGCGCTGTGGTTTAAGTGGTAGCACGTCAGTCTTGAGCAAAAGAAGCTCAGGGACAGTCCCCAGGCCCTGAGTTCAAGTCCCACGACTAGAAAAAGAAAAAATAGAATCGAAGGAGAGGAGACACTGCGCCATGGCCTTGCTCTGGATGCCCTCCGTCCCTCGGGGCTGCTCTGCAGCCACCCAGACGCACCTGTCACAGACACACAGCCATCAGCGTCTCCTCCTAGGACATCCAGCAGCGTTCTGGCCGCCCAGAACAGCCACAGAGAGAGAGAGGAGGGAGTGAGGAGCCGGGAGCCCACAGACAAATCATCCAGAAACAAATCCGGCACCCTGCTGCCCCCCAGGCCACCCCGTCCCCACCTGTCCCTCTCCCTGTCCCCGCACCTGCAGTGTTTCTCTTTCAGGGTGAACCGAAGAGAGGCCACGCCGAAGGCAGACTCCTCCATGTTGGCTTGCCCTGAGGAAACCAGTGCTTTAGGAAGGAAAGGCCAAAGACAGAAGAGCACTTGTCCAAGCTCCGTGTCAGAGACCCTGCCAGCCCCTACCACATCCCCGCCCCAGCCCAGCCCCAGCCTCCCAGCCCTGGGCCACTCTGCTTGGCATTTCTGATCTAACACCCATTTCCCCAGAGCAGGTGCTGATCCTGCTTTCTTCTCCCATGGCCGGCCCCCGCATCAACCCATCTAGAAAAGGGTAAGGGTGCCAGTGGCGCACGCCGGATCTCCCAGCTCCTCAGGAGGCTGAGAGCTGAGGATCGTGGTGTGAAGTCAGCCCAGGTAGGAAATTCTGTGAGACTCTGATCTCTAGTGAACCAGCCAAATGCTGGAAATGGAGCTGTGGCCCAAGTGGTAGAGCACTAGCCTTGAGCAAAAGAGCTCAGGAACCGAGCCTAGGGCCTGAGTTCAAGCCCCAGGACCAGCAAAAAAAAAAAAAAGTGTATTTGGATAGTCTGTTTCCCTCTGTGTGTGCTGCTCTGTGTCTGTCTCTCTGTGTCTCTCTGTGACTCTGTCTCTCTCTGGATGGATACCACCTCGATGGAGACTCTCGTTTTAGAATCTGTGTCTAGATTTCATTATTCACACTGCAGGTGTGGTACCAGGCCCGTTGGACGAGGAGCCCTGTGTGATTCCGGCCTCCGGATTCGTGTCCCAGAACACAGGCTGCCCTGTGCCTTCCCATTGTCCTCCTGAGGGCCAGCTGGCTGAAGGCGTGGACAGGGCCGGGCCCAGGCGGGCAGCCGCTGCGGGCTGGGGCGGTGTGCGGCTGCTGAGCTTCAGTAATGAAACACAGACTCGGCCGGGGGCTGGAACTCTGAAGCACAACCACTCATTTGCCCCCAAAGCTCGGATTTATTTAGTTCCTTTAGTGCGTCTGACTCTTTTAGACCTGGACCGAAACCTCTTTTAGATAAAGGCCTTCTCTTCACAGAGTTCATCCTCTAGTGACGGAAATAGACCAGGCACCCGGCGCTGGTGGCCCACACTTGTCATCCTAACTACTCAGGAGGCCAAGATCTGAGGATCCGGGTTCGAAGCCAGCCTGGGCAGACAAATCCGAGAGACTCTTATCTCCAACAGAGCAGCAAAAATATCCAGAAGAGCCCAGATGCCCCACAATAAAAATCATGGCACTTACACACAATGGAATTTTACACAGCCATTAGAAAGAATAAAATAATGTCATTTGCAGGGAAATGGGTGGAACTAGAACAAATCATGTTAAGTGAGGTAAGCCAAGCTCAGAGAAACAATGGCACATGTATTCTCTGATATACAGAAGCTAGACCTAAAATGCACTGGGATAGGACAAATTACACAGGATTCTAGATAATCACATAGAGAATCACAAAGGTACAATGCCCCAGCGCCTCTTCATATGCATAGAAAACAATACACATACTGAGACAAACTCCAAGATATGGAAACAAAAGCCTTCCTTTTTTTCAGTTTTTAGTTTTGGGTGATTCTGTCTTCTTTCTGTATGAATGGTGTATTCACATGTATATCCTTGGGAGGGAGGGAGGAAGGGCACAAAACTCAAGGGAGGAAGGGTGGGAAAGTGCAGCAGTTGGCACTCACTGGGCACCGATGAAAGTGAACTATGCAACTCGTGGGGGGAGGCTGGAGGGTGGGACTGGGGGAGAGCAGGGAACAGAAGATACTGTGTGACAGGAAATGTCTTCATGACCTGTCTCACGTACCTATAACCCCTCTGTGTATCACCTCTATAATAACAATAAAGTAAAAAAAATCCAGAAGTGGAGGTGTGGTTCAAGTGGTGCAGTGCCAGCCTTGAACACAAGAGCCAACTGAGAGATGAAGGCCCTGAGTTCAAGCTTCAGCACACACACACACACACACACACACACACACACACACACACACACACACAAAGGGAGACAGATGTTCCTCCATTGGCTAATGTATAAACGGGACAGGTGCTTAAATCCATTGTGATTTTATAAATCTAAGTATAGTTAGCCATCTCTATGTCAAAATCTCTTTCTCTCTCCCTCCTTTTGGCAGTAAGATTTTGGTTATACAAACACAAGTATCCCATATACCAGAATATAATAAAAATCCAGACCTTGATTAGTGGATTACTATCTTTATAGAGCATAAAGTTCCTAAGCAGATATCTATTCTATCTATCTATCTATCTATCTATCTATCTATCTATCTATCTATCTATCTATCTATCTATCTATCTATCTATGTACCTACCTATCTCTCTAGTTATTGTGCTGGTCCTGAGGTTTGAACTTGGGACTTGGGTGATGTCCTTGAGCTTTTCCAGTCAAAGCTACCATTTGAGCCAGAGCTCCACTTCTGGCTTTTTTTGGTGGTTCATTGCAGGTAAGAGTCTTATGGCCTTTCCTACCCAGCCTGGCTTCGAATCTGGATCCTCTGATCTCAGCCTCCTGAGTAGGTAGGATGGCAGGCAGGAGCTGCCGGCCTCCGGCCATACCTGTGTTTTAATGCTTGTAAGTGGGTCACTTTGAAAGGCCTCTGGAGCGATGAGTAGTTCCGGCTCTCATGTGCTCTTTTGAGTTTATCCTCCTGTTCCCACCCTTACTGCTTTTTTTCCTCTCTCGCTCTCAGTTGCTTGTGGACAAAGAGATCACTGCATTCTCTTGGGGAAGTTGACATTAAGCTTCGACGTTCCCGGCATAGCCAGGCTTCCCAGCTTGGAGCTGGCCTAAACTAGATCTAAAATACTGGTGAAAAAGCCCCAAATTCCTGCCCATTGTGACTGTTTTAATTAAGAATACTTAAACGCTGGGTGCCTGGGTTATTATGATTATTAGTAGTAGTTATTTTTGTGCTAGTCCTGGGACTTGAACTCAGGGCCTGGACAACATCCTTTTGCTTTTTCCGCTCAAGGTTGGTGCTCTATCACTGGAGCCACAGCTCCACTTCTGGCTTTTTTGCTGGTTAATGGGAATGAAGGGAGCTCTTGGATTTGTTCTTTCTGGCCTGGCTTTGAACCATGATCCTTAGATCTCAGCCTCGGAGGAGCTGGGATTACAGGCGTGCACACCAGTGCCTAGCTTGAGTTGATGGGATTATGACTTTTTCCTGGAAGTTCAGAGCTTTCCCAAGGAGAAGCAGGGGGGGGAGAAAGTGGTGGTGGTGGTGGGTGAGGGGTGGGGAATCTGCTCTGTGGGCTCAAGGAGTAGTAGGAAATAAGGACACTGCTCCCCCTCCACACCCCGAAGGTACAGGTTCCATGTCTGGGGCCCTGGCATGGCCCCCCTTCTTTTCCTCCTCTTTGTCTGGAAACCAGGGGCTCGGGGGGGATTCATCTTCTACCTAGCAGCTCCACTCTGGGGTTCCCAGGCCCCCAACCCAGCAGTGCTGGGTACCCAGCTGAGGTCTGGCAGGGCCTTGGGGGGGGTCAGCCTCTCTCCCCAGGCCTCCCTTCTTCCCCCTGGAGTCAGGCCTGCCTGGTGCCAGCCCGCACCCCCTCCTCTCCCACCCCCTGGCGGGTTTGCTTCTGCCAAGGCTGAGGTTGAAGGAGAACGGAGCAGGCCCCTGGGGCGTGGGTAACAGGGTTATAATCCGGCGGGATGAGCCTGCGCTCTCTGGAGTCTAATAGCGTTTTTCCAGCCCTGGCCGCTTTATTACCGGAGCACTGAGCGATGGGGCTCAGGGGAGCTGCGCCGCCCCGGCCACGGCGCCCGCCCGCCGCATCCATCAAGCTGGAATTGGGCAAAGGGGGTACACGCAGCTTCCTGTCGGCTTCACTCTGCCGGCTCTCCCTCCCTCCTTCCCCTCCTTGTCTGTCTGTCTGTCTGTCTGTCTGTCTGTTGTCCTCTCATGCCCATACTGAGGCTTGAACTCACAGCCTGGGCGCTGCCCCTTAGCTTTTTTTTTTTGCTCAAGGCTGGTGCTCTACTACTTGAGCCACCACAGCCACGACACACAACCACGTGAGAATGGGAGGCCTTGAGTTCAAGCCCCAGTACTGGCACAGAAACAAAAACGAACAGCAAACAAACAAACAAAGAACCTGTATCTCGCTCACTTCCATCTCTACTTCCCAAGTAGCTGGGATTACAGGTGTAGGCCACCGTGCTCAGCCGAGACTCCTTGATGAGACAGCCTCTGTGAAACAAACGAAGACCTCACTTGAGCATGCAAGTTCTTTACAGGTAAGGAAGGGGGGAGCAGAACTGGGGGGCTTCCCCCAGATCCTCTCCACCTGAGGTTTAAGGAGGGGCTCATTGCTTCAGTAGCCAACCAGCACAGCCAGGAAGCTGTGTGTAGAGGGGTGGAGGGGGAAGGAGTATTAGAAAATTATTATTATTATTTTTGTCGGTCCTGGGGCTTGAACTCTGGGCCTGGCGCTGTCCCTCAGCTCTTCAGCTCAAGGCTAGCACTCTACCACCTGAGCCACAGCGCCACTTCTGGCTTTCTGGTGGCTTATTGGAGATGGGAATCTCGTGGACTTTTCTTGCTCGGGCTGGCTTTGAACCACGATCCTCAGATCTCAGCCTCCTGAGTAGCTAGGATGACAGGCATGAGCCACCGGCACCTGGCGAAAATAAAATTTTAAATTAAAAACTTTTGTTTCCTCCCCCCTCCCTTCCTTTCCCCTTTTGCTTTCGTCTGGGGTAAGCATGCATTGCTCCGGGGAGACTCAAGCTTAGAAAAATGGTGGGTGCAACTGTGGGAAGATTTATCAGATTAACGTGGGCTCGACCTTTGGAAAGAAAGAGAAAGGTCAAGTTGGAGGCATGGCTGGTAGTGTGCTAGCCAGTGAGCAAAAGCATCAGGTACTGAGTTCAAGTCCTGGGTTCAGACTAAAAACAGAAAGAAAAAAGCCAGGGAGGGGGGAAGGAGGAGGAGAGGAGGGGACACTCTGGTCTCTTGGCACCAAACGCAATCCTAGCCTTGGGCGGCAGGCTGCCTCCTATTCCCAGGGAAGCAGGTGGGAAGACCCGAGGCGCCTTTCCTCCCCTGGGGGTCCTGTCCCCTCTGGGGGCCAGGACGTGTCACTGTGACTGGCCCAAAGCGGGGAGGTTGAACTCTGGGAAGCAAGCCTGACAGAACGAAAGGCCGAGCGCTTTCCAGGAGCACTCCAAGGGGCTAAGTCTGGCTTCCCCCAGGAGCCTCTGGGGAGCTCGGCGGCTCGGGGAACCCGTAGGGGGCTGGATCAGGCCTCCTGTTCATGTGGCTCACTGGTTAGGGATAGGGAGGGGAGGGGAGCCTCCAGGCATCTCCAGATAAGCTTGGTCAGTGAGTGTGTGTGTGTGTGTGTGTGTGTGTGTGTGTGTGTGTGTGTGTGTGTGTGTGTGTACCCGTCTTGGGGTTTGAACTCAGAGCCTAGAGCTTTTTTGCTCAAGGCTGGTGCTCTACCACTTGAGCCACAGCTCCACTTCTGGCATTTTGCTGGTTAGTGGGAATAAAGGATTTCTCTCTCCAGGCTGGCTTCACATGTGGATCCTCAGATCTCAGCCTCCTGAGCAGCTAGGATGACAGGGGTGAGCCACCACACTGGGCTCTGTGATTGTCCTCCAAGCCCATCTCCCGTTGCTGCCGGGTTCTTTATGCCAATCAGCTCACGCCTTCTCTCCTGGGAGCTAGGAATGGCCAATCACACTGGGCCTGCTTTCTCAGCCAATCAGCTTACACCCTCCTCCCTGTGAGCTAGAAGTGGCCAATCACACCTGGGCTGCGTTCCGTTGCTAGGTGCCAGTAGCTGACGCCTTCCCATCCAGGAGGGCCTGTGGTTTAAAAGTCCACTCTGGGTCTGGAGCTGATCCAGGAGTTTGGAGGTTCCAGGAATGGATTTAAGATGAGCTGGGTGAGCTCTCGGGTGGATTCTGCCTGTCAGCGGGGTTGTGTGGGAACACAGGGCAAGGAGAGCGGTTCCAGGCTCCACGGGGTCTAGCCTGGGCCATCCTCTGTCCACACACAGGACAGCTCTAGCCAGTCTGTCCCTCTGCACCCCCTTGATCCCTGAACCACCATCCTCAGATCTCAGCCTCCTGAGCTTTTGGGATGATAGGCCTGAGCCTCGGGGGCCTGGGCAAAGCACACCTTCCTTTACTGACGGCTTTGATGGGCACAGAGCCACATCGGGAGAGGGAGAGGATTAGGTTCATCCATGACCACCTCAGAGGGGTTCCCCTTGGTGGGCTGGGAGGGTGGAAGGACCCTAAGATAGAACTACCCAGATATGTCAGGGCATTAGCATGTTCCAAAACGTTTGCTTTATCTGTTTGGTTTTCATGTATGTTTCCACAAGAACCAGGTCTGTTTTGGGGTCTCCAGACTCCCCAACCAAGCCACGAGCAGGGTTTCAGGATCCTGAGGAGTACTCAAGGTGTCAGGGGTCAGGTGAGGAATCTGGCTCTCTCCCTCACACCTCCTTACTGCAGGAACTGGGGCTTTGGTGGTGTTTTCCTAACTCTTTTGCTCAAGGCTGGTGCTCTACCACTTGAGCCACATCTCCACTTCAAGTTTTTTGGTGATTAATTGGAGCTGAAAAAAAAATCTCATGAACTTCCTGGGGAGCTAGATTTTTTTCTTTTCTTTTCCAGTTGTGGGGCCTGAACTCTGGGCTTGGGCGCTGTCTCTGTGCTCTTCAACTCAAGGCGAGTGCTCTACCACTTGAGCTACAGCGCCACTTCTGGTTTTCTGGTGGTTCATTGGACATAAGAGTCTCACGAACTTTCCTGCCCAGGCTGGCTTTGAACTGTGATCCTCAGATCTCAGCCTCCTGAGTAGCTAGGATGACAGGTGTGAGCCACCAGTGTCTGGCCTGGGGAGCTAGCTTTGAACCAACTCGATCCTCAGATCTCAGTCTCCTGAGTAGCTAGGATGACAGGCGTGAGCCACCAGCACTGGCCAAGAAAAGAGAGAGGCTTTTAATCAAAAGCAGGCCTGGCCTCTGTCTCTGCTCTGTTTGCCATGTCTTTGAATGAGTGTTCTGAGTCTCTAGACAAGTCCTTTGTCCCCCAGCCCGCCCCAGCTCCCCTCATCTCTCAGCTCCATTCCAGGAGCAAGAAGCGAAGCCATTACCACATTGTCAGCTCGGATTTGACAAGCATAAACAGAGAAGCTTCCAGGCCTTAGCACATGAGTTATCTCATTTATAATTAGCATTTGATTAGCATCTACTTTGTGTCTGGTAATGAAGGGAGCATTTTACACACCTTTTCCTATTTCGTTACTCAACAGTCTCTGGAAGAGGTTATTATTACTTGTTTTATTTTCCGAACTGCGATCCAGAGAAGCTGGTGATGCCCAGGGCCCCTGGAGGTGGGGCGTGGAATCCCAGGGAGGAGAAGCGGGGCCCTATCTTGTGCAACACTGAGCTTAGCACATTGCCCGGAATGTACTAAGGCTGGGTGCCGGTGGCTCCTGCTTGTCATCCTGGCTATCTAAGGAAGCTGAGACCCGGGGATCGCAGTTCGAAGCCAACCCAGGCAGAAAAGTCCATGAGATTCTTATCTTCAACTAACCACCCAAAAGCTGAGAGTGGAGCCATGGCTCAAGATTGTAGAGCGGGCAGGGAACAGCGCTCGGGCCTTGAGTTCAAGCCCCAGGACTGACACAATGTGCATACACACATAATCTGCTATAGGTAGTGCTTTCCTTGAAAGCTGGTAATCTGGGTGGGTGAGTCTGTAGTCCCTGAAAGCTGGGGTGTACACACACCTCCCCTTGAGCCCCCAAACTCTGGTGTCATGTCTGAGGGTTCATTAGTGGCACCCGATTTCGGGATACACATCGCCTCCCGGAACTCCTCAACATCCCTTTCGCACAGAAGGGCCGGCTCTGGAGAAAGTCAGGGGTGGTACGTGGGGGGACGGGTTTGCCCGACGGCAGGGCAGGGAGCCCTGGGCCCTGGCTGCCCTGGTGAAGCCAGGGTAAATACCACCGCCCGCAGGCAGCGTACGTGGGGGTGTCCGCCACGGGGCGCAAATTAAAAATTAAAATTAATCAAACACTCAAATTGATTTCCTTCCCGTCTGTTTGTTCGGCTGGGCCAGCTAGAGGCCTGCCTGCCACAGGGCCTGCTGGACTCTGTCCTCATGCCTGGGCTGGACAGCTTGGATTCGCTGCAGGGACAGGGACATGGCCCCGGGGAGCCGGGGGACAGCTGAGACCCAGGGGACCCATGGGAAGAGAGCAGCTCCACGGGACACAGCGGGATAAAGAGGCAGGACTGTGGGAAACACTTCCGGGACCATCCTGAGCTGGGACCTGTCCCTTCTCCAGCCTCAGTTTCCCCATCTATGAAATAGGGAGAGAAAAGAAGTCCCTGCTGGTTTGGCCACCGTGTGTGTGTGTGTGTGTGTGTGTGTGTGTGTGTGTGTGTGTGTGTGTGTGTGTGTGTGTGTGTGTGTAAAGCTTCAGGGAATGTTTATTTGGGAAAGTGAGCTCAGAGCCCAGGAGGCTTGGGAGTTGTAAGTAAGGGCAGGTCCTAGGCAGCCCCGTTGCCCCCCAGGGTTTGAGACCCTGGAACTTAACTCTGTAAGGCCGTTTTGATGGCTGAGTCTTCTCCATCTCTAGTGACAGCCACAGAGCAAGCAGGGACCCAGGGAACGGTCCGTGTAGTGTTCATCTCCCAGCTGTGGGGGGGTGGGGGTGGTCAGGTACTGCCAAGACCCTAAGTCAAGCCTTCTTGTTGCTCTTACTCCTGCCGAGCCTGAGTCCCCAGTGTGCCCCCCCCCTTATGCCAGGACCCTGGCATCAGAACAAAGTAGCCCTGAAGCAGAGGGCTGGGTGGTAGGACAGGAAGTAGGTAGCAAAGAAGCAAATCCAGGGCTAAAAGCCAAACTGCCTACAGCGGCCATCAGAACCTTGGCCCTAGCCATCTGCTGCTCCATCTCCAGTTCTTCCTCTCTATGCTCTGGTGACTTGGGCCCTCTCTTCTTTGCACCACAGGGCTTTTGCACATGCTATACTCACTCTTTTGAGTTGAGTCTTCCCATTGCTCTGGTACCAGGTCAAAGGTCACACCCTGTAGGACATCTCTCTTCTGATTCCCACAATCAGGTTGGCCCCAGCCCTCCTTCCTGTCTCCTGAGCCTTCTTTGGGGTGCTGGACCTAGTGGTGGTTTCATATTTCTCTGCGTGATGGGCTGTAGTCTGTCCATCTTCTCTCAGAGTAAAGGTCTCTGCCGCGCTGTGTAGGCCTCACGCCTGGCACACGCATGGCGCATGCTCAATACATGTTCACGCAGGCTTTCTGTTTCCTTTTTGGAACTCCATCGTGAGCCTGGCTGCTCTCTGAAATGGGAGCAATGCCACTAGGACTGGTGTGTAGTTTCCTGAGTGAATGGTGCGTGCTCAGAAGAGAGTGAGGGGCGCAGCGGGGTGGGGGGGAGGCTGCTGAGAGGAAGACTTGAAAGGTCGAAGCCAACAGCTGGTGGGTCAGGCGGGTGAAGACTTGGAGGTGGGGCTGAGCGTTGTAGCTCACATCTGTAATCCCAGTTACTCAGGGGGCTGACCTCATTATTTGGAGTCAGCCCACGCAAATTTTGTCTCTAATAAACCAGCCAAAAAAGTTGGAGCTGGAGGCATGGTCCAAGTGGTAGGGAGCCAGCTGTGAGAGAAAAAGTCCAGCAAGAGTTTGAAGCTAGTGCTAGTAAAAATTAAAAGGTAAAATTAAAAGTAAAACTAAAATGAAAAGGAGGCAGAGATTGGGAGGATCGTGATTTAAGGCCCGCCTGGGCAAAAAGCAAGATTTCATTTCAAGGAATAAGCTCTGTGTGTGTGTGTGTGTGTGTGTGTGTGTGTGTGTGTGTGTGTGTGTGTGTGTGTGTGTGTGTGTGTGATCCTAGCTACAGAGAAGTCAGAAGCAGGAGAATTACAGTCTGAACTGGCTTAGCCTAAAACAGACTTTTCCTGAAAAATGAAGGGAAAGGGGCTGGGAGGTGTGGCTCAAATGGTAGAATGGCTGCTTAGCAAGTGAGAGATTTTGAGTTTAAACCCCAGTACAAATAAAAGCAAAGCAAAACAACAACAAAAACGCTTGGCACTGGTGGCTCCCACCTGTCATCCTGGTTTTTCTGGAGACTGAGATATGAGGATCGTGTTTCAAAGCCAGAGTCTGAGCAGAAACAACCAGTCAGACTTTCATCTCCAATTAGCCAGCAATAAATCAGAATTGGAGGTGGTAGAGTGCCAGCCTTGAACACAGAAGCTGAAGGTCGCCCAGGGGCCCAGCCCTGAGTTCCAGGCCCAGGCCTGACCCCAAACAAGCAAAGAACAACAAAACATAAATCAAGACTCAGAGGTGGGAGATGAGGTGTTCGGAGGTGGTGGGTAGACACTCAAGTTTGCTCTCAAGTTTGGTGACCTCGCAGCCTGTCCCAGGAAAGCAGGGGTCTGTGGGAAAGGGCACCGAGAAAGGTCTACTGCCCCTTGCATTGCATTGTGGGAGCTCCCAGCCCAGCGTGATGATTGGTCTGGGATTCTGGCATTGCCTTGTGGGAGCTGTCCCAGCCCAGCATAGTGATTGGTCTGGGACTCAGCTGAGGTGTTTTCCTATTGGCTTACAGCGTTGTCTGGAGAGAGCAGAGGGGCCTTTGAAGGAGTCTGCAGGGCCCTGTCAGGGGAGCAGGCAGCCTCCTGTCTGATGAAGGACCAGGGCCTTCAGCACATTGGCTTGGACCCTGGGCCTCAACTCCCCGGCCTCCCATGGGTGCTGTGGAAAATGGGCCTGTTCATGACTGATGCCATCCTACCCAAGGGTACAGGTGGTGACGCACCCGCCCAAGGTGGAGCTGAGCTCCTGGACCTGGTGAGGAAAGATAAATGAAGTAGAATGAGGTTCTTCGCTCCGGCTTATGTCCATACTGAGAGGGGAAGTCGAGGCCTGGAGAAAGGATGGTAGGTGTTGGAGGTTGCACAGCAAAGCTAGCGGCACCGATTCGTCAAGCTGAGACATAAAGGCCAACGGGCTGTCAGAATGGGAAGAAACTGGGGACGCTGACAAGGACGCAGGGGAGCCTATGTTTGCGGTGCTCAGCTCTCCCAGGACTCACCCCAAAGCCCTCAGGAGGTTCAGAGCGAGAGCAGGCAGCCGCCAGCCCGACCCACCTTGAGCTCATCTCCCCGGAGGCCCCAGTAAGTCTGGAGAGAAAATAACCAGGGGAGGGGAAGGGGGGAGAAGGGGATGGTGTGGACGGACCCTGGGGGGGGAGTTCAGGGGCAGGGGGAGAGGAGGGGAGAGGGAGGACACTGTGGGGGAGCCCACTCTGCGTACCTCATGCCTTCCCACCTTCCACCGCTCACCTGGGCGGCTCTGCATCTTTATTGCCAGTGTATGGAGTGGGCCTGACATGCAGGGCCCTTTGCAGCCCAGCCTGGCCTCACCCACTTCCCACTCCGGGCAGCAGGGGGAGCCTGCGCTGCGTGGGAAAGCAGAGGTTAAACAGGGCTTAGAGGAGGGGCAGAGGGGATGGGCAGGGGGCTAGGGCTGCACATAAGAGAGGGCTGGAAGGTGCCAAGTGGCCGCCCTGGAGCCAACTTAAAGCTCATCCTCCCGCCCCCCCCCCTCCCCCAGAATCTACCCATAGCTTCGCCTCCCCTTTTGAGGACTTCCCACACAGGCCTCTCTCCCTGTGCTGTGCATTCTGTTCTGTTCTGTCTGGCCAACTCCTATTCATCCTTCAGTACATGGCATCTCCGCCAGGGAGCTTTCCTGGGTCTTCCCTGGCCCCAGCAGCTCTCTCCCGTTCTTGGAGCTGTCTCTCTCGTCATTTTGCTTGAATTCAGCTCTAGTTAGGCACTGCCCCTTAGCTTTTTAGATCAGGGCTGGCCACTCTACCACTCTACTCACTCCTGGCTTTTTCTTTTTCCTTTTGGTGGTTCATTGGAGATGAGTCTCACTGATTTTCCTGCCCCAGCTGGCTTTGAACCATGATCCTCAGATCTCAGCTTCCCGAGTAGCTAGGATGACAGGCTGGATGTTAGGTTTCCCAATCTGGGTCCCTGGCCCTTGGGGGCCAACCCCCAAATACCTTGCCTCATTTCTGCCCACACAGCCCCTCAGCCTAGAGCGGCTCCTCTCTCTACTCAGGTGAGGAGGGTCCCTCTCTGCGTTGCCCCTGGTGCCCTGCTCTGGCCCTTGTCTCTGGGAGGCCTGATGGTGGGAGGGAGGCCTGGTCGAGGGTCACCTTGGGGTTCCTGGGCCCCTGGGCACAGCCCGAGCGTGGGGCCAGCGTCTTCCCAGGGATCCCAGGTCCAAGGCCACGCCACAGAGGCTCGTGTCCGGTCCGTCCAGCCGGACCTGCGCCCTGCGCCCGGGGTGCAGATCGGCCCCAGGCCTGGACCTGGGCATGGCCGCCCCCAGCCTGGTGCCGCCCGGCCCTCCGCCCAGGCTGGGCAGGGGTAGCTGTGGCCAGGTCGGCCATGGCCTCTGTCCCACCAGAGAGGAGGAGGAGGGGGAGCGGGGCGCCCAGCGCCAAGGGGGCGTGCAGTACCCGGGCGCAGGAGGGGGCATCGGGGAGCAGATGGGACATCGGGGCACGGAGGGGGCATCGGGGCGCGGAGGGGGCATCGGGGCGTGGGTGTGGGCATCGGGGCGCAGGAGGGGGCATTGGGGAGCAGATGGGACATCGGGGCGCAAAGGGGACATCGGGGCGCGGGTGTGGGCATCGGGGCGCGGGTGTGGGCATCGGGGCGCGGAGGGGGCATCGGGGCGCGGGTGTGGGCATCGGGGCGCGGGTGTGGGCATCGGGGCGCGGAGGGGGCATCGGGGCGCGGGTGTGGGCATCGGGGTGCAGAGGGGGCATCGGGGCGCGGAGGGGGCATCGGGGTGTGGAGGGGCATCGGGGCGCGGAGGGGGCATCTGGGCGCGGAGGGGGCATCGGGGCGCGGGTGTGGGCATCGGGGCGCGGGTGTGGGCATCGGGGCGTGGAGGGGGCATCGGGGCGCAGAGGGGGCATCGGGGCGCGGGTGTGGGCATCGGGGCGCGGGTGTGGGCATCGGGGCGTGGAGGGGGCATCGGGGCGCGGAGGGGGCATCGGGGCGCGGGTGTGGGCATCGGGGTGCAGAGGGGGCATCGGGGCGCGGAGGGGGCATCTGGGCGCGGAGGGGGCATCGGGGCGCGGGTGTGGGCATCGGGGCGCGGGTGTGGGCATCGGGGCGCGGAGGGGGCATCGGGGCGCAGAGGGGGCATCGGGGCGCAGAGGGGGCATCGGGGCGCGGAGGGGGCATCGAGGCGCAGAGGGGGCATCGGGGCGCGGGTGTGGGCATCGGGGCGCGGAGGGGGCATCGGGGCGCGGGTGTGGGCATCGGGGCGTGGAGGGGGCATCGGGGCGCGGAGGGGGCATCGGGGCGCGGAGGGGGCATCGGGGCGCGGAGGGGCGGAGGCGGGGCCGGCGTCGGGGTCCCCGCGGTCCTGCCGGGAGCACGGGCCGGAGCGGCGGCGGCGGCGGGGGCGCGGCGGGGTCGCGCGGGGCGGGCGTGGCGGGGGGCGCGCGGCGGGGTCGCGCGGGGCGGGCGCGGCGGGGGCGCGCGGCGGGGGCGCGCGGGGCGGGCGCGGCGGGCACCGCGGAGCGCGGGGCGGAGCGGGGGCCGCGGGGGTCTCGGGCCCTCCCGCGCTGCACGCACGCTCCCGCACACGCGCGCGCACGCGCACACGCACACGCCCTTCTCGCCTCGCTCGTGGCCGCCGCGGCCGCCACCATCTCCGAGCCGAGCCGGGCGGAGCGAGCGGGAACCGGGACGGACGCGCGGCGCCGGGGATGCGGGCCCGGAGCGGAGCCGCGCGCGGACGGTGAGCGCGGCGGGGCCGGGCGGGGAGCGGAGCGGAGGGCCCGGGGCGGCGGGGTCCGGGGCGGCGGGGTCCGGGGCGGCGGGGTCCGGGGCGGCGGGGTCCGGGGCGGCGGGGTCCGGGTCCGGGGTCCGGGGCGGCGGGGTCCGGGGTCCGGGTCCGGGGTCCGGGTCCGGGGTCCGGGTCCGGGGTCCGGGTCCGGGGTCCGGGTCCGGGGTCCGGGCCCGTCCGCCCGCAGCGCCGCGTGCGCGGCCTCTGATTGGGCGGGAACCTCGGGGCCGCGGGGTGGGGGTGGGGTGCGGCGCGCACGCGGGCCGTGCACGCGCCCCGCCCCCCCCCAGGATCCCGGAGACTCGGAGCAACTTTGCGGGACCCCCGCCCCCCACCCCGGGCGCGGCGGGCCGGGGGCGAGGCCGGGGCCGGGGGCGAGGCCGGGGCCGGGGGCGAGGCCGGGCCGCGGGGTCTCCGGGCTCCCGCCCAGCCCCGCGCGCCATCCGCACGGCCGGGGAGGGGGTCCCCGGTGACCCGGACAGGGTCAGGAGGAACCGGCCTGGGCCTGGAGAGACGCCGGCCCGGTGAAGGATGGAGGGAGGGAGTGTGAGAGAGAGGTCGGGGCCTCCCGAGCTGAGGGACGCGGGGCTGGGCGCACAGAGGGGCGGGCGCAGACCCCGCCGGCCCCACGCCCCGCCCCGCCCCACACCCCACACCCCACCCCAGACCCCACCCCACACCCCATCCCAGACCCCACCCCACACCCCATCCCAGACCCCACCCCACACCCCACCCCACACCCCACACCCCACACCCCACACCCCACACCCCACACCCCACCCCACCCCACACCCCACACCCCACACCCCACACCCCACCAGCCCCACACCCCACACCCCACCCCACACCCCACCAACCCACACCCCACACCCCACTAACCCCACACCCCACCAACCCCACACCCCACACCCCACCCCACACCCCACCCCACACCCCACCAACCCACACCCCACCAACCCACACCCCACCAACCCCACACCCCACCCCACACCCCAACCCCACACCCCACACCCCACCCCACACCCCAACCCCACACCCCACCCCACACCCCACCCCACACCCCACCAACCCCACACCCCACCAACCCAGCAACCCCACCACACACCCCACCAACCCCACCCCACACCCCACCAACCCACCAACCCCACCCCACACCCCACCAACCCACCAACCCCACCCCAGACCCCACCCCACACCTCACCAACCCCACACCCCACCAACCCCACAACCCACCAACCCCACACCCCACCAACCCCACACCCCACCAACCCCACACCCCACCAACCCCACACCCCACACCCCACCCCACACCCCACCCCACACCCCACCAACCCAGCAACCCCACCCCACACCCCACCAACCCCACACCCCATCCCAGACCCCACCCCACACCTCACCAACCCCACACCCCACCAACCCAGCAACCCCACCACACACCCCACCAACCCCACCCCACACCTCACCAACCCTACACCCCATCCCACACCCCATCCCAGACCCCATCCAGACCCCACACCCTACCCCACCCCACTCCACCCCTACCCCCCACCCATCTCAGACCCCACCCCGAACCCCATCAGCCCCACACCCTACACATCCCACCTCAGACCCCACCAGCCCCACACCTCACCCCAGACCCCACCAGCTCCAGACCCCCAGGGGTTCCCAGGAGGCGGGGCCGGGAGGGGCATCTCCAGGCCCACCAGCCTGGGGCCTGTGCCCCTACTTGCAGCCGTGCCCCTACCCCTTCTCCTGGTGAGTCCCCGCCCACCCTCTGGTCTGGTGCTGGCAGCTTCAGACACAAGCCCTGGCTGACAGTAGAAATAAGATGGGGAGGTGGGCCAGGCTGGTGCTTCTGGGACGGAGGGAAGTGCGTGCGTGTCCCCAAGAGTGAGAGGCCCGAGGGGTGAGCTGGGGATGGACCTCTGCAGACCTTCTTTCTGGCCGGTGCCAGTGGGCAGGGCAGCCTCCTCTAGGAAGCCTTCTCAGATGGCTGGTTGCTCCTGGATCCTTTGCATTGGCTTCCTTGGGGACAGAGTCCTATGCCCGCTTTCCTGGCACTCAGCGTACCAGCCAGCGGGCTTAGGAGCTTGCTCCCCACCGGCTGCCATGTGGAGTGGGGGGATTGAGGGCTGGAGCGGCTGGGGGTGATCTGGGTCTTCACATCCTTGGCAAAGTGGCAAGGGGGGCAGAGGACACTTGGACGTGTGTGTGTGTGTGTGTGTGTGTGTGTGTGTGTGTGTACAGGCCTGGGCGCAGTCCCTGAGCTTTTTCCTCTCAAGGCTGGCCCCCTACCTCTTGGGCCACAGCGCCACTTCCGGCTTTTGGGTGCTTAATTGGAGATAAAGAGTCTCTCTTGGATTCTCCTGCCAGGGCTGGCTTTGAACTGTGATGGTCAGATCTCGGCCTCCTGAGTGGCTGGGGTGACAGGTCCCTGGTGCTTGCTGTTGGGGGTCACCGTGGGGCTGCTCTCTGCCTGGCTGTCACCAACATTTTTTTCCAGGTGGGATTTCCACTCTCAGCCTGGAGCCACGGAGCCGGGGTGCCAGATTTCCCTGCCTTCCTCTGGTTTAAACTTGGGGCCAGCCTCTGTGTGGCTTGTGTGTAAACTTGGTCTGTGCCCTCTAATGCCTGGTATTGTCCAAAGGATTACAGTCCCCAGCCTGCTGACACTCGAGGCTTGGAACCTGGCATTGTCCTTCTGTGTAGGCCCAAAGGAAATGAATTTGCCATGGAGATTTGTTTCATTAGGAGACTTGAACTCAGGGCCTGGGCGCTGTCCCTGAGCTTCTTTTGCTCAAGGCTAGTGCTCTACCACTTGAGCCATAGGCTCTACTTCTGGCTTTTTGTGTGTGTGTGTGGTTCATTGGAGACAAGAGTCTCACAGACTTTCCCTACTTGGGCTGACTTTGAAGCTGAGCCTTCAGATCTCAGCCTCCTGAGTAGCTGGGATTACAGGCGTGAGCACCAGCCCTTGGCTTGCTGTGGAGATTTAAGTTGTGTTCTGGGGGAGAGGAGGGTTCTTGGGAGCTCTGGGCTGCTTCATAAGTGGCCCAGTGGAAATCTCACCAGGCCCAGAGTGCTGGGCCCTGCCAGCTTCTGTCACCCCTACAGCTTAGACTCACCCCCCCCCAAAAAAAAGAAAAGAGCTGTGCTGGGCTTATAGACCATTTGGAGGTAGAAACTGTGACCTAGAATTAACCAGGTTTCCTCATGAACATAGGGACTGCGTCTGCAGGATGCTGCTGTTTCTGGAAGTTCTCTCTCTCTCTCTCTCTCTCTCTCTCTCTCTCTCTCTCTCTCTCTGCCTTCCCTCCCCTCCCCTCCCCTCCCCATGGTTCAGTACTGGCTCACATGAACTTTCTTAGCCACAGCTTTTCTGTCTCAGCTCTGCTTGCTCTCCCCCTCTCTGTGGGGCTCCAGGCTCTGCACTTGTCTCTGGTACTGACCAACATTCTTGATCAACCACGTAGGGGGTGGAGCGTGGCTCAGCCCCGCCTCCACCGTCCACGTCTCCTCATGGCCCCCCCCTCAGGCCTTCTTCCCCCAGGGATGCTCTGCTCCTGGTCCCCCACCTGGCTCCCAAAGAATGAGGTCTCCGTGGTGGGGGGCAGAGAAAGAGGAAGAGCAGGGTCCCTGGGGGCGTCTTGGGCCCCTGGTCTGTGCTCCTAGGGCTGAGAATTCAGCCAGGTGTTCTTACCTTTCAGTAGCTGCTTTCCTTCCTCTTTTCCTCTGTGTGTGTGCGTGCACTCATGGGTGTGTGCGCAGGGACTGGGGCTTCAACCCAGGGCCTACGCACTGCCCCTTTTTCACTCAAGGCTGGTGCTCTACCACTTGAACCACACTCTGCTTTCAGCTTTTTGCTGCTTCATTGGAGATAAGACGGCTCACGGGCTTTCCTGCCTGGGCTGACCTGGAATTGTGAGTGTCGGATCTCAGCTAGGATGACAGGCGTGTGCCCCTCAGTGCCTGGCATAAATGATTTACATGTAAACAAAGGTATTGGTAAGGAGTTGGGGGTGGTGGCTGGATCCTGGGATGACTTTGGAAAGGGAAAGATGCTTCTGACAGCTCGGGCTCCTTTGGGGGGACAGAGCGGGGCCTGTGGAGTTTCTCCCGTGGGCTTCGCCCTTTTCCTCGCTGGCTGGCGTCCTGTACGTTCACTCCCCTCGGTTCGAAGCCAGGGTTGTCTGCAGGAGATAGTGGCACCTGGCTGCACTCTGAAAGGAGACCCATGTGGACCCACTGGGAGGGGCGAGGGGTCTGTTTGCGGGGTGAGGGACTCGGCTTGGATTTTTGACCTGCTATTTCTGGCACTAGCTAGGTGCTCAATAAATCTGTGTTGACTCAGTGCTGCAGAATGCAGATGTGAGGGAGGCCCTGCGGGTAGATAGTTTGTGTGTGAGCCGAGGTGAGGGCTGGGGGGCACTGGGCACGGTAGGATGTGTTTGTTGTGTGGTACCTTGGGCAGGGCACGCAGCAGTGCTGGTGTGGGGCGATTGGTGAGGGGCGGTGGGGGTGGGGCACCATTCCTGGGGGTCTGGGATTTTAACCTGCTGTTCCTGGAGGTGTCAGAATCAGACTGCCAGGCCTCGGGGACGGGCACAGGCCCCAACCAATGCCAGCAGAGGCTGGGGAAGTTCTGCCTGGAGCTATGCCAGAGGGCGATCAATGTCGTCAGGTTTGGGGGAGACTTGGGCAGTGGCCCCCCCCATGTGGGCTGGCAGGGCTCACAGGGGTCTGGAAAATCGCAAACGCATGTAGGGAGTACATCCATCCGTCCGTCTGTCTGTCTGTCTGTCTATTCATTCTATCTAATCTATCTGTCGTGGGACTTGAACTCTGGGCCTGGGCGCTGTCTTCTGCTCAAGGCTAGTGCTCTACCACGTTGAGCCACAGCTCCACTTCCGGTTTTCTGGTGGGGCTCATTGGCGAGAAGAGTCTCATAGACTTTGCTACCCAAGCTGGCCTCAAACCATGATCCTCAAATCTCAGCCTCCTGAATAGCTGGAATGACAGGCATAAGCCACTGGTGCCCAGATTCTGAGCACATTTCAAGAAGCCTCTTCTAAGCACTGGTGGCTCACGCCTATCATCCCAGCTACTCAGGAGGCTGAGATTTGAGGATGGCGAATTGGAAGCCAGCCTTGGTAGGAAAGTTCGTGATACTTACGAGACTCTTATATCCAACAAATCATGAAAAGGCTAGAAACAGAGCTGTGGCTCAAGTGGTAGAGCACCAGCCTTGCAGGCCCCCAGGCCTTGAGTTCAAGCCCCCGTAATACACAAAAGGAAAAAAAAAAAAGAGAGAAAAAGCCCCTAAGATCTCTGGGGCTCCGTTTCCACGTCTGTAAAATGGACAAAGCTGTCTGTCTCCCTGTGTGACAGGAACGAGCCGGAGGAAGCCTGTGACTGTGGCTATGGGGTACATGGGGAGGCTCGAGGGGGGGGAGGCTCGAGGGGGGAGGCTCAAGGGGGGAGGCTCGAGGGGGTGGCCACGGCGCTATTAGGCAGGGGAAGGGATGAGGCTCAGAGAGGGTCTGTGCCTGTGGCCTGTTGGGCAGGGGTGGCTGGGGCTTCTGGGACCTCTGGGGCCTTCAGCCAGTTGCCGTGGCATTCTGGATGTCCAGTGGAGTCTGGGGCCATCTGGCCACACCAGGCCGGCGCCTGCCACCAGCAAGGGGACAGCGGCTGCTAGCATGGCCTTCCGGGTTTATATGGGCACTGCCAGCCACCAGGGTCAGGGCAGGCAGAGGCCAGAATGGAACCTGGGTGTCCAGGTTGCTCTGGCGGGTAGCCAGCTCCAGTCTCCATCTGCCAGGGCAGCTGGACAGGCGGCTCCGTGCCCAGGACTGATCCACTTAGCCGAGGCCAGCTGTGACAGACACCTTCCCTCCCAGTGCTGATGGCTGCGCTGGCCAAGAGACAAGGGGTGCCAAGGTTTCGGGCCCTCGTGGAACCCGTGTGTGTGTGTGTGTGTGTGTGTGTGTGTGTGTGTTGGTGTGCACCCTTGTCCAGAGTACTGGTTTTTATTTTGTTTTGTTTTTGTGCCAGTACTGGGACCTGAATTTGGGGCCTCACATTTTCTTAGGGGCTCAACTACTGGAATCACCCCCTTTACGTTTGGCTTTTTGCTGAGTAGTTGGAGATCAAAGCCTCTTGGATTTGTCTGGCCCGGCTGGCTTCCAGCTGCGATCCTCAGATCTCAGCCTCCTGAGTAGCTGGGATGACAGGCGTGAGCACCCGGCTCCTGGCTCTGAGCACTGACTCTTTTAAGGCTGGTGAGATCAGAAGGTTGTGCTTGGATGCCTGTGGAACTGGGTTCGAATCCTGGCCCTGATGCTGCCAAGAGGGGCGTTTGTGAAAGTCACTCCGCGCTGCCCTGCCGTGGTCGTGTGCCGGGCCGTGGGCCGGAGTCGCCGCATCCCTGGAGCACTCTGGCCCTGCAGTGTGCTGTCTTGGTAGTTGCTTATTCTGTGCTCTGTGGAGGCGAGGCACGCGCACCCATCTGGTGTCTCCACGTGCAGACGGAAGCAGGGAGAAGACTTGTTATTATTTTTGTTATTTTCTAAGACAAAAATATTGTATATTTCTCTTTCCCTCTCTTCTTCTTCTTTGGTGTCAGTCATGGAGCTTGAACTCTGGGCCTGGGCGCTGTCCCTCAGCTCTTCAGCTCAAGCTAGCGCTCTATCACTTGAGCCACAGTGCCACTTCCAGCTTTTTCTGCTTATGTGGTGCTGAGGAATCGAACCCAGGGCCTCGTGCATGCAAGGCCAGCGCTCTACCGCTGAGCCACCTTCCCAGCCTGAGGTCTTTCCCTCATGGTTAGCTAGTACTCTTCGCATGTGAGCCACAGCTCCACTTGCAGCTTTTGGGTGATTACTTGGAGAGGCGAGTCTGGCTTGGAAAGGTGATTGTCAGATCTCAGCCTCCAGAAGAGCTAGGGTGACAGGCGTGAGCCACCAATACCCGGCTCCCCATTCCTGTTTTGAGGACACCTACTGTGGGTAGGTCCTGCGTGGCGGTCTGTCTTGCTTTGGGGTTTGAGAGCACTTTGGTGGCAGGGCCTTAGGTTTATCCATCTTGGTTGTCTGGTATGCCCAGCCGTGGGATCGGCTTCTCCACACACATGCTACCTCTTTCAGGGCTCTGTGGCCAGCCCCACTTCCTCCCCAGGTGGCCCCCAGGCTCTCGGATGCGGGGCTAGGCCCTGGATGTTGGCTTAGCGCTGGATACCGGGCAGGCCGCTTTTCTCCTGTGTCATTTACCTCCGATGCGGCCCTCCCTGCCCCCCCAGAGGCTCCGCAGGGCCAGGGCGGGGTTGCCCGGCTGCTGGCCACACATAACTCTCTCCGATGAATTGCATGGCATTTGGCAATTAGCGATTGATTATTTGGGGTGCTGATAACTCTTCACAATCGACCGGCGGAGTCGGGCCTGACCAGCGCTTGTGTGGGTCAGCCAGGCCGGCTGGGAGGTGGCCACTGTGGTCGTTTGTCCCTGTCCTGGAGCTCGATAAACAGGAACGGGAGAAGAGAGGGATGGTGCTGCAGAATTGGGCTAGGCAAAGAGTTTTTCTGGTGTGTGTGTGTGTGTGTGTGTGTGTGTGTGTGTGTGTGTGTGTGTGTGTGTGTGTGTGTGTGTGTGTGTGTGTGTGTGTGTGTACTGGGGCTTGAACTCAAGGTCTTGGTGCTGTCCCTGAGCTTTTCAGCTCAAGCGTAGCATTCTTAGCACTTTGAGCCACAGCTCCACTTCCAGCTTTTTTTTGGTGGTTCACTGGAGATAAGAGGCTCACAGACTTTCCTTTCCAGGCTGGCTTTGAACCACAATCCTCAGATCTCAGCCTCCTGCGTAGCTGGGATGACAGGCGTGAGCCACAGTGCTTGGCTTGGTTCTGGCTTCTAAATGCTCTCAAGCTTGTAAATGTGGAGACAGAATTCGCTGGAATTTGTGCAAAAGTGATTTCTGGGGAGCCAGCATAAAGGAGATGCTGTGAGGTGTGTGTGTGTGTGAGATTTAACCTACTTAAGAGACCCAGTTGCATGGCGGGCAAGCCAGGAAGCCCAGGCCTTGTCTGTGAGCTCTGGGTCACGTGACTACTGGCTTATTTTTATTTTATTTTATTTTTTACACTTTCTGTTGGGAACATTTTTGGACACACAGAAAAGCAGAGAGGATAGTTAGAGGGAAGTTCTTGCCTGGATTTCATAATTGCTGACGTTTGGCTCTATTTTGCTTTATTATTACTGTGTGTGTGTGTGTGTGTGTGTGTGTGTGTGTGTGTGTGTGTGTTAGTATTTTAAAATACATTATAGACTTCATGGTGTTTTTTCCTGACCTAGGTTCAGCACCTGTCTTCTGAGAAAATATTTCTGTCTAACCTCAAAGGGCTCACATATCTCTTTCCTTGTTTCTTTGTGCCGGTCCTGAGTCTTGAACTCAGGGCCTGAGCACTGTCCCTTAGCTTTTTCCTCTCAAGGCCGGCGCTCTACCACTTTGAGCCACAGCACCACTTCTGGCTTTTGGTGGTTCCTTGGAGATGAGAGTCTCACAGACTTCCCTGTCCTGGCTGGCTTCCAACCATGATCCTCAGATCTCAGCCTCCTGGGGAGCGGGGGTGACAGGCGTGAGCCACCAGCGCCCGGCCCTCTCTTCCCTTTTTACCCTGAGCAATAATGAGGTTGCTCAGGCGAATAAAAGGGAGACCTCAGAAGTGGCCTGGCATGTGCTGGGTCCCAGCAGAGAAGGGAAGGGGGGGCCGGGGAGGGGTCCCAGCCTCACCCGGGGCCTGGTAGCGAAGGGCCCTCTGGTAGGTTAATTGTCTCTTTCTCTGTCTGCAGCGACTGCGGAGTCAGGGAAATCTAAAACAACTTCTTGTTTATGGTTTAATTTAGGGGGGAGTGTTATTGGACTTTGGCCATGCATGCGTCCTGGGGGGAGAGACAGGGTGGCCCCCGCCCAGCTGCTGTGGGGGGAGCCGCGGGGAAGGAGAAGGTCTGGCACCTGAGTCTGGGCAGCGTGTGTGTGTGTGTGTGTGTGTGTGTGTGTGTGTGTGTGTGCAGGATGCTGAGCCTGACCTCTGGGTTGGACCAGACATCAGAGACCGGAAGTGAGCCTCAGGTGAGTTACAGGGCATGTGCGGGCAGGGGCGGCCCGGAGCGGGCTCCCAGCTGTATCCGCCACCTGGCCTGGCCTTCTTAGGGCCAGATGGCCAGCTGGATGAACTGTGCCGGTCTTGGGCAGTGGACAAGGCCATCCCAGGTTCTCATACACGGCGGGGGGTGGTATTTGAAGAAACCATCTTTGAAGACTTCAACCCAGGGGCCTGGGTGCTGTCCCTGAGCTTTTTTTCCCCCCCCCCTTTAAGGTTGGTGCTCTACTACTTGAGCCACAGTCTTTTTCTGGCTTTTTGCTGGGACACAGGTGCTGAGAGTCTCAGCCTGCCCGGGGCTGGCCTTGAACCACAGTCCTCGAGACCTCAGCCTCCTGAGGAGCTAGGACAGGCGTGAGGCGCGTGTGCCCGGCAGTTGGTGCCATCTGAAGGAGCGTTGGTGGGGTGATGCCTGGTGGCAGATGGAGGAGTATCTGCTTCTGAAGGAGCCTGGTGGCTCACGCCTGTAATCCCAGCCTCTCAGAAGGCTGGATCTGAGGATTACAGTTTGAAGCCAGCCCAGCCTGGGCAAGAACATTGATGAGACTCTTATCTACAATGAACCACTTTAAAAAAAAATCTGGAAGCAGAGCTGGGAGCTAACGTGCTAAGAGTGCCAGCCTTGAGGAAGTCGGCGCTTGGGCCCCGAGTTCGAGTCCTAGGACTGGTGCGCAATCAATCCATAAAGGAAGCTGTTCTCTGCAAGGACTGCGTGGGTTTGGCGAGAGGAGATCGGGGTGTCCTGAGGAAGTGGGGTGGTGGCGTGGGGAGTCTGAAGGAGGGCTGATCGGGGTTTAACAGCACTTGGCTTCTGCAGCTGCATCAAGTCCAGGGAGATTGAGGGAGTTTGCTCAGAAGACATCAGGACACAGCATGCCACATTGGGGGGGCACCTGGGAGGAGGCCAGGGTGTGTGTATGGGGGTCCCCCGTACCAGCCTCTGCTGGTAGAACTGAGCAGGGAGAGTAGGGGGGGTGCTGGACCTGAGATTTCCAGGGCTCCACCATGGGGGAAACGGTAAAAGCCGGGGTGGTGGGGGCTTCTCTCTCCCTTGGCCCAAGCCCCCCTTTTTTATGGGGGTGAGGGGGTGGCACTTCGTCCCTCCTTGTGTTGGGGAGCGGTGGATGGGAATTAGGGGGCCAGGGGGGGTCCCCAGCCTCTGTGGGCCCCTCCCTAGGAGGCTGTAAATATTTTATCTCTAGCATGTCTGCTGTTGAAAATTGCAGCTTTTAACACTTTCTTTTTCTTTTCTTTTCTTTTTTTTTTTTAAATTTTCTGGATACAAACGAACGCTGGAAAGATTCCACTCTGGGCTCTGTTGCTGCGGCTTGTGCCCAGGGTCCCCTCCAAAAATCTCTAATTGCTTTTAAGCTGCGTTAGTTGGCAAAAGCAATTTTCTTTACATTATAGAAAAAGGAGAGACATCTCTCTCTCTTATTCTAATCTTTTCTTCTTCTTCTAGTTCGGGGAGACAGAGTGGAAGAGCGGGAGGCTAGGGGAGGGGAGAGGTCCTCTGAGGATGAGTGCTTTTGCCTCTGTTTCCCCAGTACAACGTCCAGTCTCGTCCCACAGGGCGCAGCTCTGCTGCCAGTTTCTGAACCTGTGGCACCCTCGCATGGCAGGGGACACATAGCAGTTAAAACCTCTTGGCTGGAGAAACAGTCCTACTGTGTGCCGGGCATGTGGCCAAGCTCAGGGAATGCACAAGACAGGGTGAATGTTGGATTCCTGGCAACCTAGAGCCAGGCATGCCGGAGATGAAATAGTTTGTGCAACCTCAGCAGTCTCTGAGGAACTAGGGGATGATGGCTGGCACAGCGGCTGCCTTGATGGGCCTGAGCGGCTGGAGAGGGCTTTGTGTGGCTAGTTAAGTCTGACACCAGGGTGCTGGGCAGTGTGTGTGTGTGTGTGGGGGGGGGGGGGGGGAATCCCAGGTTCCCAGCGCAGGCAGTGGAGAGAGGCTGGAAGTCCTCTCTTGCCGGGTGCTGTGGCTTCGGCCTGTCATCCCAGCTACTCAGGAGACTGAGATCTGAGGATCACAATTGGAAGCCAGCCCCCGGGGCAGGAACGTCTGTGAATCTCTTCTTGCCAGTGAACCAACAAATCGCTGAAGGGGAGCTGTGACTCAAGTGGTAGAGTGGCTGGTCTTGAGCAGAAAGAAAGCCCAGTGAGAGAGAACAAGGTCCTGAGTTCAAATCCCAGTACTGGCACACACACACACACACACCCTCAGTCTAGCTGAGATCAGCAGAGGCCAGAGCGCCAGGCCCAGCACCCCCTACCAGGCAGAGGCCCAGGCTTTGCCCAGGGCCCTGGGGTAGGTGGAGATCGGGGTGCGATTTGATCCTTCAAGTCAGGACCCACAGCCTGCTGCTGGGTGTACCCCACGCTGAGAGCCCCCCAGCTCCCTCCCTCCCTCCCCAGCTTTTGTGTTCTTTCCCTGTTTGCAGAGCGTGCGGGGCTTTTCAAAAGCATTAATGATAGAAAATAAATTGGAATTGGAGAAGAATCATCGGCGGGCATTCTCCGAGGGCCTCTCTGCCCTCGCATCTTTCAGCCATATTGAAGCCGGCAGCCAGAGCGGAATATGAATGAGCTCCGTGGGGGAGCCCTCCTCCCCCTCCCCCCGCAAAGCTGGGCAAAGCAAGCCCAGGGCAGGCCCAGCCAGGACCCATTTGGAGATGGCGTCCATGCTTGCTCAGGAGAGGCCGGGGACCCTCAAGTCCAGCCTCACCCCTGCTGGAGCCCCAGCTCTGGGGTGGGCCCCAGGGGGTCGGACACCCCTGCTTCAGGAGGGAGACCCGTTTGTAGCCATCAGGGCCGCTCATAAGAGCCAAGGTCTCCATCCGGGTGTTCCAGGCCCCTGTGTGAACTTAACTCTTGTCTCTATGATCATGGCTCTGCTCGTGGCCAGAGTTCATTTTCTTCTTTCTTTTCTTTCTTTCTTTCTTTGTCTTTCTTTCTCTCTCTCTCTCTTTCTTTCTCTCTCTCTTTCCTCTCTCTCGTTTGTGCTAGTCCTGGGGCTTGAACTCAGGGCCTGGGTGCTGTCCCTTATTTTTACTCAAGGTTAGCGCTTTACCACCTAAACCACACCTTCACTTCCTTACCTTTTTTTTGGTCGATCATGGGCCTGAACTCTGGGCCTGGGCGCTGTCCCTCAGCTCTTCAGCTCAAGGCTAGCGCTCTACCACTTGAGCCACAGCACCACTTCCAGCTTTTTCTGCTTCTGTGGTGCTGAGGAATCGAACCCAGGGCCTCATGCATGCAAGGCAAGCGCTCTACCACTGAGCCACCTTCCCAGGCCCACTTCCTCACTTTTTTGCTGGTTCATTGGAGTTCAAGAGTCTCATGGACTTTCCTGCCCGGGCTGGCTTTGAACCACAATCCTCAGATCTCAGCCTCCTGAGTAGCTAGGATGACGGGTGTGAGCCTCCAGCGCCCGGCAAGGTGGGGTCATTTTGGAATGCTGCCCCCGGACCCTGCAGGCTGGACAGGGGCCCCTCAGGAAGCTGCAGATTGGACGGATCTAGGTGGAGAGCCAGCCACCACCCGCTAGGAGTTTGTAGACCCTCCCGTCCCCATCCCTCCTTCCCCCTTCCCCATCCTCCTGTCCCCGCCTCGTTTGTCCTCAGCCCCTTCCTGAGGCTATGTTGGGAGCTCGTTGGGACATGAACTCAGTAGAAAAGGGAGAGGAACGTTCTGGAAGCGGGAGGCCTCAGGCTTGCTCTGGGCGCTCTTGAGGGTTGCTGACGGGCATGGTGGGAGCGGGGGTTGCTTCAGTCTGGCTCTGAGGGCGGCCGCAGCCTGCTGGACGCCCCGACATCCTGACGCATGGGTGCCTCCCTGTCTCCTCGCCTAGAAACTTGGCACACACAGATGCACGCGTGTGCACGCACAGCGGAAGTACACGCATAAACACGCACCCGCCTGCAGGCAGACACCACGGACTGCATGCACCTGTGTGTGTGACACACACGTAAACCCCCATGCACAGACATGTGTGCACACGCTGTGCACATGCGTGTATGCTGGCAGGCACACACGTGCACACATGCACACAGTTCCTCTTTGACACTGACTCCTGCAGCCCCCCATCTGAGCCTGCCCCCCGCCTTCCAGTCTCTGCTGCTCCCCATCTTCTGTGTTGTCTCTGCAACACACCCCCCACATCCCCCCTTTCCTTCCCAGGGGACCCCATCCACTGGAGCAAAGCTTTCCTTCACCCCATGACCCTCTGGGTGTGGGAGTTCTTGCCTGTAATCCCACCTACTCAGGAGGCTGAGATCTGAGGATTGAGGTTTGAGTCCCGCCTGGTCAGGAAAGTCTGTGAGATTCACATCTCCAATGAAGGAACAACAAGCCAGAAGCAGAGCTGTGAGCCGGGCGCTGGTGGCTCACGCCTATAATCCTAGCCACTCAGGAGGCTGAGATCTGAGGATCACAGTTCAAAGCCAGTCTAGGCAGGAAAGTCCGTGAGACTCCTATCTCCAATAAAACATAGAAAACCGGAAGTGGTGCTGTGGCTCAAGCGGTAGAGCACTCGCCTTGAGCTGAAGAACACAGGGACAGCGCCCAGGCCCAGAGTTCAAGCCCCATGACCGACCCCCACCCCCTCAAAAAAAGAAGTGGAGCTGTGGCTCAAGTGGTGGGCATCAGCCTTGAATGAAAAAGCTCAGGGACAGAGCCCAGTCCCAGAGTTCAACCCAGGACCTCCACGTGCACACACACACAGACAGAATCCATTAACTCTTTATTGATTTTGTTTTTCTGATTTCACAAGAAACTACTTGGAACTGTGGCTCCGTTGGTAGAGCGCCACCCAGCGAGTGAAAGTTGCAGGTACTGAGTGTGAGTTCTGGTCTTGGACCAAACAGAAAAGAAAAAGATCATACAAGGGGTTGGAGACTTGGCTCAGGTGGTAGAACACTGGCCAGTGAGTTCAAGTCCCAGACGCAGACCTAAAAAACAACAACAACCTAACACTACATTTGTGGACATGAGCCCTCACCCCCCCCACACACACACCGTTTCCTGGAAGTGGTGCTGGGAAGTGTGGACTCCATCTCCTTGTCTTCTGGGGTCACCTGCAGACAAAGTGTCATTTAGAATCATGGCTCAGGCCTGAGCACGGATTCAAAGCTCTCCCACTCCTACTTCTAGGTGTAAATAACTGTATGCCACAGGTATGTTGTGTCAGTCCTGGGGCTTGAACTGAGGGCCTGGGCGCTGTCCCTGAGCACTTCTGCTCAAGGCGAGCGCTCTACCACTTTGAGCCACAGCTCCACTTCTAGTTTCCTGGTGGTCCATTGGAGATAAGAGTCTCACAGACTTTCCTGACCAGGCTGGCTTTGAACCTTGGTCCTCAGATCTCAGCCTCCTGAGTAGCCAGGATGACAGGCGTGAGCCACTGGCACCTGGTCTAGGGTCTTGAGTATTTCCTCATTGATAAACATTTAGATTGTTTTCCATTTCTCTTTCTCACGGGCAGTGCTGCTGTGAGCTTCCTTGAGTATTTATATGTGAGTGCTTGGACCTTTTTTTTTTTTTTTTTTTCTGTAGAGAGGTTTCTAGAAGCATGATTACTAGGTTGTAGGGTGTGTGGGTTTCAAACGTTAATCAATATTGCCAAATTACCCTTCCAGCCCTGGCGCCAGCTTCCCCGCCCTCCAGCGTGTTTTTCTCCCCTCATCCTTTGCCAACACTGCTTGTTATCAATCATTTTAATTTTTCCCAATCTGATGGGCAAAAAATGGCACTGCGTCGTTTGCATTTGCATCTGCCTGATTTCTAGCGCGCCCGCCCGCATGTCTTTTCATGCACTTAGTGGCCAATTTAGCTCTTCCTCTCCCAAGTTCTAATTCACCGCCAATTTCCTCTTTTTTGTCCTCCTCCTCTTCCTCCTTTTCTGTGTGTGCAGGCTCTTTGCATATTGGTGCTATTTCCACTCCGGGGTCTCCCTTGCATTTGAACTTCGCGGATGGGATCTTCCGCAGTCTTAACAAGTTTACCCCAACAGATTCGCTTAAAAACGTCCTCCCCGCCTCTCCCCCGCTTGCTAGCTGCTGGGTTTCGCGTCTGGCTGGCGTAGCAAGGCCTCACCCCGCCCGAGATCTCATTTTCAAAGATGAGTTTTATTGCTGGAAAAAAAAAAAAGAGATCTTTTCGCAGGGCCTGGGTGGCAGGGAACTTCCCAGCTGTGTGCGTCTCCTGCGCTCTCGGCAGCTGCTGAGCTGGCTGGGGGGGGGGGGAAGGAGGGTGGGCAGGAAGACCCCATCTGTTCCCCCACCAGCTCTGCCTCCCCCCTGCCCATCTGCTTTGGGGTCACTGCGCTGTTTCTCAATAACTTTTCTCCTAAACAGCTTAGTGTATATTCTCTCTCTCTCTCTCTCTCTCTCTCTCCCTCCCTCCCTCCTCCTTGCCTGTCTCCAGTGTTTCCCCTGCGGGATAGCAGTGACTAGGGGCGTCAGGTGGCAGGGGTGATGGTCCTCGTGGGGAACGTGCCCCTCCATCTGCCAGCCTGGCAGTCACCAGGGCTGGTAGGGCCAGACCCTAGCCCCAGAGAGCATCTTCTTGCTCCACAGAGCTAGCTCTGACCAGTTCTCTTCCTCCTTCCTCCTCCAGGAAGCCTTCTGAGATTTTTCCTTCCTCCTTGGCCTTGAGCCTGGACTGGGCCCCTCCCCTGCTGGTCTTTCCTATTTTGCCTCCGGTTCCTTGTGCTGCTTTCTGACTCTTGGTTTCCGTTTGCACACGTGAGATCACAAGTTGTGTCTCCTCTGTCATTGTTTTTGGTGTTGGTCGTGGGGCTTGAACTCTGGACCTCAGCTCTTCAGCTCAAGGCGAGTGCTCTACCACTTGAGCCACAGCGCCACTTCTGGCTTTCTGGTGGTTTATTGGGAGATAAGAGTCTCACAGACTTTTGTGCCTGGGCTGGCTTTGAACCGTGATCCTCAGAACCCAGCCTCTGAGTAGCTAGGGTGACAGGCGGGAGCCACCAGCGCCCGGCTCTCCTCTGTCTTTTGCATCTCTCAGTCTTGGTCACCAAGCATAATAAAAACGGAATAAGTTGCTGGGTGCCGGTGCTCAGGCCTGTCCTGGAAACTACCCGGGAGGCTGTGATCTTGAGGATCACAGTTTGAAGCCAGCCCGGGCAGAAAAGTCTGTGTGAGATTCTCATCTCCAATTAACCAGTAAAAAGCTAGATGTCGAGGTGTGGCCCAAGTGGTAGAGTGCCAGCCTGGAGCAAAAAAGCCATGTGAGGGGTGCAAGGTTTTTGAGTTCAAGCCCCAGTACTGGCACACACACACACACACACACACACACACACACACACACACACACACGGAATTGAATTAGTGAGTGACGAGTTGGAAGGATGGATGGAGAGCCGGGGTGTGGTGCAGGGGCTCAGGGATGTGGCGCTCGCACTGACTCGCTGGGTGATACAGCCTCACTCTTCCCTATCTGAGTAATGGGCTCAGGCCTGCACAGATCCTTCACTGAGCTTCCCAGACCAGGCACCACGTCCTGAGCACCCATTGGCCCCCTCCACCTTCCCCCTGTCCTGAATTGTGTGTGTGTGTGTGTGTGTGTGTGTGTGTGTGTGTGTGTGTGTGTGTGTGTGTGTGTGTGTGTGTGTGTGTGTGTGTGTGTGTGTGTGTGTGTGTGTGTGTGTGTGTGTGCTGGTCCTGGGGCTTGATCTCAGGGCCTGGGTGTTGTCCCTGAGCTTTTTCACTCAAGGCTAGTGCTCTGCCACTGTGAGCCACTGCTCTACTTCCTGCTTTTTGGTGGTTCATTGGTGATGAGTCTCGCAGACTTTCCTGTTGGGGCTGGCTTTGAACCACGATCCTCAGATCTCAGCCCCGCCCCAAGTAGCTGGAATGACAGGCGTGAGCCACCAGTGCCCGGCTTTGTCCTGAATTGTTAACTGTGTCCATGAAACCTCCAGATCACCTCCCTGGGCTCCCCTTTGCATGTGTGTGTGGCTGGAAGGGGCAGATCGGGCGTCCCCATCCTCCTCCCGGCCTGAGTCCTCCCTCACCTCCCCAGGGAGGCTCCTCTCTGGCCCCAAATCATCTTCCCTGTCGTGCTCTGCCTGTGGTCCCGTTTCCATGGCAACCTGGCTATGCCACCAAGGGGAGCTTTGGAAGGTTGGGGAGGGGGAGGGGGACCCTTTCATTGTCTGGGAGCATGGTGGCTGGGGCTGGGGTGGGGACAGCGGGGACCGCTGGGGCTGGCCAGCGCAGGTGGACTCCAGGGCTTGGGGCCTGCCGGGGACCAGCTGCCCAGCTCGTGCCAGCCCACTTAGGAGACAGCTTGGGCTTGGTGCGAGGGACAGTCCTGGGCCTGGCCCAGGTGAGCCAGGCTGGGGACCTGCCCAGGCGCGGACCACACAGCTGTGCCCGGCCGAGCCGCCCTGGCCGCTAGGGTCGGATACCGTGGGCGCGGGGCAGGGCTGGCGGGCAGGGTCAGAGGTTGGAGCGGGTGAGCTGTGGGACCAGCCAGCCCTCTGCAGCCCACTCCCCACGGCTTCCTGGGCCTGGGTTAGGATCCCGTCCTTGGCCTTCTCCTCCTGGCCCGCCAGGAGAGCCCCTGGCCCTCTAGGACCCCTCTGTCTCCCATACCCACCATAGGACAGAGGCTTCTACTGATAGTGCCACATTGCGGGGGGTGGGAGGGTGACAGGGTAGGGCAGGCCTGGCATCCAGGAAGGGCTGGAGGTGCAGACACTGGGTGAATGGCTGGCTCCCCCGTGCTTTCCTATCCTTTTTTTTTTTTTTTTAATCTGTGTCTGTGTATTGGTATTGAGGATTGAACTCAGAGCCTTGTGTTCTTGCTTGACTTTTTTTTTTCCACTTAAGGATGGTGTTTTACTGCTTGAACCACATCTCCATTCCTGATTTTTGCTGGAGATAAGAGTCTCAGGAACATTCTTCCCTGGGCTGGCTTTGAACTGCAATCCTCAGATCTCAGCCTCCTGCGTAGCTAGGATGACAGGCGTGAGCCACTGATGGCTGGACTCAGGTCTTTGTGCGTGCTCTCTACCCCCACCCCTCTCCCTTTTTGTCAGTCGTGGGGCTTGAACTCAGGGCCTGGATGCTGTCCCTCAGCTCTTCAGCTCAAGGCTATTGCTCTTACCACTTGAGCCACAGCACCACTTCTGGTTTTCTGGTGGTTTGTTAGAGATAAGAGTCTCATGGACTTTTCTGCCCGGGCTGGCTTTGAACTGCGATCCTCAGATCTCAGCCTCCTAAATAACTAGGATGACAGGCGTGAGCCACCAGCGCCTGACTCCCTGTTCTCTATTTTACTCCTGAGGCCCTGGAAGGAGAGAGGGGCGTTATAATGGGGGACACTACATGGGACCTGAGGCCCAGAGTTTCTTAGGGTCAAAGGCCAGCAGGAGACACCATGAGCCTGGGCCAGAAGCCCCGCATTCCCAGTGCCCGTGTGTCCGCTGGTGACACGGCGTGGCCGTGTGTGATGAAAGCATCTTGGGTGTACCAGGCGTGTGTTGATCGATGTGGTAAAATGGCCCCCGTCCCTTTGCACATGCAGACCCCAGTTCTGAGCCTGCCCCCAGCTGGCCTTGCTCCCTGGCTGATGTCTCCTCCTCTTCCCCCCGCAGCCTCCTGTACCTGCCGGCCCCGAGGCGCCGCTCCCCACCGCCAGAGAGAGCAACTGAGTCAAGCTTAGGCTGACGGAGGCCCAGCTCCCCCTCGATGCCACCCAGCCCAAGGTACGCAGCCACTTGGAGCCGCTGGGCCGAACGTGTGGGGCGCGAGCTATGGCGCTCGGGGGTCTCCAGGGGAGACAGCCTCGGGGGCTCTTCCTGGGGTTCCCGCTTCCTTTCCCACACGTGGTCAGTCAAGAGTTGAGATGTGGTTGGTGGTTTCTTCCTAGCCACAGGGTTTGACACGTCATGCATTAAACAAGTGCTGGACGAAGTCAGTTGTGGATTAAACATGAAGTTGGTGAAGTCGGGCAGGAGCAAGGCTGTGTGAATTGAGACAGCCAGGGTCCACGCAGAGGTCAAGGGTTAGCCTGCGGTCTCGTGGGGGCTCTGAGCCAGCCGGTGGGTGGCGGGGCACGCACCTGCCAGGGGCAGCCTTGGTTTTGTGTGAACGAAGCCCACGGGAAGGAACGGATTTGCAGTGTGGGAAGTGAGGGGCACAGTGGGGCTGGGGTGACTGGGAGAGCAGGCTGGACCTCGTCTCCCCACAGCCCAGCCCGCAGGAGCCCCTCTGGGCCCAACAGCATGGGTGGAAGGCGGCTTGTTCAGGCGGAGCGCGTGGGGAGAGAGGATTACAGGAGTTGACGCCAGGCTGGGCTGTGAAGCCTGGGGGGGGGGGGGAGCTTTAAAAACATTCTATTTTCCTTTCTTCTGGTTATTAGGGGAAAAAGAAAAGTAATGTGTGTTCTCTCTAGGAACATGTAAGGCCTTGGGTGTTGTACCCGTCAATCTTTTTTTCCCCTTATTTTTACAAAATATGTATTTATGACATAATTGCGATCAAGCTGTAACTGTTTTGTAACCTGCCTTTTTGCACTTAATTCTACACCGAGCCCAGTTTCCCATCATTAGCCACTCTTCTATAATGCAATTTTTAATGGCAGCATAATGCTCCAGACTCTGTGTGTGTGTGGTGTGTGTGTGGTGTGTGTGTGTGTATTTGGAAGGTTCCCAGGGTTTTGTTATTATAAGAACCCCAGATGAACGCAGCAGCATTTGGAGGGTCATGATGGGAAGACAAGAACAGAGGCATGGGGGGAGGCCCAGCCTAAGCAAGTTCTAGAAGCGGGCAGGGGTGGAGGTTCGTCAGCGACAGGGGAAGGGCAGGCAAGGCTGGGGTGCTGGTGTCCGCGGCCACCGCTGTCTGCCCAGGCCCCTTGTGGGGTTCCTGAATAGCACCTCGGTGTGGACAAGCCTGTCCCCCATCTTGTGGCTCATGAAGGGGACCCTGGGGGTCTTCATCATTAGGAGAAGCCAGCAGGCCAGTCTGCGGTCCCCGTCCAGATCCGTGATGGCCCAGGGGCAGCTGGGTTGGCTGTGGCCTGGGAGGTCGCGGCCTGGGCATGGGTGTCTGCGGAGCTCCGGGCCGGGCTGAGGAGCAGGGCCGAGCCGACTTGTTGGACAAAGCGGGAATGGAGGAGTGAGAGGCCTGGCATGCGGTGCGGCTGGAGACGAGTCTGCAGCCAGGAAAGACTGAGCAGGGTGTGCAGATGTGAACGCCCACATCTGGCGTGAATGCCAACATCCGGAACCGGGTTTAACTGTGACTGTGTGGAGGAGGAATCTGGGGCCTGTGGCCCTTGGGGGTGGGTTTGGGGAGGGGCCTGGGGCAGCCCGGGCCCCACTGGGCCCCTCTGATGGCAACTGCTACAGACAGGGCCTTCCTTCAAGTCACACTCCCTCTGAAGAACTTTCAGAGCTCCTCATTGTAAGAGGTTCAAGTCCTGACTCCTTATCGTGGTCATTCAAAGCCGGTGGCTCACGGCTGTCCTCACAGCTGCTAAGGAGGCTGAGATCTGAGGATCATGCTTTGAAGCCAGCCCAGGCAGCCACATCACAAGACTCTTATTTCCAATTAAGCCCCCCAAAAAAGCTGGGAGCGGCGGCGTGGTGGCTCAAGTGGTAGAGTGCTAGCCTTGAGCTAAAGAACTCAGAGACAGTACTCAGGCCCTGAGTTCAAACCCCAGGACCGGCACATACCACCCCTGCCCCTCCCACCCCTTACTCTTGGTGAACAGCAGTGCCTAGACTGAGATCCCAGGGGATTGTGGGAGTGTGAGGCCTGGGGAAGGGGGGATTATGGGAATGGTAGTCCAGCAGACTTGGTGGGCCCAGGCCCAGCAGACTCGGCTCCTTTAGCTGTTTGTCCCCTTGGCTGCAATAGGGGGCAGCGGGGAGGGGCCTGGGGCAGACACGTCCGAGGGGGGGGTAGACGGGGGGGGGGGGGTTGGCAGGAGGCCCCTGTGCCTGGCCGCTGGGCCTGTCCTGACCCCGATCTCCCCGCAGTGACTGGAGTGGATGGTAGAGAAGCAGAATTAAGCTTCCTTCCACTTCCTGATTATGGGATGCAGCTCAGGGACTCCCAGAGACTCCAGCAAGAAGCTCTTACAGCCAGAGGCCTCCTGGGTGTGGGGGAAGGGACCCCCTCTCCCCGCCCCCGCCGCCCCGCACAGCCCTTCACCCCCTTCACCCCCTAACCTCCACCACCGCTGCCTCAGCCCCACAGCCCCCACTGCACCCACCTGGCTGCTCCTTGCTCCTGCTTGGCCCCGTGGTCCTGTCCCGTCTGCCACCCTAACCCAGCGTGCCTCGTGACCTCCAGGCAGCTTTATTTGTATTTATTAGTTTTTGTGGTGGCATTGGGGCTTGAACTCAAGGCCTCTTGTTCTCACTCTGTGTCGTTTTTTAAAGCTGGCGCTCTACCACTTGAGCCACGCCTCCCAACTGTCAGTTCTTTTTGCTGGCGAATGTGTCATGGGCTGGGCAGACTGAGATTGGACTGGCCTGGGTTTGGGGTGGAGGGTGGCCCTGGGTAGAGCTGATGTGGGCTGTGAGGCAAAAGGACAGGGCTCTGGCTGAGGCAGTAGGGATCCTTGAGTCAGCAGGGTGGACCTACTGTGTGCCACGAGTCACAGTTGTGGACCTACTGTGTGTCGTCAACCTGGTCATGTCTCCTCGCCCTTCTCCAGAGTCACAGGGCTTGGCCCTGGCTTGCTGCGTCATGGTACTGCAGGTCTGTTTTTCAGAGGAGGAAAACAGAGGGGCTGCCCTGGGCCCCTAAACTGCCCACAACTTTCTAACCCCCTCAGGTGGGGACGAGAGAGCAGAACTGGAGTGATTTCGCCGGGAAGGTGGGCAGGAGCGGGGATTCCTCTTGCTGATGCCTGACGCTGCGTGCGTGCGTGCGTGTGTGTGTGTGTGTGTGTGAACACGCATGCGTGTGCAGCAAGCCTACTAACAAACAGAGAAATAAATTAACAAGTATTCAACCCACCAAATGTTCCTTCTGTTCTGCTGAATAGAGCTCAGGAACAGAATCCCCCCCTCTCCCCCCAGGAAATTGCAACAGCTGAACCGGCTCCTCGCTTTCCTCCAAAAAACCCCCAAAACACCCTAACAACACCACACAGCTTATGATTCTGGAATGCCTGTTGGTTTTGACTCCTGTTCCTTTTCTGGCTCCTGTCCCCCCCCACTGGGGGGGCGGGGGATGGTCACATCAGGAGCATTACGGGGTGGCCCTGGGGGGCTCCTGGTGTGCAGACTGGGCCTGCGCAGGCTCCCTGTGTGGCCCTGGGCCAGTCATTTCTCCCCTGGGTTTTCCTTTCTGCTTGGCAGAATGGGGCCGATCACGATTGGGGGGATGTCGTAGAATGTGGGGGCCGATGGGAGCCAGCCACCTCAGTCTGAGGACTGCAGGGCACCAGCCCTGCCCCAGCCCAGAACTCAGGGCTCAGCTCACACCGTGGGGTTCCATTTGGCCTGCTCTGAACATTCCCCAAAAGCCAATTCAAATTTTCATCCAGTGGAATTAAACTTTATGTCTTACAGAATGTACATTTCTATAAACTGTTGCAGACATTCAGAGCCTAGACCTAGACCTCCGCCTCTGGGCCGTACTCCTCCCCTGCCCCCTCACTCCGGGGGGTGTTTTTGGGGTGTGGTGTTAATTCCTGCTGGTTCCCATTGGGCAAGTTCCTCCCCTTTGATGGTGCTCCCTGAGCACTGACACCCCCCCCCCAAAAAAAACTGCTGCTGCAGGGGCTCCAGTGGTCAGACTAAGCCTGCTCTCCTTCAGGAAGCCCTCTTTGATTACACCATGCAGCAGAATGCAACGCAGTGGGGACCGAAGCAAAAGATATACTTTATCTGTGGGCTAGAAGCTGGAAGCTGGGTGTACGGGAGCCTGGTTGAGTTTGGTGGGCTGCTTTCCTGGCATGGCTGCGTGTGTGTGTGTGTGTGTGTGTGTGTGTGTGTGTGTGTGTGTGTGTGTGTGTGTGTGTGTGTGTGTGTGTGTGTGTGTGTGTGTGTGTGTGTGTGTTTGGCCTCTCCTGTCTCTTAATAAAGACACTCATCTCTTTGATCAGGGCCCCACCCTTATAAATTCATTTAACCTTAATTCCTTATACCACAAACCTGCCCATTTCAGGTTAGAGCTTCACCTGGGTTTCGGGGAGGCATAATATTTTTTTTGTGTGCCAGTCCTGGGGCCTGAACTCCGGGCCTGGGCGCTGGCCCTCAGCTCTTCAGCTCAAGGCTAGTGCTCTACCACTTGAGCTACAGCGCCACTTCCAGCTTTTTGCCAATCAATTAGAGATTAAGTGTCTCAAGCAAGGACTTTCTTGCCTGGGCTGGCTTCAAACCAAGATCCTCAGCTCTCAGCCTCTTGAGGAGGAGCTGGGATGACAGGCGTGAGCCACCGGCTCCTGACCACTCTTCCCCCGTGAGGCCTTGGGAGTTCAGGCTGGGAGAGAGGGTGGGACTCAGTTTCTCCATCAGAGCACCAGCTGTGGGGGCCTGTAAAAGGCCTGCCCTCTTGGAGTCTTCAGCGGTGAGTAGCCACCAGCCGCCACCCCTCCGCCTTCTCGTTGAGCGGGAGAGGATGCAGGGGAGGGGGACCAGGGGTGGGGCACCTCTGGAAAGGCCTGTGGAGCCTGGGAGATGGCGGGTGGCATTTACGGGGGGGGGGGGGGCTGCACTTCCTTTTCCTTTGGATAATATAAAAAATGGAGCCTGTCTCCCCGGAGACAGCAGTGGCAGTGGGGGCCACAGGCCGACTGGAACGGTTGTCTGTCGTGTGGGTCCGCAAGGACACGGGGAAGGGTGGGTGGGCTGAACTCACCAGGCCCCGGTGAGTGTGTGTGTGTGTGTGTGTGTGTGTGTAAAAGAGACAGACAGACAGAGGCTTGGAGATGGGCTGAGGAAACTGACTTCTTAACAGGAGCTGCTCTGCTCAGGTGCAAAAGGCTGCATTATGAGCTCAGAGCAGTAATTCTGGGTTTTCATCCCTCCCTCCCTCCCTCCCTCCGTCCCTCCCTCCCTCCCTTCCTCCTTCCCTCCCTCCCTCCCTCCTTTCCTTCCTTTCTTCCTTTCCTTCCTTCTCTCCCTTTTTTCCTTCTCTCCCTTCCTTCCTTCCCTTCCTTCTCTCCCTTCCTTCTCTCCCTTTTTTCCTTCTCTCCCTTCCTTCCTTCCTTCCTTCCTTCCTTCCTTCCTTCCTTCCTTCCTTCCTTCCTTCCTTCCTTCCTTCCTTCCTTCCTTCCTTCCTTCCTTTTGCCAGTCCTGAGGCTTGAACTCAGGGCCCGGGTACTGTCCCTGAGATTCTTTTGCAAATGCTAGCACTCAACCACTTTGAGCCACAGCGCCACTTCTAGCTTTTTCTGTGTATGTGGTGCTGAGGAATTGAACGTGGGGCTTCATGCATGCTAGGCAAGCACTCTACTAAGCCACATTCCTAGCCCTCTTTTTTTCCCCCTTTTTCTTTCTTTCTTTTTTTATCTGGTCCTGGGGCTTGAACTCAGGGCCTGGACACTGTGTCCTTGAACTTCTTTTGCTCAAGGCTAGCACTCTACCACTTGAGCTACAGCTCCACGTCTGGCTTTTTCTGGGTGGTTCACTGGGGAGAAGAGTCTCATGGACTTTTTCCTGCCCGGGCTGGCTTTGAACTGTGATCTCAGATCTCAGCCTCCTGAGGAGCTAGGATGACAGGCGTGAGCCACTTATGGCTGGGCTCTGGGTTTTCTTTTTGTGCCGGTCCTGGGCCTTGAACTCAGGGCCTGGGTGTACCCCTTACCAGCATGCCATGGGAGGAGGTCATGGGAATATCCTCCCACCCACGGGCCTCCCCATACCTCCCATTGCTGGGATGTGGAGACTGAGTCCGGGGTTCCTGTTCCTACTGACACCCGGGGGCAGAGCAGCCTCGGTCCTGGCCCTCCTTTACGTGTGAGCCCTGCTCTGTGAGGCCTTGGGGGACCCCCTCCCCCTTAGGTCCGGAGCCGGTGCCATCTGAGAGCAGATGCCCACACACGATGTAGGTGGGGGCTGGGTTAGAAGGAGAGAGAGCCTGACCCCCCCCCCAGCTCCCGCCTGCCCCCATCCCCTGGTCCCCAGTGCTGAAGCTGGTTCCTGCTAATTAGCGTCTTAACGAACCATCCTAAGCTCTCCCAGACAGATAATTGCAATGATTTTTTTTGGGGGGGGGTGGGTAAGTTGCTGGGGGCCAGCTGGAGGGAGTGAGGTTTTTCTTTCTGGCTTGTTCTCTGTCCTCAGGGAATTTTCAAACCTATCCAACTCCTGCCTGGTTTGGGAAGAAAAAGGTGTTAATGGACCGATTCCTGACAGAGGCAACAAACCCCTCCCCAGCCCAGCCCCAGGCTCTTAGAGATGGAGGCCAGGGCTGGGGGGCGGGCAGCCACGGCTCAGAGTCCTGCTCCCTTGCAGCTCTCCTGTCCATCTCCAGGGCGATCCATGTTATCTATGGGTCACAGCCAGCCGTGAGAAGCATATGGCTCAGGCCTGTGATCCCAGCTTCTTAGGAGGCTGAGATCTGAGGATCAGGGTATAAAGTCAGCCCAGACAGGAAAGTCCGTGAGACTCTTAGCCTCCCGTAAACCAGCAAAAATTCAGAAATGGAGCTGTGGTTTAAGTGGTAGAGTGCCAGCCTTGAGTGGAAAAGCCCAGGGGCGGAGCCAGGCCTGAGTCCTAGTGACGGGCACACACACAGAGGAAGTGTATGCTTCTGGCTTCGCTGCCTGGCCGCGAAGGCCACAGTGGAAGTGTCTCAATGTCTCAGGAAATGACCAGGAGGTCGGGGGGAGTGTCCAGTGCACCCCGGCTGCACCGCCCAGGCCAGGCCTCCCAGAAAGGGCAGCTTGAATGGCACTTGCAGGTGGGCCCTAAATTAGAGGGGTTTCTCTCTGGATCCCACAGGCCTGGACTCTGGGTGTGTGTGTGGGGTGTGGTCAGCTCACCCCAGATGTGTCTGGGCCACACCAGAACTGGTATAGAGTTCCCTGCGCCCAGCGATACGGGGCTCTGGGGTGACCCCAGGGCTCTCTTCCATCTCCAAACATTGAGGGCCCCAGGATATCTTTCTGGGGGCCCCATTGCAGGAGGTTGGAAGGACACCCACACTACGTGAGCTGACACCCCCAGCTTGCCATTTAGCACGGTGTGACTGTGGGCAAGTACCCAAGCCTCTCTGATCCTCCCCCCCCCCCCCTGTCTCTGTCTCTCTTTCTCTCTTTTGTCGGCCGTGGGGCTTGAACTCAGCCTGGGCGCTGTCCCTCAGCTCTTCAGCTCAAGGCAAGCGTTCTACCACTTGAGCCACAGCACCACTTCCGGTTTTCTAGTGGTTTATTGGAGATAAGAGTCTCACGGACTTTCCTGCCAGGGCTGGCTTTGAACCATGATCCTCAGATCTCAGCCTCCTGAGTAGCTAGGATGACAGGCGTGAGCCACCAGCGCCCAGCTCTGATCCTCTCTTGAAAGCCACAGCACCCTGAGTGGCAGGGTCACTTGCTCCAGTGGCCCCTGAAGGCCTCCTGGTCATTTGCTGGGGCCTAGCTCTCTGGTGATGCCTGCTTATGCCCTTCCAGACCCTCCCTCCCTCGCTTCCTTCTTTCCCTCATGTTCTATGGGACAGAGCACAAGTGAGCGGTTACAGCCCAGGCTACCGTGTTGGGTCCGGTCCACCCAGGGCTTGTGGGAGCTGATGTGCTTGGCTCTCACCCTTCTTCTGGTCCAGGCTCCATGGCACACATCCTGGGCTTCAGTGGGCTCTGCTACGCCTTCCAACCTAGAGTAGGGATTGTGGGCGGAGTCAGAACTGGTGGTTTCCATGGAAACAGGCCCGCCTCCTTGCCTGGCGCTCTGGCCACTGGGTCTCGGGGGTGGGGAGGGGAGGCTGAAGAACTTGAGGAGGAGGAAGAGGGGGTGGGGGGAGAGAGGTCAGGGAAGGCTGCCAGAAGTGGGGCCTGGGGGCCAGCGGGAGCGGAGAGAACCCTAAGGCCAGCAGACGGAAGGTCTGGTGGTGAGATGGAGCCAAGTTTTTCCCTTGAGCTCTTGGTGAATTTCTGATCATTCAGGACTCAGACCCCGTGCTGGAGGCTGTGTGTGCGAGTATGAGTGTGAGTGTGCATGTGTGTGTGCACGCATGTGTGCATGTACTTGTACTAAGGTTTGAACTCAGGGCCTTGTACTCTGGCTTGGCTTTTTCACTCAGGGCTGGCCCTCTACCTCTTGAGTCATACCCCACATCCAGCTTTTATTTTTATTTTTATTTTTATTTTTTTTGGGTCTGGTTATGGGGCCTGAACTCTGGGCCTGGGCGCTGTCCCTCAGCTCTTCAGCTCAAGGCTAGCGCTCTACCACTTGAGCCACAGCACCACTTCCGGCTTTTTTCTTTTTGCTTATATGGTGCTGAGGAATCGAACCCAGGGCCTCAGGCATGCAAGGCAAGCACTCTACCACTGAGCCACCTTCCCAGCCCCCACATCCAGCTTTTTGCTAGTTCATTGGAGAGTCTCAGGGTCTCTCCTGCTGAGGCTGGCTTTGAACTGTGAGCCTCAGATCTCAGCTTCCTCAGTAGATAGGATTATAGGCCTGAGACACCATGGCCTGGCAACCTTTTTTTTTTTTTGCCAGTACAAGGACTTGAACTCAAGACCTGGACTCTGTCCCTGAGCTTTTTCAGTAAAGACTGGTGCTCTTCCACTTGAGCTACAGCCCCATTTTTGACTTTTTGGTGGTTAATTGGAGATAAGAGTCCCCTGGTGGCTCACACCTGTCATCCTAGCTACTCAGGAGGCTGAGATCTGAGGATCACGGTTCAAAGCCAGTCCAGGAAGGAAAGACTCTTATTTCCAATGAACCACCAGAAAACCAGAAGTGGCGCTGTGGCTCAAGTGGTAGAGCGCTCAGCAAGAGTCTCACAGGCTTTCCTGCCCAAACTGGCTTCAAACCATGATCCTCAGATCTCAGCCAGGAGGCTGAGATTACAGGTAGCTGGGATTACAGGTGTGAGCTACAGCGACCGGCTTAGACTCCTATCTTATACTTAACACGTGGCATTTCTCCGGTCCCTGCCAAGCTCTGCCTGTCTTGTTGGGTGGTTATTAGCCCTTCAGGTCTCTTCATCTGACAATTGTCTGTTCTTTGCCTTTTCAAATACGTGGGTGGTTTGTCTTTTTCTTTTAGTATTGATTTGCAGAGTTCTTTATATAGCTTGGAAGCAGATTTTTATTTTTTTCTTTTGGTCAACTCTGTACTTCAGTCTCTACTTCTGGTTTAGCCTGTAGCTTGTCGTTCTTTGAAATGGCTTTGTTTCACAGATGATTTAAATGGGCACACGGTTACATTTCTGACCTTTGTGGCCGTTTTGTGTGTGTGTGTGTGTGTGTGTGTGTGTGTGTGTGTGTGTGTGTGAGTGTGAGAGAGAGAGAGAGAGAGAGAGAGGGGAGAGAGAGAGAGAGAGAGAGAGAGAGAGAGAGAGAGAGAGAGAGAGAGAGAGAGAGAGAGAGAGAGAGAGAGAGAGTTCTGGGGCTTGAACTCAGGGCCTGGGCTCTATCCTTTGTCTTTTCTACCACTTGAACCACAGCTCTACTTCTAAGTTGTTTTTTGGTTTTTAAATTTGGGGCTTGATTGGAGATTGGGAGTTTCATGGACTTTTTTCGGCCTAAAGTGGCTTAAAAACATGATCCTCAGATCTCAGCTTCTTGAGCAGCTAGGATGACAGGTGTGAGCCGCCATGCCCGGCATGGAAGCCACAGTTCTAAGGCTCTTGCTGAGCATTGTTAACATTTGTCCTGATGAGCAGAGACCATCCACTGCAGGGGTCGTCCGTACCTTACCCACGTGTTCAGGGCGTCTGAATGCTCTGGAGGAGGGGACCTGCATCTGTGGCCAAGGCTTTGTCTTTGTTGTCCTTAGAACCCGGGCCTCCCCGTGGGGCGGGCGCTGGGGACGTGGATTTCAAGCTCAGCTCCAACCTCGCTGGCTGGGCTGGGGGTTGTTCCAGGGAGGCTGGTTAATGAGTGCCCGGGGGACGGGGAAGGGGAACCGCCCAGGAGCTCCGGGGATGCTGGCACTGCCATGTTTGTGTCTTCAAAACCAGAGGCAAACTCCAAAATCCCAGTGCTTTTTTGGAGGGAGAGGGGTGGTGGAGAGAGGGCAGGATTGGATGGGGGTCTGGAGTCCCAGAGCTGCTGCTTCTAGACTCTGAGATCCTGGACAAGCTCTAGAACTCTCTGAGCTCATCTCCCAGGATGGAAGTATGGCAGAAGGCCTCAGTCAGGGCTCCTGAGCCACAGAGATCACAGATCTGTCCCAGGAGAGCTGTGGGGGAAGGGTGAGCACCCCAGAGCCCAACGCGGAGAGCCGGGCATGGAGACAATCCAGGGCCATTAGTGAAAGATGAGCAAAGCCACCAGTGCCCCTATTTCCTTCTGTCCTTTATTCTTAGGTTTATTTTGATTATTCCTGTGTGTGTGTGTGTGTGTGTGTGTGTGTGTGTGTGTGTGTGTGTGTGTGTGTGTGTGTGTGTGTGTGTGTGTGTGTGTGTATACACTGGTACTAGGACTTGAAATTAGGACTTGGGCACTGTCCCTTAGCATTTTTCCCCCTTTTGTTGGTTGTGGGGCTTGAACTCGGGGCCTGGGCGCTGTCCCTCAGTTCTTTTGCTCAAGGCCTGTGCTCTACCATGTTGAGCCACAGTGCTACTTCCGGTTTTCTGGTAGTTCCTTGGAGATAAGAGTCTTACAGACTTTCCTGACCAGGCTGGCTTTGAACCATGACCCTCAGATCTTAGCTTCTTGCTTAGCTAGGGTAACACAGGCGTGAGCCCTGGCGCCCAGAGGGAAATGACACCTACCTCACACTTCTGGCAGCACCCCAGGGAGCAGGGATGGCGGAGTGCAAAGGGGGGCTGGCTGGGGAGATCCTGGGGGGCCCAGAGCCATCCCCTCCCCAGCTCCTTCTCTGCTTCCCCACAGGGCCCGCAGGGTTAATTTTGACGTCTGCCTTTGAGAGGCTGGCATGGCATGGCAGTATGCAAATCCATACACTTTCATAAACTGCTTAATTAGGCGAATGTTAATGAGACGTTAATTACTGTTGTGCCCGAGGATCCCACGGAAACGGGGATTATGTTTCTCTTCAAACATCCCATCTTAATTATAACTTCTGCTTAATTCCGCAGCCTCCACCCGCAGGGAGGGTGGGCCGGGCTCCTCCCTTTCTGGGTGTTTCTTCCCTGAGAGCGTCCTGTGCCTGGCGTCCCCGGGCGCTGTCCTGGGTGACAGGAGCCTGCATGCGACACGCAGCCTGGCAGGCATCGCATCCCCGGGCCCGAGCAGAGCGGGTCCATCCGGCTGCTATGGTGCCAGCGGGCCGGGCCGGGCCAGTGCCCGAGCAGAGCGGGTCCATCCGGCCGCTGTGGTGCCAGCGGGCCGGGCCGGTGCTGGTGGGCCTGGTCAGGGGTGGGTGGGGGGCGGGAGCTGGGCCCGGGCTGAGGTGCCAGCACCCGCACAGTGTGTGGGTCCCCAGGCCGGCACACCCTGTGCACCTGTTTAATAGAGGGGTGTGAACTTAAATTGAGGAGTTGTTAGTGACGGCAAAATGAACGCCTTTGCAGAACCCCTGTGGCTGCTTCTAGTTGTGTTGTCAGAACAGCCCTGATGCACACTAGGTAACCCCACCCCTGCTCCCCTGTGACCTCTCCCCTGCTCCCCTGTGACCCCACCCCTGCGCCCCTGTGACCTCACGCCTGCTCCCCTGTGACCCCACCCCTGCTCCCCTGTGACCCCACCCCTGCGCCCCTGTGACCTCACGCCTGCTCCCCTGTGACCCCACCCCTGCTCCCCTGTGACCCCACCCCTGCTCCCCTGTGACCTCACCCCTGCGCCCCTGACCCCACCCCTGCGCCCCTGTGACCCCACCCCTGCTCCCCTGTGACCTCACCCCTGCGCCCCTGACCCCACCCCTGCGCCCCTGTGACCCCACCCCTGCTCCCCTGTGACCCCACCCCTGCTCCCCTGTGACCCCATCCCTGCTCCCCTGTGACCCCACCCCTGCGCCCCTGTGACCCCACCCCTGCTCCCCTGTGACCTCACCCCTGCTCCCCTGTGACCCCACCCCTGCTCCCCTGTGACCTCACCCCTGCTCCCCTGTGACCCCATCCCTGCGCCCCTGTGACCTCACCCCTGCTCCCCTGTGACCTCACCCCTGCGCCCCTGTGACCCCACCCCTGCTCCCCTGTGACCCCACCCCTGCTCCCCTGTGACCCTATCCCTGCTCCCCTGTGACCCCACCCCTGCTCCCCTGTGACCTCACCCCTGTGACCTCACCCCTGCTCCCCTGTGACCTCACCCCTGCTCCCCTGTGACCTCACCCCTGCGCCCCTGTGACCTCACCCCTGCTCCCCTGTGACCTCACCCCTGCTCCCCTGTGACCTCACCCCTGCACCCCTGTGACCCCACCCCTGCTCCCCTGTGACCTCACCCCTGCTCCCCTGTGACCCCACCCCTGCGCCCCTGTGACCCCACCCCTGCTCCCCTGTGACCTCACCCCTGCTCCCGTGACCTCTCTCTTGCTCCCCTGTGACCTCACCCCTGCTCCCCCGTGACCCCACGCCTGCTCCCCTGTGACCTCACCCCTGCTCCCCTGTGACCTCACCCCTGCTCCCCTGTGACCCCACCCCTGCTCCCCTGTGACCTTGCCCTTGCTCCCAGCTCTCCTGTGACCCCGCCCCTGCCCCTCCCCTTGTAACCCTTTGCCCTCTGTGTCGCCCCTGCCCCTCGCCCCAGCTTCCTCCCCACTGCCCCCCCCGCTGTGATCTCACTTCCACCCCCCTGGGCCCAGGTCCAACCCTAGCAGGATCAGCGCCAGGTGCAGATTTAGAGGCATGACACCTCACAAGTGGGGGTGGCCACAGGGCCAGGCAGGGGCGGCAGCTGCTGGACCGCTGGGAAGGACTTGGGGTGAGGGGGGACTTGGGGGTCTGGGAAGGACTTGGGGTGTGTGGGACGGGGATTTGAGGGAGTCCTGGGCCCATCTGCCCAGGTTTCTGTCCCCTGGTGGAAATGCAGCCATGGGCCGGATCAGGTTCCCTGAGAGAAGCCAGGGGTCGCAGTGTTTCACTGATTTGTAAAAGTTGGCAACTGAGTCAATCTCTGGCCCCTGATGCCCAGCCTCCACACGTGGGCCTGGGCCAGCCTGGGCTGCACATCCTCTCCTTCCTCAGGGGCCATGTGACTGCTGGAGGAAACTGAGTCCCCACCGCCCTCCTCTTCAGGAGGATAAAGAAGCCTTTGAACTGTCCCTGGCTGTCCCTCGGGGGGAGGGGACCCCTGGGAATAGACAGTTGCTTTCTGGGGCACATCCCCGCCCCGTGGGCCCTGGATGGGGTGCGGGGGGCAGTGGGGTCCGTCTCCCCATGGCTGTGGCCTGGCAGAGGACGAGCGTTCGGTTGTGACTTTAAAAATAACAGCAACTCTTATTGAAATGACTGTGCCAACCATGAACGCCCTTTTAATAGGACGCTGGAGGAGGGCTGGGCCATTATGCCTTGTCTAGCCTGTGTCCTCTGCTTCCGGGAGCTGGGAGATAAAGGGACACTTCCTGAGCACCTGCTGTATGCCCGGCATAGGGCCTGGTATTTCCACATGTGGCTTCACAGACCGCTGCCTCGGGAATCTGGTGTAAAGGACGCCATTTCTTTGCCTTTGTGTTTTGAAGGGTTTTTTTTTGGTAGTTCATTAGAGATAAGAGTTTCATGGACTCCCAAACTATGATCTTCAGATCCCTGCATCTTGAGTAGCTGGGATTATAGGCGTGAGCCACCAACGCCTGGCTCCCTTCCATCCTGCAGCTTTCTACCATTAAAAAAAAAAAAAAAAAGAGGAGGGGAAGGGAGAGGAAAGGGGGAGCCATTGACTTAAATGTTTAAATTAGCTTCACTTTGCCAAAAGCTGGGTGTCAGGATAAATCCTTTCCCACAGTGTCATATATCTTTTCCTGAGTGGGAAGTTAGGGAATAAATGAATGTTCTTCATATATTATTACGGCCTGACACAGCCAAGGCAGGAGAGGCTGCGGGCGGTGATTAATGAGCAGGTTCTGGTTAATGGGCTGGAGATTAGGCTGCTACCAGGCCTGGGACCTGTGCCAGGATGTGGGGCTGGGCCTCAAGCCTGCGTGTGTGTGTGTGTGTGTGTGTGTGTGTGTGTGTGTGTGTGTGTGTGTGTGTCTATAACTGGGACTTGAACTCAGGACCTTGTATACTCACTTGGATTTTTCCACTCAAGGCTGGCGCCGCTTTACCATTTGAACCACAACTCCACTTTGGGCTTTTTGGTGCTTCATTGGAGATAAGAGTCTTACGGACTTTTCTGCCCCAGCAGAACCTCAGTCCTCAAGTCTCAGTCTCCTGAATAGCTAGGATTACAGGGCGTGGAGCCATTGGCGCCCAGCATACCTGGCCTTCTGAGGGAATTCTTCCTCCTCAGATCTGGGGACTCTCCCCACCCCCCACCCCCACCAGAAGGCTGTGTCTTAGGACCAGAGGGCATAGCTCACTTCTGAGGGGGGATCCAAAGGCGGGGCCCCGGGAGGGGAAGCCACCGCAGAGGGTTCCCCCTCAGAGCCCCTTCCCCAGGACACCCAGCCAAGGCCTGTGCAGAGACCACCTGCTGCCCAGCCAGCCCTGCGGCACAGCGCCCGGTCAGGGTATCCTGGGAGGCGGGCATGCCTAATGAATTCATTAATATTGGTGAAGCCTTTGGAGATCTTGGGGCTGAAAGGTGCCCCATAGATGCGACTCAGAGTGATTGTTATTACCCATAATTGTAGAGTTTCTATAGGAGACATTATTCAGAAGCAGGTGGTGTCCTGGCAGAGCCCTGGCCCAGATCTGCTGGACAATTGCAGTGGGACTAACTTTCCCTCCCTCCCTCCCTCCCTCCCTTCCTTCCTTCCTTCCTTCCTTCCTTCCTTCCTTCCTTCCTTCCTTCCTTCCTTCCCTCCCTCCCTCCCTCCCTCCCTCCCTTCCTTCCTTCCTTCCTTCCTTCCCTGCCTCCTCCCATTTCCACGCTCTCCCTCTTCCCCCCTCCCTTCCTCTTTCCCTGCCCCTCCCACCCTCCCCTCCCCCTCTCCCCCTCCTCCCCGTGCTGGGCCTGTTGCCTGCTCTTCCACAGCAGATGCCTTCTTTGTCTCATCTCTCACAAACACAGGCAGCTGGCACTGCGTGGAGAAGGGACGGGTTGCGCTGCAGCCTCTGCGATGCTGGCGGGAGGGGGAAGGGACCCTGCTTCCCTGCTCTGGGGGGGTCTGTACGGGGGTACCCTGTGCCTCCTCCGGCTTGGCAAGCCCCATGCCTTCGACATGTGGCCACACGTGGCGTGAGCTCGGGTGGTGTGTTTGTGGTCCCAGCCCCCTCCGCTGTCGGGCCGGCCGTGTTCTCAGTGTGGTTCCTTCCTGGGCGGCTTTGGCTGGACACTTTGTTCCCTGATGGCAGAGGAGGAGTGCGTGGCCCCTGGGGCAGCAAGCCCCGGCCCAGCGCCAGCGATCCCAATGAATTGCCTCTCAGCCGCTTTCCTTCACCAGCCGCCCCCCCATCCTCATCTCCCCCCCCCCTGCCCTCCAGGTCCTCCCTCTGGGTGTCCAACAGCTGGGGGAGGGGCAGGGTGCGGCCCACCCTGATTCAGCACCACGGCCAGCGCCCGGCCTGGCCCTAGCACCATGGACAGCGCCCAGAGCAGCCTCCTAACTCAACCCGAGCTCAGAGACCATTCCTAGGAGAATGTCAGTGATGTCCAAAGGGATGGGACAGCTCTGCATTCGAGCCAATCAGTGCACTGGTCACCCGGTCTCCATGGCTGTAAGCCCTGTCCGTGTGCCAAGTTCAGCCACAGAGATTAGAGACATCGGCTCCATTTTCTGGCACATGTGATCCACAGTCACAATCTCAGCCAGTGCCTAGCATTCTACCACCTGAGCCACAGCTCCACTTCCACTTTTTTGGTGGTTCATTGGAAAGAAGAGTGTCACAGGTTTTTCCTGCCCAGGCTGGCTTTGAACGCTGATCCTCAGATCAGCTCCGATGACAGGCGTGAGCCACTGGCACCAGGCCTGGCCTTGCATTCTCGCTTAGCTTTTTTTGTTCTACCACTTGAGTCATACCTCTACCTCTAGCTTTTTTGGAGTTGAGACTCAAGCTTGTCTGCCTGGCTGGGCTGGCTTTGAACTGGGGTTCTCAGATCTCAGCTTCCTCAGTAGCTAAGATCACAGGCCTAAGCTCCTGGCTCCTGGCTGACTCTGTGTGTGTGTGTGTGTGTGTGTGTGTGTGTGTGTGTGTGTGTGTGTGTGTGTGTGTGTGTACTGGAGCTTGAACTGAGGGTTTAGTGCTCTCATTTAGCCTTTTCTGCTTAAGGCTCAGGGCTCTACTACTTGAACCATAGCCCTACTTCTTGCTGCTGTGTTTGAACTTCCCAGGGGTGCAGGCTGAGTCATCCCATGAACAGAGTCTAAAGATCAGCCCATATGAGAGCAGGGGGCCAGGGGCAGGCCTGAACCCCAGCTCCTCCTCTAGGAAGCCTTCTCATCTGAGCCATTGTCATAAGCCTGTCCCCTTTCCCTTCTCTGTGTGGTTCTACTGTGCTTAGATTCTGTGGTGGAACTCTGCGGAGAAGTGGACCATCTTCAGAGAACACAATAATAGCTGGGCATGGTGACACATGCCGATAATCCCAGTATTTGGGAGGCCAAGGCCGGTTGATGAGTTGAGGTCAGCTTTGGCTGCATAGTGAAATCTGTGAGAAAAACAAACAAACAAACTAGAAAATCAAAATAAATAGAAGGCCGATGGCTCACGCCGGTTGTCCCAAGTATTCAGGAGGCTGAGATCTGGGGGTCGTATTTCGAAGCCAGCCTGGGCAGGAAAATCTGTGACACTCTATGAGACTGATCCACAGTGAACAAGCAAACAGCCAGAGAGTGGAGCTGCAGCTCAAGTGGTAGAGCGCCAGCCTTGAGTGAGAAAGTTCAGGGACAGGGCTCAGGCCCTGAGTTCAAACCCCAGTATTGGCACATACACAGTAAGAGTAAAATAAAAGATAAACCAGCGGGGCGCCGGTAGCTCACACCTGTACTCCTAGCTACTCAGAAGGCTGAGATATGAGGATCACCGTTCAAAACCAGCCGGGGCAGGAAAGTCTGTGAGACTCTAATCTCCAGTAAAACACCAGAAAATGGGACGTGGTGCTGTGGCTCAAGTGGTAGAGCGCTAACCTTGAGCGGAAGAGCTGAGGGACAGCGCCCAGGCCCAGAGTTCAGGCCCCACAACCGACAAAAAAAAAAAAAAAAAGTAAACCAGCAGACAATAATAGTCACAATGCTGACAGCACCTAACTGTTTTGAACCTTTGCCAGGCATAAATGAACCCTGGGGCATTCATTCCCCCAACTGTGGGCAGTTGGGACCAGATTTCCTTCCATTTCACAGAGAATAAAGTTGAGGCTGTGGGGAGGATTTTTGTCTCTGGGTCAGGGAACAGAGGCATTTTCTAGCTCTTGCTGAGCCTTGGTACATAATAGGTTCTCAACTAACCACTTGTGTAATGGCGGAACATGTGCATTAAATGAAATCGTGTACACTGAATCAAATACTTACTGAGCATGTGTATGTGGGGGGGGGGACACAGTCTGCATAGACTAAAGGGAGTTGATGGATGTCGACTCGAGGACCGGAAGCAGGGCGGGGGTGGGGGGGAGGAGGAGGGAGGAAAGCAGATGCCGGAAGAGAGGCAGGCAGCAGTGAAGAGGAGGAGGAGGCTGCCTGGCAGCGCCCCCCCCCACCCCATGACACCCACTCTGTGTGTGGAGCCGGGGAAGGGAGCGCGCGCGTGTGTGCACCCGTGTGGGCGGGTGTGTGTGTGTGTAAAACAAATAACTGGAAAATGAATTTAATTATAAGGCACTTTTAATAGCTATTTATATTTAATCCTGCTAATTCGGTGTCTTGTGTAGCCAAACTGTAATTCTATTCTTCTTACTCATTTGGTAAAGGGAGTGGGAGGCGGGATAGGAGGGAGGGGAGAGGCGGGGAGGAGGGGGAGGGAGGGAGTCACGCAGGAAAACAGCAGGCGGGGGCAGCCGAGGAGAGTTAGGCAGACCCAAGTTCCTGGTTGTGGGACCTCAGAGTTGCTCATTTCTTCCTGTCATCCCAGCTACTCAGGAGGCTGAGATCTGAGGATCACAGTTCAAAACCAGCCTGGGCAGGAAAGTCTGTGAGACTCTTATCTCCAGTGAGCCAGCAAAAAGCCGGAAGTGGAGGCATGACTCGAGTGGTGGAGCGCCCAGCCTTGAGCAATAAGAGCCACATAAGAACTTGATACCCTGAGTTCAAACCCTAATACTGGCATAATTTTTTTTTTTTCGGGCTGGGAAGGTGGCTCAGTGGTAGAGCGCTCGCCTCGCATGCGTGAGGTCCTGGGTTCGATTCCTCAGCACCACATAGACAGAAAAAGCTGGAAATGGTGCTGTGGCTCCAGTGGTAGAGCGCTAGCCTTGAGCTGAAGAGCTGAGGGACAGCGCTCAGGCCTAGAGTTCAGACCCCACGACTAACAACAACAACAATTTCAAAAAGTTGGGGTGAGGGTGATATAACTCCATCCCAGGCTTTGGGGTGACTTCCTTGGAGAGGAATCAGCCTGTCCCCCAATACTTACCCCACCCCGTCCCTGACCCCAGCCACCATCACCCACTCCACACTTGCCTGGATTTCAACTGCTCTGGAGCTCCCAGCCAGCCTCCAGCTCATTGGCGGAGAAGAAGCAATTGATGGCTCAGGTGGCCAATGGCTGATGAGGGTTCTGCCCCTTCTTTCGGGACTTAGTGCAGGCTGCAGGCCTGGGCTGGGCTGGGTTGGGGAGAGCAGGGTCCCAGAAAGGCCCAGGCCTCACTGTGGGAGTTGGAGGCGGGGGGGGGGGGGGGGGTCGGGGTGCATTCCTAAGAGGAGATTACAGGCCTGCCCACTGAGGTGTGATCTAAATCCTAGCTCAGGTAGTGAGCCTGGCTGCCGTGGGCTGTGGAGACCAAACAGTCTGACAGCCGTGTTTGGGTATGGGGGCCTGGGCTGGGGGGGAGCGGGGGGGGGGATGCAGTTGCATAAGATTTACTGATCTGGAGGTGTTGGGGTCCCCAGGCCTTTCCACCAGGACACCCCGTGGCCAGGCTTTAAGGCCTGGAGTGGGGCAGGTAGGCCAGGGCCCCGTGGGAACAGGTTGGGGACTGAGGAGGTCAGGATCTTTCCCAGGGCAAATCTGGGGGGTGGGCCTTCCGATGTCCCCTGGTCCCTTGCTCATCCTCCCCCCACAGCCGCTGCCTCTGGGTTCTGGAGTCTTCCTGAGGGCTGGGCTGGGCAGCTGGGGAGGGTGTCTGGGTGCAGGGCAGGGAGCTCCTCTGGGGACGGACCCTGGGCCCTGCCCAGAGCTGAGTCTCCTCCAGGCTGGGAAGCCTGGGCTGAGGCAGCTTCAGAGCCATGGCTGGAACTTGGGTTAACTCAAAAAGAAAATTTCTGCTAGGTGCTGGTGGCTCACGCCTGTCATCCTCGCTACTCTGGAGGCTGAGATTTGAGGATTGCAGTTCAAAGTCAGCCCTGGCAGGAAAGTCCATGAGATTCTTATTTCTAATAAACCACCAGAAAACCAGAAGTGGTGCTGTGGCTCAAGTGGTAGAGCACTAGCCTTGAGCTGAAGAGCTGAGGGACAGCGCCCAGGTCCAGAGTTCAAGCCCCAGAACCGACAAAAAAAAAAGAAAGAAAAAGAAAAAAAATTGCCTTAGTGGTAGAGACCCTGGCCTGTCCCTAAATACATAGCTTGGTATCCCTTGGGAGGAGGGAGAAGATGAATTTGGCCCGGGGCTTGGCCCTACCTGGGTTCAAATCTGGGCTCTGCCACTCACTGGGCTGTGTGCCTTTTGCCCAGCCCTTTGTCCCCCTGAGCTTCAGCCTTGCCACCACCGCTGCGGGGTCCCCTCCCTGTGGGCCCCCCTCCCCACTTTCTCCGCTGTCATGTGGGGGGTGGGGAGCTACCCAGGATCCATTGCTCTCCAAGACAGCCTCGGTTTAATAAGAGACTTTAATGTCTCCGATCCCGACGGGAGCAATGTTTCCCTTTAATAGGGACATTTCAGGCAGGGGACAGCGCGGGAAGCTGCCGGGGGGGGGGGGGGCCCACTCAGCCCCGCACGGTGTGGGCCTCTGGTGCTCCGCTCACCTGCCCCTCCCCTCCTCTGGGCTCACTGTCTCATTAATTTGATTGAGGGATTTGTTCTCAGCACGCGGCTTGCGATCCCTGTAAAAGTCTCACTTGGGAGTTTGGGGTGCACGGGATGCCAGCCCCAAGGGAATGCTAGGCGCACAGGAGGCTTCTCCGGGGCTCAGAGCAGGCTCCTGCCTGTCCTCCTGATGGCCGCCCACCAGCCCTGGGTGTCTGCGGTGGCTTGGTGGTGGCATCAGGTAGCTGGGGACAGGATGTGGACCCGTGCCCAGCCTGGTGAGGGGGGACTAGGGACACAGGGGTTTGAGGAGGGTGGTCAGGAGGAGCGGTTCCTGGGCCAGGGGACAAGATGGCCAGGGACTGTCCTGAGAAGATGCTTCAGAGTTAAAGGCAGGGAAGGTTTAGAAAGGAGAGGGCGCTGGTGGCTCACGCCTGTCATCCTAGCTACTCAGGAGGCTGAGAGCTGAGGATCGCGGTTCAAAGCCAGCCCGGGTAGGAAAGTCCTGTGAGACTCTTATCTCCAGTGAGCCACCAGAAAACCAGAAGTGGTGTTGTGGCTCAAGTGGTAGAGTGCTAGCCTTGAGCATAAAGAGCTCAGGGATAGTGCCCAGGCCCTGAGTTCAAACCTCATGACCGACAAAAAAGAAAAAGAAAAAGGATGGGGAGAGGCTGTGGTGGAGGGCTGGACCTGGGGTTCTTGTCCACCTTTTTCCTGTGATCCCTTCTCCGGCCTGTCTTGCCATCTGGATATTGGGGTCTCAGTGGTGCTCCAACCCCTCAGTGACCCCTCACCTTAGATTCTAATAAAGCTTAGATAAGCCAGACACCAGTAGCTCACGCCTGCCATCCTAGCTACTCAGGAGGCTGAGATCTGAGGATCATAGTTCAAAGCCAGTCCAGGGCAGAAAGTCTGTGAGACTCTATCTCCAATGAACCAGCCAAAAGCCAGAGTGGACGTGTGGTTCAAGTGGCAGCGGCTCCAGGCTTGAGCGAAAAAGCTCAGGGATAGTGCTCAGGCCCTGAGTTCAAGCCCCAATACTGGCACAAAAGAAAGGTTGGATGAGGCCTGGAGGAGCTGGAGGGGAGGGGGGGGAGACAGGTGTGTGTACTCTGTCCATGAGTTCTGGCCAGCACCTTCATAGATACACTGCCCCACTTCATCTGGCACGCGAGCCGTGGGATGTGCTTCGTTCTGAATGGTGTCATCCATCATGGGCCCCTTACTGCCAGCAGGCCCAGGTAGCTGCTGCCGGAGCCCTGCAGCCGGAGATGGTGTGTGTGTGTGTGTGTGTGTGTGTGTGTGTGTGTGTGTGTGTGTGTGTGTGTGTGTGTGTGTGTGTGTGTGTGTGTGTGTGTGTGTAGATTCAGCGTCCTCTGAGGAGCATGAGGGCAATCAGGGCAGGCTTCCTGGAGGCGATGGCAGTATCGGCTGTGAACCTAAAACAATTAGCTGGGTAGGAGTTGGACAGGCAGGAAAGAGGGGCTGATGCCAGCATTTGTGTGAGTAGGGGAATGGGTTTCGAGGAGCAAATTAGGGAAGGCTTCTCACCTGTGTTTACGGGGACCCCCCGGGCAGTGTTTTTATTTTTGGTCAGTCGTGGGGCTTGAACTCTGGGCATGGGCACTGTCCCTTAGCTTATCAGCTCTACCACTTGAGCCACTGGGCCACTTCTGGTTTTCTGGTGGTTTATTGGAGGTAAGAGTCTCAAGGACTTTCCTGCCCAGGCTGGCTTTGAACCGCGATCCTCAGATCTCAACCTCCTGAGTAGCTAGGATGACAGGCGTGAGCCACAGGCGCCCGGCCTGGGCAGTGTTTATTAACTGACTGACTGGTCCTTTCCCAAGTGGCTCAGGCAGCTTTGCTGAGGTCACACCTGCTGGACTCCCATAGTGTCCCACACCTGTCCCTGCCACAGGGATCTGGGAAGAAGAAGAAGAAGAAGAGGAGGAGGGGGGGAAGAAGAAGAAGGAAGAAAAAGAAGAAGAAGAAGAAAAAAAAAACTCAGGCACAGCACCCAGGCCCTGAATTCAAGCATCAGGAATAACACACACACACACACACACACACACACACACACACACACACACACACACACACACACACACACACACACACACGCACGCACGCACACACACACACACACACACACACACACACACACACACGAGAGACACTGTGATTGAACCTTCTGCAGTCTTCCTGGAGACCAGGCGTGGGCTCCAGTCCGAGTGGGGCTGGTTACCAGGGGCAGAGTGTCCTGGGCCTCCAGCTCCACCTGGTGACCTCGGAATCCTCAGCCGGGCTGGGGCAGGAAGCCACGCTGCTCCGGACCACAAGGTCGCTGCTTTAGTTCTGGTAGTAATGGGCCCTGGGGAAACGGCTGGCCGCTGTGCCCACTAGGTGGCCTGGCTGTGGCCCAGGCCGCTCTGAGCACCTCGGGGAAGCACAGAGCCCTTCGCATCCCCCTCCCCACACCTCACTTTTTTTCTTTTTCTTGGTTGTGGGGCTTGAACTCTGGGCCTGGGTGCTGTCCCTTAGCTCTTCAGCTCAAGGCGAGCGCTCTACCACTTGAGCTACAGCGCCACTTCCGGTTTTCTGGTGGTTTATTGGAGATAAGAGTCTCAGGGTCTCTCCTGCCTGGGCTGGCTTTGAACCGCGATCCTCAGATCTCAGCCTCCTGAGTAGCTAGGATTACAGGCGTGAGCCACTGGGGCTCGGCATCTTGGACTTTTTTTTGCGGGGGGTGGGAGTGTCTGGGGAGAAGTCAGCGTGGACAGTGTCAGTCCAGGGCTCCCCATCCTCAGGCCCTTCCTGAACCTTTCCAAACCCTTCCTCCACTCATCCACCTGGCTCATTCGTCCTCAGCCTGCCTCTCGGAGTCTCTGGCCTTCACTGACCCGAGCTAGAAACTCGCTCTCTTCTCCTTGGCCTCCTTCTCCTCTAGTGCCCAGGACATGGCCTCCTTCTGCCATCAGAGATCACCAGGGGAGGGGGCCCTGTTGGGTGGCCTGTCCTGAGAGCAGACCCTCCCCAGGGCCCTGGCACCTTCCGGGGCTCAATGGTGCCAGCGTTACCTTCCACCTCCTCCGGGAAGCCCTCCGTGATTGCTCTCTGTAGCTCTCATTGACTTCCCTTCAAAGCTCCCGCCCCAGAGTCCCCTCCACCATGGTGGCTGGCGACGGGTCACTGTTTGTCACGGGCTGGCGGGCCACTGGGGTGGATCATGTGAGTTGGGCCATCTCTCTGGAGCCTTGGCTCCCAGCCCAGAGCCGTGTGTGAATGTGTGCAGAACCCCAGCTTAGAGAGAGGCCCCTGGACACACCCCCCCTCCGTGAGCGTGTCCCCTTTGTGTCATTAGGGGGGAGTGCTCGGCAGAGTTGTTTGTGGGAACAAAAGCCACAGGCTGGCAGCGCCTGGGCGGCCGGCCTTAATGGTTTCCTTCCAAACTGTTTGGAGGCCAGGTGTGTGACTGGGGGGGGGCTGTGAGGGCGTGTCCTGGGGGCAGGGCGCCTTGGGGGCCGGGTGATGGGGGGCCCAAGGCCCTGACCTCACCGTGATTATTTCTAAAACCTGCAAGAGGAAAGATATTATTTTTAACCTTTATTCTATGCGGACATCTCAAGGGCGCTGGGAGCGGGCTGAGGCCGGTGGGTGAGCTGGGCCTGGGGGGCCCACGGGCTTCCAGCCCCCCCTTCCCCCAGATCCCCAGGGCAGCCTTTTGCCCATCAGAGGAGTTCATTATGGCGCGTTATCTCCCGCATCCCGGGCGAAGATCCATCTTCCCACTCGTGGCCACGGCCAGGGGAGAGGAGGAAAGGGAGGGGCGGGGGGCGGGGGAGAAAACCTCTCTGCACCAATTTCCGCCGGCTAACGCGATTACTGGCAGGGCGGCCGCGGCGCCAGCTGTCGGCAGGTGGCCTGGCCCTGTGCCAGCCCTGCTCAGCTGCCCCGCGCGCCCTGCGCGCTCCTCCACGGCCCGGCGGGCAGGTGCGAGCGCCAGGCTGGGCGGGGGGGGGGGGGGGGGGGGGGGAGAGGGGTGGAGCCACACCCGGGAGGGGTGGAGCCACACCAGGGAGGGGGTGGAGCCACACCGGGGAGGGGTGGAGCCACACCAGGGAGGGGTGGAGCCACACCGGGGAGGGGTGGAGCCACACCAGGGAGGGGGTGGAGCCACACCGGGGAGGGGTGGAGCCACACCAGGGAGGGGTGGAGCCACACCAGGGAGGGGTGGAGCCACACCGGGGAGGGGGTGGAGCCACACTGGGGGTGGAGCCACACCAGGGAGGGGTGGAGCCACACCGGGGAGGGGTGGAGCCACACCGGGGAGGGGTGGAGCCACACCGGGGAGGGGTGGAGCCACACCCGGGAGGGGTGGAGCCACACCGGGGAGGGGTGGAGCCACACCGGGGAGGGGTGGAGCCACACCCGGGAGGGGTGGAGCCACACCGGGGAGGGGTGGAGCCACACCAGGGGGTGGAGCCACACCAGGGAGGGGGTGGGGCCACACCAGGGAGGGGGTGGAGCCACACCGGGGAGGGGGTGGAGCCACACCAGGGAGGGGTGGAGCCACACCGGGGAGGGGGTGGAGCCACACCAGGGGGTGGAGCCACACCAGGGGTGGAGCCACACCGGGGAGGGGGTGGAGCCACACCAGGGGGTGGAGCCACACCAGGGAGAGGGGTGGAGCCACACCAGGGAGGGGTGGAGCCACACCAGGGAGGGGTGGAGCCACACCGGGGAGGGGGTGGAGCCACACCAGGGGGTGGAGCCACACCAGGGAGGGGGTGGGGCCACACCAGGGAGGGGGTGGAGCCACACCGGGGAGGGGGTGGAGCCACACCAGGGAGGGGTGGAGCCACACCGGGGAGGGGGTGGAGCCACACCAGGGGGTGGAGCCACACCAGGGGTGGAGCCACACCGGGGAGGGGGTGGAGCCACACCAGGGGGTGGAGCCACACCAGGGAGAGGGGTGGAGCCACACCAGGGAGGGGTGGAGCCACACCAGGGAGGGGTGGAGCCACACCGGGGAGGGGGTGGAGCCACACCGGGTGGCTGTGGCCCAGCCCGTGGCGCCTGCCCTGTGCACCACGGCCTCAGCCCGGGAGGAAGAGTCTAAGAGGAGCTGGATACAGCCACAGGGCCAAGGAGAGCAAGCACTGCCCATTCATTCGTTCACTCACGCATTCCCCCCTTCATTTATTCACTCCCTCCTTTATCCGTTCGTTGAGCAACTAGATCCCCAGCACCCACGGGGCATCTGGGCGGCCTGCCTGGAGGAGGCGCGCTCAGGGTGATTCATCTGCACGCCCCTCCGTCTCCCTTTCCGTCTGTGAGAAAGCTTTTCATTCCCTCATGAGTTCATTCATCTTGGCAACAGATTCCATGGTGAAGGAGCCGTTTCGTCTTCCCTGGAGACGGGAGCCCCGGCTGCTGGGGGGGGACGGGCACTGTCTGTGCCAGGCCCCAGTGCAGGGGAAATGGAGGCAGGCTGCGTCAGGCCCGGGGTGAGGGCCGTGCGGGTCAGGACGTGTGCTGGCCCTCCAGCCCTGGCTCCCTGCTGGCTTTGTGCTGGTTCATTGGAAGTAAGAGTCTCACGGACTTTGCCTTCCTTCCCTGGCTGACCTCAAACCACGATCCTCAGATCTGGGCCTCCTGAGTAGCTGGGTGGACAGGGGTGAGCCACCAGCGCCCGGTGCTCTGTCTTTCTCAGACGCGGCCCTGGTTGCTGCCCTCCCCCCCCTGCAGCCACCTCTGCGGAAGCCCCACCCCCAAGCCCCCAGGAACCGCCCTGTGCCCTCCTGCCCTGCAAGGGGGCCACACAGGGGCACGGGGGGGGGCAGTTAAAGCCAGGCAGGGCCATGCCAGCCTCGGGCAACTCCCCCCCCAGTCCTAGGGCTTGAACCCAGGGCCTGGGCGCTGTCCCTGAGCTCTTCAGATCAAGGCTAGCACTCGACCATTTGAGCCACAGCGCCACTCCTGGCTTTTCTGTGTACATGGTACTGAGGGAATCGAACCCAGGGCTTCCTGCGTGCAAGCCAAGCGCGCTACCACTGAGCCACCTTCCCAGCCCATCGGCTAACTCCCTTGTCTTAGGAGAAGCCACACTTAGGAGAAGCACATACTTGTGTGGAGGGACCAGACACGTGAAGAACCTTCTAGAAAAGCGAGCTGGGAGCCGGGTGCCGGTGGCTCACGCTTGTCATCCTAGCTACTCAAGAGGCTGAGAGCTGAGGATCATGGTTCAAAGCCAGCCCAAGCAGGAAAGTCCATGAGACTCTTATCTCCAATAAACCACTAGAAAACCGGAAGTGGCGCTGTGGCTCAAGTGGTAGAGCGCTCGCCTTGAGCTGAAGAGCTGAGGGACAGCGCCCAGGCCCAGAGTTCAAGCCCCAGGACTGACAAAAGAAATAAAAGGGGGGGGGGTGAGCTGGGTCTGTCCAGCACAGCCCGGAAGGTGGAGCACACAGCCGTGCCTGGCGTGGGGGGGGGTGCTGGACATCAGGCTTGTGGCCAAGTGCTGCTGGCTGTGGGCGGGGGGGGGGGGGGGGGCCTGAGCTCCAGGCACCATCTTTCAGATTCACAGTGGAAGGCGAGGGGAGCGGCAGGCCAGCGTCCTACATTTCTGCCTTGAAAAGCTCAGAGTGTGTCTGTTTGAAATTCTCTCATCCTTTTCCGGCGTTTGATGTCACTGAGTTCTGCCTCCCTCCGATCAGACCTCAGCCCCGGCTTTTCTGGCGGGTGGGTGGGGTCGGGGACAGGTCTGGTTAACACGCAGGAGAAGGGAAGAGCTCAGGTTCTGTGCCCAGCCGCCTGCCCTCTGCCCTCTCTCTACCTCTGCCCACCCTCCAAGTGTCCGGGTGTACATTGACTCCCCGTGGGTGCTGTGTGGCCTTGGGAAAGTTGCCCAACCTCTCTGTGGATATTACAGTCGGTCGCTGGTGGCTCACCCCTGTCATCCCAGATACTCAGGAGGCTGAGGTCTGAGGACGGTGGTTGGAGGCCCACCTAGGTGTGGGAAAGGTTCTTATCCCCAACAAACCACCAGAGCTGTGGCTCAGAGTGGTAGAGCAGGGCTGGGAGGTGGCTCAGTGGTAAAGCGCTTGCCTTGCATGCCTGAGGCCCTGGGTTCAATTCCTCAGCACCACATAAGCAGAAAAAAGCTGGAAGTGGCGCTGTGGCTCAAGTGGTAGAGCGCTAGCCTTGAGCTGAAGAGCTGAGGGACAGCGCCCAGGCCCAGAGTTCAGGCCCCACAACTGACAAAAAAAAAGGGGGGGGGGGTAGAGCATTAACTTTGAGCAAAAAGAGCTCAAGGACAGAGCCCAGGCATTGAGCTCAAGCCCCATGACTGATACCCCTTTTCCCCCCAAAAAAAGACTTTGTCCACCTTAGCTCCTTCCTGGGAGCGGACTCCTACACATCCGGCCAACATCCTCAAGGCTCAGCCCCAGGGTCGCATACGTCAGTAGCATACATTAGTCTCTCTTTCCTTTTTGCGGGCTGAGTAATATTCCATCCCATGTGTGTACTGGGTTTGTTTATCTGCTCGAGGGCTGACAGATGTTGGGCAGGGGAGTCTCTCCTACTTCTTGGCCATTGTGATTGGGGGGGGGTTGGGGCAGTGAACTGGGGTACAAACATCTGTGTGCAGGTCCTTGGGAGATGTCCCAGATATGCATCTCTGGATTGTGGGGTGATTCCGTTTTGTTTCCTATTAACTTTTTGAGGAGCTGGTTTTGAACCGTGATCCTCAGATCTCAGCCTCTCAAGTAACTAGGATGGCAGGCATGAGCTGCCTGGAACGGCCATTTTATGGAGCGGGGGTATGGGGGGGAACTTGAGGCTCAGAGAGGTTAGGACGCTGCTGGAGGTCACACTGCAGGGTAGGTGGTACTTTATCTGCTCCAGCCCGGAGGGCGCAGGCTCAAAGGTGAACGGTGCTCATGGGAGGGACAGAGAGAGGTCATGGTACCCAGACTCAAGGGGCGGGAGGGGCAAGTTTACCCAGTCAGGCAAGGTGGGTGCTTTCCTGCTACCCGCCCTTGGTATGTGCTCCGGGGCCTCCTGCTCCCTGAGCCCCTGGGTGCCAACATCCTGGCTCCTAAGGGGCACCTGCCTGCGTGTGCGTGTGCAGGGCTGGGCCACCCTGTCCCCTGTCCCTCGGCACTGCTCAGGCGGCGTGGGCACGGCCCCTGGTCTGCGCCACTATTTATAGCCAGGCGCAGACACGCGCGCGCACACACAGGCTATTTGTGTCCCTCCGCCCACTGGAGCAGGGGGAGGGGAGAGAAAGTAGTCCAGCTAAAAATACAGTTCTGGGGGGGCCACACCGCGCCCCAGTCCTGCACGCGCCTCCCCCCACCCGCCCCCCCTCACAGCCGCCTTGCCACACTGGCGGCAGGAAGGGTGTGTCCCCCCCATCCGGGGAAACTGAGGCCCACGGGGGCCCCTCGCAGAGCAGAACAGAGCAGGTACCTGTTCTTGTTCTTTCTGTTTGCTTTTTGTGCTGGTCCTGGGGCTTGAACTCAGGGCCTACGCACTGTCCCTGGGTTTTTTTCACTCAAGGCTGGTGCTCTATCACTTGAGCCACAGCGCCACTTCCGGCTTTTTGGCGGTTTCTTAGAGATAAGAGTCTCACAGACTTTCCTGCCTGGGCTGGTTTTGAACTACAATCCTCCAGTCACAGTGTCTGGAGTAGCTAGGATGATTAGCCCGGCCCGGCATGACCGTTTTATGGAGGAGGAACCCTGAGGCCCAGAGAGGTTTAGACGCTGGCTGGTGGTCACAGAGCTGGCAGATTGCAGACGGGGCCGGTGGTTCCCCAGCCGGGGCCCGCATCTGCGGGCCATCACCGAGCTGGGGGTCTGGTGGTGGGGGGCACTGAGCACCTTTTGTTGGGTGCAGTCGAGTTCCTGGGTCCTGGGGACCGGGGCGAGGCTGGAGGCCAGAGGCTCTGTGCAGTGGTGTGTGAGCCTGGGTGCCGTGTTCGGGCTGCCCGGCGCCAGCTGTCACCCCGGCTTTACGGGGACATTAACAAGCCGTTTAGAAAGCGCTGACCGTACACTTTGCAGGCTCCTATTTAAGAGGTACTAAAACCTAAGCACCTCTGCAGGGAAGAAGCGGCAGCCTGGGGTGTGGGGTCACTGCACTGGGCGTGGCCAGCACCCTGCTCTCCCTCCCCAGACGCCCCCAAGGGCGGCAGGCGCCCGGTGAGCCGGTGGAGACGCTGAGACTCGAGAGATGCGGGTTCTAAGGTCAGACCAGCACTGGTGCTCACGCCTGGAATCCCAGCTTCTCAGAAGGCGGAGATCTGAGGATTGTGGTTCAAAGCCAGCCCGACAAAAAAGTCTGGGGCACTGTCCCTAGGAGAAGAGTCTCATGGCCTTTCCTGCCCAGGCTGACGTCGAACTGCCATCCTCAGATCTCAGCCTCCTGAGTAGCTGGGATGACAGGCGTGAGACTTAGCCCCACCCTGCGGGTCCCCTCCGAGTTCTCGGCCCCGGAGGGGTGATGGGAGAAACATCACTGCCTTAGGTATGAGCGAGTGTGACAGCTTGCATCTTTAGTCTGAAAAGTATCTACGGGGTAAGGATTGCTCTCCACGATTGGGATAATTATGTTAATTAAAATGCTTTCTTTATAGCGGTTCTGATTAATAAAAACAGTTCCATTGCTCTGCCTAAACGCTCCAGCCTTCTGTTAACGCCAGGAAGGGGTCCTTTCTCCGCCATTTATGCTTCGTTCCCACGGATTCCAGGCGTCCCCTGTGGCTGGCGCCGGGGGCCCAGGCCTGTGGGGCTGGACGTGGGCAGAGGGCTGGGCTGGAGGATGCGTCCAGGCCTGGCCCTGGGCGGGCTGAGCCGGGGGGTGCTGCTCTGATCACTGCAGAGTTCCTCAGGGAGCACAGGGATAATGAATGAGCTCCTAATTAAGGAAAGTGATAGACTGGGTGCCTCCACTCACACCTGTCATCCCAGCTACTCAGGAGGCTGAGACCCGAGGATCATGGTTTGAGGCCAGCCCAGGCAGGAAAAAGTCTGAGAGACTCTTCTCTCCAATGAACCAGCAATGAGCCAGCAGTGGAGCTGTGGCTCAAGTGGTAGAGCACCAGCCTTGAGTGAAAAAGCTCTTGATAGCACCCAGGCCCGAGTTCAGGCCCCAGGACCAGCAGGGAAGGAAGGAAGAAAGGAAGGAAGGAAGGAAGGAAGGAAGGAAGGAAGGAAGGAAGGAAGGAAGGAAGGAAGGAAGGCCGGCCTGGGGGTTTGGAGGGTGCTGGGCTAGGAGCAGGGGTCCCCAGTGCTGTGTGGGTGTGGGGCAGGAGGTGGAAGAGAGGGAGGGGCCGCAGCTCTGCTGGGTGGCCTCAGGTGACTGGGGTCAGGGGTCAGAGGTCATGGCGTGCCCATGGCTGGGGTGAGCGTGTGCATGCCCTGTATATGGGAGAGTGTGATGTGTCCACCTGTGTGTACATGTGTGTACATGCATGTGAGTGTGCTGTGTATTTGTGTGTGCATGTGAGCATGCGCATGTGTGACAGGGCAAGCGTCTCGTGTAATCGTGTTTACACATGAGAAGCCCGTGTGTGCATGAGTGTGTACGTGTGTGGACACGCTGGAGGACACATCTGGTGTGTGTGAGCACGTGTGTGTAATGTGTGTGTGCGTGGGTCTCGGTGTGGTGTGAACGCATCAGCACGCATGCATGTTCATGCGTGAGCTGGGTCTGCTGTGTGAGTGTGTGCTGTGCGTGTGCACGTGTCTGCACACACGCACAGGTGTGTCACACGAGTGTATCAGCACAGGCCTGCGGGTCGGGTGCATTGTATAAACACGTGTGTGACCACATGTTTGGGCACACATCTGAGTGTGATGCGTGTTCGTGTGTGTTGCACAAGTGTGTGAAAATGGGTGTGACAGGAGTGACCCACCTGCACCGGGCATCTCTCTGTGGTTGTTTTTTGTGCTAATCCTGGGGCTTGAGCTCAGTCCCAGAGCTCTGTCACTCACGGCTGGCGCTCTACCACTTGAGCCACAGCGCCCCGGGGTCATTTTGCTGGTTCATTGGAGATTAGAGTCGCACGGACTTTCCTGCCAGGCTGCCTTCAAACCGCGATCCTCCGATCTCAGCCTCCTGAGTAGCTGGGGTGACAGGCGTGAGCCACGATGCCTATTTATAGGCTGACCCAGGGTTTGAATTTAGGGCACAGCCTTGCTGGGGGGTGAGGGATGGGGGGCTGCGCACATGAGCTATGCCCCCAGCCTGTTCTTGTTCTGATTATATTTGAAACAGGGACTCTTTTTTCTTTGTGGCCAGTGCAGGTTGAACCTTGATCCTCCTGTTTCTACTTCCCAAGTCTCAGAAGACAGGTGTGCGCCACCACTTGCAGCTTTCTCTTGGTTGAGATCAGAGTCTCATGGACATTTTGCCTGGGCTGGCCTCTAACCACCATCCTCAGATCTCAGCCTCCTGGGTGGTTAGGACTACAGGTGTGAGACACCCTGCCCGGCCACAGCCTGTTTATGACAGTGAGATTCAGGTTAAGCCAGACTGCGTGCCTAACTCACCCCTGCCTGGCCTGGGCCTGCCCGGCGGCTGCCCGGCCCTCCTGTGCCCAGTGCCGGGAGACGGGGTGGGCAGTCCCCGCACGGAGCCCTCTGGGCGCCACGCATGGAGCATGGCCCTGCCCCGTACACCAGGCCACTGACACCACTCCAGCCAGCCCTAGGAGCTCAGAATCCCAGCCCCCCCCCCCCCCCCCGTGGCCTGCGGGACCCCGGGAGCAGTTAGCCCTGGAGAGTTCCGCTCCAGAGGACTTGCCAGAAGATTCCAGCAGGCAGAAATCTTAGTGTGTTGGGCTGGGAAGGTGGCCTAGTGGTAGAGTACTTACCTAGCATGCAAGAAGCCCTGGGTTCAATTCCTCAGTACCACATACACAGATAAAGCCAGAAGTGGTGCTGTGGCTCAAGTGGTAGAGCGCTAGCCTTGAGCAAAAGCAGCTCAGGGACAGCGCCCAGGCCCTGAGTTCAAGCCCCAGTACCTGAGCATGCACACACGCACACACACGCACACACACCCCCCAGCCTGTGTGCATGGCTGGCGGCCGCCCCAGCTGGTTGGCGTGGGCACCGGCGTCACGCGACGCTTGGGGGGGCGTGGAGGGGGTGGGCGGCAGTCACGACAGCTCCGCTGGGCCTGCCTGGTGTTGGGCAGTGCTGGGGAAGCGGGGGGGGGGGGAGGGAGGAAGTGTGGCAGGAGAGCGCCCGGGCACCGGCACATTCGGGCTGGGGGAGGGATGGCAGCAGGGCGGGGACTCATCAGAAAATCTCTTGGCTTGAGCTGGAAGAGGCCAGGAGGGAAAATGGGAGGGGGCCGTGCAGATTCTGGGTCCCCTGTATTTGGCGGGGGGACTGCTACGGTCCTAGTCACATGACTGGTAATGGGGAGGGGACAGTCTGGTAAAGATGGCAGGATGGTTGATGCCAACCAAGCCGGGCCAGGTGTAGTAGCACACGCCTGTCATCCCAGCCCTCGGAGGTAGAGATGGGAAAGCCTTGGGAGTTCATAGCAGCCTGGGGAAACCTAGCCAGGACGCAGGGGCCAGGGACGCAGCCCAGAGCCACAGGCAGGAGGCGGGAGGCAGGGGGGAGACTCAGAGGGACGGGACGCAGGAGGACGGCGGTCTGGGCCTGAGGTATGAGCCTCTGTGCCCACCCTCCAGCCGGGACGCCGGAGGCTCAGGCTTGAACTCAGGGCCTGGGCGCTGTCCCTGATCTTTCTTGCTCAGGGCTGATGTTCTACTACCTGAGCCACGGCGCCACTTCTGCAGCGCCCGCCCATCATCCCCGCCACCACCCCAGCCCCCACCCCAGCCCAGCCTGGTGCCGCCCATTCCCAGCCGCCTTGGCGTCCAATGCCACAGAAGCCCTGCTCCTCATTAGCGGAGATTTCTTTCGAAAGGCCTAAAAATCCAGCTCATTGCAGGAAGAGCAGCCATTGCCAGGGGCACAGGCAGGCTCCAGAGCCGCCATCTAAAACACGTGGCCCCGCGCTGGCGGCTCCCGCCTGTCATCCCCGGGACTCCAGAGTCTGAGATCTGAGGAGGATCACAGTTCGAAGCCAGCCCAGGCAGGAACGTCCGTGAGACGCTTAATGTGTCCTGAGCCACCAGAAAACCAGGGGTGGAGCGGCAGCCTCAAGTGTAACAGCTAAAGGACAGCATCTGGGCCCTGAGTTCAAGTCCCAGGACTGGCACACGCACACGCACGCGCACACGCACACCATCGTGGGGTGTGGGGAGAAGCCAAGGTGGAGGCCTGGCTTCGGGGCGCTGTCCAGAGTGCTGAAGCGGACCACACCCCGTGGGCACGCCTGTAGTCCTACCCCGCCTGGCCTGGGAAGCGACAGGGCTGAGACTTGGTAGTGGAGGAGGGCTCACGGGGTAGAGCGCCAGCCTGTGTGGAAAAGCCACACCAGAGCGTGTTCACGCCCCAGGGCAGGCACGGGGCCCTGCCTCCTGGGCAGCTCCCCCGGCAGGTGGGGTTCACGGCTTGTGCCAATCCTCACCCCTTGCCCTGCGGCCTGGCATATTTCAGGTTATAGATGAGCCACTGGAGACCAGAGAGGGCAAGACACTACAGGCAAGAAGCACAGTGCGTTAGGGATGCTGCCTTCTGTGGCCTGCAGGCCCAGAAGCCACCAAGGCTGTAACTGGCCACCGCTCACTGGCCCCCAGCTCTCTTAGGCCTTCTAGACTCTTCCAGCCCCCAGCTGTGGCCTGGCTGCCACAGCCCCATATCACCTTTCACCCTGTGGCTTGCTTCTGGGCCCTGTGGCTTGCTTCTGGAAGATTCTCTCCCACCTCTTATTCCCCCACCCCCCCCTCCAGGGGACCAGCAGAAGCAACTACTTGGAGTGGCTTGGGACTCCCACCCTCCCTCCCTTCCCCGTTCCCCTCCCCCACCCCTCCCTCTGCCCCCTCCTGTGGGGTCCGGCCATGCTTGTACTGGGCTCCGTGGAGGCCGGCCGGCTCCCCTGTGACCTCCCTCCCCAGACACTGACCCAGCCAGCCCCACCCATGACAGCCCTAGTTCTGTCTAGTTCCTGTCTGGTGCCCACCTGATCCTTTCCTGAGCAGAATCTCTGGGCCTCAGTTTCCCTGCGACTGAAAGAAGCTGAGAATAAAAGGGATGCTCAGTGGATGCCGGCTGACTGGGGAGCACACCGCGCTCGTCTGCGGCTGCGTGCGCAGCAGAGTGACGGATGGATGGACAGATGGATGGATGGACGGGTGGAGGGATGGAGGGACAGATGGATGGATGGACGGATGGAGGGACAGATGGAGGGATGGAGGGATAGATGGAGGGATGGATGGATGGATGGATGGATGGATGGAGGGAGAGATGGATGGTGGACAGATGGAAAGATGGATAGGTAGATGGACAAATGGACAGATAGATGGATGGACAGTTGGATGATGAATGGACAGATAGATGGATGGATAGATGGATGGACAAATGGATGGATGCATGGACGAATGGATAGATGGAAAGATGGATGGAAAAGATGGGTGGACAGATGGATGGATGGATGGATGGATGGGTGGATGGATAGGTGGACAAATAGATAGATGGATGGATGGACAGATGGAAAGATGGATGCACAGATGGACAGATGGACAGATGGATAAACGGATGAATGGAGAGATGGATAGATGATAGATAGATGGATGCATAGATAGATGGACAGATGGAGAGATGGACGGGTGGAAAGATGGATGGATGGATGGACAGATGGACAGATGGACAGATGGATGGATGGGTAGATGGACAGATGGAAGAATGGATGGGTGGGTGGATGGACAGATGGACTGACATGGGCTGACACGGATGCTGGAGGGTGGACAGTCGGGTGGAGGGGCGGCTCTGTGGAGTTGGCGGTGTTGGCAGGTTGGGGCGCGCTCTGTGGCGGGTTGGGTCGCCGTCTTGCTGGCTGGCGGGTGGCAGCCACCGGCCCTGCCTGGGGCTCCGCTTCCTCCCCACCCCGGGCCGCCTCTGCCTGTGTCCTCTCCTGTGTGACCCTGCGGCCCGCTGCAGCTGCAGCGACACACACACACACCCCGGCAACCCTTCAGGCTACCGATGGTCCTCCCCTCCCCGGAGGGGCCGGCCTCCCCGCTCACCCCTGCCCTGTGCCGCTCCAGTGTGCCTCCTCCCGTGCCTCTACCACCGCCTCCCAACCCACACCTCCTCCTGCTCCTCCTCCTCCCCTCCTCCCCCTGCTCCTCCTCCCCCTCCTCCCCCTCCTCCTGCTCCTCCTCCTCCTCCTCCTGCTCCTCCCCCTGCTCCTCCTCCTCCTCCTCCGCTCCTCCTCCTCCTCCTCCTCCTCCCCCTGCTCCTCCTCCCCCTCCTCCTGCTCCTCCTGCTCCTCCTCCTCCTCCTGCTCCCCCTGCTCCTCCTCCCCCTCCTCCCCTACTCCCCCTGCTCCTCCTCCCCCTCCTCCCCCTCCTCCTGCTTCTCCTCCTCCCCTCCTCCCCCTGCTCCTCCTCCTGCTCCTCCCCCTGCTCCCCGTCCCCCTCCTGCTGCTCCCCCTCCTCCTCTCCTCCTCCTCCCCCTGCTCCTCCTCCCCCTCCTCCCCCTGCTCCCCCTGCTCCCCCTGCTCCCCTCCTGCTCCCCCTCCTCCTCCTCATCCTTCCCCCCTCCTCCTCCTCCTCCTCCCCCTCCCCCTGTTCCTCCTCCTCCTCCTCCTCCTGCTCCTCCTCCCCCTCCTCCCCTCCTCCCCCTGCTCCTCCTCCCCCTCCTCCCCTCCTCCCCCTGCTCCTCCTCCCCCTCCTCCTCCTTCCCCTCCAACCCCTCCTCCTGCTCCTCCTCCCCCTCCTCCTCCTCCTCCCCCTGCTCCTCCTCCTCCTCCTCCTCCCCTCCTCCTCCTCGTCCTTCCCCTCCTCCTCCTGCTCCTCCTCCTGCTCCTCCCCCCTCTTCCTCTCCTCCTCCCCCTCCTCCTCCCCTTCCTCCCCCTCCTCCTCCCCCTCCTCCCCCTCCTCCTCCTGCTTCTCCTCCTCCTCCTTCCCCCTCCTCCCCCTCCTCCTCCTGCTTCTCCTGCTTCTCTTGCTCTTCTTGCTCCTTCCCCTTCTGCTCCTCCAAGACCCCTTCAAAACTGCCCCCTCCTGCCCCAGACCAGGGCTGGAGCCTTCCCTACCTGCGTCCCCATAGCCCCCCGGACCCACCCCACATTTCTGCGTCCCTCTGTGTGTGTGTGTGTGTGTGTGTGTGTGTGTGTGTGCGCGCATGCGTGCCTGTCTGTCTGTCTGTCTGTCCTGGGGTTTGAACTTGGGACCCAGACTGGCACTCTACCACTTGAGCCCTAGCTCCACTTCCAGTTTTCTGGTGGTTCCTTGGAGATGAGTCTGGCAGATGTTCCTGTGCGGGCTGGCTTTGAACCAGGATCCTCAGAACTCAGCCTCCTGGGTAGCTGGGATGGCAGGCGTGAGCTCCTGCGGTCTCCTTGCTCTGACATGGCCCTGCGGGAGGACCCTGGGTTCACACCCTCAGATTCCCGCAGGGAGGGACGGAGGGAGGGAGGGAGGGAGGGAGGGAGGGAGGGAGGGAGGGAGGGAGGGAGGGAGGGAGGGCTGCAGGGTGGTTGGGCCCCACGTGGGGAGTAGTTGCTCCTCCTGGTGAGCGGAAGGCACCGTGGGGGGCCATGACCTGTCCCAGCCATGGAGGCCCCCGCCTGACCCCTGCGCCCTCCGCGCCTGACCCCTGCGCCCTCCGCGCCTGACCCCTGCGCCCTCCGCGCCTGACCCCTGCGCCCTCCGTGCCTGCACCAAGGGCTCCTGGTTGCTCTGCCGCCTCCTCCCCCCATCAGTGTGACCCTCCCCACGCCTGTGTCCCAGAATTCCCGCTTCCTCCACCGAGGCTGCCACTTGCCTGGAGAAGGAGGGGGAGGGGAGCCTCAGCCCCCCTCCTCTGGACAGCAGGCTGGCATAATTCCCACTCTGTGGAGGTACTTAGCGTCATAAAAGCCGACAGATCATCCGCAGTCATGTCCTGCCCCAGCTTAGTGCTCTGGACCTGAACTCTGGGATTACAGGCACCGGAGCTGCGACCTGCGCTGCTGCTCTGACCTTGGCCGTGATGGGGGTGGTTTGTCCCTCCTCCCTCTCCCTCCTCCCCTCCCTCCTCCCGCTCATCCCTCCTCCCCCTCCCTCCTCCTCTCCTTCCTTCTCCTTCCCCTCCTCTCTCTTCCTCTTCCCTCCTCCTTCCTCCTCCTCCTTCTCCTCCTCCTCCTTGTCCCCTGCCGGCTGGGTCCTTCCTTCCATTCTCTTTTAAAAAAAGATAGCCGAGCACTGTGGCTCCCGCCTGTCATCCTAGACACTCCAGAGGCTGAGATCCCAGGATCATGATTTAAAGCCAGCCAGGGCAGGAGAGTCCATGAGACTCTTATAACCACCACAAAGCCAGCCATGGAGCTGTGGCTCAAGTGGTAGAGCACCAGCCTTGAGCACAAAAGCTCAGGGACACTGTCCAGGCCCTGAGTTCAAGTCTCATGACCAACACACACACACACACACACACACACTAATTGCAATAAATAATTTACACGAAATAAAAATGCAGGGTTGGGAATGTGGCCTAGTGGTAGCGTGCTTGTCTAGCATGAAGCCCTTAGTTTGATTCTTTAGTACCACATACATAGAAAAGGCCAGAAGTGGTATGGCTGAAGTGGTAGAGTGCTAGCCTTGAGCAAAAGAAGCTCAGGGACAGCGCCCAGGCCCTGAGCTCAAGCCCCAGGACTGACAAAAGAAGAGACAGACAGACAGACAGACAGACAGACAGACAGACAGAGAGACAGAGACAGAGAAGAGACAGAGAGAGAGGAGGGAAGGGTGTGTACTCCCATCCCCTGTCCCTGCGCCCCATTTCCCCTCACTTTTCTGACAGAGCCAGAACGTGAAGTGTTTGAAGACTAGAAGTGTCCTTTGCCCTTGGGTAGCCCCCCCACCTCTTTCTGTGCCTCAGTTTCCCTGCTTGCGCAGTCAGGGAAGTCTCCTCTCCTCCACAGGACAGTCGTGCAGCCTGCCGGGGTTAGAACCAGCCGCTGGCCTCGGAGGGCGGAGGGCCCGAGGGCGCCGTGCGAGCGTAGAGTTCGCTAAGTCAGAAGCGGGTTGGTAGCAAGGCGTATGCGACCAGGCCCTCCTCGTGGGAGGAGCCGGCCTCACAGTCTGTCCTCCGAGGGACAGCCCTGACTCTCCCCGCAGCTGGGAACTGTGTCTGGCTCCTCTAGACCTCAGCGTCTCCACCTGTGAAACGGGTCTGTCACCGGAGCGGGCACTGTGGATGGGGGTGGGGCGTTGGGGGGGACTGGGCTCCTGGCCTCACCCATGTTCCCAAGGAGAGGAACACACACGGTCGCTCTGGGTCCTTGCGAGTCCCCTGGTCATTTTTAACGGCCGAGTAATACTCCTTCAGAGAGCTGGCTTCGTTTCCCCATCTGTCATGGGAGACGCAGGCGGCACCCAGGTCTTACTGCGACAGATGACCCAGTGAGCTTTGCCTCTGGGGACCCTGTGGCCATGTCCCGGTTACCCTGAGTGGGAAGGGATGTGCCCGTGTCCCCGGGGGCTCTCACCCCATCCAGCCCCCAGAGTCTCCCTGCCCCGCCCCACCCCCCAGCCTCATCTTCTCCCGGCCTGGCCCAAGGGATGCCGGGCCCTGGGTCTCAGCACGGCTGTGTGGCAGATACCCTTCCCTCCCCCCACCTGCCCGCCTCCCAGCCCCCCCCACCTGCCTGGGGACACTGGGCCTTCTTGGTCCCCAGGGATGAAGGCGCACTTCCTGAGCACTGATGGGATTTGAAGTCACAAAATAGAAACAACAATAACTGCTTTCTTATTTGTCTTCTAACTTTATTTCATTTTTTTTGTCGGTCGTGGGGCTTGAACTCTGGGCCTGGGCGCTGTCCCTCAGCTCTTCAGCTCAAGGCCAATGCTCTACCACTTGAGCCACAGCGCCACTTCCGGTTTCCTGGTGGTTTATTGGAGATCAGAGTCTCACGGACTTTCCTGCCAGGCTGGCTTTGAGCTGCGATCCTCAGATCTCAGCCTCCTGAGTAGCTGGATGACAGGCGTGAGTCTCGGAGGCCATGGCTGGCCGCCGGTGCCAGACTCCTTACTTTATTATTTTATCGTTTTTTCATGCTAGTCTATGGAGCAGCCTCACACTTTGGGGAGGAAGCAGGTATAAATCACTAAGCGATCAGTACTGGCTGCCACCAAGTGCTAGGTCTCTGCTGCCCTGGGTAGGGGTGGGGGTGGGGGCCCCCCTCCAGGGCCCCAGCCTGTCTCCCAGCCTGACTCAGGAGTCCTGCCTTCGTCTCCCCTCCCCCCCCTCCTCTCTCCCTCCCCCTCCCCCTCCCTCCCCCTCCCTTATCAGCTAATGGAAGAGGTCGGGAAAGCCGAGCCTCTGATAATTAAATTTACTTAACGGGTATTCAAGTGGAGTAATGAGAAGTTTAATGCAGTGATTAGATTTTTCTTTAATTAATTAAAATGAGAGCCATGCGTCTTGCCAGCAAGCCGACTTGACCTCGTGCGGGAGAGGCCTGGCGCTGGGGAGGTGGGGGCAGGCGGGGCGGCACGGCCCCCTCCCGGCTTCAGACACCCCAAAAGTGAGCCCTACGCAGGAGTGGGAAGGAGAGTCAAGTCAGCGGGAGGACCCAAGAGTGAGGCCCAGCCTCCTGCACAGAGACAGGAGGTGGCCTCGGGGAGAGGATGAGGGCCTTCTCCCAAAGAAGGCTGGTTGGAATGCGAGGAAGCACTTCCCCGTGGCTGGGGCAGAGGGATCTGGGAACCCCAGCAGGGCTGTCAAGGCGGGGACTCAGGATCAGTCTAGCTGGCCAGAAACAGGGCATGTTATTTTCAAAGCCAGGAAACAGTCTTCACTGAGCCCTGATCCCAGACAGGCTGAACCTGGATTCTGGATCTGTACTGATCCCCGATCCCAGCTGTAGGCTGAGCCTTCATCCCAGCCTTCATCCTGAGCCCTGATCCTGGTCCTCCACTGGGCCTTCAGACTTGCCACAGCAGCGGCCTGTTTGTCCATTGTCCCAGCCAGCCCTGCTGCCCACAGGCCGGGCCACAGCGATTCAGACTTAGTCCCTGCCCACAGGGCAGGCAGGGAAGGCGGCAGAGGCCAGGCTGAGGGCCGCAGGGCCCTGTGTGGGGCTGTAGTTAAAGCCATTCTTGGGGAGCAGGTAGGAGGGGGGCCTGGCCTGGCCAGGGGGCGGATCCTCCTCCCCTGCCCTTGTACCTCCCGGGACCCCAGAGTTCCTCAGCTCCGTCTCCCTTGTCTGGGGAGGACTCTGCGCCCCCCCCCCCCATGGCTGTAGGGTGGAGAGTTTAAAATCACATCGTATTACATTCCTTTCTCTTTTCCTGGTTCAGAGGTTTGAACTCAGGGCCTGGGTGCTGTCCCTGAACTTTTTCCCTCAAGGCTGGTGCTCTACCACTTGAGCCACAGCTCCACGTTCATGGTTCCCTGGAGATAGGCATCTCACGGACTTTCCTGCCCGGGGCTGGCTTTGAACCACAATCCTCAGATCTCAGCCTGGTGAGCAGCTGGGATGATGGGCGTGAGCCACCGGCCTCTTCAGCCTCTGTGAGCTGGCTGCTCTGACTCTTCACCCATTTTTCTTTTTTTCTTTTTTTCTTTTTGCCCTGTTCTTATTGATATAAAAGAGCTTTTAGTGCCTTAAGAATTTGAAAACTTCTCCTCTATTGTTGCATGCTGGAATCTTTTCCCCAGCCGGTTGTTTGTCTTTTCGGCGTTGTTTGTCTTTTCTGTGTAGTTTCTGGCCTCTGTGGCCCCACAGAAGCCGTGGATCTTTATTCATCAGATCTGTCAGGCGGGGCAGGGTTGAGCTTTTACAGCCAGGCGGGGCTGGTCTGGTCTTTAGGGTCCCCATGGTGGGGTGGGAGGGAATGACTTGGCTCACCCCCCCCCCCCAGGCAGGGGTGGGCAGGAAGAGCCAGGAAAAGAGAAGGTAGAAAAATAGGATTGGCTGACAGGGTGAGAGCGAGCCCAGTGCCGGTGCTCAGGCCTGCCATCCCAGCTACTCAGGGACCTGAGATCTGAGGACTGGGCTTTAAAGCCCACCCAGGCAGGAAAGTCCACGAGACTCTTATTTCCATTGAATCACCAAAAAGGCAGAAGTAGAGCTCAAGTGGTAGAGCACCAGCCTTGAATGAAAAAGCTAAGTGAGAGGGCCAGGCCCTGAGTTCAAGCCCCAACACCAATGAGTGTGGGAGGGGTATGGAGGAGGGGAGAGAAGGGAACAGAGGGTGGGGGGCTGGGGGACTCCACTGGTGTGTGTCTGGGGGGTGGGCCCTATGTTGTCTGGGGCTGGGGTCTGTGTCTATAGGCAGGGCCTTGTGTGTGTGGTGGGGAGGGGGGGTTCTTGTGGGTGGGGCCTGTGATGAGGGGCAGGTCTTTTGGGGCGGGGCCTTGTTGAGGGGCGTGTCTGTGGGGGTGGGGCCTTGTTGAGGGGCGTGTCTGTGTCTGGGGGCGGAGCCTTGTGGCCAGGCCCCACCCACCATCCTGACCTGGGAACAAGATTGGCAAAGGAGATGAAAGCAGACACCTGTGATGCTGCCATAGCGAGACATGCACACAGGAGCACACGCATTCACACGAGCACACACATTCACACCTGCACACACGTCTACACTCAGTCACATGGCGCATCATGGGACAGCGGTGTCCACCTTTTGTAGGGTATCTGTTGTGGACAAGTGCAGGGTGGGAGACCATGCGTTCTATTTAGTGGAACTGGGATTTGAACTCAGGACCTTGTGCTTGCTAGGCAGATGCCCTGCCATCTGAGCCAGGGCTAGCCTCAGACTCTGATCCTCTGCATCTCTGCCTCCCTTATGATTGGGATTACACACAGGAACTGCCATCCCCCCCCCCATCCTCTCTTGAATCCTGTTATAGTTTATAACGTGAAGAATCCAGAGCCAGAGACTTTAAATACCTTGCTGAGGGCCACAGAGGCTGGCTTCCAGCCAAGGTTCCCCGGAGAAGCTGGGATTACAGGTATACCCAACACTACCTGGCTGGAGCAGCCTTCCTCAGAGGCAGTGCGGGGAGAGGTGGGCAATGCTGGGGTGATGGAGCCAGGAAGGGCCCCCCAGGCCCCCCACGCGGCCAGTGCCTGCCTCTCTGTGCCCCACAGAGCCCACACATCTTAAGGTGATAATGGCCAAAGCACTAAGTTCAAACTGTAAACCCACAGTTACGTTGGCATCTGCGGGCCCTCGAGGGTTTTCCTTCCCCCATAAGAGGCCCGTCGAGGGGCCCTGAAGGAAGTCTAGAAGGGACCCCAACTTCTGTGAAGTCAGGCCCTGGGGGGATGGAGGCCAAGGCCCTGCTGGGCAAGGCCTCCGCCCATACCTCCCGTCTCCATGCTGGGAGGAGGGACCCCACTTTGGGGCCTGCCTGAGCCTCCCCCCCCCACCGCCCCCCCACACACCATCAAGGTGCTTGTGTGGTTCTGAGGGGAGGGTCAGGCAAGACCAGGATCCTAGCCATTTCCTTTTCTTTTTTGTCGGTCGTGGGGCTTGAACTCTGGGCCTGGGCGCTGTCCCTCAGCTCTTCAGCTCAAGGAGAGCGCTCTACCACTTGAGCCACAGCGCCACTTCCGGTTTTCTAGTGGTTTATTGGAGATAAGAGTCTCACAGACTTTCCTGCCGGGGCTGGCTTTGAACCATGATCCTCAGATCTCAGCCTCCTGAGTAGCTAGGATGACAGCGTGAGCCACCGGCGCCGGGCCACTTCCTGCTTTTTTGATGGCTAGTTGGAGATGAGAGTCCCACACTTTTTTCTGCCTGGGCTGGGTTTGAACCTGGAACCTGCGGTCTCAGCCTCTGCTACGAGTAGGATCACAGGCGTGAGCCTGGAGCTCGGGCTGTGCTAACTCCTTGTTCCTCCCCTGCAGTGCATGCTGGGACCACCGCCTACCCGCCACCACCCCTCCAGCCCCCACAGGCCTGTCTGCTTGCCTCCTGGCGCCATCTGACCCAGGTAAGGGGAAATCGAGGCAGGCTCCCTGAGCCGTGAGCCTGTCCAGGGTATGAGGGCTGGTTCCCAGGCTGGCCTCAGTGGATGGCCTCGCCTCTCCTGGTCCCGCGCGCATCCTCAGGGCCAAGACTCAGCAGCTGCACTGCAGTCCTGGGCCACGGGCATGCTGTGGGGTCTCCGCCTGCCTCACCTCTCCTGTTCTCTGAGCAGGTCTGGGGGTGGGGTGGGGAGCTGGGCCTGGGAACTGGGGACAGATTGGTGATGGGGAGGTGCTCAAAAATGGAGCCTTGGCTTTTCTGGAGACTCAGCTTGCTTGGAGGGCGGGAGGGAGTAACAGGATGAGAAATGGCTAGATTTTGGGGTGCTTGGGATGCGCTTTCCCCTCATTGGTGTCATTCTCTGATGGTTCCAGCATAGCGGTCTAGCTCTTCCCACAATCCTTTGCTCCCCAGTGCTCACTAGTCATGCTCAAGACATCCATATAGATCCTTCCAGACCTTTCTTTATGCACTTAGAAGCATATTTTAGCAAGAAAAACACAATTGTGTTAGTACCACTTGCTCCCTCAGGACTCCTTTATTTATATTTATTTATGTATATACATATATATGTATATTTGTGTGTGTGTGTGCTGGTCCAGGGGCTTGAACTCAGGGCCTAGGCACTGTTTCTGAGCTTTATTACTCAAGATTGGTGCTCTACCACTTGAGCCACAGCTCCACTTCTGGCTTTTTGGTGGTTCGTTGGAGGTAAGAGTCTCGCAGACTTCACTGGCCAGGCTGGATTTGAGCCTCCATCTTCAAATCTCAGCCCTCTGAGGAGCTGGGATGACGGGCATGAGCCTCTGGTGCCCGGCTTCAGTTTGTATATTTTCAGTTGAGTGTGGTGGTGCATGCCTGTAATCCTAGCAGTGGGGAAATGAAGGCTGGCGAGCTACAGTTCAAGGCCAGTCACAGGCACCAGGCCTCTTCTTTTCTTTAATGTATTTCATCCTATGAATGGATCTGACGCCTTCATCCATTTTCACTCCTCTCTGTGACCATGTAGATTGCTTTTGGCTTTCGCTGTTTCTAAACCTTGCTCCGGCTGCCTCTGGCTTGGGTGTGGGTGTGCTTGTGCTGTGATCCTTGGGAATGTCTGCCTGGGCCAGGGGCCTTGGGACCTCCATGTTTGTTTTGGCCAATTCCTACGGCCAGATGAACTTCCGGGAGGCCGGGCTGTCCTCTTTCTCAGTGATTCTGTGTCCCATGTCACACGGGTATCGTCTGCCATGTCTAATGGTGCAAATGATTGAATTTTACCTGTGTGTGTGCACACACACACACACACACACACACACACACACACACACACACATGCACGTGCGAGCGTGCGCCGGCCCTGGGGCTTGAACTTAGGACTTGAGCGCTGTCCCTGAGCTCTTGTGCTTCAGGTTGGCGCTCTCCCACTTGAGCCACAGCATCACTTCTGGCTTTTTTGCTGGTTCACTGGAGACAAGAATCTCATGGACTTTCCTGCCCAGGCTGGCTTTGAATCTCAGTCCTCAGATCTCAGCTTCCTGAGTAGCTGGGATGACAGGCGTGAGTCATAGCACCTGGCCGACTTTCTCTTTCTTTGATGGCGGATGAGGTTGAGCGTATTAATAGGCACTTGTGGGCCATTTTCTTTCTTCCTGTGGGAATTGCCTCCCCCTGCCGGGCCTCCCCCTGCCGGGCCTCCTCCTGCCGGGCCTCCTCCTGCCGGGCCTCCTCCTGCCGGGCCTCCCCCTGCCAGGCCTCCCTCTGCCAGGCCTCCTCCTGCCGGGCCTCCCCCTGCCAGGCCTCCCTCTGCCGGGCCTCCCCCTGCCGGGCCTCCCCCTGCCAGGCCTCCCCCTGCCGGGCCTCCCCCTGCCAGGCCTCCTCCTGCCAGGCCTCCCTGCCCTGTCATTCTTCGGGTGGGTATTCATGGAGCCCCTTCCTGGGTTGGTCTCATTAGGGCCTTGGAAGTCAGCAAACCTGATTTCAAAATAAAAAGTGAAGCCACACCGGGCATTCCGCGTGACTCGGGAGTTGCGCGTCGGTGTTGGTTTCTCCTGTCCAGGGCTGGAGACAATGCGCGTTTTATTATACGCGATGTATAAGAGGTTGAAAGACTTCACTGTATCTCTGGCTCGGGTTCCAACTTGCTTGCCACTGCTTGGATTTTAGTGGATTAAAAAAAAAAAAAACAAATGTATCATAGGTGAGGCACCGGTGGCTCCCGCCTGTCATCCCAGCGACTCAGGAGGCCGAGATCTGAGGATCATGGTTTGAAGCCAGCCCTGCCAGAAAAGTCCCCGTGAGACTCTTATCTCTAATAAAGCTGGACCTGGAGCTGTGGCTCAAGTGGTAGAGCACTAGGCCTGAGTGATAAGAGCCAGGTGAGAGCACCCAGATCTGAGTTCAGGTCCCTAGTACTGGCGCATGCGTGTGCGTGCACACACACACACACACACACACACACACACACACACACAAACTCATTTCTGCTTATGAAGATTTTTTTTCATTGTTTTTGTGTCAGCCCTGGGTCTTGAACTCAGGGCCTGGGCGCCGTCCCTCAGCTCCTCAGCTCATGGCTAGCTCTCTACCACATGAGCCACAGCGCCACTTGCAGTTTTCTGGTGGTTCATTGGAGATCAGAGTCTCATAGACTTTCCTGCCCAGGCTGGCCTTGACCCGCGATCCTCAGATCTCAGCCTCCTGAGCAGCTGGGATGTCGGCATGAGCACCAGCGCCCAGTCTGTGTTGCTCTTTCACTGAGCGACACTTTGGGCGGCGTTGGGCTTGGATGTTGGACACCTCAGTCCTGTTCCTTTGTCTGATGTATCAGCTGGTGCCAGGCCGGCCTCCGGCTCCGGTCCTCCCCCTCCGCCTCCCGAGCAGCTGCCATGGCAGGTGTGTTCCATCTTACGCCGCCCACCGCGTCTCTTTCGTGGCTGAGTAATAGTCCGCAGTGTGGCTGCCCTCACCGGCTGATCTGCTCACTGCTGGGCACCGGGAGCCCTGCCTTCTCCCTCCTCCCGGGCCTGCCCTCAGGGGCTGCACTTGCTGGCCCCCAACATGGTTTGGCTTTGAATGCTGCCTCAGCCCTGGGTGCCCAGTGGGGAAGAGGTGAAATGGGGCGTAGAATGTTCTGGAAGCCAAGGAGCTCCTAACCTTGGGGGTGGGCATTCCTGGAGGGCTCCCTGGAGGAGGAGGACGAGGTACTACCCCAGCTTCCCTTGGTCTTCGGGATCGTGCTGAAGGGTCGTTGGATCGAGAGCTTGGGGACAGGCCACAGAGTCCTCCTCCCTCCCGTCCCTGAATTGTTTGGCGTCTGGAGAGAAGGGGGATGGGGGGGCTCGAACACCCAGTGCGCGCTTGGACCCCAAGTAGGGATTTCTTTTTCCTGAGAAGCAAAGTTTCCTGTGAAATATTCAGGCCATGCTAGACTTTGGTGGATCATGGTGGCTAGGCAGGTCCACGGCTGGGGAGGCCACATGGTGTGTGTGTGTGTGTGTGTGTGTGTGTGTGTGTGTGTGTGTGTGTGTGTGTGCACGTGCATGTACTGGGGCTTGAACTCAGGGACTGGGCTGTGACTGTCTGGTTTTCTGGTGTTTTATTGGACATAAGAGTCTCACAGACTTTCCTACCTGGGCTGGCCTCAAACCTCGATCCTCGGTCCTCAGCCTCCTGAGTGGCTGGGATGACCGGCGTGAGCCACGGATGCTGGATTTCCTTCTCAGCAGAGAGGTTTCCTAAGGGCGGGAAGGAGCTTGACTTGGGGCTTCAGCTGCTGTGTGTGTTGGGATGTGTGTCGGGAAGCGGTGTCCGGTCTTTCTGGTCTACTCGCACCAGGGGCGCTGTCCGTGGTCCTGAACGTGTGTTGTGGTGATGTGCTGTGACTAATGGACTGCGCCACCTGTCTGGCTCTCTGAAGATGGCTTCCAAGCATGGCCACCATTCCCAACTCGGGGCTGGCTCAGGGCCTGGGGCCGCCCGCTGGGCTGGCAGGACACACAGGCCTAGAATCAATGCATGCACTTGGCAGACGGGGAAACTGAGGCCCAGATATTACCTGAAATCTGGAGCGAAGCGGGGCTGGGAGGGGCCTCGGGTTGTTCCCCCTCGTGCCAGGCAGAGGGGACACACCCTGGGGGCCAGTGACGCAGGCCCAGCCACTCCTTTTACTTCCCTCCGTCCTGACCCAGCAGTGGAAAGATGGCTCTAGAGCGCACGCCTGCCATCCTAGCTCCTCAGGAGGCTGAGATCTGAGGATCACGGTTCAAAGCCAGCCTGGGCAGGAAAGTCCGTGAGACTCTTATCTCCAATAAACCACCAGAAAACCAGAAGTGTCGCTGTGGTTCAAGTGGTAGAGCACTCGTCTTGAGCTGAAGTGCTGAGGGGCAGCGCCCAGGCCCAGAGTTCAAGACCCATGACTGACAGGAAGGAAGGAAGGAAGGAAGGAAGGAAGAAGGGAAGGAAGAAGAAAAGGAGGCATGGGAAGGCAGAGTGGAACGGGGCTTGGCTGCACCCCCAGCACCCCCAACCCCAGGCCTGGTCACCCCCTCCCCATGGGTCCCGCTGGTCTGGGGCGCGGGGCTCTGGGTGGCCCACCTGGCCCAGAACCTTCACCTCCTCTCAGCCCACGGCCACTGTTAGGGCTTTGTGCCAGCCTCTGTCCTCCTCACCTCTCCCTTCCCTCCCTCCTCCCTCCTCCCTCCCCTTCACCCCACTTTGCCCTGCCAGGCTGAGTACACACACACACACACACACACACACACACACACACACACACACTTACACACAGCTCCTTGTGTGGCAGAGAGAGAGAGAGAGAGGGAGAGGAAAAGAGAGAGAAATCTGGGTCACTCTCCTGCAGAGGCCTCCTTGCGTCCCCCATTCCAGGCTCACCCTGCCTCACCCCTTCCTGGGCCTCCCTGTCCAGTGGCCTCATTCTGGAGCCTCTGAGCGTCTCCTGCAGCCAGGGGTGTGTGTGTGTGTGTGTGTGTGTGTGTGTGTGTGTGTGTGTGTGTGTGTGTGTGTGCCACAGCTCCACGTCTGGCTTCTTGGTGGTTAATAGAGATGAGAATCTCACAGACGTTCCTGCCCTGGCTGGCCTCAGATCACGATCCTCAGATCTCAGCCTCCTGAGGAGCTGGGATGACAGGTGTGAGCCCCTGGGGAGTCTCCTGCTCCCCTCCCCCCCGCGCTGGCCCTGCCACCAGCTCCAGACCGAGCATGGACACCCTGCCACCCACCCCTACTGGGGGGGGTGCTAAATCTGGGGACACCACCTTAGTGACCTGCCTCTCCCGCCTGCCCCGCCCCCCCCAGATGCTCATCCAGAGGACTCCGCCCTCCTCTGCTTGAGTCCTAGCTGAGGAAGGACTTCTGCAAGTCTGACCACAGTCTCTCATGCTTTCATTCCACCCCGCTACTCTGGGAAGAGCCACCCAGAGGCCCTGCGAGCTGGTGGGGGGAGGGGGGCGGGGGGTTGAGGGCCCCCCACGCCTCCCCACCACACCTCCCCCCGCGGCCTGTGTGAAACCCCGCCGGCCGCTCCCCTGCCATTACCATGCTCATCACAGCCTCCGCCGCCTCACTTCTAGCAAACTCATTTGCCAGTTGAAAGGGCTCCATTTTCCACTCTGCTTGCCCAGAGTCGGCCCCTGGCTCGGCCCCCTCTGCCTGCCTCCCCCTGCACTGCCCCGCCCAGGGAGGGAGCCGCAGTGCTCGCCACCACCCCCCGCAGGCCTCACCCCTGCCTGGGGACCCCTGGAGGCCCCAGCCCCTCTCCTCCACCTCTGCCCCAGAATTAGGGGCTCAGAGGCCCTGCGTCTTCCTTACTGTACAGCAAAGCAAGATGGTTTTTACACTAATTCATACTAAGGGGTGCAGGGCTGCAAGTCACTTTCCCTGTCTCTGTGCTCCTTGTCTTTGAACTGAAGGAGCAAGGCCGTGGTGAGATGAATAATTCCTGTGCACTGGGCGCCCACACGTGTTCAGCCCAGTGGGCAGAGGTGGGGGTCCCCCCGTGTGCAGGCCGCTGCTCTACAGATGTGGCCCAGCCCCCCCATCCAGGACACCCTTTAGGAAGGCCCTCAGCTCCCCCCAAAGAGCTGAGGAACCTGACCCTTCCCCCCTAACCCCCTGCCCATCCCCCCCCCCACTGGACGGGTCACAGAGCCTCAAATAAAGGGAATCTAGAGTAAGAATCCCATTCTGAAGCCGGGCGCCAGTGGCTCACGCCTGTCATCCCAGCTAGTCAGGAGGCTGAGATGTGAGGATCACAGTTCCAAGCCAGCCAGGGCAGGAGAAGTGTGTGAGACTCTTATTTCCAATGAGCCAGCAAAAAGGCTGGAAGGGGAGCCGTGGCTCAAGTGGTGAAGCACCACCAGCCTTGAATGAAAAAGCTAAGGGACAACGTGCAGGCCCTGAGTTAGAGCTCTATCACACACACACACACACACACACACACACACACACACACACACACACACACACACACACACACACACACACACACACACACACACGGACCTCTCTCCAAACCCCAGGTAAAACCTCCTGGGTGGGGCTGGGCATTGATTCGAACTGGACTTTCAGCCAAGTCAGAGAAACCCGCCATGATGGTCAGGGCTCTAGGCCCTGCCCTTCCACCCTCCCCCGCGCTGTGTGCTCCTCCAGGCTGGCAGCCACCCGCCCCACCCCAGCCACGTGTGTGCATGCGTGTGCGTGCATGTGTGTGTGTGTGTGTGGACAGTCCTGGGGCTTGAACTCCCGGCCTGGGTGCTGTCCCTGAGCTTTTCCTGCTCCAGGTTGGCACCGTACCACTTGAACCACACCTGCACTTCCAGCTTTTTGGTGGTTCATCGGAGAGAAGAATCTCATGGACTTTCCTGCCGGGGCTGGCCTCAAACCTCGATCCTCCGATCTCAGCCTCCTGAGTGGCTGGGATGACAGGCGTGAGCACCCAGTGTCCAGCATTGTCCTCCCAGGTCTGACCCCCCAGTGCTCTCCCCCCCTTGCTCTGGAGGGAGCAGCCTTCTCTGACTGTACAGCCCCTAGCCTCCCTCCCCCAGAATCTCATGACCAGCACTAGGTCTAACCGCGTTTCCCACCAATGTTTGCTGAGTGAATGTGTGATGTGTGGACCCGACTCCGTTCCCATGGAAACCTGAGCATCCTCTTCTCTTTGGGCCTGGACGGTGGGGGAGAGGGGCCGTGTGCGTGCCAGGCCCCTCTGCTGAAGCCAGAGGGACGCGGGGCACAGGCCAGCTCCCCGCCAGGCCCTGGCTACGCGCTAGACTGCAGGGTGGACCGGCAGTGGCTGCAGACTCCACCACCACCGAGGCCAGGGGACGGGCCCGGCCCTGGTCTGCCCCGGCCGTCTGGGGCCCGGCCCTGCCTCCACCCCCAGGGAGCAGATGGCCGAGCCCGGGGGGCGGCGGCGGAGCCCGGCTGGCATTTGTGTACGTGTGTGGTTTTTTAGAAAATCTGACACATTTTTGTCACGTCTTGGTACAGGAGAACAGCGAAGGAGGCGGCGGTGTGAAGAATGCTTTAACTCACAGCTCTGTAACAGTTCCAAGTTCTCCCCGGGGCTCCTCCCCCTCCCTCCAGCCCATCTGTCCCCCCATCCCTGCGCCCTGCACCCCCACACCCATCCATCAGCCCGCCCTTGACAGCGACACTCGGGGGCTCTCAGAAGACCCCAGTCGCAGACGCAGGGGAGATATTTCTGGGAGCAGCTGGACCACATGCTTGCTGTGTGACCTTAGGTGGTTGTTCACCCTCTCTGGGCTCTATTGGCTCACACCACGACTCTCCTCTTCCAAATTTCTTCACTGAATGTCATAAAAACGTTTAGTTAAGCCGGGCACCGGTGCCTCACGCCTTTCCTCCTAGCTCTCTTCAGGAGGCTGAGTGAGATCTGAGGATCGTGGTTTGAAGCCAGCCTGGGCAGGAAAAGTCTGTGAGACTCTTATCCCCCATGAATCACCAAAAAGTCAAATGTGGAGGTGTGGCTCAAGTGGTAGAATGCCAGCCTGGAGCAAAAGAGCTCAGGAGAGCGTGGGGGCGGGGAGAGGGGTGGATGAATATGTTTAGCCAAAAGTGTTAGAAATGATGACTATCGGGACCTTTCGGGGTTCCAAGCCTCCCAAGAGAAAGCCCCCCGCGAGTGGCCGAGGGCGCCCCTTGGTGATGCGAGTCTGCCTGGGGCCGGGGCGGTTCTTGGAAGGAAGATGGCACTGGCTGGGCTGGCGGAAGCCTGGGGTGGCCGTTCTGGGCTTGGGGTTCACCCCCAAAGGCAAAAGAGGCAGGCAGGCTTGGGACCCCAAGTGTCTCCCCATGGCCCTGCGCCCCGCCCCCCCAGAGCTGTAGGAGAAGGGGGGAGGGGCTGGGCCTGGAAGCTTCTCTCCCGGCTGCCCGCGGCCCCCGGCCTGCCTGGCACGCGCTTCCGCCTCGTTACTCACAGCCATGCCAGCTGGCCTGGAAACCCCGTCTCCACGACAGGCTGGTGGGCAAGTGCGGGGGGGAGTTGGGGGGCAGCGGGGGGGCTCTGCCCTAGGGCAGGCTGGCCAAGGCCTGGGGCTCAGCATGGCTCCCCACTCCAGGCAGCTTGGGAGCAGGGGACTGGGGCACCCCTTGACCGCAGCCTCTGAACCCCACCAACTCCCAGCCTCGACATGGGCAAAGGCAGAAAGGGGGGTGCAGGAGGCGGAGTGTACCCCTAGTTACCCAGCCTCTCTTGTCCCAAACCAGGTCACTGCTGAGCACAAAAAGGCTGCTGAAGCCACACCTGGGCATTGCCTCCCTGCCCCCCCCCCCCCCGCCAGGCCACCGATGGGCCCCCAAGAGTTCCTGCGGGGGGTAGCGCAGCCTGGGCCGGGCTGGCTGACTGGGTTCCCGGCGAAGCTCACCAGATGGGCACAGGGCGGCTGCTGGGGGGAGGAGCCGGTCGCCATGGGAACGGCAGGCTGGCATTTCCTCTTTTGGGGAGGCTGCGCCCGCACTTCGCAGGCCGTGTGGGCTTCTGAGTCCCGCGGCTCCGTGTTTTTTAGGAAGGAAAAAAGGGCAGGGGAGGGGCGGGGCGGGGCGGGCAGGAGGGGGAGGGCGAGGCGGGGAGACCAGGAGGGGACAGACACAGCTGTCGGCTGCCCAGAGGCCTGGGGTCCCCTCGCACCCCTCGATCCCAGGCCCCGGGGTCCCTTCACCCCCACTGCCCCCACCATACACCTCACCCGGGGGCAGGGACATTCTCTGGGCCCCGTTTTCCTTCCTTCCTTCCTTCCTTCCTTCCTTCCTTCCTTCCTTCCTTCCTTCCTTCCTTCCTTCCTTCCTTCCTACCAGTCCTGGGGCTTGAACTCAAGTCCTGTGCACTGTCCCTGAGTTTTTGTGCTCAAGGCTAGCACTCTACCACTTGAGCCAGAGCTCCACTTCTGGCTTTTTCAGTGTATGTGGTGCTGAGGAATCGAACCCAGGACCTCAGGCATGCAAGGCAAGCGCTCTACCACTGAGCCACCTTCCCAGTCCCCACTTCCAGCTTTGTGCTGGTTCATTGGAAATAAAGTCTCACAGACTTTCCTGCCAGGGCTGGCCTGGAACTTTGATCCTCCAGATCTCAGCCTCCTGAGGAGCCAGGATACCAGGTGCCCGGCCTTCAAAGCCTCTCTTAACAAATGAGAGAGTAATGGGTCTGAGCAATATGTTCACTTTATTAAGGCCTTATAAGACCCCGATCAAATTACACCTCTTGGAATCGAACAGCAAATTCAATTCCGTTCAATCACGGTTTCCGTTCAGCCCCGAGGCCCCCGCCCGCAGGAAGACCGCATTGCCTGGCAGCCGTCCAGTCAGCGTCCGAGGCCCGTGGGCACTGGGTGGGCACGGGGGGGGGCAGGGCCTCGGGGCTTTGGCCACGGGTGCCACGTGCAACCAGAGTGCACTGGACCTGGATGCGGTTCATCCTGGAGCTGCGTCCGCTCCGGGTGGGCTAGGCAAGTCCCTGGCCCATTTGGTTTGCTTTGTTGTGTCAGTCCTGAGGCTTGAACTCGGGGCCTGGGCGCTGGCCCTGAGCTACGGTGCTCAAGGCTGGTGCTATACCACTTACGCCACAGCTCCATTTCTGGCTTTTTTTGGGTGTGATTTATTGGCAATAAGAGTCTCAAAGACTTCCTTGCCCAGGCTGGCTTTGAACCATGATCCTCAGAGCCTCCTGGGTAACTGGGATGACAGGTGGGAGCCACCTACACCTGTGGGACAGACCTGCCCTCCCCTGGTGACAGAGGGGACAAGCCAGTGTTGTGACCGGTACCGTGCCACGCCAGCGCGCCGCGACAGGCTTTGTGTTTGCCTTCCCTTTCCTTACACCTCCTTTGCCTCCCTTGGGCTGGAGAAACGTAGGAGGGCTTCCTGATGTAAGAGGCGTGGATGGGAACCCTGCACCTCTGGAGGGGGGAGGGTGGCGGGGGGGGGAAGGTTCTGGGCGGACAGAGGAGCCCTGGCTTAGAAGTGAGGACAAGGGGACGATGATTTTTAAAAATTCTTAATTTGGTATAGTGAAGGTGATGGACGGGGGTGGCAGTCTCAGAAGTCAGCTCAGGAGTACATTTGTTTTGGGACCATGGCCTCCCCCCGCCCCCTTCTCCGGTTTTCCCCTCCCATCCCCATCCACAAGTTGTATAGTTCATTTTCCACGTAGTTTCCAGTGAGTACTACTGCCGCACTTGTTCACCCTTGGTCCCTCCATTTCTGTGTCTTACCCCTTACACCCCCCCCCCACAGACAGATAAACGAACAAGCAAGACAAAAAGAAAACGGGCTGGGAAGGTGGCTCCGTGGTAGAGTGCTGGCCTAGCATGCATGAAGCCCTGGGTTTGATTCCTCAGCACCACATATGATAGAAAAAGCCAGAAGTGGTGCTGTGGGTCAAGTGATAGAGTGCTAGCCTTGAGCAAAAGCAGCTCAGGGACAGTGCCCAGGCCCTGAGTTCAAGCCCCAGGACTGGCAAAATAAATAAATGAATAAATAGCAATAAAGGAAAAAAAAAACCCAACACACTGCTGCTCTCCACTTCCTGAAGCTCATTTTGATAAATATTTTTATGGTCAGAGGCACATGACTTGTGTCTTCTGACACCGGTGCGCCAGCTGCGTGTGCTCTTTCTCGGGCTTGCACACCGCCCCCCGTCCCCCCCAGGAGCTGGTGCATTTTTTGAGGTACAGGGCAGGACAGCTGTGGGGGCCTGGGGAAGGCCCCAAGTGCCTCCTTCTGCCCAGAGATCAATACCCAAAGCCAGAGGAACAGTGACTCCATGCGGTCTCTGCGGCCTTGTGTGTGTGTGTGTGTGTGCGTGCACATATGTGCACACTAGGGTTTGAACTTAGGGCCTGGCCGCTGTCCCCTTATCTTTGTCACTCAAGGCAAGCACTGTGCCAGTTGAGCCACGGTTTTACTTCTGGTTAAGAGTCTCACAGACTTGCCCTGCCCAGGCTGGCTACAGCCAGGCTCGGTTAACACTTTCTCTCTGCTGATTTGCAGCCTGCTATGGAAAGGGCTCGGCAAGCTACGGAAACCAGGCGGACCCAAAACTGGCAAGTGATAAAAGTTGCTAGGAAGGCAAAAAATAAATAAATAAATAACAATCTAGACCTGCAACTATAGATCTCCTGAGGGTAGAAAAATTAAAATGAGGTTCTAGTTTCTTAGGGCCAAGGACCCAGGCACCTGTGGCTCAGGCCTGTCATCCCAGCTACTTTGGAGGCTGAGATCCAAAGATCCAGAGGTTCAAAGCCAGCCCAGGCAGGAAAGTCGGTGGGACCTCAGTCTCCAATTAACTAGCAAAAAGCCATAAGTAGACATGTGGCTCAAGTTGTAGAGCACCAGCCTTGAATAAAAAAACTAAAGTGAATGTGGTGCAGTCCTCAGTTCAAGCCCCAGGACTGGCACAAAATAAATTAAATAAATAGGGATTCCATGCCACGCCCTGAGGTACAGGGGTGGAAGAGGAGGAATCCCCTTCCCAGGTTCAATTGTCTGCCCCTCCCCACTTCATCTGTCATGGGGCATGAACTCAGGGCGGCGTATCCTTGAGCTCTTTTGCTCAAGGCGAGCGCTCTACCACTTGAGCCACAGCGCCACTTCAGGTTTTCTGGTGGATTATTGGAGATAAAAGTCTCACAGACTTTCCTGCCCGGGCTGGCTTTGAACCGTGATCCTCCCATCTCCAGAGTAGCTAGGATTACAGGTGTGAGCAACAGTGCCTGGTCCCAATCAGTTTTCTTCTGTAATGGCCCCTGTAGGCACACAGACTCATTTCCCCGGGTGGTTTTTTTCCAGAACTTTCTCTCTCTCTCTCTCTCTCTCTCTCTCTCTCTCTCTCTCTCTCTCTCTCACACACACACACACACACACACACACACACACACACACACAGATTGAGCGAAGGCTCAGAGGTGGCCAAGTGCAGCCACCCGACCCAAGCCGCCCCCTGCACCTCCCGTGGTCTCCGGGACGTGGTAGCCTCTTCCCCTCCCTGGCCTTCAGCCTCCCCTGCCTCCCCCCCACTCAACCCAGACCAAGCCCGCAGGGTCTGGGCTGCCCCCTGCCGGCTGCCTGGGGTTGCCATGGCGACCCGCCGCCGGCCCAGCCTGCCTGGAAACAATCGAAAAATAATGGCGAGGTCTCCTCCATTCTGTCTCACCTGGGAGCCGTTTAAACCGCCCCACGCCTTTTTGCACAAATGATGTGTTCCTCTCTCTCCCTCTCTCTCTCTCTCTTTCTCTCGATTATCCTAAAATCTCACTTCCTCTATTTCCCTCTCACTTTCAATTTCTGTGACACAGTCCCTCTCTTTCACACGCACACACACACACTCACACACACCTTTACACCCCACACTGCTGACATCAAATCCTCATCCCCAATAGCAGCATTTAACCGCAGAGCAGGGCCTGCAGCGCCCCCCTTTCCTCTCCCTGGCCTTGCTCTCTGCAGTTTGGAAAGTCGGGGTCAGCCAGGGTCTGGGCCCCAGAGGCCTGCGTGGAGCCTGCCTGGCCTTCGCCCCTCTGCAGAGCCTGAGCCTCGGGTCTCAGCCGAGCGCTCTGTGCACCCCGGGGGGAAGTGCCCGTCCTGGGGCTTGAACTCAGGGCCCAGGCACTATCCCTGAGCTTTTCTTTTGCTCAAGATGAGCACTTGACCCACAGCGCCACTTGCAGCTTTTTGGTGGTTCATTGGAGATAAGATCTCCCAGACATTGCCCCTGCCCTGGGCTGGCTTTGAACCATGATCCTCAGATCTCAGCCTCTGAGTAGCCCAGATGGCAGGCGTGAGCACCGGCGCCCAGCTCGTACCCCTACGCCTGAGTGAAGGGCAGCGGGGCGTGCGGGTTGCTGTACGAGGCTGGTGGGAGGGATGCGTAACTATAAGGTGGATACCCAGCAGAACTGTCCCCAGAAGTTTTGGGGTATCAGAAACAAGCTACACCTGGATGACTACCCTGTGCCTGTGTACACAGAGGCCTGCGCTCTGGGGGTCCTGGCCTCTGGACTCAGTTTACCTGGCCCCATTTCCTTGACTGCCAGAACTCCAGTCCTGGTTTTTGCAGTATACCTTGAGATCAAAACTGGAAAGGGCCAAGCACTGGGGGGGGGGGGGGGGGGGATCCTGTGTCCTCCTGCTGCTCGGATGTCCCTTGGCAGAAAGAGAGTGATCAACAGTGGGACTGGCCCACACCTTCTTCGTCCTGGGCAGCCCGGGGACCCGACTTCGTGATGTCAGAGGTGTTCAGGAGATGGCAGCCCAGGCTCCCCAAGCTGGGAGTGGGTAGCTGGGGGGGAGGGGGAGCGAGACCTCCCCAGGGCGCCCTGGCGTGGGGCGGGTGGAGGTTCGGAGGTTCGAGGCCTGCTCTGGGAACTTGGTGCCAAGCAGTGCAGGTATTTATGGCTGGTTTTCCTGCGCCCAGCAGGTGGTGTGAACACGTTGTATCTCGGGCTAGCACCCCCGGTATAGCACCCCCTGTTTAGATTCCAGGCTACAGGGAGCCTCCCTGGCGGGAGGGGGGAAGGGGAGTGCTGAGGCCTTCTAGATCTTTCCGCCTCTGGCTGCCAGCCTGCGCTGTGCCAGCGGTGCCAGCCTAGGGGCAGGAGACAACCTCTTCCCCGGTCCCCCGCCCCTTGCTGGCCACCGGGGCCGAGGGCCGGCTTGGCCAGGACACGCCGTGGGCTCTTTGTGTGGCCTGTGCTTTGGGGATCTCACCGCAGCACCCACCTCAGCCCAGGAGGGGGCTGGCAGGGCCTTCCCCCCCCCCACGGAGGGCACGCAGCCAGCTCTGCCAGCTCACCACTAGGGGGCCCCGCCAGCCCACCTCCGCTGCTCACAGCCCTGGGCCTCCCGCCTCCGGCCCGGCTTCCCAGTGGGTCATGGCGGGGGGCGGTGGGCACAGGCCCAGCTGAGCTAGGAGCCCGGCCTGCCGCGCCCACCCTCATCTGCCTCCCCCTGTGCTCGGGGTAGGGAGGGAGTGCCAGTGGTAGGCCGAGCTGCGTCTGCCCCTGCCTTAGTCTTAGCTAACAAGCTGTGTATGGGTCCACGTGCCGCCTGCTTTGCTTTATAAGTTCAGTAATGGATGGGCATATTAGCAGCCGGGCGCTGCCCTGGGGCCAGCCAGGCGGGACGGGGCGCTGCGGGCCGAGCCTCTGCCGATAGTTACTCTTCCCACCATCAATTATTGAGAAACCCCCCTCCTCTCTCTCTTTTGTATATAATTACAAGCATCATTCTGGTTCAGTCTCTGTGGAGAATGGCTAGGTTGCCCTGCAGGGCTGCGATGACATTTCCACCTTCTGTACCCCTGATTGTTCCAATCACCTGTGTGTGTGTGTGTGTGTGTGTGTGTGTGTGTGTGTGTGTGCGTGCGTGCGCCCGTGCACGTGGGCCCCGGGCCTTGAACTTGGGACCTAGGCACTGTTCCTGAGCTCTTCAAAGCAAGCGCTCTACCACTTTGAGCCACAGCACCACTTCTGGTTTTCTGGTGGTTCATGGGAGATAAGACTCTCACAGTCTTTCCTGCCCAGGCTGGCTCTGAACCGTGATCCTCAGATCTCAGCCTCCTGAGTAGCTGGGATGACAGGCGTGAGCCACCAGCACTGGGCTCGAGTGCTTTGCCACAGCAAACATGACCTCACAGTTCTGTAGGGCAGGAACACCCGGCAAGGTGACCCTCTGGCCCAGGGCTTCTCCGATAGTCCGGAGGAGGCGTTGGCAAAGCCACGGCCACTACGGGGAGGCCGGCGACACTCGTGGGGGGTTGTGGGATTTCTCAGGTTCAAAAGTGGGTGCTAGCCAGGTGCAGGTGCCCACGCCTGGCATCCCAGCTACTCAGGAGGCTGAGATCTGAGGATCGCAGTTCAAAGCCAGCCCAGGCAGGAAAAAAACCGACGGGACTCTTATCTTCAATGAAGTGGCAAAAAGCCAGAAGTGGAGGTATAGTTCAAATTGTCGCGTGCCAGCCTTGAGTAACAAAGCTCAGGGACAGCAACCTGGGCCCTGAGTTCAAGCCCCAGGACTGGCACGCGTGCGCACACACACACACACACACACACACACACACACACACACACACACACACACGCTGACTGGAAGAAGCAGGCGGTTTATAACAAGGAAGCCACCACTTTTCCGTCATCTAATCTCAGAAGTGACACCCCCTCACTTCCGCCATATTTTCCTCTTTGGGAATGAGTCAGCCGGTCCACACACACACACACACATACACACCACACACAGAAAGGCGATTACACAACTGGGCAAAGACCAAAAAGCAGGAACCATTTTGGGGGTCATTTTAGAGATGTCTGTCTGGAGGTTTACAAGGCTCAGTGCAGCACAGTGACTTGCCTAAGGTCACACAGTGAGGCAGGGTCAGCATTGAACTCCTGACTGCCTGACTCGAAAGCTGGGACCCTGCCCGGCATCGGTGGCTCACGCCCATCATCCTAGCTACTCAGGAGGCTGAGATCTGAGGATTGCGGTTCAAAGCCAGCCAGGACAGGAAAGTCCATGAGACTCTCATCTCCAATGAACCACCAGAAAACCAAAAGTGGCGCTGTGGCTCAACTGCTAGAGAGCTCGCCTTGAGCACAAAGAGGCTCAGGTACAGTGCCCAGGCCCTGAGTTCCAGCCACATGTCTGATTAAAAAAAAAAAAAAAAAGACCGAGGTCCTTTCTTCAGGATGACTTCAGTGAATCACAGCTTCTAGCTTAAGTTAATAAACAAGCCTGCCACACACAGAATTAGAGAGCGAGCTTAATGGCTGTGTTTGCTAATAGGGCAGCCTGTTCACACGAATCGGATCGGGATTCCCAACGTGCCCTGTGGGGACAGCCACGCTCCAGGTCTCAGAAGACCTGCTGCTTGGCCGACCTGCTAAAGAGCCAGGCAGTGTCCCTTTCTAGAAGCAGCTTTTGCTATTTGCTCCCCCCCTTTTTTTTTGTGCCAGTCCTGGAACTTGGAACTCAAAGCCTGGGCACTGAGCTTCCTCTCCCCCCGCCCCCCTCCCAGCATTCTGAACCTTTTGGCTTCTTTTGCTGTTGAATTGGAGATAAGAGTCTCCTGGACTTTTCTGCCCAGGGTTGGCTTTGAACCATGATCCTTAGATCTCAGCTTCCCGAGTTGCTGGGATTACAGGGTGCGCTGCTAGTGCCTTGACTGAGTGATTTTAGTTAGGTTGAGTTTTTTACGCGTCGGACCCTGGGGTCTGGGCTCTGGGCTGGTTAGAGGATCGGGGTGACCTGGTCCAGGACTCCGTGGGTGTGAGGACCCCTGTCTAACGAGGGGGAATGGGGGCACAGAGCAACCAGTGCAGCAAGCTGGGGACAGCCATGCACGGAGCCCAGCCTGTGTCTCTGGGCAGCTGGGGATCTAGCTGTATTCTTTTTTTTTTTTTTTTGGTCCGGTTGTGGGGCCTGAACTCTGGGCCTGAGCACTGTCCCTCAGCTCTTCAGCTCAAGGCTAGTGCTCTACCACTTGAGCCACAGCGCCACTTCCGGCTTTTTTCTTTTTGCTTATGTGGTGCTGAGGAATCGAACCCAGGGCCTCAGGCATGCAAGGCAAGCGCTCTACCACTGAGCCACCTTCCCAGCCCTCTAGCTGTATTCTTATCTTCCAGAGGAGCAAACTGAGAATCAAGAAGGTGCCTGGGCATGCGGAGCCTGGCTGAGAAGTGAAGATGGGGTTATCAGCACAGGTGTCTAGGAGGAGCAGCTGCAGGGGAGCCCTACGTTGGAAGAAGAGAGGGCTCTGGGGTCTGAGAAAGGCAATGACTGACAGGGGGGAAAAACCAACCTACATTAGTGCAGGAAGATGATGCCTCAGCTGGGTGGGCAGTTTGTTGTATCTGCCAACCCTTGGCCTCTTGGTCTCGGCCTGGCCCCGCCATGGACCTCACACCCCCAGCGTAAAAGGTTCTGGAGCTGCAGCAGGGCTGGATTTGGGCTGTGAACCCCCCCCCCCCATGTGGGCTCTGGGATTCACCCTTGGAGTGTTTCCAGCATCTGCCATAGCCTCAGAACCCGGAGCTTAGAGACCCCCCCCACTCCCCTCCCCACACGCAGGAGAGGACAGGGGAGCCGTGGCCCCTGGGAGCAGTGACCCCACAAGGTCATATGTGATGTGGATGGTGTGGGATGTGGTGGGCCACCCAAGCGCCCCGCTCTGCGGCTGCCCGTCCTCCTGCCCCGCCCCCACCCCGCCTCCCCCCTTCTCTGCTAGCTCAGTTTTTCTTGCTAATTAGAGGTCTCAACAATGACTCCGCTGTCCCAGCCATTTTAGAGCCGTCATTAATTTCAAGTGCCTTCAGAAGTCATCATCGTAAAAAAAAAACAAAAACCCCGCGAGCTGCTAAGATGCGAACAGACAGGACCAGCGCACACACCAGGCTGGCCGGGCGCCACCGGCTCTGTCCTGTGCCCCAAGGGATCTCTGTCCCCACACCAGGACTGCCACCTCCTCGGGAATCCTCAGCCTCCCACAGCCCCCCAGCTCAGCTTTGCCCCGTTCCCCGGGAGCCTTCAGGCTGGCTGGCTGGCTTCTGGGACGGCCACCAGCTCCTGCCTCAGTGGGACTTCCTGAGTCTCCCCCAGCAGCCGGGGATCTGCTGCACACACACCTTGGACATCTGCAGGTTCGGGCCTGCTCCTGGGAACAGCCGGAGGTGGGGAGGGGGGGGAAACCCATTTCTAAAGGCTGAGCCAGATGTGGTGTCTTTGTAAACGCAGCCATCCAGGAAGCTGAGAACCCAGGGTCACAATTGGAAGCCAGCCCAGGGCAGGAAAGCTCACGACACTCCTGTGTCCAATGGAACCATTAAAAAAGCCAGAGGGGAGCTGCGGCTCACGTGGCAGAGCACCCAATTTTGAATGTGTAAAGGCTAAGGGACAGCGCCTAGGTCCTGAGTTCAAGGCCCAGGACCAGCGTGCCCGCACGTGTGTGCACACACACACACACACACACACACACACACAAAGGAGCCTTTGTTCTCCCCCCTCCCCTCCCCAATAGTAAAAGGTAAGGGGGTGCAGACCTGGGGAAGGTTTACCATGGAGAATTAAAGGCCTAGGCGCGGCCCCTCCCCACAGCGGGGGCCATCTCTGAGGTGGAGAGGTGGGGGGGGTCCCCAGGACCGAGAGGGATGATGGGGGGCATCCCAGCAGGCTCCCCCCCGCTGGGGGCGGGGCCGGGGTCCCCAGCCCGCGGGCGCGGCGGGGGCGGGGCCTGCGTCAGTCCGGCACAGGAATAGCCCCGCCCCCGCCGCGGCCCGGCCCCCGCGGCCCGCCGCGCCTTTACGCAGGAGCCCGGCGCGCGTCTATTCCTGGCGGGGCCGTGGGAGGCGGCGGCGGCGGCGGCGCGCGAGCTGGCCGGGAACTCGCAGACAGCCCCAGCCCGGGGGTGTGCGGGGGGAGGGCAGCCGAGAGCTGGGAAACTGGGGCTCCGGGACTCGCCACCCCGCCGCCCCTCCTACCTGGAGGCCCCGCTGCCAAGCTGGCCCCGGGGAGCCGCGGCCGTCCTGCGGGCGATGCTTTATAAGCGGTGTGACCAGGAGCAAGTCACTTAACTTCTCCGAGCCGGGCCCCGGGGGAGCTGCAGCGCCTGTCTCCCCGCACGCCCCACCCCGCGGGGGGCGGCAAGGACGAGGACGTCCGTGGGGAAGGGGCCCGCGCCGGGGCCACGATGCGCACGCACGCCCGCCCGGACAGCTCTCCCAGGTAAGAGCGGGGCGCCGCCGGAGCCCCGAGGCCGGACCCGGGCCCCCGGCCCCGGAGCGGGGTCCCGCGGGGGTCCCGGTCGCACGGGGAGAGCCTGGACCGAACGAGGCCGGGGAGATCGCACGGCTGGGGCGGGGGGCCCAGGCCGGACCCCCGGCGCCGCCCTCCGGGGCTCCGGGCTCCGTGGCCTCGCGCGGGCCCCGGCCAGGTGCGGGTCGGTCGGCTCGCGTGCGCACACGTGTGTGTGTGTGTGTGTGTGTGTGTGTGTGCGCGCGCTCGCCACGACCCCGCCGGCACGTGCGGACGCGCGCGCGCCCCGGCCGGTCTCCGGGGACCCCGAGGGGCGCCGCGGGGAGCCGGGCGGGCGGGACGGCGGCGCGGGGCGCCCGGGGCTCCCCGCCCGCGCCGGGCTGGGCGGCCGCGCGCTCCCTCCTCCCGCCCTCGCCCCCTCCCCGCCCCCCCGCTCCGCCCTCGCCCCTCCTCCCGCTCCCCTCCCCGCGCTCCTCCCCGCGCCGCGGCAGAGCGCGGAGCCCGGGCGGGAGCCGGCGCGGGCGGCGGGCGGCGGCCGATCCCGATCCGGTCTCGACCCGGTCCCGGAGCGCACGAGGCCGGCCCCGCTTGCGCCGCCGGGGCCCCGGGCAGCATGCGCGGGCGCTGCCCGCCCGCCCCGGCCCCGGCCCCGGCCCCGCGGCGCGGCGCGCCCGGCCTCCACCCCGGCCCGGGCGGCAGAGGCGGCTCCTGCCCGGCCCCGGGGGCCGAGCCCGGCTCCGGGAGCCCCGGCCGCCGGTCCTGAGCGCGCCCGCCGCCGGGCTCGGCTCCGCTCCGCCGCCTGTGGCGCACGGGCGGACGGACGGACGGACGGACGGACGGACCGCGAGGGCGCGCGGGCTGCGGGCCGGCGGCGGCGGAGACATGCGATTGGCGACCGCGCCAGGCGGACGGACGGCGCGCCCGCGATGCCGGTGAGCCCGGGGCGGGAGCCCGCGGTGCCGGGGGGCGGGGACCCCGCCGGGCCCCGGGCTTCCACACCCGCCGTGGGTGGGGAATCAGCCCCGATCCCCGGGGCTCCGGTGACCGGCCGGGCCTGGCCGGCGGCCGGGACCCAGATGCTGCGGGCAGCGCCCCTCCTCACCCGGGCCGCGCCGCCCTCCCGCTCCAGCCGAGCTCTGGTCAGGCTGAGCGGGGCCCTGTGGAGCCGGGGCCCCCGCCCGTCCCCCGCCCGTCCCCCACCTGGCCCCCGCCGGTCCCCGGGCAGCCCTGGCCGGCCCTGGGCACTCCCAAGCCCCAAGACGCGGGCTTCAGCCTGGATGGCGGCGCCTCCCGGCAGACGCCCACGGCCCCTTTCCAGCTTCAGTCCAGGACAGGGAGGCAGGGGTGAAGGGTGGAGCGGGGCCCAGGGGTCAAGGAAGTAGGGGTGAGGGGGAAGAGCGGGGACCAGGGAGGTAGGGGTGAGGGGGCAGAGCAGGACCCATAGTGGGGAAGTAGGGGTGAGGGGGCAGAGCAGGACCCATGGTGGGGAGGCAGGGGTGAGGGGGCAGAGCTGGGGAGGCAGGGGTGAGGGGGCAGAGCTGGGCCCATGGTGGGGAGGCAGGGGTGAGGGGGCAGAGCAGGGCCCGTAGTGGGGAAGTAGGGGTGAGGGGAGCAGAACAGGGATCCGGGAGGTAGGGGTGAGGGGGCAGAGCAGGGCCCAGGGAGGTAGGGATTGGGGGGGGCAGAGCAGGACCCATGGTGGGGAAGTAGGGGTGAGGGGGCAGGGGTGAGGGGGCAGAGCAGGGCCCATGGTGGGGAGGCAGGGGTGAGGGGGCAGAGCTGGGGAGGCAGGGGTGAGGGGGCAGAGCTGGGCCCATGGTGGGGAGGCAGGGGTGAGGGGGCAGAGCAGGGCCCGTAGTGGGGAAGTAGGGGTGAGGGGAGCAGAACAGGGATCCGGGAGGTAGGGGTGAGGGGGCAGAGCAGGGCCCAGGGAGGTAGGGATTGGGGGGGGCAGAGCAGGACCCATGGTGGGGAAGTAGGGGTGAGGGGGCAGAGCAGGGCCCATGGTGGGGAAGTAGGGGTGAGGGGGCAGGGGTGAGGGGGCAGAGCAGGGCCCATGGTGGGGAAGCAGGGGTGAGGGGGCAGAGCTGGGCCCGGGGTGGGGAGGTAGGGGTGAGGGGGCAGAGCTGGGAGTCCCACCGAGGAAGGACCTGTGATCCACTTAGGGGAGCTCCTCTTTGTCTGCCTGCCGTGGCTCCTCACCTCCGCCTGCCCCACTTTTCATTCTGAGGCTGAGCGGTGGGAGGTGAGAACCAGCTGAGAAGGGGGAGGTGAGGAAGGAGCCTCCGGTCCCCTCCCGTCCCCCCTCCCGCCTCCCGTCCCCCCTCCCGCGGGGTGGACCGTGGGCACCTCTGGAGATGTGTCTCTAGGTAGGTCTTACCTGGGGAGGGGTGGGGCTGGGCCCTGGGTGGACCCCTCCCACCCCCCACCCCCCACCAGGCCTGCCCAGCGCCCGGCCCCGCCGGAGGGTGGGGGAGACCGGGTGGGCACAGCGCCATCTGCGCCAGCCCCTTCCTGCCAGCCCAGCCCTGCTCTGCTGGGGCAGCCGTAGCCCCAGCCCCGGGCGGGGGGGGGGGGCCTCCCGGCACAGTGGAGCCCCGGGCACCCCGCAGGTGGACGTGGAGAGCTCCGGGCTTCCCCAGCCTGGCCAGCAATGCTGGTAAGAGGCTACGGCCGCTTGTGAGCCCTTTGTCCTTGTGTGAGCCCGGAGAAGCCAGGAATCCCCAGCCACCCGGGCGGCTTGGAACCGGCTGCCCGGCCCTTCCTGCCTGAGGGAGTCGGGAGCCTGGCAGACAGCTGGGAAGGGCTGGGGTGGGGGTCCAGCTCCTGGGGGAGGGACGGCTCCCCGTGCGTTCCTTGTCCTCTGAAGTCTCAGATGGCCCTGGGTTGGCTCAGGACGTGAGCAGTGCCCCCGGCCAGCCCCGGGTGGAGGGGGCTGCGTCTCTGGGATCGGTGTGCTGCAGGATTTGGTAGATGGTTTGTGGCAGAGGGTACAGTAGGGGGGTGGAGAGGTCCGGCTCTCCCCTGCTGGGGTCCCCCTTTTGCCTCTGAGCTCCCATCTTTTTTATACTGGATATTGTTTTGATATTTTTATTACCTTCCTTCCTGGAATGGACTGGTGTGTGTGTATACACGTGTGTGTGTGTGTGTGTGTGTGTGTGTGTGTGTGTGTGTGCCAATACTGAGGCTTGAACTCAGGCCCTTATGCTTGCTTAAGGCTAGCACTCTACCACTTGACTTATACCTCTACTTCCAGCTTTTTGGTAGTCAATTGGAGATTGAAAAAAGAAATGTCACCGACTTTCCTGCCCAGGCTGGCTTTGAACCACGGTCCTCAGATCTCAGATCTCCTGAGTAGCTGGGAGACCAGACCACCTGGCTTAGAAGGGGGCTGCTGCGTAGCATCTGGTCAGGCAGGGCCTCGAACCTGTGGTGGCTCTGCCCTGGTCAGCCCTCAGCCGCCTGCTGATTCGTGCGGGCACAGGCAGCATAGGAGATGGCCGGGTGGCAGACGGGAGGGGTGGGTGGCTCCAGCGATGGAACTTTGCTGGCTAGGGTCTGAGTCTCTCTGCCTTGGGCGTGACACTGTGAGCCATTCTGGGCCTTCCAACCCTTCCCCCCCCCCCCCCCCCCCGTCCCCACTGATGGCTTCTGCACCAACCCTCCTTTGCTTTGACTTGGCCAAGCATCTCTACCCAAAAGCCCCTCTCCGGCCCCAGCCTCCCCATCCCTTCTCCAGACACCGCAGGATAGATCTGTTTTGTTCCTGACCTAGTGCCAGCCGTTCATTCATACGTTGATGCTGCACAGCCCTCCTGCAGTCCTGTGGCTTGCTTTAAACACCCCTCAGGTTCTGGCTGACCCCTGGAATGGGGGAGATGGGGGTTGCAGGGGACAGCTGGTACCTGGTGGCGAAGAGGGGACAAGGTGTCGGCTGCGTGGATGGGCGGGGCAGGGAAGGCCTGGGCTCAGAGAGGAGCAGTGGTTTTGTTGTTGTTTGTTTTTGTGCCTGTATTGGGGACTTGGGTGCTGTCCTAGCTTTTTCTCTCCAGGCTGGTGTACTAGCACTAGAGCCACAGCTCCACTTCTGGCTTCTTGCTGATTAATTGTAGATAAGAGTCTCAAAGACTTTTTGGCCCTGGGGCTGTCTTCAACACTCTCCCCCTCCCCCAGTTAGATCTCAGCCTCCAGGGTAGCTGGGATTACAGGTGTGCACCACAGAGCCGCTGGCCAGCTGGGGATTCATTGGAGGGGAGGAGCCTTTTGTGGTTCATCTTGAAAAATGGAATGGTCTTTGCCGAGAGCCCTCCAATCAGGACTTTCTCTGGAGAAAGAGCGGGAGAGGGCAGAGTCGTCTCCAAACGTGAATGACCCGTTCTTGAGGCTGACTTACATCTTGCAAATGAATGAATGAATGAATGAACGAATGAATGATTGGTCTTGAGTGCTGTGGGCCAGTAGATCTGAGCTGACCACAACTCCATGGGTATCTCTTCATCAGGCATGTGCAAACCCTGGAGCCTGAGGCCTGGGTTCGAGTCTCAGCTCCATTGCTGTCCGTCTGTGACTCTGGAGCATTCCTCGGCCTCCAGAGGCCCCCCCGTGGAGGTGGTAGGCCGAAGCGTATGCTAATGTGGGTAAGGCCAGGGCCGACACACAGATGTGCCAGTGAATGCTAGCTACTGCCAGTCTGTGATTTGTTTTCTGTCTGGTCCTTGGAGGTGGCACAGAGATTAATTGATGAATTTTTTTTGGTGCCTTAACTAGATCTTGAACTCAGGGCCTGGGCGCTGTCCTTAAGCTTTTATGTTCAGGGCTAGCACTCTACCACTTGAGCCATAGCACCACTTCTGGCTTTTTGCTGGATCAGTGGAGATAAGAGTCTCATAGGCTTTCCTGCCTGAGCTGGCTTCAAACCATGATCTTCAGATCTCAGCCTCCTGAGTAGCTGGGATGACAGGTGTGAGCCATCAGCGCCCCGCCCGTTTTTTTGGCTTTTGCAAAGACACAGCCACAGACCTCTGTGCATCTTTGGGGCCGTGCTTAGCGCGTGTCTGGGCCGTCGGGCGGCATGCTCGGCTTTCCTAGGAAATGTGCCACCCGTTTTCCTGTGGGAGTCGAGCACAGCCGTGACCCCAGACGCCCAGCCAGTTGCAATCCGTCCCTCCCACCCCCACCCCCACCTGCATCTTGGTTTTTCCTGATGGGATGAGTATAAAACAGAACTTTACGGCCTCCATGTGCGTTTCTGGGATTCAAGACTTTTCCCATGTGTAGAATGAACATGCAGATGAACGCTTGCCCGCTGGGCCTCAGTTTACCCTGCCGCTGTCTAAATAAGCCCTGAGCTCAGGCATGGACAGGAGCGATCGTGGGAACAGACCGGGGATGTGGGGGGTGGGGGGGAGCTCCCAAGGAAATGGGGGGGTTGACAAGAGGTGCCAGGAGAGCCTGTCTGAGCAAAAAGAGAGGGGCCAGTTCCAGGAGTCCCAGCAAAAAAGGGAGGTAGGGAAATCCTATGTTTTGTTCTTCTAACGGCGGTCCATCCTTCCTCCCCGGCCCTGGCACCGGGCCTGGCGTTGAAGAGCACCCCGGGAAGCGAAGCCCCCGGGAGCAAACGTGGGCAAAGTGTGTCCTGGCTCTGACATTGTCTCCGATTGCGCAAGATCAGTGCCTGGCCGAGGTGGCTCCTGGGCACTGAAGGTCCCCGATCCCAGTGCCTTCCCTCCCCCGCCCCCCCAACCCCCCTCTCCTGCCCAGAGGGGCCGCCAAGGCCTGGGGCTGGCTGGCAACTCCTCCATTTCTCACCCCAGCCTGGGCCCCTGGAGCTGGTTAGATTGGAGCGCTAGGGGCTGGCGGAATAATTATGCCTATTTCATGTGACACCCAAATTGATTGCCACCAGGGTGACATTCCCAGGGCATTGTTCCTCGTCTCTAACCTCTTATTACACATTATTAGGGTGTGTGGCATGTGTGTGTGTGCGTGTGTGTGTGTGTGTGTATGTGCGCGTGTGTGTGTGTTTCTATTTTTTTCCCCCGTTTTGGAGGAATTAACTCTCCCCGCCCCCTCCTCTGCAGAGATTGCATACTGGGCCTGAGAATGGACCGCAGCCAGGGTGGAATGCTCGCTCACTAAGCCCCCGCCCCTCCCCAGCCTCAGTTTCCCCACTTGTGGGATACTGTCTTTACCCGCCCTGTGCTCAGGCATAAATAGGAATGGTGTAGGAGGGCCTGAGGGAAATGGGGGTGTAAGCCCTCCAACACCCAGAGTAAAAAAGGATCAGAATGAGCCAGGGCACTGCACTGGTGGCTCACTCCTGTAATCTCAGCTACTCAGGAGGCTGAGACCTGAGGATCTCAATTCGAAAGCAAACCCTGGCAGAAAAGTCTGTGGGACTCTTCCCTCCAATTAACTACTCAGGAAAAACCAGAAGTGTGAAGCTGTGGCTCAAGCAGTAGAGCAGTAACGCCTTGAGTGAAAGAAGCTTGGGAACAGCGCCCAGGGTCTTGAGTTCAAGTCCCAGGACTGGCACAAAGGAAAAAGAAAGGTGAGCCCCAGGAGCTCTGTGGCTCCAGTACCTATGGGAGAAGAAGGGCCAGGCAATGTGCCTGCTCTTGCCTTGCAAGCCTTCCCTCGTTTATTTTATTTTTATTTTGTTCAGAACTGGAGCTGGACCTCCAGTCCTGTGTGTTCACACCCTTGAGCTTTTAGGCTGGGCCTGCAGTGGGTGTTTGACACCTGGTCCTGACCCCGCCCCCCTTAGAGATGAGTGGAGATGTCCCCCCTTCCCGGCTCGTACCGCTCGAGTCTGACCTGGGTGACGCCCACTTCCTTGATCCTGAGCTGTTCACCCAGTTGGAAAAATGCAAGATTTTGGGGCCAGCTTTCAACTGAATAGAGACGTTGACCAGCCAGTGCCAGAAGAAGGGCAGAGTCTTTATTAATAATTTGCCTGTCCCCAGTATAAAGAACTTACTGGACCATATTTTATGATGCATTGGAGTTTTTTGTTGGGGGGACAGGGGAGCTTGAACTCAGGGCCTGGGCACTGTACCTGAGCTCTGGCTCAAGGCAAGTGGCGCTACCACTCTGGGCCACAGCGCCACTTCTGGTTTTTCTGGTGGTTCATTGGAGATAAGAGTCTCACGGACTTGGCTGCCTGGGCTGCCTTCTAAATGCGATCTTCCGATCTCAGCCTCCTGATTGGCCAGGATGACAGGCCTGAGCCACCTCACCCAGCCTGAAGGCCGCTTTTATTCCGTTGGTTGGTTTGGGTCGTATAAATGCACTGTGTGGCAAGGATTCGGACTGAGATCCTTGGATCCAGATGTCTGGGGTTCAGGTCATGGGCACTGTGGTCTTGAACTGGTGTCCAGATGCTCACTTGCTGCCCACCCACACTGTGACAGCCATAAAGTCCGCTCTTATCAGAGTGAAGCCCCGCCCACAGGGCGGCTCTGGGGGGGTCTGTGGGCACCAACTGGGCTTCCCAGGTCTCTGGTGAATGCTAAATCTCCCATGGGGTCCCCCACTTCCCTCTGTTCCCCACGCCTCTAGCCAAGACCACTTCAGGAAAGTGAGAGGGAAGGACTGGGCCTGGGCAGGGTGGGCAGGGCTTAGCCTGGCTGGATTGGGGGCTAGAGGAAGGGGAGGGGTAGGCTTGTGGGGTTCTTTCTCATGAAGGTCCTGGCCCTTTGGCTCAGCTGGTATCTGAGGGGTGCTGTGCAGGCCCGGCACGCGGGACCAGGCTTCCCTTAGGCCCGGGCTGGGCTGCCAGGCCAGCACCCACTCCGAGATGGGGCAGAGCTATATAGAGAAACCTTTAAACACTAAGAGGCTCCGACAATTAAAATTCATAATTTATCTACAAATGGCCGGAAGGCTGGTGGTTCCTGAGGCGGGCGGAGCGTCTCTCCCTGAGCATCGGGGCTGGGTGCTTCCGGGGAATCTGGGGTGCTGCATGCTGCCCTAGAAGGCAGGTGGGCGGCAGCCACACCGGCCGGTGGCCCCCTCTGGAAGGCAGAAGCCCAGGCCCTGAGACAGGGCAGGGGGAGGGGCTGGGAGGGGCATGCGAGTGCACGTGTGCACATGCACAGCTGCACACACACTTAGATGACACAGGTGCACACAGACATGTAGACACAGATGCAAGTGCTCCCTCGTTTGCTCTCACACATATGCTAACATATGCATGCACGTGTATGCACATGCACACGCACACACACACACACACACACACACACACACACACACACACACACACTGGGAGCTCAGCAGCCCTTTGCCAGGAGCAAGAACAAGAGCAAAATAAAGAGTTATCCACGACAAAGGACATGACCTCAATTTTCTTCCAGGTTGAGATTTCTCTCCCTGTAAGAGGAGCAAAGGAGGGGAGGGAAACGGAGGGGAAAGTGCCAGCCAGCAGGGGGGCACCCAGGCTGCCAATGCCCCAGCCCCCGCCCACCCGGCCCCACCCATCTGCCAGGATTTGTGCTGTAGGAGCTATGTGTGGGCCCACCCCTCCCCCCACCCCCCCAGGAGTCCTCCCTTCACCCCCCCACCCCGTGCCAGGCAGCCTCCAGGCCTCCACACCATTCTCAGCCATGCGTGCTTCTGTGGGATTGAGCAGGACACCCTGGAGGCCCGGAAGGTGGAGGCCAGGACAGTGAGGTCCAGGATGGTGAAGGCCAGGATGGGGCTGGGAGGGTCTTTTGAATCCCCAGTGCTCTAGTGGCACGGTGCCCACCTGCCTTTGCTCTGCAGAAATGATCTTCCCCCCACCGCCCGCTGCTCTGCCCTCCTCCTTCCTTTCTCTCCTCCCCCTCCTCCCCTGCCCAGTGGGCCTGGCTCTGCGGAGCTGCGACCTCCGGCTCCATGTGCGCTGGGATCCACGGTCCCCGAGGAGCACTGCGTGGGAGCACCATGAAATATGGATGCTGTGAACCCGAAATAACTGAGCCGTCCCTCCAGCACCACAGCCCACCCCGAAGGAAGGGAGACGACGGGAGGCCACTGGGCTCTGAGCATGCTCTGTGCTATTCATTGGGCCACAGGACCCGGGACCCGCCCCTCTGTGATGGGGGGTGGGGGGCGTCCAGGCCACTGTTGACAGCCACGGGCTGGGGAAGGGGTGCAGGACACAAGCCATGCGCTGGGCACGGCTGCCCTCCCGCCACCCGCGCGCCATTGATGCTTATGTTCTCTGTATTTGTTGGTGCCATTTTTAATCCTCGCCCTTTGCAGAGCTCCCCAGGGGCCCAAGGGGTGACAATTCCTGAGTCCTCCCCCCCCCTCCCCTGCCACCCTGGCCAGACCGGGCCGGGCAGGTCACACTCCCGTGGCACAGGCATCCTCACTGCTCTGGGCCTCAGTTTCCCCTCCGTTCAGGACAGTGGCCGGCACCGTTGAGAAGGGGTGTCGGGATCTCGGGGAGCCCGGTTCTCTGGGGCCGCACAGGGCCAGGCTGTATGGCCGCTGTCTCACGACCCCGGGTCTCATTGTTCAGCGGGCCGGACCCATCTCCGGCAGCCCCCAGACCTGCAGAAACTCATTCCTGCCCCAGCCCAGAGGTATAAGTAGGGGATCACACTCTGAGGCCAGCTAGCATCAGGCAAAAACTTGAGACTCTGCCTATTGCAGAAAAAAAAAAAAAACAGACCAAGGGCAAGGCCCAAGCAGTAGAGCACCTGCCTGGTAAGCACAAAACCTCACCTCCGAACCCCAGTACCCCCAAAAAGAAAAAGGAAAAAAAACACAAACAAGCCAACAACGAAGAAGTAAAACCTCTCAGGAGTATTCGTCCCAAGACTAAACAATACATTCCAGGCTGAGGCTTCTGAGCATGCTTCCCTTTTTCCTCAGGCCGCTGGGAGGCTCTGCACTTGATCATGAGGCGGGATTTTTCCTTCTTTAGCTTGTAGCTCTTTATCCTTTTGTTTGTTTGCTTTTTTTCTCCTGTCAGTTGGCTGAAGTCAGTCTTGGAATGAGGTGCAGCAGACAGCGATTACACAGCATCACTAATAGGGGAAAGTATAGTGATTCGCGCTGTAGGCCGAAGTGGTTGTCTGATTGAGTAAATGGCGGACGGCTTCATGCAGGAGGTGGCTTTGGGGTGGGAGACTATAATGTTGGCTGCACAGGGCGATGGCTTAGAGATTGGATGTGCAGGGCAGGCTACAAATAATAATAATAATATAGGTCTGGGACTGTGGTTTAGTGGTAGAGTGCTTGTCTAGGATGCGTGAAGCCCTTGGGTTCGATGCCTCAGTACCACATACACAGAAAAAGCCAGAAGTGGTGCTCTGGTTCAAGTAGTACAGTGCCAGCCTTGAGCAAAAGAAGCTCAGAGACAGTGCCCAGGCCCTGAGTTCAAGCCTCAGGACTGGCAAAAAATAAATAAGTAAATGATAGTCATAATGATAATAAGCCACAGAATCCACACAGCCATCCTAAGGGACATGCGACCAGTGTTGTCTTTTGTCTTTTGTTTTTCCAGTGGTCAGGCCTGGGCCCTGTCCCTGAGTTCGTGTGCTCTAGTGACACTCTACTTGGAGCCACAGCGCCACTTCTGGTTTTCTGATGCTTCATTGGAGATGAGCGTCTCAGGGCCTTTCCTGCCTGGGCTGGCTTTGAACCACTGATGGTGCCTGGCTCTATTTTATGTTATCTTTTTTTTTGCCAGTCCTGGGGCTTGAACTCAGGGGCTGGGTGCTGTCCCTGAGTTTCTTTGTGTCCAAGGCTAGCACTCTACCACTTGAGCCACAGCGCCACTGCTGGCTTTTTTGAGTGGTTCGTTGAAGAGAAGAGTCTCTGGGGGACTTTTCTGCCCAGGCTGGCTTTGAACCACAATCCTCGGGTCTCAGCCTCCTCAGTAGCTGGGATGACAGGCGTGAGCTGCCGCGCCTGGCTTTTTCTTTCTTTCCTCCCAGTGCTGAAGTGGTGCTATGTCCTTCATCCTCGCTCCTGGCAGCTGGATTGCCAGCCCAGCCCTGAGCCGGGTGCTAAAAGTCCTATTTACCTCTGAGTCTTCGGCTTCACGCCCCGCCAGCCCCGGCCGCTGGCCCAATTACTTATTGATCGCCTGTCAGGATGTTTGCTTTTCGGGTGGGTCACTGGAGCGCGTGACTGTGGAAAAGTGGAAAACAGCCCGGACAGGGTGGGCAGAGGCCAAGGCCTGGGAGAATCAGGAGGGGGAGGGGGCGGGGTGAACAATGTCCCCTCGGGGACAATAAAGTCTGGACAGATTCCATAATGTGTCAGTGACACCCAGAGCAGTCACTTAGTTAATCCACAACCAGACCAGGAAAGGCTTGTCAGACCTGGAGAGCTGAGGGGCATTCAAAGGAACGTTGTGTCAGCCGGCTGGGTGGCATGGCTCAAGTCTGTACTGCTAGCACTATACAGGAGGCTGAGATCTAAGGATCATGGTTTGAAGCCAGAAAGTCTATGAGACTCTCTTCTTCGTTTTTCCACTCAAGGCTAGCGCTCTACCACTTTGAGCCACAGCTCCACTTCTGGTTTTCTGGTGGTTCATTGCAGATAAGAGTCTCAGGGACTTTCCTGCCCTGGTTGGCTTTGAACCAGGATCCTCAGATCTCAGCCTCCTGTGTAGCTGGGATGCCAGGCGTGAGCCACGGGCGCCCAGCTCGTGAGACTCTTATCTCTTATTAACTGCTAAAGGGCTGGAAGCGGTGCTGTACTAGCCTTGAACAGAAAAGGCTAAGGGACAGCACCTAGGCCCTGAGTTCAAGTCCCAGTATTGCAATGCACATCAAACAAAACAAACCAAAACCAACATGGCGTCGCTGGAGCCCGCCCTACCTGCTGGGAAGCCTCGGGCCTCCCTGCCCCGGGCTCGGGTGGGGGCATCTGTGGATTTGGGAGCAGACGCCTCAGGGCCATGCATGGCACAGGTGCCCGCAGGCTGCCCATGCATCCTGCCAGCCACCCTCAGCCTGCTTTTACAGTAGCAGCTGCCCTGGAGCTTGGCATCCGGGTCCCCAAGGGGCAGATGGGCCTGGCTGGAGCTCCCCGGGGAGACCCCAGTGGGCGTGGTGCCGGGGAAGGGAAGAGCTGCAGGCTTGAGGCCCCGGATGGAAGGAGGTGGGGAGAGTGGGAACGCCAGGCGTGAGACCCGGGGCAGGTCGAGCCCCGTGGGGAGTTCACAGGGTGGCCGATCTGTGACTAGTGGCCTGTGCCATTGCGTTTGGTGGCAGCCTGGGACCGGGCAGCAGAGTTGGCGGGGCGGAGGGTGGGGTCTGAAGCTGAGGCTCTGGCCAGTTCGGGGAGCTCCTCGGAACGGCAGCTCCTGCTAGGACTCCACAGAAACCCAGGCCTGAGCTCCTTTGAAGCACAGGAGTCCCTTTTTTGTTTTTGGTCAGTCGTGGGGCTTGAACTCAGGGCCTAGGCGCTGTCCCTCAGCTCTTCAGCTCAAGGCGAGCACTGTACCACTTGAGCCACAGCGCCACTTTGAACCACGACGATCCTCAGATCTCAGCCTCCTGAGTAGCTAGGAACAGGAACCCTCAAACCCAAGCATCTAGATCTCACAGGTTAAGGATGGGGAGGGGGTCCCCCATGACTCTGCTCCCTGGGGTGTTATTTGGGGTGGGGCTGGGGATGCGGGCGTGATCTGGATCCACGCGCGGCTTTCTCACGGCGTCCCTGTGCTTGCTCCCGGCTGCAGGTGAGCGTGAGGATGCCGGCGGGGTGCACGGGCGCGCCCAGCCCCCTCCTGTCCTGCTGGCAGCCCATCCTGCTGCTGGTGCTGGGCTCGGTGCTGTCGGGCTCGGCCACGGGCTGCCCGCCACGCTGCGAGTGCTCGGCCCAGGAGCGCGCCGTGCTGTGCCACCGCAAGCGCTTCGTGGCCGTGCCCGAAGGCATCCCCACCGAGACGCGGCTGCTGGACCTGAGCAAGAACCGCATCAAGACCCTGAACCAGGATGAGTTCGCCGGCTTCCCGCACCTGGAGGAGCTCGAGCTGAACGAGAACATCGTGAGCGCCGTGGAGCCCGGCGCCTTCAACAACCTCTTCAACCTGCGGACGCTGGGGCTGCGCAGCAACCGCCTGAAGCTCATCCCGCTGGGCGTCTTCACGGGGCTCAGCAACCTGACACGGCTGGACATCAGCGAGAACAAGATCGTCATCCTGCTGGACTACATGTTCCAGGACCTGTACAACCTCCGCTCCCTGGAGGTCGGGGACAATGACCTGGTCTACATCTCCCACCGCGCCTTCAGCGGCCTCAACAGCCTGGAGAAGCTCACGCTGGAGAAATGCAACCTCACGTCCATCCCCACCGAGGCCCTGTCCCACCTGCACGGCCTCATCGTCCTCCGTCTCCGCCATCTCAACATCAACGCCATCCGCGATTACTCCTTTAAGCGGCTCTACCGCCTCAAGGTCCTGGAGATCTCGCACTGGCCCTACCTGGACACCATGACCCCCAACTGCCTGTACGGCCTCAACCTCACGTCCCTGGCCATCACCCACTGCAACCTCACCGCCGTCCCCTACCTGGCGGTGCGCCATCTGGTCTACCTGCGCTTCCTGAACCTCTCCTACAACCCCATCGGCGCCATCGAGGGCTCCATGCTGCACGAGCTGCTGCGGCTGCAGGAGATCCAGCTGGTGGGCGGCCAGCTGGCCGTGGTGGAGCCCTACGCCTTCCGCGGCCTCAACCACCTGCGCGTGCTCAACGTGTCCGGCAACCAGCTGACCACGCTGGAGGAGTCGGCCTTCCACTCGGTGGGCAACCTGGAGACCCTCATCCTCGACGCCAACCCGCTGGCCTGCGACTGCCGGCTGCTGTGGGTCTTCCGGCGGCGCTGGAGACTCAACTTCAACCGGCAGCAGCCCACGTGCGCCACGCCCGAGTTCGTGCAGGGCAAGGAGTTCAAGGACTTCCCCGACGTGCTGCTGCCCAACTACTTCACCTGCCGCCGCGCCCGCATCCGGGACCGCAAGGCCCAGCAGGTGTTCGTGGACGAGGGCCACACCGTGCAGTTCGTGTGCCGCGCCGACGGCGACCCGCCGCCCGCCATCCTGTGGATGTCGCCCCGCAAGCACCTGGTGTCGGCCAAGAGCAACGGGCGGCTCACGGTCTTCCCCGACGGGACGCTGGAGGTGCGCTACGCGCAGGTGCAGGACAACGGCACGTACGTGTGCATCGCGGCCAACGCGGGCGGCAACGACTCGATGCCCGCGCACCTGCATGTGCGCAGCTACGCGCCCGACTGGCCGCACCAGGCCAACAAGACGTTCGCCTTCATCTCCAACCAGCCCGGCGACGGCGACGCCAACAGCACCCGCGCCAGCGTGCCTTTCCCCTTCGACATCAAGACCCTCATCATCGCCACCACCATGGGCTTCATCTCCTTCCTGGGCGTCGTCCTCTTCTGCCTGGTGCTGCTCTTCCTCTGGAGCCGGGGCAAGGGGAACACGAAGCACAACATCGAGATCGAGTACGTGCCCCGCAAGTCCGACGCGGGCATCACCTCGGCCGACGCGCCCCGCAAGTTCAACATGAAGATGATCTGAGGCTCGTGGCCGCCGTGCGCGTGCCCGCGCGGGGCCGTGGGGGGAGGGGTGTCGGGGGAGGGGGGACCTGGCGGTGCCTGCTCCCCCCACCCCCCCCTTCCGCACCTCACCCTGATCCTGTCCACTTCTTCTCTGCCCTCCACACGTACTGTTTCCCGCCTTCCCCCCCCCCACTTCCACACCCCAGCCCTCTTCCTAACCAAGGACCCCAGAAATCCAGGTTTTTGCCTGGGGTCCCCGCCGCCCGCCACAGGACCGGGATCCAAAGCTGACCGAGCAAAACACAGCAGAGCCCATAGTTCAATAATAACCATTAATAATAAAAACAAAAACAAAAACAGTGACGAACTTCCTCTGTAACTTGGGTTTCAATCATGATGGATTTTTATGAAAACTTGAAATAATAAAAAAAAAGAAAAAGAAAAACCGGAAAAAAAATATCCCACACCTTTTCCAATAGTTAGATGGAATGCAAACTCTTGACGTCCCTGATCAATCCCAGGGCCTCCTTCCAAATAAGCTTCTTGTTCTTCCCTCCTCCCTCCTCCCTCTCCTCCTCCCCCTCCTCCTCCTCCTTCCTTCCCTTCTCCTCCTCCCTTTCCTCCCCCTCCCTCTTCTCCCCCTCCTCCTCCTCTCCTCCTTCCTCTTCTTCCTTTTCCTCTTTCTCCTTCCCCCACCCCTCTTCCCCCTCCTCCTCTTCCTCCTCCTCCTCCTCCTCCTCCTCTCCTCTTCCCTTGAGGGGAGGGATCACTCAGGAAAACAGGCCCACCCCACCAGGCGCCATCAGGAGCGGCTAGATGGCTCTTACTGGCCCAGCTCTGGGCGGGCTTCTTTGCCAGGGTTTGGTGGCCAGGACAAGAGTTGCCCAACGGGGCTGGGGCTTGTCTCCTGGGCTGCCAGGCAGCTCTATTTTGGGGAGGTGGTTTGGGGCCGGCTTGGGTGTGTGGCTGAGACACTGGACAGGGGGCTGGGGTCTTCCTTGGGGAGGGGGGATGCAGGGGGCATCTCGGTCAGTGGACAGAGCCAAGGGCCTGAGGCCAGCCTGTGACGCGGTCTCAGCCCTAGCTCTGCCGCGCACACGCGCTCTGCCGTGGGACTTGAACCGGGTCCCCGGGGCCTCAGTCTCCCCATCTGTACCATGGGAAGCTCGCCCCCTGCCCGCCCCCCACCCTCCCCCCACCCTGCCTACCTCACAGGGCTGTTGTGAGGAATCGATGAGATGTATGTGAAACACTTTGTAACCTTGTAAAGCGCTGTGCACACGTGTGGGTGATTGTTCTCATTCTGGTCCGTAGTATCTCATTGTGTGGGGATGGGGCTTGGGGGAGGGAAGAGGGCGGCTCCCCCACATCGGCCCAGGCTGCACCCTGCTGGGACAACAGCGCTCTAGCCTAGCTTTCCCCCTACCCCAAACAGAAGCTCAGCCAGGGCCAGCAGCGCATGCCTGTAACCCCAGCTACTCAGGAGGTTGAGATCTGCTGAGCGAGGTTCACAGCCAGTCTGGACAGGAAGTCCTTGCGACTCTTAATCTTTAATGAAGCCGCAGCAAAGCCAGTGTGTCTTGCTCACCCGCTGGCCAGGAGCGCCCAGCCAGGGCCTGTCCCTCCCGCTCTGTTCCCGGCAGTCCCTGCGTGCCAGGGAGGAGCCAGGCTGGTCCCCAGCAAAGCCTGCGTGGGGCTGGGGCTCCGGCCGGGAGGGCAGGGAGGCCCAGGCAGGGCCTCTTGGCTGCTTGGCGCAGGCCAGCCCCGCGCTGCCCCTGGGCCCTCGGGCCGGGAGCCCCATCCACATCGCCCCTCCAGCCCGGGCCCGCTTCTCGCCGCTGGCTGTGCCTGCACGCACTGGGAGAGCTGCGTGCTCAGCACCGGGGCTGGGGGGGCATGGAGCTGGTGCTCAGCCCTTGCCTCATTCATTCATTCATTCTCAAGCCCTCTGGGAGTCCCTGCTATGGCTGATGAAGTCCGATCACTGTCCGAGGCTATCCCTGGGCCTGGAGGAAGACCGTGTTTTTTATTCCCTGGCAGGGAATGGCGTCCTCTTTCCAGAGGACCCAGGAATCTCACGGGTCCCCTAGGCTGGGCCGGCTGGGGGTGATGCCAAGGTCAGCTCTGAGTTCAGGTTCACACTCTCACACCAGCGGGGACGGTCGCCATCCTTGGAGATCCATCTCCACCTGTAAAATAAAGACAGTTAACCCTGGGCTGCCAGAGGGTCACCAAGTGAGGGCACAGGCCGTGTTCCTCAGTCAATGCAGTACTGGTACTTAGCAAGCCATGGTACTTGGTACTTAGTAGGCCACAGTACCTGGTACTTAGCTAGCCACGGTGCTTGGTACTTAGCAAGTGCCGTGCCTGGTACGTAGCCCTCTGCACTCAGTAATGGTGATGGCCGTCCATTCACGGTTATATACTTGCTGAGGGGAGGATCAGAGAGGGCAATCGCTTCAGGGCTGCCCAGCTACAAGCAGACAAGACCAGGGTCCTATTTGGAGAATTCTTAGAGGCAGGTCCAGGCAGGACACCATTTTGGGGCGCACAGAGGGGAAGGAGGGGAGAAGAGCCCTTGGGCATGGAACTGGCCTGTGCAGCAAGAGGCCGGGAGTGTCACGGGGCTTCAGGACGCCCGCAGGCCCGGCGGTGTCTGGCAGGGCCTCAGCCCAAGCCCTCCTCCACCCAGCTTGGGACCCCGGGAGGCAGGTCCTCGCTCCCCCAGAGGCCGCCCCTGAGGATGCCCCTTCAGCTTCCTGTGCCTCAGGTGCTGGGGCAAAAGTAGCTCCTAAGAAAACACAACCACAGAAGAATCCAATCATCCGGGCGTGGTAGCTCAGCCTGTAATCCCAGCTACTCAGCAGACGGAGATCTCAAGATCGCAGCTCAAAGCCAGCTTGGGCTTGAGAGTCTGTGAGATGCTCAATCTGCAACCAATCATCAAAAACCTGGAAGGGGCCGTGGCTCAGGTAGCAGAGCACCAGCCTTGAGCCAAAAAAAAAAAGAAAAGAAAAAAGCTCAAGGACAGCACCCAAGTCCTGAGTTCAAGTCCTAGGACCGGCACTAAACAACCAGAAAAAGATCAGTCATTGTATTAGGACTGAAGGCCAGCACAGAAGAAAGCAGGTGCTCGGGGTCGTGGGTCAGGGTTGAGTCAGGCTGGGGGCCGGGGAGCCTGGGGCAGACCCCTCCCTCACCCCCACACACACCCCTGAGCTCTGGAAACACTCACACAGAGTGAGGTGCTCGGCAGCTGCCCACGTTCATCCCGGGTGCCAGGCTGGGCAGGCCACACCCCCACAACTCCCAGCCAATGAAGGCTCACAGGAATGGCAGATACCTCCTTCCCCAGCACCCGAGTGAGGATCTGGGATCCTGGACCCTGAGGAGGAAGAGCCGGAGCCTTGCAGGCCCTGAGCTCCCACCCTGTCCAGCAACCCGGTGTGGTGGCGGGGCCGGGACGTCCGGCTGCTCAGGAGCTGTAGGAAGCTGTGATGAGGGTGGAGATGGATGCTGGGGATGAAGCAGCGGTGTGCAACCCCGAGAGCAGAGTTTTTCCCAAGACCGGCAGGGCCGTGTCGGCTCCCAGTGAGCCTGGCCAGGGCTGGCACCCGGGGCGTGTGGGGGGTGTGTGTGTGTGTGTGTGCATGCGTGTGTCCTTTGGGAGCGGCAGATCCTTCCCCAGTCAAGAGCTGAGAGGTGCAATGACCTTCCCAGAGGTTCTCAGCAGAGTCAGGGAAGCACGGGCATCCAGCAGACCTGGGTTCAAATCCCAGCTCCACCGCGGAATTCCACCTGCAGAACCAGACTTGGAGCCCCGTGGATTTGGAGTGTTGGGTGATAAAAGGCATGAAGGCGTGCGTACTTGGGGGTGTCCAGTCGTGGTCACTGGTCAGCACGGCGTCTACAAGAGGTGGACCCGCGAGTCTGTCCGGGCCTGCGTAGCCATGGATGACGTTAGGGCTGCTGGGGGAAGATGGGAACTGGTGTGACCCATCGCCCCGTCTTCCCAAGACACAGACCGGCCAGCCACACCCAGGATTCTAGAGAAGGAAGGAGACAGAAGCTTCCAGGCCCGCCCAGTGCCCGCATACAGCCTGATGCTCTGCTTCGCCTTCAGGATGGAAGTCAAGAGGCTGAAAAGGAAATGTGGAGCCAGGTGCCAGGGCTCACACCTGCAGTCCTAGCCACTGGGGAGGCTGAGAGCGGAGGATCGAGGTGTGAAGCCAGCTTGAAACGGGAAAGGCCGTGGAGATTCTTTATCGCCAGTGAACCACCAAAGAGTCAGAAATGGAGCCGTAGCTCCAGTGATAGAGTGCCAGCCTTGAGTGAGAAAGCTCAAAGATGGCAGCCAGGCCCTGAGTTCAAGTCCCGGTGTTGGCATGCATGCACACACACAGAGCAGGGACAGCGCAGACCAGCCGGAGGGACGTGATCCCGGAGAGCTTCACAGAACCCGCATTCACACCACCCTTCCTGCTCCTCTGCCCCATCTGATGTCTTCTGGCTCACGCCAGCCCGCACAGAGCCGGAAGCGCCCCCAGGTCCCCCTCGCGCCCCCAGCTCCACCTCCTGCACCGGCTGACTTGCTGTCTCTGATTGCTTCATTCATAAGCTCCAGATGAGGGTGAAATCTAATTGGTCACCTACCAGCCAATGGATTGGCTGCTTCAATGTCAGGGGCCCAGTTCTTATCCAGTCAGCTGTGACCAAGAAGCTCCGCCTTGCACAAGCCAAGCTTGGGAAAAGATGGCAAAGAAGAGATCAAGGGAGCCAGGCATCGGTGGCTTATGACAGTCACCCTTGACTACTCAGGAGGCTGAGATCTGAGGATGGAGGTTCGGAGCCGGCTCAGACGGGAAAGTCCGTGAGACTCTACTCTCCAAAGAACCAGCAAAAAGCCCAAAGTGGAGGTGTTGCTCAAGGGGTAGAGTGCCAGCTTTGAGCAAAAAGCTAATGGACAGGGCCCAGGCCCTGAGTTCAAGCCCTAGTGCTGGCACACACACACTCACACACTCACACTCACAGGACAGCTTGGGGACAGCTGGCCTCTCTCTCTTTCCACATGGCTCTCCTGGCTCACTGGCTGTCTTCCTGGGGGCGCGGCTCTAACACTGGGAAGCAGAGCTCCCAGATCTCTGGGCCAGGACACCCCACGCCTGGACTGGTCAGGACATGTCACAGGCCCACAGATTCCGCAGGAAGGACAGACCCGTGTGTGTGTGTGTGTGCGTTCTGGAACAGGGGCTTAAACTCGGCTGAACTTTCTCACTCCTGACTGACCCTCTACTGCTCGAGCCACACCTCTCCGGTTCCAGCTGGTTCATTGGAGATAAGAGTCTCACAGATGCCCCAGCCCCAGGTGGCTTTGAACCCTGGTCCTCAGGGCTCAGCCTCCTGAGTCGCTGGGGTGGCAGGTGGAGCCTCCAGCGCCCTGCTCCCTCATCTTCTTGACACCAGGCTTTGTGCCAACCCAGGAGCTCACGGGCTGGGCGCCCATTGGCGGCTGCAGCCTGGCCTGTGTCCCCGGGCCAGCCCCAGCCTGGCCTGCGTCCCCCTACCAGCCCTCCCCTTGCCCCGCGTACATGGTTCCAAGCCTGCACTGAGCGTCACCACTGTGGAACAAGTAGCAGAATATTCCAGAGAAACAGAGAGGAAAAGGATGTTGAGAGCAGAAGGGAAAACCTGTCAGGAAAGGAAAGGGGCCTCCTGGCACCCAGCCCTCTGCGAGACACGCGAGACACGCAGCATCTCTTTCTGCCTGAAGGTGGCTCCGATGGCCAGCCAGGAGAAACAAGTCTCAGAGAGGGTGTGCCACTGCCTGAGGCTGCACAGCTGGGTCACAACAAAGTGCTCGCTTCACCTCAGTAGTAAGGGGAAGGAAGTAACAGGTTCTGAGCACGTCAGCATAGCCTTCCTCCAGGAAGTGACAGCAAAGAGACCATCACTCCCCAACGCCTAGAAAACCTTCCTGGCCAGCCACGCCTGTCAAACTAGCTACTCAAGAGGCTGGGATCTGAGCATCACGGTTCAAAGCCAGCCTGAGCCAGAAAGTCCGTGAGCATTGAATACCAAAAAAAGCCAGGAATGACGCTGTGACTCAAAGTGGTAGAGCACTAGCCTTGAGCTCAAGATCCCAGGGTCAGTGTGCCAGGCCCTGAGTTCAAACCCTTAAGACAGGAAAGAAAGGAAGGAAGGGAGGGAAGGAAGGAAGGAGGGAAGGAAGGGAGTCTTTCCCACGGGATGCACAGGTCACTCTGGTCTCAGGAACGCCACAGCACAGGCAGCTGGAGGCCCCAACTTTGCTCCCTGACTTGCAGACATTTACATAGCTCATAAAAAAAATACGGCATCGTAAAGAAGAGAGACGCAGGCCCGGTAAAGCCGGTCTCCGCCGCTGCCCGGCGGCCCCAGAGCGCTCATCGGGCATTCCAAGGACGCGGGCTGCGCGGTGGCCGGGGTGGCCGGGGTGGCCGGGGTGGCGGGGCCCTGCCGGGGGCAGGGGTGGCTTTCTGGATGTCGGTCCACACCCAGTGCTTGGTTTCGGTGGCCTGGGCATCCACCCAGCTTTCCCCAAGAGATGGAGGGATGGGGTGACGTCTACTCCATGCATGCACCTGCCAGCTTCACCCCAGACCTCGGCGGGGTCCCCCTCCCCGGCCTCCCCACCCCACAGTGTCGCTGAAGTGTGACAGACTTATGGCCTCTCCAGCAGAAAGACACTTTTACAGCCCTCCCTGCATCTGGCCCATAAATCTCCTCTCTCCAGGGGCAGCGGGGACCCTCAGCTCCCAAGCCTGTGGCCCCCCACCTGCCCAGCCCTGACCACCTCAGAGACCCTCTGGCCCAGAGCCTCCCCCAAATCCAACACCCCTCCCCTGAGTGTCCTGTGTCATTTGTAACTGGCCACCTGGGATAAGTTCTTGCTCCTCTGTCAAACCTCCGGTTGGGGCCAAGAAACAAAGGCTAAAGACCCACCCAGGCTGGGCAGCCCACGAGTGGCCAGGACCCTCTGGCCCCTGGGGAGAGCCCAAGTAGCCACAGCGCGGAGGGCGGGAGGGAGGAGGGCGGGCAGGCTGGAGCCTCTCTGCCAGGCCACTGGCTGCCACCTGGCTGGCCTTGAGCCAGAAGCACAGCTGTAGCCTTTTCTGAAGCAGCTTCCAGGGACGGGGACGTGGCAAGGTTGATGGCTCCCTGCGGTCACCCAGCGGCAGAAAGGTGTGTGGCATAGATGGAGGTGGTGAAGGGACCAGGAGAGCCGAGGATGGGGGCCTTACAACCCAGCTGGACGGCCCCCTCCCCCAGCTGACCTCCAGCCTCCCCTGACAAGACTTCCCAAACAGATTTGGGGGAGCAGCCTGCCACTGTGCAGCCCTGTAACCAGACAGTGTCGGGCTCAGGATCAACCTCCAGGGACACACAGACAGCGGACAGGAGTCTGCGGACACAGCCCAGACCTTCCGCGCGGGCTCCTCTGGCTTCGAAGGAAGAAAAGCTGCGTACAACACCTCCCTGCTCACCTTTGAACGCTCCACTCTGCCAGAGGTCAGACTCCTCCCTCCTCTTAGTGCAGGTGTGGACGCCAAGGAGCTGGGGAAACTGAGGCAGGGTGTTCCAGTGAGCCTGATCTGAGCAGTGGGGGGCTACAGTGGCTTCTGGGCGTCAGAGGGGCACCTCTCGGGGTGTAAGGAGGAAAGCCCGGAGGCGTGGGGGGGCCAGGCCTCAGAGCACTCACCCCCACCCAAGCTCCCACCATCAGGGACCTCTCGAAGGTCCAGCGCACAATCTTTCTCCTTCGCGGGACCTCAGTGTGATCAGCGTGGTCTCTGGGCTCAGTACACATCCCTGTGTTAGCCCACACACACACCCTGCACAGCCAGGAAAGTTCCAGCTGGAAAGTCACTGCTTTGTGAGCCAGCCAGCCAATGGGAGCACATCGAGCATGAGCCAGCCAGCCAATAGGAGTGCACTGGGCATTAGCCAGCCAACCAATGAGAGCACACCGGACATGGGCCAGCCAGCCAATGGGAGCATGCCAGGCAATGTCTTCTAGGCAACATGGCTCCTGGCTGCCTGGCTAAGGGCTCCTGAGGAGGGGTGTAGCTATGGGTCCCCCCACACTGTAACCCCTGTGCTCAAAGCCCCGCTCCCTCACCCCCCACTTTTTATTGTGTGCAGGTACAAGGGCTTGAACTGAGTGAGGGTTTTGCATTCTTGCTTGGCTTTCTTGATCAAAGCTGGTGCTCTACCATTTGAGCCACACCTCCATCGCTGACTTTTTGCTGGGTAACTGGTGATAAGAGTGTGGGATTTGTCTGCCCGTGCTGGGTGTGAACCCCAGTCTTCAGATCTCAGCCTCCTGAGTAACTGGGATGAGAGGCGTGAGCCGCTGGTGACAGGCAACTTAAAGAATATCTAATTTATTTATTTATTTAGAAGAAGCCGGGCCGAGGGCTGGGGTTCAAGAGCATGGTGTGTGGAGCCAGATGAGTTGGATCCAAGTCTTCGCTCTGTTACCAGCCAGCTGTGTGACTTTGGGCAAGTTGCCCGTGTGACTTGTAGGAGTAGATTAGATCATGCCTTCGAGGTCTTTAGAATGAGTCTGGCGCAGAGTTAGTGGCCAATAAACGTTCGCTATAACTGTTATTTTCCTGCATCCCACGCGGCTCCTCCCCGCCCCTCCCCGGTCTTCATTCAGAATGTTCAGAGATTCGTGGGTCTGCCACTCCCCGGAGCGACTATGGGTTTGTCCCCAGTACCACGTGCTCCGGGTTGGAAGGGAGATACGTCCCATGGGGCCTTCCTCCCTGCCCCTCCCCACCCATCCCTGCCATCCTGAGGGAGCGTGAGTGTGCACACCCTGTAGTAAGACTCCCAGAGACCCTTCCATTCCTCCTCGTGGACCATCTCCCTGGCTCGGGCAGGAGCCATGGCTGCCAGCCTGAAGCAGGGCTCATTCCCTGCCAGCTCAGGACATGACTTCCTTCCACATCTCCCCACAGTGTACAAGCCTGCATCCATCTTGAAATCTCACTGCCGCTTTGTTCTTGGGGCTTGTTCTCCACACCCCACCCCGCCCCTCCACTGGGCTCAAACTACACAGATTGGAAATTATGAGAGCCAGGTGCCCATGGCTCACGCACGTAATCCTAGCTGAAAAGGAACGCTGAGATTGAAGATCCTGGTTCAAAGCTAGCCCAGATGGAAAAGTCAGCGAGACTTATCTCCAAGGAACCCAGCAAAAAGACAGAGTAGGGGTGTGGCTCAAGTGGTTGAGTGCCAGTCTCGAGTGAAAAACGCTCAGAGATGGTGCTCAGGCCCTGAGTTCAAGCCCCAGTACCGGCAAACACACACAACTGTAATTGGAGGTATGAAGACTTGATATTATGAGACAGTCCATAAGATCGGGATCACCGGGAAGCAGGCCGCAGGGTTTACAAAGTACTCTAACCTGAAAAACAAAACAAAGAACAGTGATAACAATGGTTATGACCTGGCCTTGTCCCAGAACCCACCATGGACATGGATTTGAAACTCTTCTCTTCCTCTCCCAAGCTTCTTTGCCAGGCGGTCTTTGAAGGGTTACCTCCCACGCTGGGGGCAGGCCACGCAGCCCCCCCCCACTCTGTTACCCCAGCAGGACCTCCACTCGGCCCTGCTTTGCATAATTGGCTTCTGGTGAGATTCTTAGAAGTGATTTGGGCCACCGGGGTTTATGTCCATGCTCTACAGGAGTGAGCCGGGCACCCTGGGGCACACAACATTACTGAACTTCTCACTTAAAAAAAAAAAAAAAAAGCCGGGCACTGGTGGCTCACGCCTGACTCCTGTCATCCTAGCTACTTAGGAGGCCGAGATCTGAGGATCAAGGTTCAAAGCCAGCCCGAGCAGGAAAGTCCGTGAGACTCTTATCTCCAATGAACCACCCAAAAACCAAAAGAGGTGTGGTGGCTCAAGTGGTAGAGCGCTTGCCTTGAGCTGAAGAGCTCAGGGACAGCGCCCAGGGCCCAGAGTTCAAGCCCCATGACCAACAAAAAGAGGAAAAGAAAAAAAAAATAACTACTCCCCCTTCCAGGAGTGTTGGTGAGCTTAGACCCGATGCTCACCGCCACGTCCTGGGCGTTGGGGATGAGCTCCATTAGCTGCCCTCCTTCACTGGGCCCTCCAGGAATGGAGTGGGGACCCTGGGATGGAAAATGTTTGATCAAAAGAACAGCAGCCGTGTTTCAGGTGTCCTCTAGGGAGGAGGGTGTTTTTGGAGGGATCGTGGCTCAGCCTACCTTGGTGATGGATGGATGGATGGATGGATGGATGGGGGATGAGGATGCGCTTCCTTCCTCTCTTTCCTCTCTGCTCAGCTTCTGATCACTCGGCCCTCGGGTCACCTGGCCCTCTGGACAGCAGGAATGCCTTTTCCTGCCACCCAGTCAGGGACTCCTTTGCTAGGATCAGGTCATCTTCCACCTGGGTCCAATCAGCTGAGGCAGAAGGCGGGACAAGCGTGGGCCTTCTTCTAAGCTATGGAAGAGGAGCCACATCCGGGCCTCCCAGCCAGGGACGGTCTTGGAGAAGGATGGGTGGCACAAAAATAGTGTTTATTTTTCCCCCAGAAATTGCCCCAGCCATCAAACTTCTCCTTCCCTTGTAAAATGCACCAGCCCCCCCAGATCTTGAGCACCCTAAAATCACAGCCTTGCCCGCAGCTAGCACGCCTGCAGCTTCCTCTCGTAACCTAATGTCTGCCCTGACTTCAAACTCCCACAAGGCACAGTCTGATTGGCTGAGTTTGAGTCAGGGGACCTTAGTCTTACCCAATCAGCTGAGACCAGGGGAGGGCTGCCTTTCCCAGGCTGGGAAGAGGGAGAAAGATGACCCCCATAGTAGGAGTAGAACCCAGAGGCTTAGTTTTAGAAAGGCCCCCTGTTGGGCTTGGTGCTGGTAGCTCACTCCTGTAATCCCAGGAGGCTGAAGGAGATCGAGGATAGTGGTTTTGAAGCCAGCCCAGGCAGGAAAGTCCAGGAGACTCTTATCTCCAATGAACCAGCAAAAATAAAAATAAAATCCAGAAATGGAGCAGTGGCTCAAGTGGTAGGTAGAGCACCAAACTTGATCAGACTAACCAAGTGAGCTCAGACAGCCCTGAGTTCAAGCCCCAGGACTGACACAAGAAAGAAACATTTAAAAAGGCCCCATCTTGAGAGAGAGTGGAGGTCCAGGCAGGGCGTTCTAGCAGCTGAATCTAGGGGGTGTTTGGATGGGCTGGAGGGGGCGTACAGGGGTGACCCTCAGCCCCAGGCACCAGCGGCAGGCCTGCTTTGCATCCTGTCCAGATATTTCCAGTAAATAAACATTGACGCTTTGGATAATTTCACAGGCCGCTGCTCTGCTGACAGTCCCCCACCCCGCCACCGGCTCTTGTCAGTTTTACTCTCTCAGGCAGATGTGCGGCTGGACGCACAGACATAAAAACAAATGGCTCTGAAAGTCCTGGGGAAGAGAGGATCTGCGCAGGTCCTGGGTTTGAGCCGCAGCCCTGTCCAGGGTCCTAAAGTCATCTGGGAAGAGGACTTCCAATCCACCAGTGTGAACTTGGTGAGGTCGCTTCTATGTTCTGGGTCCCAGGTTTGTTTTGTTTGTTTGTTTGCTTGTGTCAATACTAAGGCTCGAACTCAGGGCCTGGGTGCCGGCCCTGAGCTTTTGTGTGAGCTACAGCTCCACTTCCAGCTTTCCGCTGGCTCATGGGAGATGAGAGTCTCACAGACTTTCCTGCCCAAGCTGGCTTCAAACCACGGTCTTCAAATCTCAGCCTCCTGAGTAGCTGGGATGCCAGGCGTGCGCCCCGCGGTGGGTCACAGGGTTTTACATCTCGCACAGCTTCTTAGGCTCCGGGCAGCCCCTTTGCTTGTGACAAATATTGGTTGGCTTTGACCTTCAGCCTGACCCCCCGTGGGAGGCTCAGACCATAATACAGAGGGAAAGTCCTGGGGCCCACAGGCATGGCGGGGGCCACCCCCTACTTTTTCCCACACTGAGCTGAGCCGGTCCCCTGGAGTCCTTAGGCCTCTTCCTTCATGCATAGTCATGAGATCTCATGCATATGCATGATCCATTCCTATTCTGGGCAGGGCTGGGCTCTACTTCCGGCTAACAAGCATCTCAACACAGGAGTTCTCTAGTGCTCTGGGACCCTCGCTCATATTCTGGGCATCAGCCTTACCGTGGAGACGGCTCCCCATCCTTAGTGAGGGGCAGGGGCCTCCAGTCCTGCCTCTTATCCCCCCACCTATCTCAAAGCCTGAGTTGGACTCCAAGAGGGTCCAGGCCAGCACAGGGCCTGCCCGCCCTCCTTGTGGTCCATCCCCCTCCTAAGCAAAGGCTCCCATGGGCCGTGTCTGGGGCTCTCCTGCCCAGGCAAGGTGACAGGGGCCGGGCCTGGGCCAGGCCTGGGCCTGGGCGGGCAGGTGGCTGCCCGGAGGCTGGGCTTTACGATGGCCTCTTCCACCTCCGCACCGGTGCCCTGGCCGTGCCCGGTGCCCGCTTCTGCTCAATAAAGCCTTTGTTAATGGACTGAAGTGAATTAGAGCCATTAGCGCTGTTCTGAGGGGCGGGCAGAGGCGGGGTGTGCCTGTCCCCCGCCCCCAGGCCCAGCCCTCCATCTGGGGGACCTGAGCCCCAGATCTCTCTCCTGTGAACACATGCACGCACAAGGCAAATTGAAAAGCACCATTTCCTCCCCCAACCCCCCCCCAAGAAGAGAGGGCTGCAGGCTGGGGTGTGGGGGGGGCTCCGTGGAAATGTCTGACCCCCTCCGGGCTGCTGTTCCTGTGAGCACTCCCTCCTGCCCCCAGCTCCCCTGTTCCCAGCATGCAGTGGGGCCAAGGGGGGGTCCCACAGGCCTCCCCTAGAGCCCAGGACTCCAAGGTCAAGATGCAAGGTCATACCCCTCCCCCTCCCCCTGCCCTAGCGCAGCACCTACCGCATCACTTTAATTTTTTACTGATTTTTTCCCCCTTCCTTCATTGCAGTTCATGTAACAAATAATAAATGAGGGGGGAGGGAAGAGGGCGAGGGGGGAGGGCTCAGCACAGAAGCTGCTAGTCTTTTTGAGCCACAATCTGGGAGCTGGGAGCCAGGAGAGAGGTGGAGGGAAGGATGGATTTAGGGAGGAGCCAGGATTTCAGGGTGGGGAATCACTTGCTCTCCTCCCTCCCTCCCTCTCCCTCTCCCTCCCTTTCTCTCCCCCCCCCCTTCCTCTCACACAGACCTCTCCACACCAAGCAAACAGGAACTGTCTGCCCTCTGTCTTCTCTGTCTCCTGGTGAGGGAATTGTTTCCTGAGCTATCGATTACCGTGTCTGACCGGCCAGGCTCTTAATGCCAGAGTACTCTGCTGGGCCACTGTCCCCGATCCTGGCTGTTAGAGACCCCACGGAGGAGGAGACACAGGTCAGAACCGCCCAGTGATTCCCTGAAGAACGGGTCTGTCTGGCCAGCATCGGTGGCTCACACCTGTCATTCTAGCTACTCAGGAGGCTAAGATCTGAGGATGGCAGTTCCAAGCCAGACCGGGTAGGAAAGACCATGAGACTCTTACCTTCAATTAATCACCAGCAAAAGCTGGAAGTGGCGCTGTGGCTCAAGTGGTAGAGGGCCAGCCTTGAGCAAAAGAAGCTCAGGAACAGCGCTGAGGTCCCAAGGGTAAGCCTTGAGACTGGCAAAAACAAAGCCAAGGGGGAGAAAAAGGCCCTGAGTTCAAGTCTCAGTACTTGCACAAAAGAAAAGGGGGGGAGGAGAGGGGGGAAGGAAGGAAGGAAGGAAGGAAGGAAGGAAGGGAGGGAGGGAGGGAGAAAGGAAAGAAAGGAGGGAGGGAGGGAGGAAGGAAGGGAGGGAGGAAGAGAAGGAAGATCTTGAACTGTCTTCAAGTGTACCTCACTATGGGTTATAGCAGGGTTATTACTCCACCCCCCCCCCAGTACTGACAATAGAACCTCGCTCTATCCAGGGACAGACCAGGTCAGGAAAGCCAGAGTGAAAAGTGTCAGACCTGCCTTTGACCTTGGACATGACTTTGATCAGGGTCTGGCTAGGCTTTGGGACATGAGGTGGACAGGGTGCTGGGGACCGAGGCCCAGCCCAGGGCTGCCCACAGAGCCCCTGTGCCCAGGCCTCCTTACCAGGCACAGCTCTGTGGCCCCCGTGGTCTGTGGCCTTGTGGTCTCGTGGCTCCGTGGCCTGTGGTCTCGTGGCTCCGTGGTTCTGTGGCTCTGTGGCCTGGGTTTCTCTGGCCCTGTGGTCCTGGGGCTCTGGGCAGGGGGGCGGGGAGCAGGACCAAAGCAGGATTGATATTCTATCAGGCTCACAGAGCCTGCTGCCTGGAGCCCCTGGGTTTTTTGTTCTATTTAATCAATACGTAATTAAAGTGAAACCCCGGCTTAGGAATTTCCAACAGCGCCACCGAAGACCAGGCTTTCTGAGGGTGTGCCAGAGCAGAGGATCCCACCTCTGCTAGAAGCCCCTCACCAGCCTGGCCTGCCCGCCCTCTCTCCCCCCTCCACAGGCCTCAAGGTCACCTTCCCGGGCCGGGAGACCCCCGGGAGACCCCCGTGACCATGCAGCCTGCAAGAGAATATAAACACCCACCACAACAGTGGCTGCCCGGCCCCATAAGGCTGCTCCCCCTCCCATGGGACTCAGGCTGCCCTACCCCCCTTCCCTTGCCCCCCTTCCCCCACAGTGATCTGAACAAAGGCACCAGTGACTGTCAGAGCCCTGACTGTGGCCCCAGCACTTTCCAGACGCTGGCACATGGTTCTGACCCCCACACTCACTCACCCTCAGCCCCACCCCACAGCGTCAGCCATTACTAACTCCACCTGAAGACAAGGAGTCAGGCACTGGCCGCTTACGCCTGCCATCCCAGCTACTCAGGAGGCTGAGATCTGAGGATCACGGTTCAAAGCCAGCCCAGGTAGGAACGAGGGTGAGACTCCTACTTGTAATAAATGACTCTGAAAAAGTTGGAAGTGGTGCTGTGGCTCAAGTGGTAGAGCGCTGGCCTGGAGCAAGAAAAGCTCGGGGACAGTGCCTAGGTCCTGAGTTCAAGCCCTAGGACCGGCACAAAATAATAACAATAACAATAACAATAATATATAGTAATAATAAATTTAAAAAAGAGAAAAGCAAAGACGGGTCAGAGCACCCTCCAGGAGGCTCTTTGGGAGCAGCTAAGATGAGCCAGTTCCGAGGGACAGCTGGCAAGCCCCTGTGAGTCCTGAGTGGGTGTGGACAGCTGGGTGAAGGGCAGGGCAGAAGGACTCATCTGTCCAGCGTCCAGCTCCATTCCGCCCATCCCCCACCCAAAGGAGCAGTAGGCCACGGGCAGGCCACGGCAGAGGTGGCTGGGCCTGTATGGAGCGGAAGGCAGGTGGGCAGGGGAGGCGGGAGGCCTGGTCCTTCCTGGGATGACACCACCCCGAGCTGCTCCGTGGGACTCTGAGTGTGGACAGGGGCCAAAGGCAAGCTGGGGCAGGGAGGGCTAAGCAGGCAGCGTGGTCCAGTGACTGTCATCCGCCGCGCTCCAAATGCCAGTGGGAGAATTTGAACTCAGGGCTTCACACTTTTCGTAGGCAGGGGTTTTACCCCTCAAGCCATGTCTACAAGTCCTCTCCTGCTTTAATTATTTTTTTCTTTTGTCAGTCCTGGGGCTTGAACTCAGGGCCTGGGCACTGTCCCTGAGCTGCTGCTGCTCAAGGCTAGCACTCTACCACTTTGAGCCACAGCACATCTTCTGGCTTTTTCTGCTTGTGTGGTGCTGAGGAACTGAACCCAGGGCTTCATGCATGCAAGGCAAGCACTCTACCACTGAGCCTCCTTCCCAGCCATTATTATTATCTTAATTATTATTGTTGTTGTTGTTGTTTAAGTTATTATTGTTCTTGGTTTTGCTTGGGTACAGCCTTGAACCTCAATCCTCCTACCTATGTTTCCTCCCTCCTTTGTGAGGTTACAGGCATGCATGACCATGCCTGGCTTTTTGTTTGTTTGGGATTTTTTTTTTTTTTTGGTCAGTTGTTGAGCTTGAACTCTGGGCCTGGGCGCTGTCCCTGAGCTCTTCAGCTCAAGGCTAGCGCTCTACCACTTTAAGGAACAGCTCCACTTTTAGTTTCCTGGTGGTCCATTGGAGGTAAGAGTCTCACAGCCTTTCCTGCGGGGGCTGGCTTTGAACCTTGATGATCCTCAGATCTCAGCCTCCTGAGTAGCTAGGATGACAGGTGTGAGCCACCAGCGGTCTCACTTGCTTTTTGTCTGAGCTGACTTGAACCCTCCATCTTTCTTAGTCTGTACCTCCCACATATCTGGGGTTACAGGCGTGAGTCACCATGCCTGCCCCTGGAAGAATCTTGTAAAATGATGGTATCCATGGACACATCCAGACCCTCGTTTGGCTCAGTACCTCACTGCCGGGTGAGGCTGACCCGTCCTTCTTGATCAGAACCTCTGCCCTGTCCCGGGCCTGTTCTCGCAGGCCCTGCCCAGCCTCCCTCCTGGCTCATCCCTGCAGTTAAAGGTGCTCTTTGGCTACCTCTGCAGAAAGGACTGTGAAGAGGGCTAAGGAAACGTGACCCGAGGGGCTGGCTCAGCATTGGGCAGCCATTCCGAGCCCCGCCCCCCTGGCTCATGCCTGTCACCCTAGACACTCAGCAGGCTGAGATCTGTGACCCTCCAGAGCACCAACCCACCAAGAGCTCAAGGTTTTTAGTTCAAACCCCAGAACTTGGCTGAAGGGGTGGGAGGTGGGGGGGTTGTTCTGCTCCTTGTCCTGGATACTGGGCGGGAGGCCCAGCCGAAGGCTGTAGGAAGGGGAGAGGCT